>NC_089647.1:110779503-111979503 GCF_037042795.1 Molothrus aeneus | reverse complement strand
GAACACTTGGGTCTGTCAGGTGTAAATGTTTAACAATTGGTGCATTTTACATTTCAAATTTGATGAATTTTACTGGTAGCACAGTCTCAAAAGGAGAACCTAATAAGATATGTCATGAGCTTTAGTTCATATGCTGAATGCTGTTACTAGGCACGCATTAGAGTATCCAGTAAAATCCACTGCTTTCAGTGCCCATTCCAACATATTCCAGTTACTTGGGGAATTTCTGGGCAGCTTTGCAATCAGATCACAAAATTATACATTTGGTAGAATTCTAGAATGCTTTCTTCAGTAAAATTGTGTTAGGGGAGACAGAAAAATCCACCTTCCACTATCTATTAATGTAAAAATATACCTGCAGTGAAACAGGATTTAGATAAACTGATTAAAGCCATTACAGGGACACATCTGTACTTGTTTTAAACTAACTTTATAGAACAACTAACTTTTAAACTAGCTTTATAGAGCAAATCTTAAACCTTTTAAATACTATCCACATTGTATTAGATACTGTTGAAAAACCAAAAACTATCCTCACCTTTTGTAGCTTGAGATTTAAGTTAGTTCACCAATAATCCTGAATCTCACTTAAGAGAAATATGAAACTGGATTAATATCCTGTAAACTCTAAGAACTAAATTATCAATGTGAAATTCCTAATGCCCAGCAGAAATACATTTCATCTCACTCATTCAATGCCAGGCACTGCTCCATTTCTTCCAGTAAAGCATCATTTGATTTACGTACTTACAACAGAACATCATGTGGAGATGGGCTTCACTGCTTGAGTGATATTGCATCTAAAAGGGTCCTGGCACACCAAGTTCCAAAGTCTGGTTAGCCAAACCATCCAGTGGGAACAAAAAAAATTCAAACTGAACTGATACAAGAAGTTAGTTTAAGAAGCAAAGCAGATTAATTTAGAAAAGCTCATTTTTTGATACTATTTTGTTTTCAAAGTTCCACTGAGAAAAATGGTTTTATACTTAAGAGGCAGAAGGAAGCTGGTTTGTTAATCATCTGACTATGTGACGCATCCATATCCTATTTCCATTTTTTAAAAAAGAATCACCAAGGAGATTTATCATTTAGCAAGTTATCTGGCTCAAAACTAAGGAAGCTCTAGCAAATTCTCTCCCCCACTGGAAAGCTGTGTTTTATTGCGTAGTTTTGTGTACACACAGTTCTATTTTGCAGAAATATGGTCAATGACCAAAACTTCTTGCTACATTACACTTTGAATAAAAGCAGACATGAATGAGGTGAAACTGCAAGTCAACCATTGTACAAGCTGTCTCTCAGAATGCCAATATTTCCACTGGAGCTTTAATGCTTTGGGACACAACCTACAATGTTCAGTGATTGAGCAATTCGAGAAAAAAATTTAAAAAAAAGTATTTGTGAAGGAACTGCCATCTGTCCATTAGCTTCCATCACACTGCAGACCATCAGAAAGGTGGAAATTAAGATTTATTTTCCACTAGCATCCAATTAGTTTTCTATGATCTTGAATGCTAACAAAATGCTTTTTATTAAATGACAGGTGAGAGAGCATAGATTAGAAAAAAAATGTCTGTTAAAGACTTTGATCCTTGCATGCAGGACCTTGCATTTCCTTCAACAGCACTTCTCTATTATGTTGCATGGAGCATAATTTTGGTGGGTTTTTTCCACAAAACCCTCACCTGCCTATTATGAATAATTGCAATAAAAATATTATCTTTTTCCACACTGCACTAGGCAACTTTCTTTCCAGCTAAAGAAAGGAGTTTAGTCAAGAATTATAAAAACCTGAACTATGAACTCTGGCACAGCCAGGAGCAGCCACTCAACTACGCCAGAGTGCTTAGAAAATAGGCAGCCAGGAGTAGCAATTCAACTACTCCAGAGTGCTTAGAAAATAGGCTTTAGATTTTACACCAAGAAATTGGATTTATTGTAAATGCCACAGTCACATGGATAGACAGAGCACAGACTTCTGGTAACAAACAAACATACATTTTTGTAACTAAGCGCTTCTACTCAGTAAATAAATGCATTTCGCACAGCCTTCCTCTTAAATGTGCCTAAACTAACCTAAATAAGCAGACAGCATAGCAGAAAAGGGAAACTTATGTGAGTAACTGTTTCTTAAGCAGTATATTATTTTTACTATGTATATAATATTTTATATTATATACACACACATTTTCATCAACAGTTCAAATGATACCCAAATAAAATTTAAAAAAAACCCAAACCAGAACTGGCGCTCCTCCAATACATTTACCACCTTTCCCTCAGGCAGACTTATCCAGGTATTTGTCAAGATAAAGGAATGACAGTTAAAAAGACTCCCCCCACAAGAAACAAGTTACACAAAGAATACTGTATCACTACAAATTTTTTATTCAGAAGCCCATCTTTAAAAAAAATGTCATTATGAACTTGTTTGGTCAAACTACAACACTTTCTAGCAGACATACAGTAAAAATGGCATGGCTCAGAATCGACCGGATCGTTCGCGATCCCTTGACCGCCTCCTGTCACGCTCGCGGCCGCCGCCTCCTCCTCCGCCGCCGCCACGGCCGCGATCTCTGGATCGAGACCGGCGCTCACGGGACCTTGACCTGGATCGATGCCTTCAAAGAGAGTTTGGACATTTTATTGTTTCAGCCCAGGCAGTGGTTTACTTGCAGTACCACACAGTGGAACATGGAATTAAGAATGGGAGTGATGAGGGACAAGAAAGGCAGCGTGTCATTAGAAGGATTGGTTAATTGGCACTAGGGCTGCAAAGCACAATGTATTTACAAAGTGCCCAAATTTCATGCTGGGGAGCCAGCACAAACAGGTACAAGAACTGGCTGCTCCCTGCAGTCACCTCTTACAATGGATGTGCAAACCCTAAGGAGAGGCATGCTTACACTGCTGTTATTTAAAGCAGGAGAAGGGGACACCTGCTTTGGCAGACAGGAATAGCTCTTAGCAACAGAAACCAAAAGCCTACAGCTGCTTCTAAGTCCACTTGTATTAAATCAATTGCATTAAGTAGCAATTAAAATCCAGTTCTCTGTTGCTGCTCCCTCTATGTGATTTCTACCCCTCCAGGACACAAGCACTGGCAAATTATCTTCCCTGCTCTTAGGTTGATAAATTCAGGAAGGGAGCTACAACCACCCAGAACATACTGCTATCACAGCCACTACCAATCAGCATTACTGAACCTGGGAGTTCCAGATTTGTAACAGCGATCAAAAGGTTAATATAAAAACACACTTGGTCTTTTTCTTAAAGCATTCAAATACATGAAAAAATGACTTAGCCACAAATACATGTGGCAAAGCAACACAATCTATGTTTTTCAAAGTTAAATTCGTCCTCACAGATTCTGAAACACTGCCAATTAGAGATGTTTACAGGAAAAACACATTCACAATCCCAGGCTCCTCGTGTGATTGACAGAAATCTACAAAAATCATCCTCTATATAAAAGCATGATCAAAGATTTTATATGCCTATTCTAAACAGCAAGGTCTTAAATGCAACCAGATTGAATCCAGTTCCAAGTGAACCATCACAGTAACAGCAGTGGTAAAAGCCTTTCTGCAAGGTACCTCACTAAATGAATAATTTAATATATAATGAAATGTCTTTATCAATTTTTTTCACCATTAACTGAAATTATTTCTCCTTTCTCCTACTGGGAATTCCTATCAAGGGACACACTGTGAAGCTAAGAGTGAGCTCCCTACAGTGACTGGCTGGTATTAACAGTAAGAAATGAATACAGGCTACAATATTTCACCATTAACAGTTAAAAGCAAATAAGGATGGGTCCTTAGTATAATCTATAGATATGGTTGACTGCACATAATGCTGAAAGCTGCCAATCTGCTACCAAAAATGCCCACTGGCCAAGTAGCCTCCATCTAACAAAGGCCAGAGCAAAGACATGTAGAAGAAAATAGAAGAAGCATAAAGCAACTTCTACCAAGTGATGTCCATCTGTACCTGAACAGGTAGGGCCTATGTCCTCAGTAACTCAGTGAGTCGTCTTCTCCTTGAACCCTGCCTTCAGCACCAACCTTCAGAATCCATAGCATTGCAGAGCAAGAAGCACCATGTTTTTAGAGCCCTACTCTTTTGCTGGAAACTGGCCACTTGCCAGCTTGACTTGACGCCCTTTGGCATGTGCTAGAAATGTGTCAGAAAAAACAAGAGGACTTGGCACAAGCTTAAAGATTTGCCTTCAGATTTTTCAGCAATTGATCCTTAAATTACTTAGTAGTGTTTAAAAACAAACTTACTTTTTACGACGCCGCCCGTACAACTCGCGCCTTAACTCTCGAGAAATGGGCTTCAAATGCATAAAGTTGCAGAAACCTCCTCGTGTACACTCTCTGAAACAGAAGTCAAGAGGCACAGTTACAATTCCCAGCTCTGCACTATCTGCTAAGACCTCAACACTTCTGATATTAAATACAGTAAATTACTAGTGACCTAGACACTGTCATACTTCTAGGAGAAAATCCCCAAAAGATGGCAGAAGTCAAGAGGTTCACTGCAGGTCCTCTGTCACCGTGATATTTTCTGAAAAATCCCTTCGCCAGGATTTCTTCTCCTGGGAAGATGAGAAGCCTCACCTTCTCCATGTTTTGCTGCTCTAGAATGTGGTCTGGAGATTGTTTATACAAACATGTGAATTGTTTTTAATTAATGGCCAATCATGGTCAGCTATGTCAGACTCTCAGAGTGAGTCACGAGTTTTTATTAATCATTCTTGTTAAGCCTTCTGATGCATCCTTTCTCTTTTAGTATAGCATTCTTTTAATATATATCATAAAATAATAAATCAGCCTTCTGAGAATTTGGAGCCAGATTCTCATCTCTCACCTCGTCCTGGGGACCCCACAAACACCGCAGCCCTCCACATTACTGGTACCTGCAGTGGTTTTCTTCCTGCACTCAGCTCCATGAAATGCACACCCAGCACCCTCCCAGCTGTCCAAGGCAGGAGGAAGGCCCTGCTTTATTTACCCCATCTCATATTGACGGCAGCAGGCCTCTCTGAAGTCAGTCACAGGGGAGAGCTCAGCATGGATGGGCTGCCCGTTGAACCAGCGATTGTTCAGGTCGATCACGGCCTTCTCGGCATCTTCCTCACGGCGGAACTGAAAGCAAAGTCACCTTTTCAGAGAAGCAACAGGAGGAGATGAAAGATTCCTATCACATCAGCTGTGTGATAGCTGAGGCTCAAGGTTCTAGTAAGGAAATTAGAAGCTACTTCAGATTTCTTGGACAGTCCATCAAAGCTTTTCATTAGCTGGGACTCAAGGGCTAATCAAATGATTGATTTTCCTCTTCATTATGCTCTGTTTGGTCTCTCAAGTGGGAAAGTTAGTCAATAGAAGATACTGTGTTTTCTTAGAACAGCTTTAAACCAAGAGAATGCTTATAAATAGTTTCTGGAGCACCATAGTCCCGATGTAATTTGCATTTTTTCAAACATTTAAGAGAAATTTATATAAAAACTGGAGCTCATATTCATTTAAATGAAAATTTACAAAAATCAAGATCCTGCTTTACGATGACTGTAAAATTTAAATGTGAAATGTTTTTTCACAGCTAATTTTTTAAAACAACTTTTTTTTTTCTGATTATGACCTACACAGTGAAGAATTTCAGGTGTGAAAATATTTTCCAGATGAGGAAAAGTACAGCCAAAGAACTCTCTCACACCTCCCCCACACTGTGCACACACAGTAAAATTTCTGCAGGTGACAATTTTGTACTCGTTATTCAAGAGATACCAATGACTTTTTGAAGTTAAACTTAAGTGCTCCAGTTTGCACCTTGAACCACACAGCTACTGCCAAATCTAACTTGGTCACAGATATTGGATTTAACTGGGAAATTAGAAAATTAATGCACCTGTGGCAAAACCTCTCACTGATGTGCTTAAAGGGCAGCATGATGCCAAGCTAACCCAAACTAACCCTGCCAAACTAAACAGTCTGGTAGTGGTGACTGTTTATAACTATGCAAAAGAAAAAAAAAAAGTTTATATTTCTGAAAATTAAATGGATTTTGACTATCAAGAAAGCTTCTTAAAATTCATTAAAATTTCTTTTGGATTCCTTTAACATTTTTACTCTAAATTGTGAAGTTGGAGAGTACCTTAGGTACTGAGGAGCTTTCCTGAAGAGCAAGATGAAATCTACAATCACACAGTGGCTTTTAGAATTCTAGATCAAAAAACACCACCCCTCCTGCCTGCAGGAACATCTCTTCATCCTACCTTGACGTATACATTTCCAACTAGGTGATCTCCAAGGTTATCACACACGTTCATCTCCTCAACTTCGCCGTATTTCTCCTCCATTTCTGTGAAGACCTCCTAAGCACAAAGCAACCCAGCACAAGTTTGCAGCACATTACTTGTAAGTACAGAAATATTGCATCTACCTCTAAGTAAATATAAAAAAGACCTTCCTTGGAAAAAAGCAAGATCAGTTGATTTTTTAACATTTTGGGGTTTAAAATGACTACTTCCTTGGCCATCTATAAGCACAGCACTACCAAGATACTAAAGAAAAACCTATGGAAAACACACACAGCATTTACAGAATACACAGGATGCACTAAAAGCACAACACAGAAACTCTGATGCTAGCTTCAGGTACTTTGTTCTTATACAAATAATTAAGAATATTTAAAATTTATACAAAAGGAGATCATACAATCAAAATGCTACATCACTTAGGCTGCTGATGTTAAACAAAGACTATTTCAAGCAGTCAAATTAAGGTCCAACTAACCAATGGTTACACCAAGAGATATTTAATAGAAAGTTGTATGTTTTATACACCCAAGGAAATAAGTGTTTTTTCCCTGAATCTGTCCAATTGTGCTGTCCACTACATCCATTTAACTTATCTGTGGTGACAAATCCAGGGATACTGTAATGCAGCTTTACATACCTCAAAGAACTCATCATAATGTTCCTGCATCTCAACATCGCTCACAGCACCTGCAAAAGTCAAAGAGTCACACTGATTAGAGCCTGCCAATAAGGAAGGGGAGATTTTGATCAAACTACAAAACAATCTAGAGAGGCCATCTGGAGCATGAGAGACACCATATAGCATGGAGCTAACTAACAGGAATATTGCAAAATAAGGTGTGTGAAGAGCTTTGAGTCCCCAAAGCATCTGTCAAAATATTACATTGGTATGATCAAACCAAAGCAAGTTTTAATCAGAGCCAAAGTTGTATGCCACAAATTTAAAGGGGAAAAGAATTACTGTGAAATATCACTTAAAATTTAATGTATAGTCCCACTCTCTAACTACCAACAATTTTACCTAAACAGAAGGCAAGTGCTTTGTTACAATTCCATACCTTAAAATATTACTAAAATTTAGTATTCCTCTTCCTAAAGGCAGAAATTTATGCCTACTTCTCCAGCATATCCACTTGAATTTGAGAGATCACAACGTAAAATAGCCCAGAATTATTTTTTAATTTGCTGAAAATAGTCATTGAAATGACACACTTTTCTCAATGCCCTCAATGCTTTGCAACAGAGAGCCATTTTCTAGTTTAAGTTTGAGTGTCACTTCATTTTTCTGTAGTCCTGCAGAACATCTTTCAGTGCAAGACAAGCCAGCCTTATATTCAAGTTAAGATTATTTTCATGCTACAAGCTGGACTTTAAAAACGAGTGCTGCTTGCCTGCTGCTACAAAACCCAACATAAGTGTGGCTTCTTTTTCAAAGCATTAAATGTATAAAAGTCAGTTTCATTTATTTCTTCCAGTCTACAGCAGTTTAAACAAGCTGTACACATTAAAGCCATTAGATTAGCTCTTCAGCAGTTAAGTGGTTTATTAAGGTCAAGCGGAGCAGTTTTACAACAAACCCTGCATTTTATACTAGAAAAATATGCTAGTGTTTAAAACTACAAACCAGACTGGTTTAGTTAACAGAATGTGAAAGACAAGAAACTGAGCCAATAAAGCTGAGTTTATTCATTTTCAGGCTGGTATGAAAAAAATTTTGGCTAGTATTACCACTTGTACAAACTTTATGCTTTTCTTCAAAGGCTCTAATATTAACCAGCCACACTCTCTGGAATTGCAGTTCCTGTTCTTCAGCCAGCTCACCTCAACAAGAGGCTAAGGGGCATTTGGTTTATAGTTTAGGCTGACAGTGTTTCTGCATTTGAGGCATGTTTGCTTTTAAGAAATTTCTTCTTCCCCCATGGTTATAGCAAATTAAGGAATATCAAACATTAAACCAGTAATTCTAGGCTGTTTAATACTTAACTATATTCTCAAGGTTCTGCCAACATCACTGATAACAGCTTACTAACACCTAAGGATTTTTTGGTTTTGTTTCTTAAGGTATCACAGGGGCTCTGGGAGCCTCAGTGGGAATAACTACTTTTTACCAGATGGACAAAAGCTAAAAATGTTTTTTTGTCAAATTAGGATATCACAGGCAACAGTTAGTTAATGACTACTTCAATGACCTTCTAAAGTGGGAAGTATACATATGACAGGCTTTACAAACATCCATATTCCAGGGCTAATGGTATCTGAACCATGAGAAGCCCAATTACTAATTAAAATACTCAGGAAAACTATTGCTGTTCCAAACTAAGGTTAATCCTCTACGACGGCAATAGAAAGGAAGACAGTTAAGCAACAATGACAAGGCATTAAATAGCTACCCAAGTTATCCATTTAAAATACATGCAATACTTAAGTAGGGACAAATATCAAAAACCAAGGAGCCAGGAGTTTCAGCAAACCTACTGCTTGCAGAGCTCCAGCTCTACCCCAGGAGGTACAGTCAGGCTCTGGCACACAGCTACTGGCTTGTCACAACAAACTAGAGTTGGATACCAGCATTTACAACACTGGAGGATCTGTGCAGGACTCTTGCAGCTGTAAATCTAAACAGCTCCACAGACCAAACTGCTGTAACTCTGTGCAAATTAGTTACCAGCGCATTGACAGTTCAGGGAGAGCATGGAAACACCCAACCAGAAATGTTCTGGTCTACTGAAACAGCATTAACTACTAAGCATCCGCAAGGAGAGAGCCTACAAACCGATGGAACTGGTCAAGCATCTAGACAAAATGACACAGCTCATTTACACGTCCAGCTTGATTGTGTGACAAAACCACAAATTACATAATAGAGCCGTTATTGCTTTTAGAAGCAAGAGAGACAGCGTTGACTTTTAAGTTAGTGGCCAATTCACAAAGCACTTCTAATCAAATGCTGGTAACTAATCTGAACTGGTCTATAAACCAAACAGTGAAAAAAAAAAAAAGAATAGCCAAACAAAGCTTTATTACCACACAGTAAATACTCACTTCAACAAGAAAGATTAGTTAGAAAAGAACACCGACCCTTTTTTGGTTCTAAAACTTTTTTTTTTAATCTTATTTTAATATCGATGATATTAATTACAATGATAATCAGTTAATCGCCGATCAGCAATCCTGGGCATTAATTGCTGCCAGTCTCACAGGAGGTGTGTTTGCTTATGCCCATTTGTATTTCAGGAGGAGTCATTAAATTACTTCATGACCATACCCAAATGCCTTCCCCTCCTCAAAAGTACTTTAAAAAAATCTTTGTCTTAGGTAAATATGCCAAATGGCATCAGAATTTGAATTTTCAAAGTATGGAAAGAATTTTAAGCATGCACCCATCCAAAAAGGACAGCTGCCAGAAGGGGTTAGTCAGTCATGGTGTGTTCTTCCAAAGTGCACTCCCTAAATGGAAGCTGCATTAACCTAGGACAAATTTATGCATGCAGTCTGAAAAGTTTCAGTTCAAGTTCTCTTAACATTTACAGAGCAGGACATTTGTTCTGAATGAAGTCAGTGTGCCCTGCTCTTTCCGACAGTGGAACCTAATGGATAGCACAAAACATACAGAAAACCATTCCTAGGATGCAGGCAACTGGCAGGGAGAGAGGTGACAGGAAGAAAGCAGTGCAACCAACACTGCTTCACAGGGGAAGTACAATTTTAACCTTTTTTGATTTAACAGCTGGTATTCAGATTGCCCCATAGTTTTGGGAGCAGGGAGGAAGGTTGTTGGACAAAAAAAAATTGGCTTTTTTTTTTTCTGCTTTTTGGTATTTTTTTGTGTTTGTTTTGAACACATGTAACGAAACGTGGTCAGTTTGATCTGTTAAACTAAAATGGCAGACCAGTTTAAGTCGACACTGAGCTCTGACAATCAAGCCCAGGGAACCAGTGAAGGAACTTGTATGAACTTACAGCGCAAACCGTCAGCAGACTGGGAAGAGTTTTGAGGGTTACGGTAAATGTTCAAGAGGGCAATGGTCTGAAATACAAAACGCAACAACTTTATATTATGGAAAATAATTTTAACAAGAAACTGGTTTCCTTTAGGGTCGCTTTAGTCGAGTCTGTGCTGAAAGAGAGGTGGTTATTCTCTCCCAAGCAGGAGAACTTGCACTTAGCTGGTGACCTTTCTATATCAACCTAACACTGTAAAGTAATAGAGATCTCATGATACTCCATTATTGTATTCTTAATTTCACTCCATTCACCAATATTACTATTGAGGGGTTTTGCATGATTTCAGACAGCTCTGAAAATAGGTGGTATCCAAATGCAGCAGTCATGTTACAAGCATAATAATTTTAATTTGGTATTACTGAATGGCTTCTTAGTAGCAAAATCCCAGGAAAGGAAGTAACACAATAATTAGAGCATAACATGAAATCTCCATTTTCCTAAAAAAGTTAAGATGAAAGAAAACCCAGTTTTGGGACTTACCGTACATATATACCTATTTTTTTTTCTTTTTTGGTGTTAAATCAAGAATTTGAGAAATGTCTGCAGTTTAACCCTTTCAAAAGAATGCAGTGTTACCAAGTAACCAAGTTTTCACTTTGCAGCACAAAAGGGAATCTGCATCAAGTCCAATTTGTGCAGCCCTTTCTGCGCTCAGAATTGCAGACATTCCACAAATTCTTGATCTGTGCGCAAGAAGAGTTCCGTCACTTGTCCTGTTTGCAACAGCTTTATGTCAGCAGCTCAGAAGCCAACATTATTTTATCATAATTAGGAGTGGGCTCTTTAACACCATTCTTTAAAAAAATTTCTCCAACTGTGGGACTTACAGTGTGAGCCGTCAGCCGTCTGTGCACTGTTTTGGGGGTTACGATAGATGTTTTGAATCAAGATGGTCTGCGGGGAAAAAAAATAAAAAGGGGAATTCTACTGGCTGCTGTGCATATAATAGACAATTGCAAAGAGACAACTTGTTTGCAAACAGCTAAAAGTCATATTTTATCCTTAAGACTTCCTTTTGTATTTGTAGAGTATCTTCCAAAATTGCATCCAGACCATCATATTATGAAAACAGTTTTAATTAACCACCAAGAAAGAGCTGCATTTGTCTCAACAGCTAGCCTCAAAATGGGAGGTGTGAGGCCCAGTAACCTAAAATGTCACACGAGGTACTCTGGAGATGCCTAAACTTTTGAGACCAGATTCACTACTGCAAGTCTAGGGGGGAAAAAAATAAGTGTTACGTGCACAGCATGTAATACATAATGCCACAGTGTCCAAAATACTACACCAGACCATAGGGCCTTTAGGCAACTGCTACATCTCGTTTTGTGCATCAGGGGTTTCTTGGTGGAATTTCTGTTTAAATAATATAATAGCATCATAGGTTCACATGTTTCCGATCCTTCAAATAAGGACAATATCCTTTTAGCCCTTCTGCTTTTTACTTGAAGAATTAGCCCAGGCAGACTTGAAACCTTACATTTGTACCGTTCTTCTTAAAATCAAGTTGTCTGAAAAAACAAACCATGTTTAAGTTAGTAAACTAATATTACAAAAAAATTCCAAACGTCCATATCACTGTAAGCAGCTCAAAAATTGAGATTTGATTACTTAAAATACAAGCTCAATGTTAGTCAGTATGAATGGCAATCCCCAAGTAACCTTAGCTTAGACATTTTAATTATTAGTCACAGTAAGAATTCAGAGCTTAAAGAAGTCAGAGGACCAGCAATGTCACACCTACATACACTACCCATTTAACATGTAAAAAAAAAAATACAACTGTACCATCACATTTACAATCACACACTTGTTTTATTACAGATCCAGCCATACCAACCAAAGCTTTGTGCTTCCGTGGCCCAGGTTTAAACTACCTGTGCTTTAGCCTACAGCTGGAGAGTGCCAGAATCAGGCATTTCGTTAGGGTGTTTCTGCTGATTGGGGGTAATTTGATCACCCTGGATTGTGTGACCTTTCCTAACACAGCTCTTCTGTAAAGCAGCTGCACCAGCAAGAGCTGCACAAGGTTAAAACATTGTGCTGGTAACTTCCCCATCAGCAGGATGTCTGTTCTATTTTCTATCACAGCTGATTGTCAACCTGCACACAAATAAAGATTTCTGCAGACCCAACACAGTGCCAGGGCCCTGGGAGATGGCACAGCACAGCTGCCAGCACGAGGCTCTGCAGTCCCAGACATCCCTGGCTGCATGGGATGTGCCCTGCTGACCCACTGCAGCTGGCATTGCTACCCAGAGCCTAAAGCAAAGCTAAAGGCTGCTCTGACAGAAAGCTGTAGTTGCACACAAACTTCTATTGGTAAAAAGTAAGAGTTGAGGAGGTTTTTTTTGTTAGGTTTTTGGGGTTTTTTTTTAACTTAAAAGACAACTACTGTAGAAACTCTCTGCTTTAGGAATATTTTTTTCCTAGTCAATGATCTAAATTTAGGTCTCTACCCAACTGCACTTCAACTTGTGCTCCATGTAGGTCAGCAACATGGGATAGTTTTGAAAATGGACAATACTCATTTAAAATACAATATCTGCATTACAAAGTTTTAAAATCCGAGAAGCAAAGAGGTGTTTTTGTTGCTTAAGTACCAGAAGTCCCTATCTACCAGTAACCTTGACATTCTCCCCTAGAAGGCCCCCTGCCTACTCACAGTTTACCTTGATGATCCTAGCTCTGAAGCTGCCACATGGATAGTACTCCCCTCCCTAATTTCTGCCCAAACCAGCATCAGCTCACATTTTGTAACATTTCTCATCAACTCTGCTCCTAAGCAGATTAAATAAACTTGCAGAAGTTATGTGTTTTAAAGGAACTTGCAGAAGTTCTGCTGTTATGTGAACTGTTTCTCTGCAATTTTAAAACAACTGCAGTTGAAAAATGCAGTAACTTTCAAAGGCACTATTGCTCATGTACAAAATTCCCAAAGAAATTCATCTGTGTACCTTGACAATCAGCATTGATAGAAAGAGGGAAAAAAATACATTTCTCCAGGAATATAACTTGTGAATATTGTACAGCTCGTAATAATAACAACAATAATGAAAACCCTGTCACTCCCTGCACCTTTTCAAATTTATTTTTATTTCTGGCAGACATGCAGTCACACATCGTGTCTCTTAATAATATTCACTGAGCCAAAGATTAAACAATCTGTCATGCCAATTGACAATTCACCCTCAGCAACCAGGCAAGTTGTTTTCTATAAACCATTTCTTCCACATTCAAATGAAGTATGCAAGTCACTCTTGAAACTTAAGAGCCTGGGTCAGAGAGCAAGTGTAATGACAGATGAGTCACTTTTATCCATTAATTAGTTTTCTTCTACTATATGCATAAAAGATTGAAGTTCCCACCTTTGGGACAGGTGGAATGAGCTGCCTTTGTCTGTGATTTAAGAACTCTGGGATGGTTTAAGTGCCTGAACACCACTGAGAAGGCACACTCACCTGAAAGTTAGCACTGGTTGGTCTCTACTACAGGCAAGCTTACAACAGCATCGCTTCCTGCAGCCATTAAGGGTGACAGGAGATAATTAGAAATGCTGGGAGAAGTAAATGGAACACCCCAAAAAAAAAGCAAAGACCCAGATAAACTGGGGCTAAAACTGAACTAATTAATCTGGAGCTTGGTAATTATTCACTTGTATCTGAGAATCTATGTTTTAAAGAAGCCAGAGTATATTTCCACAAGAAAGAGAAAAAAGGGGAAACAAACCTGGCTAAATGTTGGTTTGTTGTGCAACCGAGAACATCTGTCTCCATGGCGACAAGCTCCAATTTTGAAATAAAATGAGCAGTTGACTCTGCAAGAAAAAAGTGAATAAGGTAGTTACACACTGGCACAGAAACCAATAATTTGAAAAGAAGCCTATGCCCTAAATGTCTTTAGCTTGATGTGGATAAGTAACACGGAGAATAACCCACATCAAAACTGTACAGGAAAGTATTCCAACAAACCTGTCCATATTCATTCCTTTTGCCCCTAATTTACAGCCAGTATCTGACCAACTTCCCCCCAAGTGGTTCCATGATTCACCACACACAAGTGATCTCTGTTTTATCTCCTGCTTCTCCATCCTTGTCTTTACATCAGTTTCAGTGGGTGATGGGATGGAAAGGAACGAGAAAAACAGTCTGAAATTGACACTGGGAGCTCTGTGGCTGAGTTGATGCAGCCTCGGGTCCAGGCAATAAAATCTGATTTAAAACTGACACAGTTGCACCTCTCTCACGTTTATAAACCACCTGTTTAAGTCATACTCTAAGGGTAACTCAGACTCCTACCAACACAGTATCCAAATAATTCAGGGAAGAGAAAACCATGTTACAGAAAGAATACACATAAGCAAAATAAATCCATGTAGTTAAGCTATTTCCATGAATGTAATGAATGATTTTAAGAGTAAGCTGCTTTTTCTTTTAAACCACAAGCTTTTTTTGAATGATCCACCTCAGGACACCTTGATAATGATCTGGGTTTAGAAATGCTACTGAAACTCCCACAAAAAGGTGTAATTCACACAGAATGATGAAAGAAAACCACAAGGAGTTTAGTTACCTTGACAGGGAAATGCAAAATTCTGAAGGGCAAGAAAACTATGATGGGCTATATATGGGTAAATGAAATATTAGAATTCTCCTGGAAGAAAAATTATTATTCCCATAATTAACACCAATTATTTTCCACAATCCTGTGTAACCAACATCAATTCATGGAGGGGAGAATTATTAAAGTACTAAAGCACATCTGATCTCTAGCAAAGCATTCTACTGTAAAATTGCAACATGCTCACTCTTCATTATGTTTTTGAAAACAAACACTTAGCATGATAAAATACTTACTGTCTTTTCTGAACTCTAACCTGAAACAAAAAGAAATACCTAACTACAAAATTTCCAATAGTGCCTCCAACTTCAGCACCTTCTGGAAGGTTCCGTTTGCTTTTTATTTAACAGAAAAAAAGAGCTGCACAGGAATTTCATGCCTGATTAAAACTCTGAAACTGTAATGCATTAAATTCCTATGTATCTCCTTTGTGTGAAAGGATGCTACAGTAACAGAGCTCAAAAGAGAGGCTGCCGACACTGCTTTCCTGGAATGGCAGCGCTACAGAGCAGAGCAGAAGCCCCACGGCCAGGGGCTGACAAGAGTAATTTAGTCCAGCAGCACATCGATGCCCCCTTTTCATTTTTACGAGTGGAAAAACACGCCGGTTTGGTCAGGCCGATGGTGACCAAATTTTCGTTAGGAGGGTTTTGTGTGTGTGCTTCCAACAACCAGAGAAACTAGAGGCGTTCCCGGACGCGTGGAAGGCTGCAGGCAGAAGCCTGTAGGATCAGGATGCAGCAGTCGGGGAAATCCTCCGCACCCTGGGGAGGGGGGAGAAATAACCAGTCGCTGTCCTTGCAGCAGAGCGGGAGCTCTCAGGCTGCTGCGAGGCTCAGGGACACGAACAAAAGGGGAACAGGAGGAGGAGGAGGTGGCGCTTTCTGGCAAGAGGCGGCGGGAAGCTCCGGCACCCAGCGGCCCCGGCAGGAAGGCGCAGCCGCGGGGGGAAGGGGGGAGGGCGGAGGGAGGACGGGCGAGGGCGGCAGCGCGCCACGAGGCGCGGCACACCCTCATGGCGGCCAAGGGACGGGTGGGGAAGGGAGGGGACGGAGAGGAGGAAGAGAAGGAGGAGGAAGAAGAAGTGGGGGGGTGGGGAGTGAGTGCCCGAGAACGGCCCCGGCCCGGGAGGGGGATAGGATTGGGGGGGGGGGGGGGGGGGAAGGGGGGAGCGCGTGGGCGGGGCCGCCGGGCGCGCGCGCGGGAACGCGCGAGACCCACGCGCCGCCG
This sequence comes from Molothrus aeneus, assembly GCF_037042795.1. NCBI lineage: Eukaryota > Metazoa > Chordata > Aves > Passeriformes > Icteridae > Molothrus > Molothrus aeneus. The sequence continues at coordinate 111,963,323 of NC_089647.1, read as the reverse complement.
GGCGCGCGCGCGCCTGGGAAGGGTTGGGGGGGGGGGGAGGGGGAAGGGCCTGAGGGAGGCGATGGCGGGGGGGTGTGGGGGGGGGAGGGGAACGGGGAGCGCGGCCGCCTCTCGCTTCCCTCTTCCCGCCGCGTTCCAGCAGGATGGGAAAGGCGGGGGACGTGGTGCCGGGCGGCGCCCCCGAGGCGAGAGTGGAAGAAATGGGCGAAACGGGCCGGGGGTCCCCCCCGCAGGGAAGGAGGGGCAGGGAGAAGGGAAGCAGGGCTGACCGCCGCGATCGGAACAGGCCGCGTCCCCGCGCAACCCGCTACGGGCCTCCGGCCTCCCCTCGAGCTTCCCCCCTCCCTCCCGGGGGTACCGCAGCCGCGGGAGCGGCGCGGGGAGCGGGGGAATGGGGCCACTCACTTGTCCTTCTCGGTGCCGAAGATGGAGGCCAGGTACTCCGCCATCTCCCACCGCCCTCCCGCCCGCCGGACCGCCCCGGCGCCGACGCCGCGTCACAGCGACCGCGCCGGAAACGCTGCGCTGAGGGAAGGGGGGGAGAGGAGGCGGGGTCCGCGCCACACGCGGGGCTGCCGCGGCAGGCGCGCAGGGGCGGCGGGGCGGGGCCGTTGGGGTAATCTGCGGGCCTCAGGTTCGAGTCCCGCCCCTGGCAGCGGCTGAGGGGATGGAGCTGAGCGGGGGTCGTGGCTTCCAAAAGTGCTGGAATAAAGGGATTCGCTCCAAAACCGTGTGTGTGTGTGTGTGTGTGTGTGTGTGTACACGTTCTGAAGGGGTCTAAATTAAAAAAAAAAAAAACCAAACAACTTTGCTTTTGAATAAAAGCAGAGTAGAACCAAATTCTTTCTGATCGTTGTTTTGGGAGCGTGAAAAACGCTAATCACTTGTTTTTTTAAATTTTAAAAGTTTAATGATAATAACATGGTTATTGAAATAGCAATATAGTTAGAGTAATAATAATTTGGACAATTTGGATTAGGATATAAGACAATAAAAACAAAGAGTTACAGATAGTCCGGGTACCCCTTTCTGAGCAGCACAAGCCCGAAAAAGGACCCACGTTAACAGAGGATTAATCCTTAAAAGCAATGGCCTGTTGTATCTTCATACACCTCCTACATGATGCATAAATTCCATTCAAACAAAGGATTCTGTCTGGTCATCGTCAACTTCTTCCTCTGAATCCTGACAGCATCTTCAGGGCTGAGCGAGGGGGGAAGAAATTTGTTTCTTCTGATAAGAGAGCAATAAATTCTCTTTCTCTGAAAGATTTATGTGTCCTGTGGCTGCTATCTGGTGTGAGTACCTCATTCCTTTCTTAAAAAAAAATACCTCACATACATAGTTTCTATTCTAACTTTATGTTATAACCTAAACTATATTTATCACACTACTTAAGAAAATTAATACAGCATAACTTTCTAACACAACACATATAATACTCGTTTTAATATTTGCAAAAACAAATCATAAAATACACATTTTTCACAGGGAGGTTTTATGGAATTATGGGCCAGAAGCTGCAAGGCTGAACCCAGTGAACTGAAATTTTTGTGATGGAGCAGCAATGCATGTGGAAGAGTCCAATACTCTACATCACTGAAAACCACATTCAGTAATAAACTTACTGGTTCTGCTGATTGAGAAAACGAGACTGAGCACTCAGTGTGAGATGAGTAAAATTCATCTCAGATGTTTTGCAGTTCTCTGAAGCAGTAACAAATATACACTCTGTAGAGCTCACAGCTCCAGTTGGACCATTTACAGAATCACGGAATGGTTTGGGATGGAAGGGACCTTAAAGATCATCTTGTTCCAAGCCCCTGCCATGGGCATGGACACCTTCCACTATCCCAGGTTCACTCCAAGCCCCATCCAATCTGACACCTCCTGCAATTCCTGATCTGGTTTGATCTGTGCCCTGTCTCAGGACAGGGCCTGACACTGCTCTCATGTCCTGCCGTGTTCTTTCTGTGCTCTTTGGGGATGTAAAGCTCACCTGCTCCCTACTCCTTCCAACAAACTTGCACTGATCTTTGCTCCAATGTTGTTGTTAAAGCCTTCAGCTGAAATATGTCAAAATACATTTTTCCTGGGGAATCAAGACATGTTTTCAATATTTGAAACACACTGGGTTGTGTGCTGGTGTGAGTTAGGGGAAGGGATCTCTGCCTGGCATGGTAACAGCAGCCAGTCTTTTTCCATATTTCCATTTTTTTTATACCTATCTGTAAATCTCAGGTTAGTGATTTACTGTGGGTTACTCCCTGCCCCAAATTGCTCAGCTCTGTTGGGTTAAATGCTGCCACAACCCCTCCTCTGTTTTGCTCTGCCTCCTTAAGGCCCACTGTCATCAACCCAGGACAAAATGGTGACACCCAGATCTGGTTTGGAGATAAAAGGGCCGAGAGAAAAAACGAGGAAGGAAGCAGCTGGTTTTAGGAGAGGAGGAAAGGCAGAAAAAAAAATTGTGAAGTAAAAGAAAGCAGTGCTTGGATACAGAAAAAAAAGATGGAAACAAACACAGAAGCTCATCCAGGGGGGTCAGTACATGAAGTACTTAAAGCATTCACTGGAAAATAGCACTTTCTTGTTGCCAGAGCCCAGAACTATGTGCTAAAGAGGTACCTGGAGTTCCAGGCCAGTGCACAGGACTTGGTTTCTCAGGTTAAAGGGATTTTGCTAACAGCACATATGCAGGGATAATTACTGACCCACACCCACCAAGCCCTTTGAACAAATTTGCCAGCACTCTGCTTGACACCTCTTGGAACAAGGCACAGCTGTGAGGAAAGAGAACCAATTTAAGATGTAATGTCAAAAAAATCATCTGAGAAGGCAGCCTGTGTACATTAGAACAGAGCTGTAGCTGGGAACCTCATCTAATCTCCTTGCATGCCTATACTTCACTAATCACCATGGTTATATAAGCAGATCTTTGACAATATCCTCAATTTTAGCAGCCCCCAGGAGCGGCTGCACAGCCCAGCAGAGAAGGGTGAGGGTTTTTGGAGCTGTACCTTCCACATGGGTCTGGGGGAGGACTGGCTGTGGCTTTGTTTCATCTCTTGGGGCAGCATTGGTGGGGTGAGGAGAGGAGAGGAGAGGAAATTTCAAGGAAAGGAAAGGAAATAAAAGGAAATTTCAAGGAATGGAAAGGAAATTTCAAGGAAAGGAAATTTCAAGGAAATTTCAAGGAAAGGAAAGGAAATGTCAAGGAAAGGAAATTTCAAGGAAAGGAAAGGAAATGTCAAGGAAAGGAAATTTCAAGGAAAGGAAGGAAATGTCAAGGAAAGGAAATTTCAAGGAAATGTGAAGGAATGGAAATTTCAAGGAAATTTCAAGGAAAGGAAAGGAAATTTCAAGGAAAGGAAATTTCGAGGAGAGGAGAGGAGAGGGGAAAAGGGAAAAGAAGACGGCTTCTCCCATTCCGTAGCAGCAAGCACAGGGGGACAGAGCCTGTCTGAGGCCTCCAGGGAGCCCTGGCCCTGCCTGTGCTGTGAGGACACTGCTCTGCTGCTGCTGCTGTGGCTGGGGCAGCCCTGGCCCTGCCTGTGCTGTGAGGACACTGCTCTGCTGCTGCTGCTGTGGCTGGGGCAGCCCTGGCCCTGCCTGTGCTGTGAGGACACTGCTCTGCTGCTGTGGCTGGGACAGCCCTGGCCCTGTCTGTGCTGTGAGGACACTGCTCTGCTGCTGCTGCTGTGGCTGGGCAGCCCTGGCCTGTCTGTGCTGTGAGGACACTGCTCTGCTGCTGCTGCTGTGGCTGGGCAGCCCTGGCCTGTGCTGTGAGGACACTGCTCTGCTGCTGCTGCTGTGGCTGGGGCAGCCCTGGCCTGTCTGTGCTGTGAGGACACTGCTCTGCTGCTGTGGCTGGGCAGCCCTGGCCTGTCTGTGCTGTGAGGACACTGCTCTGCTGCTGCTGCTGTGGCTGGGACAGCCCTGGCCTGTCTGTGCTGTGAGGACACTGCTCTGCTGCTGCTGCTGTGGCTGGGCTGCACTGGGGCAGCCTGGCACCAGGAGCAGTCCCTGGGCTTGGATGAGTGGCCGGGAAGAGGAGAGAGATGCTGAGTCAGAGCCTTGGAGAGGCAGCAGTGCAGACACTGCAGAGGGATTTGTGTGTCTCACGGAAGCTTTTCCTGGGAGAGGCTTTGAGATCCAGCCCCTGATTAGGAGCACTGCTGATTTACTGTCTGATTTATTATCTGTTAGGGAGAGCTTTACAATTGTGAACCAGGAAAATTAATAAAGTTGCAGGGCTTTTAAGTTCAACGCAATATTTGCTGTGATTAGAACTCTCATCCAGCAAGCTGCTGTGCAGTCTGGGGTCAAGGCCATCATTGGGACAGATGCTGTTTGTAAAAAGCCCTCTCTCCTTACAAGCCAGACAAAAATGCCATCCTCCCCCCTTTACAGAGGGGACAGAGAGAGCAGGTGATTTTCCTAGCATCAAGGTAGGCAGGAGATGAGCAGAATGAGGGTAAGAATTTAGGGATAGCCTCGTTGGCTCAGGTGGAGGGTTCAGCAGGCTGCACATGCTCTCTCCTTGCTCACACACGAGGCAGCAGGACCTCTGAGCTGGCTGTGAGGGTGAGGGGACACAAGGAGGAATATTCTGCACTCACTGGTGAGCACTTGTGTGTTTGTAGCCCCCTCTCCTTCATGACTCAGTGCACAAGTAACATCTGGTGCCCACAGCTGCAGCTTCACTTCTGGCTCCTCCAGAACCACTTCTTCATTTTTAATTTTTTTTTTTTTTTATCCCATTGTTAACACTTTCCTTATCTGGGTGCAAATCACTTGTTTTCTCCCTGTTCTGCCCTCCCTTGCCTCCTTGCTAGGCAGGAATTCCAAATTTTGTTCAGGATATGTGCTAGCCTGGCCCAGAAGAGAAGGTGTCAGTAGAGACTGTAGCAATTCCAGCCTGGCAGGAGAGCTCTAAAGCCATGTGGGTGTGTTTTCAAGGTGAACCCCATCCCTTGGCCTCTCTCTGTGCTGATCTCTGTGCTTTCCCCAAATGTGAGCAAGTGGGCAGCATCACTGTGCTGTGGCCATGGGGGATGGCATCCCTATGCACCAAGAAAAGAAGAAAAATCTCTTTCCTTCTGCTTTCAGTGTGAGTGTAATCCTGGCTCTCCTGCCTCACACCTCCTCTCCCAGCCTTCTGAAGTGTTGCCCAGGGCTGCCCCTGATCCACCTCCACACTCCAAGGGCCAAGAGGATTCACTGTAAAACAAGCAAAATCCATCTTGTAAGCAAAGCCAGCTGCTCCTTTGAGGGAAATCCCTCTCTGGGCTGTCCTAGGCATCTTGGATGAAGCATTTTGTGGGAGCAGTTGATGTCTTTTGACCTTTCTGAGTACTCTAAAGAATTCTCCAGGTATTGCTTGCTTGCTGCCCTCTGGTACTTTGAGGACCAAGAGGACACCAAGGCAGTGAAAGGAGAGAATTCGGTGGAAATCTCTTATTACAGTTCTCCTCCAATGACTTGTCCAGTGCCCCTAAGCCCATACAAGCTCTTTGCACAGTGTGGTAGTTTGAAATAGCTTGGTTTTTTGGTGAGGAAGGAAGAGGGTCAGAGTGGATCATTTTCCTGAGTGCTCTGGCATTTGGCCAGCAGTCAGCCCACTGCACACAGGAAAGCAGCTTGCAGATCTGCTGTGCCCATCCCATAATTTTGTTTGTTTTCAGGCTGTCTTCATTTGGTTGTGGTTTCCTGGTACAGCAGGACCTTGGCTCACATGGGCTCAGCCCAGGTTTGAGGGGCAGAGTTCCCTCCACCCCTCCCAGATGTTGTTTTGTTCCATCTCCCACAGATGTGGCCACATTGTGAGTGCCTTGAACTGGCTCAAATGGCCGAGGCAATAAGCTGGATCATTTTATCTTGCATTTTATCAGGATGTGAAAATGGAGCTGCACTGCACAGAGGGAAGCACACTGCAGGAGGAGAGAGGGAAATCAGGAAGGATGGGGTAGAAGGAGAGAAAGAAGGAGAGGAAGGAGAGGAAGGAGAGGAAGGAGAGGAAGGAGAGGAAGGAAGGAAGGAAGGAAGGAAGGAAGGAAGGAAGGAAGGAAGGAAGGAAGGAAGGAAGGAAGGAAGGAAGGAAGGAAGGAAGGAAGGAAGGAAGGAAGGAAGGAAGGAAGGAAGGAAGGAAGGAAGGAAGAGAAAGGGCTTCTCCCTTTCTGTTGCAGCCAAGGTATTCAGCTCAAGCCTGTCATGGGACTGTACCCTCAGAGTGGAGCTTTTTTATCAGCAAATATTAAATCTAAAAATAGCAGGTGTTTCTGCCAGAGAGCCAGAGCAGAGGTATCAGAGAAAGTTGTTGTAGGAGGGGCAAGAACCTCCTGCACATTCCCTTTGCTGTCTGCAGTTGAACTCTGCTCTTAGCTCCACATTCACAAAAAAGGGGATCGTGCCAGACTTATCCTGAAATATATTGTGAAAAATGTCAGTCACTTGTTTTTAAATTTTTAAAAGTTTAATGGTAATAAAATGGTTATAAAAATAGTAATATAATTAGAGTCATAAAAATTTGGACAATTAGGATTTAGGACAATATGAGGCAATAAGAACAAAGAGTTACAGACAGTCCGGGTACCTCTTTCTGGGCAAAATAAGCCGGAAAAAAGGACACATGTTAACAGAGGATTAACCCTTAAAAGCAATAGCCTGTTGCACATTCATACACCTCCTACATGATGCATAAATTCCATTCAAACACAGGATTCTGTCTGGTCAGTGTCAGCTTCTTCCTCTGAATCCTAACAGTGTCTTCGGGACTGAGTGAGGCAGGAAGAAGTTCATTTCTTCTGATAAGAGAGCAAATCTAATAAATTCCTTTTTCTCTGAAAGATTTCGGTGTCCTGTGGCTGCTATCTGATGCCAGTACCTCATTCCTCACATATATTTACAGAAATTTCTTTGTTTAGGGAAAGAACCCGGTGGCAACAGAAAGCTGCAGAAAGGCAAGGCACCATAGACCCACAGCAGGCTCGCTGCTGCTTGCCCGGCTCAGACGAAAAATAAAAAAATATTCTTCCCCAAATCTCCAGGCGGGGGGAGGCAGTGCAGGAGGCTCAGGCACTCCATGGGGGCTCTAAAGCTTTCCTGCCTGTGCTTTAGCCAAGAAGCCGCCTGAGGTGCGTGCTGGACCTTCCTGGCGGCAGAGGAGCTGCTTTCCCTGACCTGCACACGGAATAATCGCTCCGGAGATGCTCGGGGGATGCTCGGGAGGAAGGCGCAGCTCCAGGGGGATGCAGGAGTTTTCCATTGCCTTTGCTGGGGCTCCCTCCGCTGGCTGGAAGGGCTCGGAGCCCGCAGCGCTGCCCGTCCTTGGCAGGAGCTGAGCCGGGCATCATCCAGGGCAGGATTCCCTCTGAGAGGAATGGCAGATTTGTCTTTACAAACAAGCTGTGGGTCTGCTGGTACATAAAACCAGCACTGGGAGATAAAAGAGACAATGGGAAGGATTCCACTGATTGATGGATGGAAAAAGAGATTTTGCTTTTACAAATAAACTTTGGGTTTGCTGATAAACAAAATGAGACATTGAAAGATGATAGAAACAGTGGGGAAGAAAAGCCCCTAAATTCCATAAGAATTAAAAATTAAAAGGGAGGGTTATACATTAGAGGGAAATCTCTGGTGTCAGGCATTCTGGGCAGTCTGTACCTCTCAAGTACCTCAGCCAATGGGGAGAGAAGGGAAATACAGCCAGGAAATTGGGATAAAAAGGAGTCTGTGTCCTCCAAAAATTTGAGAGACCCCAGGGGAATGCCCCATGGCCTCTCCCCTTATTCCAATAAAGTCAAAGGACTCCTCTGTCTCCTTTTTGGACATAAACCTCTGGTGTTTGTGCATTAATTTTCCTAACACCAACAGGACCCTGCTGAGTGCATGGGGCGCTCGGGACGGGCACCGAGGGGACAGTGGGGCCCAGAGCAGGGCTGTGAGTGACCCTGAGCTCCAGGAACTGGAGATTTGCTTCAATGGGAGGGTTTCTGCAGTGTGGACTCTCCCCAGTGCAGCTGCTGCTGCCCTGTCCCCACCAGGAGCCCTCTGAGCAGCAGGGATCTCCTGCTGCTGTATGATAATGTAGATCCCACAAGGAATTTTATGCCTCCATCTCTCTTGCTGGCATGTGAACCAAGGTGCCAAGGGTTATGCTGCCCATATTTACCTCAGTTCAGAGGTGCTGGGTGGTGCCAGGGGGGTTTGCGGTGTCCCCTTGGAGCTGTGGGGGTCCTGGGGGAACAGAAGATGCTTGTGAGGGGACCCAGGTGTGGGATTCACTTAGGGGCAGGAGGGAGGGATAACTTGGGAAAAGCTGCTGGCATGGCAGCCCTTAGGAAAGAGCTACCAGACCAGCCTGAGTTCACAGAATTCACAGAATCCCTGCGCTGGAAGAGACCTTCAAGATCATGGAGTCCAGCCCAGCCCCAACCCCTCAACTGAACCCTGGCACCCAGTGCCACATCCAGGCTTTGTTAAACACACCCAGAGATGGGGACTCCACCACCTCCCCGGGCAGCCATTCCAGAACTTTCTCACTCTTTCCATAAAAAACTTTTTCCTAATATCCAGCCTGTTTTTCCCTTGGTGCAGCTTGAGGCCGTGTCCTCTGGTTCTGTCAGTTGTGAGGTGACATCTCCTGGTGCAGAGAGAGGAGCAGGATGGTCACTGCCAGGCCCTGAGAGGGGATGGGAATCCCCTCAGGAGCTCACAGGGTGAAAACAGGATCACCTTGCTGTGTGTGGAGTGCCTAAGAAGGGCTGTGGTGTGTGAGCTCTGCTCTCCTGGCTCCCAGCAGCCCCTCTGGAAGTCAGGGAGCTCCATGGAGACTGCTTGGAACCCCTCCTGCTTCCCCAGGCAGCCAGAGCTGGGCAAGGAGAATGGGGTTTTGCCAAGGGGTTTTGTTCAGGGGCTTTTTGTTCCCAGGGCTTCCCCCTGCCCTGCACAGCTGCACTGCATGGGTGTCTGTAGGAGCATCGGGGATAGGACAGGACAGACAGAGATGAGAGATCTCTGCAGCCAGGTCATGGAACCTGGGGTTTATTGCAAAGGGCCTGGGGGCAGGGCCCTGCTGGGAGCTGCCAGCCACAGCTCAGAGCAGGACTGAGAGAAGAGAGGGGGAGAGAGGATGAGAGGGTGAGAGAGTAAGAGAGTAAGGGAGTAAAAAAGGTAAGAACCTAAAAGGCTAAGAGAGTAAAAGGGTAAGAGAGTGAGGTTCCCCTTATAATACCATGAATCTTCTTCTGTGTTGAATATTCTAATTCTCACTAACCAATCTAGTACAAGATACAAATCCTATAGCATTTACATACAGCCTATAAGAATCCTTACATTACCAGACTGTGTTACATTTTAAACCCTAAAAAATACTCTTTAGACCCCTTCTGCCAAGCTAGTAGGGTCTGCTCTGACCCTTGGGCCTGTCTGCAAGCAGAGGGTTTTGTTTCATCAAAAGGGGATTACCTTCAGCTGGCCACACCATTGTTTTCCAGTAGTTCAGTAACTAAGGTATCTCAAAGCTTGCTTTCATTTCAATCTCACTTACAGTTTTCATATTCTCAAAATCTTTTGCCAGACAATCATATTTATAATCTTCATCTTCCCCAACAGGTGTCCCTACTGTGCTCTGCTCATTCTGCCTTCACACAAATCACTCCCAATGTGAGCAGGAGGTGGGGGCCTCTCCTGCTCAGACTGTCCTGATGTGAGCACACAGATGTACAACAGGCAAAGCTGCACGTGGGGCTGTGTTTGTGGCCTTGGTTACCACAGGTGAGGAGTTACACCTGCAAAAGTGATGGCAGTGGAAACCTGCCAGCAAACAGGCTCAGAGGGGCAGCCTGAAGTGAAGCCTGAGCCCAAACTCTCATTTCTCCCCTGCCAGCATCACCCCTCAGAGCCAGGTAAGCTGCTGATGAGCTGAGCTGAAGCCAGGCTCTGCTCTCTGCACCTTGGAAAATTTTACCAGAAGTCAAGCTGCTAATTTTCAAAGCAAGGAGCTCTAATCCTGTGAAAATATTATTTCCAATTATGCCTTGCAGGATGGCTGATGCAGATCTTTTAGTCAGCCCTGTGAAAGCACAGGCATCAGAGCTGCTGCCTCTGACGCAGCTCCTGAGCTGTGGTGCCTCATGTGAATTCTTCCCATTGTTGTTTTAGCTCCTAATTTCAGAGCAGTCACTGCAACAACAGACTTTGCTGCCACCTGACTAAGGAAGCAATGAGGTTCAGGAAGAAAGAAAGAAAAAAAAAAACCTAAAAAAAAGGTCAGCGTTGTTACTAAGCTATATGCTCTTAAAGCATTTCCCAGCAGCTTAGCAAGAAGTAAATGCTCACAACGCCCAGCAGAACTGTGTTTTTGCAGAGCAGGGCCCAAGATCAATAGTGTTTACAGCACTGGTTTTAGCACTGAGAAGCAGCCCTAGTTGAAGAAACACCAGCTCAGGAAGTAACACTTGGGGTGTGAATGCGTTACAGGAAACCCACGCAGCACTGCACGGCTGTCGAAATGTCCTTTGGTGCCTGTTGAAATGTCCTTTGGTGCCTGTTGAAATGTCCTTTGGGTGCTGCACCACCTGAGTCCTGGGAAGGATCTGCTCTGCTCTGGATTAGCAGAAGACAAAGGGAGCTTCCCAGGAGCCCACTTGTGGGGTTAGATTTCAGAGCAGAGCAATGTTGAATGCTGCAGTAACACTAGACAGCAGTTTCACCACAAGATTAAAATCTGTTTGAAGCAGCCACAAGCAAGAGCACTGGTTCCTGTTAGCTTTGTTGGTATGAGAGAGCTGGAAGGTGACAGTGTCACGGAGAAGGAACCTGAACTGTGCTAGAAGGCAGCTGAAGGCACAGCTGGCACGAGGCTACTCAGCCATTTAGCCCAAATTAAAGTCTCCCTGTGCATTCATTGATGCTGCTGCTGCTGCAAGGTTTTTTCCCACTGCACCTGGAGCAGCTTTCCTGCAGCCCCTGGGCTCAGGTGTGCTGATTTCAGTTCTCTGGCCTTCTGGTTGTGCTGAATGGCCAAAAGCCTCCCCATGGACCCTGTGCAGGAGCCCAGGCAGCTGCTGGCTCTGGGCTTGCAGCTGCCAAGGGCCCTGGGGTCCCTCACCTCAGCTCCCCCCAGCTCCCAGACTGCAGACACCCTCCAGGCTGATCCCAGAGAGATTCCAAAGGGAGTCCAGGATCGCTCAGGAGACTTCAGAACCGTGCTGCTGCAATCTCAGGGAGCTGATCTCAACAGGTCCCAGTGAATTTTCCAGGTCTCATCTACCCCAAAAAGGGCCTGAATTTTATTTCATTACTGTCCTTACCAAAACAAGAGATGAAAGTGCTGAAGATGGAGTTAGACTGGAGGGAGCCTGCAGCAAGGGGGTCCCAGGAGCCACCTGATTCCTTGCCTCTGCTTGGGACCTCCCCATGGGCCTGACACACCTCTAGGGAAGAGGTTGTTAACCAGAGACTGAAAGTGGCTGGCTGCACCCTCACCTGACACCAAATATTAAACTTTATTAAAAAAATGAATCAGTTGTTGGCCCAAGAAGTGTGTGCATTAAGTACAGTTTGGAAAGCCCAGTGTAAAAGTTCTTTTGAAGGAAATGGTGTCTGTGGTGTGTAAGCAGGTTGTTCACCAGCTTGAAGTGGATCTTGACTGGACACAGCCAGGGAGCTGTGGGCAGTGGCTCCATGTCCAGCTGCAGGGATGAGGGGTGTCCCTCAGGGCTCTGCCATGGCCCCAGGGCTCTTGCATGGCTTCCCCAATGGCACAGACAGGGGATCCAGCTCACCCTCAGCATGTTTGCAGGGGATGGGGAGCTGAGAGGGGCAGGTGACACTATGGAAGGATGGGACCATGCAGAGGGACCTGAGCAAGCTTGGGAAGTGAAACCACAAGAACCTCATGAGGTTCAGCAAGACCAAGTGCAAGGTGCTGCACCTGGGGCAGGGCAATCCCAGACATGAGCACAGACTGGAAGAATTTGCTGAGAGCAGCCCTGTGGAGAAGGACTTGGGGATGCTGCTGGACATGACCTGGCCATGTGCACTGGCAGCTCTGAAACCCCCCCATGTCCTGGCTGAAAAACAAGGGGGGTGTCCAGCAGGCCAAGGGAGGTGATTCTCCCACTCTACTCTGCCTTCACAAGACCCCCCTGCAGTGCTTGATCTGAATTTGGGGTCCTCAGCAAAAGAAAGTCCCATTGGAGCAGGTTCAGAGGAGGCTACAAAGATGATGCAGGGACAGGAGCACCTTTGCTGTAGATTCAGCCTGAGAGAGCTGGGGTTGCTCAGCCTGGAGAAGGTTCTGGGGAGACCTTGTTGTGGCCTTTCAGTATTTAAAGTGAGTTCAAAAAAAGGAGGGAGTCTGATTTTGTATAAGAGCAGACAGTGGGAGGATTGGTTTTAAACTAAAAGAAGAGAGATTTAGATTAGATATTGGGAAGAAATTATTTGTGATGGTGCTGAGGCTGTGGCACAGGTTGCCCAGAGAAGCTGTGGCGGCCCCATCCTTGAAATGTTCAAGGCCAGGTGTTCAGGCTGCATGGGGCTTTGAGCAAACTGGTCTAGTGGAAGGTATCTCTGCCTACAGCAGAGAGTTGGAACAAGATGATCTTGAAGGTCTTTTCCAACCCAAACCTTTCTGTAATTCTGTGAATGTGGGAATCACCTCCACGAGGTGAAGAGGGACTCCTGGGCTACCTCTGTGGCAGTCATTAAACCCAACCACTTCCACATCTGAGTGGCAGAGCAGCAGCACATGCCCATCCCAACCCTTTTTCCACACAGGCTCTCTGTGCCCTTTGTCTCTCTCGACAAATGGGAGCTGCAGTGAGCACCCTAAGGCAAGATCCGTGGCTCTTTAATCGCTGTGCCAATGCCTACAAAACAGCCTGCTTGTTTTATTCCCCCCTTATAAACTGCTTTCCTAAGCAGTTGTCTTCACTGGAATGTCATGGGAATTCTGCTGTTTCTACACCAGAAGTGGTCCTAAAATCATGGCTGCAAAAAAATGTCCTGTTAGCAGAGCTTGAGTATTGAGCAGGTACATCAGTGCAGGCTCATCTACAGCTGCTGTCTAATTACACATTCTACTGAATAGCTGGATTAACAAAGTCAAATCCTACAGGCTGTCATTCCCCACTCTGTTTTGATGTGGAATGTGAAAAGTGCATATTATATGGCACTATGCAGATATTTACTATATGTATTTTGTTGTATTGATTGGTAGTGCTGTATTAACATTTTAATGGTATGGTAAATGTAGTTTTGTAGTTAAAATGTAACTTTTGTAGTTAAAATGGGAACTATGTATGTGGGGTATTTTTTTAAGAAAGGAATGAGGTACTCACACCAGACAGCAGCCACAGGACACCCCAATCTTTCAGAGAAAGAAAATTTATTGCTCCATTATCAGGAGAAACGAACTTCTTCCTGCCTTGCTCAGCCATGAAGACACCATTAGGATAAAGAGGAAGAAGCTGACACTGACCAGACAGAATCCTGTGTTTGAATGGAATTTATGCATCATGTAGGAGGTGTATGAATATGCAACAGGCTATTGTTTTTAAGGGTTAATCCTCTGTTAACGTGTGTCCTTTTTCAGGCTTATGTTGCCCAGAAAAAGGTACCTGGACTGTCTGTAACTCTGTTTTATATTGTCTCATATTGTCCTAAATCCAAATTGTCCAAATTATTATTACTCTAATTATATTGCTATTTTTATAACCATTTTATTATCATTAAACTTTTTAAAAATTTAAAACCAAGTGATTGGCGTTTTTCACAGGTAGATAGTGTGTGTCTGGTCCTGAGCTCTCCTACATCCAGCTGAAGGTCAGGAAGGACAAACTTGCTGCTCTGTTCGTTCTTCCTGGTGATTCCCCATCCCTGGTCCATCCCTGTGGCCCGTGGAGCACAGAGTGCCATCTGCAGCACAGATCCAGCTGGGAGGAGGCTGTGTGTGCCACTCTTGGGCTAGCTGAGCTCTTGGTGCAAAGGTCAGAGCATGCCACATGTGGGAGGACAGGAGGCTCCCTGGCCCTGTGCGATGACTTTTAGGCCGAGGATCACATAACAAGGCTTTGCTCTGGAGCTGAACTTCCCATTGCACTCGGAAGGGTTTAGGGAATGAGCTCAGGTTGAGAAATCATCCTGCAGGGGCAAGTTAAAGACAGTGCTTACCTCCAAAGGGTGCTGCTCTGGGAGATGAGCTAAAGAGGTGTGAAACAAGGCAGCAGCACCTCTGAAACCTCAGCTCTTTCCTTTGCACCTCCTTTTGTTTGGTTGGTAACGCGATTTCCCTGCCTCCTGACTATTTGCACCAGGTGTTAGAAGAATATGGCCCATTTCCTAGGGGCTGCTTAGGAAAATGTAATTGTCTATGGACCAAAAGGAGCTGGGAGATGAATACTTTGAAAATCAGATTGGATTTAAGGGTGAGAATACGGCATCTGCCTTTGTCCCATATGTAGGGAATAACAGACAGCTAACAGAGCAAGTCGCTGGGATGGATGAGATTCCTGATTAATTCAGGTCATCTTGCCAGTTTGGGTGTTGGTGCTTTTCAGAAGTTTGGAAAAGCCTTTTGCAGTGCCTGGGAGCAGTAACAACGACCCTGCAGAAGCCCTTCCAGAGCTGGGCAGATTTGCAGAGCCTGGAGCACATTTTGCCTGAGTGCTTTGTAAAGGAAAAGCCAACTCTGCAGTGTGGCAACCTCTGGGAATAGATGTTAAATGGATGTAGAGCATATTGTGATCTCAACTGAGGGCTGCACATTGCATCTGATATGCTGTGAACACACTGGAAAAACTGCCAGCACTACAGTTTCTGGGGATAAAAAGCCCTTGCCAGCCACTGTAAGCCATGGAGCAGCCACATCCAAACCCTTGGAATAACATTCACTGGAGAAGGGCAATGTCCCTTCTGCTTGGTGTTGTTAGGAAAATTAATCCACAAAACACCAGAGGTTTATGTCCAAAAAGGAGACAGAGGAATCCTTTTACTTTATTGGAATAAAGGGAGAGGCCATGGGGCATTCCCCTGGGGTCTCTCAAATTTTTGGAGGACACAGACTCCTTTTTATCCCAATTTCCCGGCTGCATTTCCCTTCTCTCTTTCCCCATTGGCTGAGATACTTGAGAGGTACAGACTGCCCAGAATGCCTGATACCAGAGATTTCCCTCTAATGTATAACCCTCCTTTTGAATTTTTAATTCTTATGGAATTTAGGGGGTTTCCCCCATTGTTTCTTTAATCTTTCAATATCCAATTTTTATCAGTTTATCAGCCAACCTAAAGTTTATTGGTAAAAGCAAATACCTTTTTCTATTCATCAATCAGTGGAATCCTTCCCATTGTTTCTTTCATCTCCCAGTGCTGGTTTTATCTCCCAGCAGACCCACAGCTTGTTTGTAAGGACAAAATCTGTCATTCCTCTCAGTGTGAAGACATTGTTCACAGGTCCTTACAAGGGCTGCACTTCTACTGACATGGCCTGGAATCCTCAGGTTCTGGGAATCCCAGAGGGACAGATGCAGTTTTTGGGAAGGTTGTTCTCAATTTCTTAAAGATACATGCCAATCTTTTTTTTATGTTTTATTGATCCCAGCAGGTATTCTCTTGACTGATTTTTTATTTCTTCAAGCAAAATGGATCTTTGAGGGTCAAGATAACCCAGTCCCCTGGATCAGAGCTTGCAAATAAAGTGTCACAGCTGCAGCAGTGCACAGTGGCTGAAGGACTGGCTCATTCACAGTTGCAGCCTCTTGAAACTCTTGTCTTCAGAAAAACCAGAACCCCCCAAATTCCAGAAGAAGGTTGTGCATGAGAGGAGAAACAGTGCCCAGGGACTGGCAAAGTTTAGTGGTTGGAAGGGCAGGAGGAAGGGTGCTGTGTGCCAGAGTGAGTTGTGAGACTCTCAGGAATACTTTTCCCATAGGAAAAGTCCCTTTGCCCTCTGTGGATGCTTTCTTTGCACACATTTTGAGTAGGGCCAGTACCACAGCCAGTGTGGTCATGCCTGGATTCCTTTTTCCCCTTTCCAGGGTAATCAGCACCAAAGTGTGAATGTCTCCTTGCAGGTAAGGAATGTCTCCTTCCAGCTGGGCAGCAGTGCCCACCCTCGAGAGGAGCAGAGCTGATGGAGCCCCCAGGACCACGTTTTGTTGGGAACATAGGGATGATTTAATATCAAGATTTAATGTAATGACTTAAATCATCCACAGGGATGATTTAATGTCTGCCTCCTTCTCTTATCCTTCCTGTGCTCCTGGGGCAGGAGCTTCCAACACAGGCTGGGACAGGAAGAGGATGGGCACAACAGGGACATAAAAGCAGTGAAATCTTCATGCCCTCCAGAAAATGGTGGCATGCTTTTAACTGGATTGGGAAGAGCAGGCAGCTCTTTAGAAGCACCAACTCTTTTAGGAACCCTGGAACAGGTCTGTAAAGCAACACAGACCCAGAGGAAGGCTGAACAGCACTGACAGGTTTTAATCACCCTACAGCACAGAAATGCACAGATTTCCTGGTGAATATAAAACTAGAGAGTCAGAGTGAGAGCAGGACCAAGGCTTTGGAGGTAGAAAGGAAGGCTGAGCACACTCAATCAGTGGCAAAACAGTGGATATCACTGAAGGAGAGTTACCTCTCAGATCTCTCTGTGTGGCTGCAGAACATTCCTCCTGTTGTGCTCTAGGTGGAGAAAGAGCACCAAGCCTTGGGCAACCGACTGCAGTTTCATTTGCTCATCTGCCTGAAAGCTGTGAGAAGGCTCCAGAACCATTCTCCTCCATCCACAGCTGATCATAAGGTGCATTATTTAAACCTTTCTAACAGAAAGCACCCTCTTTTGGGTCACTGAAAAGCCCCTCTGTGATCTACAGGTCACTGTGTCAGCCTAGGGAGTGAGAAATGTTATTCAAATACTTTTATGTTTGCACGCTGAGAGTTTAGATTTGGGACCTTGCATTTAAAAATAATTGTTCTGAATTTCCCTCTGTTATTGCACCCACAGCTGCAACTCCCCTCCACTGCACCACTTTTCCCAGAACTAACATGCAAATTCTTTTATTTATTTTACACAGCAGCTGCAGCAGGGATTTTTTCTGTTTGCTTGTTTTCCCTCACTATATTTGGTCCCCCAGCTATGACCTCTTGGCAAAATGCATGCAACATCTGGGAAGGAAAAAAAAAAAAAGAAAGAAAGTGAAAAGAGGGGTTGTTTCAGACGGCAGATGCTGTGACAATCTCTATCATTTAACCTTAATTATACACAGCAGAGCCATGGCCATTGGTGTAGTGTCAGCAGCAGCAGTGATCCCATCTGCTGTGCCTGAGCACAGCACTGTGCTGTGGGTTAAAGTCTGGGGAATTCTCGGGACTTATGCTGCTCAGAGTGACCCCAAGATATGTTAGAAAGTCTCTTTTCCCAGCCCAGCAGTTGAAGAAGGAGTCAGAACTCTTCAGTTCTTGGTCTCAAGGTTGTTTTTTGTTCCTTATCTATAAAATTCTTTCTCCTGTCCTGCTGAGGTTCGCTCAGCAAGACAGTCTAAGGCACTCTGCCTGCCCCTGGGGCAGTGTTATCTTTTTATACTAAAAACTACGTGTACAATGTTTACAATTGCTTTCCAATGCCTGTCACCTATGTTAGACAGTGAGCTTCTACTCTAAACTAATCCAAAAGTGCCAACATCACAGCAGAAGATGGAGGCCAAGGAGAAGGAGAAAGGCTGGGCATGACCAGATTCCTCCATCTTGCCTCTTGAACCCCCATTCTAAAAACCTCAAAAATCTATTTTTCACCCCATGATAAATTCACTATTATTCTACTTAAACTTTCTTGACTTGTAATTCCTCATATAAAGGTGGTAATTTGCTACATGGGTCAAAATCAAAGTCACAGGTGTCCTGGGCTCTGTGCCAAGGTCTCTGAGCCCCCCTGGGCAGGGGCTGGAGCCATCCAAAACAGCCAGAGAGATGTCTTGGCTTCCGACAGGGAATGTGATGCTCTCCAGTTTGATTGTCCCTTAGTCTGCAGCTCCTCCCCCAGAGTGTGCTTCTGTCTGGCCCATATAGTGGATATTTTCACCCCCAACAAAGGGGAGAGAAATGATGCATCTGACTCCACTAGTTAATTACTTTATTATGTGATCTTATTCTATACTATATTACACTATATTACATTACATCTAAACTGAATCTGCCAAGCACTCAGCACCTCACACTGCACAGAATCTTGTGACCGTCACCCGACAGTCCTGACTCACACACACACCTGGCCCTGATAGACCAAGGAAACAAAACACCATCACTCTGGGTAAACAATCTCCATATTGCATTCTACTTTGGCACAAACACAGGCACAGCAAATGATAATAATTGTTTTTCCTTTCTCTGAGGTTCAGAGAATGTGAATCTCAGAAATATTCTCAGGAAGATGTGCCTTGCTTTTCTCTGTGAAGAGAAATGTGGCAACATGTCGGGACCCAGGACATTCCTCTGGCTGCCCTGGGTGATTCCAGACCCTGGCAAGGGGCTCAGAGACCCTGGCATGGAGTCAAAAACACCTGTGCCTTTGATTTTAACCCATGGAAACAATTACCAACTTTGTTTGAGGATTTACAAGCCACAAGAGTTTGAGTAGAATGACTGAGTAGGGTGAAAAAGTAGAATGTTGGGGTTTTAGAATGGGGGTTCAGGAGGCAAGATGGAGGAATCTGGGGGTGTCCTGTCCTTCTTCTTCTTTTTGTCCTCCACCTTCTGCTGTGATGGTGGCACTTTTAGATTGGTTTAGAGTAGAGACAGACTGTCTAACATAGGTGATAGGTATTGGAGAATTATTGTAAATAAAGTACACATAGTGTTTGGTCTAAGAAGTTAACACCACTCCAAGGGCTGTCGCTGTGCCACAACCCGATCTGCTGGACAGATCTCAGCAGGTCAGAGAAAGAATGCGATAGATAAGAGAAAAGAAACAACCTTGAAAATCAGAACTGAGGAATCTCAACTTCTTCTTTGGTCGTGAGGCTGGGAAAAAAAAGCCTTTTTAATACCTCGGGAGCCATTTCAGCAACACGAAACCCGAGAGCCACAGGCCCGTGTGCTCTGTTTGCCTCATAAGCTCTGAAAGAGACGTCAGGGGGGATTTTGTGTCTCTGTTGTGGCTGTGGGGACGCAGAGCAGCCCTGGAGCTGGGGTGAGCACAGCAGAGGAGCCCTGCGGTGACGCACAGAGCCGGGCTCAGCGCTGCGCTCGCCGCTCTGCCGCGCTAATCCTTCCTCCAGTAACCCCCAGCGCCTCCTGCTAATGCTCATCCTCACATCAGTGCACACAAATCCAGCAAGAGGATTTGGGAGCAGCTTAGACAAATGGTTCATTAGGGTCTTTTCTCTGCCAAGGGATGTTTGTTTTTTTTCTTTCTGAGGTTCCCATCACCGAGCTAGCGTAAAAATAAATTCTCCAAGTCACCAGACAGCTGCCACCCTAACAGACTTGTCTGGCATCCAGGCGTGAGGGACAGGGATCATTATCCCATCAAGAGATGGCTGGTTTTGCTCTCAGTTAGGCTGCTGGATGGGCAGAGTGGGTCCCTTCGAGCCAGATAAAAGCTGTGATTATTTTGTGTTTCTCCTCAGCACGGGCAGATCTGCAGATCCTGTGGTGCTGCTCAGGTACTTCTGAACATGGTGAAGGTTCAGAGAGATACACTCTTGTGAAGAGTCCTGCTCTAGAGCAGCCTCTGGATGTGTGCTGTTCAATCACTGTTGGTTTTCTAGTTTAACTTTAAATAAGCCAGTCATAAGCTAGCCTGTGTGCACACAGAATCTGGTGCAGAATCGAGTTGGTTTCAGTGTCTGTGGTACCAGCAGGTGTCTCAACACCTCCCACTCTCCAGCCTGAGTCAATAACAAGCCTTGCCCATCCAAACCCCCTTCATCAGTGTCCCTGTTGGGTCTGATACTGCCTTCCTGCCCTGTCCACCATCTCTGCAAGCCAATCTGCACTGACCAACAGCTCAACTCCCAGTCCCCCATTGCACCTGAGCACTAAACAACTCCTGCAGCATCACCTGCAATCAGGACCAACAGCTCAACTCCCAGTCCCCCATTGCACCTGAGCACTAAACAACTCCTGCAGCATCACCTGCAATCAGGCAGCTTCTGGAGCTTTCCTGGGTGGCTCAATGATTCATGCCATGATATCTGCATTCACTGTTTAGTGCTTCCCCTCCAAGCCCTGCTCAGACAGAGAGAGGCAGACTCAAACCAGGACTGGGTTGTTACTGCACCGTCACCAAGTGGCTGGAGGGTTTGCAGAATGCCTTGTCCTGATCAGACCACTCTCTTTCCATAGTACCTTCTCTTCCAGTCTTCTTTCCTCCAAACCTCCTCCTCCTCCTGCCTCTCCTTCCCCACTACATCACCACCACTTTCCCCACACCAGCAGAAAAAGCCACTTTTCTTTGTGGCTACTCACTCTTCTTCCTGGTTGCCCACTCCTCCCTGTATTCCATACTTTCCCAGTGCAAAGGCTGGGTATCAATCTTTGGAGAAGAAAATATCAAACCTTTGGAGAAGAAAATTTTCTTTGGAGAAGAAAATTCTATATGATCACCCTGCAGTGGGCTCTGTAGGATGATCTGCTCAGTGCAGGAATGCTCATGTGAAGAAATAACCCACATGTAAACAGTCAAGAACACTGGAAGAAAAAAGAAAATTAGTTGATGGATTCAAAGTTATGGCAAGTCGTGATTTATTTTTGGAGAGGTCTCTACCTAAAGAGATATTTTATTTATTTATTTAATTATTTAATTTTTTGAGGTTCACACCAAGCCAAGAATGGACCTAATTTCTCATTTCTTCTGAAAAAATAGCCAGATTTTAATTCCTCAAGGTGTTGCCTCATTCGCCATAATTATTTGCTTTAGACAAGTAAGCATCACATCAGAAAACAACCCTATGCCCTCAAACTCTCTGGTGTGAAAATAAAAATGGGTCTAATTTCCAGAGCCAAGGGAATATTTTATGCAGAACAAGGGGCCATGGAAGGCTCAGGGAGATGAGATCTGGTTTCAAGGCAGGGGAACTCTCAGCAGCAAACTCTGGGGAGTTGCAAGCCAGATAATTTTATTTAAAGAAAGAACCAGGGGAGTGGAAAGGGCTGAAATTGTACCTCTGCCAAGTCATTTTACAGGATGATACTCACCTGAGATCTACAGATGGGGAGAAGCATCACTGCTAAGCAGCTGTAAACTTCCAAACCTGCTCCTGTCCCCGTTCTCCTGCTCTCTGGGTATGTGTGAGATGCTCTGTCCACATCTCCCACCCTCTGGGAGCTGCTGCAGGCTGGGAAGCAAAGAGCATCCCTCATTCCCTATGCAAATCCATTGATGAAAACATAAAATGCATTGTGCTGCTAAAACTTGCTGAGCTTGTTTGACTAAGTGCCAAGGATTAGCAGCACGTAAATTCACCATTGATTTGACAACAATGATATTATGTGCCCTAAACACTGATGGGATTTGTTCAGTGTTTAGGATGTGGGCTCTGATGTGGAAAAAAGGGATTGCTAGTAATTTTTTAAGCCTCTTTGGCTGCACCAAGGCAGACTGTTGATATTATATAAATTCTTTAGATAAAATAAATATCAGTCTTAGGATAAGTAGAGTGGATGTTTAACTTTTCCAGTGCACAGCTGAATTGTAAAGCTGACTGTGGATTGCTGTAAACTGTAAAATGAAAATTGCCCCATCCCTCTGAAAAGGGCAAAAAGGAGATGTTGGAGTAGAAAAAGAATCACAAAGGGCAGCAATAAAACAGATGATCATGCCTTAAAAGTGGTGAGGCAAAGATTTCTTTGTCAGTAGAAAACCAAAAATATCCCCTCCACGACTTGTCCCCACTGTGATTGCTCCCTCCCTGGCTCTGGTGTTCAGCAGCTTTGCAGCCACAGTCCCTGTGGGACAAAAGCCATGTCAGCATCAGTGGGGACCACCTGGGACAAACCTTGGGGTACAGGGCTGACCATTCCTTAGGCAGGAGCTGCAGAGGTGAGGGAAGGGAGAGTTGTGGTGGTTTGCACCAGGACAAGCTTGGCCAAGAGTCTGGAGGGCAGGGGCTGCTCACCCGCTCCCAGCTGGGCAGCTCAGGGCTGTTTGAGAGGAATTTGCAGGGTTCTCAGGGATATGCTGATCTCTCTTTACAAGGAAAGCAAGCCCAGTTTGGTGGTGGTTTTTTTGTTTGGTTTTTTTTTTGTTTGGTTGGTTGGTTGGTTGGTTTTTTGTTTTTACAAAGGTGCTCAGCATGTAGTGACCTCCCTACTAACTGGCTTCTTTTTTTTTTTTGCTGTGAACTATCTCCCAGGAGTTGTTCTCAAGTGTTCTTTGCTTTTAATAAGAATCAGTAATTAATCTAGTTTTTAAAAAAATAGCACCTGCCATTTCTAATGCCAGGCCTGCCATTGCACTGCCCTGCAGCCCCAACCCCAGATAAGCATTGTGCAAACTGCACTGATAACGTGGCCTCCCTTCCTCCCATCCCTTAAAAACTTCAGCAAGATGTCACCAGCACCCAGAACTCATCGGGATCACTGCTGTCCTGCTTTCCATTGTGTCTGGTGGGGAGAGAAATGACTCTCACTGCTGTTATAATCACCTGCTCCTTCCTCCATCAGCATCCCAGGTCCACCGTGGTGGAAAGTTTTGAAGCTCCTGGCCATGAGGAACAGGAAATGAGCCTTATAAAAAAAGGGGCTCTTCCCTTAAAAAGAAAGAAACAAATGCTCTGTGGTCATTTCTAGGAAAAGCTTTTAGTAAGTGCTTAACAGCCAAAACTGATAACCAGGAGTGAGCCTGCCCTTTGTGCTTGACTGCTTGCATTCTGACTTCTATGACTTCATACTGACTTCTTGCATCCTTTCCAAAGCTTGGCCTATGCAAGATTAAGAAAAACACAGTCTTTTGTTCCTTTTTTCCACTCACCAGCTTTCTTACACACATTAAGTGGTATTTTCCATCGCAGCAAGAGTGGCAGGAAGAAAACATGCAAAAAAAATCACATTATTATTTACTCTAGCTTTGTGTCCCTCTCACGATCTTGTTTTTTGTAACTCATAGATTTATGTGAAGTGGAAACAGTCTGACTGGCATGCTGCAACAATTGTATCATTAAATATTGCCAGAGATTGCTCAGTCCCTTATATCATCACTAAACAGCTGACATCTAAACACAGAGGACCTTTTAAATGAGTATAGTTGTATTTTGGGGGTAGATATGTGTATTTGAAAGAAAAAGCCCTGGGATGCATTCCTGTTTTCCATGAGAACTATCTCAAGAGTTGCATCCTCTGCAGGGTGACAGGGTGTGGTATTTGCTGGGTCCCCAGGATGAAGGAAGAATTGAGAATCTGACTCCCTGTTCTTAGAAGGCTCAATGTACTTATTTATTATGTACTTATATTATATTTATTTAATGAATAAATTTAATTTAATGAATTTATTATGTACTTATATTATATTAAAGAATACTATACTAAAACTATACTAAAGAATAGAGAAAGGATACAGACAGAAGGCTTAACAAGATACTAATTAAAAACTCGTGACTGACTCCTCAGAGTCTGACACAGCTGATGGTGATTGGTCATTAAGTAAAAACAATTCACATGAAACCAATCAAACAACCACCTGTTGGGTAAACCATCTCCAACCACATTCCAAAGCAGCCAAACACAGGAGAAGCAATCACATAATTCTCTGAGGCTTCTCAGCTTCCCAGGAGACGAAATCCTGGTGAAGGGATTTTTCAGAAAATATGACAGTGACAACAGGGTACACCTGACTTGAGCAGAAAGGCAGATCAGAGCAGAGTCTGACTTTCTTGGCTGCAGCAAACCAGCTGGGAACAGGAACCCCTGTTCTGTCAGCACTTCAGAATCTCCTACAAACCCTCCCCAGTCACTGCTGACCAGTCACTACCCCTGACCAGGGACTGCTCCACTTCCAAATTTGCTTTTTTCTTCATCCTGGGCTTGCACAGAGCTTGGCAAGGGGGGTGGAAACAGCCCTGGGCTCATCTGGAAATGGGAGGTGGGAGTCAGTCATGGAGACAAACTGAGAGCAGATAAACACAGGCAAGGGCTGGGATTGCTGATGGCAGCTTTACTCAGGAACATGGTCTGGGGTTTCTTCAGTTTATCCTTTGCTAAATGTGTCACTTACATGCTGGCAATTACACACCATGGTTTAGGAAGGGATTATTTCAAAGGTAAGCTGGACAGCAGAACATTCTGGAGGAATTTCTCAGTTTGACTCGTGTTCTAAACTTGCAATAAATCTTTGGGAAAAAAAAACTGCCTTTGATGCATTGTTCTGGGATGTGCTAATGACCTGATGCATTAATTTTCTTCCATTCAATTTCTGCCAACAAATCTCACTGCTGTTGCTCAGCAGGTGATAATGATGCTCAAATGTTGCGTGTCTTGTGAGGTCTGGTCTGCTGAACTGATGCAAAATGATCACTTTCTCTTCTCATACCAAATTCCCACTGGATGGGATCCATCTCAGCAGCTTTGCCTGTCCAGAAAGAGATTAGAATTAGAATTGCCTCCTCAGCTCCCTCCTGAGACACAGACACTGCTGAAGGGGTCTCATTTCACCTTTCCTGCCCACCCACGTGATGATGTGACCTGGAGGCATCTGTCCCCCCACTGACTGCACAGGCAGCATGGACAGCTCATCTGAACAGGACACAGAAGCTTTAGACTATTGGAAGTCACATGTGATGCATCTCAGGAGATTGGTTTTTTCCCCAGAGACATACTGGCAGTGTGAAGCCTGCATCAGAAAAAAAACCTGTAAATGAAATTTACATTTCAGTGAAATATTTTTGAGCACAAAAGACAAAAATGTCTGCCTAAGACATATGGATGTGATTAATTCTAGGGAAAGCCATGAAAATGTAGGTCCAGAAGAAAATAAAGACATAAAACCACAAAGTTGGCTGATGCTTTTCAAGTATTTGAGTGTGTGGTAATATACATAAACTCAGATAAAATTCACTTGAAGACGTATTTCTCATTTTTCTCTAACGAGCCGATTCCTTTCATCTCTCTGGACTTACAGAGGGCTCTGGTTCCCTGTATGTTGCCCACTGGCACAGGTTGCCCGGAGAAGCTGTGGCTGCCCCATCCCTGGAAGTGTTCAAGGCCTGGTTGGATTTGGTTTAGAGCAGCCTGGGCTCCCTCCTTCCTCCTGGCCTCAATAATCCAGGGAATAATCTGGGGAACACTCTGGAGGTCAGAGCTCAAGGGTTTGGCACTTTTGTGAGGACTGAAGGATGTCCAGAGGGGATCCTGCCATTGTGTGCATTGCTCCCTGTGCTCCCTCCATAACCCCTGATTTGGGAAACGCAGAGAGGATGCTCCCAGCACACTTTAGGGATGGCATTCACCACTCACCCCCTCACCTGGGGCCCAAATGGTCTGTCAGACCCCAAAATCTCATTTTCTGTGTGAGCACAGTTCCCACAGTTCCTCTACCAGCCAAATAAATAACTTGCTTTGTGTGTTCCACTGAGTGCTTTGGGATTTGAACTTGTTCCTGTGTCTCTGCTCTCATTTTTCCCCTTACCTTGCACATCAGGTGATGCATTCTGCATCAGGTCACTGCTGCCAGTGTTGGATAAATACAGGTTAGCAGGTCTTTGGACCTGGCTGGCTGAGGAGAGATTTTTTTTCTTTCCACTGCCAGGACAAATCTCACAGAGTTCTTGAAGAAAAAAATCTTGGCAGTGCTTTATGACTTGTTTGCTTCCCCTCAATTCCTCAAACAAAATGACAAATTTGGTACAATGGGAATAAATGAGGGGTTAGGTCTCTCTCTTGTGGTTTTTCCCTCCATGGCTTGAGGAGGGATTGATCTCTTTTTGACACCTGATTTTAGAAAATCCTTCATGCCTGAGAGCCAAGGCCCCCACAGGGCCTTTTCTTGCTGGAGATACATGAGGTGGAACCTAAGCTCTTGTCTGTCTTCTTAGCAGTCCTTACTGTGGTTTGGGTGTTTTTCTGCTCACATTTTTGCTTTTCATGAAGGAAAGCCTCTGTAAAGGATCTCCTGGTTCCTACAATTCCTCCAAGGCCAAGGATTTTCCAAGCCTACACGATGCCTGGATGCCAGGTGATTCCCAGCTGGATATCACTCAGTGATAGAAAAGCCTCAGTGCTTTTCTCAGTTCAGCTCCTCTGGCCTGGAATGATCTGGTTGCTCCCAAAGAAGAGGGCAGGATCTCAGCCACCCTTGGTTTCTTTAGTCCCTGACAATATGAGAGGATGATTCAGCCCCTCGTATCTGAAGTGCCTTTTGGAAGTGCCCTCTCCTCTTTTCCTTTTGTTCTCTGCCAACTGCAAAAAGGCGCTGAGATGCACAAAACCCCCAACACCTGTGCTTCTGCTGCTCAGAGGCTCCTGGAATGCAACCCCTGCATCTCTGGAGGGCATGGAAATGGGGTTTCAGCTGTGGCCACAGGCTGTGAGCCCTGCTGTGGAGCTGGGCAGCCTGGCTGCCCTTTCAGAGCCCAGCCACCTCAGCTCTCTGGCAGAGCCTGCGGCTCTGGCGGCGGGCACGGTGCCCATTGCCCGGCAGCCCAGGGTGCCAGCTGAGCCCTTAAAGGAGGTTTTGAGGGAAACAGAAATGAAAAACAGCTGTAACCAGAAATGCACGTTAAGCAGGATCTGTGCTGTGACACCATGAGATAAATGGATCTCCCACATCACTCCTAAATCAAAACAAGGACACTCTCAAGAGCTTTGGGACCGATGTTACGGTGGGAGACCAAGCTTATTTTTCTTTCTTTCTTTTGCAAAAGTATTTCTTGTTGAAAGTTTTTGTTTTGTCAGACAAAAAATGGTGCTCTGCATCATTTGTTAGCCATGCTTCCCTGCCAGTCATGCCATGATCCCTGTGCCAGGGGTGTCAGGCCCCTCTCGAGTGGCAGAGGCACTTTGTAGTGCGTTACAAAAAAGTTTCCCCTTCTTCAACCTGAATCTGACCCTTTTTCCTTGCTTGGAAGAAAGCTGTTGCATTTCTTTGGAAGAAATATTGAGTTTCTTCTTCAAAGGAGGGGCAGAAAAGAAGCAATTTAATGAAACCCAGCGTCAGGTTATGAAGACCCATGGAGCAGATCTCTTTCAGAAGCATCTTTGAGTTGCCCACCGGGGTGTCCTGCTCAGCCTGCTTGATTCCACAGGGGACATGCCAGCACCCCTGGGCACCCCGTGCCTCGCAGCCTGCTGCCCTGGCATCATCCCTCCAGGACATCTGGCACCGATTCCAACCAGACTGTCATTTCCAGGTCAGTCTCCGCATTTCTGCTGACCACGTTGCCTCCATCATGAGATCATGTCTTTCCAGAGGAATCCTGCTAATGCCTTCATTCTGCCAGGCCAGTATATATAGGGGGAGCTTCCCTGGGGCTGCACTCCAGCCAAGGCTTCGCTGTCTCCCCAGCAGCGGCGCTGCCCCTTCTGCTCTCCCCTTGCAGCCACAGGTCTCAGCAGCAGCAGCAGCAGCAGCAGCAGCAGCAGCAGCAGCATGGACATTACCATCCAGCACCCCTGGTTCAAGCGTGCTCTGGGACCCCTCATTCCAAGCCGTTTGTTTGACCAGTTTTTTGGAGAGGGTCTCCTTGAGTATGACCTCCTGCCTCTGTTCTCGTCCACTATCAGCCCCTACTACAGGCAGTCCCTCTTCCGCAGCGTGCTGGAGTCGGGCATTTCAGAGGTAAGGGCCCTTTGATTTCCTCTCCTTTCCTTCCTCTCCCTCCTTGTGCCTCCAGCTGCTCCTCTCCACCCACAACTCACACTGCTGTAGCCCCATGTGAGGGGACGAGGAAGACCCCAAAGCCACTGCCAGGCAGAGCCCACCCAGCCCTTGATGGGCAAAAAGGAAAACCCCCATGGCTTTGCCCCCATTGTTGGGGACAAAGCTTCCCTTTGAGAAACAGGAACCATTTTGGCTCCTTTTGAGGGCTGTTTCCAACACAAGAAGGCTGTTTTTGTTGCTCTGTGCCCCACCACCTGTGTAGCAAAGAAGAGCAAGGCTGCTCCCAGAGTAAGTGCCTGTGAGGGCAGCTCACCATGGGAGTGCAAGTGGGAGCTTTCTCCACCTTCTCCTCCACCTTGGGAGCTTGGTGGTTTTTGCAATCCCTCACTGAAGGACTCCAGAGCAATTTTCTGAAGGGAACTGTAGGGGAATATGTAGCTGTTGGGGCCGTGATCCAAAATTCAGGTCCTGGTGCCTTCTGTAGCCCTCTCTTACTGCTTTCCTCCCAGAGCTACGACCAGAATGAAACCATAAATCACTGAAAGGACAAAACACGTGCTCCCAGAGAGTCTTACACCGGTTTCCATCCCCGTTCTGTGCCTGGTCCATCTGGCAGGTCACTGAGTGCTAAAGGGTCCCTGGCACAAGAATAGCAGCAAGGATAATAACACCTCTCCCCAGAGCAGTAGCCAAGGTTCAGACACCAACCATGGCCTCCCTGTGACCCTGACACCAACCATGGCCTCCCTGTGACCCTGACACCTCCCACAGCCTCTCTCATTGTCCCTGGCTCCCCACGATGGGAAGAAAACCCCCACTGAGGCCCATAGTCACAGAAGGACAAAGTGCCAGACCGCCCCTTTTTTGTCCTTTGACCTGTGGTGATGTTGGCAGTGCCCCACAGCCAGAGCTGGGGCCTCACTGTGTGACAATGCTCATTTCAGGTGAGGTCTGATCGGGACAAGTTCACAATCATGCTGGATGTAAAACACTTCTCTCCCGAAGACTTGAGCGTGAAGATTATTGATGACTTTGTGGAAATCCATGGCAAGCACAGTGAAAGGCAGGTAAGTGGAAGTGATGGTGATGGTGGAGCAGCTGGGGAGTCCAGCTCTGTTTTCCTTCTTTCCAACGGTTCTCAGCTGAAGGAAAAAAAATGAATATATCAGAAGAAAGAGTTAATGATGAATTGTCATTATTGGCATGGGCTGTTTCCATAGAGCCCCACCTGATATCTGACAATAACAAGCTAATCCACCCCTCTTTTGTTTATTTTCAATCATCATCTTCCATAACCATCAGATGACCATGTCCATTGTTCACTAATAACACTGGGCCAGACACAGAACATCCTCTGGCACTGCTGAAGCATGGCTGAGTTTTCATAAGCCAGAATCCTTAGTGAAAACAGAGTTTTTATATGCCAGTCTGGGAGAGAAAAGCAAGAGCAAACAAAACAAAAGAAAACCAACCAAGTGCCTCAGGCTTGGAAACTTTTAACACGGATGTCATGGAAATATCTGTGGGGGTCGAAAAGTGAATTATACCAGCAGGGGTTTAATTCTTCTCATACACATTTTTGGCCAGACAAGGCTCTAGCCTGGAAACAGTATGTATTTTTAAATATAGTTATTATTCTCATGGCCATCTTTAAAAAAATAATTGCACTTCTCATTCTTCTGGCCAAAAAAAGAAGGGGGCCAGGATTGTGTACTTTGGCTGACACAG
Source organism: Molothrus aeneus (assembly GCF_037042795.1). Taxonomy (NCBI): domain Eukaryota; kingdom Metazoa; phylum Chordata; class Aves; order Passeriformes; family Icteridae; genus Molothrus; species Molothrus aeneus. Next base: position 111,933,775 of record NC_089647.1, on the reverse strand, counting down.
CATTGCAGCCTGATAAATAAATACATGGGTGCACGCGTCTGCCTTGCCTTTACCTTCCCAGGCCTCCAGATTCTGTCTCCAAGCATCCTTTGAAATAAGAAGCCCAAATCAGATCAAACCTGGGATCAAACCTATGGCCAAAATCACTCCCTGCTGCTGTGCTCAGCTCTTGCATCTTCACAGGTGTCAGGGGGAACAAACCTGTAAAATTAACCCCAGCATAGGTGTGCCCGGCAGTCTTGGCAGTGCAGTGTCACAATAAGCCGGGGTGCTTGTGGATCTCCTGCCCTGAGGGGGCTGGACAAAGGGAGGCACAGGGAGTTTCTGACACACCTTCCCCCCCGCTTTCCCCACTGCCTCTCAGGACGACCACGGCTACATCTCCCGGGAATTCCACCGCCGGTACCGCCTGCCCGCCAACGTGGACCAGGCTGCCATCACCTGCTCGCTGTCCAACGATGGCATGCTGACCTTCTCGGGCCCCAAGGTCCCCTCCAACATGGACGCCAGCCACAGCGAGAGGCCCATCCCCGTGTCCCGGGAGGAGAAGCCCAGCTCGGCGCCCTCCTCCTGAGCCCGGCGGCCGCCACGCTGGGCAGGCTGCCACCACCTGCAGGTCCCGCTCCCAGAGCCCTGGCGTAGATATCAGTGAATGTCTAGAGGGGTTTCTTCTCTTGGTTCCTCCCCCACTTTGTTTCCTCCTCTTTTTTGTTTTCTTTTTTTTTGTTTTCCCCCTCTTCCCTCGGGTGGAACAGGGGGCTGGGTGAGCGGCTGGTGGACTTGGAAGCTTAAACCTGGTGGGGATGGCGTGGATGGCAGTGCTGCCATGCTGCTGTACTTGCTGAAAGGGTCTTTGTCTGGTGCTGTAGCCCATTTCCACCATCAGGCAGGAAGGAGTGCACGAGTAATGCTGGCTGCTGGTGCACCAAGCCTCGAGGCAAGGCTTGGGACAGGGGAAAAGCCCTGCAGAGTTGCTGTACCCCACAACTGGTTACTCTCAAACAGCAATAGAGCCAAGCCCCACACTCAAGACCCCAAACCTGCCATGAGTTCCTTGCAACCGCAGGAGAAATAATAACAACAATAATAATAATTACCAATAACATCTCACCTTCAGGGGGTTGCAACGTGTATTTTTTTTTCTTTCAGCAAAGTGTTTAAGTGTCTCTGTTCACACCTCTGCCCTGTCATTTCCCTCTGGGACAACTGACAGGAGGACAAGCACGTCTTTCCACTGTCTTTGTAGGCCCTCATGGGGGAGAGAGGGGGGCTCACCACTGTGCAGAGGCTTCCCATCCCCAGCCAGCTCTCCCCAGCCTGTGTGTGACACACTGTCTCCCTTGCTCTCCTGTAACTCTAGGGTAGCTCCACCTCTCCTGCTGGTATCTGGCGCTCAACCTGAGAACGTGGTCAGTGGCGGTCAATAAAGTGATATAGGAAACATGCAACCGGCGTTGGGGGTTTCATTTGTTCCTTTGGAAGGCTCCTGAAGGTCACTGTGGTGCCCAGCACCACTTGGAGGATGTGCTTTCCACTGCTGGAAGTACTTTTTGTGAGGGTGGCTCAGCCTTTTTTTCGTGCTCCCGTTATCCCTCATGCAAACAAAACCAAAAGTGTTGGGACCCAGGACATTCCTCTGGCTGCCCTGGGTGATTCCAGACCCTGGCAGGGGGCTCAGAGACCCTGGAACAGAGTCAAAAACACCTGTGCCTTTGATTTTAACCCATGGAAAAAACAATTACCAACTTTGTGTGAAGATTTACAAGCCACAAGAGTTGGAGTAGAATGATAGTGAATTTGTCACCGGGTGAAAAAATAGAATTTTGGGGATTTAGAATGGGGTTCAAGAGACAAGATGAAGGAATCTGAGCATGTCCTGCCCTTCTTCTCCTTCTTCTTGTCCTCCATCTTCCGCTGTGATGGTGGCACATTTGGATTGGTTTAGAGTAGAGACAGACTGTCTAACATAGGTGATAGGTATTGGAAAATTATTGTAAATAAAGTACACATAGTTCTAGTATAAAAAGTTAACACCACCCCAAAAGGCAAGGACTGTGCCACAACCCGACCTGCTGGACAGATCTCATCAGGTCAGAGAAAGAATGTGATAGATAAGAGAAAAGAAACAACCTTGAAGAGCAGAACTGAGGAATCTCAAGTTCTTCTTCAGTCATGGGACTGGGAAAAAAAAGCCTTTCTAATACCTCGGGGTCATCTCAACCACAGAAACCCAAGACAAAAGGATCAGAGAAAGAACAAAGTTCAGCAGCCCGACCACCACACCATTCCTTCAGACCACTGGGTCAGTACAAACAGCACTTCAAACCTCATGCCCATGGCACCACATGACAGATTTAATCTGAACTTAATGATTAAGGTTGTTTGAAGGCAGGGTGGGTGGGGTGTACAAGCTCTCCCTGCAGTTGCCACACATGAAATCCACAGCTCCAGTGTGTGTGAATACCCAAGAGTAAAGGTTTCAGCACTCATGCTCTGCTCAAACAGCTTTCCACACAGATGGATATCCAGGGTGTTCAGGAAAGGCCCCTACATCCCCATAATTTACCACATAGGTATAATCATCTCAGACAGTTTTTGCTCTGCCAAAAAGCTGAGCCCACCAACCTCCTCCTCTTTGATGCTGATTAGCTGTGAAAAACAGAGGAAATAAATGCAGTTGTTTGTTGGTTGGTTTTTTCTTTTTTTTTTCCTCACAGTGTGGGCTTAGATATTAATATGAGCCATAAACACAGAAGCTCTGAGACTATTTAAATTTAAAAGCCACTTGCTTCTGCCATATCTAGGCCAAAATTCAGGGAGGCCTGGGAGTTAAGGAGCAGAGGCATCATCTCTTATCCAGACAAAGTGAATGTGCCCCAGGGCTCACCCCAGTCCCTGCCTGCATCCCCTGAGGAATCATTACTGGGACCAGCATCACAGCACCTGTGGCAGAGGCTGGGACAAGGCTGCAGGAGTGGGAAAGTGCTGCAGATGCAGGAGAAAGCAAAGGACGGCGATTACTGTCTGGTAATTAGAAAGCAATAAATCCCCTCAGTGTCTGACACTCTTTTAAACCATTTTTTTACTGAGATTAATTACTGGGCAATCTCAGAGCTTTCTACCACAAATTGTGCAGCCCCCGTTGTGTCTGCATCTCCAGGGGGAAGGCGTGAATGAGTGCACTTTGGGAAAGGGCAATTCCATTCCTAGAGGGAGCTGTGGCTGCAGGCATGGAAAGGGCATTTTAACTGAAGCTGCCTCTTTTCTTTGCCTGGTGCTAACAGGTCCCCAGCCTCTGCCGCTTTCCCTTCAGATGCATCTTTTGCCAGAGCCTCGGTGCCTCCCTGCCATGTGCTGACATCTCTCCCCTTCCTGACAGAAACCCAGAAAAGCCAGGAGGAAAAAAAAAAAAAAAATCGAATCCCAGACATTTGACCCCCATTCAAACCTCTCAGGGGTGTAAAAACAGGGAAACAGATTTTGAGCGTGATCTGCGTGCAGATGTTTTCTGCAGGTGCCTGAGCAGCCTGTGTTTGTCTGTCAGGGCCATGAAATGATGTTTGAGCCATTTGTGGGCCCCTTTTTATGCCTGGCTGGCAGAAAGTGAGGGTTTTGATAGGAAATTATGACAGGAAATCAGGGCGGGTTTGAGGAGCCACACGGGGGGCAGCAGCTCAGGACCCATGCTGCCCCTCACTTTTGGGGACACCAGACCATGACTGCCTTCCTGCTCTGAGAAGGGATGATTTTAAAGCCTTTTGCAATCCATAAGCTAATTAAACCCATAAGCAGCTCTGAAAGCCTCTGTGCAAGGGCATTGGGGTGTCTGGTGGTGTTTTGTGTGGTAGAGGGAATGTGTCCCCAAACCCAGAGCCCCTCTGACCCCAAAGGGCTCATCCATTTGCAGAACAGCTTGAGCAGTGTCACTAATGCCTGTATGTCACTCAAAATATTTCAATTTTTTCACCTAGAAGTCTTCCCAGTCACATCTGTCCAGGATACTCCTCCTCTTCTCTGCAAAAATTCTTGTTTCCCTTTGCTGATATTAATTGTCATTTAGAGAAATTCTTGTTATTCATAACCTATGGTGGTTTCAGGAAGGAGCTCTTCACCACAACTTTCTTTGCAAATTCACCTGTTAATAATGTGTTGATAACACTCTCTAAGGATTAACAGTATTTCTTGGAGGTTTTTTTGGTTGTGAATTAGTTGATAGTTTTATAATGGAGGAAAAGGCAGCAACAGGGAACTTTCCAAGTGTCTGGGCAGTTTGTGAAGCGTGGCCTTTAACCAGGGCTTCTACTCAGGGTGACTATTCATCCTTTTTGCAGTGAGTTTTTATTACCTGCCCTCCTTTTCCATCCAGACTGGCAATCTTGCTTCCCCACAGCAAAGCAGAAGTGACTTCAGCTTCTCCTCCAGAGGAATTATCAGAGGGCTCTCAGGAGGAGGCAGCAGATGGTGCTGCAGGGACATGCAGCCTCCTCCAAGTAATTCCCCTTCTTCCCACAGCCCCCAGTGACTCAGAGGGGTGGCAGTGACCTGGGGGACAGCGGCAGCTGCTTCTGGTGCTGCCCCCTCCCCTCCTTGGCACTGCCCTGCCTGGGCAGGGCGCCTCTGCCAGGGTCCTGTTCCTCCAAGAAAAACCCAGGAGCAAAAACTGGCAGGATCCAACCTGCAGGCCACCAGCCAGGAAGCTGTCCCTGAGCATTTGGGCCAGAGCTGGCTTGTCACCCCTCCTTGGCAGGGGCATAAGGAGGCTTCTCCTCATCCTGCTCACCCAGAGCTCAGCCAGAGCTCGCCCAGCCCTCTCTGCAAGGGAGTGGGGCAGTTAAGGGATGCTGCATCCTCCCCATGCTGATCCTGCAGCTCTGGAATGCTGTCCCCTGGCTCCTGGCAGAGGGACAGCCCTGGAGACAGGCAGGGTTGCCTGGCCAAGCCGTGTCCCCACGGGGTGGCAGCCTTGCCTCTGCTCTGGCACCCCCTTCTCACCAGGTTTCAACACCTCCCCAGGGAGATGGGACCCAGGGCACAAGGATCCAACCAGAGTTGCACAACTCTGGCATTTCTTGGTTTCTGAATGATTTACAAGTTCACCATAAAAACTGGGAGTAGCCTGAAAGTTTACCAGCATTTTTCACCCAAAGCAAATCCTGCTGCATGCCATCTCTGAAACTCCTCATGTCCTCGGCATCATCATCGTCATCATCAGGATTTGGGTTCTGCCACACAGGTCTCTAAATCTGGAATTAAAATAGCAGTAGCTGCCTCTGTTAGCAAAAAAAAAAAAAAAGGGTTTCAAACACGTAAAAAATCCCAAGTATTCTCTCAAAAGAACACTGAGCACATCTCTGCAGTTTATTGCAGTGTTGGGCACATAAATCTGAGATGTGCAGCCAGAGGAGACTGTAATGATGTGGAGTCTGCCCTCCCTAACTCAGACTTTGTCCCTCTGGTGTGACCTCTTGTCAGGACTGGCTTGGAGAGCCACCAGCTCACACCAGGGGAGCAGGTGCCTGCCGTGTCCCTCATTTCCAGCTCCTGATCTGGCTTTTCCCAGGGGAAATGCAGTCAGGGCCCATCCAGAGCAGGCTGGAGCCTGCTTACATGGCTGGTGCTTCTCTTGCCATTAACTGGCCCTTTTAATGAGAAATGTCAGCTTGGGACAGGCACAGATGTTCGTGGCATTTCTGAGAGAGCAGCACAAGTGGAGTAAAAATGAAACCTCAGTCCGAGAGGCTGAGGAAGGATGATGGAGTGACGCAAGCTGACCAAAGCTCAGGAGACTTGTCTGTGCCTCAGAGTTCATCGTCCAGCTGATCCAGAGATCTACCACACATCATGAGAGGCCTGAGCTCCTCTGAGGGAGAAAATTGAGTGTCTGCTTGGGGAGGGTGAGACCCAGCTGCCCCAGGGTGTGGGCAGAGCTGATCCACAAGGCCCCGGAGCATCCCTGAAGCACTCCTTGCTCCCAGGGTGGGCTGTGGTGTCTCACTGGGGTTTTGGGGTGGCTGAGGGTCATTCTGAGAGGCTCCAGGGGTGGGGAGGCTATACTTGGAGTGGGTTCAGCACACAAGGGGCTCATGGACAATGTGGGATTGCCTGGTGTATCCCAGGGGAAGCAGCAGCTCAGCTGGCAGTCAGGAGAAAGGGAATTTCCATGATTTGCTTGTGGTGCTTTCTCTGCTAAAATTTCATAGCTGCTCGATCATGTCATTACCTTCTGATCAGGGGGAAAGGAGCATTGCTTAATTCAGAGCCTGCTGTGCCTTCAGGCCATCAGTGAGATCTGCACACTTCTGTGTTTCAGTGTACACAAAACCTTTAACATCCAACACAGCACTTACACACAAACAGTTTTATTTCCTTGGTGCCTTGAGCGCTGTGCTCAGAGATGCTGCACCCGAGGATTTTTACACCCTCATCCGAGAATTCTTATTCCAAAGAATTGGCTCTGGTCTCCCTTCCCGAGGCTTTCCTGCCCTGTCTGCCCGGCTGGACCCGGGAGGTGGCAGCAGCTCCTCGCCGGTGGCACCGAGCATCCTCCGCCTCGAACAGAGGGGAACACGCGATGGTGGCAAGGTCACACTCGGGATTTGCCGAGCATCTCCTGTACATTCCTCCACGGAATGTTAGGCTTTCCTTTTTTTCCTTCCTTTTTTCCCCCTCCCCGATCCCCCACAATAATTGTTTGAAGGTTTTTTTCTCTCTTTTCTCTGACAAGGCGCTCAGAGGGAGCAGAGCAGCACCATTGTCCGCGCTGTCTCTGTTTTCCACCCACTCGGGCTGATGTCAGCCCCTCGCTGCAGGATTTAATGCATTGCTCTCTGCCTTCCACACTGCTTATTTCCACAACTTTTTGTTTCTCATTTTTTCCATCTGCTGGGGAAATCTCAGAGCCAAAGCTAGGCTCCCACCTCTGATGCCCTTTTCCTCCCTGCTGAGCCGTGCTGGAACATGGGACATGCAGGATCACCCTGCCACTGAGTCACCAGAGTGGAAACAAAAGGGAGCCCAGGGGAACAGGCCCCTCACAGTGTTTTGCAGGCCACTGAGGGTCAAAGAGGCCTTTGTCCCTTGCATGAGCCCAGGACATTCTGCTGAGTCTTGCAGGAACACATTTGGCTCTGATGATGTTGATATTGAGATAACTCAGAGCTGAGCTGTAAAGGCCTTTGGAAATCTGCTTCATAGTTCTCAGTGCTGACTAAGGAAGGTCTGGGGTTTAATTTCCTGCCATGTTTTTGTTGTTATTGTTGTTTGTTTTTACTCAAAGGGAACTATTTGGAATGTCTAGCCTTGTCTCCGCTGGTTTTGCTGGAAGGCTCCTTGGGCTTTTGGGAGGATTTGCATGTTGAACTCTCTCACACTGTAAACAAAGCGTGTCAAATCCCTCCCAAGGATGATGATTTTCCAAAGCATTCTTTAAGATCCTGACCTTTCTTCTCCAGTAATTTATGAACTTCTTCCAAACCCTCCACAAAACAGTAATGCAAAAAGCCTGACTTATTTATGTGCTTCACCAGGCCAAAGGGGTAAGAAAAGCTATACATAGCTTTGTTTCAGTCTCTGGATATGTCATTATTTCCCTCCCCTGTGAGGTTCATGACACCAGGATCTATGACCCTGTCCATGGGGCTACAACCAGGAGGCCCCACAGGCTCCTTCAGCCCCTGTAGCAATTTGGCTTCCCCTGAGATGATTTCTGCTGCTCATTGATTTTCAACCTGTCAGCTCAAAGTCTCACCTGAATTTAATGCAAAACAAACACCCTGCCACATCAACACAGGGAAAATGGAATATGATGAACTTAATCAGCAGTGGCAGGGTGGTTCAGCAGAGTCTGGGAAAGGATTTTGTAGAGGAGAGCAATTGTTCACAACTTTTTGCTGGGCTGTAGTTTCTCTAGCAGCACACAGCAGAATTGACTTGCAAGCCTGCCAGGCTGGCTTTTCTCTTCCAGGCACTACTAATGCTCTATCATTTTATCTCCCCATCATTTCAGCCTAATAAAAAAGGCAGCACAGAGTAAGAGAGGCGTAGACTGGGATGCACAGAAGGCTCAAATAAGAAATAGTATCAATGGACGAGCTGGAGAAGTTGGCTATATTTCCATCTCCCTTTGACAAAAGCAGCCCAGCTACACTCCACCTCTCCTGGGGGGCTGGCAGATAACTCAGAGGTAAAGTCTCCAGCTAAAGTAGTACAGACACATCAACTCCTTTATGCTTCAGTAACACAAAATTTAAAAAAATCCAAACCAAAACACAGATTAGAGGCGATATATGTACTTTTCTCCTTTGATAAGATGAAGTGCAGGAGCCACTGCAGCACCTGAAATGTTTGTAAATACTCTCCAGAGAGGTGTAGCAGAATTCAGCTGTGGTCACTGTGCAGCTGGGCTGTTCTGCTCTCCCTCCCACCAAGTGATGCTCAGGGTCAGCCACTGAGGGGGACTGAACTGGAATTTGAGCTTCTCATTCACATTTTTTCCCATTCAAATTGCAGGAGGTTGCCTCATCGTGTGAGTTCCATGTTTGGGTCCTTAACCAAGCAGCTGAAAATGCATTAATTGAACCAAGAGATTAAAAATCTCCCTCCCCCAAAAAAAACAAAAGAAAAACAACCAACCAACCAACCAACCAAAAAAGTAATTAAAATAAGACAGAAAAGTCTGACAGAATTTTACCTGCGTGTTTTGGAGTAAGGCAGCATAAATGGAAGGAAAATCTCACACCCACAGCACTTGTGATTTCATTTGCTCAGACTTTTCACTGCCAGCCCTTGCGGGAGGGGTTTGCAGCAGGGGCAATGTGGGGACAGGAACCACTGAGGTGAGCAGCCACTGTGCCAAAAAAACCCCTCTGCCTGTGACCACCACAGCCCTTGGGTCAGAGGGGGGTTCCTCACCATGTGCTTGCACCACAGAATGGAGTCCCCCAATAAATCAGGTGTGAACTCAAGTCCTCAGGCCTCTGAGGTAAAGGGCTGCCCTTACCTTGGAATAAATCAGGTGTGAACTCAAGGTTCTCAGGCCTCTGAGGTAAAGGGCTGCCCTTACCTTGGAACAGAACCAGACTCTGAGGTCTCTGGCAGATTTTGCTGCAGTGTCTCAGGACACAGCCAGGTCAAAGGGTTGTAGACAGAGGGAATATTTGTCATTACATCCACTAGCACAGCTGGAAAAATTAGAGATTTTGAGCTCTGAAGCCAATCTGCAAGTCGGTGAGGACTTTGAGAGATGAGTCTTGGATGTGATTGTTATGGGAGGTTTGACATCACCCCTTTCCACTGCTGTGGCTTGGTCTGCAGGGGAGGACAGTGGCAGCAGCCACATTTCCCAGACTTTCTGCCAAAGTTTTCCTGCTTGATGCCTGTGCAGCCCTTCTGTTGGAACTCTGATGGCTGAAAACTTTGAGCTTTCTGAATTTAAGGGTGCCAACCCCTCAAGTAAACACCTCATTTTACCTGAGACTTTGGAAAAGGCTTCAAAAATTGAGTGATAGCACAGAAACAGTGTGTGTGTGGTTTGGATAGTATTGTGTGATCTCACAGGGTGAAAAAAACCTTAGAATTGGGCTTTTGGTATATGGGGATATATGGGACCAAGATGGAGAATTTTGGGTGTGAGTTAGATGGTTTTTTTGCACCTTCTTCTTCCTTCTTCACAAATCTGGGTAGTTTTCTCCAACTGGATGAAAGATGTCCACATTGCAGGTTTTTGGTGGTTAGAAGCATAAATAAAATAGATGTCAACTGTTTATTGGGTAATTGGGACTTAAATAGCCTTGAACAGACACCATTTTAGCTCACTTTCTTGACTTGTTAGACAGAGCTCACATCTTGTGAGTTTGTAATACATAAAGGTAATAAACTTCAGTGTGAGACTTCAAAACTAGCATCTCCTGAGTTTTATTCACCCTGACCTTGGAGCAGGAAAGAACCTGGTATTTCAACACCCTTCCATGGGTTCACAGGTGCTGTCAGCACTCATGTGTCTGCCAATGAATGGGAGCAGAGCTGGGAGACCATGCAACAGCAGCAGAAAATCTGGTTTAACCTCTTGTCTGATTGTTATTGTCATATTTTCTGGAAAAATCCCTTCACCAGAATTTCTTCTCCTGGGAAGCTGAGAAGCCTCAGAGAAAAAGGAAAAGAATGTTATCTCATTTGCTTCTCCCTGTTTTGCTGCTTTAGAATGTAGTTTGGGGATTGTTTATCCAACGTGTGAATTTTTTTTACTTAATGATCAATGACTCTGGAGAGTCACGGGTTTTTAATTATTACCTTGTTAAGCCTTCTGTCTGTATCCTTTCTCTATTCTTTAGTATAGTTTTAGTATAGCATTCGATAATATAATATAATATAATATAATTAATATAATATAATATAATATAATATAATATAATATAATATAATATAATATAATATAATATAACAATAAATTAGCCTTCTAAGAACATAAAATCAGATTCTCAATTCCTCCTTTGTCCTAAGGACCCAGCAAATACCACATCTGATAAGTTCACTTCTCTGATAAACCTTAAAGAAAGGGAAGATGGAAGTCTGGACATTACAGAGGGGTAAAGAGGTGGGTAGGATACAGTAATAAACTTATTACTTCGTGTTATAAGATAAGCATGACAATTTGGTATAATTCTTTATGTTAAAAAGTACACTGTAGAGATACAGAGTACAGAAACCAAGACTCTTCTAGACCATGGGATTTCTTTAAGGCTGGATGCTTTGGGTGCAAAAGCTGCTTGTGTGGCTCTGGGCAGACAGATGACATGAGCTCAGGTGGCTGCACGAGCCCTGCACAGGCAGGGTTGGGACAGGGAGAGGGAATTATTGAGCCCCTTGATAGTGGGGACCAAAGTTTAGGTGTGACAAGATTTAAGAAGACAGAGGAGAGGCAGAAGAGAGCGTACATGAGGAAGGAACATTTGCAAGGGCAAGGACAAGGGGAATGGCTTCAAACTGAAAGAGAGTAGGTTTAGATCAGATATTAATAAGGAATTCCTCCCTGTGAGGGTGGGGATACCCTGGCACAGGGTGCCCAGAGCAGCTGTGGCTGCCCCTGGATCCCTGGAAGTGTCCAGGGCCAGGCTGGATGGGGCTTGGAGCAGCCTGGGACAGTGGAAGGTGTCCCTGCCCATAGGAGGGGGTTGGAACGAAATGTTCTTTAAGTTCCCTTCCAAACCATCCTAGGATTCTGTGATAAGCAACCACGGGATATCAGCTGGGAATACTCAAGGGCTGAGTGCCAGGATCTGTGCCTGGAGGAGGCTTTTGTGGTATTTTGGGTCTGGTGGGTGGGTGCCCTGGGAAAAAGTGTGGGAGCTCTTACTCTTGTCAGGACTCTTTGGCAGCATCTGCTCACAGAGGATGGAGAAAACTCAGACATGTCCTGCTGTGGAGAAAAATCTCCTGGGGAAAGTCCCTGTAGCTAGAGAGCCAAAGACTCCTCGGAAAGCCCCAGACTATCCCCAGCAGGAGGTGGTGGAGAAGCAGCCTCAAGGGATGAAGTTGTGCATAGGTGGAAACGCCCCTGTTCACCCCAGAGGGAGGGCCCAGGGCCTGGCTTTGGCTTGGGGGCACAGTGACACTCCCTGGGGTATCTCCAGGGCATTAGCTGGGCTCCTGCAGGGAGAATGTGAAGAGAGGGAGAAACAGCCACTTTTTTTGTTGGTTGTTTGAGTTTTGTTATAATTCTGAGTTATGTGCTCCACAGCAAAGCACCAAGGGAAACTGAGAGGTTTTTTTTACTGGGCTCTCTTTGAATCCATCTCTCTTCTGGGCAGCGTCTTCCCCCTAAAGCCACTGCCTTTTGATCCATCCACCAGTCCCTGGCAGTGCCCCACACCCAAACTGACCCAGCTCTCCCTCTGTGTCACCCCCCTTTTGCAGCCAGCTGCCACCTCCCAGCAGCTGGCTCCTGAATCACCTGTGGGATTCATTCCTCCTGTTGCACCCCAGGGCAGCTGCTCAGCCAGGTTGTCCTAGGGTGATGTTATGATGCTTGTATCCCCATTCCTGTGTTCTGTTTATGCTGGACATCATGTTCTGTGCCTTCCAGACTGGCTCTGAAGAGTGAAAGTTTTGTTTTGGTTTTGCTATCAGCCGCTCCCCCACGGCTGGCGGGACACACAGACAGGGCAGTACATGGTGCTGCTTTTGCTTTTTGCTTTGCTCTTGCTTCTGCTTTGCTCCTGCTTTGCTCTTGCTTTTTGCTTCTGCTCATTAGTTAGTTTAGCTAAGCAGTCCAAATTTTTCCTGGACTGTTTTTCCTTTCCCTTTTTTGGACCTATGTGAACCTGCTCCAGACTGGGACCTGGGAACACCGAGGGTTTGCACCCTGTGGCTGCAGCAGCGCCGGAGGGACTGATAACAGAGCAACCACCCCCAAGAGAGACTTTCTGAATTTGTCATCTTTTTCAGAGCAGTGAAAGAGTGGTGTCATCCTGTATTGTTCATTTTGTGTGCTGGAGGTGCTGTGCCTGTTAAATAAACAGGTTCTTTCCACTTCTCTCTGAGGAATCCTTCCCAAACCGATTGGGGGGAGGAGCCGTGTGGGTTTGCTTTCTGGAGGGGCCTCCTTTTGGAGATTCTTTCCCAAATTTGCCCTAAACCAGGACACAGGTGAAATTTGGCAGCAGTGCTTTCCAAAAGAGCCATTTCTGAGCTGGGATGGCAGGCAGTGAGCAGACACATCTGGTGTGTGCAAAGGAGGGTGCTGATCTCTGTGCTGTGCACGTGCAGTGGGAATGCCAAAGAAGTGATAGAATCACAGACTCACAGAGGGGTTTGGGTTGGAAAGCACCCTTAAGATCATCTGTTTCCAGCCAAGGGCCAGGCTGCTGACATTAATCAATTTGTCACTTCACCCTGGGTTGTATGGACACGGTGGCACCACCACACCAGGAGCACTGTGGGGACCAGCAGGCACCAACAATTCAGCTGAGCCTCGCAAAGTGCCAGAACCTCTATGCAGAGTGTCACATTCATATTTTTGGAAAAATCCCTTCACCCAGGATTTTTCTACTGGGAAGCTGAGAAGCCTCAGAGAAAAAGGAAAACAATAATTATCTCATTTGCTTCTCCTGTGTTTTGCTCCTTTGGAATGTGGTTGGAGATTGTTTACCCACAGGTGATTGTTTCATTGGATTCTGGTGTGAATTGTTTTGACTCACTGGCCAATCAGGGCCAAGCTGTGTCGAGGTTCTGGAAAGTTTTCATTATTATCTTTTTAGGCTTCTGTTTGTATCCTTTCTGTATTCTTTAGTATAGTTTAGTTTAGTATTCTTTAATATAATATAGTATCATAAAATAATTGGCCTTCAGGAACATGGAGTCAGATTCATCATTCCTTCCTGCAAATACAATAGCAGAGCTTCCCCTTTCCATCTAAAATCACAGCTGAAAATAACCCTCCCTTCCAAAGGATGGCCCTGTTTGAGCCCACGGTGCATGACAAGGGGGTTATTTATTGCCAGAGTGCTGAAAATAGGATTTTACAAGGAGAGGGAGGGTGACAGAGCCTATTCCCAGCAAGCTGGGACATTTGGACACCTGTTCCCAAGTTAACCAGTGCACTCACATGCATCAGAGATGCATGGAGTCATCAAGGTCTCCTGCAACACTTCAGAGCCCACAAATTTTCCAGCTGCCACCAACACACTGGCTGGTGTCTGGGGCTCCCCTTGGACCCTGCCTGCACATTTATTTTGCTTGCAGTTGGATCTGGCTTGGCAGCAGAACTCCCCCAGCAGTTGTGTGAGTTTCCCTTCACTTTTTTAAGAATCAAAGCCTCAGGCAAAAACCAGAAGGCTGCACACCAGTGGGACAGGTAAGGTGGAGGCTGCTGAGCTGCCCTTCTGGTGCATTTGGGAATGTCACTGGGGAAGGGACTGCCTGCTTCAGCCCATCCAGCCTCCTCCTGTCATGAACAGCAACTTGAAAGCCTGTCCTGCCCAGCATGGCTCACAGAACATTTTCTTCCCAAGCCTCAGTGCTCTCTAGAATGCAAAGCACTTCCTGACCACCCTTGAGCCAACTTAGATCAATAGGGTGAAAGATCAAAAGACCCAAATTCTGCCGCTCTAGAGGGAGGGGGTTGCAGGTCAGCTCAAGGGCCTTGCCAGCATCCCAGCAGGAGAGGGATGCTTGGAGATGAAAATGCAGAGAGCAGTCTGCAGAGGAATAATCCTCCTTTCAGCTTGCTCATGCTTTTAGGGAGTTTGTAGGAAGTGTGGGGAAGCTCAAACTGGCATGGAATGAGCAGGTAGGAAAGGATTTGGGAACAGGTTGTTATAGATGGATAATGAGATGATTGGCTCTCACAATTAAAAGTTAACTATTGTGTGAATATTAATAAAAGCTTTAGTGATGTATGGTTATGTTATTGTGGTTTAGATGTCCTCTGTTCTCCCCACAGTTCCCTTTCCCCCCTGTATTGTTGCCATCAGACAGCCTGGGCTGTCCAGGACAGGTACAAGGAAGCTGCACAGGTGTCCCTTGCATGGGGCAGCTGGGAATGGAAAAGCTTGGGGGTGCTCAGGGGGTGGGCATGGCAACACCTGAGCTCCAACCCAGTGACAAGAAAGCAGTTTGCACTGATAAATGGCACAGAAGGGCTGACTGACAGACCTTGGGAGGGCCAGGGCTGGCTGATGCAGCCCCCAGGGGTATAAAAGACTGAGCATCCATCCTGAAGATGAACTGGCCATGTGGTGTGCATGAGGGGCAGTTCCCAGCACTGCAGCTTTTTCCTTATGCAGTCCTTTGTTGTATTTTTGTCAAGGTTTAATAAACCTCTTTAACTTTTCAGAGTGAGCAGTTGTCTCTTACAAGGTTGTGAATGGCAAGCCCCACCATCCATGCATTTCCCACCCCTATTAATTACTCTTTTCTGGGCTGCAAGGATGGGATCCAACTCTCCTAACTCTGGAGGCCTGGGGTAGACATCACATCTGAGCTCACTGTCCTTTTCTCCCTGGGCAGGCAGTGGAAAGGAGTAGCTGCTCCATGGACCCTCCATCTGACCCACTCCTGGCCATCTCCACCAGGTGGAGATGGCCAGGGTGGGCTCTGTTCTTGGGCCAGGGAGCTCAGGAGGAGATAATTCATCTATATCTGAGTGGATAAATCTTATCCAAAGCACCCACCTGGTGCTCAGGAAGACCTGACTTCAGAAGACCTGCTGGATGACTTTGCTCCTCATCTGAGTGCCTTGAAACCTTCCTTGTGGGATGAGAGAGTGCCAGGCTCTCCCTCTTGGAAGCATCCTGAAGCTCAGATGAGAGGAGTGCACAAGCAGAGACTCATGCAGAGCCCATGTGGTGGTAGGGGAAATTGTGACAGAAGTGTGAGGCTTGGTAAGAAAGGAGAATAAATGGGAATATTGGTATGCAAAACTCCCAAAGGAGTGACTGGCAGGAGGGGGACAGGAGGGATGGCAGCTGTTGGTAGTAAGAGCCTGAATGAGGGATGTGGGACTCCAGGCAGCTTTCCAAAATGCAGTTTATTCCATCCAAGAGGTTGCAGCAGCCCAGGGTGGTGGGTGACAGAGCTGTGCCTACAGCTGCCAGCTCCAGCTGCAGGCAGGCCTGGAGACCCTTTGGTTTAGGTTCCAATGCATTATAGACTGTTCTTTGCTGAGCATCTTAATGCAGTACAACCAATCTATACCTGAACTTTTATCTATAGCCTGTCATAACTACTGTAATTACCATATTCATGTTACTGTTCTCCAATCACTAAAAGTTAGTACATTACAGATTAAACTAGAAAAACTTTTTTCAGTTTTCTTGCGGTGGAAAATTCTGAGACCTTTTTTCTACTTGCAGCTTTACTGACTTGTTTGCCTGTGCTGTCTTTCTGCTTGGTAAAAACATCTTCATGTTTGAGGTGGGCTTATCCTTTGCTCTAAAAACCCCTTCTAACTAACACACCCTTTGCCTCCTTGGTTATTCAGTCAGATTGGCCCAGCAATTCTTTTCTTTTATATCAAGACTTGCTTCCATCTCTATTCCTTCAGATTCTACATGCAAAAATCTTTCTGCCAAGCACACATATCTGTGAGACTTTCTTGTCAAACTTTCATTCTTCCCAACAGTTGGTGGCACCTGGACTGGCAGGTCTTAGAGAAGCACAGCCAGGGACAGCTCCTCAGAACACCCAGAGCAGGAGACAAAGGACTCAGGAGACAAAATGCTGATGACTCACAGGGAGGTGTGGCAGGATGGAGAGACTCATCAGAGCCTGATGAGTGAAAAACACCTCTGAACCTGGACAGTGTCACTCAGGAGTCCTGGTGAGGACTGGGCAGCCCTGGCAGCTCCTGGTCCTCTGTGCCAGCGTGAGAAATTGTGGATATGAACTCCTCAGTGCTTAGGGTTATGTGACTGTGACAGTAGGAGGGAGTGACTTTCATTTGTTTAAAAATAAATCTCTCTTCTCCTCTTATCAGGTCAGGCATTGAACTTATTGCATTTTTATTCATACTGCAGCATTGAAACAAGTCTTGACTTGGAAATGGGCTTGGACACAGTCTCTGGTCCTGGAAGGGTCTTAAGGCATCCTGGTGGATTTGGACTTACAGGGCCTCTGTGGTGTTAAGCTCCATCAGAGCCTAAGGTTACCCTGAATTTCCAAGTGAAAGGCATTGGCTCAGGCTTGCTTGAGACTTGGCCTAGGCTTGTCTGACAGGTCTGTGAATCCCTGAAACCCTTCAGCTGGGGCTCACTTGTTTTACAGGCTCCTGACAAAGTACAAGAAATTTGCTGCTGCCCTGATCACAAACTACTCTGAGCTGGAAGGGAACCACAAGAATCATCACCGCCAGTTCCTGGCCCTGCATGGGACAGCCCCAGGAATCCCCCCAGTGCCTGAGAGTGTTTCCCAAACATGTGCACAGCCAGCTAAGCCAGTGCAGTGTTGGCAAGGCTGCATCTGGAGCCCTTGGCCTGTGATTCCCATCCCTATGGAGAACCTGACTCTGGCTTCCACTTTTTTCTTGAATCTGTTTTTCCTTGGAAGTTTAAAGCAGATATTCCCATGGGAAAGGTGCCTTCCCTCTTGTGGAAACCCAGGGCACTGGGAATATTTCTCTGTCTGCTCTGGGGTGCCCTGACCCCCAGGGATGCACTGACTCTGACCCTCATTCATGGAGAAAGTTTCCCAGACTTCAAGATAGACCAGAATCCACAAAAGTGTGAAATAGATTATAGAGAGCAGTGTAGGTGCATCACTTGGTGAGAAATTGAGGTTTTGGGGTCTTTAGTATGCTGTGGATGGAAGCAAGATGGAGGGCACAGGGTGTTGTCCTGGGTTTCTTCTTCATGCTTCTTCTTCCTCCTTCTCCATGGGTTTGGGTGGCATTTTGTAATTGGGCAGAAAAGTCCCCATTGCAGCTCTTTGGGATCAGTTATTGGGTTAAAAGGGAAAATAATCCAGGTGTCAGTTCTTCATTGGATAGTTTAGTCTTAAAAGTCCTTGTACCAAGAGATTGTTGCCATTTTATGCCTTCTAATGAAAAGCTGCAGAACTCACAGCAGTGAGACTGTTTTACTGATAAGAAATAATAAACACCTGAGTCTGAACATAAAACACCATCTCAAGTGCCTTCAATCCAGACCCAGAGAAACCCACAACTGGAACTGCCACACTTCTGGTCTGAGGCTGGCTCAGCATTTTCTGAGTAATGACCTGGAGAAAAACTCCTGGGGAACCAAGGCAGAATGAGGGGGCCGTGTGGGTTTCAGTGCCAGGGTCTGTGCACACTGGGATAAACAAAGCCAATGGAATATATGCTCAGTGTGTATTCCAAGGCTGGATTTTCTACTTCAGTGTCTGTTAAAATCCTGCCCTGTTCAGCTGCACACCTTTTTCAGTGTTGCCGTATTTCAGACATCCTTCTCCACGTGGGCTTATACAGGAGCTACAAACTTCTCGGTATCCCCCAAGAATTTCTTAATTTTTTAACACACATACACTTTAGAAATGGAGAAAAGGCTCAAACCCAGACCAGCTGGACCAATGAGGCATTCAGCTAAACACAGCCTTTTTGTGCAAAGGGCAGGCACAGGGATGGTCTTGCAAAAATCTTACGAAACACGCATTGAAAAGAGTGGAAGTAGTTTGCAGACTTTTGTTCTCGATTTTTCACTTTTTGTGGTTTAGCTCCAGCTGGCAAATAAGCCCAATGGAGCCCCACACACCCCCACACCAGCCACTGTGATGAAAATCAACTCAACCCCAGCCAAAACCAGCACATCCCCTCACCTGCCACATGGTGCAAGGATCAAAGACTTCTGACACATCCCAGCCATTCCTGGAGTCAGGCTTGAAAGGAGATTAACCTTGGTTCTTCAAAGCCTGAAAGCCAGAGGGATATTTGATCAGGGCTGTGTTCTGCCAAGCTCCAGAGGGAGGCAGGTGGATGCTTTGGCTCTCTTGCAGGTGTGGGGGAGCACTGTGGGTTTGCACTTCCCACAGAGGGCAGCCAGACCTCTGGAGATGCTGCTTTAATTCCCTCAAACGGCCTTGGCAGACTGTGGTCAAATGGTTTAAAATGAGGGACCACCCAGAAATGAGGCAGGAAGCCATCCCTGGGGGCAGCCTGAATGTGGCAAAGAACCAAGAGATCAGTGGGGAAGGGAAATGTGGGTCAGACTGGCAGCTTCAGAGGAGACCAGAGGCACAGCCTGGACTTTGCTGTGTTTGCACACACAGGGAAAGGATCTGTATCAGAATTAAAACAGGAATTGCTGTTTTAAATACCACATCAACTGTGGAGGAGTGAGCCTGCATTCTGTAACAGGCTTGCAAGGTTTATTCCAAGTCTTGCAGATGTGGGACTGTTGACACAAACCTAGAATTGGTACCTCTTTTGGAAAAATTACCATTATGAGAAGACTCATTAGGGATAATATTCTCATTTCCTTTCTGGTGGCAAGTCTGCCAGCTAAAATAGACAGTAGGATGCTTTTCACTGATAGGAGAAGATATATCCCTGCATTTTAATTTAAAAGGATAAAATATCTTAATTTTTTTAAGCAACACAAGTAATTTATCTGCATTGTGGCTGTAGAGTGGGCAGGATTTTAATTATTGAGTTTCCATGGGGCAGTCTTAGGTCTTGGTGGGAATTTCCCAGTGGACAGGGTGAAGGTTTTGTTTCTGCTTTGAGCTGAGCTCTGCAGGATTCCCCAGGTTTCAGGTCTAGTTACTAACCCTGAGGTGCCTTACAAAGGATTGTAAAGGTTCAGCAACCCTGAGGTGAGAACCACATGAGTCTAGGCTGATTTAAGAAGGTTTTCAGGAAGGTCCCTTGGGTCAAGCCAGGCTGAAGGTCCAGAGCTCTGTGACTGAGGCAGAGTGAAATGTGAGTGCTGTGCCCCTTGCCTGTGCTTTGTGCAGCAGCAGCTCATCTGAAAATCAGGATGTTTCCTTCTCCATGGTGTAACCCAGCTTTGCCAGTGGGATTTTGGAGACACTTTAGAGGACTAAAGCTTCTCCTTTGTGCCTGGCTTGGGCCCAGCACACCTCTTGTCTTGTCCCAGTTAGAAAATGCCCTTGCCCCGAGGGCAGAGATGTTTCCATCACTCCTCACGCTGCTGCAGTGCCCTGAGAGCACACATAATGAGATAACATTGTGTTCACAGGAAAAAATGCCCCTAATTCCTGGTACTGCAAATCTGTGACAACTCACCAGCCAGCCTGTGATAGAAAATCAGCCCTGACCCAGGCTCGGGGCACGAGCCCAGCTCCTGTCACTGGGAGCCACTGGGAGCTGGCAGCAGATGCTGCTCTTGAACTGCACATTCCCAGGGGAACCAGGGTGTTTCCATCCCTGGCCACGCAGGTTTGGCACTGCAAAGCCCTGCCAGAGCATCCACAGGTGTTTTTGCCTGCTGAATGCTGCCTCCTTCTTTGGAAGGGTTCAGCACACAGCCACGGGTCAGTGCTGAGCAAACCACGTGGCTGTTGCTTTGTGTTTGACACAGGTCACTTCGTCCAGGTGTTCCTGGGCACAAATATCACGTGGAAGAGCCTGGAGATTCCTCTGGCTCAGGGCCATGGGCAAGGTCAGCTCAGTGAAGGTCAGTGAGTTTAGGCAGACTAAAATCAGGGCTTGCCTTTTCTCTGAAGAAGAGCAGAAGTTAGAGCCAGGCAGTTTTTGGAGAAGCCAGGCAGCCCTTGCTCTGCTTCCTCTTGCTCCCACTCTGCTGGGTGACAGTGCCTGGCTGGGGCAACCTGGAAATAAATATTTCCAGTCTAAAAGCACCTGTGCTCAGAAATATTCAGGCAGCTTATTCCCCACCCAGATCAGGGCAGGCAAAAAAAGTGCATTTGGGGTTTCTGAGTGAAATGCTGGGCACCTCAACCCACCCTGAGCATGTGAGTGACTTCAAGGGGAGGCTGGCTGCTCCCAGTACCAATTTGCTGTCCTGGATTGCCAAGCAAATTGTATTCTATTTGCCATCTGTATGGCAGTTGTCTTCTGTTCAGTGGGCAGTTTTCTTATATCTTTCACAACCACTCCTCCCTCTGGGGGGACATCTGCTGATAACAGCTATTGAATGTCCCTGCATGGCTGATAAGAGCTACAGCATCCCACTGGGAGATGTGAGCCCAGAGGGAGGAGCCAAGCATTCCTACCTGGATATAATCTGGAGATTCTGGAACACCAGCACGGCTTCTCCACTGGATTCCCAGAGGAACAGCAGCTGCCTCTTCTCCCACTGGATCTTCAGAGGCAGAGACTGCACCTTTCTCCAGGATCCCTGCTCCAGCAGAACCACCCCTGACACTGCAGGAGGGCTGCAGCCACAATTCCAATGGTTCTGCTGCCAACACCCTGACCCACAGGGTGTCAGGCTGTGTTCTGACTCTGGCAGTGTTGTTTTAGTTTACTGCATTGATTATTTTGTTTTTATTTTCTTCCCTAGTAAAGAACTGTTATTTCTGCTCCCATATTTGTTGCCTGAGAGCCCCTTAATTTAAAATTTATAGCAATTTGGAGGGGGGGGGGCGAGCGTGGTATTTTTGGGGTCCCCTGTTGTGGGGAGGAAAGATGAATCTGACTCCATGTTCTTAGAAGGCTATTATATTAATTATATTATATTATTATATTGTATTAATTATATTATATTATGCTTTACTAAAACTGTGCTAAAGAATAGAGAAAGGATACAGACAGAAGGCTTAACAAGATACTAATGAAAAACCCGTGACTCTCTCCAGAGTCCCAGCACAGCTGGACCATGATTGGTCATTAAGTCAAAATAATTCACATGAAACCAATCAATCAATGACCTGCTGGATAAACAATCCCCAAACCACATTCCAAAGCAGCAAAACACAGGAGCAGCAATCAGATAATTATTGTTTTCATTTTCTCTGAGGCTTCTCAGCTTCCCAGGAGATGAAATCCTGGTGAAGGGATTTTTCAGAAAATATGACAGTGACAAGGGGGTTTACATTTTCTGTTTCAGGGGAGGCTCCTGCCTTCCTTAGCAGACACCTGCCTTTCCAAACCAGGACACGAGCCAAGGATGGGCCACGCTGTGCTGTGGCCATGGCTGTGGAGCCTCAGTCAGGCTGGCTGCTGATGTGCTGGGGAGTGGGGCCGGAATTCCAGGGCCCAGCACTCTTGACAGTTCCCGCCTGCTCTTTGCTGAGACAAAACTTTCCAGGTGACATTTGGGCAGATAGAGGCAAAATCTTTAGGATTTGAAAAAAAGAGAGAGAGAGATTCCTTTTAATTGTGTCCCTGCCTGTGATCCTCTCACTTGTTTAGAGAAGGTATTTGAAACAAATGAACGTTCCTGCTTTGCTTCAGCTGTCTGACACATCCCATCCTCTCTCCTCCTCCCCAGAGAGCCCTGCTGGCCCTCCTGCACTGTGCTGGGCTGTGGCCTCCTTCCCAGCTGCACTTTTGACTGGGGCCACAACTTGCTGGAAGCTTTTTTAAGGATTCCCATGAAGAATAAATCAAAACAACAGAATCGGACCAAAAATTAATTGTTTTTCCATCTGTTGAAAGTGAACAAAAACTTCCCAGCACCCTCTTTCATTAATCAGTCTGTTTTCTATCTGCTTTTGACCCTCACCTGCTTTATTTAACAATAAAATGCAGGCAAGTGTTTTGATTATCTATTGTTGAGAAACTATTAATTCAAGGAAATGTTTGCAGTGGAAGGAAATTTAAGTCAAGGAGGATTTAACCTTGGAACAGTCCTGGGAGCAGTGGGAGTGTCTGCAGGGCTGTGACACCCTGGTCCAGCACACCTCAGGAGGCAGCAGGAAGAGAAGGAGTTTTCCATGGAATACCCAGTTTTTCCTGCTCTCCAGAGCCAGAAACCCCATGGGAAAAGGTCCCTTCCTAGCTGATTTGGGGTTGTTGTTCTGTCCCAAAAGAGAATAGGGAGTGAGAGTGATCCCCTTCTCCACACCTTTATACAAGGTGGGAGCATTTTCTGATTTAGAAAAGAGATTTTTTTTTTCCCAGAGGGTGTCTCAAAGCAGCCAATTCCTCAGATTTCCTCTGCTAATGCTGATATATGCTGCAATCCAAGTGCAGATCCTGATGGCAAACACTGCAGTGCAAGCTAGGATACACATCCAGGGTTTGATCCACCTGGAATCACAGAGGCCATTTGGGCAGCTGAGTCAGATGTCCCCACCATCATCAATTGTCAGGAATACCTAAATCACACAACAGGAGTAATTTCTGTGTTTTGAGATAGACTCTTTCCTCCCCAAACCCAGAGTCCAACACCTGTAACTCCTGGGGTGACAACAGGAAGACAGGAGATCTCCTTGAGTGCTTTCTCAACTCATAGCCCAGCTTAGTTGGAATAAAATAATAATAATAATAATAATAATAATAATAATAATAATAATAATAATAATAATAATAATAATAATAATAATAATAATAATAATAGTATTTGTAATAGTAAAAAGCAATGGCAGTAGCAATAGCAACAGTAAATGTCACGGACATATTTTACAAAAAATCCTTTTGACAGGATCTTTTCTGCTGAGAAGCTGAGAGGCCTCAGAAACAAAATGTTAACAAGAATTATCTACTGCTGTGGAATGCAACAGGTGCATCTTTGATTGGTCTCATGTGGTTGTTTTTAATTAATGGCCAATCACAGTCCAGCTGTCTCGGATTGTCTGGTCAGTCACAAGATTTTATTATCATTCCATTCTTTTCCTTGCTAGCCTTCTGATGAAATCCTTTCTTCTATTCTTTTAGTATGGTTTTAATATATAATTTTCTTTTAATATAATATATATCATAAAATAATAAATCAGCCTTCTGAAACATGGAGTCAAGATTCTCATCTCTTCTCTCGTCCTGGGACCCCTGCAAACACCACCACAAGTAACAGTATGAAAAACTGTATAAACAACAACAAATGTAATAGAGATGATGGAGAAAATCAAATTCTTTGTCCTGAGAAATGCAGTTTCCACGTACAGCAACCTAAAGTCTTGCTTCTGGAAAACTTCTGCAATGCCTCTCTCACTTCAAGCATTCCAGTGCCAGCAGGAACCAAGCAAGAAGGCAAAGCAGGAGCTGATGTGACAGCAAAGACTGCAGTGATTTTAATTTGCCCAGACAGCCCTGCCATCCCTGCCTGCCCAAAGGACACTCCTGCTAATGGGATGGCTGGCAGGTCCTGAACCCAGGCCAGGGAAGCTGCACATCCCTCCCCTGGGAGAGACCCCACATCCACCCCGGAGCATGGGTCACTCACCTGTGAGGCTCAGAGGAGAGGAGCAATGAGGAAAGGGGGGCACAAGGAGGGACCAGGTGCTCCCAGGCTGGAGGAAGATGAGGAACAACCTCGTGCTGTGGTGACCTGTGCAGGCTGAGCCTGGGGGAACCTCCCCACACTGACTGCCAGAGCAGAGCAGGACTGGGCTCCACGTGCTGCTGGAGACTCCTGTGAGACCTCTGTGGTGCAGGTCAGGGTTTTAAGGAGGTAAATAGCAATGTCTGTGGGGCCCAGGAGAAACAGGGACTGCAGGTGCCAGAACTCCCAGCCTTATTCTGCCACTATCCCTATTGATGTGTGTGCTTTGCTCAGCACCAAAGGCAGGAGGGGACAGGGACAGGGACAGGGAGGACATGTTTCCTCCATTTCTCTGGAAACATCACTCTTGAGCATGGCCATAGAAGAAAATCACAGAATCACAGAATCAATGAGGCTGGAAAAGAGCTCTGAGATAGAGTCCAACCTTTGACTGAACACCTTATCAACCAGACCACGGCACTGAATGTACATCCAGTCATCCCTTGAACACAAAGATATTCAGGCTGAGTTTAGGGACAGGTACCCTCTGTTCAAAGGCTTTCAGAAAAAGCAAATGCCACAGCCTTCCTCCTAGCCCATATTACATTCTGAGGTTCCCTCCTTCCCCCCCTTCCAGCTATATTTAGTCTGAGCAGCAGACATGGAAAGACACTCCAGACAAATCCTTGTGCAATCCACAAATCTCTACCTGGGCTGATTGCTCAAGTTGCCTTATTAGCATCCCACCTGCTTTAAGCACCAAGGCTACCAAATTAGATGGAAAAAACATGCAAATGCTGTGTAGCTCTCTGGCAAATTAGCACACTTCCTGCACAGAGGTGGAGATGCTTGGAGGGGGGAGAAGTAGTAATGTCGTGGCTTGGTTAATTATCAAAGCAATTATATCAAATTAGGAGAAGGGATGATTAAAAAAAAAAAAAAAGCATAAGTATCAATGCTGTCATATTGACTGGCTGCTGCTGTAAGGGTGGCACAAAGAGCAGCTCCTCTGTATGGCCACAGGTGTCCATGAGGAGGATTTGCCATCTAATCACCATTTTGAAAATTGTTATTTGATTGAAAGTTCCCAAGATTACCCAAGATTACTTGTTTTTTTTTTCCTCCTCTTTAAGATAAAGTCACAGCTTTTCAGAAGGAGCCCAAGGGGGAGAAAGGAAGAGAGCAACTTTTGAGCAGTTGCCATATCAGCAAAACCCACTTGCTGCAGCAGTGGGGAATCTCCTGCTCCTCTTTCCCAAACAAATGGCTCAGCCAGCCCCACTGGCTGTCCCACTCCTCTGGGAGAAAAACATTCAGCTCTTCTGTTTCCTGCAGCATCTCTGCTGTCCTCAATGGCCTCTGAACCTATGGGTCCATTTTCTCCTCGTGTCTGCACCATGAAAGCACTGAAAGCTTCAATACCTTTCTTCCCAGGAAACCACAGCAGTTACCTGAAACATCTGATACCTTTTTAAAATAAATGCAGATACATAGTTCTGCTAGAAACCCAGAGCTGGAGGGTCCTGGCAGTGCTCTCTGTTATTTTGGGGCATTCCAGAGGGTTCCTGCCTGGGAAGGGGCTGTGCTGCCTTGACCTGTGTCCTCCCCACAGTTCCTGCTGCAGTGCTGGGAATGGTCCCTCCTGCCCAGTCCACCAGGAATGGGAGGGTGAGTTCATGCCTTGGGAAGGCTGACCTAGAACAGAGGCTGGGCAGAGTTACAGAATAAAGCAAGGATTTATGAAAAGGCCTCCATGGATGCACCTTGGGCAGCACCAGAGCCCAGCCAGGGCTGCACCCAAGATGAACCAAAATGGCCCCAAAATGCACGGCCGGGCACGGGGTCTCTCCCTGGGATCAGTTCTGCTCCATTTGCATCTTGCAGTTCATTGTCCCATTCCAGCTTTAGCCCCTGCAGTCCCACCCTGCTTGTTTTTCTCTCTCCAGCCCACGGGGTTTGTGCTCTGGGGCTGAGATTTGGATCATTTGTCCTTGGTGCCCAGCTGGAGCAGGAATTGTTTTGTCTCCCTGCTCTGTGCACAGAGCTCACCATCCCATAATATGAAGCCCAGCCCCACACACTAAAGCAGCACAGAACCTGAAAAATATAAAAGCTAAAATCAGTGTGTGCAAGGACCAACCATCATCATCCCTTGAGGAAACACTCCCTGAGTACCCAGACCATGAGAAACACACATGTCTGACACTGGGACCAGACTTATGGACCTGCTGCTCCCTGCAAGAAAAGGTTTGTCCTCTGGAAGTGGCCAGCAGGGCCAAAAGAGCTGCTCACTTCAGAAATGCTGGCCCGGGTGCTCCCTCTGTTTGGGATGAAATGCTCTGAGTTCTGTCACTGAGTTACAGTGCACGCAGCTGTCTGAAAGTGCTCTCCTTCCTTCGGGATGGCCTCAATTTTCATGCCTGCTTGCTGGAGTCTCAAAAGCTTGTTTTCAGTCGGGTTTGCTTGCAAAGCTCAATTAGCACTTTGCTCGCATTTGATCAGGTGCTAATTTAACTCAGGGGACGATTTACCTTCCAAAATATATGCTAATAGTTCTCTTCAAGAAAAAAAAAAAAGAAAAAAACAAAGAGAAAAAAAAGGAAGGGGGGGGCGGGCAGGGATGATGGGACAGGATAGAGAGAAAGCAGCAGATAAATTATTTTTAACTGGATCAAAATGATGACATTCCTTTTCCAACTCATCCCTGGCTGAGTCATGCAAATCATCCCGAATGAGAGGATGTGCAGCAAGGACAGCAACGAGCTCAGGGAGAGCAGGGCTGGAGGAGCACCCAGGGACCTGCAGCATCCCTGGGCAGCTGCCCTGCCCTGCCCTGCCCTGGCAGAGTCCTGCCATTCCCAAACCCTTCCTGTCCCACTGCATCACCTGACCCCAAAACAGGAGATTTCTATCTGTTCCTTGTAACTGAGGGCATTCAGTGGATGTACAAACTGTTGCACAGGGTCAATAAAATGTCCTTAATCTGGACAAGTGGGGCATAAAAGCATCTCTTACAGCTGCCTTGCCAGGGAGGTGTAACAGCACCACATCCTCACCCCTTTCTCAAATGGCTTTTTTTTAGAATTAGTTTTTTGGGTTTTTTTTACAAAAGCTCTGATCAAGGGTCAGCAATTAGTTGCTTCAGTTGAATTACTTGAATTAGTTGAATCAGTTGAATTAGGTGAATTCAATTGTTGAATCTCTGGTATCCACCTAGCACATGGAGGGGTTTATTTCTCACAGGGCTGGTGTATCTGGGAAAATGAAATCTGGTTTGAAAAAAAATTGGTTCTTGGAAGCTCCCCAAAATTTGAGGAGTGTGAACATCACTGGTCACTTCCAAAAGCTTTTGTAACTCACTATTGTAACTCACATTGACTGGCAGAGCTGAGCCCTGGATTTGTAGAAACTCCTAAAAGAGTCGAGGTCTTTTTTTCCACCCTCATTTTGTATGTCTTAGGCTGCAGCAATTCCATCACTGCCTCAGATTGTTATTCAACAACTGAAAAATTTCCCTGCCAGAGATATTCCAACAACATATTTCACATCAATTTTTGTCTTATTCAGGATTTAAAAAGCAAGTTTATGAGCGTGGAGACTGAGCCTAGCAGATCCCCTGCCACTGTCCCCTCTGTGATGCCTTCAGAAACTCTCCTTCACCCTGCAGAAAGCAACCAATTTACTCTGGGCAGGGGAGGAGGGGTGGTTTAATAAAAACTGCCAGGATACCACTGGAACACAGCACAAAAGGGCAACAGGATCTACATAACTCTGCCCAGAGCAGCAAAAATGCTTTCATTCCTGTGGTCCAGGGCCAGGTGGGATGCCAGCAATTATTTGCTCCTGCTCTTAATATTAGTGAACCAAAGAGAGAGCATCAGGCACCATCCCAGCTCTTTGGTTTGTTAGCATTAAAGTCACTTTATTCAAAGCTGCCAATGGGTGAGCTTCTACTGGGCTGTGGGCTGGGAAGATAGCTCAAGATTAGAAATTTAATTTTTTTTCCCCTTCTTTTAATTTAAATTTGTTATAGCTCAAGCATTGGTGGCTACGTAATTTCCTTGAGAGCGGGGTACTGGCCAAGGCAGGGCTATCCAGAGGCACAGCCATGGAGGTGCAGGGAGCATCCCTGGATCCCTGAGTCCTGCTGGACAGCAGCAAATCTGTGGAGCCGTTTTGGGTTTTTGTGATTGAAATGGTTCTTGAGGTATTAGAAAGTCTTTTTGCTCCCAGCCTTCTTACCACAGAAGAAGTTGAGATTTGTTGGTTTTGCTTTTCAAGCTTGTTTATTTTTCCTCATCTATCACATTCTTCCTCTGACCTGCTGAGGTCTGTCCAGCAGGTTGGGTTGTGGCACAGTGACAACCCTTGGGGTGGTGTTGGCTTTTTATACTAAAAACTACGTGTACTTTATTTACAATAATTCTCCAATACCTATCACCTATTTTAGACAGTCTGTCTCTACTTTAAACCAATCCAAAAGTGCCAGTATCACAGCAGAAGATGGAGGACAAGAAGAAGGAGAAGGAGAAAGACAGGACATGCCCAGATTCCTCCCTCTTGCCTCTTGAACCCCCATTCTAAATCCCCAAAATTTTACTTTTTCACCCTGTGATAAATTCACTATCATTCTACTCAAACCCTTGTGGCTTGTAAATCCTCAAACAAAGTTGGTAATTGTTTCCATGGGTTAAAATCCAAGGCACAGGTGTTTTTGACTCCATGCCAGGGTCTCTGAGCCCCCTGCCAGGGTCTGGAGTCCTCCAGGGCAGCCAGAGGAATGTCCTGGGTCCTGACAGACCAGGTCACCTCTGGGTGGGTGAAGCCTTTGGAAGCTGTGGGACTCAGTCTGGGCTGGAATCCCTCTGCAGTTGCCATTTCAGAGGGCAGCAGTGCAAAAGTGTTTTCATTTCCCCACCCCACAAAGGCATTCATTTACATGCCTCACCTACCCTTCCTACCCAAAACCGTTTCCACTTATTTTCTTTACTCTGTTCAAATTGCTTTTACACCGTGTCTAATGCCCCACAGGCCCCTTCAATTCACAACTGCTGTTATTTAGTGAAATGTTTTCCCTAGGTCAACAGACTTTCATTTCAGGGTAGATAATCCTCGGTATATCCCCTGCGGGAGGTCGGGCTCTGCTCTGCAGCTGAGAGACTCTTTGTCAGGGTAATAAACTGAAAGCAGGATTTAGAAGAAATTACCTAGAAATTGAGTCCTTTGCTGCAGCTTTTTATTCCTCCTTTGAGTCATGTTTTCCTAAGGGCTTTTCAAAAAGAGGGATCAAGAATATGTATTATCTTTGCAGAACGGCAGCAAGGCAGCAGACAGATTAGTCTGGCAGGGAAGGGCACACATGCAAAGGCCACTACAAAGACAAAAACAAAAATAAAAGGCTCTACCCTTAAGTAGAGATGAAAAAAAGTTGTGTTTGGAGTTTATTGTCTTTCATGTGAAAGCGTGCACTTAAAAGCATTGTTGGTTTTTCTGGATTTTAATTCCTACATGGCTTTCCTGAGAAAATAAAGTATATATATATTAAAAAATTAAACATAATATATAATATACAATATATAATATATTAATATATAAATAGAAAATATATAAATACACACATATATAAATATAATATATATTATATTTATTATAATATAATATAATATAATATAATATAATATAATATAATATAATATAATATAATATAATATAATATAATATAATATAATATAATATAATATATATAAATGTATAAAATACAAGAATATAAATACTATTAAATATAAATATAACTATAAATATAGGTATAAATGACATAGCCTCCTTAGCAAAATATGATTAATTGCATACAGGTGTGTTTTATATTTAAATACATTTTATGTGTGCAATGAATGTGATAAATATTAATTATATTGATATGTAAAGTACTATTACCTTGCTTAGGTTATGACACCAGTGGATCTGAATGTTTTTCTTAAGAGGCTCTCCTTGGATTGGTAATACTGATCTCCAGTTTTCTTGGTGCTTTTTTGTTTCAAAGGCATTTTAAGCAATGGCAAGGTGTCTGATTTCCATCTTCCCCATTTGCACTCTCTTTAAAAAGAAATGTAATTTTCCTAGCTTCTCTTTCCCCTCTACACCATTCAGGCACTCTCTACTATCTGGTAATTTCTTACAGAGAGAGCAAAACCAATTCTTAGGCAAAACATAACCACTCATCAGTGCCATTTCGGTCTGTAAAAATCTCCATGAATCAAGGAGATTTCCCTGGCAGTCAATACAGGAATGCTGAGCCTCTGCAAAAACCAACAACCTTTGGCTCTTGCAGGTTTGGCTGCCTCCTGTGCTCTGAGCCCAGGACACAACTCCTTCTGAAAACCCCAGCACTGCAAAGCTTTTAGGACCCTGCATTGTGGACACTGAGCAGGATTTATTAATGGATTAACAGAAGCATTTTTACAAGCTCTGAGGGCCATCACCATTTTGTGTGAGGCACAGAGAAAGCACAGAGGGGAAGGGAACTCCTGGGTCACTGAATTCCTGCCCCTGCTGTGGCAGACAGCCAAGTCCCATGAGCCCATACATAAATTTACCACATTGCAGCCCAGAGAGGCTTGGAGGGGGGAAGAGAAAGGGGGAGGGTCTTGCTGCCTCTCTTGCATTTTGGAAAATGTTTCAAAACCTCCTCAGTCTT
Source organism: Molothrus aeneus (assembly GCF_037042795.1). NCBI lineage: Eukaryota > Metazoa > Chordata > Aves > Passeriformes > Icteridae > Molothrus > Molothrus aeneus. Next base: position 111,903,265 of record NC_089647.1, on the reverse strand, counting down.
CAAAATTAACTTCTGGCCTATGTGGTTTTCCGATTTTTTGAAGTAATTAGCTTTCTTCCCCTTGTGTTCAGTCTGAAGGTGTAGAAAAAGTTATCAGACTCTCAGGTCTTTCAGTGTTGTCCAGTAAGGACCAGAGAACCACAGAAGCACAGGATGTTAGGGGGTTGGAATGAACCTTGGAGACCATCTCATCCCAACCCCCTGCCATGGGCAGGGACACCTCCCAGTGTCACAGGTTGGCCAAGGGCCCCTCCAACCTGGCTTTGAACACCTCCAGGGATGAGGAGACCTGTGCCAGGGCCTCACCATGATCTCAGTAAAGAATTTCTTCCTAATATCTAAGACAAAATCTTCTTTTTCTTTCAATTTGTACCCATTTCCCCCTGTCCTGTCACTGCAGTTCCTGACAAAGAGTCCTTCTCCAGCTTCCCTGCAGCCCCTTCAGACTCTGGAAGGTGCTCGGAGGTCTCCACACAACCTCCTCTTCCCCAGGCTGAACAGCCCCAGCTTTCCCAGCCTGTGTTCAAAGGCGAGGTGCTCCAGTCTTTTGGAACCCAGGACATTCCTCTGGCTGCCCTGGAGGACTCGAGACCCTGGCAAAGGACTCGGAGACCTTGGCCCAGGGTCAAAGACACCCGTGCCTTTGATTTGAGCCCATGGAAAAAACAATTACCAACCTTATACGAGGATTCACAAACCATGAAAGTTTAAGTAGAATGATAGTTTGTTACAAGATAGAAAAGTAAAATTTTGAGGTTTTAGAATGGGGGTTCAGAAACAAAGATGGAGGGATTTGGGCGTGCCTTGTCCTTCTTCTTTCTTCTTCTTGGCCTCCACCTTCTGCTGTGATGGTGGCACTTTTGGATTGGTTTAGAGTAGAGACAGACTGTCTAACATAGGTGATAGGTATTGGGAAATTACTGTAAATAGAGTACACGTAGTTTTTGGTATAAAAAGACAACACTGCCCTGAAGGCAGTCAGTGTGCCTCAGCCCGACCTGCTGGACAGATCTTGGCAGGTTGGAGAAAGAATGTATTAGATGAGAAGAAAATAAACACCTTGAAAACCAGAGCTGAGGAATCTCGACTCCTTCTTTGGTTGTGGGGCTGGGAAAAGAGACTCTCTAACACATCTTGGGGTCATCCTGACCACAGAGACTCTGAGACCAGTCCTCTTATCTGTGTTGTGCCGCCTCTGGACTTGTTCCAACAATTCCACATCCTCCTTTTGTTGGGGACACCAGACCTGGACACAGCACTGCAGGTGGGGTCTCACCAGAGCAGGGCAGAGGTGGGGAATCAGAGTCAGCTCAGCTCAGGGGAAGATCAGCAATGAGCCCTGTGTGTTCCTGCTGAAGCCTGGGAAGTGACTGGTGCAACCACATCGACTGCTTCACCTTCTTCTAATGGAAATTACCGTTTTAGATATGCCCTAAAACATCTGCAGTAAGTTAATTCTGTGAAACACAGAGCTCAGCTTGATGATTTTCAGCCAACCCATGTATCTCCCTCCCTTACTACCATACTTGTAATTATTTTTCCTGAAGCCATTACCTAGACCCTATGTGCAACTCAGATCAGTTGAATTCACCTGTGATTTCCCCTTTCTTGTCCCTGTCTTTCATCTACAAATTCTCCAACCATCTGATGCTGTTTTTTGGGGGTCTCACCTCACCAGGGTGCCAATGTGTCATTCTGATACAGAGTGGCAAATGTGACACTGTGGTCTTGGCATGCCATCATTAACACACACACACACACGCACACAAACACACACACACCAGCATTTTTTAATGCTAAATATAATTTCCCAGAAGTCAGGTAACACGAGCTGAAATAACAAATTTATGCCCACTGCCTGATTTGTCTTCCTGTCAGCATCATCTGAAGATAATTCTCCATTTTGGTGAGAATTAATCTGTGGAGATAAAGGGAGGAGGGGACCAGGATTGGAGCCTGCTGACAGAGGAGCTGCCTCATGACAACACAGGCAGTGATTTGTTGTTACCTGTTATCACAAGGAGAAAGCCAATGCAAAGCAGGGGAAAGTCAAACGCTGTGAGGTTGCCTGTGGGTTTCTCAGCCAAAGAGCCAAACTCTTAACCTTTGATATCTCCACTGGGGCTGTTTGGGTGCTGGTGCCCATCCTGAGTAGTGCCAAGGGGTGCCAAGATGTGAGTTTGGGCACAGGGGAAGTGAGTGCGCAGGAGAGGGGTTGCACTCTGCATTCTGCTTATTATGTAAAAGGAACATTGCCATCCACTAAATAAGGAGATTATTCAAGGAAGAAAGAGATTGCTACTGAAACAAGTTGAATCAACCCCTCCCCAAAAATTAGCCAAAAAACCTGTGGCTGACTGGCCTGAGCACAGACATCTTGCCCTTGGCTGGTTAAAGTGGGGAAGGGAGCAGCAAAATTGGCTGGAACTTCTTTAAAGTCTGGTGTAGCCCATTCCAGCCTTGTGCCAGCAGTGCCATGAGCTCTACAGGCAGTGTCTGGAGCCATGCTGGGGTGATCACCTCCCTTCTTGCCAAGACATTGCCAAGCACCGCCCCATGGCTTCTCCCAGCTCCCAAAGGGATTCCCTGGGCAAAGAAAACGCTCATGAAAACCCAGAAGGACCCTGGCCTCATCTGGATCAACCCTCCAGGAGCTTCCCTGCTCTGTCTGGGAAGCTGGACTGGCAGAGAGAGTAACAGCAGCTTTCATCAGCAGCTTCCTCCAGCAGCTTCCACCTGGGGTACCCTTGGTGCTGGATGCTCCCATTGAACACACTCCCCTGCATGGTTTTGATTTCCACTGAGCATTGTGCAGCCCCTCCCTGCCCTGCTCCTGAGGAGGATGGATGCTCCTTGCTCCTGCTTTTGAGAAGAGCATCTCCCTGTGTTTCTCTGGAGGCCACCTGCCGAGCAGTGAAAACCAACTGCAGGCAAGTTTTACTGCTTTAATTTTTTTTTAATGGAGCAATTTTTCCAACCCTACCTCCTGCAAAGCCAGTTGACTTAGTCATCCTGGGCTCCAGATGTGCAGCTGCCATGCAAGTGCTGTAAAATGAATTATCCTCCACAGCAGCCTCTGACATCTTTGGTCCTCCCAAGGCCAGGAGTGAGTGCCTGGTCCTTGTCCTGACATTTCCCCTTTGAGCAATGCAGAGCTCCCAGGTCACAGCTGCTGCTGCCACACAGGGTGAAGCCATGCTGGAGGCAGTGATAAAATTCCCACAGATCATGGTGCAGACCTCAATTACACCCAGGAGTTTCATTTATTCCTGCTGTTTGTCTTATGAGCCTTGTCCTTTTGCATATGCATGTGCACACATCCAGACACAGACACACACGGCTTATAAATGGAGTTCTTTCAATGCTCGTTGATTTTATTACAAAAAAGGCTGACTCCAGATCAATAATCTTTGATTTTGGGGTTCCCAGACAGTTTTGCTGGAGTGTGGCATTCCCCACCTTCCACCTGAAATGCTGATACAGGACTTATCACTAATAGTTCTGATAAGAGGCTGCAGGCAGAAATTTTCTCTTTGCTCTCAGCCTGATAAATGAGGGAGAAACTGTGTCCTCATGAGCAGAAAATGAACAGCAAAAATGAATTTTTGCTTCACTGGGGCATGCACATCTTCCTTCACTCTTAAAAAACAAGGTGCACATGGTGAGGAGGGTGGCCACGAGACACACAGATACACACAAGTAGGTAAATTTTGGCCATAAAACACCTCCTGACACTCAGGCTCTGTGCACAGAGCATGCAAAGAGCCCTGAAACAGCTGCCTGCAGCCACGATGCACCAATGCCAGCAGCATCAATCCCATGTGGCTGTCCTTGAGGTGACACAGGACAGGGGCTGTTAATGCTGCAGCCAAGGTGTGTCAACAGACACTGTTACAGGGGTTTCATACCTCCCTTTTGGCTTTTCATCAAAAAAGCACCACTGGTTTTGCACCTGACTGCTGGGAGTCCCCAGAGGATAAAAGCAGTCCCACAGCCAGGCAGGGAAAAGCCTTGCCCAGCCCTGGGAGGAAAAAATAAAAGCTTTTCCTAAACCTTCCCCTTCAAGCCCAGGGGGTGGAGCAGCATCTCTGCCTCCGCTGGCCAGCTGTCCTAGGGGACACTGAGGAGTGACTTCAAGCTCAAGTGGAAGAGCTTGGAAATACTTCTTTCAAATGAGTTCTCTTTGGGGTAATGATATCATGAAATAAATCAGGAGGGAGCATGTCATCCTTGAATCACTGTGGAGCCCACCTGTGACATGACTCATGGCCTTGGTGACTTATTTAGGATGACTGAACCTCATGAGAGTCCTGTGATTAAGCAGCCACCAGCACTTGTGAAGTGCCTTGACTTGTCAGGGCCCCAAATATAGAAGGGTTTTGGTCAGACTGGAGCAATGTTTTGATGAATAAAGATTTCCAGGGGAGCCCACATTTGCCAGCAGGAGGAAGAACAGTGACTTTTTTAAAAGTGATGCTCCCAGCCCAAACTTGGCTAAGAAAGAAGATATCATCTAGGGACTTTGGGCATGAATGCTAATGCAAACGCCCTCACCATCTGCTTCACTTGCACAAACACACAAACACACTCAGCTTATAAAAATCCAATTCTCCCCTGCTGCTTTTTCAAGCCACCCAACCCACTGCAACAAAAGCAGTGAAGTGGAGCTGTCCCAAACACCTGGATCCCATCCCAGGAGTGCTGTGGCAGGCACACAGTGCCTCCTGCTCTCCCCTCTCACAGGAGAATCCTCACTTCTACAAACAGGGCTGTGAGGTGACACCACCTGTGTGTCCATCCCTGTCTGACCCCAGGTTCCACAGCCCAGCTTTGTGCCCTGGACATCAGGGCTGGCCCCAGGGGATCCAGCGCAGGCTCCAGCCATGCCTGGGCTGGTCCCAGGTGTTAGGAAAATTAATGCACAAACACCAGAGGTTTATGTCCAAAAAGGAGACAGAGGAGTCCTTTTACTTTATTGGAATAAAGGGAGAGGCCATGGAGCATTCCCCTGGGGTCTCTCAAATTTTTGGAGGAAGCAGACTCCTTTTTATCCCAATTTCCTGGCTGTATTTCCCTTCTCTCTTTCCCCATTGGCTGAGGTACTTGAGAGGTACAGACTGCCCAGAATGCCTTATACCAGAGATTTCCCTCTAATGTATAACCCTCCTTTTGAATTTTAATTCTTATGGAATTTAGGGGTTTTCCTTCCCCATTATTTCTATCATCTCTCAATGTCTAATTTCCTTTGTCAGCAAACCTAAAGTTTATTTGTAAAAGCAAAGATCTTTTTCCATTCATCAATCAGTGGAATCCTTCCCATTGTTTCTTTTATCTTCCAGAGCTGGTTTTATCTCCCAGCAGACCCACAGCTTGTTTGTAAAGACAAATCTGATATTCCTCTCACAGGGGATCCAGCACAGGCTCAGCCATTCCTGGGTTGGTCCCAGGGGATCCAGCACAGCTCCAGCCATTCCTGGGTTGGCCCCAAGGAATCCAGCACAGGCTCAGCCATTCCTGGGCTGCTCCCAGGGGATCCAGCACAGGCTCAGCCATTCCTGGGTTGGTCCCAGGGGATCCAGCACAGCTCCAGCCATTCCTGGGTTGGTCCCAGGGGATCCAGCACAGCTCCAGCCATTCCTGGGTTGGTCCCAGGGGATCCAGCACAGCTCCAGCCATTCCTGGGTTGGTCCCAGGGGATCCAGCACAGCTCCAGCCATTCCTGGGTTGGTCCCAAGGAATCCAGCACAGCTCCAGCCATTCCTGGGTTGGTCCCAGGGAATCCAGCACAGGCTCAGCCATTCCTGGGTTGGTCCCAGGGAATCCAGCACAGGCTCAGACATTCCTGGGTTGGTCCCAGGGGATCCAGCACAGCTCCAGCCATTCCTGGGTTGGTCCCAAGGAATCCAGCACAGCTCCAGCCATTCCTGGGTTGGCCCCAGGGGATCCAGCACAGCTCCAGCCATTCCTGGGTTGGCCCCAGGGGATCCAGCACAGGCTCAGCCATTCCTGGGTTGGTCCCAGGGGATCCAGCACAGCTCCAGCCATTCCTGGGTTGGTCCCAAGGAATCCAGCACAGGCTCAGCCATTCCTGGGTTGGTCCCAGGGGATCCAGCACAGCTCCAGCCATTCCTGGGTTGGCCCCAGGGGATCCAGCACAGCTCCAGCCATTCCTGCCTGGCCAGGAGCCACGCTGGGATGGCTCAGCCCCCAGCCTTGCTCCAGCAGAGGGAAGGGCTGGGGCTGCCTCCTCCAGCCCACACGCTGGGGAGGGAGATTAAGATGCACTTCACACACACTCCAGCGTGACTGCAGAGAGCAGTGTCCTTTAGCAAATGGTAAATAATTGACACTTCACTCTACTGGCAGCCAGCACCCCCGTCGGCAGCTGGGTTTGTCATTTTGCATCCCCTCAGTGGCTCTAATTTCAAATTTCCAGTAACATATGCCCACAGAGCTGCTGGCCTTCCCCCAGCATCACGGATGCTTATTCCCTGCCACCCTGTGCTGTGCTGGGTGAGGAGTGAGTGACATCTCTGCCTCTGCCACGGATCTTCTCTTGGCCTCCCGTGGTGGGACAACAGAGCCTTTTTGCTCCTTCCCCTCTGGTCTGGTTTTTTTATGATATGATTATTATTTAGACTGGGCAGCTGGGGACCAGGGTATTTCCAGTACACTTATTTTGCTGCATGTCTCCCATTAATGTCAATGACAATTGCATGGCTAAAACTGACCAGATCCCATTGAGGATTTACCCCTCAGGTCAGTATTTTACAGAGATGAGATTCCCCCTCCCCCTTTCAGAGCCTTTGCTGCAGTCATTCTGTGGAGAGAAAATTGGAAATCCCTGCGCAGGAGGAGGAGTGACTCGGCTAGGAAATGGAAATCTGCATCAGGGATGGGTTATGGAGGGACAGGCAGAGTGGGAAGAGGGGAGCCTGAACTTACCCCTCCAGCCTCACCCTGCCATGTCAAGGCACAGAACATCTGCTCACACACAGAGATCCTTTTGCTGTGGCAGTGTTAAAACAAGACTGGCAGAAGCCTTTTTTCTTTTAAACCTCATTTGCTTCATAAAATCTGCCTGAAAGACAAGCAGGACATTTATCAGCCCTTTCCCTCTGACAAGTCACCAGTTTCCTTGAGCGTTTTGGGTCACCTAGGAGGGAAGCCTGGTAGGATGGGGGTTGTGTCCCCACACTGTTACCTGGCACAGCACTGGTGGTGCTGCCACAGAGCTGAGCAGGGACGGGGCCACCTGGGCAGAGTTTCTGCCTCTCTCTCCTTGAAGATGGTCACACCTGGGAGCTCTCTCTCCTCCAGCAGGCTCTGCTGGAGGAGTTATTTGCCCCTCTGACACTGGCCATAAATTCCAAGGCCAGGAGGAGTCATTACAGTCGGCCAGCCTGACCCCTGATACAACACGGGGCGTGATTTGTGCGTCACGCCCGGGACTCGCTTTGGAGATCTCATAAATCACTGGCAGAGGCAGTCAGTCCTGGTTTCAAAGGCTGCAAGCCACTGTGCCGTGGCCCTGGGCAGGCTGTTGAAGTGGTTCATTATCCCAGTGGAGTGAATGGCTGCCTTTATCCCCAGTGTGAGCTGCCCTGCCTGTGTGCAGCCCTGGCATCGTGTCCTGCCTCCCCGATGGATCCACTGGGCACAGCTCTTCCCAGGGGCAGGGGGTGTCAGCCACGCTCACATCACCTCCTGAGTTTCCCTCTGACAAGCCAAACAAACCATGTTTCTTCAGCCTGATTAGCCAGCTCACTTCAGAGAGGCTGCTGCATGGATTTTCCCCGCTCTTGTGTCAGGAGATTGTGCAGGTCCATGTCAGATGGAAGAGGGGTCAGGAGTCCACGCTCTCAGGTGGGTGCCCAAGCCCACCTAGAACCACCTGTGTGTGGAAGGCACTCCTCAAGGATGGGAGAGGAACAAGCCCCGTGTTTAACTTTGAGGCCCAGGCAGAGCAGGAAGAGCAGTGTTTATAAAATCACAGCTGGGAGGGCAGGGAGTGAATGTGGAAAGGATGAGAGACCCTGTGCCAGGTCACTCCTGCCCAAAGCTTCACGAGCCAAGTGACCCCAATGCTGTCAGAGGGATGGGGTTCCTGCCCCAGAGGTGGGGCTTGGGGCCCAGGAGGACTCTGAGGTGCTCCAGGGTTCTCTGGAGTGTGTCCAGAGAAGGGCAAAGGAGCTGGGGAAGGGTCTGGAGCACAAGAATGATGAGGAGCAGCTGAGGGAGCTGGGGGTGTTCAGTCTGGAGAAAAAAGAGGCTCAAGGGGGACCTTCTCACTCTCTACAGCTCCCTGAAAGGAGGTTTTGGGAAGGAGGGAGTTGGCCTCTTCTCCAGGTAACAAGCAAAAGGATGAAAGGAAACAGCCTCAAGCTGCACCAGAGGAGGTGTAGTCTGGTATTAGGAAAAAATTATTCACCAAAAAGACATTAAAAGCATTAAAAACACAGAAGCTGGACATGGCTGGACAGTGCCCAGGCAGAAAGGGACCTGGGGGTGCTGGACAGCTGACTGACCATGAGCCAGCAGAGTGCCCAGGTGGCCAAGAAGGCCAATGGCTCCTGGCCTGGATCAGGAATGGAGTGGCCAGCAGGAGCAGGGAGGTCATTCTGTCCCTGCACTGCTGAGGGCACACCTGGAGTGCTGTGCCCAGCTCTGGCCCCTCAGCTTGGGAAGGACCTGGGGACACTGAGCACATCCAGAGGGGCCAAGGAGGCTGGAGAGGGGCTGGGAACACAAACCCTGTGAGGAAGCCCTGAGGGAGCTGGGGGTGCTCAGCCTGGAGCAAAGGAGACTCAGGGCTGCCCTCCTCACTCTGCACAGCTCCTGAAAGGGGCCTGGGCTCAGCTGGCCCTGGGCTCTTTCTCCAGCAGCACTGACACAACCAGAGCACACAGCCTCGAGCTGCACCAAGGGAAATCCAGGCTGGATAGCAGGGAAAAGGTTTTTCCAGCAAGGGTGAGAAAGTTCTGGAATGGCTGCCCGGGGAGGTGGTGGAGTCCCCATGCCTGGGTGTGTTTAACAAAGCCTGGATGTGGCACTGGGTTTAGTTGAGCTGTTGGGGCTGGATTGGACTCGATCTTGAAGGTCTCTTCCAAGCCAGGGATTCTGTGATTCTGTGAATTCTGTGATTAGAACAGGCTGCCCAGGGAAGGAGTGGAATCACCAGCCCTGGAAGTGTTCCAAACCAGTGGCACTTAGGGACATGGTTTAGAGGTGACCTTGGCAGTGCTGGGTTGGTTAACAGCTTAGATCACCTTAAAGGTCTTCTCCAACCTGTGGTGTGAGCAAGAGCCAGCCCTGAGACCCACATCCATCCCTCTGGATGGATCCATGCCTCTGGACACACAGCCCAGAGCTTCACACCTGCCCAGCTCAGCCAGGAGACCCTGGCCCATCTCCCAGGCCAGCCCACCCCATGTGGGCAGGTCCTTCTGCCAGGGGGTCACTGCAGGACACGAAATAAAATGATGTGGACACTGGAACTTCTAAGGCAAAAATAAGGGAAGTTTAATTTCTGACTCCAATATTTATAGACTTTCAAAAGTGACAGTGGATTGGAGGGTGACAGTGCCACCTCTCCAATGACACTGGACAAACCAACAGCCCACTGAATTTCTCCTCCTCCATAAGAGAATGTAAGACAATAATTATTTACATAAAACTGTGTGAGGAAGGCTGTGACAAGAATGTAAACATCAGGAGGCTCAGAAGAACTTAGAACAAAAGGGCAACACCAGGGGAAGAGAGGAGGCAGCTCCCAAGGCAGGTGCTGCTGCCTAAAGCCAGGCTTGGCAAGGCCAGGGCTTGGTAATGTGGAGCTCACTCAGAACCTCTCTCATTTCCTGAGCTGGGATCAAGGAAAGCTGATTCCACCAGCTGATTGTCTTTTGGCAGAAGATGAACCCACTGAAGGGAGTCTAATTTCAGGCTGCCAGCTTGGTCTGCAAGGAGCCAGAGGGGGCTGCCCTGCACTGGGGTTGTTGCTGTTGTTCAGAATCCAGTCATAAAAATAAACAATTAAAAATAATATAACCAAACTTAAAAAGAAAGTAAATCTTAATTAGATAATTTATTCAATTAATTTAACCTTATGCCAACATAGAGGGAACGTAAAAAAAAAGTATATCTATACTAATTAGTATCATAATCCTTTAAATATTTGTACCATATCTACTTCAGTGTATCCAACAAGCAATAAAGAAAACTATTAAAAAAGGTGGTTTTAGTCCAAACAGGAGGGGGAGATTTTGGAACCCAGGGCACAGGGAACATTTCTCTGCCTGCCCTGAGAAATCCTGATCCCCAGGAGAACACTGCTTTTAACCTTTGTCCATGGAGAAAGCTTCCAAGAGTTTGGGATGAACTGGAATCTGTGAGTGTGTGAAATAGATAGTTCAGTAGTTTATCACAGGGTGAAAAACTGAGAGTATTGGGTTTTTACTATGGAGGTAGATAGAAGACAAGAGGAGGTGAACTTAAGTGGAGGATTCTCACAGGACCAGTGCTCTAAAAGCAATCCAGATGCCAGAGCAAGCTGGCTGCTGGATTTTCAAATCCTCAACGCTTCCTCTCTTGAGGGAAAGAAACAATTTTCTCTAAAAGGGTCAGAGACAGTGGAATTAGTCTGCATCTTTTCACTGGAGGTCATTGCATCTTCCCAGCTGGCACAGGGTGGAGTGCTGTGGGTACTTTGGTGTCCAGCAGCTGATCCTCTGGCACCTGCATTTCAGGTTTCATGCTAGACAGAGGGTCTGTGAAGTTCTCCTGCTCGTTTTTCCTACATCCCAGCCTGAGCTGACCTCTGCAGGAGCCAGAATGATTTCCAGGGTGGGTACATCTTACAGCACTGGGCTGTCTGCTCATCAAGCACCCCTCAAGGCATCAGCCTTGGTGGGAAAAGGCAAGGATCAGTGAGGAATTTAAGGAGATGCACGTCCTCCCATGCCACCAATCTGCTGTTAACTCCAGAGCACTTGAGGTGGGAGAGAAATACAGGCCCCAGACAGGAGGTGATGATCTCTTGCACGTTAATTTCTGTAATTATTCTCCAATTACTCTTTTCTTTCTGATGGTCCTGTTGTCACTGTCAGAACAAAATCAAAAACCACCTGTTTGGGAAAGGACAGATAAAGCTCTCTGAGAGCCAGAGCACAGAAGTCAAACTGCTATTTTGAGTGCAATCACAAGTACCAGAATTTCCCCTCTGCAAGTTCCCAATGTCCCCTCATGTTGGTTTTCCTGACCTACTGCACAGGTCAGAAGACCCTTGGGAAGGTGAAGTGCAGGAGGGACCAGAGGGAGCTGCCCTGACAGTGCAGAGAGTGTGAAGGGCAGGGTCCTCCTTGGCCTGAGCCACCCTTGAGACACAGTCACAGGTGAGGCTGAAGGATGCTGTGTCCCCTCCTGGTGGAGACACCTGCTAGAGGTGTCACCAACACCCTCCAGGGATGTCACTCCCCGTGCTGTGGGCACCCTGTGCCTCTACACAAACTCTTTATGATCCTCTTGGCACACCAACCCTCTTTTCAGGTGTCTGTTTTACTTTTCTGGACACATTTCCTCTTCTGTCATGCCAGATACACCAATGGCATAAAACACACAATATTTCTCTAACAGGTTTTTAATTTCCTTTACTGGAATTTATATTTTTACAGAGTGACTCCTTCAAGAACTGGGATCAGAGAATCCATGAACACAGTTATGAAAAGTTCTTTTTTCCAGTCCTGTTGATCTACTGAGCAAGTGCAGCAATCAGGGGCAGAGTTTAACACAGCCTCAGAAACTGCTCTTGTTATTCTCTGATTTACCCTGAGCCCAGTAAGCCCCAAAAGCCCAACCCTGGGCATAGCAAAGATGCACCAAAGCTCTTGGGATGCTCCCCTTGCTATGGATCTGCCTGGACCCTGCAGCCAGCACTGATCCTCAGAGCTCACACCCTGCTGGCCTCTGCCTTGGCCCTCCAAACCTATACACGTGCCATGATGGCTGGACACCGTCCTTCTGGTTATGAATTTTGGTCATTTTGATTAAAAGGGGTGTGATAGAAACATGTATGGTCCTGCAGAAGAAGCTGGTATCTAGGTAAATTCTTTTTATGGCTTCATTTGTTGCCAGCTTCTGTAGGTAATGAGTTGGATTAGAAGAACAGGCTGGTTTGGGGCTTTCTGGTCCTTTCTAGAGGTCCCTTCAAGCCTGTGGGACAGCTGGCACAGCATGAGAGCTGTGTCTGTGCTGATATTGCCTCTTTAGGAGCACAGCAGAAATGGGCATTGCCCTTCAAAGGAGGCATTTGGATGCAGGGGTGTCACAGACATCTTTTATGAAAAATCCTTTCCTTAGGATTTTTCCTCCTGAGAAACTGAGAGGCCTCAGGAACAGAATGTAACCAATGGTTATCTGCTGCTGTGGAATGCAACAGGTGCATCTGGGATTGGGCTCATGGGGTTGTTTCTAATTAATGGCCAATCACAGCCCAGCTGGCTCAGACTCTCTGTCCAAGACACAAGCTTTTGTTATTCATTCCTTCTTTTGCTATTCTTAGCCAGCCTTCTGATGAAATCCTTTCTTCTCTTCTTTTAGTATAGTTTTAATATAATATATATATAATAAAATAATAAATCAGCCTTCTGAAACATGGAGTCAACATTCTTGTCTCTTCCCTCATCTTGGGACCCCTGTGAACACCATCACACAGGGGCTTTGTCTGTCTTGGCTCTCTTCACTTGCCTCACCCTGGGGACTCCCAAATTCTCAGGGCATGAGTGGGGCTTTCCAAAGACAAATCTGAAATAAGCCATACCTTGTATATTTGTCCCAAAGCATCTGTAGATGATTCATCTACAGATTTTCATGTCTAGCTGGATGACCCTGTTCTACTGAACAGGGAACAAGTTTAAAATCATGGGACTGGACAGGATCTCCTGGGTTGTTGTGTCTCATCTTCCTCTGTCACCCACAGTCATGTTACGCAACTGCTTTCATAGCCTTGCAAAGCTGCAGCTTAAAATGAGGCAGAGCTTTGCCCCTAGGATTCCTTCAGGAAAGCCTTTGCAGAATTTCATTCCTCCAGCAGTCATTAATGCTGTCATTCCCTGGCTAAACATAGTCAGCAATGGTTTAGAGGCATTTGCTCAGCAGCCAGCGTTATCCTCCAGCTTAAATCACTCATCTCTCTTTTCAGTGGACATGCTGGGAAAAGAAAAGTGGTTATGGGAGAGTGGTCACATCCCCCCAGAGCCCCTCGAGCTGCAGGGAGCTGCCAGGGTCCAGCTCAGAGCTCAGAGCCAGGGCTGGCACAGGAGATGTCCCCAGCAGCTCAGGCACAGTCCCAAGGTCTCAGTGAGCCCTCATCCCCTGGCACTGCTCTCCCCAGGCCCTTCTGGAAATGCTGATTCCCTTTGCATTCTCCTTCCCCCATGGCTCACAGCCATCCCATGCCTGAGTGATCTATCTCTGCTCCTTTGGGGATAAGCTGCCAGCACGAAGCAGGAATTCTTGTTCGTGGTGTCCAAGCACACGGCGGTGCATTTTTTACTGCTCAATTACATCCCATTTGTCTCAGTCTCACCCTTAAGGGCACCCAGCCCCTCCTGCACAATATTCCAGCCCTTATCAGCACCGGCAGTGACTCCCAGCTCCACGTCATCCCTGCCTTCTCTCCTAGGGTCATTGAAAGAAAATAAGGATTAAGATAGCATCCAAGACAGCTCCTCGACAAATTCCACCAGGAGCTCACTGCCAAATTTCAATTCCCCTTTCAGCATGGTCTGTTTTCCATCCATTGGCTGGTTCTTGACCCGGACTAAATCTCTTTCAGGGCACCTCATCTTAATGAGCACATTCCTGCTTGGCAGCAAGGAGTCAGGCAGAGCTGGTGTCCCCTGTGTCCTGACTCCAGCACGTCATGCACAGCCTGCAGCTGGGAAACCCATCCCTTCCTCTGCTCCATTTCTCCTGTTTCTCCATCCTCCCTGCAGAGCTGCTCTGTGACAGTGTTCACAGGGGTTTTTGGATGAGGGAAGAGATGAGGATCTGACTCCATGTTTCAGAAGGCTTGATTTATTATTTTATGATATATATTACATTAAAACTATACTAAAAGATTAGAAGAGAGGATTTCCTCAAAAGGCTAGCTAAGAATAGAATAAGAAGGAATTATAACAAAGGTTTGTGGCTTGGACTCCCTGTCCAAGCCAGCTGGGCTGTGATTGGCCATTGATTAGAAACAACCACATGAGACCAATCCCAGATGCACCTGTTGCATTCCACAGCAGCAGATAACCATTGTTTACATTTCATTCCTGAGGCCTCTCAGCTTCTCAGGAGGAAAAAATCCTCAGGAAAGGATTTTTCATAAAAGGTGTCTGTGACACTGCTCTCCTGCAGAGGACATTGCTGCCTGGTTATTCCCACTGCATTCCCCAATCCCTTTGCTTTCCCTGCTCCCATCTACCACATCAGCTCTTCTCCCATCCTTTCCACATTCCCTGCCTTGGTGGCTCCATCAGCAGCTCTCATCCTTGCAGTTACAAATTATGGTCCTTCCTGCACACCAGGCTGGAAATATCCTTGTCTCCTAGACCTGATGTTCCCTTTGTCTCATAAATCCCAGGCTCTTGCTCCCATTTCCCTTTGCCCCCTGCTGTTGCCAGTAGCTGCTGCTGCTGACAAAAAGTGCCTGCTGGGGTGACAAAGTGTGTCTTTCATGCTGGGCTGATGCACAAAGTACCTGAGCCGAGCCACATATTTTTGTGTATTTCTTCCTGCCAGGTTCATCTTTTCTTTACTGCCCTCCCTTTTGCTCTCTGTTGGTCCCCTCTGCATTTTTAATATTACCACTGTTAAAGTTTTATAAGCTCAGGCTGGCGTTTTTATGGGTGTAATATTCTTACAGCTCAGGATGTTTTTGAAATATTATATTTATTTCTTCCTGGCACTCAAAACTCATTCAGTTGGCACAACAGAGGTGATTTTAAAACTTTAAGCAAGGTTAAAAATCTGCCTTTTTTCTCCTCCCTACTTTGGAGGTCTGAAACTGTTTTATGGCAGAGTGTGGTTGTGTATCTGAGTGCAAGGAAGGCATGGAAGAAGAGAAAAGCAATAGATAATTATTATTGCTGGGAAATGAACTCTGTGCCATCCATTTTGTCTGTTTTGGCCCTCCTGAACATCTTTAGGAGTACTCAGAGCCAGCTGCTCTCTCTGGTTATGCTGAGAGACCAGTTTTTTCAAGCTCTGAGCTGGGTAAGTCACTGAAGTGTCACCTGCAGCCTGGGAAAAATCAACCACACCAAGTGTGGTGCAGCAAAAGAGGTGGGTGCTGGCAGGGATGGGTGGATGTGGGGTCACAAAGGTTCAGGCTCCAGGCTCCATTTTTCCTCATAAAAAATGCCCCCAGGCCACTTGACTGAGAGAAAGATGGAGTGTGATCTCTCCAAAAACCCATATTTGGGGTTCTCATCACATTGCCCCCCAGAAGAGTCTGATTTTATTAAAAAAAAAAAAAAACAAACACAACAAAAACAACAACAACAAAAAAAAAAACCCACCCCACAGTGGTGAATCCATGTAATTATGGATTACATCTTCTACCATATATTTCCTTTGTAGAGCAGCTCATACATCAGCCATCTACATGCACCAGACCCCAGGCATGGATGGGAATTGTGGCTGCTTGGGAACACCCCTGAGGTGCACAAGGAGTGACATCAGAGACAGTAAATAAATAGCAATCTTTTTAAACCTGTTTTGAAGGAAGCAGTTGCAGTGCCTTTCAGCACACACCTGTGTTCACTCACTGACTAAATCCTTTCTTCATTGTTGGGCCAGCTCAAATCCTGAGCCCTAAAGGGCCCCCACACATTGTGAAAGTCCATTTTCCCTGTCCTGAACCATTTCCAGCCTGCCTGAGGTGCTCAGCTTTGAAATAATTTCGGCAGTGGTTTCTTTCTAGAACACTAGCAGAGCTTCTTGAAGCACCTTACCAGTAATTACCAGGTTAGCTTGCAGCAGATCTGGGTGATGGGTGGTGCTGCTCCAGAAAATGAGACACAGGGAGCAGCACAAGCTCCTGCAGAAGGGCTGTAGCAGAGCAGCACTTCCCCCACTGCTAATTCTGAGCCTTTTTCTAGTCAAGATAACCAAGTACAATCAGCCACTGCCTAACCATGCACCCCTGGGCAGATTGAGGTACCCTGAGGATTGGCTGACACTCCTGCACAGCACCAGCTCTCCATCTCTCTGTGGTTCTGCACACTCCTGGCAGCGGGTGAGTTGAAACTAAGGAGAAAAGATTATTCAGTTATAGAGAGGGGGAAGACAATTGCTCTGACTTCCAGCTTTCACTCGTGCCTGCTTCAGTTTTACCCCAGAGAGTCACCTCAGCAATTAAACCTTAACTCAGCCACCACAGGGCAACATGACACAAACTTCACAGAATTCCCAGAGTCCCTGGGTTGGAAGAGACCTTCAAGACCATCGAGTCCAGCCCAGCCCCAACAGCTCAGCTGAACCCTGGCACCCACTGCCACATCCAGGCTTTGTTAAACACACCCAGGCATGGGGACTCCACCACCTCCCCAGGCAGCCATTCCAGAACTTTCTCACCCTTGCTGGAAAAACCTTTTCCCTGCTCTCCAGCCTGGATTTCCCTTGGTGCAGCTCGAGGCTGTGTGCTCTGGTTGTGTCAGTGCTGCTGGAGAAAGAACCCAGGGCCAGCTGAGCACAGGCCCCTTTCAGGAGCTGTGCAGAGTGAGGAGGGCAGCCCTGAGTCTCCTTTTCTCCAGGAACTTCCCTCACTGCCTTCATATGAATACACCTTCAGAACCTCTTCCACAGCCCAAGCTGGTGCTGCTTGCTTCCCTGCAACACCAGCAGAGCTGCTTTTTAATTAGCATTGTTCTGTGACTTGATCCACCTCTGAGGTGTTTGCTGCATGTACATCAACAGGAGCCAGCTACTTTGAATGGGCAAGAGGCCTCATGTTGGCCAGGAACCCAGCCAGCCCAGGGTTTGGTACATGGCTATGTGCCCTCTTGTTTTCATTATAGTACAAGAATTCTATCAGTACATTGCAAGGGTTCCATATTGCTAGAGTTTCATACCTCCTTGATGTTTCTTGTAGACAGATCCTCTAAGCACTAACCCACCCTCACAGGGAGGAACCAATCCACTCTTTTCTAACACTCTTCTTTATTGGCTACAGGTGGGACCTGTTAAAATCAGGCCTGCTCCTAATCCTTAATAATTGGCTCAGCTGCAACTCTTTAGGGGGGTAAGATTACTTTCTATACTACCTTCATTTACTTATGTTCTATCCCCCTACACCCTCTGAACAGGCAGCACATCTCTCTGGACTGGTATGGTTGTGGTGGGGCTGAGGGCAGGGCCTTGACCCCACGGCCACATCTCCCTCCAGCTGCACCTGTTTGTGGGCAGGGGATGGTGCTGCCCTCAGGGGATTCTCCCTGTCCCCCTGCAGATTGCAGATTTACAGGAGTGCAGGGCAGAGATGCAAGAACGAGTTTCCCCATAGCCACAGATCTGGTGAGGACAGCTTGCTTTTGATTTGGTTGACATGGAGAGCTCTGTGTCTCTCTTGGTGCTTTGACAGCCAAAACCACTCAGGATACAGAGGAGCCAGGGCTTCCCCTGTTCATCCCTTCAGCTTGTGACAGCCACCTCCAGGCTCATCAGGACTCCTCTCACACTCACAGCTGTGGTTTGAACTATCATTGCTTTCTAGGGCTTTCCTCACCCTCCCAGGGCATCTCTTGATTTTGCCTGAGGGAAAAATGCACATTTCATCAGGAGAAACATTTGATGAGTTGCTCCATTCATTTTCAGGGAATTAGCACTAGTTAAACCAATCATCAGACAAGCAGGCATGGATTTAAAGCCTACAGGGATACATTTGCAACAGCCAGCAGTCCATAAACACAGCTACAGCTTCCCTGCATATGGCGATAGTAACGTGGTTTGTGCTTGGGGTTTGGTGGAGGGTGGCTGCTTCTCACACTGCACCACAGATAATGCTTGTGCAAAAGCTCTGTGCCTCCTAAGCAGCTGGAAAAAGATGGTGAAATGTTTCCAGGCTGTCCTGGGCTGGCTGTCCAGCCTGAGATCTCATTGTCAGAGATACCCAGTGACCACATCCCGCACATGAGTGCAATCCACAGCTGGCAGAGCTGATGCTCTGGCTGTGCCGTGGAGTCACTTTTAGTGTCCCACCTGAGACATCTGGGTGCCTCTTGGTGCTGGTGTCCAGTCACTGGGTGCACCAATGCAGCCTCTGTGTCCCCAACAGTGACAGCAAGACCAGCACCCTCCTCACAGTGACCAGCACAGATCTGCTGCTCTCCTTACATCCAGCCCCTTGTGCCTTTCCAGAGGAAACTGAAGCAGGAGATTCTGCTCTGAGCCTGTAATTGCCTTCCAGCTTGGCAGAGGATGAGACACAATCTGATTTCCTCTTCATCTGACTCCAGATGGGTTGTTTCAGCTGCATGGGCTCAGAAAACACCGTGGCACATCTGCAGCCCAGAGGTGGCACAGGGGGAGGGTCAGGAGTGGGGCTGGGGTCATGGTGTGGCATTCACATCCTCTGAAAAAATCCCTTTGCCCAAAATTTTTCTCCTGGGAAGCTGAGAGGCCTCAGAGAAAAGGAAAACAATTCTGATCTCATTTGCTTCTCCTGTGTTGTGCTCACGTGTGGAATGTGTTTGGAGATTGTTTACCCACAGGTGATTGTTCCATTGGATTCTGCTGTGAGCCATTTTCACTCTTTGGCCAATTGGGACCAAGCTGTGTCAGGACTCTGGAAAGAGTCAAGAGTTTTCATTATTATCTTTTTAGCATTCAGTAAGTATCTTTTCTGTATTCTTTAGTACAGTATAATACAATATAGTATAGTATTCTTTAATACAAATATAGCATAATAAAGTAATAAATTAGCCTTCTGAGAACATGGAGTCAGATGCATCATTCCTTTCTTCCTTGGGGCACCCTGCAAATACAATATTCTGGCAGGGGTGCAGAGCTTGGCACAGCCCCATGAGGACCAGGGCATGAGGTGTACCTTGCTTCTGGCTCTGGGGGTGGCAAGGAATGGGGACACCCCTGCTTTGGAGCTTGGTGCTGGAGCAGCTCACGGCCAAGGACTCCCCTTCTGCTCAGGTCACCCTGCCTGCCCCATAAGAAGCATTGGGGGCCCCTCCTGGGCCACCACCAAGTGTGAAGGACACAAGCAAAAGCTGGAAAAATAACTTTTCCCTCCTCCAGGCCTGAGCAGGTGAATGGGATTGTTGCTGGCTTCCCCTGAGGGTCAAACCCCGAACCCCTGGCCCTAGATGTGCTCCCGGAGCTTTCACTGGGGCTTTGCTCCAGTTCTCCTCATGCTTGAGATCTTGTGGCTTCCAGCCAGGCGCACAGCCTGAGGCAGCACTCAGCATCCCCAAAATCACCCAGCCAGCTGCAGGCAATAGACCTGTGCCTGATGGCTCTGGCTCCTTGTGCAAGCTCCTAGTGGGAGAACTCCCCTCCTTTTTGGAGCAGGATGGTGCTCTGAGGAGCAGCTCTGCTAATCTAACACAGGACTCAGGCAGGACAGCCAGTGGTCTGGCCAGGCCTCAGCTGCCCTTGGGAGCCTCGTGGGGATCCTGCCAGGGGCTGATAAATGCCAACAAAAGGATGTCAAGTGCCAGCAGTTCCTTCTAGGTTTGTTTATCCCTCCGATTCCTACCGAGGCGCACAAAGAGTTCACACGCAATCCGCACGGAACACTCTTTATAAAAACAAATAAAAGGGCCCTTGCTGTTCACAATCAGCTTCCCTCCAGGCCTATTTTAGCCCTTTGCCTGAGCAGCAGCTCCTTCAGAATCGGGGGCTCTGCTGATGGGAGTTACTTCTGTCCCTCAGCAGGCGCCTCAGTAATTTTCCCCAGCCGGTTTTACGTCAGCGGAGCCCTGCACCAGCAGCTCCCTGATTATGCAAGCTCCCTTCCTAGAGACACTCAGGGATGGTCTTTTCAACCTTTATTCACCACAGGGAGAGCTGCAATAAAAGCTGTGCTGATAAAGCCCAGCAATATATCGATAAAAGAAAAGCCTGGCATTGGCTGGAGATGGTATTTGTGGGAAACTGAAAGGAGAAACAAAGGAGTGGGGCTGCAGCCTGGATGGGCACAGAGGAATCTGCAGCAGTGCTGCCTCTTGAAAAGGCAGGCACACTTTTCTAGTTCATCCAGGCAAAAGCAGGGACAAAGATTTTTTTTTCCTGGGGTTTCAGTTTGTTAGTCAAATGCTTTGCAGTCGTGGGTTTTGCGTGACTGAGGTCACTCTGTGCTCCCACTGAGGCACCCTAGAGCTTGCTCACAGATGGTGCAGGAATCCCTGAATTACAAGGCAGGAGCCTTCCACTTATTTTATTTAAATCCCCATCCCCCACTCCTTTTTTTTTTTCTTTTTTTTTTTTTTCTTTCCATGGCTGTGCAGTTTTATCTTTGTTGAAGGACTCTAGAAGATGTAAGCAACTTTCTTCACCAGGGCCTTCTCAAAATGTTTTTATTCACTCAGCTCCAACATCTCCTTAGTTGTCCAAGCATTTTCTTCATCCCATGAGCAGGGACACCTTCCACTAGATGATGAGGAATCCACAGCTTCTGTGGGTAGCCTGTATCCAGGGGACAGAAAAGCAGGGGAATGGGGTAATGTCACTGCCTGGATCTCCAGTCACAAAACTCTTCCTTTGACCTTCCTGCCTTGCTGCCTGCCAAGACTTCCCTCCTGGTCTTTGGGCAGCACTGAAAAAAGGCCTGTGCCTGATAGCAGGGATGCTCCTACAGCTTGTAGTGGGGTCAGAACCCTGCCCTATCTCAGTGTTACTGGGGGCAATGGGATGCCCTCTCCTCTTTCTTCCTCAGAAAGCCAAAGGGTGGCAATGAAGCAGGGGACTGGTACTTTAAAAATTTGTGCAGTGGGAGGATTTTTGCTGCAGCAAGACCAGTTCAGAATGAATTGGCTCACACAGCGTGATTCTGTTGACTGTTCAACTCCATATCAGGCACTAAATCTGACTATAAAGAGAAATAATTGACTGACTGGCTTTTCTTGGGACAGTTACTATAGAAACCCCCTCCTGTCAGACACAGGTGCAGCAGAAACGTGTTTGTGTGACCAGAGCAGCATGTGTCAGTCAGTACAGCAGAGTTTACAAGAGGTGCTCAGTGCAAAGTGCCACGTGCTAGTGTTTCCCCGTGCATAGCAGCATTGCTGAGGTAATGCTGGGAAAAGGAAATAAAAAATCATTTATCATCTCTAGCCATGAGCGTCAGAGAGGGATAAATGTCAATATCCATGTAATTGAGCTCAAGAGGTTCCTGTTAGCCACGGTGATCTTGGTGGAGGGTGTGGAGCTGAGTCAGACAGATAAAACTGGTCCACATTTTTCAAATCATTTATAGGTCCTGGGGACCTGCAGTGCAGGGCTGAAAGGAGCCAACAGCAGATTTGTGCTCCATTGGACAAATATTTCAGCCCAAGGAAAAATCCAAGCACCTTCTTTATGACATTTTAAAGAAAACCACTTACTGTTGGGACATTTAAAATTCCCCAACGTCATTGAATTGGATGAAGAAGGGAAAGATAAAGATAGAATCAAAGAACTGCAAAGCATTTATTGGAAACAGAATTAGTACTTTCAGTGACTCAAAGTGGTCAGGGTTTCTCATTTGCCAAACACAGAAGAGAGTCCTTTTCATCCATCTGCAATGATATTGTCTTTTCCTTCTTCTTCAGCAAAGTCCAGCAAAGACACAGCCTGGGAGTGTGTGCCCTGAGAGGAGAACTTGGAATTAGCAGCACTGTGCCAGTATATGCTGGGAAATCTCAAAAGTGAAATACTTTGAATCACAGAATCACAGTATAATGATGTTGGAAGAGACCTCTAAGACCATTGAGTCCAATCTATGCCCTAACACCTCAACCAGACTATAGCACCCAGTGCCATGTCCAGTCTTTTTTTAAACACATCCAGAGATGGTGATTCTACCACCTGAACCAGCACTCAGTTCATGGGGAGAGAACAAGATGCAGGGAAAGGGTGAGATGTGCTACAAAGCTTGAGAATTCCATGTGCACGATCAAACTGAACTAAATGCTTCCCTGAGAAGCTGTGCAAGTTAAGGCACAGAACCATGGAATTACAGAATGGGTCAGGCTGCAAGGGACCACAGTGGGTCATCCCTGTCCCAGCATTCTCTGGAAGGCTGAGGGTGACCAGGTCCCATCCTGGCCCCAAGCAGTTTTTTTCTTCTGCCACACACTCCTCCCACGTTTTGAGCCCTCTCAACTACTCAGTGTCAAAAGCATCAAGCACTAAACAGCTTTTGAGGCGGCACATTCCCACGCAGCCCTGTGAAATATTTAATATTAGGATGCTGTATTTGGGACAGGCAGCATTTCTGACAAAGGGGACGTGGTGAAACAGCTCTTTTTTGTCTCACCAAGCAATCTGTCTGCATGGAGGATGGGCAGGTACAAAGCAATGAAAGGGATCTTTATGTCCTTTGAAGGTGCAAGAAACTCCTTGAATTAATAACCAGCACTTACATCTAGAGGCAGACCCATGTTATTAGGAAGATTAACAGTAGCCAAGCACTTCTCTTTAAAAGTGGAGCTGCAAAGAGCTCACTTGGCACAGGCCTTGTTACAGAGGGCGTTTCAATCCATCAGGGGCTGAAGGTGTGGGAATCCAGGACATTCCTCTGGTTGCCCTGGGTGATTCCAGACCCTGGCAGGGGACTCAGAGACCTTGGCACAGAGTCAAAGACACCTGTGCCTTCAATTTTTGTCCATGGAAAAAATTACCAACTTTGTGTGAGGAGTTACAAGCCACAAGAGTTTGAGTAGAATGATAGTGAATTTGTCACAGGGTAAAAAAGTAGAATTTGGGGTTTTAGAATGAATAGGGGTTCAAGAGGCAAGATGGAGGAATCTGAGCATGTCCTGTCTTTCTTCTTGTCTTTCATCTTATACTGGGATGGTGGCACTTCGGGATGTTGAGGGTAGAGACAGAATGTCTAACATAGGTGATAGGTATTGGAAAATTATTGTAAATAAAGTACACGTAGTTCTTAGTATAAAAAGCCAACACAACCCCAAGGGTGGGGAGTGTGCCTCAACCCAACCTGCTGGACAGACATCAGCAGGTCAGAGAAAGAATGTGATAGATAAGAGACAATAAACAACCTTGAAAAGCAGAACCAATGAATCTCGACTTCTTCTTCGGTCACGGGGCTGGGAAAAAAAGAGACTTTCTAATACCTCAGGAGCCATTTCAACCACAGAAAACCTGAGTGTAAGATAAACCCACCCAGCCCCTGATGACCCTTCCTTGGCTGTAGTGCCCCATGACATTGCAGCATGTCATGGATGCAGACATGAAAGGACATTTGGGGACCTGCAGCATCATGCTGCTGCTTCAATCCACAGCAGGTCAATCCTGCTCACACTGGGACCTGCAATATGGCCCAGCTGGAGCATTAAATACGATCTCCAATGTAAATTTCCCCCAAATAGACGCTTGACACTGACTTGGGAGTCCCTTCTGCTCTCCTGTCTAATGAGGACTCTGCCTAGTAATGCAATTAGCCCACAAGGCTCAGTGATTAATAAACCTGCTTTCAGAGCTGCCAGAGAGGGGGGACACGCACAGCTGCCACCTCTGTGACGCCAAGATCCCCCTGCTTGGTGTTAAAAATAGGTTAGAAACTGTTGTAAAATACTTGATAATTGTTAAGCATGTGCTGTTAGTTTGGTTATTATATTGTAAAAGGGGTTAAAAGGGCAGTTATAAGAAATGTGGTACTCAATGTACCATAACACACCTGAGTGAAGTGCACCACGAGCCATCCTGGACAGACCTGTAATGGGCCAATCAAGCGCCTTAAACCTTCATGCAAATGAAGGATTATTGGAATAAGATCCCAGTATAACTGGATGGAACGTGCCTGGGCTCGTCTGGCCCTTGCTGCTGGACCAGAGGCAGCAGCTGTGGTGTTTTCACCTCAGAGACACCTTTGGCTGGCTGTATGTTGCAGCTGGCACTTGGAACAAGTCCAGGCAAGCAGGAACTCGGTTTTACCTCTGATGGAAAGGCTTTAGGCGATGGTGAAGGAGAAAAGGAGGCGGATTCTGCCAGAGGGTTTAATCCAGAGCTTTATTCCAGGGTCACAGACATCTGAATCTTGTAGGCTCCAACAGAATCAAGACCACATGGTCCTGTGTCTTTTAAGCCCCAGGGAGAGCGGCAGGGAAGGGGTAGGTGTGCCACCAACCAGGTAGGAGGGGGGAAGGCTCAGGGGACAAGTGACACTTGGATGGCCCAACTGTCCCCAGGGCTGAGAGGCATCTTTTGAACTTCGCCAATCAGACGATGCCCTTGCTGGCCTACTGAGACTGACGGACAGCTCTCAGCGGGAGGCAAGGGGAGGGGAAGGGAGAAGGTATTGGCACACCTGAGGGAGGAACTGGTATAGCTAAAACAGGATATTGCATCACACTGCAACAAAGGATCCAAAAAGAAACTAACCCAGAGTGAGAGGGATAGCAGATTTGTCTTTACAAACAAGCTGTGGGTCTGCTGGTAGATAAAACCAGCACTGGGAGATAAAAGAAACAATGGGAAGGATTCCACTGATTGATGAATGGAAAAAGATCTTTGCTTTTACAAATAAACTTTAGGTTTGCTGATAAATAAAATTAGACATTGAGAGACGAAAGAAGCAATGGGGAAGAAAAACCCCTAAATTCCATAAGGATTAAAAATTCAAAAGGAGGGTTATACATTAGAGGGAAATCTCTGGTATCAGGCATTCTGGGCAGTCTGTACCTCTCAAGTACCTCAGCCAATGGGGAAAGAGAGAAGGGAAATACAGCCAGGAAATTGAGATAAAAAGGAGTCTGCATCCTCCAAAATTTTGAGAGATCCCAGGGGAATGCCCCATGGCCTCTCCCCTTATTCCAATAAAGTAAAAGGACTCCTCTGTCTCCTTTTTGGACATAAACCTCTAGTGTTTGTGGATTAATTTTCTTAACAAGAGGGACAAAAAACAGGATAAAAAGGGGCTGCTGACCCACTGAATCTGTACCATTCCATCGGGGACATTGGTGACACTGGGGCCATCGCTGCTGAACAACCCCAGCGCCAGCGCTGCAGCCTTGACGGGAACGCTCCTGCTCGGCCCTCGGCCCCCTTGATTTGGGCCTTTCTTTTTCTTATAATAAAAGCTGAAGTAATTTTAGTACCGGGAGCCTGCTCTCTTTTTTTTCACTCGGGGCATTTCAACTCTCCAAAGCCACCAACTCCCTTCCCTCTCCCACGTGGAGCATTTCCACCGCCTCAGCCCTGACGTGCGTCCTTCGCACAGCAGCAGCAGGATGAGGAAGAGGAGGAGGAGGAGGAAGGCTGGGTTTGGCTCCTCCACTGCGGCTGGGTGCAGGCACAGGGGTGTCCCCCGTGTGCTGCAGCCTCTCGTGTGTGACACGGGCACCCAGGGGATCACACGTGGCTGCTCCGCGGCGTTTCCAGCCGCCCTTCTAATCGGCGCTAATTCAATTTTCGGCTTTGCTGCCTGATCCCTTCATGCCGCCTCCTGAGCCGCTTTGTGCCGACGTCTGCTGATGTCAGCAGCTGCGGGAGGACCAGGGGAGGGATGGGCTACCAAGGGACACTGCAGGGTCACCTCCACCCTGGAGTTTGCTTGGTGGCACTTGCCAGGATGCTCAGGCTCCCTGGGATGCTCTGGGATGACGGGAGGGCTGTTGCGAGCAGATTCTGCACAGCCAGATCTAGGTGAGGGATTAAAATGTTGTGCCAGTGCTATGAGGAGCTGTCTGCCATGCTCTGAGGGGAAGATTAGTGAGCTCAAGCTCAGCATGAAAAAATTCAGGATGAAAATCTTCTATCACACGCCAAAAAAAATTTTTGCCTCGTGCCCTAATCCTCCAGGAGGGGGCTGGTGAAAAACGCCAATCACTCGTTTTTAAAATTTTAAAAGTTTAATGGTAATAAAATGGTTGTAAAAATAGCAATATAATGAGAGTAATACAAATTTGAACAATTGAGATTAGAACAATATGAGACAATAGAAACAAAGAGTTATGGACTGTCCAGGTACCCTTTTCTGGGCAAAATAAGCCCGAAAAAGGACCCACATTAACAGAGGATTAACCCTTAAAAGCAATATTCTGTTGCATATTCATACACCTCACACATGATGCATAAATTCCATTCAAACAAAGGATTCTGTCTGGTCAGTGTCATCTTCTTCCTCTGAATCCTAACAGTGTCTTCATGACTGAGCAAGGAGGGAAGAAGTTCATTTCTCCTGATAATGGAGCAATAAATTCTCTTTCTCTGAAAGATTTCGGTGTCCTGTGGCTGCTACCTTGGTGTGAGTCATGTCTTTTAAAAAAGTTTCCTACACAGCATAGTTTCTATTTTATCATTATGTTATAACCTCAAATTATAGTTAACACACTATTTAAGAAAATTAGTACAGCATAACTTTCTAACATAACACACATAATATTCATTTTAATATTTGTGAAAAGCCAATCATAAAATACGCATTTTTCACAGGGCTGAAAAAAAAAATAGTAGGGCCTGAAGGGGCCCTGCTTGGCTGCCTCCAGGTCGTGGAGAGCACAAACCCAGCTAATCATCCCCTTCTCAGCCGTCACCACTGAGCTGGTGAGTCCTGATCCAGCCCTTGCCCGTGGCAGTGAAAGCCTGATCCCAGTGGCTGCAGCCTGGGCACCTGTTAGAGATGGATAATGAGATGATTGGCTCTTGCAATTAAGGGATAACTATCGTGTGAATGTTAAGAAAAGCTTTAGTGATGTATGGTTATGTTATTGTGGTTTAGATGTCCTCTGTTCTCCCCATGGTTCCCTTTCCCCCCTGTATTGTTGCCATCAGACGGCCTGGGCTGTCCAGGACAGGTACAAAGAAGCTGCACAGGTGTCCCTTGCCTGGGGCAGCTGGGAATGGAAAAGCTTGGGGGTGCTCAGGGGGTGGGCATGGCAACACCTGAGCTCCAACCCAGTGACAAGAAAGCAGTTTGCACTGATAAATGGCACAGAAGAGCTGACTGACAGACCTTGGGAGGGCCAGGGCTGGCTGATGCAACCCCCAGGGGTATAAAAGACTGAGCATCCATCCTGAAGATGAACTGGCCATGTGGTGTGCATGAGGGGCAGTTCCCAGCACTGCAGCTTTTTCCTTATGCAGTCCTTTGCTGTATTTTTGTCAAGGTTTAATAAACCTTTTTAAATATTTCAAAGTGAGCAGTTGTCTCTCACAGCACCTCCAGGTGTGGGTGCTCTTTCCCCCACTCCCCTTCTGTAGGAATGTGCCCCTATTGATGGAGTGACTGGGTTATACTTTGTCTCCTTAAAAAGGAAAAGAGCCCAGAAGTTTCTCTCTTCAATTAGGTAAAAAGACACCTCACAGGACCTTGGGGACTTTGCCTCAAACTTAAGTTTAGCCGATTGGACAGGAGCCAAAAAGTCCTGCCTGAGCAATTTACTAGAAAAAGAAGAGTACAAAGGAACTAATGGTGTTTGTGGGGTGTTTTACCAGGAGCAAGAGCTTTTTGCCCCTAGCTCGAGTTTTTTCTGTAAAGAGCTTGGTTATTTTACCTTTTATTAAAACTTTTCTGTTTCCAACACTGCCACAGAAGCCATCCTGCTGATTTTACACCAGCTGAGGTAGCTGAGCTATCTCGGGTGTGATACAGATCTCCAAGAGCTCATGAGACCTGGCTCAAGGAGACCCCTATTTCACCCATCCTCCTCCTGCCTTGTGTGAGCTCCCAGGGGAGATCAGCTGGGGGGAAAACTGGGCAAACCCAGAGGGGAGCAATGAACCCTTGGCAGCCAAGTGTTGAGCAGACTCAGGATCAAAGGGAGTGCCAGTGTCAGGGAAATTAATCCACAAACATCAGAGGTTTATGTCCAAAAAGGAGACAGAGGAGTACTTTCTGGCTTTATTTGTACAAAGGGAGAGGCTATGGCGCATTCCCATGGGGTCTCTCAAATTTTTGGAGGATGCAGCCTGCTTTTTATCCCAGTTTCCCGGCTGCATTTCCCTTCTCTTTCCCCATTGGCTGAGGTACTTGAGAGGCACAGACTGCCCAGAATGCCTGATACCAGAGATTTCCCTCTAATGTATAACCCTCCTTTTGAATTTTTAATTCTTACAGAATTTAGACTTTTCCCCCATTGTTTCTTTCATCTTTCAATATCCAGTTTCATTTATCAGCCAACCTACAGTTTGTAAAGGCAAATATCTTTTTCCATTCATCAATCAGTGGAATCCTTCCCATTGTTTCTTTTATCTCTCAGTACTGGTTTTATGTACCAGCAGACCCACAGCTTGTTTGTAAAGACAAATCTGTCATTCCTCTCACTGGGAAGCCCAAGGACACAGCTCAGTGCTGCTGAACCTTGGCATTGTCCTGGCTCACACCCCTGCCAGGGCTTGGCACCGCTCCTGCTCTGGGCATGGCCATTCTCCCCCCTTTCAGGGATCCCCAGGTCCTGGGATAGGACAGGAATCCCAGGTAAAACAGGAGCATAAATTTGTTCAGTAATTAATTTGTGCCCTCAGACACAAAATGCCAAAGGCATGTAGCTGGAAACAAGCAGCTCTTCTGTTCTTGTATGTGGCATGTGGATGCAGAGCCAGTGTCACACATCTTCAGGCCCCAGAGGTTGGGGGGTTCATGTGGCAGCAGGCAGAAGGCTTTCCAGTGGGTACTGCAGTGCTCTCAGACTCCCAGTTGAAATAAATAGGGCAGGAGATCTTTGTCCTTTTTAATGCCTTTATTAAAAACCAGCTCACAGCTTGGGTGGGGAGAACCGATGGGAAAACCAACAGGTCACGCTCACAGCACTCGGAGAAGGGAAAGAGCAGCTTTGTCCTCTGGTCTGTGGGCAGACCTGACGGTTCCATCCTCAGGAGGGCCTCAGGAAACTCCTAATCTTTTGAGTTTCACATTCTACATCCTCTGTCCAACCGACATGTTAGGTTAGGGTGAGGGGTAAAAAGGGTCTTAGTGGATACTGGATTCTGTTCCTCATGTCTAGACATCACTTTGACCCCTCAGTTTTTGTTGGCTCATTGTTTTAGGGGTTTTGCCTGGGTTTGGTGAGGGGTCTCTCCCGTTGCATGCTGGCTCCAATGTCATTTGCGTGCCAACTCGATGTCCCCTCCCCTTCACCCCCTTCACCGTCTGGGTGCCATCCTTCAGGAAGCAGCAGGGTGCCAAAAAGGGGGAATTCTCTACAAAAGGGGGAATTCTCAACCATCAAGGACAGGTAGTTAATGAAAAGGACAGGTGATTACACCAACAAACAGTTAGAACTCCACTCTAGCAGCAACCAGCCCAACCTGTGAACTCTGCAACCTTTTTAAAAAACGGGCAACTTTTCTATTCATAACACAGTGGCTTTGTCCCCCACTCCCAGTGGGACTTTGATGGCAAAGCCAGAATGTGCTGCCTCCCCCAGCCCCAGTCATCTCTTCCTCTCTCTGAGGCTCTGTTACTCACAGGTGAACTCCACACAATGCCATCACCTCCCCTGCTGAGCCCTGGCTTGTACAAAATGCTTTTTGTGTCACCACTCAGCAGCGGCCAAGTGCCAGGGCAATGCAATAGGACAGGGACAGGAGCTTTCTGTGCCCCACACGAGCACACACATGCCCTCCCAAGCATTGCTGTGCTGGCTCAGGACAGCAGCAGGCTGCAGGTCAGCTGTCTTAATGCCACAGACACCCAGGGACCTTCACAAAGCTGCTTGCTCCTTGTGACGACAGCACAAAGGCGACTGGCCTTAGAAATTATGTTTAAAAATTAGGGAAAAAAAAGATTGGAACAATTCACAGAGCAAAGAGGTTGTGGGTAACCTCCCCAAAGCTGGGAAGAGGGGACACGTGTTGCTCTCACCTGTGAGTTCACCCTTCAGCCCTGCCCTGGTGCTGCCACCAGAGGCAGGAGTGACACACCAGAGGCAGGAGTGACACATGTGACACCCAGCTTTGGGAGGGGAGCGTGATCCCAGAGATGTCCCTGCCCTTTTGCGTCGATCCTGGGGTTTGTCAAGAGGGCTACAGATGCTCTCCTCATCTCCAGTGCCTCCCTTGCACAGAGCAGAGAGACAGAACATTGCTTTTGCACATTGGTGTCTGAAAAGCAACTTTGCTTCTGTGTGCAATGAGGAGTGATAAAAGCATTTTCAATCAAGAGGTGTGAGGTAACACAGACAAAAAAAAAATCTCTGTGAAAGAAACTTCATGGGCAACACAGAAAGAGAAATTACCATCAGGATCCCTTTGAGTTGCCATGCACCCACAGGTGATGCTTTAGCATTTACATCTGCATTGCTTAATTAGCACAGTGTCCATCAGGCTGTGGGCAGTGGAATATGGAAGAGAGATCCATGGGACACTGATCCATCACTGGTCCTGTGCCACTGACAGACTGGGAACTGCCTCAGCTGCATGTTCTATTAAATCTGCATTTTTGGGAGAGCAGATTCAGGGGGTTGCTCCAAGGAAACAAACTTCTCACATCTATGGAGGACACAACGTAAGAGAAAAAAAAAATCCTCATTTCTTCTCAAGATTCATTTGGGGTATTAGGAAATTCTACTGAGAAAGTTCAGAGCCAAGAGGAAAAAAAATTCTGACAGCTGCCTTTCTGCAAATGTGCCAAAGACAGCAATAGCAATAGCCAAATGTAAGATCTGTACACCACCTTAACAGATTGGCTTTTCTGCCTCCAGCTTTTTGCCCTGGTCCTGCTCCTACAGACATGCAGGGAAGCTTTTAAACCAGGAAGACCCTTGAAGTCTGTCAAAACTACTTGTAAAGCCCAGTTTAGGCTAAAACTCAGTGACAGAACACACAGGTTTCAACAATTTTTCACTGCAACCAAACCTCAGTAGTCTTGCTGGACTCAATCTTCACTTCATAAATTTAACAGGAATGCTCCAGCTGAATCCAGGACCCATAGGCTAAGCCTCAGCAATTAATGCTCACTGATTTATTCACATACATATTCACCACCAGGGTACAGAGCCCTCTGCAGACACTACGCAAATAATGTATACTAATAAATGCAACTGCCAATTTACAGCATAATATTCATACTCTACCAATTAAGACTTTCTGTAGTCTGTTAGCATATCGTTATTAATGGCCAGGAAAAAAAGGGCTGCAGCTGTATACAAACAAACAGTTACCTTTGTAGGAAACCAGCAGCAACAATCCACACAAAAATGCTGTTTCCTGAGAGAAAACTGAGCTCTGGAAAACCTGCAGGGAGCATATTTTGTGTGCCAGTACAGAACGTCTGATCTTGAAATATGTAATTATCTGGGGAAACCACCTCATTATTATGATGATGATTATTTGGTTTTGCATGTCTGAACTTTTTATTTTTAGAGGAAATATTTTTTTCATTATAAATTTGGCCTGAAAGCCAATAGGGCTGTGTTTCCTCTGAAATCCCAGCTTTTCTAGAATGTCCAAAATCTGCAGTCCCATGTGTCCACAACCAGGTGGGCACTCTGGGTGAGATGCTGCCCTAAATTTTTTGGCAAAGTTGTTGTCTCTCACTCTCTGTTAAGCCTCCTGGACAAATCAGACAGTGTCACTGCTCCCTGGAGACTGTGAAATCCCTTGGAAATGTACATTTATGGGACTGAGGTATGGACAATCATCATAAAACAGCCCCCTGACACTGCACTCCAAACCCCTTCATCCACCAGCATCACCAAGGGGCAAGGAAAGAAGAGCAGCAGTGGTTGGAAAGCATCATTTTCTCCAGGAGGGTTAAGAAAATTCCTAAGGACTGAGGTGCACCAGTAGCAGGACATGTGATCTGGCTGATTTCTGCTAAGTTTGTTTCCCTTCTCTCATCTGGCACCAAACCAGAAAGCCAAAGGTTTTACAGCATTATTTATTCGGATTCTACTGTAAAATGCAGAATGGCAGGACATCTCCTGCCATGTAAAATATGTGGACCAGGTATTTTGCAGTTCAGCACCCCCAGGATGAGTGGCCTGAGGAGCTGACTCCTCACTCACAGCTCCCTCTGGATTTTTAACCCAGTGGGCAGTCAGGTTAGTCCAACATGGTTTATACCCTTCTTCAGTCCATGTTCCCAGCTGCTTCCTTCTCTCCCCTGTGTCCACAAACATATCCAAGAGACCTCACTCCATGATTTTCCTAGTGACTGACCTGAGCCTGGCTGGGCTGCAGTGTCCCAGATTGTCCTTTTCTGAAAAGGGCACCATGTTTGCTTCTCTCCAGTGGCAGGGGTACCCCCTGATCCCCACAACCCTTCAGGTGTTATGAGAGCACCCCTGTGAGGACAAAACCCACCTCCCTTGGCACCCTTGGGTGGACAATGGTGGGTCCCACGTGCAGGATGTTCCCTCAAACAAACCCTGACCTGATCCTCACCCACTGCTGATTGCTGCCCTTGCCCCTCAGCTGGTCCCTAAGAGGTCTGGGTGACCTTGTTGGTCAAGACTGAGGCAAATTAGGGCACGAATTCCTCTGCCTTACCTGTCACTAAATCACCTGCTGCAACTGGATGTGCCCCAGTTTTCCTCATTCAGCCTTTTACTTCTAATGTTGTTACATTTGACAACATTAAAAATCCTTTAGATGGGATTTGCCCTTCCTAGCACTGCCCTACACTCCTGTGTCACTGTGATATTTTATGAAAATCCTTTCACTAGGATTTTTCCCCTGGGAAGCTGAGAAGCCTCAGAAATGAAATGTAAATAATCATTATCTGATTGCTTGGAATGTGCTCTGGAGATGGTTTACCAACAGGTGCATCTTTGATTGGTTGCATGTAAATTGTTTTTAATTAATGGCCAATCACAGCCAGCTGTGTTGGACTCTCTGAGTCTGTCACAAGAGTTTATTATTCATTCCTTTCTATCTTTCTGATGTGTCCTTTCTCTTTATTTAGTATAGTTCTAATATATCAATATAATATAATATAATATAATATAATATAATATAATATAATATAATATAATATAATATAATATAATATAATATAATATAATATAATATAATATAATATAATATAATATAATATAATATAATATAATATATCAGCCTTCTGAAACATGGAGTCAAGATTCTCATCTCTTCCCTCGTCCTGGGGACCCTCAAACACCACCACACACCTGGGCAGTGTTCCTAAATCCCTTCTTCACAGATTTGCTTAAACCTCCTGTTTCTGCCTTTTCTCATTGGAGGCCAGTGATGAGTTCCCAGCCCTTCAATTATCCACAGCCACAGTTCCACTGCACTCAGGGTGGATCCAACAGCTGCCTTCTAATGGAAGAGAGGGAGAGAGATGCATAACTTGCATAAATTAGCTTCTAAATTAAATTGCAGCCTCATAAAGTACGACTCCAGCATGCAGTTAACTTTTACAGCCTGGTGAAACCCTGCCAGGAAGCAAGCCAAGGATGGCACATGAAAAGGGCACTGGGGGAAATGCAGCCAGGTTTTCATTCAGTGTGCTTGGTGCTGCTCCTCTGCCCAGGGCTGGAGGCAGAGATCTCTGTCAGGGAGCAGGGCAAGATGGGATGTAAAGGAGAGTTCACAGCTGATTTACAGGAACAGGAAAAAAAGCACATCACACCCAATCCAAGATGCTGACTCTGCCTGCCCTGCAGAGCCTCTCTGGCTGTGTAATTACAGATCAAATATCATGTTCATTCAGATCCTGCTGGGTCAATAGCCTGCAGCCTCCCTCTGCAGCTTCACTCCTACACCTGAGCTTAAACTGGCTGCTCAGTGCTTCTCCTGTGACCTGCAGTGCTGAAGGGTCCCAAAGGAGGATCAAAGAAAGGGCATAACAGCCAGGAGGCAGGAGGACCACCAGCATCCAGAGAGAAGAATCCATTTGCTGAAATGTTCTATTAAAAAACCACAAGCTCAGACCCAAAACACCAAGGAAAAGCCAGCACTGACCCTTTTCCCTCGCCCCTGAGCAGTGAACTTTCAGATCCTCCAGACTCTTCTCCAGCAGGCAGCTTCTCTGGCAGCACACACACAGCACAGCTTTTGTTACAGCAGGGAGGAAAAATCTCCCAGGTGATTTTATAATGTAGAGGAGGCTGAGTTTAGGACCTTTTTTCTGTTGCCCTTTGTTCTCCAAGCAGGTTACTGGTGGGATTGAGTGAAGGGGCAGGACCACCTGCTAAGGCAGCTCTGTGTAAATGGTGCTCCTGTGCTCTCTGGCTGGGAAGAAGTTTCTGCACCAAAGTTTTTTTTTTTTTGACCTCCAAGTAAAATTATGAAGCTTTGGAAAGGACATTTGGAACCTGACATAGTCTAGCAAGGAAGGTGAGCCCAGGTGTGCAGGGAGAGGCACCACTGATAGGGCTGGAATGAAGTGGGAAGCCATGGGGAAAATCCCAATCTGCCCTTCAAACCAGCACGTCAGGTGAACCACAACTTTTTTAACATCCAGGAGGGTTCCTCTACGAGAAAGTGAAGTAATTTCATGTGGAATTCTCAAAAGCCCCACAGTGGAGCTGCTCCAGGCCTTGAGAAGCAAGTGTAGGGCTGAAGGGTCTGCCTGGAGGCTGCAGGGGAGGCAACTGGGGAAGAGCTCACTGCAAATTGGAGCATGCAAGAGACTTTCCCAGTTCAACATTAACCTTGAATTTTGGCTCCAGCCCTCCATGGGGGCACATCAGCAGGTTCAGACAGGTATCCAAGGGTCCTCTCTGGACACAGTCCTGGTTTAGCAAGGAGTCCCAGAGCAGTCTGGCACTGGGGAGGATTTGCCAAGCTCCTGTAGCTTGGCTTG
Source organism: Molothrus aeneus (assembly GCF_037042795.1). Classification (NCBI taxonomy): domain Eukaryota; kingdom Metazoa; phylum Chordata; class Aves; order Passeriformes; family Icteridae; genus Molothrus; species Molothrus aeneus. The sequence goes on along the minus strand of NC_089647.1, from coordinate 111,868,338 downwards.
GCACAGAGGCAAGGGGAGGTGAAGCTGACAGGCCCTTCACTGGCATTGGTCTGATCACCACAGTGATTGCACTGCACATTCAACAAAAATCCCTGTTAATCCTCGAGCAAACAGTCTCTAAGGTGCAGCCCATCCCCACACTGGAACTCTCCACCCCCAGTTTGTACCAGGATCACATTCAATAGAGCCATGCTAGGGAAGGCCTGGAAGTCAGGTCAACCAGACAAAAACAACAAAAAACCAAACCAAAACAAAACACCTCCCCAAAATAAAACCAACCCAAACCCCCCTAAAAAACCACCCACCAACAACCACAAAAACAAAACAAAAACAACAACAAAAAACCAACAAAAAAAACAAAAACCAACACAAAAACCAAACAAAAAAAAAACCCAAACCAAAAAACTCCCCAAAAATTCACAAAAAACCCAAAACCAAACCAAATTAAACAAACAAACAAACAAAAACCTGGCAAGAGAAGGTGTTAAGAGTCCTCTGATTTGGCTGCAGTGTGCCCTGCCAGTGGGGTGTCCCCTGACAGAGCAGGAGGGAGCACTGGGGCTCTTGGGGCTGGAGGGGTGATTGTGCTTCTGACACCTCCACTGAATGTTTTGCCTTGCAGCTCCCCAGCCAGGGCGTTTAAAGTGGCCAGCTGCTCTTCCATTAGAGGTGATAAAGCAGGGATGGAACAATCCCAGCTTGTCTGTTGGAGCCCAGGGTGGGTTTGCCAAGCTAGCAGTGAGAGCCAGGCCTCTCTTCCTTGCATGCTGCCTTCTCCTTGGGACAAGCTGAGCAGTTCTGGGAGCCAGGGAAACCACCACAGCTTTGGGGGCTCCCTGTAGCCATGATCCCCTCACTGGCACCATTTTGGCCACAGAAAACTGCATGTTCATGGCCACCACTCACAGCAACGTAGCGTTTTAGAAATATCTCTCTTTCCACCTATGACTTGCAGAGCAGCATTCTGGTTTGGAGGGCAATGGGGCAGCATCCCTTTGGTGTCTGGTTCTTACTTTTCCTCCAGCAGTGTCACCCAATCCTGCTCCCAACGTGGCTTGGGAGAGATTATGTGACAGCGGACGTCATCGCCGCTCGCAAGCGCGCGCTCTGCTTTGTGCTCGTTCCCCTCCTCTTTTTTTTCCCCTGCCAAGTTATCCTAAGAGAGGCAGTTTCTGACTGGCGATGTGAAATGTTACCTTTATCACTTCTCCACAGCACCAGCAGTATTATGGGCTGTCAGTCTAAAAAAAGCAGCTTTGTTTGACTGCGCAGAGCCGGCGCTGCACCGGCGGTGCAGAACGCGCCACATCAGCATCCAGAGGTGAAAGGGCCCCATTAGGTGCTGCACCAAGGTGTCACAGCTTGCTCTTGACAACTCCTGCACGTCTGAGCCCATTCAGATGTCAAATGTATAAATATAGATCCACGTAAAAGGCTGTGCTGCTCAGCAGAGACCCACATGCACACCTCCCTCCCTCCCTCCCCCCCCAAGGATGTGAGCAGGAAAGTGGAGGGAGATTGCTCAGTGCTGAAACATCGCCAGTGACGCAGATCTCTAAGTGGGTCAGATGGAAAAGCGATGTTAATGAGTTTACGTGTGAAGTTTGGGGAAAAAAACCATCCAGTGATGAAGGTGAAGACAAAGCCAAGGGTTTTCAGTGAGTGAGCAAGAAGGTACGAGCCTTCCTCCTCTCCCTCCAACAGGGGCTTTTTGAATTTCTTCACTACAGATACAAAACAGATGGGGGGAAAGGGAGAACAGGCCCAGCTGGGGATTATTTAAAAGCAGCAACAAGTAAAAAGTTTCCATAATGAAATTTGATTCTTACAGAGAGCCTGTGTGCACTGGCTCTTGACTATCTCAGGGCAGCCAGCCGAGCGCACGGTGCTCCTGTAATCTCCACACGAAGCCTCCCTTTGCTGAGGTGCCACTGCAGAGAGCTGCACAACTCCAGGAGCACCACAGAAGGAGTATCTGGATTTATGGCTGCCATATTTCAGGGTGCTTGCAGTTTCAAATGACTTCTGTGCAAAATGAAGCAAAGCAAAGGCACTGATGTTAGTGTTCCCATCTGTCATCTTAAAAAGAAAGAGCTACTGCCTGCCTGTCTTCTTTTCAGCAAGAGGCCACACTGAGTATTGTCAAAAGCAATCATTTTCCCTGCTAAACCTTTCCTTTGGGCTACAACATTTCTGTCTGAAGCATAAGGGAGAGGATAAAATAAACTGAGTAGCAATAAAAGAGTCACAGAATCAGAACCATGGACATCATCTAGTCCACCCCCATTCTGCCTTGAAAACAGGGATATTGCCAGCATCAGGCCAGCCCAGGAAGGGTAACTGCAGTCTTTAAACCTTCAAGGAGACTCTGCTGCTTCTGGGCAACTTGTTTGACTAAGTTGCCACATACAGAGATGTACCAACCTGTTTGCAGGACCAGAATGGTGTTTTTTCTTTTTTTCTGGACTGAGGCAGAGGTGATGCCATGGCCAGTGAGGTGCTGTGGGAACTGTCAGGCTTATCAGGTTTTGAGAGCTATGGATCTTGGTTATCCCCAGGGTGAAGGGAAGCCTGATGCCTTTGGGGTCTGGTCAAGCAGCCTGGTCTCTGTTTCAGCTCTGTTCTCTGGCTGATCCCCATCTCCACACCCTGAGCAGCTGCACAGGTACCAAGGGTGATGTGCGGGGTCAGAAACTGCAAGAGCCTGGACTGAGCTGACCCAGCTTTGAGGGAGCAGGAGGCAGGACAGATGCACAGGTCTTGAGGTTACTGAGTGGGAATTCCCAGCTCTGCAGAGGGAGGAATGGGCAGCATCATTCCCCATGGACAGCCCTGACATAAATGGAAAGGGACAAAAAGGAGGAGGGCTGGAGGCAATGCTAACAGCAGCCTGACATCAACCCAACACCCAGCCCCTGCTCCCAAGGAGAACATCCCCTCAAGAAGAGGATTTCATTGGGGGAAGCCTGTACCAAAGCCATCACTGCTGTGCTGCCTGTCCTCCCCAGCCTGGACAAAGCCCTCAAAGCACTGCCAAGTCCCAGATATGTCTCTGTGACTGCAGAGTCCCCCTGGGCTGTGCCAGGCAGCTCCAAAGGCTTTGCTGCTGCACTTTCCCACCTGGGCACCCCTCAGGCTGAGCTTAACCCCACTCACGCACACCCACAGGACTCTGGGGTGGCTGTGGATGTAACCCATCTGTAACTGTGCTCCTGGAGGTTTTTGCCATGCTGTGGGTACACACCAGCACTTCTGGAGGTGGGGAAGAGCTGCTTGGGGAGCCTGAAATGAGCCTGCAGTTCTGTGAGCCCTGCAGTGCCATCAGAAAAGCAAATGAAGTCAGCACCTTTCTGAAGGGGGGAATGCTGACTCACCTGCTGTCTGCTTCCCTGCAGATTCCCTACAGCAGCTCCTTTCTGCTCTTTGGACGTGCTTTGGGTCCTCTTCACCTCTGTCTGCAGGTACCTGAGCACATCCCTCCCCTTTCACAGCACTCCTGCACAAACCCTGTGCACTCCTCAGCTCCAGGGCTGGAGCTGCTTCTCCTGCCTGGTGTCTCTGCACCCCTTATAACCCACAACAGGGCCTCTTGTGTTCCCAGTGCCATCATTTCAAGGAGGAAGAGCACTCTCCAAGCAAAGCTTGGACCACTGGAGTCTCACAGACCCACAGTCAAAGGTCCCTCTCCAATCTCAGAGTGAAACACCACATGAGACTCTCAGAGAGCCATTTCCAGTAATGCCTCTGAGGGATAAAGTCATCAGTTGACTAGGGAAAAAAAAATAACACAGTTAAATTTCAAGAGACCTTTGGGAACACACACTCTTAAGCAGCACTGGTGGCAGGTGCCCCAGTAAGAAGCTCATTATGTCCAATAAATTACTCCCTGAAAAGCTCCCAGAGCTCTTATTATCTCTGTAGTGATACCCAGAAGTGGTCTAATCTCTTGTAGAGCTTACAGAGGGATTCAGCTCTTTGTTTCAGTTTAATTACCTTTCAGAAAAGAAAATTCCTATCAGAAGCCTGGGAAAAAAATAGAGGGTAAAAACTCAATGCAAGTGATGTAAAATTAGGGTGAAATCCTGTCACACCACGGTTTGCAGCAGGAGATCTCTGGCCTTATGCTGTCTGAAATCAGGGGAAAATTCTCTATCTCACCTTCCAGGGAAAGACCCCCCCCTCCAGCAGACACCTCAGCTGGATTAAAATTGTAACTAAGAGCATTTTCTGAGGAAGGAGAATAATAGCTTTGTAAATGTATGTACCTTATACCTGAAATCTCGTTGATTTGAATTAGCCATGCATTTGCAGGCCCTTTTGGTCTGACACCCTTTGTGTGAGATTATTTATTTTATTTCTATTTCTAAGAAGCTTTGTGTAATAAGGTGTTAAGCTTAAGACAGTTTAAACTAATATTTGGTTGTGGAAATGAGTAGTATCTCTGAACAAGGTTAGAAGTGGGTGCTTATAACATTAAAAATTGTTCCTGTTCTGCTTTGGCAGATTAGACCTGTGAAACTATAATAGGATTTACCTCTCTCTCTCTCTCTGTGTCTCCCTCAGGTTTTAGCTTTTCCCTCAGAGGAGCAGAGACAGGTGACAGACAGCACACTCAGCCCCAACACTGAAACTGCACAGGAGGCTTTGGATCAAGAATCCTTCATGGTGGGTTTTGGCTTTGGCTGTGAGCAGTGAACAAGCAGGAGCTGCAGCCCAGCCCACAGCAGGCTGGCAGATTGAAGCACTGAGGCCTGAGCATCACAGCAAGGAGCAGGGAGCTGTTTGGGTACCTCAGCCTGCCTGGGTGTGCCCACTGGAGTGGGATAACCATTTCCAGATGCTCAGGGTGAGGGTGAGCCACAATGTAAGTGAAAACTTGGGTGGGGCATTGAGAGACTGTGTTTTTGAGAGATTGTATTTTTGAGAGATTGTATTTTTAAGAGATTGTATTTTTGAGAGATTGTATTTTTGAGGGCCAAAGCCCAGGCTGGGAGCAGAGGAATGACTTGTTCCTGTCCTAGGTTGGAAATGGATGTGGGTGTTCTATTCCTATCTGTGGGGCAGTTCTCTGCTGTCCATGGGGCAGTTTTTTCTTTCTCTCTCCCACAGCCAATCCTCCCTCCAGGAGATCTCTGCTGTCCATGGCCACTGAGTGTCCCTGCAGGGCTGATCCAATCCCATCATCCCATGGGGAGATGCTGCGCCCAGGGGAGGAGCCAAGCATTCCTACCTGGATCCAATCTGAGGTGCTGGGACAGCCCAGCAGCCTTTGCCCGGTGCATTGCCAGAGGAGCAGCTTCTGCTGCCCTGCATTGCCAGAGGGAGCCCAGGCCCATCTCCAGCAGCCCTGGAGCTGCAGAGGAAAACTCCCCCCTTGTGCAGGATCCCTGCTCCAGCAGAGCCACAGCTGGCACTGCAGGAGGGCTGAGCCCCCATGGGATGGGGCTGTGCCACCCCCCTGACACACAGGGGAACAGGGACTGCTCTGACTCTGGCAGTGTTTTGGTTTTTTTTTTGTTTGTACTATTACATTTGTATTTTTTAGTTTTTCTAGTAAAGAACTGTTATTCCTATTCCCATATTTTTGCCTGAGAGCCCCCTTAATTTCAAAATCATAATAATTTGGAGGGAGGAGGTTTATATTTTCCATGTCAGGGGAGGCTCCTGCCTTCCTCAGCAGATACCAGTCTGTTCAAACCAGGACAGTTCCCCTAAGCACAATTCCCTGCTCTCCTCTCCCATCCTCCTCAGGACTGGAAGCTGCCCAGTGAGTGCTGCTGCAGAAGAAGCCACTGCTCCTGGTCTGGACTGAGTCCATGGGAGACCAAGATGATCAGAGGGATGGAGCACCTCTCCTGTGTGGAAAGGCTCTGCTGTGTGGAGAGAACTGGGACTGTTCAGCCTGGAAAAGAGAAGCCTTTGGGATGACCTGATTGCAGCCTTACAGCACCTGATGGAGCTGATAAGAAAGAGGGAGAGAGACTATTTAGAAGAGCCTGGAGGACAAGGGGGAATGGCTTCAAATTGAAAGAGTAGGGTTAGATTAGATGTTGGGAAGAAATTCTTCCCTGTGAGGGTGGGGAGGCCCTGGCACAGGCTGTGCAGAGCAGCTGTAGATCCTTACTTCAGCAAAATATCAAGGCAAAACAAGCCCTTTTCAGAGAAATGAGCTCAGGTGTTTATTTTGTGAGATGACAGCATTTAGAGTTCAAACTGAGTGGTGCAGAGCTTTGATAAACTCTTCCTACAGTGTTATTTGCTCGCCTAGGACTACTCAGTGGAAATAACCTCAGATTTTCAGCACTGCCCTGAACACGTTTTTTCCAGAGACAATCAGTCCAGCAAATGTGACTCCCCATTTCCAAAGCCCCCACAGTGATGAGTGAGAGGGCTTGCAGACTGTCTGTCTTCTTGAAGCACCTTCCCCTCTTAAAACACCTCCTGGTGCCTGCTGATGTCACTGTGTCCTCGGGGAGAGCTTCCCAAGCAGGGTGGCAGGACACAAGCAGTGTGACACGGAGCCCTGAGTGAGCTCTGTGTGCCCCTGGGTGTCTGCCCTGCTCTCAGCTGGGCTGGGGGCTCAGAGCCTGTGTCAGGGGCTACTGCAGGAGAACAATTTGGCTGTGCAAGTCCTGAGCAGCGAGTGCAGCTTGTTTGTACAGCAGATTTTATCACTGTGCATTGCCTTTGAAGTCTGCAGAGTGGGACAGGTGATGCAATCTCTCCTAATTAGCACAGTCCAGAGGGAATGACCAGCATTAAATTTTCCAGGTAATGCTCTGTTTTCTGTTTCCTCCTCAGCTTTCTGATAATTGAGATTCAGTGGAAAGGCCTGGAAGGTATTAAAGAAGCTGCTGCTGCTCCTGGCTCCTTACCCTGCCAGGCAGAGAGTGAGGTCTGATATTTCTCTGGATGCCAAGGGACAGGCAGGGCTACCTGATGGACTCTGGGCACTTCCAGGCCTTGCCACAGCTCAGCTTTTGGTACAGGAGGTGTTCAGGAGGTGTTGGTTGTGACGGTGTTCACAGGGGTCTTAGGATGAGGGAAGAGACGAGGATCTGACTCCATGTTTCAGAAGGCTTGATTTATTATTTTATGATATATATTACATTAAAACTATACTAAAAGAATAGAAGAAAGGATTTCATCAGAAGGCTAGCTAAGAATAGAATAGCAAAGAATGATAACAAAGGCTTTTGTCTCGACTCTCTGTCTGAGCCAGCTGGGCTGTGATTGGCCATTAATTACAACCAACCAACATGGGCCAATCCCAGATGCACCTGTTGCATTCCACAGCAGCAGATAACCATTGGTTACATTTTGTTCCTGAGGCCTCTCAGCTTCTCAGGAGGAAAAATCCTAAGGAAAGGATTTTTCATAAAAGGTGTCTGTGACAGTTGGTTATCATGCCACCCATGATAACCAACAGCTCCTGAAGCTCAGGGAGGGTTAAAAGGAAGTCTGACCCCAAAGATTTTTCCTTCAGGGAGTAGTGCCCTACAGTGAGTAATGCCAGTGGAAAGACGTGCAGGCAACGTCAAGAGAAATGTGATATAAAAAAATGATGACAGCTGAGAAGGGTCCAGAACAGGCAAGTGCTGAAGATATTAAAGCAAACAAGATCATTTCAGGCACACAGGAAGCACGAAGCTTGGCAGAGGGTTGTTGTTGAACTACTGGTCTGCAAACGAGCTGGCTGGGCTATTTAAAAGGCTAAGGACACTGCAGAGGAGGTTTGGAGAAGTATTTGCATGACAAGTATACGATTTTCAGATGAAAATGGATGAAGCTTCATCAGGAATTGAGGTGCCAAAAGAAAGGAACTGGCCCAAACTAATAAATAACAAGTTGTGAGTACCCAAACTTTTAAAATTGTCCCAGAGGACCTGGATACTGTATTATATTTATAAATTGTACCTATGAAAAAACAGTGGTTAAGTTTTTGCAAAGGGATAAAGTAATGTAATAGCTAAACTGAAAATATACAATATTTCCTTAAAGCATGATATTTTATTAAGAACCAAAAAAGAAAAAAATCTTGCACTCATCTGTAGAAAGAATGCCAGTGTTACTGCACAGCATAGGGAATCTTACTGCAGGTTCAGGAAAACTGAGTGAAAGGGTAATTAAAATATAGTTATTAACAGCACATACTCATTCAGCATAAATCATAGAATCACAGAATGGTTTTAGGTTGGAAGGGACCTTAAAGATCATTTAGTTCCAACTTCTCCCCCATGGGCAGGGGCACCTTCCACTCGAAGTCCAAACCTGATCTGTTTCAGTGTGAAAGCATTCCTCTTGTCCTGTCACTCCATGCATTGTGAAAAGTTTCTCTCCATGAACATGCAGAGCTTCAGTAACTCTGGGTTCTTCCACCACATGAACCACGAGTAGCTAAAGTGACAATGCCAAGCTGAATTTTAGGAGGCCTTTGACTGAGATCCCAAGGAGAAGACTTTGGTGCACCAAGATTTTGGCAGGTGAAGAATGTGACAACAATATGGACCAGAACCAGAGCGACATGATGGCACATGTGCCAAAGACAAAAAATTTAATGGAATCACCAGTACGGAGGGGCACTGACATCTGAGGAAGAGGCAGAGGAAATCCATGGATCCAGATGGCCAGTATATAAAATATTATAAAAGCCAAATATTAGAAAAGCAGGCACTTCACATTACCTGCCTGGCAGCCAGGCTTTCAGACCTGTCTGCACAAGAAAACAAGGGGGCACAAGGCTGGAAAACAGCCGAGGCTGCATTAATAGGGAAATTCATCCAGACAATAATTGCTCTGTTAGCTTAACCTCAGGAGTATGACAAGCATTTCACTGATTTTGAAGGGACGAATAATGCAAGACATGGAGTTTAATAGAAAATGGTATCAAATGCAACAGGGGAGTTACCAAAAATAAATCTGACCTAACACAAAGTATTTATTTTAAAAATAGCTGAGGTTACAGACAAGAAGATGCCATGGATCTCATCTATCTGGCCCCCTCCCCAGTAATAAGTGGAGGAGTGGGTTGCTAGGAATTAAGAGGGCAAAGAGTAGGTCAAGGATGAGATGCCTACAGATGGTTCTGAAAGTCCTCTCTGTCTGCAGTTGTAGCTTTTACACTTCAAACAAAGACCCAGACACACCCATACCCTCACTTTGGGGAAAACTGGATGTGCTGCTTTGCATGTGGCTGTGTGCTCACCCATCTCCTGTGGGCTGACATCCTGTCACATCCCCCCTGTGGCACTGGGGACCTCCCCAGCCACGTGGTCCCATCTCAGGTTTCATCCTGCAGGACGTTCTGCTTCACAGGCATCACATTATCCCTGGGAGAGAAAATATCCAATGGCTAATTAAAATTTCCTAACAATGGCCAAACCCACAAGGACCTCTCTCCAGTTATTCCAATGGTTATTAATTACCATGGCAGAGCTTCAGCTGCTGCCTTTTCACCAGATGGTCACAAATCACCAGCAAGGGGAAGGGTGAGCTTTTACCCTCCTGGAGAACCCACTCCATGCCAGTGGCTGGGCTTGGCAGGAGGATGCTGGGCTGAAGTCAGCACTGCCAGCAGCCAGGCTGAGAAATCACGTTGGCACCAAGCAGATCAGCATCACTTTGTGCCTGGCCAGGCTCTTCCTCTGACGTCCTCTCCTCTCCCTTCCCCTCCTGCAGGTTTCCCTGTGCCCACGAGCAGCAGCCATCACTCCACCCTGCCTTGGGATTGATTATTTCTCTCTCTCTCTCTCTCTGGCCCCATCCATTAATGACGCACTGTGATTCAAATGCTGTTGCTTTTTACTTCTCCCACTATTTTTGTGAGGCATGAAGTCAAGGTTTTCGTTATTCTATATTTGCATGGATTAAGCTGCCTTCATCATCTATTAGCTTCTAAGTGATAAGAGCCCACATGCAGGCTCCCTCGTTATGCATGCTGCCTCTGCCCGCTGTCCCTGGTTACTTCTGGCCCAGATTCCAGCTCCAGGAGCCAAATGTCTGTCTCAGGTAGAAATGCCTCAAAAATTATTCTTTTAAGATGTCCTTTTCAAAAAAGGAGATGTGTTTTCTTGCACATTTGTCTTGGCTGCCTCAGCTGCATCTTTCTGTGCTACCAAACTATTCAAGGCTTCCTCTCAATTTTTCATGTTTTTCTTTCTGGGCCAGGAAAATAGTTACATTTGAGGTGAAACAACCTGATCTACCTGTTGATCTCCTTATATTTGCATGCCTAACATGTCAGATACCTTGATGGGGGGGGGGGTGCTGTGGTTCTAAGGTCTTCTACAGTCATTAATCTCCTAACTTCCCACTTAAAAATACTTCCTGTTATTTAGTCTGCTTGTAGGTTTAAAATAAGAGTTTAAAAAGACAAAAAAAAAAAAAACCTAACCACCCCCCCCCCCAAAAAAAAAAAAACCCCAACAAAACAAACAAACAAAAAAGACAAAACAAAACCCAGACTGTCCTGGAAGAGGAGTTAGAGAGATGGAGAAACCCAGGAAAACAGAGAGATGATTGGTAGAAGAGGTCCATTAGGCCTGTGTGTGGCTGGAGAAGACTTGGAAGGTACAAATTCTCTGTCTCCTCACCAGGCCTGAGATGGAGCTGCCTGGGGTGCTGGAGCTCCAGCAGGGACTTTGCAAGAGCTCAGTATCGAGCAGGGTTTGTGAGTGGTTTTCTCATCAAGCCCTGATCTAATGTTGCTTCCATTTATGGGTGTTTCATGCAACTAAATGATGGCTTTGAGCTGATGATAAAACAGCTTTCTCTCTCCTTGCTGCCTGTGCAAGCCAGTTAACCAATTCCAGTGAATTCCAGTCAATGCCACATGGACCTGGAGGAAAACAGCAAGTGCCAGGCAGCAAAAAGCCAAGGCCAGCCACAAAAAGGGGGGGAAATATCTGCTTTATTCTCTCAGAGCTTGATGTCTGCACACAACTGTGCCTTTCTTTGTCCTGTTGTGCCCTGGGCTGTCTCAGACCCTTGGGGCAAAACTCATCGGGCAGGGAGGTCCAAGGAGCACAAAACAGCCCAAAGAGCCACAAACAGGGTGTGACAGCTGCTGCCTGAGGGGCTCCCTGCTGATCTCATTGGGGTGTAGGGCTGGGACTTCATTTTCCAGGCTGGGAAGGAGGATAAAAACATGTTCACATGTAGTGTCTCACTTTGCTAAACCTGGAGGGGAGGGGTGGCTGGAGAGTGTGACCACGGTGTTCTGCCTGGATGTTGCCATGTACTTTGTTTGCAGAATGAATGGATCACTCACTGAAAAGAAAAAAAAAAAAGGGCATTTTAGGTCAAATGAAACTCTTTTTCAAATTTGAACTGAAGAAGTACAGAATTTCTCTGCTAAAACAATCCAGACGGGGAAAAACAAAATCAGAGCTAAAAAACCTCAGAGCATTGTTGGGTACTTTCAAAATTTTAAACATCTGACTTTTCATTTTCCAGCCATGTTTTATTGATCAAATGTGATTAAACCATGACTTAAAGGTTACTAAGACATAAATAAAAACCATAAAACAGCTTCTCCAATAGAAGTCTCTTTCTTTGCCTGAGAAAATGGGAGAAGGCAGCTCAATCCCTGTCACAGCTGGTGACTTAGGTGAGAGCCAAAGAGGTTTTCTCTGCTTTCTGGGGCTCAGGCAGGCACAGGTAGGCTCATCCTCAGCTTTCCTCCCTCTGTTTGTGCTTTGGGTGCTGTGCTGTTGTTACCACAGCTTTCTGACCAGCTCAGTGTGCACTGCCTGTATGGACATCCTTGCCGAGGCAGGAAGAACGTGATTCTTCCCCCAGTTCCCACAGCACTGCTTCTGTCATTTGTAAAAATATCTGTACCCCACAGGAATAAAATCCCTGAGGAAAGGGCAGATGGACTCAGGCAATGCAGGATAACAAGGTCTCTGTGTCAGGGGAAGCAGAATGGAAATGACTTTGGAGAATTTTGGGATCGCTGCTGACATTGCAAAACCAAGGGACTTGAAAGGCACCAGGATTGATGGATGGGGAGGAAATAAGGATGGAGGGAAAGCACACAAGGTTTAAACAGCAAAAAGCACATGGCTGTGCAGGATATTTGTCACTGGGATCCCTGAAAAACACTGGTCCTTTGAAGTAGCTCCTTATGTGAGGAGTGCCTGAGAGTTTGCCTCCACCCAGTTCCATGTCCCCTGTCCCTCCCTGCAGGAGGCTGGGGGACAATCAGTGCCTGTGAAAATGCTTCTGTGAAAAATGCGTATTTTATGATTGGCTTTTTGCAAATATTAAAATGAATATTATGTGTGTTATGTTAGAAAGTTATGCTGTATTAATTTTCTTAAATAATGTGTTAAATATAGTTTGAGGTTATAACATAATGTTAAAATAGAAACTATGCTATGGAAGATATTTTTTTTCTAAAGAAAGGACTCACAGTGAGATAGCAGCTACAGGACACCTGAATCTTTCAAAGAAAGAGAATTTATTGCCCCATTATCAGGAGAAAGGAACTTCTTCCTGCCTTGCTCAGCCATAAGATGCCGTCAGAATTAAGAGGAAGAAGCTGACACTGACCAGACAGAATCCTGTGTTTGAATGGAATTTATGCATCTTGTGTGAGGTGTATGAATATGCAACAGGCTACTGCTTTTAAGGGTTAATCCTATGTTAACGTGTGTCCTTTTTCAGGCTTATTTTGCCCAGAAAGGGGTACCTGGATGTCTGTAACTCTTTGTTTCTATTGTCTCATGTTGTCCTAATCTCAATTGTCCAAAATTTTTATTACTCTAATTATATTGCTATTTTTATAACCATTTTATTACTATTAAACTTTTAACATACTGAAAACAAGAATTTGGCATTTTTCACTCTTCCAATGCCACTCAAGGAGCAGCTCATGGAAATCTGCTTGGCACACAGGAGCACCACAGGACCCAATCCCCATGTCTGGCCTGCTGCAGCAATGACATCGATATTGTCACATTGAAGTGGTGCAAATGGCTCAGAGCGTTGCTAAGGGTTTCTCCCGTGCAATTAATGACATCAAGCAGCCAAATCCCTGCATTCTGAGGGCAGGCAGCCACGTGGGATGGAGAAAACTGCTGAGGCACCAGAGAAGCACAGCGTAGGTCTCCCTGATCCTCCTCATAATGTGCAAAAATACTGGAAACCCAGCCTCCAAAATAGCAATGGGTGACACCAAGCATCCTCCCAGCTCCCACATTATCCTTTGAGTTAATTCCTGTTCTTTTTACATCTCTGTCCTTGGCTGTGGTAACAAAGGACACAAACTCATCTCGTTTTGAGCTGGCATTTTTTCAGCATCTCCTTGAAAAGCCTCCCTCTCATTTGTGTCTCCCCAAGAGGGGGGTGAAAGGAAAGATATCTGTGACTGGATCCACAGCTTTGAATCAAAATAATTTGTCAGATGTCCAGGACAACAGCAGAGAGCTGGCTGGACAGGTTAAAACTGGCAGGAACTAATGACAGTTAAAAATACACTCAAATTCAGTGTACAAATTCTTTTTAAAACTCTAGAAAAACAGCTTGAAATGTGTTTGACATCTTTTTGGAAACCCTTTATATCTGAAGAGAAGCAAATTTGAAAAGCATTTGCTAATTGCACATACTGACTTGCATTCTGGGGCCTGAAAGTGCCCTGGAAGTTAAAAATGTAGATGGCAAATAAATCCAGAATATACCAGCCAGACTCCCATCAGTTCCTTGTATTTTGACTTCAATGACACCAAGAACTTTGCTTCTTGCTGCAAAACTGTGTTCTGCTTCTAAGGCCTAGAGATGGGTGCCCTATGAAGGCAGGAGGGTAGAATGCTGGCAGCCTGTGATGCTGTCTCAGTTCCTTTCCAGCTGAGCATGGTCCAGGTGGGAAGGAGAGAGAGAAACAGAGGAGAGGGGCTGCAAGGACTCCCTTGACATCTCTGCTGCATCCAGTGCCAGGTTTAAATGCTGAGGATTACCAAGAACAGGAGAGTTTTTGCATATTGCGCAACTGCCTGGGGGAAGCAGTGCATCATTCTGCACTTGTGCAGAGGATGAGGACTGGGGGCAATTAGATCATGGCTTATCAGAAGTAAAAGTCAGTTTCCAGATAAGCAGAGTGTAACATGTGGATTAAAGTTGTCAGTTAATTAAAGAGGCTGGGTTTAAGCCACAGATAGGGCAGCATTTAGTGAAGTAATGCTAAAAGAGTGCTGCTCTGTGGAGTCAGAGGAGGATAGTGTAGTGCAGGGTGTAGAGATGCTGGGTTAATACCAAAATTAATTAAAACCACAATGTCTGAAGGGCTCCAGGCCAGGCTTCAAGCCTGTGGAGTGTGTAGCAGACACTGAGGAGCAGATCTCTAATTCAAGGGCAGATCTTGTTCCCATTCAGGTGCTGATCCACAAGCTGTGGATGCTCCATCCCTGGAGGTGTTCAAGGCCAAGCTGGATGGGGTTTTGAACAAGTGAAGGATGCTCCTGCCCATGGCAGAGGACTGGAACTGGGCGATCTTTAAGTTTCTTTTCCTACCCAAACCCTTCTATGAACCTGTGAACTAACACAGACCTGAGAACTTGGCATGGCACCTTCTTGAAGCCCAGAGAAAGTGGTGGCCTGGTGGATTGGCAGGCCTTCCAAGTGGAGATAACATGTTTTACTCAAAATCTATGATACAGAACATTACAAATGACATATAATATAAATGCAACATCTAAATATTTAGATATGATACTATAAAAATATAACAGTAATTATAGAAAGAAATAATATGTTAAATTAGTGAGAGAACCATATAACTGGTAGCCAATGAACATGAATGCCTTTCTTCACTAAAATGTATAAATAGTGAAAAGTTTTGATAGTCACTGTGCTGGCTCTGAGAACTTGCACCCAGCACCTCATCCTGTGCAGAACTCTGTGTGGGGTTTGTCCTTCATCTCTTTTTAGCCAGCAGGGAATATCTGCCTTGAGAGGCAGCTCTGGGGCAGAGCTGGCAGCACTCCTGGCTGGTGGGAGCAGCAAACCTGCAGGGCGGGCAGCCACCATGTGCCCCATCTCCATTCTCCAAGAAAGACAGGCAGCAGTATTTCATCCAGCTGGGGCAGAAAGAAACCCTTGGGGAGCCCTGCTTTGCAGCCTCAGTTCACACATCAGAGCCATTCACCTTTCCTTATGGTTTTTGCATTTTTTAAATGAGAGGCTTGTGAGAGGCTCACCAGAAAAGACAGATGCCACTTTGAAGAGCTCCCATTTGAAGCCAGGATCTCCTGACTCATCCTCCACATTGTATCTAGGAGCACTTTAATCCTTGCAGCACTTCTTGCACAAAAGCAGCATCTTCCTCAGATGCACCCCATGTTTCCATGGGCAGGCAGCACAATTTACTTTAAAGTGGATAAATAAAAATGGATCCCAAATTCTCACTGCTCCTAGATGGCAGTGGACAATCCAAAATGAGGTTAAGTTTGTTTCCAGCTTTCTCTCATGGCATATTTCTCACAGCAGGGCCTCAGCTCAGGCAAAGGACCAGGCACAGCAGTGCCCTCCAGGATGAGTCACGCCAGCCCTGGCTCTAAAGGAGATGGAACTCTGCTGGAAGTAAAAGAAGAGGTTGTAAACTTCAGAGCATGAGAGTGGAGGATTTAAATCAGGGTGAAATCAGAGAAAATTCACCCTCCTTTCAATTAGATCATGAAAGCCTCAAGCACCCTGCCAAGTCTCCCTCTGCTTGCTGCCCTTATTCTTCTCCAGGAATGAGAGCTCCTCCAAGCTGTCCTACAGCCCTTGGGTTGCCTCTGGGGCTGGATGATAGGGAAAAGCCAAGGCAGAGTAGCTAACATCAAAAATTGTTTATTTTGAGCTAAGTATCAAAGACTAACTAAAATTGGAAGGGATCTCTGAAGGGCATCTGGTTCCATCCCTAGCTCAGAGCAAAGACAAGTTAGGTTGGGTTGCTCAGGGTGTTGTGCTCTTTGTTTGGGGCTGTCTTCAAGGATGGAGATTTCCCAGCCTTTTTGGACAGCCTCTCCCTGTGCAGAACCACTCTCATGTAAAGCTCACTGGAGTTTTCCCTCATGTGTCCTGTGCCTGTTGTCCCTCACTGTTGAGGATATTCAGAAAGGATTTGTATTCTACTCATATATACTATTAATACAACTAAATATTATAACTATAAATATTATCAAAGAAATACAAACCTGTCACTATATTTAGATGATAACAAAATATCAATGAAACAACAGCAAGTAAAATAAAAATACCAATATTGAATTTTATCAATAAAATGCTCTTTGATGGGGTAGGAAATGGACACTAAACTTTTCCACTCGACATCCCTGTCATTTAATGGGGTTTTTTTGTTTCCTTTTTTGTCTGTTCAATTACATCTCTTGCAAACTGAGAGCTTGTGAGGGGATTCAAAGGCCAACCAGGGGAAGAAAGCATTGGTGGAGAATTATACTGCGGTGGAGAGATTATTGATTTATGAGGCCCTTTTGAAATATTAATCAATCATGACAATCTCTCTGTCTCCTTCAGTTAGACACTATAATTCTTACTCAAATACAAGAGGAAGCTAGGAATCACAAAATCCTGGAATCTTCAAGGTTAGAAGAGACCTGCAAGATCATCCAGTAGCACCATCATGACCCTGAAATTGTGTCCCCAAGTGTCACATCCATTCCCATGGTGGGGCACAGGGCAGGGCACATTGAGTGTCACAGAGGGCAGTGCTTGTGGGGCACGACAGGAACCTGGCACTTGTGCAAGCAGGATGTGAGTGGGGTGGGCAGGGCACCACTGGGAGCGTGCAGGGCACTGCCCTGAGCTTTGGAGGTACTGGAATGTCCAGAGCTGCAGTTGGCAAGGCCACCTGAAAGCCTCTGGGGAAGAACTGAGGGACAAACCAAGGGAGAGGGTGTCACTGTGGGAGGCTGCTCTTGGCCACCCAACCAGGAGGGTGGCACCAACAAATGATTCTTGAAGGAACCAAGGGACGCCTCCAAACCAGCTGCCCTTGTCCCTGTGGGGGAACTCAGCTTGCCAGGTGCTCACTGGGAACACCACACAGCTGGGCCAAGCAGCCCCAGGAGGTTCCCCAGACACCTGGATGACAACTCCTCGGTGCAGGGACTCGGGAGCAGCTGGCAGAGGTGCCCTCTGGGATTGGGTGCTCGTTCCCAGAGGGGCTCTCGTGGCTGCTGTGGGATTGTCTGGGCCACAGCGACCGCGCAGCCGCCGAGTTTCAGATCTCTGCTGCTCTGCCTGCGCCCGTCTGGCTCCGAGATGGGCCAGGCACAGCTGAGCCTGGCTGGAAAAGCAGCATCTTTTATCCATGTGGCCATGGCAAAGCTGCTGTCCCAAAAGGGATCCTTTCACCCCGTGTGCAAGAAGCCAATCCCCACACAGAGTTCAGGTATTTCCTTTATTTACAGCTCTGCACAGAAGGAGGTGCTGGGTGGCAAATCCACAAAGGCAGCACAGTGACTATCAGAACTTTTCACTATTTAAACATTTTAGTGAACAAAGGCATTCATGTTCATTGGCTACCAGTTATATGACTCGTACTAATTTCACATATTTCCTTTCAGGATTATTTTTACATTTTTATAGTATCATATCTAAATATTTATATGTTTCATTTATATTATATGTAATTTGTAATGTTCTATGGCATATATTACATATATGATATCTTACAATGTTCAAAATATATTATTTCTCACTATTTATTATATATAGACATTATAAATATTAAATAATATAGAATATTTAAGTTTGTATGTTATGTTAGTATTATGTTTTGCTATTTATTAAATATTTATGTAATAGTTTCTGTTATTATTAGCTAATATTATTAACTGCAACTTATCATTAACTAATATGAATATCTTAATATTTTCTTCTATTGGGTATAAGATTCCCTTGCTTCTTATGCTAACTAGTCTTTTTCTGTGCTCAGTCTGTCTCTCCTTTTGAAGAGGTTCCTTTTTTCTCACTGAGTTTCTGGGGGGTTGGTGGTCACTGTCTCCCTGTGTTCCTATTTGGGGCATGAGCAATTGGCCAGATGGACACAGACAGAGGGTCGTGGCCAGTGGCTCTGTTGGAAATGATACAACTTTTCAATTTTTTAAGTCACTTTTTTCATTGGTTTATTCACCTTTGTCGAGGTAGGGGGGAAATTGAAGTTTTACTCCCAAGGACTCTTTTCACTGAGATTTTGAGTTTTTGAGTTTGAGGTTTTTTGGGTGAGGCCTGATGGGCTTCAGTCAACAATAAGAAGATTCCTAGACTCTGAAAGTTTAACATCTACAGGTTGGGAAAAGCCAGAAGACACAGAGGACATAAGTGGGCATTGGCAAACCTGACCCCTCAGTGCAGATGGAAACACCTGGTCAGGGAAAACATTGAAAAGAGAACCAAAGAATGATCACCAAATTAGCATCGAAGGCAAAGGGACCAATACCCAAGAGGAGATTGAATACTAAGAACTGTGTGATTCAGAACCAGTGAACAAGAATTATTTTGGGTTTTTTTTTAATGTATAAATATGTGAAAAGTCTGGTAAAGAGTCACATGTGAAGGAATGATTTCCACTGCACAACCTGGGCCATGTGTGAAGGAAAGGATTCCATTGCACATCCTGGCCAGAATACAGCAATGCCTGATTCTCTGTTGCTTCAAAGATGTTGTCGGAGAGTTCCTGCTTTTCCTGCACTTTTGGTGACAGCTCCATGTCCAGCTGCTGGGATGAGGGGTGTCCCTCAAGGCTCTGCCATGGCCCCAGGGCTCTTGCATGGCTTCCCCAATGGCACAGACAGCAGATCCAGCTCACCCTCAGCATGTTTGCAGGGGATGGGGAGCTGGGAGGGGCAGGTGACACTATGGAAGGATGGGACCATGCAGAGGGACCTGAGCAAGCTTGGGAAGTGAAACCAGAAGAACCTCACAAGGTTCAACAAGGCCAAGTGCAAAGTGCTGCACTTGAGCCAGGGCAATCCCAGAGACACTGATCCACAGGGAATCATCAAGGCTGGGAGACACCTTCAAGATCATCCAGCCCCACCATCAGCATAGCACCACCATAATCAACCCTAAACCTTGTCCCCAAGTTCAAAATCCAGATGCTGCTTGAGCACTTCCAGGGATAGCAGCTCCACCAACTTTCTGGGCAACTTATTCCAATGCCTATAACCACTCTTTAACATGGCATTCACATTCTCTGAAAAAATTCCTTCACCCAGGATTTTTCTCCTGGGAAGCTGAAAGGCAGCAAGAGAGGCCTCAGAGAAAAGGAAAACAATTCTGATCTCATTTGCTTCTCCTGTGTTGTGCTGATGTGGAATGTGTTTGGAGATTGTTTACCCACAGGTGATTGTTTCATTGGATTCTGGTGTGAGTTGTTCTGACTCATTGGCCAATTGGGACCAAGCTGTGTCAGGACTCTGGAAAGAGTCACGAGTTTTTAGTATTGTCTTTTTAGCATTCAGTAATTATCTTTTCTGTATTCTTTATTATAGTATAGTATAGTATTCTTTAATATAATATAGCATAATAAAGTAATAAATTAGCCGA
Source organism: Molothrus aeneus (assembly GCF_037042795.1). Taxonomy (NCBI): domain Eukaryota; kingdom Metazoa; phylum Chordata; class Aves; order Passeriformes; family Icteridae; genus Molothrus; species Molothrus aeneus. The sequence continues at coordinate 111,848,784 of NC_089647.1, read as the reverse complement.
GAACATGGAGTCAGATGCATCATTCTCTCCCCTCACCGGTGAACCTGCATTTACAATACTTTAGGTGATTTTTTCCCCCTAATATCTAATCTGAAATGTAGAACTTCTCAACTTCTCAAAAATTAATTTTCAAGACATGGGAAGACCTGGAAAAGCTGGAAAGGGAGTTTTCCCTCAGCTTCCAGGCATAACTAGTATAGGTTGGGTCTCCCACTTCCTCACACAAGGAAATGGACAGGTTAAGTCAGCATGAGCACAGACAAAAGGTCTGAGAAAACTCTCCTGTGAGGGTTAACAGAGACTTTTCTCGCTTACTGTTTGCTGTGTGCACTCATTCTTTCAATGGACTGTGTTCATTAATTTTGTGCAGTGTCACTGTTAGAAAACAGTAAGAGGAAGCAGGAGAAGGAACAGACAGTATTTACAGAGATTTCAGCCTCCCAGGGAGGCCATGAAACCTCCTAAAGAAGAAAAATCCATGTAAAGAAAGGTAAAATATTCCCATGAATGGCTACGAGGGGGGTAAGAAGCAAATAACTACTTTTTAAGTCTAGCTACTGCAACAAAAAAATAGGGAAAATGAAGAAATTGAGGTCAAACTGCATTTGCTTTTCCACTTACATACAAAAAATAAAAAAAATCATTTGGAGTTATTGCAAAATGCTTCACTGCATCCAAAATAGGACATTTCGTTTGTTGAATGATGTCACTCTTTTTGACCCCTTAAAAGGTGGCCTGTCTTGAGACAAAAATAAATTCACAGAAGATTCTTGAAATGATAGTTTCCAACATGTTTCTTATCCACAAAAAGAAATTCTCATCTCTGCTTAAGAGAGGCCTGGGTAGTGGGGTGAAGGCATCATTTTGTGGGTATTTAGCACAACCAGTTTTTAACACTCTACACAAAGAGGCCAAAACCAGGGCTAATGAAGGAAGGGAGAACATTGAGAACATTGTAGGTCGTGGTTGACAGCCATGAAGTCACAAGGCTCATTTCCAAGCATTCACTGAGCTCTAGCAGGTCCCTGGAGCATGCACAGGGAAACTTTATGTGAAATTAATAATGCTGAAGTGATTTATTCAGAGACAGAGTAAGGAGAGGAAATGTTTGTGTCACTGTGCACGTTCAGTATGGCTGAGCATGCCAGAGACTTCTTGCAGTCCAAGTTTTATCTTGATAGATACCTAAAATGTGCAAGAGCTAAACTTAGCCTTCTCCATGAGGTATGGAAATACAGGAAATTCAGGTTTGGTGGATTAGTATGGAGCAAAAAATACTGCAGTGAAACAGTACCTTGAGGCTGGGGCCTCAGGGTTAGAAGATGTAAGGGATGAGAAAATGAACTGCTTTAGTTTTAATGTTTTCTGTTGCAAAGGGGGGGAAAAAACAGGTGGAAATTGTGAATGTCATTGTATGTCAATAAGATTAACAAAGGAGAGCCAGACACAGATAGTGCTTTTTTTTGTGAGGGCCTCCATCTTTTTCTCAGCTCTTTGTCTGGTGGACTTGCATTGGGTTGCCCGACATGTCTCCTGTTTTCCTGGTGTGCTTCAGATTTGAATTCAGACTGTCAGACTCAGCTGGCACCAGGCAGAAGTTTGGAAAGCAAGGAGGTGCAGGGAACCTGCCCCAAGAACCCGGGCTCTCTAGACACAGCAGCAAGACAAGGACGTGCAAATTAAAATAAGTGTTTAGGACAAAAAGTGCAGTTTCACCCAAGGCATACTCCAGCAGAATGAGGGCAGCCAGCCAGCTCCAGGGGCTTCCACCCATCCCATTTGGAAAGGAGGGACTGTCCCCCATATCAGGGACTTAATATCCCTTTGCACCTTCTCTGTGCAATCCCATCCCCATCCATCCTTATCCCCATCCCCACCCCTATCCCCATCCATCCCCATGCCATCCCCATCCCCACCCCATCCCCATCCATCCCCATCCCCGTCTCCATCCCATCCCATCCCCATCCATCCCCATCCCATCTCTATCCCCGTCCCCATCCCTATCCCATCCCCATCCCCTGCCACACAAAAGCTGAGGCTCACCTGGGAATTCCCCACTCCAGACCTCCCAAGAACCCAGGGACAGCCTGGATCACCCTGTGCCCCATCCAGAGTCCTCTCCTCCTTCTGGCCCTGCTCTTTTGTAAACACCAACTTCAGCAGCTGCCTTTGCACTGCTCTTCAAACCAGTGTGGCCTTGGCAGGAAGGAAGACACTGCTGGTTCCTCCATCCAGAAACTCTCTGGCACTCCACACTTGCTGGAATGGTTAAAACAGCAGCTGCTGCTCCTTCACAGTTACTTCACCAGTGTAAAAGTGCTTGCAGCAAACACAGCTCATTTCCACTTGGGCAAGAATAACCTCCCAGCAGGCAGCAGCTTCCCTTACACCTGTGGTGTTTGGGGTTTCTGTGGACCCTGCAGAAATCCCACCTGGAGAAAGGGAGGGTGGTCCCACTGCAGAGGACAGGGAGCTGGCAGGACAGTGAGGTACCCCTCCCACAGATCTGTGCCCAACTCCAGCATGCAAAACCTCTTGGGGAAGATCCCAGCAGGCAGAGAGGGCTCAGCATTGCTGTTTTGTCACAATGATTTCAGAAAACACACTCATCCCATAGAGAAAGGTGCATAAAAATGGCAGAGCCTGCAGAGCTGACACTTCTCTGGTTCAGGGCAAGCAACTCACCCCCCTGCCAGCCCCAGTGTGACCAGGATGGCACCCAGGAAGATGCACTTGCTCACTGCCTGCTCCCAACCCAGTGAAGTTTTTTTCCCTGCAGAGTTAACCAGGATTTATAAATTTCCCCATAGACAAATTGCTTTGGGAAGCTGAGCTTGGTAATTGGCTGGTGGTGACTAATCCCTGCCTGATTACAGAGTAGCAGTTCCACAGGTATGAATCAGAACCTGCAATTGTCAGCCCTCCCCCAAAACAGGGGCTCTTTCTCTCCTGGTTTGAGACAGTGGAGCCATTGTGCAGCAGTGACAGTTCACTCCTCACACTCGCCAAAGGGAAATATAATTACTGTGCATTCAGGGGAAGGAGAAAAGGATCAATATACAGAAAAAGAAATAATTACATACAAATGCACAACCCCTGCAAAGAGAGATGTTTCTGAAATCTCAGGGAGGAGGGGAAGAATGGGCCATTTCAATTTCATACCTCTGTCTGATATTGGTATCTACAAATTTCTGTCCAGGAGCAAAACTGTCTATAGAAGTCCCTGAAAAGAGGATGCTTTTCCCCCCATCCAGAGATCCACAAAGGAGCATGAAGCCACCTTGGTTTTCAGAGCACCTTCCTCTCCTCCACAGGACAGTTTCAGCTTCTTCCCTATTCCAGGCACTGTGCCAAAAAGCCTGAGGGTGCCAAACCAACATTTCCTCAAAAGCATTTCTCCATTTTCCAAAGCTGAGCTTGCAAACCGTGGGCTCTTTCTTCCCATGGGGGCTCCTGTGCAGGGGAAGGGCAGCCCCCATCTGGGATCCCTCAGAGGGGCTTGGTTTGCCATCCAGGGAACCCAAATCCTCACCTGGTCACTTGGGCACTGATAGACAAAGCTGAGCATCTGCCTGCCTGGAGTGGGGGGCTCAGAGGGAAGGAAAGAGGAGCAAAAGCCAACCCCCAGCCAGCTCCTGCCTCCACTTTGGGAAGTGGGAGGCAATTAGAAGAGGTCACAGCTTGGCATTTTGGGATGTTTTCCCCCTGGGAAGGGGGTAGGACTTGTCATTGCCATCCCATTTCCCATTAGATACAGAGAAAGGGATGTTTAAAAGAAGTTTAAAATGCACCCTGTGAGTAGGTAGACATGGATGTTTCAGTGCTAAACCAGACTTCTTTCAGGACTTCTGCAAATGCACAGAGGAGAGAGAGCACTTTAGGAACACTTTGCCATTCAGATATTAACTACAGATGCTAAAGGGAGTGTGTCAGCTCTCTGCTTCATTTTTATTTAAGCACATAAACTGTTCTCCTCTTAGAAGAAATAAGGCCTGTACATAGCCTCATCTGCAGATCTTTGTGCTTGCCATCCCAGAACTGCCATCCAGGGATTACCATCCAGGAGCACTGTGAGAGCTAATGAAATTTTAATCCCCCAGTACCGAGCGCAGTGTGTACATAATGAATGTTTGCACACACACAGAGCTCTTTGTCACCCCAAAGCAGCAGCACTCACCTCCTACAGACACTTGTCTGTGTTAGTCAGGGCTGTGACTTCCTGCTCCAGGCCATTAGAGTGTGTCCATCCTCCAGATCCCTGGGACTCCTTTGTTAATTGGCAGGCTCAGGCAGCAGACCAGTCCTCACACTCAGCCTCATGTGCTGTCAGTGGCTGCTGCTGTGTCATGCAGGGCTAATAGTCCCACCAAAATCCATATGCAGTTCCTCTCTCTGTCACAGGGATCAACCCCACAACTGGCATTTCAATAATTCAGGCAACAGGAGAATTTTATAGCTGAGCTAAAACCACTTTTTTCTTCATACTGCTTTGTACAAGTGGGTTCCTTCTTCCTATAATTAGAGCCTTCAGACTTTTGGGTTTTTTTATGTGTGGAGCTCTGAAACTACATTTTGTATCTTAAAATAAGCAACCTGTTCTTCAAAATACCTCAGTCCTGAGGAACTTCTGTTGAAGCTGAGGGATGTATTTCCAAAATTCAGGTTGTTTATTAGACAATGGAGCTAATAAAGGCTGTCTTCCTATGAATTTTGTTCTGTAGTCTCACACCTCCTGCCAAAATAAGCACAGTTCATCCTTATCCCTGTCCCCCACCTGAATCTCTGTCAATACCTAGAAAAAGGCTTTTTCTGAGTTTGTTTTTTCTGAACAACAAATGGATGTACAGATCAGTGAGGTCTGGATGCCAAATGGCACATACACAGCACTGCCACCTTTGCTTCACACTGCCTGTGGCACCACTCTGGGGACATCTCTTGTCCACTCAGCCACAGACCCTCCTGAGGTATGCACAAGCATCATTCCCTTGAGAGGTACCCTGCACTTCTGCAGGTTAGACTGAACTTGGGTGGTGAATTAAAGGGGAGATGGAGTCACACTGGGCAGTAGAGCCCTTTCTTCCCTTTGGAAACAGGTTAAAAACTGGCACTAGACATAAGCTGGGCTCAGCTGCTGGCTTGCCAGGGCACAGAGAAACACCAGAGCCAGGTGCCACCCATCAGTATGGCAGGAGATGTCACCCAGTCCCCTTGGTAACCCCAGGAAGGTTACAGGCTGGCTTTTAAAAATTAATATCCAAGCAGGCACATGTGAACAGAGAGTTAACCAAGGCAGAGGTTCTTCCAGCAAACTCCCTGCTGAAGGAAGGTGAGTAATAAGCCCTGGAAAACTGCTTCTTCACCAGCAGGGAGCTGATTCTCCCCAAAGATCTTGTGATGTTTAGTCCAGTGTCTGCTTCTCCTCATCCATCCCCTCTCCCTTACAGGGCATTTATTGATGTGGGCAGAAATCAGAGATCAATGAATTTAAACTCATTTTTTTTTCATCTCTGAAAACAAATGCAAAGCAAAACTTCAGGAGCAGTTCCCTGTCCTTGACAGTCTACAGGAGCTTAAAAATATGGGACAGTGCACACAGTCACACAGGGATCACGAGTAAGGAATTCAGTTGCTCAGAAGATGCAGAATTGAAGCTTCAAAGAGGTGTGCAACTCTGAAAATGTCCTTAAAAAACAATAACTTCCAAATCAGGCAGCAATAATATGTTTTCCCACTCTAGGGCCTCTGAGGAGTTATTAAATACAATTTTCCAGGCTTATTCAAATGTCAACTCATTATAGCCTGTGCAAATAGGAAGGCAGACCATGGGATTTGTGTTTTTGTTATAACTATTTTTATATTAAACCTATAAAATGCATAAAGGAGCATTAAGCCCTGTTATTCTCTCTCTTTTTTTTTTCTTTCCCCATAGCTGCCCAGCTTCTTTTTGAAAAGGATCATTCAAAAGCAGCCAAATAATAAAGGCTGGATGAGGACATTCCAATCCCTGCTTATCCACTTAAAAAACACAATATTTCAAAGGCACTTCTGGAGTGCTTCTTTTGGCAGCTACAACTGGAGCCACAGTAGAAACCTTTCAGTGGGTCATCCTGATGGATGGCCTCTTACATCAATGAGCCAGCTGTCCCCATTAGGAGTGGGAATCATCTGAGGGGGCTTTAAAGGAGCATTCATCACATCAAGGATTAAAGGTGTGGCTCTTTGCAGCAGCAGATCTCCACAGATCTGCAGAGAGCTCGGTCTTGATATCAAGCAATGGAGAAGTGGAGACCTCCCAGCCCAGAAGGGCTTGTTGAAAGTCACCCTGTGTCTGAGCAGAAGAGCTGGGACCAGGGCACTCAAAGCCCAGCTTGGTGCTGCCCCTGTTTCATCGTCCTCATCATCATCATCCTTGAGCCTCCTCATCCTCCTCCTGCCCAATCCCTGTGCAGTAACACCCAATTAAACACGTGAACACTTTTGTGTTTATGTCTCTCTCTCCTGCAGACACTGGGTTGTTTTTTTTTGAGCATTTTTGAGCGGTGATTCTGCAGCTGACAGCAAATGTCCTTTTGATGACTTTGTCAGACTGCCAGGGCTGTGAAGACATCTCCAGAATCCTCCACTCTCCCTCCCTGCCCTTCCTCTTTGTGTGCCAGTTCCCACTGAGTTGTCCAAATGTGCACCAGCTCCACTCAGGAGCTCTCCCAGACACTCCAGGACAACCCCACTTCCACAGACACCACACACCTGACCACAGCAAGGGCTCCCTCAGTCCCACTGCCTTTATCAAAATTCTAGGCAGCAGCCAGGCAAAGCCCAACATCAGTTTATTTTAGAGGCCAAAAAAGGTGTTTTGATTTATTTGCAAGGTCTTGTCAGTCTTTACTGTGTCCAGTTCTGGGCCACTCAGTTTGGGAAGGACGTTGAGGTGCTTCAGCACGTCCAGAAGAGGGCAATGAGGCTGGAGAGGGGCTGGGAACACAAACCCTGTGAGGAAGCCCTGAGGGAGCTGGGGGTGCTCAGCCTGGAGCAAAGGAGACTCAGGGCTGCCCTCCTCACTCTGCACAGCTCCTGAAAGGGGCCTGTGCTCAGCTGGCCCTGGGCTCTTTCTCCAGCAGCACTGACACAACCAGAGCACACAGCCTCAAGCTGCACCAAGGGAAATCCAGGTTGGACAGCAGGGAAAAGATTTTTCCAGCAAGGGTGAGAAAGTTCTGGAATGGCTGCCCGGGGAGGTGGTGGAGTCCCCATCTCTGGGTGTGTTTAACAAAGCCTGGATGTGGCACTGGGTGCCAGGGTTCAGTTGAGCTGTTGGGGCTGGGCTGGACTCGATGGTCTTGAAGGTCTCTTCCAGCCCAGGGATTCTGTGAATTCTCTGTGATTCTGTGATTTATCTCCTCGAAAGCAGATGAGCAAATTTCATGTAAAGTGGTAAAAAGTGAACTTGCTGCTAAGGCAGAGCAAGAAATCAGTTTTATTCCAGCTCAGAATTTAACCAGTGATGAAGCCCTATGCAACCAAAAACTGCCATGACTGGAAACAAATGCCTGAGTTCTTGCAAGTCCAAAGGGCTTACACGAGTCCCTGGGGATTTGAATTCCTAAATTTATCAGAAGTTCTGGGTTTTTAAAATAAGTACAGTAGCAGATAAACAGGATTAGGGACTTTTAAGACCAGATTTATAAACCTTTCCAGGGCTACCCAGGCTGTGCCCACTAGATGGTTCCTAGAAAATTAGTCTCCCTTAAGATTTCCTGGACTGGTACAGATTTAAAATTTAATTTTCTTTAATAACAGTCCCACAGAGTAATTGTTTGCACATGCATGGGCATGCTGAGATAGATGTGGTTATTTGGCTCATTTAATTGTCTGTGCACCAGGGATCTGGCAAGAGGACCTGCTGTGTCAAGCAGTGTCTAATCTCCCATAAAAACCCAGCAATTCTGGCACACACACTCAAGCTCACAAGTTTTAAGCACCCTTCCTCATCAGTTATACAAAAAATGTGTGATCCCCCACATTCTTCCAAAATAATAATAAAAAAGGCTGGGGGTTGTCAGACCCGCCCTATCCTCCCAAGACCTGTCCTGCCATTCCACATGGACCCACAGCCAAGCCAGCAATGCAAGCACAGGTCTCCTCACAGCTGGTGGCTTTCTCCAAATTATACTTTTTGGGTTTTTTAAAATCTGGATCACAACTTTCTCTACTTAAAAAAAAATATGGTTGGGAGAGAAAGTGTGATGGCAGAGAAGAAGCTTGAAAAAATACCAATGTGATATCTGAAGGTAAATATGTACTTTTTAAAGTTCATTAATTGTGACTTTGAGGTTCATGACATGATTGTGGGGGCCAGATTTGTGCTTAAAAGCCCTTGGAGTGGGTTGAAGTCCATGTGCCTGAATAATGTATTGCTTGACCATCCATGCTGCTGTCTCTCAGGGCTGTGATTGATCACAAGGCTCCTTTGTGTTGTCACCTCTTCCTTGCCTTAAGAAGGGCCCTGTGAAAAAGGGGGAGTTTCACCATCTCTAAAGCATACAGGAAAAAAACAAAACCTCAAAGAGTTCGTGCTGATTTAAGTCTGAAATGCTGCAGAAAAATGCAGCCTTGCCTTCAGGCACCTGATCTCATTGCAAACCAATGTGTTCTGGGGAGATGAGGGCTGCTTTTCCAAAGCAGGTTGCTGGACTGGTTTTCTGCCTGGGCTCGCCAAGGGCTGTGTGAGTGCTGCTGCTGGCACCAGGGAGAGGGAAGGAGCACGTGGCTGGGAAGGTGGACAGAGCAGCTCCTCCTTCCAGCAGGCAGGACTGTGGTGCTGCAGGGATTGCCAGCTGGCTGGTGGCAAGCTGGCTTTGGTCTCCAGATGCTGAGAATAGCCCCTGAACAATGGGACGTTGCTCCCCTCTCCCTGGGACACAAGCACAGGTCGGAGGGAAAAGCAGCCTTGGTGCCTTCTCCAAGTTCCCAGACAAGTTGTTAGAAATTATAATAATAATAATAATAAAATTGAATGAATTTCTGAGGCTTTTCTGTTCCAGCTCTTTAATCAACAAAATGCTGTATCCTTCCCCACTGATGAGCATTTAAATGTTATGTCCCCTAGCTGCAGCCTGCTAATGGGGATCATGAGGCCTGGCTGTGCTGCCAAGAAGAAAGCTCCAGCATGACTTTTTCCAAATCTCCACGGGTGCCTGATCTGTGTGCAAATGCTTTTTGGATTGTTTTTTAGTCTTTCATTTTGTTAGGTTTTGCACTTCCAGATAATGCCCCTGGATGGCCACGTGTTGGCTGGGAAAGGCAGGAGGGCATCAGTGGGAGACCTGGATGCTCTTCCACTGCCCATTACCAAATGGGGTTGGGAGGGAGCTAAACACAACAGCCTTCACCATCTTTGTGGGTTAGGCTTTTTTTTTATGGTTTTCATTTGAAAGCCAGCATGAATTAGCATATTTCTCTCTCCTTTTACGTGACTGCTGCTAATTATTTTATTAGTTGCAAGAACAAACCAAATTTGTGATTATTAATGTGGGTATAAATCTCAGTGTGCTCACAGACATGCTTGGGAGGTTTTGCACCATGTTTTAAGATAAGGAACAAGTGACTACAGCAGTTATTATGACTATTGCTTTAATCTTTCACACAGTTGGAGAGTTCAGTGTCCATGGCTGAGGCCTCATTCTCTTCTTTCCCTGCTGAAAGTGCTCCCAGTTCAGTACATTTAAGTGGGAATAGGGACAAGGAGTTCATGTCCCTAGAAAGGTTAAGATGTCCAGTATTTCTTTTATGTACACAGTATTGTTACTGTGATTTCACAATCACTCAGACACAAAAATGTTAGGTAGTTTGCCAGGGAAAGGAAAGAGAGAGAAAGAAGGACAAGGAATCCAGACAAATAAAATGGATGGTTCTGGAGAGGGGCTGCCCCTTTTCAGCTGCAGCTGCATCCAGCCAATGCAGTTCAGGGCTGCATCCCTGAACTGGTGCCAGCAGCAGGGGAGGGCACAGACACCCCCAGAAAGGCACTTCAGCCCTCATTTCACCTCCCTTCCTCCACTGTGTGTGTTTTTCCCACTGGTGTTCAGACAGACAGGTCACCTGCAGCATCAGCTCTGGCACTTCAGTGGAGGGGCTGCAGAGAGTCTGGCTGGAGCTGGAGCTCAGCCTGGTCGCAGCCAAAGTGCTGCTCTTGCACTGCAACTTCAGCTGACACCAGGCACGCTCCAGTAATCTGAAAATCAGCCACTTCTTTCACAATGAGGGATTTGCAGTGCAATTAGGCACAAAAAAACCATCAGAGGTGGATGTGGGCAATTCAGTCAAACACCCTCATACACATTCTTCAACTGGTTACCTCATGTCTGTATCAAAGACATTGATATAATGGTTCTCAAGTAGAAAAAGGCTGCAGCAGCTCAACAACCCCACGTCCTAAGCTGATTTACAGCCTGAACAAGACTGAAGGATCTCCCATGACTTATGCCTGAGAGGGAGAATGTGCTGAGTGCACATTTGTCTTTGGTCCAACGTCATGCCAAATGTGGCAACATAACCACTCTGCTTCAGACCTCTTAATACTAAATCTTAATTCACAATCTCCAGGAGGCTGTTTCAAGTCCCTCTAACTGCAGCTTGATGCAGACATGAGGTGTTGACACACATTGAAGGTGCCTGTGTGAACATGTCTGGATAGCACAGAGAGAACTGATGCAGAGACACCCAGTTTCAGATCCCCAGACTTTCCTACTCATCAGTCTGGAGAAAGACAGAGGAAGGAGGAAGAAACGCTAGAAAAAGAGAAGCAGGACTCTTCATTAGCAGCATGAACTTCCACAATGATTTTATCAAAGGACAGAAAAACCACAGGCCAGTCATTGGGTGGCTGTGAGTTAAGACAATATTGAGCTCAACCTTCAGCTAATTAAGTTCTCTGGAAACCACAACTGCAGGAAGGCAGACACTTGCTAAATAGATTAAATTTTTCTTTGCTCGTGTATTTTTGATACTTGTCATCTCCATTCCCACCAGACAAAATCACCTTTTCTGTCCCATTTCTCAACACTTGGACCATCCAGATCCACAACAGCTCTCACCAGCAAAAATCCCACACCCTGTGGGGTACCAGTGACCTGTGCTAACCACAGGGTGCCTGCAATGGGCAGCTAAAAGGGAATACAGGTGGAGGCACTTCCAGCACCATCAATACGAGGGTCTGAAACATTTCAGCAGCAGCAGACCACATCTCAAGGGGCTGCTGCCTCCCAAGGTCCATTAACTCACCACAAATCCCTTCTGCACAGCTGGTGTGACTGAGATGTGCCTTACACCTGATGCCAGAAGCTGCTCAGTGGGGCTTCAGAAGATACTTTTCCTAAAAGGAAAAAAAAGAGAAGGTTTTCTGTTGGATGTGATGAGAAAAGCTTTCCCTGGCCAGCTGCACTCTGCAGGGCTCTGTTTGGTACACATAATTATCTGCTTTGTAATGGGGATTTACTGCACATGTGATGGTGTGCTCTGTTTATAAAATACCTGATGGAGGCGGCACCTGAGCACACCTGTGTGTAGCTATGCTGGGTGCCTGCTCTGAGGTGACTGGTGCAGGCTGCCCTGAAAGCCCCTGTTTTGATAATCTGTCCCTCCATTACCCCTGCTGTTTCACCAAAAGATAAGGGTGAGGAGCTGCAGCAGAACAGCTTTGCATTATGGCAGCAGAAGGTGCACACATGGAAAGGATAATTGGTGATGGTGAGGGGAGTCAGTGAAGCTAAAGCACATGACAGCCCCAGAGCTCCCTGTGGATGTGGCAGGGATGGACATGATGGATATCAGCCTCTGTGGAGCCTTGGCTTTCTGTGGGAGCTGCTCATCCAGCACAAGATGTAGCACATATTCATCTGTATGCAAAACTGGGGCTGGGTTTAGGAGAGACAAAGGAAGCAGCTGTGGAGTGCAGCAGGCTACCAAAGTGGAGAAAGCCCAGATGGTGAGGGGAAAGGGATCCTGTGCATGCACTGGGCACCAGCAAGCACTGCTGGCAGGGGGGGAGAGGTGGGTGGATTTTTGCTTGCCCTTCAAGAAGCAGCATCTGACCTGCACACCATGCCCCCTGCACAGCACAGGGGTGGGACAGTGAGGGCATGTGTGGGGTTTTTTAATCTGGGTTTGAACTCTTAGTGTGCAAACCCTGTTGCTGTCACAGCTTCAGCAAGAGCAGCTTGCCAAGCCAAACCCCTAAACCCCTGCAGTTTGGTTCACCTGCACTTGGTTTTTCTTTTTGTTTTTTGGGGTTTTTTTGCACAGTTCTTTTAAACTCAAAGGGGAGAGGTTTAAATTAGATGTTAGGAAGAGAGTAAAGAGGTACTGGCACAGGTTGCCCAGAGAGGCTGTGGATGCCCCATCCCTGGAAGAGTTCAAGGCCAGACTGGGTGATCAGATCCTTTAAATAACCTGGTCTAGCAGGTGGCAGGGAAGTTGGAATGAGATGATCTTTAAGGTCCTTTCCAACCCAAACCATTCTATGATTCTGTGACAGCTGGCTGAGGCACAGAAAGGGTTAAACCATCAGGAGACTCAGGACATGGAAAATGTCTGCCTATCTGCAAGTGGAGTGAGAGTTTTGGGGTTTTGTTCCAGGGTGAAAGGATCTGCTGGTGGCCCTGAGGAGCAGGACTCTTGGTTTGGTGGGGTTGGAGCACAGGCCACGGGGTGTCTGGGCCTGTCCCTAACAGGTGACCCTGCTGTTCACATCCAGGCCAAATTTGGGGATGTTTAAATGAAGGATTTGGGTTCAGTCCCCTTGCACAGACACGGTGGAAGCTGAAGGGTGGGAGGCACTGCTGTGGGAGCACATGGCCTTAATTCCCTGCTGCTGGGGTCACTCATGGGGGGCTTTGGTACAGGGATCCTCTGCCTGGTGCCAAGACAAATACTGCTGTGGGCTTTACTGACCCTGATAGATAAAGCAGACAGATTTAGCTGTTTCAAGGTAAAAACTTGTTGGGGAATATGAAACAGGAAAGCCTTATAAATATGGTTGTCTGGCAAAGGGTTTTGAGAATATAGAAATTATAAGTGAGATTGAAATGAAAGCAAGCTTTGAGATACCTTAGTTACTGAACTACTGGAAAACAATGGTATGGCCGGCTGAAGGTAATCCCCCTTTGATGAAACAAAACCCTCTGCTTGCAGACAGGCCCAAGGGTCAGAGCAGACCCTGCCAGCTTGGCAGAAGGGGTCTAAAGAGGAGTTTTGAGGGTTTAAAATGTAACACAGTCTGGTAATGTAAGGATTCTTATAGGCTGTATGTAAATGCTATAGGATTTGTATCTTGTACTAGATTGGTTAGTGAGAATTAGAATATTCAGCACAGAAGAAGATTTATGGTATTGTAATGGGAACCTTACCCTCTAACTCTCTTACCCTCTTATCCTCTCATCCTCTTTCTCTCTCATCCTCTCTCTTCTCTGGGGCCTGCTCTGAGCTGTGGCTGGCAGCTCCCAGCAGGGCCCTGCCCCCAGGCCCTTTGCAATAAACCCCAAGTTCCAAGCCCTGGCTGCAGAGATCTCTCATCTCCATCCATCCTGACTGTCCTACCCCCCAACACTCCTACAAAAACTGAGTGGGTAACCATCCACCCCCAGAAACCTCCCTGTGCTCCCTCACTGCCCCCAGCCCCTGTGGGTGCTGGCCTGGGGCACGCTGCCTATCCCTGGACACCCTCCAGCCCAGCAGAGGCAGCCACAGCTCCCCACATTTGCCAAGCCTCTGCTTGATTTGCTCCTTTATGAGGCCGAGGGGTTTTCATGCTCTGTGTGGCAGATTTGGAGTGGCCCAGATGAGTGGAACTATTTGCGTGCAGTTGAGGTAGATGAGATAAGGCCTGTGCAAATAAAGGGTCGCCAGGCTGGGCTGGATTGGGATAAAGCTGGCAGCCTCCTCACAGGGCTCTGGCAGCAAAACCCAGCTCAAACCTGATGCAATGGGTGCTGCGGGCTCCTGGTATTTCCACAGAGTGTTGTATGAGCTTGATGTGTGTGATTTAGATCTTTACGAGTTTGTTAACAATTGTATTCGTGCCTAGATGGGCGAGATGAAGGAGCCAAAATTCCAGGCAGTGGAAGGTAATTAATGCTCATCTCCAGTGCCAGAAGTTGTTGGGAAACTGTGGCCCCATCCCAAAAATTGGGCAGAGTCCTGTCTCACTTGGGTAAATCCCTATGAGGTAGGAGAGCTGGAGTTGTACAGCACCAGGACTGAGCAAAATCTGTCACTGTGGACATGGGGTCCAAGAGGGGCTGCACAAGAGCCCTGATCTGCCCATTTCTGGGAATGGGACAGCCCATGGATGGGCTCTGGGATGAGGGTCCTGATTAGCACAATCCCTGTGAGGATGCCAGGCTCCCCAAACACCCAGGACCTCTTAAAAATACAGAGCTGGGGGGGAGTCTGCAAGCACATGCAGAATATTTGGAAGGCATTCATACTGCACTGAAGGGTACAATATAATGAGTCATTTTTTTAAATTGTCATTTAAATATTTGATTCGATTTCAGGTAATTTAAAAATTGTATTTCTTCCACAGTGAGTAAGCAGGCATGACATACTGGGACAAGTGAGTCCAAACTCCTGTCATTAATATCTTACAGAAACGACCGAAGATTAAAACAAATGACTGAAGCCAAATACATGAATTCATTACTAGGAATTTCCCTAAAATATCACGGATTCTTCCTTTTCTTAAAGGAGAATCACTTATTTAATCAACTCAACTCTACTTTTCCTCTGAACCCTTTTTTTTTTTTCCCAGCAGTAATCCATCTTGTTGGGTGGCTTATTTTTTTTTTTCCTGAGTAAAAACAATTTCCTAGATTTTTATTTTATTCATGACAGAGTGTGTGTAGGTAAGGTAGAAAGGTTGTGGTGGTATAAAACTGTAGAAAAGCAAGGTCTTAAAAGTAGGTTCTTTATGTTGTTATTATTATTTCACTCAGGGATATTATTTTTAAAGGGTCCAAGATTGTCCTCAAGCTTTGGCTTATGCTCAACTATTTAGTCATAAATCTTAAAAAGAAAACACCAACCTTGTTAGATTTTTTCCCCTCTCTTTTAAAAATAATCTGTTTTAAAATATTTTGCAGTTGCTGATTCTGAATGAAATAGTGAATGTGTTTAGCATGATAAACAGTATACACTCACAACTGTAAGCAAGAAACTGCTATTTACAGATCTTTGCACACATCTGTAATCCATTCCACCACATTTCACACACACAAAGCCAAGTTAAACAGCAAAAACCTCAAGAAAACCCAAAACAAAATATAAAAAAGCACATTCATCCAGAGTAGGATTGCAAAGTCTTTAACTAGACCAGGAAAGAACTGAGAGTTTATCCAGTTTAGCTGTTAAAGCCACGATCACAACTGTGTTTGCTAAATAAACTGCATCACAGCACACCTTATTTTTCCTGTCTTTTCCCTGCAGGATGGAGTAAAGTGCCTCAAGCAGAGAATATGAAGACACCCAGGACACTGGACTGTTCTTTCTGCCTCCTAGGCACAGTTAGGTTTTCAAGCAGCTCAGATGCTAAGCTAAAGTGGTCAGTTTTGAAATCTTTATCTGGCTGCTGCTTCCCTCTGGGAGGCGTGCAGAGCACAGCTCATTAAGTGAGCGTTGGTTTCTGTGGACAAGCCATCTGCTGGGGAATCATCATGCCTCTGTCCTGTTCCTTCTGCTCCATGGGAGACAGGATTCCCTCTGCCTTCATGGTTTCACTCAGCTTCAGTCACCAGGAGTGTCTGGGGTGGATGAGAGCTGCTGTGATGGCTGGGCCAGAGGGCAGGAACCCCCTTACTCCATCTCCATCTCCAAGGTACTTTTGAAATGTTCCCAGAAGTGCAGCAGAGAGGAACAAACCCCAGTGGGGCAGTCTGTTTTCCTCTCTCTCAGCTGGACTGAAAAGGTATTTATAGCTGATATTCTTTGGGCACCAAGAAACAGTTGTTGGGATTGAGAATTCACCTGATCATCCTTGTTTCTTCAGTTTCCTGAGAAGAAGGAAGTTGTGTCCTCTTCCTGAGTCAGGCATGGGGGAGACTGGGATTCATCTCTGACCTATGGACACCTAGAGTTCACCCATGCCTGTCTATGCAAGACATTCCTTGCAAGAACATGGAGTGAAATGGAAATTTGTTGAGCTCTGTTCTCCCAATCTGCTACAGTTCTGCTTGAGGGTATGGTGAGCTGCATCAACATTTCAGCTTGGTTCACCCATGGGCTCTCAAATATTCTGAATTCTTGGTGCTGCCATCAGTGACTTGAATGCCTTCTCCTCAGGAAAATATTTGAGCAAGGACTGTCACCCTGACTGAGAAATGCAAAGTATTCAGGGGCATCTGAGCTGGACAAGGCTGTTCTGGATCTCTTGGTGGAATCTGCTCTCAGCCCAGGCAGTGCTGACCTTGGTGATGAGCAGCTGCCTGTGCCTTTGCCCTGCCAGGACCCTCCAGTGGCACAGGGGAGTGCTGGGGTGGCTGTGAGCGCTGCTGACAAGTGGCATAGGAATCTTACAGCAATTTTCCTTACGGAGAAATCCCTGTGCCTGGTTCCTGGGAGATATAATGCACACAGGGCTGCCTTCAGTGAGGTTGGGACCTCAATCTCTTGAGGCACCAGGGAGCCCAGGTCTGTGAGAGTCTCCTGTCTGCCTGGGGGAAGGCAGAGGTAGGTAGAAGCTGAGGGAAAATTCATCTTCCCTTCTCCTGAAGTCCTGCATGTTTTTCTTGCAACAGAGAGGGTCAGATGAATAATTCTGATTGCCTGCACTGGAGTCATTCATCTCTTGAACAAAACAGAACACAGGAGCAGGGTGCACTCTCAGCCTGTGTATTTCTACCAGGCAAGTCAACATCTCTTCTCTCTCCTCTCCCTCTCTAGCCCATATCAGTCCCTCTACCACATGGGAGGGAAGCAACTCTACTCACAAACCCTCTGTCAGATAAAGCACCTGGTCCAAGGAGATCTCTTGCCACTTCCATTGGCTCCATGCAGTGAATGTCAGGGAGCTCAGAGGCACTGCTCTGCTCCCCTGGCATGACTCTCCCTGCACTGAGCAAGGCTGCTAAGGTTCTCACAGGATTAGGGATGACCAGCACTCTGTCCTGATCATTTCTGATCCCTCCACCCTCTCCCAGTCCTTGGGCCTACTCAAAACTCAAGTTACCAGATGCATTTTGCATGCAATCACTGGAGAAATGCTGCTTTCAAGCCCCACCCCCTCCCCCACCACCAAGAAGAAATGCACCACTTGATCTCAATCCAAAAATGAGGTGTTACAAAGAAGGTCTAAAAGGAGATGGTGTGATAGGGTAAAAGTTGAGAATTAAGATAATTTGGATATTTCCAAAGTTGAACATTTCCATCGCATTTCACTATGGGATGTTCCCCATCATGGCTCCAAACAAAGGCTGAATTCTAGTGCCAGATGAACTCTCTCCCTGTGCTTGCAACCTGAACTTAATCACAAACATAACTGTGGAAAGAACAAACAGCTTCGAATGAAGCTTTTCTCTGAAACCAAAACCAGAACTTCAGTGCTATGGACAGAGAGATGATCTTGTATCAAAGCACAGGATTCCATTTTCATTTCGTTAGGGGATTTCTGGTGTGTCTGGGCACAAGACACTCATCCTAAAGCCTCAGACCCTGTGATGTGGGACAGAGCCTCCTATGGAACACATAAACAAGGGACAGTCCTCTCTGTATAGCATGGGTGTTGCAGGAGGGCACAGCAACACCTTGAATGAGACCAGAGACCTGCTGCTGATGGGATACCTGGGAAGTGCAGTCTCTCTCTCACAGCTCTCATTTTGTGCAGTCAGGTCTTTCCAAAAGGGCTGTGTTGCAACTGCAGGGTCCAGATTCTTCATCTTGGTGACCTGGTCCATCTGTTATCCTGGTGAGCTCTGGCACAGCTTTCCCCATTAAAACTAGACACTTGTGTCTTTAGTCTTGGGTCCCAAAAGTCTCATACCCACAGAGAAGTCCTTGTACAGGAGGCACTTCATAAAGCACAGGGAACTAGCTCAGGGTGAGGAGAGATAGAGAGAGAGATGAATACCAAACCCTCAATGTGTATGTACATGTATATAACAAAGTGACAACATAACAAAAAAGAGGTCACCACAATATTCTCTCACGCTCTTTGGGAAATAAGTGACCTTTCAGCAGGCAGCTTTATATTAGCTGATTTCTTAGGTATGCAAGCTATCTAAAAACAGTTGCTCCCTAATCTGCTCTCATCAGCTCCAGGTTATGGGAGTTCATAAATCCCTGTACATTTGACGCTAATGGAAAATCTGCATCGTGACTTCCTGGGGTGACCCAAGTGCGTGACAGTAACAAGCGAGCTATGCATTGCTTGGTTTGCCCACAAAAACACAAATGGGGAGGAATGAGGCAGAGACAAAGGGAAGAGGTTGGTAAGATGGCAGCATTTGTGTTTGTTCTGCCTGAAGCAGCCTTCACTTCCCAGAACCAGACTCTGCTTTCAAAGTCCCCGCCGACACCAACCGCGGTCACTGAGGGACTCTCCTCATTTGCTGCAATGCTCTGAAAGCATGATTTCAGACAGCTGGAATGGCAGAGACCTGAGGGGATGGGGAGTGTTTGCTTTAATACATCTAATTTGTCATCTTCTGCCCACAGCTGCAGGAGAGGGAGAGAGAGATACTGAGCAGATCAGTCCAGAAGCATAATGAATGAAATGCGGCAGATGAAGTGGGACACGATGCAGTTTGCTGTTCCCACAGACTGGAGACTGTGTGGAAACAAGCTGTGTTTCCAAGGGCTCCACTTCACTTCCAAGGCACTTCAGTCTCTCCCCAAACTCCAAATGCTTCAATAGAAACATGAGGAAACCAGGGGGCAGAAGGGAAAGGAGGGAGATTTTGCTTCTTTCAAATTTGTGATTTCTATCACAGCTGTATGATGGGAAACACAAGGGCATCCTTGTGGCACTCAATTTACCAGAAAACATAGCCAACAGCAAGTTTTGTCAAGCAAACAAGGTCCCCTGAGCAGAACCTGTGAAGTGCTTGGCTGTTTTTATGCAGAAAACTGCCTACTCTTTCAGGGGAGGGGAGGGGGGAGAGAAAGTCCAAAAGGATGCTGTGCCAGGTTAGTTTGTAAATGGTCAGACCAGGACAGCTGGAATAAGGGGCCAGTCAACATCCAGGCCAAAGAACTAAAAAAAAAAAACCAAAAAAACCCAAACCAAACCAAAACAAAAAAAAACCAAAAAACAAAAACCCAGAATGGCAAACAGAAAACTTTTTACCAAGTATTTGTTCTTTCTGTGATTACAGACCCATTTGAAAAATTGTCTCTAAGAACTTCCCAAAAAATCAATATTTTTCTGATGGGAACTGCCCAGGCCATCTGTGCCAGCTGGCCACAAAATGACACCAAATCACTTGGTGCTGCTTTCAGTGACTATTTCCCTGAAGGACTTTTAGGCCCCAAAAGATCTCTGACTCAAGTCCCCAGCCAGCCAGTCCTGTGCAGGGGTGCTGAGGAGCAATTTTTAAAATGTATAATGGACACAGCTGTTCCCCATCTGCCAACTATGCCATAAGGAACAACATCCCACAGCTGAGGCCATCTGAAAGGCTTCCCACACAGCCCAGAGCCGTGCCCAGCTGCAGTCCCACCCAGCAGGAGCATGTGATGGAAACTGTCAACAGGTACCCAGTGTCCCTGACATGAGACAGCAGACTGAGGGACAGAGCGGGCAGGAAAACAGAAATGGTGATGCAGAAGTAAGAAAAGCAGCACCTGGGTCACTCAGACTTACTTAGAAGGGTTTTGTTGGGTTTTTTTATTTCTTTTTTTTTGTTTAAAGCTAAAGTCTAAAACGAGTCAGAGCTACTTCACACCCATCCAGTGCAGAAAGCCCTGCTCTTGACACCCCAGTGTGTGTTTAGACTAGTATTTTATTAGAAAGGGGGGAGTGGAGAGATGGGGAAGGGAACTAATGGCACCCTGGATGGAACAGACCCCATTAAGACCCCCTGCTGTATAAAGTGTTGAAACCGTGCTGGGCTGAGGGCTTCCTGAGCTGCTTCTATTAATACAACAGAAATAAATGGATTTTTGGCTGGATGGTCTCAAAGGGCCGCATGGTCTTAGGGCAGAGGATTTCAAGCCTTTGTTAACAACGAGAACAGCAGATGCAGTTGGACTTATTTATTATTTAGCCACCTGTGGTACAAATGGCTGTGCACCCCTCACCCCTGTGCTAGGGTTAAGAACTTTGCTTCCTTCTGTGGACTGGGATTGTGGAGTTGCATTTCCCTCTCCCATGCTTCTTCTGCCACTGTTGACACCCCTTTTTAATCACCTATTTCTGCCTTTTCCTCTGCTCACAACTCCCCTCTTTTATTTATTGACTTCCCATTCTTCTTCTCCCTCCAGTACTTTTCACCCTCATGTTGACCCTGTTGCCACAGAATATCCAAACAAAACCAAAGAATAAAATAAAATAACATTAAATTAAATTAAAACAAAAATAAAATAAAATAAAATAAACTTAGGTAATTTGTTGACTCTCAGTGAAATTCTCACAGCACCAGAAGAGAGATGGGGCATTTGCTTTGCAGCATTTGGGATTTTGCAAGAGTTCTCATGAATTGAATGCCAATTTTCTCCTACTGGTTTGTGACCCAAGCATTGTAAGGCAAACAATGGCTGTCACTGGTGCCAGTGTCTGTTCCTGGTCCATAACCTGAATGTCAAAGCAGCAGAGTTATGGGATAAAAGGCAAAATGGCACAGCTGACTGAAATTTCCTAAAGGGCAATAGACAAAAGTATGAGAATAAAAGAAGACTTTCTTCAGCATTTCAGAGAAATTCTGATCAGACCTCTCACAGCTTAGAGGCTCTTGTAGAGGGACAACAGCAATATTTTCATTTCCTTCCTTCCTTCCTTCCTTCCTTCCTTCCTTCCTTCCTTCCTTCCTTCCTTCCTTCCTTCCTTCCTTCCTTCCTTCCTTCCTTCCTTCTCTTCCTTCTCTTCCTTCTCTTCCTTCTCTTCCTTCCTTCTCTGACAAGGTATTAAAAGCAACAGGTCTCCCTTGCCTGGTTGTTTTCCTTTTCTGTGTTGGTTCTTTCCATTTTGGATCTGGAAGTAAAATCTGTCACAGAAAACCCTTCCCAGCAATGGAACTGAGATGAGCTTTCCATTGCCAGAACATCCATCCTTGTTTTACTGCTATGAAATTTTGATGCACAACCAAAACTAGCTTGGCTTCTTGATTTCAGCCCAGCCAGGCCAACTCAGCATCCCAAGAACATGAAATGAACATGTTGAACAAACCCTGTGTTTAACAAGGTCTCTTTTGTTCTCCAGCCCCCACCACAAGAAGCAGCACACACAAAACTCAGGGAGATGTGGGACCAAAGGAGGATGGTCTCTTCTGAGCCTGTGGCCTGTTAGCCCACAAAGCCCAGGCATTTGTCTCCTCCCTGGAAGACATCATTCCCACATGGGGATCAATCTCAATCACACACCAACTTGCCAGCTGTTCCCTCCAAAGTGACAGCTGGCTTTAAGCACGTTGTCTTTATTCTCCTTTGCCCTCATCCCTCACAGATGCCCATAGCAGCCTCGTGCCAGGGTGGAGAGGACATTTCCTGTGTCTCTGCTGGTCAGGGAAAGCCCTTCCCACCCTGAAATGGGGGGGATGAGTCCAGGCACTGTGTCACAAGCCCAGGGGATGCTCAGCTGCCTCCCAGTCCCTCCTTTTCACAGCTCATGGCACTTGTGGCTCACCTCAGGGACCCTGACTGGAGGTGCCTGCCTGTCCCTGACACAGGAGGATGTGGTGGTGATGGGAGGGATAAGTGGCCAAAAGCAAATATGCTGGTGCTCCTCCAACAACATCTGGAAATAATGCAACTATTTTAACTTCTTCACAGGCCCCAGGGCAGTGCTCAGAGGGGCTTGGGACAGAAGAGAGGTGAGAGGGCTGGTGTGAGGAGTTAGAGACAGAGGAAAGGATGTTTCTTGGCTAAGATTTTCCTAAAAATACTAAAGATATTTAAGATAATTCCTTATCCTGCAAAATCTTCCCATAGATGCTGTAAACCATAGCCCAGCTGCTTTACTAAGGAAGGCAAGACCATGCCATGGCTGACAGCTTAATACATTGCCGTGGGTATTTTGTAAATCACAAAGTTTAGCTTTTTCCCCAACAAATATTCATTGAAAGCATTTTTCCACGTCTGTGGTCTACTGCAGGCTAATAGAAGTTGTACTCTGGGTATGCTGCAGGATCTGTGGTTCATTTGAGTGCTTTCACAGATTTCTTTAATCTGTCCAAAATTGCAGGTTTCAAGTAACTTGTAGTATTTTGAGCCAGACGCCTCCAATTAACTCTGCTCCTTTAGCTGAAAGTACCAGGGAGGCCCAAGGCATTAAAACCAGTTGCAAGAAGAAACCTACCCAGAATAAATACAGTTACAACCTAAGCTTATTGTTCACAACGGGATAACTCACACAATTAAGGAGCTTTTATTTTTTGCAGGAAAACAGACAAGGGGGGGAAATTAGAAGAAAATGGAAAGCCACACATGGTGCCTGCCTCAGTTTCCCTCCAGCACTGCTCCTGGCTGCCCATCCTGTATCTCCATGGCCCCTGTGAGACACCCAGGTGTCAGGGACATTCTTGGGTTTCGTGCTGCTGAAATGGCTCCCGAGGTATTAAAGAGTCTTTTTTGCCAGCCCTGCAGACAAAGAAGAAGTTGAGATTCCTCAGCTCTGGTTCTCAAGGTTGTTTATTTTCTCTTATCTATCACATTCTTTCTCTGACCTGCTGAGGTCTGTCCAGCAGGTCGGGTTGTGGCACACTGACTGCCCTTGAGGTGGTGTTGGCTTTTTATACTAAGAACTATGTGTACTTTATTTACAATAATTTTCCAATACCTATCACCTATTTTAGACAGTCTGTCTCTACTTTAAACCAATCCAAAGGTGCCACCATCACAGCAGAAGATGAAGGACAAGAAGAAGAAAGAGGACACACCCAGATTCCTCCATCTTGCCTCTTGAACCCCCATTCTAAATCCCCAAATTTCTACTTTTTCACCCTGTGATAAATTAACTATCATTCTACTCCAACTCTTGTGGCTTGTAAATCTTTACACTAAGTTGGTAATTGTTTCCATGGGTTAAAATTGAAGGCACAGGTGTCTTTGACTCTGTGCCAAGGTCTCTGAGCCCCTGCCAGGGTTTTGAGTCCTCCAGGGCAGCCAGAGGAATGTCCTGGAATCTGACAGGACATGAGGTGGCATCACCCCAAACTCTGACCCGGAGGGTGGCTGCCAGCTGGGGGCTGCAGCCGTGCTTGTGCTGCTCCTGTAGGATTTGGGACAGCATTCCCCAGCCCAGCGTGCCCAGCACCTGCCCGGGTCAAGAACACTCTGTTCTGTCCCTGCAGGGCAGATAAACGCGGGACTTACCTCCTTCCCCAGCCTGGAAATCCAAACAGCTGCCCCCAGGGGTCTGGAGAGACAAAAGGCTTCTGTGGGCACTCTTGGAGGGGTGATGCTGGAGGATGGCATGGAGGGGGAGACCTAGAAATTGCAGGGTTTTAGCAAAAATGTGGTTCAGAACCTGGCTGTGGGTTTTGTGGGCACACAACAGCTCTGGGTGCTGGGCTGAGCCAGCCCTCAGAGTTGAAAGTTAAAGAGGAGAGTTGGGGGAAAAAAAAGAAGGAAAAAAAAAAAAAAAAGGAAAGGAAACCAATGGGAGGAATTGCAGGAATGAAACACTTAAGCAAAACTGCACATTTTGTCATTTTGTGCTGTTGTGTCTTCTCTTTTGGTTAAATTGGGAACTCCTTATGACAGCAGAACCCAGTGCTGGCATCACAGCCTGGGATGGAAGTGCAGCCTGTGCATTAGGCTTCTAAGTCAGCTGGTGGAAATGGCAAGAACAAAACATTAGTATATACACAATTTCCTTTTAAAATTTTCTTTCAGGTTTTGGACACTTTAGGTGTTGGATGACCATTTTCCTTCATACTCTATTGGAAAAAGAAATCCCATAGACACACGAGTCAGTCTTCTGCCACTGTCTGAATCAAGAGCTGTGGCTCCTTTTTCTAACTTTAGGCAGAAATGTAACTTCCAATAAAGGCACTTAAATTACAGTCCTGCAGATGAACATTTTGTATATCCACATATCCACAGAAGGGTTTTGTCACAAGGGAAGCTGCACCCACCAGAGCAGTCTCTGCTCTTGACCTGAGTGCAGCTCTGTCCCAGCAATGGGTCATTTCTCTGTGCTCATTTATTTGCCCAGACAACTTCCAAGGGCACCAAATGCAGAAGGAGAGAGTGACTTTCTCTCTCCCTTTGCAGGCAGATGTCCTGTGAGATTCCTGCCAGCAACACAGACCCAGCAGGAGAAGCCTGGAGAAACCACTTTTTTGGCTGCACATGAGCCATACTTATCCTTTTCCCCATGGAAAGGGAATTGCATATTTGCTGGTGCCTTCACTGATCTAAGCCCTGAGGTCAGCACCATGTGCATGTGAATCCAGGCTGGAACAGGCCCAGGGAGGAGAAAATACCTCAAATTCTGTACTCTGAAAGCCCGAGGTAATTACCTGTACCCTGAGCCACCCAGGGTTACTGGGAAGGAGCCACATCCCAACCTCCCATCATGTGGGGTGGCTCCACCACACGTGGATGCCAAGCAGGGAGGCAAAAAGCCATCCTGAAAGGCTCAGCAGCTTTTCTCCTGCCCCAGCTCTGATGACTTTACCTACATACTCTTCCCTACCTCTTGCAGACCTGTCACCATGATGTTTTCTGAAAAATCCTCTTTGCCCAGGATTTTCTCCTGGGAAGCTGAGAAGCCTCAGAGAAAAATGTAAATAATAATAATTATCTGATTGCTGCTCCTGTGTTTGCTGCTTTGGAATGTGGCTTGGACATTGTTTACCAACAGGTGATTGTTTGATTGGTTTCCTGTGAATTGTTTTAACTTAATGGCCAATCACCATCAGCTGTGTGGACTCTCTGAGTCAGTCGTGAGTTTTATTATTCATTCTTGTTAAGCCTTCTGATGTATCCTTTCTCTTTCTTTAGTATAGTTTTAGTATAGCATAATATGATATGATATGATATGATATGATATGATATAATATAATATAATATAATATAATATAATATAATATAATATAATATAATATAATATAATATAATATAATATAATATAATATAATATAATATAATATAATATAATATAATGTAATACTATATAATGTAATACAATATATCAGTCTTTTGAGAACATGGAGTCAAATTCTCATCTCTCACCTCATCCTGGGGACCTCACAGACACCACACAAACCTCTCTCCCTCCATGCCCAATCCCTTTCTCCAGTCCCTCAGTTTCTCAGCCTTTCCCTTCCCAGCACAGCTATAAATGTTTTGACTGAAAACCCAAAGGGATGCAAAGTGAGGGTGATTTTGGTTTGAGCTGTTCACTCCTGGTGAAGAACAGATGTAGCAGAAAGAAAGTCAGTGATGGAAAGGGCCAAGGAAGCAGCCAGAGGCCAAACTCTGCTTGTTAAGGGGAGGAGAGCTGGGGCTGAGGAGGAAAGACCACATGAGCTGGCAAAGCAGAGGACAAACAGCAAGCATCAAAATTGGAGAGAGGAGAAGGAAGGGATTTCACCTTCTGAGATGCCCTCAGACCTATTCATGGTTTTTATGAACTGACTGACTTTCAGAGAGCAAAGGAGAGATCCCAATGCTCGTGGCAGCTTTTTTTTTTTCTCTTTTCTTCCAGGAAAGAGCTAGGTTGTCTCTTTCCCTTCATCTCACTTCTTCCTTTCTGCTCTTTTTCCTCCAAGATTAGACACGTGCAGCTGCCAGTTCAGGTTGTTCAGGGAACAGTTTTGCTGCCTGTGACTGGAGATGAGAATAAATGGACAACTTAGCAAAGGTCAGGGCAATCATTGCCATCCAACCTGAACACTTCCAGGGATGGGACCTCTTGTGTCCTTAAGAGAGAAATCAGCAGCAGGGAGGCAACTGTTTCAAAACTGCAGCACAAATCCTGAGGAGCCTGAACATTTTTGAAATGTCAGAGGGAAAAAAGGAGACAGACGAAATCCAAAGCCACTTAGGGAGAGCTAAAATGCTTGGTAGGAAGCTGTGGTTGTTGGCTCAGCAGCCCTGAAATGCCACATTAGCTGCCCTGAGCCCACTCCAGTTTCAGGCGAGGAGCCTGTGTGCAGACACTGACCCTGGGAGCAGCCTTTTGCTGCCAAGCAGGAACTTTCCACTTTCCAAGCCCAATTTCAATTTGCTTATGGCAAAAAAAAAGTAATGCCCCAGCTCAGCAAGGAGCCCAGCCACCCACTAGAGGTGACAACAGTCAAGATTTGGGCTTCATCTGGTACCAGAGAGGGCTAAAACTCTGTGCTGGCAAGCATCTCTTGCTGCTGGAGATGGGTGAAAAGCTGGCAGAAGCAACAAAAAGGGAGAGCTGTCTGGGAGAATTAGCTGAGAAAAAGACAACTAAACAAGGGTAGGCAGGTAGGTAGGTGTGCATATACATGGATATAAATGAAGGAATTTTATTCAAAGTCCTCAAATTCATGCCCAGACTTGGCATGGCTTTCCCATGACAGCAGCAGCCCTGTCCCACCATGCTGCACCCCCCAGAGATGGGACAGGTTATTTATGAGGGGCTTTTTTGTAAATTCATGGTGGAGTGCCATCTGCTGGGCTCAGGCAGGGCTCTTCTGGCACGGGAGAGGAAGAAAGTGAAGAGAAGCTCCAGAGAAATGGGCTGTGCCTGTGAGTGGGCATCAAACTCCCCCGAGACCTTTCCCCAGGCAGCAGCCACAGCCAGGCTGGCTCACCTTGCAGCTCAGCATGGCCTCAGCAAAATGCTTCATGGAAACCTTCCCTGGCTCCCAACAACTCCCAAACCACCTGGGGGAATGCCTGGGGAGTGGATCCAAGCCGAAATCAGGCTAGGGGCCATCCTGGTTGTGTGGATATACCACCATCAGCAGCCAGTGCCTGGGGATATCCCATGGCAGTAATCCATTTGTTAGCAGAGATATTTTCTTTGTATGACGTGCATGTGATGGACCAGGCCCGTGCCAGGGAGGAGGATGAGCAGGTTTCATATCTTGCCACCTTAACTATCAGTGTAGAGCAGCTTTGAACCACTTCTGGAGGTATCTGCTTCTGCCCAGCATCCACTCAGGGAGTTTGTCCCCCTAAACGTGCAGGCACCTCAGCTGAGTGCCTGAAGCTGTGTGAGTCCCTCCTGTTTAAAATCTCCAAAGGGAAAACCACCTCCCTTTGAGCCATCCCTGTCTGCTGCATCTCCTCTGATTCATCACAGATGGTGGCAGCCATTGAAACCTGAATCACACTCGCATTGTGCTAACCCACCTCTGATTGCAGTGTGGATGAGAAGCACAAAAGGAGGAGGGAAAGGAGCAGGAGAGAGCAGAAAGCAAACTGCAAATTAAAGGCAAATCACAAGGTTGGTTTAGGCTATTGTGCAAATGAGGGTGGCTCAACTTTCTGCTGTGATGGCAAACTGAGAGGCCAAGCATAGTGCCAAAGATCTTCAGGATAGCAGCTGTAAGATCCCTGCTTTTTGTCCTGTTAGGGATCCACCATCCTCGTGGATTTCTGTCTTTCTGTCCTACCACTGAGGAGCCTGGGAACCAAAGGAAAAACATACAGGGGCAAACCTTGTCAAGGGCTCTCAGAAAATGGTTATGAAAGGACAGAATCTAAATCCATGAATGCTTTACCAGCATTCAGTAACCACTAATTCTAGTTTCTCTGTGAAATACGTCAAAAGCAAGCTTCTTCTCCATCAATCAATCATCTCCCAAAAGGAGGAAAGAGACCTTGACAGCAAAGAATGGTTAAACTGAACAAGCAAAAAAGCAATATGTCCTTCAGAACAAAGCACATATTTTCCTGACTGTAGGGTTTTATTCATGTGCTTCCAGCTCACTCCAAACACAAACTTATCACCCTGGTTTTCGTGTGCCAAATCAATAACAGCTTGCGCGGGGATTGCGGAATGCAACATCTGAAAGCCTCTCATGCACTTTGCTGAAGTAAAGGACTGATAATAATTAATAGCTGCCAAGGACATTCAGCCTTGTTGAGTGATTGTTAGCATGGTTTTCCCCTGGACACAGTTTAGACAGAGCCTTTCCAGTTTTCCTGGACAGTGTATGCAGAACAGGAGACTTTTCTGCGTTTTTGTGGACAATGCCTGGCAGAAGTTGAAGAGAACATCCCATGAAGCCCTTGGACTGAAAAACTTGCTGAGAACTGGGTCTGCACCTCTTCTGAAATATTTTCCCTAGCTGCACTAGGGAGGCACAGCTTTCCCACCCATAAGGACATCCGGGCTTGGGTAGGTGAAGTAGCTCTGGACAGGCTTTCAGGTCACAGGGGAGTATCAAAACACTGCGTGCCAGAGGCTGAAGGATTTGTTCCAGATGGTTTCTGCTTCTTGCTCTCATTATTCAACTGCTCTGAGAGGGCTAGAAACCTTAGGAATTACGGCTGGATCGTAAGCTGCCTTTATTCCACAGCCATTCTGGAGCTGATCCTAAAAGCGATGCTTTTGGGAGCAACAAGTCCAATAACATCACACAGCACAGTAGATGAAGGAAGCAAGAGAGCTGAAGTTCAGCTCCTGGCTCAGCAGCTGACTTTTGTCAGCTCCTCTCAGACCAGAGAAGGCAAGTTTCTGAAACCTCCCCAGTTTTAATTTTTTCCTTGGGCCATCTGGAGCTGGGAGAGCTGCAGAGTCAGAGGGCACAAAGCCCCTCAAAGGCAGCGGTCTCACAGAAGGAGGATTAGCTGGCAGGAAGCCAGGAAAAATAAATGACCCTGTCTCCAAATGTCTCCCAGGTAAATTTAGGTTCTTTAACATTTCTCAGCAGGCAGGTGTTTTCACTTCATCACTTCAGCTTCAGTTGCTGCTTCAATTTTTCATCAGAAATGCTTGTGACAGCATGGGACACACCTCAGTGGTCCCACTGTACAGTACAAAGCAGTGCTCCAGCATCTGCCATTTTCCTTGTGGTTTTCTCCCTTTCATAAGACACAGGTGCTCCCTTGGAGGTGCCAGTGCTTATGCTTGGGCAGCTGGAGGTAAGATCTTCAAACAGATTGAGCTCCTTGGTTTTTCCAGAGCTGTGTGGTCAACCCCAAGCTGTAGGATCGAGATAAGGGATCAGATCAAGCTCTGGCTAAATGTGATCAACAAGGAAGCTGTAATGGGAAATGCATGCCCAGCAGCCAGGGGATGCTGGCAGGATGCAACAACTCTAGTCCTTGGATGAGTTACTGGGAGAGAAAGCTGCTTGTGGCAGGGCCCAATCTACTTCTTATTCCCAGCAGTCAGGGAGACCAAAATCCAGTCTGCACAAATGCAATTTAGCCCATTAGCAGACATCAGAGAAGCTACCTGCCTTGACAAAACCCAGCTGTTTTTCTAATTAAGCTGGGATACCTCAGAGTGTCTGTTCTAGCCACTGCGGCTACAACCCCAAACCCCCACAACAAATTACCTCCCCTTCTCTCTGCTAACAGATTTACCTGTTTATCTATCACTGTTTGCTGGAGCACATCCTCACACAAAGGTCTTACTGGAGCTGCCACCTGAGATTTGTTTGAGCAGGGCTTATGGGTTTTGGTTTGTGACATAAGAGTCCACTCACAGCCTGAAGGGCAGGAGTTTCTTTTGAAGGGTAAACAAAAGAGGTCGGTGGGAGTTCAGGCATCCCTCTCCTTGTATCTCTTTGCTGTTCCTGGTGCCAGCAGCTGAAGAGGCTTCCCTTTCCTGCTGATTCACAGGCAGAAGTGGAGGAAAGGCACACACAGGCAGGTGCTCTTGCAAATTGGCCAAGGCAGGTGTTCGATCCAGGGCTGCAAACGAAAGTTGCTTCACCTTAGCTGGATCAGCCTGCTTGCTTGTGCTATAACTGAAGCACTAATACATAATACCCAGGCTGGAGCTAAACCAGCTGGTGTGGGTATGAGCCACAGCAGAGCCCCAGCAGCAGGGAGCTCACTGCCAAACCCTCTGCAGAGCCAGGGAGGGCTCAGGTGGTCAGTCCTGCTGGGCTCCCTGCTCCCATCTGTGGACCTGCTCTTGGTTTTCTTCATGAGCAATGAAACAATGGCACATTTCCCTCCTGGCTGCCTTTTGAAGCCCCTCTCTTTGCTGCCACCCTGCCACCTCAGCCTGTCAGGGTGTGACAGCTGCAGGAAGGGGGTGTCCAGCTGCTCTGACCTTCCCGCTCACACAGGCAGCGGTGCGGAGCAGCTGCTCTGTGACAGGGAGTGAAGGAGGAGTAAAAGGAAAGTTAATCCTCATCTGCTCAGTCTCAGGTGGATAAGTACTGTGAAACAGTAAAATGACGTCTCCAAGGTCCCAAAACACAGCTTGCACCTGGGTGGCAACTGATCTGCAGGAGACGTGGTGACAGTCCTTTTCCTTTGTGCTTAGTTTAAAATAAGCATTCTTGCCGCTGCAGCAGCAGCACTGGGTTCATTGGGCAGGGTTCATTGCTTCCCAGCTGTCCAGTTTCACCCTTGCTGGCAGGCAGAGGGATAATCCTGCTGTCATCTGTCCTGCGAGCACCTCTCTTCCTGACATGGTGGAGCTCCCTGCTGCTCCTGGGGTGCCCTGTGCTGCTGCACAGTGAGGAGGGTCCTTGGGTGCTGTGACTCTTCCACCAGAGCCCAGAGGAAAGGGTGGAGTGAGTGCTTTGCCAGAACTGGTGCTGAAATGGGTCCCTGGGCTCCATGTTAACAGGGAGGTGGCTGTTTCCAGCTCTGGCTGCAGGGATGGCTGGGTTGGAGTGGCCTCCATGCAGGGTTGAACCCTCCATCCCTGCTCCATGGCTTCTGGGAAAGGGGAGCAACCAGCTGCTGCCCACAGGGCCAAGGACAGACACAGCATGGACAGCTTGGGAAGAGACCTAGCACAGGTTTGAGCTTGGCATGAGTGCCTTCAAGGGAAAGCCACGTGCTGCTGCAGCAGGTGGGGGAGCTGTAGCAGGATGATGGCATTGAGAGGAATGGTGGATTTGTCTTCACAAACAAGCTGTGGGTCTGCTGGGAGATAAAACCAGCACTGGGAGATAAAAGAAATAATGGGAGGGATTCCACTGATTGATGAATGGAAAAAGATATTTTGCTTTTACAAATAAACTTTAGGTTTGCTGATAAATGAAATTAGACATTGAAAGATGAAAGAAACAATGGAGAAGAAAAACCCTTTAATTCCATAACAATTAAAAATTCAAAAGGATGGTTATACATTAGAGGGAAATCTCTGGTATCAGGCATTCTGGGCAGTCTGTACCTCTCAAGTACCTCAGCCAATGGGGAAAGAGAGAAGGGAAATGCAGCCAGGAAATTGGGAAAAAAGGAGGCTGCATCCTCCAAAAATCTGAGAGACCCCAGGGGAATGCGCCATGGCCTCTCCCTTTATTCCAGTAAAGTAAAAGGACTCCTCTGTCTCCTTTTTGGACATAAATCTTTGGTGTTTGTGGATTAATTTTCCCAACAGCATCTTCCTCCAAGCCAGGCACACTGGCAGATATCAGTCATTGCAGGGAGGGTGCTGAGCTCCCAGGTAGAACATGGAGCACCAGCAAACCTGGGGTTCTGCCTCTCTGTGCAACAGGGAAAACATCCCCTTATTCTCAAGCTGCATCAAGGGAAATACAGGTTGGATATTAGGAAAAAGTTTTTAGAGAAAGGGTGATAAAGTTCTGGAATGGCTGCCTTGGGAGGTGGTGGAGTCACCATCCCTGTTTGTGTTGAAAAACAGCCTGGATGTGGCAGTGGGTGCCAGGGTTTAGTTGAGCTGTTGGGGCTGGATTGGACTCCATGATCTTTAAGGTCTCTTCCAACCCAGTGATTCTGTGAATTCTGTGAATTCTGTGAATTCACAGGTGCCTCAGCTTAGAAACCCAGAGGCACAAAGGATTTGGAGTCTGCAGGAGATGAAGGGGGGCTGGATAGGAAAGAACAGAGCAGCAGGGCCATGGACTGGCTCAGAGCAGGCAGGGGTAGCTCCTGGCAGGGGCATGGCCTGGGCTGGGCCACAGGGTGCACAAGGACAGAGGGGACACTGGGTGAGGAGACAGAGTGGAAATGGCAGGCAGGGCAAAGTGAGGGACTTTAAGCAAGGGCTGGGGCCAGGAGAGTGAAAGGGTTGAGTGCAGAGAAGGACAAAGACAGCAGAAGGTGAAAGGTGTGCAATGGGAACAAGGGAAGGCACTGGCAAAAACAAACCATATCCTTACAAAGAATGTAACTTCTATTTTTTTCTATTAAAGCCTTTTTATTTCAATTGCTATTCCATTTTTTCTCCTAGCTTTCTCTTCCCATTCTTCCCCTCCTGGTCCTTGACCCTCTTGGTAATTCCCCTTCAGTGTTTGCTAATTTTCTGTCTCTTGCTCTGCCAGTAGAACTGTCACCACAGGCATTGTGCTGTGTCCTCTGTGGAAGGATGTGGAGATAGCAAACACTCTGCACCTACAATACAAAGGCTGCTCTCACCTCTGCTCTGGCAAACAGCTCAGAACTCCCTGCCTATAATTATCCTTTGGTTCTTCTCTCTGTCCCCTTCCATTCCTCCAGCCTTGCTTTTCCCGTGTGTTTTCCGCAGTCTGGCTCCTCTCCAGCTTCACTTCCCCACCTTGAGCTGAGTCCATCCCTACCCCTGCCATCACTTGCAGCACTGCTCCCCCTTGCCCAGGCCAGGGAAGGGAGTGCTGTGACAGGGAGGACGTGAAGAGCATCCCCTGCAGATCTCTGTGGTCATGGCTGAGGTCAGGGAGCCAAACATTGTGCGTGGGTGTTATGTAAATAACAGCAATTATTCACTGTCAAACTTCACAACTGAGCCAAAACTCAACCATTTTTGTTGGACTGTTCACAGAGGCTGCTACTTCTAAAGGCTCACTTGCAGCCAGACTTCAGCCTTCCTCTCACAGATGTAGGGTTCTTACTGCTATTAAAGAAGTCACATTTATAGTCAACCTGTCACACCATCCTCTCCTGCCATGAGAGCTCTGATCCTGCTGGCTATGGTCCCAAAAAACATATTAATTTTTTTTCAGTGAATATGTGAATTTTTGATTTTTTCAGCCTGTTACAAAGTGGCAACAGTGGCCTGAAGGTGCATGAGCACAACAGGGCATCACTCCTGGGTCTGTTCAGGAAGTTTGAAGGGCTCCCACTGAAATGAAGGGAAGCATCTCCCCATTAACTCAGCAGGTTTTAGAGCTTCTTGCACTGAGGTGTGTCAGCCTCTTAGTACTGCTCACCCTTTTGTTTATGAAATCCTGTGTGGATGAGAAACTATATTTTGACTACACAGGAGGAAGCGTCCAAATTATTTGAGTAGTTTCAGTGGAGGCAGACACTTGGCTTGCACAAAGATGGCCTCATTTTCTTCCTTTGGCCTAGAGATTTGGAAATGGCATTGGCTCTTCAAAAGCCAGTGAAGCCTACCTGCAGCTGAGTTCACTGGGTGAGCAACAAATGCTTCAAAGGGTGACAGAAAGCCATCAGGAGTTGTGACACCTTCTGATGACCCTTCACTTAGTGCAAGGTGGTGGAGGGTGGAGCTCCTTGGTTATACCTAGATCCCCAGGAAAATCCCTTAGTAATCCCATCCATACACCCTTTGCAAGAACACTCCTCCATCCTCCTTCTGCCATCACATGCAGAGTAATCCTCCTTTTCCTGCGTCACCCCTCTGGTGATCCTTCTTATTCTGCAGGATCACATGCACAGTCACCTCCCCCTCACACTCACTGGGCTGGGGAGAAAAAACCCTCCCCTTCCACATATTGCAAAGAAAGCCTCCTCTTTGGTTGTCTTTTCCCCCTTCAGGAGTTTAGGTCTCCTTTCTTTCACCTTGGTGCCACAAAACCCCTCTTCTCTGAGTGGCACCAACTGCAAAGGTGATGTTTGTTGACTTTTCCAGCTGACTTTTGCCAGCTCTTTGCCTCAATAACCTTTCCCACTCACCCTCCTGCTCCTCTGAGGCCATGAGCAAGGCAGCACTGTGTTTTCTCCTCTGTCACAGCACGGGGACACACTGAAAGGACAGAGCAGGACCAGGTAGCCCTGCCAGCCCCCCCTGCCCTCATGCCCTTGCAGCACACAGAGAGCTTTGTGCTCCAAACCAGGGTGCTGCTTACTCACAAGGGAAGCCTGTGCAAGCTTGTAGCCTCAGGTAAAGAGCTGCATTTTTTTTCAGTGTGAGAAACAGAGGGGCAAAGCAAGAGAAAATGCCCGGTGAGATTGCCTCCCTCAGTACATAAAATCCCAAAATGTCAGGGCTCACAGACCCTCTTTCTCCCCACAGTGTCACAAACCCCACTGCAGCCAGCACAAGTCCTGAGTGCCCAAGGAAATAACTCTAAGCATTCACCAAGCAGCTGACCAGAGGAGAATAAGTGAGCTCAAAAGCTGCTGGCTTCTAGATCATTGTTATCTTGTGACTCCAGAGGTGCAGCAAAATTGGGACGGAGATGATAAACCCCAAAAGTGATGGTGATTTGCTTATCTTTCCCTTCCTCTCCCCAACAGCCATACAAGAGCCTGTCTGTGCCTCTCCCAGTGCAGTCTCTCATTTGGTGGAGATGACTTAATCCAGAAAGGGTGATGAGAAGGAGAAAGATTTAAATCAAACCCGATTACTGGGGCTTGATAGGCTTCCCTGGCAAGCTGTTCTGGGACTGACCCAAAAGTTGTCAGCTCCCTGCCTGCTCCCTTGACAACACTGTTCATGAGCCTTATGAAATGCAGCTGTGCTCTGAAAGCTCTTCTCAGCTGCAAAACCCTTCCCCCTGGCAATGGGCAGGTGGGCACCCAGGGTCACCTGAGCAGTGTGTGGCTTTGAGGCAGCCCTTTGGCTATTGCTGGGCAAACAGGGGCACAAACAGCTCCATGAGTCTCATGGAGTCATGAGACTCCAGAAACGGCATCCTCTCACTGCAGCTTTGGGAGTAATCCACCCAGGAATGTTGGGTGTGAGATAATCCTGCATGTGCTCAAACCACCATTCCTGATGTGGGGCTCTCCCAGGCCACGTGGATGGCTCATGGTGGCCACAGGGACCTCAGTGCAGGCACCAGGCAGGATCCAGCCTTTAGCCACTCCTCATCCCAGAGAGTGGGGTGTGCCTGGGGCCTGGAACAGGGAGAAGGTGTCACCACCTTGTTGGCCATTGCAGGCACCCCCCTCCACAGCAGGCATGTCCCTCCTGGCAGAGGCAGAAGGCAAACCCCTAACTTCAGAGCTCACAGAGTATATGGAAGGGGTGGTAGGAGATGGTCCTGACTGTTAGCAGAGACCTGAGCTCAGGGGCTTGGAGATCCCATGCAGTCTCCTGCAGGAGGAACAGATGTTTACAGTCACAGTAGGAGGAGCAGAGAGGCAAGCACAGGGGAGTTGCAGAGTGGTGCAGTGGGAAAGTTCTGTGTCTCAGACCCTGCTATAGCAAGGTCAGCTAACACTGGTCAACACCTGAACCCACCAAGGGGGAATACAAGCCATTAAAAGTGACAAAGAAACACTTCAGACATGATTTTGAAATGAGCAGATTACACCCTTCTTCCTCAACTCAGCCATAAACACAGCTATGAAATCAGATTGTGTTATAAATAATTTTATTTTAAAGGCGCTGGGCTAAAGCAGCATGAGTGATTTATCCTTATTAAAAAATGGAGAGTAATAAAGTAAAGCTGTAATAATATAACAAAAACGTTGACTAATATCTGTGAAAAATTTGGAGGGCCAGAGAGAGAATGAGCTATTGTGCTTTGTGGCGGGTGGGGTGTTGGTGAAGTGTTTGTGGTTAGGGCAAAGACACTGAATTTTGCAAGCAGTCAATGAGTTTTAGGGTTTGCTTTCTGCAGGCTTCCTGCACCAGTGAGGAAATTTTTCATGCTCAAGAAAGGCAGACTTTTATTGAACTCACTAGAGTCTCTTTTGAGGGTCTGCTTTTCTCCTCTTTCTTTCTCTCCTTTCCACTACACCGTGCCGTTGATAAGATAGATTTTAATATTGCAGAGAGAATAGCAGTGACAAAGAGCCCCTTGTTTTCAGGCTGTATCAAAGCTCTTACTGCAAACCCAACAACACTTGCCATGTTACCTTGCTGAGCTGGCTTTGTGCAGGGGAGCTGGTGAGACCTGGCTGAGGAAAGGCTGCGTCCGTGAAAACCTCAGAGAAGTAAAAGTTCAAAGGAGGAGAAGGGAATGGGAGATAAGAAAGCTTCAAATCTTCGTTTGAAAGGAAAAGAAAATCTGATTAAGATGTGCTGGCTAACTGAAAACACATGAGCCTGAACATCAAAAGGTTCGTAATTCGTACACACGTGCTGTAGATAATTATCAGTTTAACTTGATACTTCCTACAGCGACAGAACTGACGTCAGGCAGCTCTGGTGACTGACTTTCAATCCAGCCCCTGACACTGAGCAAGGGCCCCGCTGCTGATGCCGTTCCTCTCGCTGTCCCCTGTGTCCCTGCCTGCCAAAAACCTGCCTGGATCCCCTCCTGGCTGCCCCGAGTCCCAGGAGAGACCCAGAGAGGAGGCAGTGCCTCTCCAGCAGCTCTGGGCACTCCCACTGCAGAGAACCCCTGGTAGTGAAAGGGCAGTGATAGGGAACCTAATTTTAACTGAGAATCTGTCAAAACATGGCCTAGAAAACAAATGTCAGACTCTGCTTCCTCCAGTCCACTGCGATCTGGGGATGGCTGCTCCAAAATTGCTGGCTCCTCCAAAATTGCTCCTGTGCTGCCAAGCAGAGAGGTACGAGGGGCAGCTGGTGGCCCATTCCTGCCCTGGCTCTCCTTTCCCAGCTTGGCTGGTGGCAATGGTGCAGCAGGGCCAGGCTTGGGGACACCAGGAGCCACACACACGGCCTGGCTGCCCCGCGGCCACCGCGCTCCCGTGGCGCTGATCTTGGAGCTCCCTGCGTATTCCCAAAGCCAGAAGGTCGGGGCAGAAGGTGGGTAATGAATCCCAGATTTTTCCAAGAGAGTCATGCGTAGCGTAAGAATAACGTGACTTCGGGGAATGGCAAAGCAAAGCGTTTTCCTTCCGTATCCAGGAGATTTCTGTTGAGTCCCAAGCTGTCCCCAAGAGCAGAAATGCCCTTCTGTCTGCCTGTCCACGGGAGAGAGACAGACAGACAGACACAGACGGAGACAGGGCCTAGGCAGGGGAGAGGTCATGTTTTTGTTACAGGGAAAAAATTCAAAAGCCTGCTGGTGAAATACTCCTAATCCCTATGACTCTTTGTATGGTGGAGCTGGGAATTCTCTCTCTCTCTCTCTCCCCATGACTGTTTCCTTTCATGGAGAGCTCCATGTGCTTCATCCACAACCCCAAGACCACCTTCTCTACATTCTTTTTTAATTTAAGGATTTTATTGCTTTGAGGTAGGAGGGGGATAACACTAAGAATTACAGCTAAGCTCCCCACTGGGCACTCTGTCATTACCCCATCCTTGTGGAATTTGTTTTGTTTTTTTTTTTTTTTTCCATGCACTTAATAATTTATTTAATGGACAGCAAATGGCATGTGAGGCTTCAAGGTCTATGAGGAATGAAGTCCAACCTGCAAGACACTCTGGTAAGTCAATTGTTTACAGTAAGCACAGCAACCCACTAAACATCCTTCTGAAGGCTCCTGAGGATCAGTTTGAGGCCAGTAAAATAGTCAGGATTTTTTTTGTGAGGAGAAATACAGTTACAAATATGCCTTTCTGCCTATGCCAAGCCTGAAATGCAGGTAACACCTTGAGAGAAAGCCAGTTCACTTTTTGGAAAGTGGATTCACACTGCTGAATATTAGACACACACAGACTGACCTCCCTCCCTGGAAGTTCAGTTCTGTCCCACTTGGTGATCAATCTGACTTCGAACAGCACAAAGTACCCTGTGTTTATTTTAGCAAAATGAACTCCAAACACAGAATTTAAACCTATTCCTGCAATGCTGTTTTAATTGCCTCAAAATGCTGACAATAAATTTACATTTTAATTAAGGTGAATGAATTATGCATGACTGTGTAGTACTTTCTGTATAAGTAGTAGATGAACACAGGGACAGGTATGGTGTGGATTGCAGGGATTTATCCTGACAGTACAGGGAAAAGGCAATCATTCAGGAAAGGGGTCACTCCAGGCAGGCAGCAAAGAGTGAAAATGGTCCTGTGACAAGATAAATGTTGTATTATGATGCCTGAGAACTGAATCCAGCTTCTCCCTGTCACAACAACACAACACTGGAAAATCACATCGCTGGAAGTCTACCCCTCCTGAACACATTTGGGTTGTATATGTAGGAAAAGTGATGGCAAAATGCAAAATATCTGCCATCCCCAGCAGGGACATGCAAGCACCAAAGTGACTGTTAGTGTTGCAGACTCCCAGGATTTTGCCATGTTTTGGCAGCTCATCTGTCACAAGTGTCACTCATCCTTACATAAAACCATAGCATTCCTCTGAGGAGGAGGAGACAGGAGGAAGTCAGATTTTCTGGATGCAATATGCAATTGTGAGTACATGCAGACAGGAATCTTGGAAAATGAAACCACTGAGGGACACCCTGGACCTCCACTGGATGCTTGATTTGTGACTACTTTGGGGATGATTTACATCAGGAGTTCTTAGCAGCAGGAGGGGGAACAGAGCATGACTGTGAAATTATTTGGGATTTCTCTACCACTTCTGCCTCTCAGAGCTTTGACCTTCAAAACAGTTTCTGTTTTCAAGCAAAAAGATGCGAAAGGCAAGAAAAAATATTAAAACCACCAAGGCAAAAAAACCCCAAAGAATTGTGTCTGATTGGCACCACCCTGTCTCTGTGTCAAACTAATTTGACTGAGTTCCTTGACTTTCATATTTTAGCTGTTTGCTTTGGCGTGGTGATAGCAATTTCCTTCTTCAGCTGCAGTGGGATGAGAGCTCCAGCCCTTCTTGGTGTGCTGCTGGAGGCATCACCCTCTCACATCCTTGTCTGAGGGGGCACAAGGAAACCTTGGAGAAGTGGCACTGGAGCCTCGTGGTGAGGACAGGTTGTGGCTTTGGCATGGACAAATGGATTTTGAGTGCCTTGTTGGTGAATATGTGGGATCACATGCAAAATTAAGGACAACAGTTTTAGCCTCTTCTTTCACCCTGCTTTACACAAATGGAAGGCTTGACAGGTCTGATACTAACAGCATATGCAGCTTCTGTTATCCAAAGCTGACTGAAACCAAAGAAATGAAAGATTTACTGCAGTACAGAAGTGACGGAGGTATTTTAAAATAATTAAAATGTGAGGGAAAGCCAAAACTGAATGTTACTTTTACTTTCACCTTTAATATGGGGAACTCAGCAAAAACAGAGCTCAGCACCACAGGACTCATCCAAGTTGTGACAGTCCTGCACCAGGAGCAGTGGCTTCTCCCCTTCTCAAGGTACACAACATAAAGCTACAGCATCTTTCCAGACAAGGTCTTCTTAGGAAGTTGTAGGAAGTTGTGAGGATGTTGTATGGAAGATGGCCAGAATTTGGGCACTGCTGCTACCTCATGGCTCATTAAAAATTATCTGTGGCAGCCATGCCTTACTGGCAAAACCAAACCATTTTTATATGTTGCAAACAGACATAAGATCCTTTGCCAACAACTCAGTCCTAAAGCTCTACAATTCAACTCCAATAACAAGGACAGTTCACAACTGAAGGAGTCTGAATACATCATAATTTAATAAAGTATTACCAAAGACTTCAGAGAGCTTTGTTATTCATTTCCACATGCATCAGCTCACCAACAACTCTAAAAGTTTTACTTGTGGATATTTTTTACTAAGCATAGAGCAGTTATCTCTTTAAATTAAATAGCTACAAGAGACTATCTATTAACTTCATATAGGCCACTGAGCAGCCACCAGTAGAAATTTTTATCTGTTTCTAACCTCATTTGAAGTCAAGCTCATGACCTTGAAGCATGTCAATATAATCCCTAGCCAGCTCCCTCAGTGAGACCCTCTGCTTGTTTCTCTTTTCCTCCTTGAATTTTCCCTCTTTTTTTGTGTGTGTGTGGTCCTGGTGACACTGAAGGGCAGTTTTGACTGGTTCAGCCAACAGAAGGTGCACCTGACGTCCCTTTTGAGCAGCTGCCCTCCTCGAGGCTGGCTATGAAAACACACGTGGAAAGAAAACTCCTGAAGCTTTTGATGATGGAAGTGCTGGGAGGTTTCAACATCTCTCTGCTCCTCCACAGACCTCAAAGTGATAAGTTACTTTTTGATCTCAGTCAGAGTCTTCTGGGCTTCTGCCATGAAGAAAGCAAATAAAACCCCATCCACTTTGAGCTGCTGATGTACTTGCCTTTGTTGTGCTCTTTACCAAGCCCTCCAGCACCAGAGGGGAAAGTTTGACTCACACCACTGTGACTCTGCATTTCACACAGCATGGTCCATTTGGCTGCTGTGGCTTTGCTTGAAGCAGGTCATGGGGAAGAACAAGCTCCTTCCTTCAGAGCCAGCAAAATCCCTCCAGTGTGAGCAGGCTTAGCCAGAGGGAGGGGAGCCTGTCTGTCAGCTTCTGTGCAGCTCCAGGTGTGCAGGGAGCCTGCAGCAGCCTCTGGAGCAGGACACTGCTGTAATGACTTGCACGTCTCTTGATCCTGAAATGCCTCAGAAGATCTCCAGATGAGCTGGGCTTTCAACCCAAAAAGATGGCACTGTCCAACAGCTCCTTGAGCTCTGCCAGGCTGCTGCTGTGACCACTGCCCTGGAGAGCCTGTTCAGTGCCCAGCCACCCTCTAGGGGAAGAACCTTGTCCTAAAACCCAACCTAAACCTGCCCTGACACAACTTTAGGCCATTTCCCCAAGTCCTGTCACTGTCCCCACAGAGCAGAGATCAGTGCCTGCCCCTCCTGTTCCCCTCACAAGAAGTTGTAGCTGCAGTGAGGTCTCCCCTCAGTCTCCCCTTCTCCAGGCTGAGCAGCTGTACCTGCCTGTGGAAGGGAGTTGGATGAAGTGATTTTTGAAGGTCCCAAACCATTCAGTGATTCTATAAATGACTCACACTTCCACGACTGGGAAAGGAGTACAAAAATTAGATAAACAGAGAATAAGAGAATCTGGAAGAAAACAGAATTTCTAATGGAACCAGGCAAAAAAAAAAAAGTCATTAGGATGAGGTGAAAGGCATTTCAAGTATCTGGGCTCATTAAGAGCAGGTGCTCAGTGGAGAGAGTATAGCCAAAACAACTGGAAAACTGCAGGACACATTTCCAGCTATAAGGAAACTCTCAACAGAGTGAAACTGGAAGCACCCAGATGTCCAAGCTAGTTACACTTATGGCTGAGTGAGACTGAAAGGAAATATTTGAGAATCTAACCACACTGCCAGGTTGGTACAAATATGTTTCTTGACTGGGGAAAAAAACCTCCCACACCTAAATCTTTCATGGAAGTACCAGCACAATCTAATTTGAGTTATAATTCTTTTAATGAAGCCAAAGGGAGACATTTAAGGAGACAAAACTCATACCAGTTTTTGCATGCTTGTGCTACAGCAAAGCAGGAAGAGGCCTGAGGCACTTGACTTGTCACACATGCCACAGATATCACACCAAGTCAAAGGAAGAGTATCATTAAAATAACAGAAGAAAATGAAACATAGATTTGCTCACATTCTTTTGAGAAAGCTGGGTTTATTCCAGGATATTGCTGTAACTGTACAGAGGCAGCCCAACCAAGAGTCCCAGCTAAGCAGGGGCTCTCAACCCTACTCCTGGCAGTTTCATTTCCCAGGCAGAGCCATTTCCAGCCCAGCACAGCCCTGCAGGCACCTGGGCTGCAGCTGTCTCACTGCCACCTTTACTGTACTCATTCCTGTGAAAGGTGTCCCTGCCCATGGCAGGGGGGTAGAACTGGCTGATCTTTAAGGTCCCTTCCAACCCAAACCATTTTGTGATTCTTTTTTCTTCCCAGATGAACCTGGTGTTCTTCACCAGGGACCTCCTGTTCACAGGATGCTGCTCCCCACCTGCCCCAGATCTGCCACCCCCCATCTCCCTCCATGTCCCTCCACATCCCTACAAACGCCTCCATGTTCCTCCTCCTCCCTGGGCTACTCCACCCTGGGAAAAGGAGGGACCATTAAATGAACTGTTCTGCTGGGACAGGTGCAAAATGTGCTGCTTTTATCTTTTCCTTTCTGCAAAGATCAGAAATGGGGGAAATGCCAGAACAGCCAGTGTCACCCTTGTCCCAGGCTGGGGTCACCCCCTTCCTGATGTGTTTGTGGAGCTCAGCAGTGTCAGCTGCCCAGCAGGACCATCCCTTACACATCCTGGCACTGGGATCTGCTCCTGGTTTTGGTCTCCCAGTACTCAGAGTGGGAGATGAGGAGCTGGGAGGTGGAGCTGGTGGGAAGAGGTACAGGCCAGCGTGCAGCGTGCCAGCTCAGAGGGACACAGCTCAGCCCAGCAAAACCAGATGCAAAATAACTCATTTGGCCAGAGATAACCAAGCAGATGAGGGAGGATGGGCTGGATAGGTCTGGAGCCCAAGAGAGAAATCAGACATGGGAGTTGCACTGCACTTTGTATCCCATGTGGAGAGAGTTCTCATCCTAGTACTTACTCATCACCCTCTCCCTGAATGTCTCCTTCAAGCAGCGACAAGAATGAGAATGAACCAAAAAGAGAGACAAAGTTCTGTGGAAAAGGGGTGCAGGGGTGGTCACAGGGGGAAGCTGAGCCTCCAGGCTGCAAATGGAGCACTCAGGAAATGGTTGCCCACAGTGTCAGGTCCTGCTGCTCTCTGTCAATGGCAGTGCAGCAGGGACAGCAGGGATCCAGCAAGGGAAAGGGAAGGAAAAGCATTGTGTGCTTAACAGGATTACCCTGGACTGAAAAGGACTTCCCAGGCTAAATAAACCCTGCTATGAGGCACATGTTGGGGTTTCTGCTGCCTTCTCCCAACTGCTGCTTCAGTTCTCACCTTGGCCAATTTCCCAAATTTGACAAAGCTGTGGTGTTGTGGAAAAAGGCACAGGAGGCATGGGAACCACAGCAGGCACGGGACAATGTGAAGAGTGAGTGGAGGCTGAAGGCAGCTACAACACCACACCATTCCTAAAATCCAGAGTGATTCCCTTGAGGCCTTCCCTTGAGGGGTGGAATTTATTCATTTTTTTTTCAAACTGAAGATGCTGTTTGTCAATGGAAATATGATACAGGCTGGGGACCATGCTCAGCTGCATTTCTGTCCCTGCATTTTGGGAGAGATGGAAACAGAGCTCTGACTCCTCAGGTGATGTTTGGAGGCACAGCTGGGTTCAGTGTCACCCACCCTGCTCACAGAGGGTGTTAGGGCTCTGAACTGGGTTGATATTATCCTGTAAAACAGGGAGTTGTACAGATGCTGCACCATACCTCTCTCCTTCCCACACACCTATCCCAATTCCCCTCCATTTTTGTACCAGCACTTACAGGGAAGAAACTGCTTGTCTAACCCAGATTTGCACTCTGAATAACAAGGGGAGCATGTCAACAAAGTCCAGGGGGGAGGAGCAGAGCCAGAGGAGCTCCTGAGGTGGTCAAGAACTGGAAAATGGGAGGAGCAGAGCGAGGGGAGCTCCTGAGGTACTCAAAAATTGGAAAATGGGAGGAACAGACCAGACAGAGCTCCCGAGATGCTCAGGAATTGGAAAATGAGCAGTGCACA
The DNA here is from genome assembly GCF_037042795.1 of Molothrus aeneus. Classification (NCBI taxonomy): domain Eukaryota; kingdom Metazoa; phylum Chordata; class Aves; order Passeriformes; family Icteridae; genus Molothrus; species Molothrus aeneus. The sequence continues at coordinate 111,804,943 of NC_089647.1, read as the reverse complement.
GTTTCTGGGAGCATGAGCAGGACTCCCTGGAGGGCACAGCAGCCACACACCAAGAGCTGCCTGCACTCTGTAGACCCCTGTAAAGGACTCCTGAACTTGAGTCTTTTCAACACCGTGGCTCTTTTCAGACAGTGCCTGGAGGGGTTGTCTCAGCCCAGGTGTTAATCACAGAAATGCCAAATCCAGCTCTGATTCTGGACTGGGAGAAAGGAGTGGTGTGAGGGATCTGGGCTCAGGGAAGGGCTCTCAAGGCTCTTTCCTAGGGGATCTGCTCCTTTGGTGTTTCACAGCCTGTACAAGTGACTCCTGTGATAGAGGGCATCTCCTGCACCCTTAAAGCCCTCCCTGTGCCAGGCCATGCAGGTTGCAGTGTCCTTTTAATCATGTTGGGGAATTTTCTCACCTCCACATCTCCCTTTTCTGCTGAGAGATTTGAGTTCTCCTGTTTAATCCCCAAGCAGAACTAAAGGGGGCAGAAGACAGAGAAGACAGGACAAAAGTCTCAACACCCCCTGTGTAAAAATGGATGTGTAGATAAAGCATCTTGATGTTGGGAGGGAAGAAAATGCAGGAAGACAGAGAGGAAGGAGATGTGCATGTGAAGCTGTCAGATAAACAGAAACTAAGAGGGATGGAAGGAGCAGAGAGCAAAAGTGGCTTTGTTGAGGGGAGCTGGTGAGAGTCCTGGGAGCAGGGAGGAGCAGGCAGGGGGTACAAAAGGGGCATGTGGGGTGAAGGCATCCCTGCTGTGGGAAGCCAGGTAGGTCTGCAGCCAAGTGTGGCACACACAGACCTGTCCAAGACACACATGAGCAAATATCAGCCACTAGGGAGGAGCCTCGGTGTATGAAAATCCCTCAGAGTTTTGCAGTGGAGCTCAATGAGAACCAAAGCTGGATCTTCCTCATATTTTTGCAGGAATGTTCAGGTTCCTTTAGGCTACAGACCCTGGTGCAGAATAGTGGGAGGGGTGTTAATAGCTTGCTTTAAGCTTGAAGCAGTTCCAACAACACAGAGCCTGGTGTGGACAGCAGAAACTGAAGGACTTACACTGAGGGAGGGAATTTGGTGGGACAGATGGAGAAACTTTGAGTCCTGCAGGAGAGAAGTGTTGCAGGCTGTTGGGCTGAGATGGAGAGATGGAAAAGGCTTTGGTGCTCTGCTGCATCCTGCTAGGAAAATACAAGAGGATAAGGTGAAGAAGGCTCTAGAAATGGCTTCCTCCAGGAAGGTGGCAAATTTATGGAAGGGTCACTCTGTCAGCAAGCTGTCCTTGCTTTTCTACACCAATATTGGAAGGAGCATTGCACAACCTTGATCCCAGGCTCTGCTCCCTGCCCTGGCCTCTCCAAGCCTCTGGCAGGGCAGGCTGATGGGGAGGCAGCTGGCCCAGCCCCTGTTCCACACAGAGGACACTTTCCAGGCAGACAAGCCCTGACCTATCCGATAGCACAGAACACTTTTGCTTTGTGAATTACTCATGGCATTTCCTGTAAACACCACCAGCACCTACGGGCTGTGAGCAGGGAAACACAGTGACATTATAAAATGTCTCCTGAAAGGGCAGCCCTGCCTCCTTTTTTTCCATTATTTGCTAGTTTACATGTTTGGGAGAGCTAGAAGTTGGAGCAGGGAGTGGAGTGTGGGGAAATCCAAGGTTGCCTGGGAGGAGGGCAACCTTATCAGAACCTCAGGACAGAACTTTCCAAAGCTGTCCAAAACCTTGGCGTGGAGCATTTCTTTCCCTAGAAAACTTTGGATAAGAACAGATGAGGAGTGCTCTGATTGCTTACCAGTTTCCCATCCAACTTCTGTACACTCTGTGCCTGAGGAAAAAAAATGCTTGTGGTCTAAATGTCAGGATAGAAAGCAAGCCTGAAGAGGACATACAGGCAAACAGAGCTGCAATCTAAATAAAACGTTGCCAATCTCCATGCTTGAAAGTTCCCCAAACTGTGACACTGGGTTGAAAAATGACTTAAGCATTTTGCTTTGAAAAAGAACAAGAAAAGAGGCAAACAAAGAAACCTCAGCCTCCCATCAGGTCTATTTGTCTTCTGATATCTTTGTTTTCAGGTTCACTGGGGAGGGGTTCAACCATCTCCCTAGGACTGTGACACGTAGAAACAGCATAAAAATTGACGTCTCAGATTGTCATGTGACTGCAAACATCCAGGCATTTAGAAAGCAACAAACATCACAAGATTCAGAATTCATCATAAGAGCAAGGAACCATCACATAATTTGCCACTAGCACAAAGCAAAGCTGACAGTGTCACCTTACACTGGCATAAACTAATGAATTGCTGTAAAAACAGGCTCCAAGGACTTTTGAAAGTCGAGCTGATTTTCCCCTTGTTTTATGGTGTCCTCAGCCAGGACCATGGGAGTTACCTTGCCAGGAGGTTTATAAAGACTCATTTTTTCCCCTCAAAGGCTCACAGTCCAGTGTGTGATGTGGTCCAGTAAAGGGCTTGACAGGACCAAAGCAATTAGCCAAAAAAGATATGTAAAGACTGGACATAAATTATTGCTCTGGACTGAATAGAGAAAAAGACAAAAGAATTATCTGCATGATGCACTATCACAAAAAAATGTGAAAGTTAAATAGACATAGGCAGCTAATTCAACCTGGCAGGTGCTGGGGCTGTGCTGGGGCTGTGCCAGAAGGATTGGTGCCATCTGGTCCATGGCCTGATGGAGGTTTTGATTAGAGGAGGAGCACTGATGGATGGATCATGCCAGGGCAGATGCAGGGCAGGGAGAAGGGGCAGGAGCAGGGAGACACCTCAAGACACACTCAGGGGGCAGCACATTTGGAATTATTTTGGAATGAAATAGCCAAGGCTTAATTGTATTGCAAACTTCTGAGCACATTTCCACTGAGTTCTGTCCTTTTCTAAGAACAGTCCAAGCCCTCTTTCTGCTGCCCATCACAAGGAAGAGTGGTGGTCTCTTGTAAGAATCCCAATACTCCTTTTCAGACCACAGCAATTTGAGAGTATCCCAGGAGGAATTTCTGATATCCTGCAGATTAACACAGAAAAGGGGAAGAGATTCTTCTAGTAGAGAGGAAAACTAGTTAATCTATATTTCTAAACCTCCAAGAACCTGAATCTCTTCTGACTCAGCAGGATCAAAATATCTGTATTTGGTCAGGTTGGATTCTCAGCCCAGACCTCCCTCTTCCTCTCCAAAACCACTGTGCTCCCACACAGGGGGTTTTGTGGGGGATGTTTGCTCTGAGTGTCACCTGGAGCCCTCAGCCCAGGTTCCACAGTGGGTTTTGTGGGGGATGTTTGCTCTGAGTGCCACCTGGAGCCCTCAGCCCAGGTTCCATGAGGGTTTTGTGAGGGATGTTTGCTCTGAGTGTCACCTGGAGCCCTCAGCCCAGGTTCCATGAGGGTTTTGTGGGGGATGTTTGCTCTGAGTCCCACCTGGAGCCCTCAGCCCAGGTTCCATGAGGGTTTTGTGGGGGATGTTTGCTCTGAGTCCCACCTGGAGCCCTCAGCCCAGGTTCCACAGGGGTTTTGTGGGGGATGTTTGCTCTGAGTGCCACCTGGGGCCCTCAGCCCAGGTTACACATTGACCCTTGGTGTCACACCCAGTGAGCAGGAGCACTGGCACATGGGCAGGGCCTGTGCATGGCCTGCCTGATCCACCTCCCCAGGCAGCCCAGCAGCTCTCCCAGGCTCTGATGGACAACTTTGAGAAGATTTTTGCCCCCTACCAGCAAAGTCTCCAGGGGAGATGGCAAAACAAGGGGTTGGATCATCATAGAGCTAGCAGAGAATCAAAGGATATTTTGGGTTGGAAGGGACCTTAGAGATCATCTCATTCCAGCCCCCTGCCATGGGCAGGGACACCTCCCACTAACACAGGTTGGTCAGAGCCCAGGCCAGCCTGGCCTTGGACACCTCCAGGGAAGGGTTCCTTGGTCTTTTCCTGGTATCCCAGCTTTCCCAGCCTTCATGAAAATGTTTCCTCAGAGGGTACCAGGACAACCTTGTGGATGGAGAGCCCATAAAAGACTTGGAGGAGTTTTGTGCCACTTCCCATTTCAGTGGAGGACATCAGGATGCAGAGAAGGGAGCAGAGAGCTGGGTGCATGGGTGACCCCAGCACTGTCCATGGCCTTGGTGACAGACTGAGGCATGACAGACACACCTGGGGGGTTCTGGAGGTCCATGGACAGCCCCCAGCAGAGTGAGGGGATGGGGCAGGGTCAGGATCCACTCAAGAGCTGAAGGAGACAAGGCCGAGGGCAGGGCTGGGGACAGGATGCCTACAGCACAGACCTCAGGGCTGTCCAAGAGGCAGGGCTGGAGAGAGCCACACCTAAACCTTAGGCCAGGAGGGGACTAGAAGCCCCAGGTGGGGCTGAAATGAGGCTCCAGAACCCATGGCCAGGGTGTGGGGGGAAGCTCCTGGTGAGACTGGTCAGGGCTGTCAAGGATTGTGAAGAGCCCTGTGCTGGTTTGGGCTGGGGGAGAGTTGATTTTCTCTGGTGTAGGGCTGTGTTTTGGGCTTGGGCTGGGGGAGAGTTGATTTTCTCTGGTGTAGGGCTGTGTTTTGGGTTTGGGCTGGGGAGAGTTGATTTTCTCTGGTGTAGGGCTGTGTTTTGGGTTTGGGCTGGGGGAGAGTTGATTTTCTCTGCAGTGGGGCTGTGTTTTGGGTTTGGGCTGGGGGAGAGTTGATTTTCTCTGCAGTGGGGCTGTGTTTTGGGTTTGGGCTGGGGGAGAGTTGATTTTCTCTGCAGTGGGGCTGTGTTTTGGGCTTGGGCTGGGGGAGAGTTGATTTTCTCTGCAGTGGGGCTGTGTTTTGGGTTTGGGCTGGAGGCAGTGGTGACAGCACAGGGCTGTTTCAGCTCTTGCTGAGCAGCTCTCACACAGAGCCGAGGCTGTTTCTGCCCCTCAGCCCAGCAAGGAGAGGGGAGGGGACACAGCCAGGACCCCAGGGATGTCCCACACCATGTGGGGCCATGCTCAGCAGGGAGAACTGGGGGAGAAGGAGATGTTTGGAGTGGTTAATTTGTCTTCCCAAGTCATTGTTACCTGTGATGAAACCCTGCTGTCCTGGGGGTGGCTGAACACCTGCCATGGCAAGTGAGGAATGAATTCCATGTTTTGCTTTTCTGAAATGCACAGCTTTTGCTTTACCTGTTAAAATGCCTTTATCTCAACCCAGTTTTTTTCATTTTTACCCTTCCAATTCTTTTCCCCCAGCCCACTGTGGGGGGTAAATGAGGCAGCTGTGTGGGGCTGAGCTGCTGGCTGGGGTTGAACAACAATAGACCCTCTGACAGGACTGACAGATGAAAACACCACGGGAAGAGGGGTCCATCTTCTTTAAAAGCAAGTTCTTTCCTTAGCTCACCTCCCTGATGTGAGGTGTTTCTATGGAAATTATCAGCTCCTTAACCAGTGCCTGCAGCCTTGCCTGCAGAGTGGTCTTTTGTGCAAAGGCTGCTCTCACACCAGAGCAATCTTGCTCATACAGCTGACCTGTGTTCTTCAGAATCAGATCCTCACAGCACCAAGTACACCCCTAAAAACGTTTGTGGAGGTGAAGAGTCCAAAGTTAGGAAATGCTGTGTGATTAAGGCCACCTGTGCAGCCTTTCTTCATCAGCCTCGTGTGTCTGTGTTGGGAAACACTCTCTTAATTGCCTGCTGCACAGTGTCTTACTCACTCAGCTCACAAGGTGGGCAGTGCACTGCTGCTTGGTCTCTGACCTGTTCTGTACCCACTGACACTGGGCTTTGTGTGTCAGAAAATGATTATTTCACAGCTTTTCCCAAACTCCCCATCATTAATGTAGCAGGTCATGTGCAGTGGGGGCTTGTCCAGCTTCACAAAAGTCCATTTAAATGGGGGAAACCAGCAAGAGAGAAAATGAATGAATATTCCGTTTTTGGCACTCAGACTGGGAGTGTGAAGCTCTCAGAGCCTGAGCCTTCCCAGTCCTCATTAACTTTAAGGACAGAAACCACCAAATTCAGCTGAATTTTAAAAAAACCCACAGCATATCTGCTAGGTAAATCCCAGTGCTTCCACTTGTAGCCAAACCAAAGGAACAGCTGATTACTTCTGGGCTTCAGCCACTTTTTAGCATCTTAACAAGAGCTTTGCAGAATAGGTTGCAACAGAGTTCTGTTACTAAAACATGATCCTGGACAAAAGATGTTTGACATTCTGACTGCTTCCTTCAAGGGAATTAATGCACTTATATGCACTTTAAGGTACATGGTAGGTACACTGTAACATACACTTACATGTATTTCATACTCTTGGGTACAGAGCTATACACAACCAAAAAAAAAAAAAAAAAGAAATTAGACAGGATTTTTCAGGAGGCTGTGTTGGCTGTGCCCAGGAATGCTATTTTCTCAGGGCATTACATGCTTTTCTTCTTGCTCTCTGCTGGTTTGACATCCTGGAGCTGGCAAGAAGAATGAGAGGCCAGCAAACGTCTTTGTTTCAGCCTCATCTTTCTCTCCCTCTCAGCTCCCTGGCTGTTCTCTCCTGTGATGAGCCAAAGTCCTCACCATTCCAGAATTCCAGACATCCTTTCCTGAGCCAGATCCATCAGCCTTGGAGCTGCCTGCAGTGACTCTCTCTGCCATCTAAGGTCTCACAAGCTGAGTAATAGCCACCCTAATAGCCACCCAATTCAGAGGCACCAGCCTTTGCCCCATGCCTAAATCCTGTCTTCATCCAGCTCCTGGATTTTGAGTAAGACAAGCCAGGCTTTCTGCAATCACTGGGCCCTGCCACCCTTGTGCCACTGAACACCAGTAAATCACTGCTTCCTTGGGTAACCTCTGCACTCTGCAGGCTTGGTCCTCACCCATCCTCAGGTTTTTCTCTCAAAATCTCAGGGAAAAACCTCAGCTCTGTCCCAGTGATCCCAACTCCACTCCCTTCCTAGACATCCCCTCCTCATCCAAGTGCTCAGAGTCAGAGCAGCCATTCTGCCTCTCTTCCACGAGCTATCCTCCTAATCCCTGTGTTCTTTCCTGCCCTGCTCATGTTCCTGATCTCCCCTGCAGTCTCCCAGGCCTCACTCTGCTCTCTTTACAGATCTCACTTACCATCTTCTTGCCCAGATTCCTCTCTTCAGCTTTCTGGCCTTCTCTTTACAAGCTTCACAATTTGAGTGGGTTTTCCACAAAAGGGGGGTAAAACCACACCCCATAACCCAGGGGTGCACTCATTCATGGTGTTACACACCACCCAGGCAGTGATGGGATGAGCTGACAGTGTCTTTGAAATTAGTCACATATTTCTGAAAAATTGGACACACGTACAAGATCAGGCAGCAAAACTCACACAAACTGTACACAAAGCGAATGCTCTTCCCTTTACTCAGACATTTTTTCAGCTTAGGAAGGAAATACTATGTCTGAATGTGCACAGGACAGGCTACAGGTACGTGTTCTGTGGTTTTTGTTGTTCACAGGAACAGATAGATTTGCATTAAGGGCAGACACAAAGGTAGACTGAGTAGACAGATTAGGTACAATCATATCAGGTGATGTAGAAATGCCCCCTTTTTTCCCCTTGGTTCATTATCCATTTAAATGAACATTGGACTAAAAAAAACATAGAAACACCAGCAGTTCTCCTTTTCCTCAGCAGTGTGAAGCCAGAGCACAACCAGCTCCTACCTTCTCTAAATCCAGGGTGACCAGAGGTGAATGACAGAAGAGCTGAAGAAATTTCTTGGCTGATCTTTATCAACCAGCCCAGCATCATTTAGCATAGCTAATTCCACCCACCACAGGTTTGTTTTGAAAGCAAGATGATGCCATTCCTTGTTGTGGATGCACTGTTTAGGCATGTTAGAGCATTGCCCAAGCTCAGCAGGAAAGGGAATAACATTGCTAAGGGCAGGTGATATCATTCCTGGCTGAGAGCAAGGACATGCCTTTCCCAGCACCCCTAGGGAGTAGAAACACTGACAGCAACAAGCAGTGAGGAAAAGAGGAGTTGCATGGTGGTCCTCGTCCAACAGCTCCCAAAACATGCCCAGCTCATGAGTAGCCTCTGATTAAGGTTCAGCTCATGAGAAGCCCCTTTGGATTAGGGTCAGCACTAAATCATGGCCATAATAATGTGTAAATACACGGTGGAAACCCTGTCCTAAAGCTCACCAGACTCCCAGCAAGGATCCAGCTGTCTGCCACAGAGATGGGGATGAGAAGGAACAGACCGACTGCCAAACAGGCACAATTTATTTTTGTACAGTGCCCCAATTTGTAACAGAGCAATTATGTATTCAATGTGTCAAAGAGGCAAAATCCTTCAAGGCAAACAAGATTTTCTTTTCCCCAACTGAAACATGGTTATTGTAGCAAGGCTCAATTACTTGTTTCTCCAAACAATGCCATGAAACCAAATGGCAACCAGTAACCTGGATTTGGGGTTCCCATACCACAACAGGAAGGGCAAAAAGGCAGAGAGTTAATCCCATAAGTTTCATAGGCTGGAATCCAACAGTTGACCCAGAGATCTTCTAAGCAACAGTAGATGAGATGTGATTTTTAAATAAGGGAAAGGAAAGAGAGAGAGAGGAAAGTTCCTATTTTCTTTGAAAGCATCTGTGTTTGGGAACAAATAGGAAGCAAACACCAAAAGTGGACATTTACAGCTGAGTTGGCTGCTTCTGGAAAGAGAAGAGAAGTGGGCATTTCTGGGACACAGTTTGTCTCATCCTCATGTAGAGGTCTGACAGAGATCAGATGACTCACACCATGGAAAATCCTGCTTCTCCTCCCTGATGATAACGGGAGCCCAGAGTGACTGCTGCAAACCCCACCTGCAGTCCCTGTAGGAGGCTGAATCACATTGGTCTGATTAAAAAGAAATCATACACAATGAGAGAATTGTCTTCAGGGTCACCTTTTGGTGTATCCAGGCTTTCCTTGGAAAAAATTGCAGTTGACAGACCTGTGTCTCCTTGGTTTGGGAGGAGGCTGGGCAGAGTCACAAGTTCTGCTGGGAAAGGATGGAGCCTCTGACCTTGCTGACAGTAACACAAGTGCCCCCCTTCAGAAAGGAACGGAAAAAAGCCCTTCATGCTTCAGAAGTTGCTAATTGAGACTTGTAGCAGTCATTTAAGGAAATCCCTCTGTGCTGCTGAATAACCTTTGAGGAGGAAAGCGATGGCTTTCCTCAAGGCTGAGCTGGCTGACGTGCCCTGGCACGTCACTGGGAGAGCAGCGGGATTCACAGGCACGGCACAACCCCAGAGCTTTGGGAGCTCCTTGCACTGCATCCTCCCCCAGAACTGGGTGAAGGCAAGACAAAGCCCGTGGAAAAGATGTAGAAAACAGCTGATAAGAGAGAGGAGGGGGAGCTTTTGAACACAACTGGGCTCTCCCTCCCCCTGTCCTCATCCCTAGGGACTTCCTTCCCTGGATTGAAATGCAGGCTGGCAGCAAGAGGGCAGGAAGAAGAGCACAGCAGCTGAAACCTCTGTGCTGCTCAAAGGGAAGAGTGGTGGTGGGCTTCAGACAGCAACTGTCCTGCCATATCCCACCCTTAATGGTGCTGGCTCCTTAGGAGAGCAGGCATGTGGATGTGGGGCTGGATTCCAGCTGAGGGCCTTGGGAAGCAGCCTTTGGGTGCACCTGGGAGGGAGGACACAAAGCAGGAGGATCTTGTTGAACTCATCAGGCCAGGTGTTGGTTGGTTCCACAGGGAGGCTTTCAAGTGTCTGGACTCAACCCTTCCCAGAACCTGTTTTAGCCAGGACCTCCCCCACGACAATCTACTCTATCCTGACCTTCATCCATTTGATAATGTTATTTGTACACCTTGGTTAAACCCCTCAGGTGAACAGAGTTCTCACTGGCCAGGCAAGCATTGTATCATTCAACCTTGACAACTTCCAGCCTGGAAAGGGGCTGCCCAGGGAGGTTTGGAGTCCTCATCCCTGGAGGTGTCCAAGGAACAACTGGATATGGAACTCAGTGCTCTGGGCCGGGTGACAAGGTAGTGATCAAGCAGAGGTTGGACTTGATGATCTCAGAGGTCTTTTCCAGCCTTAATGATTCTGTGATTCTGTGATCTATGGCAAGGATGGCTTTTAAAAGAAAGATAAACTTTCTGGTTTATCTGGAGCTCAAATTCACGTGTTGCTGTTGTTCTTGTTGCCATAACAAGAAAGAGCTCTTGGTTTTCTAATGTGCTGTTTTCGGTGAGCTTTTTGCCAGAATAAACTTGTGAGGTGTGAGTGCCACAAACCTCAAACCTTTTTATTTATTTTAATAGCAAGGAGTTTACCACAATGAGCTGTCCATGTTTCTGTCTCCTTTATTATGTTGCTGTGCCTTGTCTTTCATAGAAGCAACGCATGCAAATTCTTTTCTTGAATAAAAGAATCACTATCAAGCATTTTGAAATCAGCAAATTGTATCACCTCTAGGCAGCCTGAAACCCTCCCACCTGTCAGATTTATTTTTTTTATAGGTCTGTGTAAAGCACAGTGCAACCTTGAGCCCAGTACCTCTGCTTAATGACGCCAGTCTCAATCACAGGCCTGAATTATCAGGTGTTTGGCACCAAGTATTCAAAGCATAACCTTGAAAAATAAGTTGTAAGCTTGCAGAATTTAACTAATACAAACAGCTTGGAATAAAAAATGTAGGGAGAAAGGGAATAAAGAAAGCAAAAAGTTTCACTTATTCTGATATTCCTTGATATTCTTTGGTATTCTTTCACTTACTCTTCTTAGAATTTCTACAGAATTTTTTATTTAGCACCTAGAGCATAAGAATTCCTATTTACCTTTTAAAAGTTTTCCCCTTGTCTGATGACCAAGAAAAAAAAAAGTGGAGGAAAATGTTCAGACCTCATTGTGTTTTCAGTTCTCCTGCAATACAGTAAACCAGAAGAATTGCTGGATGCTGAACATCAATATTGCATCTGTCACAAGTAAAACATTTTTCTTTTATGGCACAAAGGCAGTGAAGAACTCGTTTCCTGGGATGCTTGAGGAGCAGATGTGCTCCCTTATCTAATGGCCCAGCAGTCACATAATTTATCTGAAGTGCAGGAGATCTGATATTTTCCCTTTCTCCATGCAAAAGAGTTTGACCCTGCACCTTGTGTCCTTTAGATGACTGTCCTGAACGTATGAGATGACAGCCAGGAGCAAAGGGAGCAAGTAGGGCACAGCTCAGTTTCTCCTGCTGACGTCTCACTTTGCATGACAACTTAAAACCTCCATTTAATCGAAGGTGAGGGATCCCATTGCCTCTGTCACAAATGTACCTCTGTCACTAGGGTGGGATTTCATCCCTGCCCCTCTGAATATGGAATTGAGACTGTTCAAATCTGCTCTCCACCCTGCTCACCCTCCAGGCTTTTAGCTGCAAAGCTGTTTGGGTTTTTACTCAAACTGCATGAGCTCAACTCAGACCCAAGCTGTGCAGTTGGGCTTCACTTTGAGGGTGTAAATGGCTGGTTTAGCACTGAGGGTTTCACCTAATATTCACATTGTGTTGACACAGCTACTACACCTGTGACAAACCTGGAGTTCCCCAGAGGCTCCCCACACAGCACTGCAGTACAAAATCATAAAATGAAAGAATTGTTTAAGCTGGAAAAGACCTTTAGGATCATTGAATCCAAGCTTTACCCCAGCACTGCCAAGGCCACCACTAAAGCAGGTTCCACATCTACACATCTTTTAAATACCTTCAGAGATGGTAACCCCCAGTACCTTGGGCAACCCTTTCCAATGCTTGAGAACCCTTCTCATGGTGAAATTCTTCATAATATCCAATCTAAGTTTGGGATGCTCAGCAGAACAAATGCAGAACCTGAATTTTTGAGGCTTCCTGTACTTATCCAGTAAGAACCAGCAATGTAGCTTGTGCTGTTGGATGATGCATCAGCTGCTCTTGACTTTCAGTGCACTTCCACAGAATGTCTGTATTTTTACAGTAAGTTTTAAATAACCAAATGGTTGGCAACAACAGGAATTTTGAAAAGCAGCAGGTTATCTGGGCTTGTTGGGAAAGTTTTCCAGATGTTCCTGCTCTTTGTGAAGTCAGTAGAGGCAGAATCTCTCTGTTTGGGAGTCAGATTATTCTGCTGGTGGCTAACAAGCTCCCACATTGCCCAGAGTAGGCTTTGTGCACTCCTGTACTGTAAATGCTGTCTCACATGCACTGTGATTTACAACAGTCCCAAGACACAAGATAAAAGCCCCTGGTGAGCCAGAGAGTCTCACTGCACCACCTGCTCTGTGAGCTGACATTTTTACCTGCCTTGAGAAGAACCCAGCAACGAGGAGAAGATGGAAAACGCCACCAGCAGTGCAACAAACTCTGCAGAGATAAAACAAACCCTGTAGACTCTCAGTGAAAATGCAGTGGCAGCTGCTCTGATCCCTTTGCTCCTTCTGTAGGACTGTGTAGAAGCTGTGGAGCTTTATCTGAGCATCTGAGCTGTGGCTGGGAGAACAGGGCCCACTGAGGTGCTGACTAAGGCTCGGGCTCAGTAAAAAACAATGACGTGACCATTTCTGTGCCAAAGCTACAACAAACACAGGGTCAGAAGCTGGTGAAGAAGCTGGCTGGACCACACCAGACCATTTAAAGTGGTCTGCTGATACACAGCTTAGGCATATTACAGAGCTGAAAATTTTTGCCCACTTAAGAATTTCAAGTGACCACACCCAGGAATGTGTTAATACCGTTGTAATTAGGGGTGGGACAACTGGTTCAGATAAAATAAAAAACAACCTGAAACTACACCCAAAACTTTAATGATCCTCTCTCATCCTGCCCTGTGTTGTTTCACCTTTAATCTCTTTTTTTCTCCTCCACACACCTTTCCAGTTTTGAACAAAGAGGAAGCCGAAATACTGACGATAGCAGAGAGCAGGCTCCTCTCATTTCAGTGACCAAAACCACCAAGTATTGCAGTCTCATAAAAAATCAAGACCCTTAATCTCCAGCTTGTTGTGCACAAATGATCTGTGCTTTATAAAATCTCTCCTGGACACACATTTTTTAGCCTCCCTCCAGGTTTCAAGCAAAGAAAGGTAATTACCATTCCCTGATTGTATTTGTGAGCACCTGATGTTTGCAGTTTAAATGATCACATGTTTCTGATGAGCAGCTACAACAGCCTGGAAAACACCTTTCTTCCCAACACCCTTCCCTGCCCCACTTCCTCACATGGGGGAATTCAGATTAAGAGAGGATGTAGGGAAGACCTGCATATTTCCACGTTTTTTCTCCTGTTCTCTACTCAAGGTCAAGCTGGTTATTGGATGTAGAATAAAGGAAGAAAGCCTTCCTGCTACCCTGAAGGTGAGAGTGGAGAGAGGATAGGGCCCCTTTCTTTTCCTGTAGCATGGATCCACTTCCTAGGATCCCCACTGGGACTGAAGACTTGCTCTCTTTCTCCTGCCTTTCTGGAAGCTCAGAGCATTTTTGGCTCCTGAGCTGGGGTGTTTTCATCTGCCAGAGCATGGATTTGTGGAGGAGAGATGTGAGGAGGGAAGGGCTGTCTAGGGACTGTTTAGTGGTCCCCATGGCTAATGATTTCTTTTTCATTTGTGTACAAGTCATGTCTAATCTTTCCAGGTGACACTGTGAGTCCTAGACATGAAAAGAAAAACAAATGGGGGCAACAAAATTAAGATAGTGTTGAGACTTGAGTAAAGGAGTCATATTTTTATGATTTATGACGTAGCCCTGAAAGGTTAACTTTTTTCTGTTTGCTTATTAAACCACTTGTTTGTTTTACCTTGAAATTATCAGGAATGCTTCAGGTTCCTCTTTACATTTTGTTAGTAGTCAGCCTCCAAAAAAAACTTCAAGGAACATGGCTTGAGACAGCTCCCAAGGGCTTCAACAGCAGCAACAAAGGAGCTGAATCCTTCCCTCATGGGCCAGGTTAGTTTGTCCTTTTGCCCCAGCTGTTTCTGCTGCTTCAGTTACATTTGACTACGTTAATTAAAGTGTAGTAAACTTTAGCCTGACTGAAAACTACTTCCCTTTCAGTTAGGTGGCATTTCTTTAATGGTAAAGTGTCCTCAGCTTCCTATGTTTCTTTCATGGTGTGTACTCTTTAAACAAATAAATTCAGCACAACAAAACCCATGCAGGAAGCCAGCCATTTGCTAACAGGGAAACTACTGTGAGATCATGAGCACCTTTAGGATTAAAGGAAACTTTCTGGATTTGGTCAGGAACTAGTAAAAAAGTAGAGTGCCTTTTTTACCTTCTTTGAGTAAAATTTCCTCTTTCCCCCAAGCTCAACCATAGACACAAATCTCAGTAAGAATCGCCTTCCAGATACCAATAGAGTATCTATTAAGAAAATAGATTTTATTTGGGGAAAAAATCTGGAAAACTGCACATACAGCTCACAAGTTTCAGACACTCAAAGTATGAAGCTCTGTGTCACGAGGAGTCGCAGGTGAGGGCTGTAAGTGGGGTGGGGGCAATAGCACAGTCACTGACCCCAGCTCTGCACCCCCGCCTGGGTTAGTTCTGATGAGCTTCAGATGGCTTTGATCCCCATACAGGCCATTCACTTATGATTTGGACTTGTTGATCCTCATGAGTCCCTTCCAACTCAGAATATTCTGTGATTCTGTGATCTGATACCCCAGTTTTGAATGCAAAGAGCAGCCAGGAAACACAAGTGGAGCCCAGCCCATGGCCAAACCATGTACCTACATTCCTGGCTCTTCCCCACACCACCCTGAAAGCCTCCATCCTCCAAGGTCGGAGAGCAGCTGGCTTTTAGCAGGAAGGGCTCCCTGAGAGAGAGAGCTCCTGAGCTCCCCAGGCACCAAGTCAGCTCCTCCAGCAGGCACCGTGCTGCACTCACTTTCCAGAACTCCTTCACTCCCACCTCTCACTGCCCGTTCTTTCCCCCTTTCATTTTTCTCCCTCTCTCACACGCCATGACCTTGGTGGCAGAATGAACACCCTTAATCAAAAAGGGAAGAAAAACAAGTGCAGCCTTGTGCCACCACCTGTAAGCTGCCCTGAATTCATTACCTGCACGGTGCCAGACAGTGACGTTCCCAGCCACCGTGAGCGAAGTACAAACACTACCTCACACCAAAGGCATGTGCGTAGGAACAAAAAAAACAACAACAGGATTCCTGTACCCATTACTTCAGTCTTGCAGACTTTCTTTTTTTTTTTTTTAATGTTATTTTGCCTCAACATGGGCATTAGGGCCAGGCTTTTGATTTATTTCGTTATTTCTTCAGATATGCGTGAAGTTTGTTGGCAGGTCCAGCCGCTTTCTAAAGCTTGTCACAGAGTTTAAAACAGCTGGACAGCTCTGCAAAATAATAAGCAAGGCTCCTTGTTGGTTTAAAAGCTAGGAAATATTAGAAGATGACAAACACTAGATCATCTCCTTGCTTTCCACCTTCTGAGCTCTTGAAGTGCGTGCTATCAAATTTCCAAACTTCCCAGTCATGGTTACGAGGGCTGGAAACTCGTGTTGCTTTTGTTTTAATCCTGAAGCTCCCCCCTCTTGGGTGGCACAGCTGTAGGTGGCTCTTGCTCTGTGAAGGAATTGCATGAAAGTTTTAAAAACAGGTAGCTTTTAAAAGGGCAAGGGTTATGCACATAACTAAGGGTCCACTTGGAAAATCTCTTCTGCATTCCTACGAGCAGCACTAATGATTATCTAAACAGAAAGGTCTTTTTCATCTCATTTACTTTTAGGCCCTCTTCTGTCTTCTACCTTTTTACATTTCTATCAGTCTGAATATTAAGTTATATTAATATTTTTGCTTAGGTTTGTTCCTTTACATGTCTTTGCCATTATACACATTTATTTTTACATACATGCATGTCTATATGAGTATACATATACACACAAACATATGTGCTTTGTATATTTAAAAAAATACATACAGGCACAAAAAAAGTATATATAAGTTTATAAACACATCTATGCAAAGATACAACCCTTGCAAGAGGAATTGTGTTTGATTCAACAATTCCTTTGGCCCTTTAAAACACCAACCAAGGCAGTAGTTGTAAAGTGTTTGGCCAGGTGTCAGGAAGATTATTTTCTCAGCTTATCTAAAGGAACGTGTGCCTTGCTCATGGAACCAGCTACTGGTTTTCCAGAGACAGGGGCATTTAGCAGTAAAATGGCACCAAAAAAAAGCCACTTTCCAGCTCTCCTGTCCTCATTTGCCCTTTGCAAAGTTTCAGCTTTCTGTTGTTTAAAAAGCCAGAGGTGCAGTGGTAGGTTTTCTGGACTTTATTTAAGCTGTTCATACTGGGGTATCTGGTGGCAATACCCATTGCGAAACAGGCCACCACAAGCAACTCAGAAACAGAAAAAGTTTGAGCTTTGCTAAAGTTTGCACAGTCCTTTGTGCAGATGGGCCACCTCCGAGTGGCCCATGCAGCTCATCTGCTCCATTCTCAGCATCCTCAAGGGCTGCCTGGGAAATGGCCAAGAATATCCCACCTATGAAGAGCCCAGATTTATAGCCTGGACTAAATCAGCCTGGGATGAGGGATTTGGTATCACATTTCCATTCCCGGGGTACCCAGGCACTGTGCTTGCTACTGTTTAGTTTTTGGAAGTTTCAGGTTCAGAGCAGTAATAAATTTAAAGGGAAAAGGTCACACTTTAATTATAAAAATACCAGTTTTTTTTGCTTCACAGTTCTCGCTTTTTTCCCTCTTCCCGACATATCAGTCATTCAGGGATCGTATTTTACCACGTCTCTGCTATTTCCCAAGCCAATGGGAAATGAAACATTAGATCATAATGAAACAGCAGCAGTTATGTGCTCAGAAATGCAAGAAGCCCTTTTTACTATGGTTTTGCTCTTATCCAATTTCAAAGGCTCACTAGAAGACTTGTGAAACTAACCCACTCAAAGTGTGAATCAAAAGCTTGGTCTGTGCTTGTAAGCCATGCTGGAGAAGGAAATCTGTCTGTCCTCTGTGCTGAGTCAAGCTATTAACCCACCCAAAACACATGTACGGGGAATTTACGGAGCACCCACTTCTTACCGCGTCTGGCCCTGCTCCTGCCAGTCTGACACAGATCCTAGCTTCCACCCCCTCTTGTCTGCACCTCCCATTTGTCTTTTTCTAGCTCCCCTTTGCACTCTTGCTCTGGTGGAGTGGGAAATTCTGCAAGACAGAAGCAGCCCAAGGCATTCAAACTTCCAAAGTGTCAGCACTGGGCTCCTGCACCTTCCCAATCTCTCTACAAATCCCATAATTCTGGTCACTGCAATCAATTCACTTTTCCCCAGTGTTTGGCAAAGGAGAGCCCAACACTCAAATGCTCTCTCAGCCTGGGACCCTCTCTCTGATCAGTCAGCACCTTCCTCTGGGACTTCCACTTTACAGCTGCTGTCCAAGGCCTGAGGTTGGGAGCAATAATGGGATTTGTGGCCTGTAAAGCACTGATCTGATTGCTGTTGCCTTTATAGAATTTTTTTTTTTTAAAAAGCAATATTTATAAGTGGTCATCAAACCTCCACACTTTCTTCAACTGGATTTTTTAAAAAGCAAAAAGAAACCTAGCAAAACAAAACCAAACCAAACACTTCCTTTGGCCCAAAATGTCAGTTGTGCAAAAAGTGCTTTGTTATTACCAATGCTTCCCTGAAAGGTCAGCATTCAGGGTATGATTTTCTTTGTTTGAATGAAAACCCTCAAAGCATCCAATATATTATTTTCAAGAGTTTTTCATAGGGAAAAATAATTAAAAAAACCCCTAACTTTATTTTTTCCCTTCTCTTTCTTTTGCATCAGATGAGTTCCACACATTGTCTAATAAGGTTAGGTCTTGGGGTGAAATTATTTGATGTAGGGAAGGCAAGGAAAAAACTCCTGTTTTGTTTCCTACCAAGGGACACTGTTCTGGGAGTAGGCCACCACATCTACATACAAGAACTTGAGCAATAAACAGTCAGAGCTGAACAAAATATTTTTTGAACATGACAAATAATAAAAGCAGAGATGGGATAGATAAATATCATTTACATATTTAAATACTTACTAACTTGACTCTGGTTGACAAATTATATTTAAAAAATGATTGAGGGAGAAAAACATTTTGAAAGGTATTGATATTTTAAAAATTAGGCAGTGTGTTAATTTTAGAATAGAGCTGTTGTTTCATACTGTGTACATGTTAAGTAGGAAAGATGTAGGGAAAAACTTTGCCCTGAAGATGAAACAGAGTCTTTGGTCTGAGACTGCCTTTTGCTGACTCAGAACAAAGTCGTGTTTGTGGAGGGGTCACACTGGAGGAAAATGAACCCAAACCACAAAACATTTCACACCAGAGTTTTGCTCTTGTTATTTTTTCTTTATTGCAGTCCGGCTACCAGATCAAGGATGTATTACTTACGTGTTATTTATACTTTTGTAATTAATGGGTATGAGCATTATTAGTGACCTCTTGCATCATCATCACCACCACATGCTTTCATATTCAAAGTGTTTCCGAGGGCCTAAGCAGGCAAAAAGGGAACAAGTTGTTTGTTGTAGCAACAGCTCTTTCCTTTTTCCCGGGAAAACTCCTCGTGGCCTCCAGACACTTTATAAACGGGAGGAACCACTTTGGAGAAAGGGAAGATGCTGACTCAGTTTCCTCCCCCCAGAGGATGAGAGGGTGAAAATATCCCGTGGTCATATGGGGAAAACACTAAATTAAACATCTTAAATGTCCGTTCAATTAGGCTTGAAGGAAGGTAGCTCGGCATACGAGGATAATGGGAGTTATTTACAAGGGATTGTCAGTTACATAAATATTCCCAGGCTGTTATCTGACATTCCCCATTAATCACTCGGTACTTCAGTTCATTTTTGCAGCTACCCCGCACCAGGGTTGTAGCCCTGGACACACACTCAGCTGCTGGCTGGTTAATCCGAATGTCCAGGCCAGCCCTAGCGTTTCCTTAGTGCTTTTTCCTGCTGATCCCATTGCCTCAGTGCTCCACACCCTCTCTCAGAGATTTGGCGACGTCTGTCTGCTCCTGCTGCCGCCCAGCTATTCCGCCTGTGCTTGTCCTTATGGGGAGAATCCAGCCCCGACTGAAAGGCACACCAAAGCCCCAGACAACGATGCTGATTTGTTTATACCCCTTCATTACTTAATGCAAAACATAAAGCAGATCATCTGCTGCTAGGAGGTTCCAGCTTCCCCTCCTTCCAAAGCTCAAGTTTGGCTTTCCATGGGACTTCTCAGGAAGCAAGGGAGCTCATGCTTGAGATCACTGTCAGAGATTGCCCAAAAAAGGAGAAGGAGAAGGTTTGAAAACCTCCCCTTCTCACCCCTACATTTATATTTTTTACAGAAGAGCAGGTCTGGGAAGGTGAGGGGGTGGCACACAGAACTTTTCCAATTGTCAGACAGTGTGAGAATGCAGCCAAATTCCTCATCCAGCAGTGACCCATTTACCTTCAGGCAGAGATAAAGATCTCATTAGATACTGTAAAACATCCCAAATTTTTTCTTTCTTTATTTTTTTCTTCTCTCACAGCCTGGGTGTTCATAAGCCTTAACTTGTGAAATCTCTATTCTCACCTGCTCCTCTGGTTGTGCTGGGTTTGCACCTTGCAGTGCTTCTTTCTACCAGAAAAGTCAGTAGTTTTGAAGAAATCTGTAACACCAAAGTAGGCTGACAAGCCACTGAGGTGTTTGAAGGTGCTTGTTAACGCTTTAAGAGCATAAAGTTGTTTCCAGCCAATATAACAACAGCAACAAAAAAAAAGTCTTGGGCTGCAAGACCACTGGGCTGGTGAATAGTTTTTTGTGATGCCCTTTTTGTAGATATAATTTACCTTCACTTCTGTAAAACTCAGCTTCTTTATTCTTTTGTTTTCTTGAAAAGGGATTTCTGCTCCTTAATTTTAGGTGAACAAACATGCTGTGAGAACCGTGGTAGTGGGGACTGAAATGACAGCAAAGCTCTGCTTGGGGAAAAAAGAAGGGAGTATCCCATCCAGGGAAAACAAGGTAATACACCCACATTTGAGAGATGATGAATCATGAAAACAAGAAGGAATTAACCCTTGAGGCTTATTTTAACTTTAACTTTACAAAATAAAGTTTTCCATGGGAGAAAAGCAGACAAATCAGATGGGTTGAAGGATGGGCAAGCCTGGCCATCCCCAGGGTCTGGGTGGCAACTCCATCCTGTCTGTGAGCTGCTTTCTGCAGCCCTGGATCCTAAGGCTGTTTTCCAAACATCTCTTGACAGCACAGGATTCACCAAGCATGAACCTGAAAGTTAGAAGGAGAAAAGAGTTAATGGCAGTGCTGATCTGATCAGTTCATGCCTTTGTTTGGAAGAATGTGTTGCTCTTCTGGTGTTAGCACACTCATAGTTAGTTTTTAATCCCTGTTCCTTTATAACCTTAAAAATAAAGGATCTCTTTCACAGAAGACTGTTGAAGCCAGCTCAGACAAGGATATCCAACATCTGCCCAGCTCCAGCAGAGAGAGAAATGATGAGCTGAGAAATGTTGTTATCCAGCTATATAGCAGTCCATCTGATATAAAGTGCTGCCATGCAGTTTGGGATTTAACAACCAGGAATTTGACATGCTAATGTGCAAGAGTGTGTGTGTGTGTGTAAGGGAAGTAATCTTTAATTGTTTCTATTCAAAGGAAACCCATGAGCATCACCAGTTGGTTTCTGAGACAATTTTGGTTGACCAGCTTTGATACTGGTTCAGGTAATGGACTGGTGGCCACTGAGAAGTTTAAAAAGTTAAAAGTTTCAGGGTTTTCAATGGAAATACAAAAAAAAAGAAAAAAAAAAAAAAAGAAGGTTGCTGTATCTGGAGGCTTTATCCACCTACCCCAACTATTCCAATTATAAGCAAACTTCAGAGAGGGGTTTACCTTAGCAGAGCAGCTGTTAATCTGAATTCTGATACAGCTGCTCTGTCCCAGGCACTCAGACCTGCAGAGATGCTTGCTGATCTCCTCCCATGAGAATTAACACTGTTAGGAGACTGTGATCATAAAAATGCAATGAAGAGCAAAGCTTTGGGTGTTTCTTTTCTGTTTCCCATGTAGAGGGATAAAATACCCCAGAGACAGCAGGCTAAAATTTCCTCTTTGACTTGCATCCTGGCAGAACTACCTACTGAAATTCTCCACAGCAGGCCTGCCCTAGCAGAGTCTGTGCTGGTGACAATGGCTTCTTCAGGTGTCACCAAGGTACTCCAAGCAGTACCTTGGTTCTTGCCACTGGCCAGGTGGCCTAAGGAAGTAAGGCTCTAATTTTAGTCTGAGACAAAAAAACAGCTATGAAAATACACCTGTTTTCACTTGTCAGCCAAATGGTCTCTAAGGAATCTTGATTTTCATATCAAAAGCCCCTTTTTTAGGAAAGATCTACACCATGGAGAACCACAGCATGTTTTCCAGTCATGGAGGCTGGAGGATACTCACTTGAGGGTACATTCACAAAACATTTAGCTTCATTTTTATGGTTTTTTCCTCCAATCCTGACATTTTCAGAAACCTTTCTCCATAACTCCTTCTCTTTTACATTCCCTCAGTACCCTTTAACCAGTAGATGATACCACTGGGCAGATATTCATCTGGACAGCTACCCAAATTCCCTTGGATCCAAGCAGTTTTATAGCTCAAGCCTAGAAAGATCCACAGAGAATTCTAGAGCTGCTAGGTCTGCTGTGGAGTTCTTCTAAAGCAGCAAACAAATGTGGCTCCACACTGACCACAGCAGGGAGCAGCTTGAGAGCCAAGGTCACCTCCACCTTCTGCCTGACCCAGGACTGGTGGCAGAGCAAAGAGGGAGAGTATGAAAGTAAAACTATGAACTTTCCACAAACCAGTTTATTTTCAGAAATGTACAGGCATTCATTCTTTATGGGTGCTAGAGCTTCATCACAGGTCCCTGCAAAGCCCTGAGAGCATCCTCTGCCCTATGGGGTCTGAGGATGATTCTAGAGATCCCCTTCCAAGGAGTTTCAAATGTCCCCATTGTGGGACAGCTGCTCCAGAACATCAGTTCCACTCACAGGGTTGCCCACCACACACCTAGGGCAGGTCAGACACATTGGAGCAAAGACAGCTTTGCTTCTTTTAAACTGAATTCAGTTTCATCACCCTTCTCCAGACTTGTAGTGTCAAAATATTTTTCTTCCCTTTTCGAATTTCTTTGCCTTGTTTTCACTGTAGGACCAAAATGACTGAGAAAAAACCAGCTGGATTTTATTTGAGCCTTTTATTCAGAGTCAGTTTTTCAACACAAAACAAACAAGAAAGGTCTGCTTGATTCTTGCTCTGTGTATTATGTACAACAACTCCCCCTCCTTCTCCCTCTGGACATTAGGTGCTTTGAGGCAAAGGCTGGTTTGTTCTCCGTGTTGGGGCAGCACGTGGCATATCTAAAACTTACAATTTAAAAAATACAAATCCCAGGCACCTGAGGCAAGCAAACTGCAATCCATGCCCACATGAGCACAGGCAACTGGCAACTCTGTAGTAAAACCAGCCAGGCTGATTGGAAACTGGCCAGATGGCAGCTACTGCAAGCTAAAAGGATTAATTATTTGGGGATCATGCCTGGAGAGCAGGCGTGATGAATGCAATATATAATTCCTTGTCACGACTGTATGTCAGCACTGGGAAATAAGGAACAGCCTGTACCCTGGGATACAGTCACAATCATCTTTGCTCTCTCTGAGAGTTTTTTTTCGAAGACCCGGAAGATGAAAAGGGCCTCACTTTTTAGCCTAAACTGTACATGTGAACTGCTATGGTTTATCAGCCTTTGCTTTCCTGCAATTACATCAATGTCAAACACCTTTATTCATTTTATCTATTTCACAACTGTAGTGTTAATTAACTATTTTATTGGGTCTGTGTAATTAACCATGCCATGACACAAATTTCTACAAGGCTGTTCACTTTTTCCCCCTTTCAGCTTAGCACCCAAGACCCTGTATCGGCCTTTTCCGACCGGGTATTTCACAAGATAGGTGCTACTGCTGCTGGCCAAAGAAAACTGCCAGCCAACCTCTGAGAATTCCTAAAATTGTCCGGCCTAATTAAGCCCAGTTTTTTTGTGTAAATGGAAAAATCCACTGAGGAGTTTTCTGCCAAGTGTGCCCCGCAGGGCTCCTCTGGGGTTACCTCTGTGCTCAGCAGCGGGGGCTCGGTCGCCCTCTCCCTCCTCCGGCCCTCACGCGGCCCAGGCCCGGAGCCGGGAGGGCTGCGATCCTCCGGGCCTGCCAAGTGGGGAAATTCCTCTGCAGGCAGCAAAAACACCTCCCAGGCTTTTAATCTAAGGTATCCTCCTCGCTGTGGAGACAAAGGCAGGGCTCGGCCACGGCCTGTTCCCTGCTCCCGCCGGGCAGCGCGGGCCTGGCTGCGCTCCCGTCCAAGCGGCACCGGCGACAGCCTGTTTTTGACAGCTCTGCATAAGCACAGTTATTTCTAGCACAGTTTCCCTGAGCTGTGCCAACAGGCTCTTTTTTTTTTTTTTTTTAACAAATATATTTTCAGACCCCATCTAGCCCAAGAGTGCTATATTCTCCACCTAGACACGGGTGTAGTGTTACAGGCCCTGGATGAGGCTGTGGGGAGGAGGAAGGATGACCTGAGTTCTCGTAAAGCACTTCTACCATAATCTCTGGGGCTTTACCCTCTGACCTGGGCTTAACCACACATGCTGAGAACACAGCCAGGGCTCCAGCCACTTAGGCCCTGCTGCCTGCACGTCTCCTCGTGCAAAGCACCACTTTGCTCCTCAGGTGCTGCCATGCTGGGAGCACAGGCTGTGTCTGAGGGAGATGTTTGCTGAGCAGGACCATGCACAAATGCTTGTCGAGCCTGTCCCCCTTCCATCAAACTGCCACAACTCACAGCAGTGCCCTGGCAAGGCTGGATTGAACTGGAAGGGAAGAAATGAAGCTCTTTGAGCAGCTGACTGTGCTTGCCTTTCCCAATTGCCATCCCTGTCCAAAACTCCTTGACTGCCACAGATGTGGGCTCCTGGGCTGCTGCTCTGCTTGTGGGCTTGGTAAGGACATCCCCCCACTTCACATTGGGGATCTTTCCCAAGTACCTCCCTGGCTTGAATAAAGTGTAATCCTTCAGTAAAGCCACCTACTTTTGGTTGGACTTCGATGACCCTTGCGGGTCCCTTCCAACTCAGGATGTTCTAAGATCTCAAGATTTTTTAGATCCTTCTTTTGGTGACAAAGAACATATCAATGGATATCTGTCATTGCATCAGATGCAGGAATTCTGCAGAAAAAACCCAGATCTAGCTTTGGCTGCTGGATTGAAGGAGTTTCTGCCTAGTTTTTGTGAGATCTGAGTGCGAGAGAAATGAGCACAGATTTCCAGGGTGCTTTTGCATTGAAGAGATCTTCCCCACAGAGCCCTCCCCTCAGCCCTTCCAGCCCCCTCTCTACTTATGTGTGACTTCTTTAGCTCTAATCTGCTACTTTGCTCTTGTGCAGCTGGAGCTAACACATAAATAAGGCAAGCAAAACAGAGAGAGTCCTCTAATGCCTCTCTGCACTGCTGCTTCTCAGAGCCAAACTAGATTTTAGGAGCTTGTCTGTGCCCATTGCTGTTTTCTCACCTGAAACCATAATCTTCTCTTTGTGCTTTTGTGCTTTCCGTCACTTCCATAGCAACCAGTTGTGATGGCTCCAAGGATTATCGCTTCAGGAAGGAAATAAGCAGTGATGGAATTAAAAAAGGACCTGTTTTTTTGCTCTGATCCTGCTTTTATGATGAGTGCAGATAAAATAGTGTTCTTAGCTGATCTCCAGACAGTCCACAAGCTGAAAGGGTCACCACAAAGTTGGGTTTGTTTCCTCCTTTTCTCTGAGTCATTGTGTTCAGGACTTCTGGCTGAGCCAGAACACGTTCACCAAGAGCCTGCTCACCTTGCTTGGCTGACCTGTCCAGCTCAATCAGTTCATGCAATCAAATTGACTTTCCTCAGAAAGGATCACTAGTCTGGCACTAATGCAGCACAAATTATTTGTGCAAATTCCTCAATAATAAAAACATTCTGGGAAAAGGACCTGGATAACACATATGGTCACACAGTGAAGGCTGGGAAAACAAACAGAAAAGTTTCCTGAGCTTTTGGCTGGGCCTAACTGGTAGAAGTCCTTTAGGTAACAGTATTAACTTGGGAGAGAGACTTTTAAAGATCACGAGGAACATCTTATTTCTCTCCAGTGCCTCAGTCAGATCAAGCAACTCAAATATCTGGAGTCATAAGAAACAACATTGAGGATGCTGCAGGGAAAAAGGGGTAGGATGAGCCCATCAGGCAAAATCTGCCAGGAGGGTATGGAGGAGTACAACTCCCTCAGAGTACTGCAGGAGGATCAGGGGCAGCTGAAAACAGGGTTGATAATGTGAGTAATCAGTCCTGGGGACAAACAATGGGGAGAGACCCTTCCCTGGAGGAGAAGAATGGGAAAGAGGGAAGAGCAATGGAAATCTGTGAGTCAGCAGTGAGCTGTGTTACTCTCTGAGCTGGTAAGGGAAATGCTACCAGGATCCAGAGTCAAACAGGGACAAAACCTCCTGTTTCTCAACTGCTGTCCTTTTGCTGCAGATGTGGCTCTGCAGGTTTGCCACACCTGGATCTCACAGTCGTTTGTGCCCCTCTTTTCAATGCCAGGCATCAACACCCAGCAGACCAGCATGCAGGGTTCTTTGTGCTGCCCTTGTTGTCCTGAAAGGCCCCTGCAATCTGTGTTATTGTTTTCCCAGAAGTGATGGTGTGTTCTGCAGAAATGTGAGTTATTTAAGGTGTTCAACATGGCGCAGTGACGAACAAAATGGAAAACAAGCTCATTCCTCCAACAGGGTACGTTTCTGCTAAGCCTGACTAATCACCCCCTGACAGCAGCAGGAATCTGCTGGGGAAGGAGCTCTGAGGTGGGAATGGCAGGGCCCAGGTCCTCTCCTCAGGAAGCCCTTGGGGAGCTGTGCTCTTCCCACTCTGGGGGGACCATGCCAAGCTCTCCAAGCCAGCTGCCCACTCCCAAAGAAGCCAGCTCCTGCACAAGCCTGTGTATCTCATCCCATTAATAAATGCTTTCTGAAGGACACAAGCATCCACAGGCTAGATCTGTGTTCTGGTTCACAACTATGGAGGAGCCTTGATTTCTTTGATCTTTTCTTGGGTAGAGGTGGTTTGTCGTAAGGATTTCCTTCTGGTGCTGTCCCTGGCAATGGCATGCTTAGGGAGGACAGCAAGGCTGTCTCCCTCTCCACCAGCATCCTGTTTTCCTGGGGAAAGGCCCCCTCTGCCTGGTGTGGAGCACCTGTGCCCTGCTGTGTTCCCTCAGAGCCCTGAGGAGCTGGGGGATGTGCTGGCACCTGGCTCTGGGCTACCCGGAAAGCTCCATCTCACTGTTCTCCTGTGGGCACCCAAGAGCCAAGTCAGTGGGGAGGAGTCACAGGTACACTGCTCTACCACAGCCATGTGCTGGCAGCTTGAAGCAAAGTGAGTGAAACAAAAAGATTGTTTTGGTAGGGAGTGAGAGGAGTGGAGTGAGGTGGGTTGATGCCTGCAGCACCACTCACAATTTCATTGTGGCTGCTGGGATTGGCAGGAAAGTTCCAGCACTGCTGTGTTCAACACAGGTCATGAGGTGCCACCATCCCAGTGGGTATCTGTGGGTTTGGGGCAGAGCTGCTAAGTTCAGTCCAGCCACTTGTGTGGCTCTGGACAGGCAGTGTCACACCTTCCCCATCTCCCAAAGTGCTGCCACACCAAGCTGACAGCACCAGCCTGGGAAAGGTGAGGTAAAGGTTTGTGCAGGTGACCTTGAAAAGCTGGAGAGAAAGCCATTTGCATGTGTACTTTAGGAAATCTCTCCAAGGAGCCTAACGAAAGCTCTAATCACCAACCACCTTCAAGCCTGCAGTAATGACAAGGGGGAGCTCAGAACCACGAACAGGGTGATGCACTGAACTAATACATATTCACCACCTCTCACGTGGAGCTTGCATCAATCAGATCTGCTTCATTCTTCACAGTCTGATCCAAGACAGGTCATGCATAATCTTTTTTTCTTTTTGTTCAAGTCTGTGGTTCCAGTTCTGTGTACCAGGCTGCGCTGCAAAGATTGTTTAGCTAATGACTTTGGTGTGGTGTGTTAGAAAGGATTAGTTTCCTTGTAGGCATGTGTACAGGTACACAGAAAATGAATTTTTTTCTTGTTGAAAACTTCTGGGGCAAAACTAGGCTAGGATATATTTAGCAGAAAGCCCCAAAGGGACATTTTTCAGGATGTTACTCTTAAACCTCTTCACATCAGGGACACGACTGTCCTCTATGTGGAAGTCTTTTCCACCACTTTGACAATGTAAAATGTCCTCCAGGGAACAAGCAACATTTTGTTTCCTTTTTGCTAAACTTTTTTTTTTCCAAGATGAAAAGACAAGGTGAGAAAATAACATTAAAAAAAAAAGACAATAAAAAATTTACTAGAATTTGTAGGGAGGACAACATGCAAACCCAAGACTGCAGGGTGACATAAAAGTGAGACTGGAATAGAGATAGTTAGGTCACATGGTTCCATAAAGCAGGACCAGATGGACAGAAACCTGCTTTATTGCAGGTCTGAAACAGTCCAAATCTGTGCTGAGAACTCCCCCAAGCCCTCCCTCCCCATAAAAGCTTGCCTTTTCCATTCACCTTTCTCTGTTCCTTTGGCTACATGATGGCAGAGACCTACAGAGCACAGGTGGAGGAACACAGAAACCTTGTGGTGTATGCAGACAAAAGGAACAAAAGAAAGCACACATAAAAGGCTGGTGATGTATGAAGCCAATAACTAAAGCCTTTCACACAAGCTTCTTCCTTAATTACTGTATTTAGTGCCACTGGCGTAATCAAGAACGCGGAGCTGTGACAGACCCATGGTGTAACCTCATCCCCTCTCCTCCCTGCCTTCCCTGAAGCCTTTCCAAGAGCATCCTTCCTTCCTTCTCTAACCCTGCAGCCTAGAAAATAAGTCAAGGGTGGGTACTGAGCTGTACCAGGATGCTTTGTATGCTAAAATGACTACTGTCAATATGCCACATTATATCAAATATCTAGAAGTCACAAAAAAATCCCTCAAATCTAAAACTGACCTGGCATCATCAGCTCTGGCTAGATTTCTGTATTACAATTCCTGGGGAAGCAGATTTCACATAAAAGGTGCCCTCCTGCTCTCCTTTCTGCTGTACATGCAGCTCCCTCCATTCAGCTGTGACCATCTCTGTTTGCCTCTGTTTGCTCTAAGATAACTTTAAAAAATGACCTATTTTACAAAACAACAACAAAAAAATCTGAATTTTGCTTTTTTGGGTTTGTTTGGTTTTTTTTGGTTTTTTTTTTTTTTTTTTTTGGTGAGTGTTTTAGTAAGCTAAGACAATGTAGAGCTTTTTTTTCCTCCATGCTCACCAAAAGCATTGGGCTGGTGCCCCAGAGGATCTGGGGAGTTACCTTTGGAAACAGGAGTGGTGATGAACTGCTGGCAAAGAGAGGGCATGGACTGAGCAGGAGGGATCAGAGTGTGAATTCCCATTCTGTCACTCGGTGAAGTTAAACCTCTACACATCAGGGACATGGCTGTTCTCTACATGGAGGCCTTTTCCACCACTTTGACAATCTAAGATGCCCAGTGAACAAACAACATTATCATTCCCTTTAAATTGAATGCCTTGGCTGCAGAGGGATCTCATCCTGCAAAAACCAGGATCAGATAGCAGCTCTTGTTACGACATGAAGTACTTGGGCTGTGGAATAACTCCAAGTTCATGTTATTTGGGAAACCCCATTATTATTACTATACTCCTTTTAAACTTCCTGACTTCCTCATGGCTCCTTTTCCAGCCTGAGCTTTGCATCCTTTTCTCTCTTTCCCATCACTTAGTTGTAACTAATGAAAGGGAGAGGAGGGAAACATTAAAGTTAATTTCAATACAGCATCAAAATGCCTTACCAATGGTTGTAACTTTCCACTTCCACTCAAATTTAACAGTCTGACTCTCAAATATCATTGCAGATGCACCATGTTCATGCCAAGGCTTAAGGGATTTGTTCAGAATGAAAATGAGGTGGGGAAATCTGCATCTGTGCAGGTATTGACCTCATTCTGCCCCCTTCAAAGTTCACAGGCACTCTACCACCTATCCCAGGTGAAGCTGGAGCACTCCTGGGAGAGGAGTGTGAGGTGATAAACACCAGGGAGACCAGGACTGGCAGGGCCATCAGAAATAGGATAACGGGAATTAGCTGAATAAGTAAGACATAAATGTCCTCTTCCTACAGGCCTGTTCCTCATCACTGCTCTGCAGAGAGAGTTAGTAACGAAATTAGGCAGAAGAACCTTCAGGAGGAATATGACGGGAAGCGAAGCCCTGACAGCAAGGTCTGTGAGGCTCCCAAATGTCCCTCAAGGGAAGCAGTGGAGGTTTGAGTCATTTCAACAATAGACTGGACCAAGTGCTGGAAAATGGGCAGGAGGGAATCAATCTGCATTAGCAGAGAGACGTCTCAGATGACCTCAGAAGTTGTTTCCACCCATAAATCTGGGATTCTGTGACAAGACCTGAGCCAGAAGAGGGCTGGGGCAGCAACACAAATGGAAACACCTATATCCATGTACACGGGAGCTTTGGGTGACCACACTGACCTATGTGTTACATGAATGACAGCTCATATTCTAGTGGGGAAACTGCTTTCCACCACTCATGGCTTTGGGATCTGACTTGTGGGTGCCTCTCATCACCCAGCCCATGTCCTGTTTAGAGGGTGAGGGAAGAAACTTGGGACATCTCTATCACTTAGTTGTTCTTCATAGCTAAAATACTTCATCTAGGCTCAGTGGCTTCTGGGGCCTTCCAGATTCCCTTTTTTCTTCTTCCGGTGTTTGACTTATGGGGAACTCCATCTGGGAATTTTTGTGGGAAGGAAGGGCCCACAAATCTATTGATCTTAATCCAGGATTGATAAAATGTAGGCCTTTCTCCTAGCTCCACAAATTTAAAAAATCACACTACAGAAGTAAGCAAACAAGCAACAAAGATTAAATGGCTAAAAAACTGGGATCATTTTGGTTTATAATAATCCACACAATCCACCTGCTATATTTTAATACTCTTAGTATCAACTTCATCCCTTCAAGGATTTCAGTTCTCAGAGAAACCTTTCTCTTCTCACATGAGTAAAATATCAGCATGAGGAAGCAGAGACCTGTTTCCCAGGATGTGGGAGTCTAAGCATGAGACATTTTTCTTCCTTATTGCCTGAAAAATGAAGCTCTCATTCACACCTGTGCATGTACATGCCTGCACACAACTTCTGGTGGCTCAGCCAAAAGTCAGGGTTCAAACCCACCAACTTCTCTAAGCTCCCATTCCCACCTCTCTAAGGAAGAGGGATTGAACTCCCCACTTCAAGCCTTTCTGTGTTCTTTGTCACCACAATTCAGCACCACTCCTACCCTCCATCCATCTGAGAGCATCAGAAACCCCTGGGTACCAACAGCTGCCCATCACACTCCAGCAAAGGGCATCCATCCATCCTGCCTGTGGTTCTCCCTCATATCATTCACCCCAGGAAAAGTTTCCTCTTTGTTAGGGAGTCTTGCAAAGCCTTATTAGCCCCTCATTACCTGGCAGGACTGACAATAAGCAATAATCAACGAGTCATTTAGGCAAAGAAAGAGCTCCTGAGAGTGCCATTATTAATTCTGGGAATATAATTTTGTGTGGTACTGAAAAATGGCACTGATTCAGGCTCTGAACACAGAACAGGGAGTTCAAAGCACTCCATGTACAAAGGCATGGATGTTCATGTGCATTCCCACTCCTGGTGATGCCTATCAGCCAGGGGAAAGGAGATGAGTTAGTCTGTGCTGCTTTGGCTGGACTGGGCACTTGTACAGCCAGAGTCACAGCTGATCCCTGACCTTGCCCTGCCAGCCAGCAGCTCTGAGCAGCATCCTGCAGTGGCAGCTCTCCTATTCCCCTGCCACAGCCCCCTGCTGCCACCAGGACACAACCCCCCTTTGCTTGAGCATCAAAAACTCAGCCCTTCCCTTCACTGCACCTGAGGGAACAGAAAACTTCCTGCAAGTGCTTAGAAAACAGCTCAGGAGCTCTTTGGAATTGCATCCCTAACCTGCCTGAGTTAGCTCACTCCAAAATTCCCCCGTATGCAATTTTAAGAGCTCCAATCCTTTCAGAGGGCTGTCCCTTCTAGACCAGGCATCTGCTTGGCCCCAGGGGTGAGATGTAGGAAAATGAGTTTGGGGAGCTCTCCTTGGCTCCTGCTCAAGCACAGCCCATGCTGCTGGCACATGAGGATGTCAGGAGGAACACAGCTCATCTCTGCAAAGAGAGAGAAGGCTCCTCTTTGGCACTGGAGCCAAGTCCTATTTCAATGATGAAACTGGGCTTGAGCAGGCAAGGGAGTGACTGGGACAGTCTGGACATGCAAGGTCTTCTGTAGAGAGCAATTAGGAGCTGCTGTGATTTCCTCATCAGCTCTGGTAATGGCTGGTGTGACAGGGGAAAAAACTGGTAACACTGGAAGCTTTTATCCTTTTAGCTCCTCCAGCAACCAACATGCACCTGAAAGTATGATCTCAGAGATCACAAACTCAGGTGAGAGCGAGCTCAGTTCACAGGCAAGGTTTGGTGGTGGCTCGTCAGCCTTGCTGCAATCAGCTCCAAAGCTGCCTAAGCCTTGGACAAATGTGCTGGATACCAGGAAAAACCCAAATACCAACACACAGCAGGCAAAAAAACCCCAACCTGTGGTCTGCCCATGTGGCTGTGACATGCAGAGCAGGCATCCATGGCAGCTGGAATCCAGCAGCCAGCTAAACCAGTGGGAGAGGTGCTGCTGGGGTGCCTGGGTCTTGCTCTGCTGTGTGGAGAATGGAGGAGCAAGGGCACATCCTGCCCTGAGGAACTGGTTAATCCTGCTGGCCTGAGGGCTGAGTGCAGCCAGTGACTTGATTGCAATTACAGTGTTAAGCCAGTTATTGAATCCAATTAGTAGGGTCCTGTAGCATGCACAGAAGTGGATCCACCTGGAGACCAGGAGGGTGGTTATGGGCTTGTGAAACAGAATCTGTGCTGAAGAACAACCAGGCATTGCTGCACCCCTGTGTCTGCTACCTGGAGCTGGGAGAAAGTGGATTTTGCAGTGTGTGACTAACCCCAAAATGTGCCAAGATGGGCCTCTGTGCAGCAACATGACTCACTTCCTTCTGAGGACAAACAATTTCCCCCCATTCCCACAGGTCCAACAGCATGAACAAACTTGTAGCCCAGTTGCACTGACACCTCCATCACAGGATTCCCCTCCTGCTGCCTGGGACATCCCAGCATCTCCCACCTCTTGTGCCAGGTGGCTGGGGATAGAAGAGACACCAGCACTGAATGCACCAAAGCTGCCCAGGGAGCCTCTTTCCCCAAACAAGAGGTATCATGGGGGAACCAGGATTCCTGTTTCCCTCCTGCCACTCTGATGTTCATCTTCCCAGGCTGAAACACAACATCTCCCTCCTTTTTTCTGGAGACCACAGCTCCTACCACACACTGGACTGCTGAATGGCATCTCCTTCCTGACAGTAGTCAGTGTGCAAGGTGGGCTGAGTGGCCTGAGGTCATTTGTCCTGTCAGACCTCCTGTTCCTCTCTGCTCCTCTCCCCTCCTGTGTGAACACAACCCCCAGGGCCACATCCTCTGGACGCCTGCGACTCATCGTGTCTGACTTTGGAGATTTGCAACAGAGATCTGAGTAATTAAGAACCAAAGCTACATTTCTGTGTCAAAGTCATTATGAAGACATCCCTGTAGCCTTTTAAAACCATCTCAACTAATCCATAGGGAAGGCTTTCCTCCCTTGGGACAGGGATACACCCTTTCACTCCCAAAATCCAAAGTGCACAGAGAGTTTTTAACCTCCCTAGTGCAGAATTAGGACAAATACCCCAGTTTTTCTCAGACATACCAGTGAAGGGAAAGCAGCAATGGTCATATAAATAACTGCCTGATCTGTCCAGCATTGCAGTCAGTTTGGTGGCTCTGTGTCCTTGTTCTTGTTGTGCTCACTTTTCATGAGCAGAGAGCAGAAATGTTCATGGAAAATGGATTTCAGAGGCGTGCGCATAACTGTTCCTGGAAATCTAATTTACATGTTCAATAAAATCATCTGCTACCAAACAAGAGTTGAACAGGAAAAACCCATGAAGACACTTAGCTGACCACTGTACAATTACCTTCACTGGGTCCAAAGAGCAGAAAGTGTGAATGTATCCCAGCAAATGTACGAGTAATATTGTTAGGCAACCAGGAAAAAGCAGTTAAAATCAAATGATTAATGACCTTTTTTTTTCCTTTTTTTTTAATGTGGTATGAACAGGAAGGTTTAAAGCTCAGTTTTTGCAAGATGTTTCTTGCAGGGGCAAGTCTGTTTGGAAATCCAGCAGCTGCCTGGAGATAATGGCTGTGAGAAGCCCTAAATACCCATCTACCTATCAAGTGTGTAGACTAGCTCACCAAATGATAACATCTTGTTACCTTACCAAGAAATGGGGAAGAAATGATCAGCAAGATTAGGCAAAAAAACAGGCACTTAGCTAGAATTTCTGAAATCCCTTCCAGCTCTTGACTATGATATTTTTCTTGTCACAGAATAAACCAAGGACTGTTAAAAAAACACAGTTTCCCAGGGTAGCGGAAAGGGATGTAAGACAGAAGAACTAAAAAAGCACCCCGGCATGATACAGGAAAAGCTCCATCAAAAATAATGAATCTAAATTCACTGCCTCAGTGGCTGAAGAAACAAAGGATGAGATTGTTTGGCTCTGGACGTTGGAGCCTTAATGTGCTGCTAATAATGTTTATATCATAAAGCAGCGTCGCTGCATTAGCTTTGATTTAGCAACGCCAGTTTACATCAGCTGAGGAAGCCATCTGTAAATTCAGCCCCACAAATGTAAATACAGTGAAGGAAGAAAGGCTTGGTCATCCCTGGAGGACATAAGAAGGAGGCTGCTGGGCTGACCTGGGCACTCTCCAGTGCCTACCCTGCTGTCACAGTTTTGTCACCTGTCAGAGATGCAAAAGGGACATGTGGTCTGTGTGGTTCAGCCTCTGGCTGTGCAGACCCATCCATCCAGTCCTGGCAGTTCTGCTTGACTTCACTCCAGCTGTGCCCCACTCCAGCTGCACAGGGGACAAGCCTCAGAAAGTCTTCAAAACTCCAAGTGCCAGTAGAAGAGATTTTTGGATAAAACTATAAAAGTGATATTAAAAGATTGCTGGGACCAGACAGTTTCACTCAAGAGCTCTGAGGGAACTCAGCCTTGAAATTGCTGACCTATTCGTACAATACCACAGCAGCTGTTGAAATGGCAAGGCACCGCAGGAATGGAAGGTGGCAAATGTTACATTCTTTCTTAAAAAGGGCCTTTAGAGGTCATCCAGAAACCTGTGGGCTGGGAAACCGGGCAAGGCAGATTGACAGAAAGCATAACAAAAAGCAGGATAGCTGAAAGTGTGATAGAATGGGAAAGAGCAAAGTTTGTTGAGTGAGAGCTCAGACATTGCAGATCCATTCGTGTCAAGACCTGGGCAATTTGACGTATTTGTAAAAAATCCAGCTCAACAAGGTGGAGAGTAATCTCAGAAAACTGAACGGCAGGTTGAGGAAATCACCTATGAAATTCACCAGCAGCAAATAAAAAGTGAGGACTGTGAGAAATACCAATCCAAGCCTACTAAGACCATCAGGGGCACTAAATTAACATCAGGCAGGAAGGAAACCTCAGTCAGTGAGTTTGCTGAAAATTCCAGCTTACTCCTCAACAGGTGAAGAACCTTAAGAATGACTACAGAATTAAAAGAGAATGAGAATGTTTCCTCCTAGAAACGCTGCCTTAAACACAGGGTGTCCACCAAGGAGGGTATAGAACAATCCATGAAGACACTGAAGAGATGAGAACTGCAGCCAAGTCCTTCTTCTTGGCCACCTCAGCTGAGAGAGAGATCCTGGCAACTCAACATGGAAATATGACCAGGAGACCATTATTTGTGCCTGTTGTCACAAGGGAAAGGCAGCACAAGCCAGTCTATTGGGATGGAGGTCTAATACGAAGAAAAGGAAGTACTTCTTTCACATAATGCAAAATTGAATTATGGCACTTGTCACAGGATGCTGTGAAGACCAGAATTATAAAAGAATTCCAAAAGGGGTTAGCAAAATTCTTGGAGGCTTGACCCATCTGCAGCTGTTAAACACAATGACCCAAATGCCAGTCAAGAATTCCCTTAACCACAGTCTGCTCTCTACTGAGCTGGTAATATCACAGAGGAATTGTGCTATGCTTGCCCTGTCCTTACACCCTTTACCTCACAGTCTGCTGCTGGAATGAGCTGCTCAATTAGCTGGACCTTTGCTCAGAGCCATTATCACTGCATAAGACATATTACACATAGCATAAGATGTTTATTAAGAAATTGGTATTTATTGCAGGTGTTGGCCAAGTTTGTTCACCTCACATGAAAGTTTTGTCTCTGGCAGGTGCTAATATCTGATAGCTTGGGAGAAAGGCATTTCTGTCCTAAAAATCTATCATGCCCCTGGCAGTCTGTATCAAAGACCAGCTCCTTCCTGATCTCCCACAGCTGCTCTGCTAAATCCATAAACCATGACAGTGGATTACCTTTATCATTGATTTAACTGTCACCACTAAAAGTAGTTAGCAGTCATGAAATAAGCCAGCAAGCGCATTTGAAGCGATGCCCTCCCGAGGCACATATTTCCTTTTATCAGTTTTAAATTAATTCTCCTTCATTGCGTGACGTGTGCCTTATTCTCACTCTGCAGGATGAGTAAAAAGGAAGCACCCATCACTTTCCATCTCCTGCTCCATCTTTTCATTCCCTCAACTGCTCTCCCTTCTGCTGCTTCTCCCTTCCAGCTGACACAGGCCAGCATTACACAACCATGGCTTTTGCCAGGAGGGATTCCTTTCCTTGCTGAGGTGTGGCTGCTGTGCGGGGCACAGTGAAGGAGAAGGTGCTGGGGATGAGTTATGGGTCACCTGCAGGAGGAGAGGGGCAGGTGAGAATCCCTGGCTGCCGTGGCTGGACCTTGGCACCAGAGTGCTTGGCTGGCTGGCTGTGCTCAGCCTGCTCGGTGCAAAAACAGCCTGTGTTTTTCACTGCTACCAGTCTGGCATCTCCTGCCAGCTCTAGGCATTTCCTTTCTGAAGAAAAAAACAACCAAGGTTTGATCATTCACTTCTGGGGTTGTGCTAAACTTGCCAGCATCTGTTCCATCTGAGCGGCGGGGGAAAAACACCAGTCCTGGACTGGGAG
This sequence comes from Molothrus aeneus, assembly GCF_037042795.1. NCBI lineage: Eukaryota > Metazoa > Chordata > Aves > Passeriformes > Icteridae > Molothrus > Molothrus aeneus. The sequence continues at coordinate 111,768,548 of NC_089647.1, read as the reverse complement.
AGAAAGGGAAGGTACCAAGTTGTAATGTGAGAAATGAAAGCAAGAAAAACAGCATCTTGAGAGATGTTAAAGACAAAAACAAATGCTGTGAACAGGAGCAGAGACAGATTTCAGAGGAGAGGAAGGAAGACAGTGACTAAAGCACCAAGAGTGAAAACAGTGTACACATGGAAACTGAGTCCAGACTCCCAGGGTTTCTTTGTACTTGTTTTTCCTACCATTTCACAGAAATCATGATGCTGGTGGGATCCCTCTATACCCAAGGGTCAGTGATGTCAATGAAAGTTGGTGGAGCTGCACTGATTTGTATCCATTAAGAAGTGACTTTCTCAAATTTCTCCGAATTACTGGAGTTTAAAATAATGCCCTGAGAACCCAGCTGAAAACAACAGTTCGGATTATCCTTAAGTCAGGTCATACTAAAAGCTAATTAAAAAATTATTTAGAATGCATACATTATTTTTTAAGAGTTGCAAAATTCCTAACTTTGGATGGTCACATGGAAAACATAACCCTGGAAAAACATGTGTGTGACACTTTTCTATCAGTTCAGGAGTCACAGCAAATGCACAAAGAGCTCTACAAATTCCAGCTCAGCAAACAACTACTTTAGAAAGCAAAATAAGTAAATATTATCTCTGTTTCCTCACAAGCTTCTGTTTAACTTCTTGGATTTACCTTTCCATCACTCTCCCTTTCTTTCAAAATGTGATAGGTGGGGTTTAAAATAAAAACTTCAGGATGGAAAAAAAAAGAGGAAAAAAAAATTGATCCTTAATTTCTTTTTAAAAAACAACATTGCTTGGGAGTTTTTTTGGGTTTTTTCCCTGAGTGTTTGTCAGGTCAAACTAAAGCTTGTCAATATTTAGGGGTCCCTTTGCAGACAAAATCATTCCTCTCTCTCATTGTGAGTGCATGAGCTGAATACAAAGCCCTTTCAGTATTTTTTTTAACTCTCAAGTTATATTTTACAAGACACAATCCACTCTCCCCTGTGACTCCCTCCCTCCCTTTGCTCCTGTCAGGAGCTGCCCTAATCTGGCTGGGGCTGTCCCAGCTGAAGGTGACACTGAGGGAGGGAGGGAGGGAGAGCCCATCTGGTGACACCACCACGCTGGGCCATCCTCACTGCCCAGACCTCTGGTCCTGCTGCATTTTATAACCCGATTACCACGGACTTGGTAAATTCAGACAGATTGCCTACCAGCAAAATGCTCAATATCCCATTATCAGATTTGTGGGCCCACCATCCCTCTTCATTTAGGATGCAATAGAAAGTGTCAGTAATGTCCTATGGAGTTGGGCTTGAAAATGAGTCTTGACTATGCAAATCAAAAGTGCACTGGGTGAAGATACTCCACAGAATCACAACAATTTTAAAACATTTTTTATTTAAATATTAAATAAAACACATCAACTAATCATTTTGGTGTACACCTCTCATTTTAACATAAGAAATAAAATGATTGTTCAGTCATGATAAAAAATAAACTATACATCTCAATTAAACCAATCACATAGTGTCTTTAAATACCCTATTGCATTGCAGTCTGCAGAACAGCACTGTCAAGATATCTACAAAAAAAAAACCCCAGACTTTTAAAATGACCTCTTCTGCTCCAGCAATAATTCCAAAGAGGTTCTACAGCAATTGGAAAAGAAAATACTATGAAAGTAAAGTGCTTGTCATTGCTCAGGACAGGAAACAAAAGAATCTGTGGCCTTTAGATCCATGGCATTAAACAAAACACAAATTGAGGAGGAAGTTCTGTGGTTTAAGTACATGTGCTGCCCCTTACAATACTGAAGGCCAAGTTGCTGCTTTGTGACAAGCTGGCTTCTTCTTGCCCTTCTCTCCAGCCATCTCCATGCAATCTCTTTTTTTGGGTTGGGTTTTTTGGGGGGTTGTTTGTTTGTTTTCTTTTAAACCCACACTACAAATGAGCATGAGACTTTGGTGTTTTCTCTGCTGCAAGGCACCACTCATTAACAGGAGTTCAACTCGAGCAATTTTCTGTCACTTTGAAGCTTTCAGACCATGGAGCAGCAGTGGCAAGCTGGAGATGCACCAGTACAGACACAGATACAACACACAGATAAAGAGGTTGTTTATGGAGAGCCACAGACAGAGCCACATGACATCTTCAACTCTTCCTACTCCCACCAATTAACCTGGTCAATCTTTGGCTTTTTTATTTTTTCCTTAAAAAAAAAAAAAAAAACAAACAACTAAATAAACCAAACAAAAAACCCAAAAAACCCCAAAACAGGTCTCTATATTATTTGCAAGTGTGTAATACTGCAGGTTGCATGAAGCCAAGGTAACTTGAAGGCACCCTGTGTCATACTAGGGAGATGGGTCCTTTAAGCATTTAGACAGAATGCAGCTACACTCTGACACTTGGATGGCAGCTCCCAGCCAAGCTGTCTCACTGTCTGCTCACCTGCTTCCAAAGTTTGCATGCACTCCCCAACTCATGTCTGTAGGAGCACAGCCTGTCCTCCCCTTTAAACCTCAGCACAACCTCTATTGACACCAACAGAAGTCATGGTCTGCCTCAGGAGGGGAGTTGGGGTTTATACCAGAAACACAACAGAAGCATATTACAAAATATAAAAAATAACTAGTGTTATATAGTCTTCTGCTTCCTATTTATATACATATACAGCATTAAAAACCATACGAAAAAACACCTACCTAATGCAAAACCTCGTTTTGCTAATATGCCAAAAAACAAACCAACCAAAAACAAACACCCAAAGATTGTGCTGTTTTACTCACTTTTAATACAGTTTTGTTCAGAAAAAGCTGTACTCCATTAGAGTAGAATTCTGTTCTAGCCTATTCCTTTTGTCTTTGTCAGTATATAATTATAACCTCAATATTGCACATTTCCCCAAGAGTCAGTTCTGTTTGGACCCTGATAATGAAATGCATAAAAACATAATTAGCAGCGGAAATAACGATGTGCAGCACTAAGAAATACCCCTCAGGCAACTTTGTAGGCAACCTCCAGGAGGGCTTTTTAAAAAGAAAACCCTTCCCATTACCCCACAGGTGCTGCTGCTTCCCTCCTCAGTGCCTCGGCAAGAATATGAACAAACTTAGAGTTTATAAAAAGATTCCTAAAGATTACCCAGACCAACAAAACATGGGCATGTGTGCACCTGTGTGTATGTACACACACACCACTCCCAAACAAACATCCCTGCAAAAGACCAGGCATTATGCAATTTGGATCCTGATTACCAAGGGATACATTTCCAATAGTTACTGCTTCTGTACTAATTAGAAGGGCATGCTGAGCTTTTCCAGCTGATGTATCAAGCAAGAAGTTCACAGTTTTCATTTAAAGTATGTGTATCTGGGAGGTGTGGAATGGGGATGTTGGTTCCTTTAAATAAAATGAGTGTTAACAGGAGGGAAAAGGAAAAACAACAAATGGCAATGCTTCCATTTTTGTCTCCTATGAATGCATAATGCTGCATGCCACTGGTTTTCTGTTGTTTTTTTTTTTTTTTTTAAAGAGGTAATCATCTTCACAAACCCATAAATGAATATTGTGAAAAAGGGAGGCTCTGGTCCCTTCTTTGAAAAGCCTCTCCCTGCTGTGTCACCACTACTGACAGCTGCTAATCTTGCATAACAGCAGAGCTGTATTGGTCTGACTTGAGTACAGTACCGAAGAGTTCTTCCCCAACCACATCCCTCCCTGCCCCCACAAATGCCCCACCCATCTGCCCCATCATTATTTTTTTTTCCTTTTTTTTAAAAAAAAAAATCAGTTTCTATTCGTATTTGTTCAGTGCAAGAATAGTAGAAGCAAAAAGACATACATATTGCTTGTTTCAGTCCTATAAAGTTGCCAGCTTTCTGAGCCAGACAGCCTCTTCACATACTTCAAAATTTATTGCTTCTGAGAGTCACTCGTCCCCACGCCGCCAGCCAGCCACGGAGCAGTGGTGAAAGTTCCCCCGCAACGAGAGCTGCCCAAAGCTCTCACTTGACCAGCACAAACTTGCCCAGCTGGCTGGAAGTCAGGTCCTCCATCTCACAGTCCCCGTGCTGCAGGGTGACAGTGTCGTAGCTTGGGGATGGCGTGGAGAAGCTCTGCTGCTGGGAGAAGGGGGCGGCCAGCGGGGCCGCGCTGCTGCTGCTGCTGCTGCTGATGTACAGGTGAGTGTCCAGCAGGTGAGCGGCCGACGACACCGGGGACACGCTCAGCCCCAGGAAATGAGGTTGGAGCAGTTGGCTGCTGCCAGCAAAGGCCAGCTCAAAGGAGTTCTCTCTTTGCAGCTCTGACAGCAGAATGGAGTTGGAGGCTTTGCAGGTTCCATCAGAGGAGGGGATGCTGCTTGCTGCAGTTGTCTGGGAGGTCTGGGCACAAGCTGTTTGGAGTAGTTGGTGATGCTGGAACTGGAGCATTCTGAACAAAATCCAACGGGGAAGAGATTAGTTCTATTCCTATTCCATGTTCTATTCCTTCCTTTCTTGCCCCTAACCTTGACCATAACTTTCCCCTTTGTTTCCCTCTATCAAACCTCTCCTTAGCCCAGCCAGCACAATCAAAGCAAGCTGCCCGTGCCAGGCTTTCCCTCATTCTGTCAGAATTCCCTACCCCTTCTGTCAGGGGGCAACTGTCACAACCAAGTTTATCTGGTCACGATTTGGCCACCTAATAATAGATGTTCTAGAGACAATGTGTGCAGATAAACCGGAAGCTCAATTTTCCATCTCGCTTCTATGGGAATGAAGAGGTGCCACCACACATGACATTTGAGGCCACTGGAACTGTGCCTCCTTTGTGGGCTGTAACTTTTCCAAATTACAAGGTCTCACTTCCTTGCCATGGGAGAATTACAGGAGGAGGCAGAGGAGGAAAGAAATCATTCCCAAAACTAACAAAGAAAAACACAGCTTGCAGTAGGGAGAAGCAATGTTTTCCCCCACACTACCAAACTGCTTCTCAATTCAGCAGCCTCCAAATATTTGAACATTGAGATTTTTGAGTGAAATTGCACGTCCTGTGTTATATGTGCCAGGGCAGGAAGCCACAAAGGAAGCCGAGCAGTTTACCCACTGCCACGCAGCAAAGATGGACGACAGGAACCCCCAGTGACCAAACCCCCAACCTCTTTTGCTGTGTTTACCCCTCCTTGCTTGCCCTTAACCCAAAGTAAACGCAATGAAAAGACACCAAAGCTCCTCCCTCACCTCTGCTGCTGCAGCACCTCCTCCAGGAGGCTTCTCCCCTCTCTGCTGCTCCCGCTGCTGCTGTACATGCAGGTGTTGGGCTGCGTGTGCTGGAAAGGGCTCATGGCACTCCTTGCTGCCCGAGAGGAGGAGGAGGACTGACACACCTGCCGAGCAAAGCCTTTGATTTTATTCAAGCCGAGGAACCCCTTGGCTCGAGCGTTCTTCCGCAGCTGCTGCCTAAAAGCCTTCAAGCCTGTGGGACATGAGGAAAAGAAATGCACTTTAATCCTCCTCCTGTTTGCCTGCAGTACAGATCAGCCTTTCTGGGCACTGCCTTCCTGGGTGGGAGAACTGGGCTGGAAGAGTTCATCTTCACCCTCTGCCTGGTGGTCAGAGCAGGATTTAGTTAATGAAACAGGGACTGGGACAGCTGCACCCTTGTGCAGATGGACGTGCATGGCAAAGGAAAAGCCTGAGAGAAATCATGACGTTGTACACTCCATATTTTAGGAGGAAGGTGGAGCCTGCCATCCCACTCACGGCAGCAGAAATATCTCCATGGGCAGGCTGAATCAGTGTCTGAGAACCTTTCCCCAGGGCATTCCACCCTCTCTCAGGGCCCGTGAACATGAGAGGCAGAATATCCAGGTGTCCAGCCTCAGTGTAACACTAACAGGCAGCAAGTCTCCCTGCACCCTACCCTTTCCCAGTGGCTGTTGGGAGGGTGCAACTCCTCAGCAACAAGGCCAGGAAGGCATTACCTTGAGTTAATGAGGTATCAGATGCTCGCCTTCCTTCTTGGAAGCTGACAGGCAGGAGAGAAGCACCTCCCATGCAGCCCTGGACTTGTAACACGGGAGCGTCAGACTGGGAAGCGAGGAAAGGCGACGTCATCCTCGCTGTGGCCGGGCTCCCCGCCATTCCTTGACCTGCCAAACAGCTGCTCAGGGCCACTGAGCTGTCATTTGAAGATGAAGTAAGGCAGCTGTCTGAGCTAGTTCCCTCTGTGGGGCTGGCAGAGGAGGAAATGACTATACCTATGGAAGGGAAGGAAGGAGAGAAAGAACATTCCCAAGATGAGTACAGGAAGGAACAAACATGACATCAGAGCCTTCTGACCACCTACACTGGCACTAATAAACAGCCTTGAGCTGGAGAGGTGTCCAGCAACTCCTCTTGTCCCAGGGCTTGACTCCAGCAAGGGGTCAACAAATCAACAAATAACCTCAGTTTGGGCTCCTGTCCAGCTGGCCAGCAACACCAGCATCACCAGGCTGTGCTGGATCAGGCACACAGTGTTTTTTAGCACAACCAGGATGATTTGTGAACAGTTGTGCTTATTTAGTTGGCTCACAAGGTCTGGGTATGTACCAAACTCAATCAGTGAGGTGTTTTTTTGTTAAATTCAGGCACTTTTTCCTCCCCCAGTACAACAGCAGAAGCAAGCAGAGCAGGTTTGTGACCTGCTTGTGAGCATGCTCCCCTCTGAAGAGATCTAGGTGAAATACAACAGCACAGCTTCTCTTCCCTAAGGGCCCTGCTTACAGACAGAACTGGAGGGCAGAGTACAAACCTCTTTTCTAGGCTTTCCTACCCTAGTCAAGGTAAAATCAGCCCACTCTCCCTCAGCATCTGGGCTCCATGACACTCCTCTGCTCTTTTCCCCTACCTACAGACATCCTTCATCTCTCCCAGACTTACTTACATGGAGGGACATGCTGATAGAAATGGGTGGTCACTTCTGCCAGGGTGTGCCTCCTGCTGGTGTTGCTAGGGATGCAGATGGGGTGGTGGTCATATGCCTTAATTTCATCTTCCAGCTCCTTCTCTTGCCTCACTTCCTCACTGATGGTGGTCTCCAGCAGGCTGTTCGGGGAGATGGAGCGGTTCCGGAAGAGCCCGTTGAAGTTGGTGTCCACAGGGAAGAACACAGGCTGGAAAACATGCCAGATCACAGATTTCAGGGTCTTTTCCTTCTTTCTGCACTACCTTTTAATGCTCTCCACAATCCTGTGGCATGTCTCCAGTAGGAATATTGTTTGAGAGGCTACGTGACAATGTGTTCAAATGCCAAATAAAACATAGGAGGGAGAGAACAGTCACGACCCCCATTGTTGTGGATTGGCAGAACAATGAAAAAAAAAAAAAAGCAATGCAGAGTTTATCAGGGAACACCAACCTGTAATGGATTGCTTATGTCACAGTCCATTTCTGCCTGCAAGGATGGCTGAATCAGGCTCTGAGGTTGCTGGTAAAGCAGAGATGATCGCAGGGTTTCACTAGTGAGAGTGTCCTGAGGCATCTGGAGAGAGAGCGATGCACAGAAGCCATCACACACACTGCAGTTCCACGTGACTTTTCAGATACTGGAGAGTCACAGAATTTCAGAGCCACCTTCCCTGCAAGCTCTCTCCTCATGCTTTCTATGAAAATGAACAAAGCTAATCCATCAATGCCAACACAAACACAGAACTCCTCCTCCTCCTAAGTTAGGCAATTTAACTGGAAGTGCAATTTGCAGAGGCACCCAAACCACACTTTAAAGGGGGTGGGGGCGAAGAAAATAAAATGAATGTCAGAAAAACACATTAAGTGACTCATGGAGTACTTCTACAGGATATGCAACAAAGAAGCATAACCAAGCCATGCCTAAAAGGGCAGATTTCCATGAGAAGTCTAATCCTGTGGCTCATTATTGACCTGCACTGGAGGCAGACTATTCTTTGGACCATGACCCGCGGTCACTTCCTAGGAAACAGGGCATTAATATTCACTCAGCCTCCTGCTGAAGAACAGCAGGCTGTGTCCTGTCAGAGGGCACCACTATCAGAAATGGTTCTCAGAAGCTTGGCAGCTGCATGGAAAGGGAGATGCAAAGGTGCCTCTGCTCACCTCAGCGTTGGTGATCTCGGAGCTCCGGGGCCGCGGCTGCCGGCCGGCTGCCGGCCGAGTGGACACCTGGCTGCTCCGGTACTCCTTCAGGCGCTCCAGGAGCAGGTAATAAATGGCAGCAAAATGGTTGTAGCTGCTGTTCTGCAGGGACTGGAAGACATTGGAAGGGCCTTCTGAGTTGCAGGTAATTCAAGATGTAAGCAGTCAAAACTCATCACTAAGGGCTCAGAGCAGCACGCTCGAAAAACCAAGCAAAATCCACAAGGGCAGTGAGGATTTTATCAGTGACACCAGATCAAGGCCACTTATTGAATAACCCATGAGTGCACCACTGGCATTCTGGTGGTCACTGGAGATGTATGTATCTAAAGGGCAAGAGATGTATCTGGTGGAGATGTATCTAAAGGGCAAGAACTCACCTCCACAGTCCTCTGCCTGTCGATGCCAAGTGTTTGCATGATCCCAAGGACCTGCTCGTTGTAGTCGCCCAGGTTGGAGTTGTAGTTTTGCATGGAGAAGGACAAGGACTGCTGCTGCTGAAGGGAGGGGTCAGCCTGCATCCACTTGTGCTGCTTGATCTGGGAGATGGTTATCCGCTTGGTTGGGTCCACAACCAGCATCCGCCGGATTAGTGTTTCACAGTCTGGGTGACAAAGAAAGACAAACTCATGAGCAAGGGGCAAAAATGTAACAGCCCAGCCCCAGGTCACTGCTAAGAACACTTCCCAGCAACAGTGTAAGATGCCTATGAAAACAGGAATTAAAGGTTTGAGTGCAGCTGATGACTGATCTGACTATTAGATATCCCAGACAGCACAAGAGATGTTGACATGCATATCACAAAAACAATATCTCACTGCAGGAAATGAAGCTGTACTGGATACCAGGTGGCCTTGCACCTTGTACAAGAGTTGGTTTTGAGAGGATGCAGGTTTGATGGCATTACATGCACATAAAATAGGTCAGAACTTAGTACAGAACCCCATCACATACAACTTCCTGGTCCTGGCCCTATACTGCTTATTTACTTATAACCAGGAAACAAAGCTGTTCATGGCTATAACTGATAAACTTCAGACTTCAGCAGTTATCTCCACGTGACAACACAGGCACGTTCACTTGGTTTTGAAACCAAATCAGAGAGAGGTGATAACACTCTTCAGTTTCATGTTTCTCATCAGACTGTTGGAGTTCTCAGGAAAGACTGCTGAGTCCCACTGTTCCTGCTCTCCTTGGCAGCACAGCCACACTGGAATACCCTCCTTCTGCATAGCTAAAATATCTTAGGAGAACTACACCTATGTCATCATTGCAGGCTACTCTCATTAAAATCCTGTTTTCTCTCTTTTCTGAGCAATTATTTTTCCAGCTAGGGAGTCAAGTATTTTTGTAATCCATAGGGATATTCTAAGAAAGGAAACTACAGCTTTTTAGATGCACCACAAAGCAGATCTCAGAAAAGAAAACATCTCCTGCCCTACAGAAACTACTGGATACATGAAAACAAAATAATTGCCAGCTGCAAACTGGATAGCTAGTCCTTTATAGCACCTGTTCTAACATTAAGGATCTGAAAAAAAAAGCACCTTCGGACATGAAGTAGGGGATGCGGAACCGCCCTTCCAGCACTCTTTGCCTCAGGGTTGGTAAATTGGGTCCATCAAAAGGCAGAGAACCGCAGACAAGGACGTACAGAACCACCCCAAGGCTCTGGCAATAGAAAACAGCACAGCAAATGAGTGACTCCAGGAAAAGCAACGACTCTGAAGGCCCACAGACCCTCACAAGGTGTGAAACGCAGTTTCTGAGGAATAGCAAGCTCACCCATATGTCAAGGTGAGGTCCTTCATACTCTTTGCCTTCGAAAACTTCTGGAGCTGCATAGGGTGGGCTTCCACACCAAGTGGAGAGGGGCTCTCCCGACTTGTAAAAGTTTCCAAAGCCAAAGTCTGAAATAAAGATGAAAATCTGGGGTAAGATAACAACACTCAACCGCATACTAATATTTCAGAAGTAGCAGAAAATGGAGAGAAAGGAACAGATGTGTTGCTTTGTTTTCTGCCTATTCATTTAAGCTACTCCCTTCTGTTCACAAAATCTGTTCCAAGAAATATCTGTAACTCTTTGTTTTATTTTCACTTACAGAAATACAAACACATTTACAGGATCATCCTAGGGAAACCCAAACGTCTAAACAACATGCCTGATGTTCTTTATAAAGTGACCTCCTCTTTCCTAGTACCTGCTAATTTGATGTTCATGTTAGCATCCAGCAGGAGGTTCTCTGTTTTGAGGTCCCTGTGCACGATGTGGTGGCTGTGACAATATTCCACTGCTGAGAGAATCTGCCAGAACTTCTTCCGTGCTTCGCTCTCGCTCAGGTGCCCGTTGGAGGTCAGGTGATCTGCCAGGCAAAATCAGAGAGGATTTAGAAACACCCCGAAGAAATTTTTCATAATCCTGCAGGTACTGCGCTTGCTGTTTGACTGACCACACAAGCCCCAGGTTTTTAATCAGAATGTATCTGTTACTCAGGAATGACAAAATAAAGCCATGGTTTCTAAATCTAAGGAACTGTGAGCTCCGTCAGTGAGGACTTACCAAACATTTCTCCATTCTTTGCAAACTCAGTAACAATGTACAGCATATCCTTTGTCTCCATAACCTGTGAAGACATGAGAGGACACGATTTAAAAAAAAAAACAACAAAACAACCAGAGCTCTACAGTTTCATTTATTTTTCTATGTGAATTCTCAAACATATCCATTCAAATTCATATTTGCAGCAGCAGCTGGCAGTAAAAACATCTAATTTTGCACCACAGAGTTCTTTCCAAGCAGACTGGTAATGAAAAAGATAACAAATCAAGGCTTATGTGCCTACATTATACAATGGCTTCCCAGGCCATTGTTCTTCTCACCATTACCAAGCCACCTAATCTCTCTAAGAGAGCAGATGAGTGTTTAGATAATTTCATACACTCCCCTTTTGTTAAAATATGCACATATAGTTTTATGACATATTTTCAACATGCAAAGAAACACAGAAGTTTATCTAAAGTTGTCTTTGTTTCAAGACTAGTGGGGGCTCAGATCAGCAGAGATGGCTGCAAGCTGGACAAAGCAAGAAGTGGTATCAGATCCCCTGCTCCTGCTTGGAGTTGGCTGGGACATGGAGAGCCTCCTGTGCAAGGGATAACAAGCTCCTGTTTGTGTAACAGCAGTGCTTGATGCACATCAACAACTGTCAATATATTGCCTATCAATCTAGTATCAATTTGCTTTGACATTTCACAGTATTTGCCTTTGGAGGAAAGTAAAAAAGAATAACTAAAATCCAAACGATGAATGAGAGATTCTGAGCGTTTCCAAGTTCATCTTCAGTTGCCACAGCACACCTTTGAAACGTTGCATTTCAGAATACAACATTTCCCTGGAAACTTTTCCCTCTCACGGAGCAGATACTTTGTTTTGGAAGCAGGAGGCTCACAAGAGGTTAACAATCCAAAAAGCCTCAATTCTACTTCAAAGGCTGTAACTTCCAGGCTCCCAACATGTAACCTTTTTCAAAGACTCTTGTCCTCCCCTCACTACAAGTACACACAGACACGAAATGAAAATAAACAAACAAGGAGCAAAGGAAGAGAGGTTCCCAGTTAAAAAACTGAAGGAAAGTGTTCTGGGAAACTTGCCAGCTGAATGAAATTAAGACGTGGTGCTGAAACTAAAACAATGATGAAATAATACAAGAACACACACCCTACACTGGTATGTCATCTAATTCCATCTCTGCTTCTCAGCCTCCATCAAACAGGTAAAGCATCAGTTACAACAACAAAGAAAAGAAAACTTCACTGAAAAGAAATTATGGTCCACTACCAACGTCATCTGCTGCATCAAGTGAAGTGGTTCAACGAGATGGAATTTAACCTGCTTTTCTAAATGCTCTGAAACAGTATTTTCACCCACATCATTCCACTGAAATGAACTCAACCAAACTGTTAGAATGTTTCTGTGTGTCCTATACTGCCCCGTGGGCAACCCTGACGTCAGCCCTCAACACAGAACCATTTTTGTTATGATGGGTAACACTATAAATACAAACACTTCATGTGTGTCAAGGTCTTTTAAAATAATGCCTTGCCTAAGCACCCGCCTTACTGGCTCTTCAGCCTTACATGTTAATTAAACTTTTTTTTTTCTTTTTTATTTTTTTTAAGCTAACAAACCCAGCAATAAGATCACAGCTGATAATAGTGTTTACTACTGCACATGGACTTTCAGACCTGCTGCTTCATCCATCTCCACCTTTCTCCCCTCTGCCCTTTCAGACAGGTCCAGAAAGACTGACAGCTCTGCCCTGCTCATGGCAGGGGCTTGCACCAGATGACCTTTAAAGGTCCCTTCCAACCCCAACTGTTCTGTCACCTTAAATCCACACGGCATTGTTTAAATGATTAAGAGGAACTTACACCAAAGGCTACTTAGATCTAACGTTTAGAATTTGCAAAGCAGCCCTTGCTCACGAGACAAATGTGATCCTGCTTTCTGCACAACACACTCATTCGTTCCCACGGTTAAAAATATCCATCAGTGCAGAAACTAAATAAATCTAAACCAAAATTCATGTTGTGAAACTCTGCAGGGGAAAGACACTTAAAATACACTTTCAAAACGACACAAACTGCAACAGAACAACCAAACAGGTGATTTTTTGACATATTCTAAGATAGCAACATTTACCACCTTTTCATTTTTCACTAATCTAATTCTTCGATTAAGTTTCCACTTAGACTTGCTACTTAGATTAATTTGGTTTAATTGTCGGTGATTTTATATCCCTTCCACTAAAGGCAAACTCAACTTTAGTCCTTCCTTCTCTACCACCCAATGTGAGTTTAAGTCTTCCTCTTATCTAAAGCATGTAAGAAGTTCCAGTCCTCTAGACTGGGAAAAGCAGACGAGGTAGGAAAAGCAAGTTAATGATAGAAGTTCAGCTAACCCATTCCTCAGTCTGAAACAAATGTCAGCCTGCTTTCAGCTTTGTAAATTTTACAGTGAATTTTGTCCAAAAGCTGTCTAATACCAGAATCTCGTTCAAAGAATGAAGAATGACTTTGAAGACATCCAGTTTACTTCAAACGTTTTACAAAAAGTATTTCAGTATTTCAATATGCTTTCTCTCCACAAATATCAGATGCAAAAATCACAAGCAAGAGACCACAAGCATATTTTATATATGTGGTGCACTTCAAAGGTGGACTCTTACCTGATATAGCTTGATAATGTGGGGATGATTCAAAAGCTTCATTATCTGAACTTCTCTATAAATCTTCTCCAGGTTGCTTGGGTCTAACCTTGTTTTGTCTATTATTTTTATTGCAACCTGCAAATTTAAATAATAACAAAACAACCCCAGGTATTACAAAACAGGTACTCTCACTGTTAAGATACCTTAAAAAAAAAAAACCAAACAAAAAAGACACACCCCCGCAATAACACACCACTCACAAAATCCAAGTAAAGTAGCTTTTAAAGTAGCTTTTAAAGCACAGACTTGACAAAGCTGATCCTGTTTTTCTGAACCGCACAGAATTCGCGGCACAGAACGTTTTCGTTTTTCTTTTCTACGTCAAAGGATTACACGTAAGGTAGCGAACAGAACTGCAGAAATTAGCACTGGACAGGATTCTGTAAATCTTTTAATCCGTCCCATGCCAGTGAAAAACAGATCCCTGTTACAGACTATCTCCTAGTGTAGTGACTGAGACGGTTTTGACATGCACCAGAAATATAAATACGGCTGCATGCCCAGGAAAAAAATATTTCTGCAAATAAGACCCCGAGTTCTTTGTTCTTGAAGACCACTGAATGAAAAAAAAAAAAACCACAAAAAAAACAAAACAAAAAAAAACACAAAAAACCCCAAACGTCTGAAGCACGGCGTTTCCAGCAAACTGAGAGTAACTCAACAGAGCTACAGTAACACAGAACTGCGTGAGCTGGGGTTTCTTTGCAGGCATTCTTGCCGCGTTTTAATTCTACACAGCGGGAAAACTCGCAGCCCCCGTCCCGCGGAGCGCGGCATCACCCGCGGGGCTCCGCGCCCGCTCCCCGCGCACCCACCTGCGTCTTGGTCACCCTGTGCCGGGCCAGCTTGACCACGGCGAAGTTGCCTTTCCCCAGGGTCCTCTCGATGTCGTAGAAACCGACTCGCAGGGGCCGCTGCTGGCCGTGCGCGGCCGCGGGCGCCGATGCGAACTCCGACATGATCACCATGGCTCAGGCGGGGGGCGGGCAGCGCCTCAGGACGGGAGCATCCGCGCAGCACCTGCACGGACACGGCAGCGCCTCAGGACGGGAGCATCCGCGCAGAGCCCGCACGGACACGGCAGCGCCTCAGGACGGGAGCATCCGCGCAGAGCCCGCACGGACACGGCAGCGCCTCAGGACGGGAGCACCCGCACGGACACGGCAGCGGCAGCGCCTCAGGACGGGAGCATCCGCGCAGCGCCCGCACGGACACGGCACCGTCAGCCGCGCTCCGCTCCGCCGGCCCTGCCCGCCCCGTCCGCGCTGCCGCCGGCCCCGCTCCCCCCGCGGCCGCGCAGAGCCCGGCGGAGCGGCCGTGGAGCCGCCTCGTACCTGGCGGGCGGAGCGCGGTGTGCGCGCAGGGCTGTGCGGGCGGGCGGCCGCGCGTGTGAGTGAGTGCGGCGGGGCCAGCGCGCACCGGGGGGCAGGCGGCACCACGCGGGATGTCCCGGCCCCCAGCCCTGCCCGCCCCTCGCCTCCATGCGCGCACCGCCCGCCCCGCCCGCCTCTTCCCCCCGCCCACCGCCGAAAGCCGAGACGGGCCCATTGACGTCACTTTGACGCCAGCGAGACGCGCGGCCGGGCGCGGGGCTGGAGGGGAGCGGAGACACCGGGACGTTGCCAGGGAACGGGCGGCGCTGACGCGGGCGCTGATGGAGCCGTCGCCCGGGAGACCCGGGGGGGGCGGTGACGTCAGGGCGGGGGGAGGCAGGGATGGAGGGGGGGGTCGGGGGGTCTCCTGCCCACCCCCCGGCCCGGCACGGCTCGGCACGGCTCGGCACGGCTCGGCCCGGCCCGCCCTCCCGGCGGGGTCGCTCCCCGGAGCGGCGGCGGCTCCCGACGGGGCGTCCCCGGCAGCGCAGGGATGTCGCGATTGCGGCGCCGCCCCGGCGACAGCACCTGGAGCTGGTGACCCCCCGGTGACCGCCGCTCCTGCCGGCGGGGGTGCCGGTGTCCCCAGCCGCCGAGGCACCTCTAGCGCAGTGAGATGGGGAAGTCCCGCTGGCGGCAGGAAAAGTGCGGCCGCAGCCCTGCAGGGGAGCGTTTCTTGCCGAGGCACGGCGGGGCTGTGCATGCACCGCACACCCTTTGCACTGTGCCTGCAGCAGCAAACGCACCCGCCTTCCCCTGCGCAAGGCCGGCTTCCCTGTCCCTGCTTTCCTGGGTGTGATGGAGGGGATGCTGCAGAGGGGATGCTGGGGACAGCAGCCCTCTGGGTCCACCAGCTGGGCACTGGCAGCAGCAGAAGTAATAATAATTAGAGAGGGTGTATGTATATATGTGTGTGTGTGTGTGTGTGTGTGTGTGTGTGTATAAAATCACAGAGTGGTTTGGGTTTGAAGGGACTGTAAAGATCCTTCAGTCCCAATGTCCTGCCATGGGCAGGGACATTCATCTTCCTCTGGAGCAGGTTGCTCAGAGCTTCATCCAGCCTCACCTTGAACACCTCCAGGGATGGGGCAGCCACAGCTTTTCTGGGCAACCTGTTCTGGTGTCTCACTACCCTCACAGTAAAGAATTTCTTCCTAATATCTAACCTAAACGTACTCTGCATCAATTTGAAGCCATTGCCCCTTGTCCTGTCACTCCAGGTCCTTGTAAATAGTCTGTCTCCATCTTTCTTGTCAGCTCCCTTCAGGTACTGGAAGGCTGCAATTAGGTCACCCTGAAGCTTCCCTTTTCCAGGCTGAGCAATCCCAATTCTCTCAGCTTTGCTCATAGGAGAGGTGCTCCATCCCTCTGATCATCCTGGTGGCCTCCTCTGGGCTCTCTCCAATAAGTCCACGTCCCACATGTTTGTGCAGCCCTGTGATACTATTGCAACCCAACACTCAGAATACACCTGCAGTGCCATTATCCCTGCTCATTGTGGAAGGGAGGCTTGGGAAATTTCCCTTTGGCACACCAAGGCTTAAGGATGTGGTATAGGATTGAACCTCAGCCAAGAGACTCCTCTCAAGGTCAGATGTGAAACAGCAGATGCACAGGGTTCAAACAGGGCGATCTGCAGCCTCCACGCAGCAGGTGACCAAAATGTTTGTACACTTGGAGTCAAATTCCAGTCTAGTCTCAAAAATAAGTTTTGAATGATGCCTGCCATATCTGTTTTTCAGCTTTATCTTCTCTATTGCAGTCAGTCTAGGCTCTTTCCAGACAGGTAGTTCTTCAGTCAGGAGATGGGTTTCTGACTGGAAAACTCTCCCTGTCAGTCTGAGCCTCTCCCCTGACCATCACAGCCCATGGCACACTGGGAGGTGACCCTGCTCTTCCATCCAGGGCCACCATACAAATTGGATTTGCCAGACTGCTGGAAATAGGGTAGAAAAGTTGCAGCTCTGCTTCACGCTGAAAATTTCAAAGCACTCGGTAAAAATCTCTTCAAAGAGAAGATGGAGAGGGGATCTAATCAATACATGCAGATATCTCCAAGGTAGGAGCCAGGAGCATAGTCCCAGACTTCAGTGGTGCCCAGAATCAGGATGAGGAACAATGGCCATAAAATAAACCACAAGAAATTCCACCTCAACATGGGGAAGAATTTCTTTCCATGGAGGTGGCAGAGGTCTGGAACACTTGCCCAGGGAGGACACAGAGTTCCCTCTCTGGAGACATTCCAAACCTGGATGTGTCCCTCCAACCCTGAAAATTCTGTGATTCTGAGATTGTGTTCACTTGTTGTTGATGTTCTCCTTAAGGTCCTGGATGACTCCTAGAGGGTTCAAGATGGATGTGCTAGGGAAGGAAGGCAAACTTTTTGTCAATTTTTGTAAATTTGAAGGTGGGGTGAGGAAGATGTGGTGCTCTGCATCATCAAATTACGCGATCCACAAGCTGTGTATCATCAATGTGCTTGAGAGAAATCTGTCAGGATGTTTTAGTGAAGTTTTAGCATTGACACTGTGGGCTCTTTCTCTTAGAAAAATGGAGAAATAACACCTTGAATGAAAGCCCAAACTTTGTTCATACACAGAACCCACGCTTGCTTTCTGTGAGCAGGCAGGCTGGCATTCTTCAGGGCTTGAATGGAGCTGGGAGAGGGCAGAGCTGGTGGTCAGGAGCTGAAGGACAGGAGCTGCTTCCATGGTGTGACCCAAGTCACGGGACTGCTGTGGCATGTGCTGGAGAGAGGGGAATAGCCCAGAGAATAACACAGAGCCAGCCTGGGCTATTGTAGCATTCAATTAGTGCTTACACAGTGCCTTGAATAACTCACATGAAAAGCTGACTTATTATTATTGTTATTATTGTTATTATTAAGCTAACAGTATATTCTCTGTGGAGCTCATGAAGAGGAGGTGACGCACAAACAGCACATACAGTAGCAGCTGCATGTGAACAGGGCCCCAGGAGTTATAAAGAAAAAAATTACCTTAATAATGGTTCCTCTGCTGTGGTGGGATTTTCCTCCCTTTAATTATAGTTGCTGTTTTCATTTGAAATTGATTAAGTGTTTTAGGATGGCAAACAGAGCTTGTCTTTTCAGAAAGAACGCTCAAAGACATCCAGCACCAGCTAGGAGTGGAACATTTTTATTCCTTTTTAAAGGACTCAGAATTTCTTTCTTCCAAAATGATAAGAGGATGACTGGATTTGGTGCTCTCCAGAACATCTCACAATTTTCCCACACTAAGGAAAGGTGGACACTTGTGCCATGGGACTCCCTGGAGAGGAGAATCCACTGTCCTGATTTTAATTGCCTGCTTTGGATGGAAGAGGCAAGAAGAACTGGCAAGTGCTGCTCCCTGTGAAAGGTACTTACAGTGATCTCTGTGCCAGGGCATCTGCAGTGAAGGAGGGAGCACCTCATTTCTAAAGTTAAGACACTGTTGTATCATTGGTTGGGAATTAAAGACCCTCTACCTCTATTGTTCTCAGCAACCTTTTGGTGTTTCTCTTCCATTTTCATTCATGCAGGTAAAAAACTTGTTCCAGCAGCTCTGCTCAGAAGTAACCATTGCACAATTTTGGCAGTGTCATAATTACATCATTTTTCTGCCCCTTTCACTCTGAATGCTGTGAAGGCATCACAGACCTCTTATGCAGTCGGGTTCGATCAGCTCTGAGAGGTGCTGCTGTTGGGAAGGTCGAGGCTTTGGCAGTTTCTGCTTTAACACTTCTGCTGCCCTCTGGTGTTTTAGACATCCTGGATGAGGAGTCACCTTGGATGATGCCGTGATATCCGTGCTCGGGAGAGGTGTAATTACAGAGCTGGCTTGTTCATAATCAGGGAAGAAAAGCGAGGGAAGTGGAGAGGCACTTTTCAGAGCATATCCACGAGGATGTTCCTTGGAGTCCTCGAGGAAGAGGGAGAAACTGGGAGGACACAACTGCTAAGTTTTTCCATTGCAGCAGCTCTGTGCTCCCTCCCTGAGGCCAGCGTGATCTGTGGATGGGAATGCACAGGGAGGCTGATGCCTTCCAGAACTCATCTCGCAGATATTTCCAGCAATTCAGTCTTTAGTCATTTCACTCAGCATTTTCTATCAGTTTCAAAACAAACTAACAACAATAGCAACTTTCTTCGCTTGGCAAAAAGAAAACAAACCAAGAAGTGGAGACATTCCTTTCTACCCATTTCACCCTCCACAGATGAAGTCAGCCTGGCTTTCTGTGGTGGATTTACTGGGTCACTACTTGCAGTACAGCTGTAGTTACTTGGTTTTGTTTCTTTTCTTTTCTTTTCTTTTCTTTTCTTTTCTTTTCTTTTCTTTTCTTTTCTTTTCTTTTCTTTTCTTTTCTTTTCTTTTCTTTTCTTTTCTTTTCTTTCTTTTTTTTTTTTTTTTTAAGCAGGCAATGGGGTGATTTGGGTTTTTTGTTTGTTTGTTGGGGTTGTTGTTTGTTTGGGGTTGGTTTTTTTCCCCAGAAAATACCAGTGTGATTATTTTGAAAGTCAAATTTGTGGAATTATTTTCCACAACTTAATTGAGTAAAACCTTGCTGAAGCCAATAGAGTTGTTTCCGGTCGCACCAAGTTAAACTCTGGCCTAAAAAGAAATGAAATGGGAGGTGTCACATAGCAAAAACTATAGTGATATTTGAAGTAAAGAAGATGAGATTATCAACTAAAATACTTGTAGGCTTATTTCAAAAACAAAAGCATTATCTTGAAAAAAATGGTGCATGACTGTTTCTAATATGACTTCAAAGTGTCTTTGAATTTGAAAAAATCCAGGCTGCCACTGCAATTTTGGCAAAAATATTTTAAAGCTAGAATGTCCTTACTGAGGCACCACAATGGCATCCACAAATACATTTCAGACCACTGGAATGTCTTTGGTCATCACATTGCATCACAGTTACATAATTACAATCACAACAATGATCTTTTGTCATTAGGGTTTATGACATTTCATAATTAACGAGGCAATGACATCTCAGTGACATAATACATGGGGCTTGTCTTGCAGGATGAAGGGACACAGACCTTCTCCTCATCATTCCTCCTTATCTAGGGCTAGGAAATAGCTTCTGAAGGGCTCACCACCAGGTGTGTTTGGGTTCTTCACCCTCCTGAATATAATGGGGTACAAAATCTGCCTTCATGCTGAGGCTCTGAGTGTCCTTGTTTGTGTAAAGGGAAGTACAAGCACAGAACAAACAAGGTGGTCTGGGCCTTTGAGAGCTTCTCTGTTTCATTGAAATCATTTCCCTTCTGTGTCTGTCACTCTTACAGTGCTCCCCTGTGCTGGGACACGTGAGCCTGACTGAAAACTGGCAACAAATACATGAAAAAAATATACAGAAAAGGAGAAGTGAAAAGATAGAAAAGGTTATTTCCCTTGCCCAGGATAAAAAAAAAAATGCACTGCCAATACGGAACAATGGCTTTTGAATTAGGGTTTTTTCCCAATTAAACTTAATGACCAAAGGTTGTCAGGGTAGTAAAAATGAATACACATCTGTAATCCAACTGTGCCTATTTAAATTTAGATGAAAGTCACTTTGTTTGCATCTCTTAAAACATCCATCTTCAAGGTATCCTGCAAGGTAAAGCACTTATTCTACCGAAATTTGACTGAAGAGGACCAAAATCCTCTGCGTCTGAGCACATCTGTGTTAAGCTACTGTTAGTGTTGGCATCAGGATCAGCCAGGCAGGGACCCTAGAAATACCTTTGTGTGTCCTGAGCTCAGGCAAATTGCTTTAACTCAATCCTTCCCACTGAAATTAGGTGATTAATGTTAATCTTACAGCTGGTATAAATACAGTTATGTACATCCTGGGTTTAATACAGTTCATACAAGAGGCAGCTCTTATATGTGATTTTTCTATCAGGCTGGACTTTCTGTAAGATTTGTACTTGTAGTTTAATGTTATCCTCCCACTCCCAGATCAAATGTGGACAGGGAGCAGGTCAAGCAGAGGCAGCTGCTTTCCCAAGCTTTGCCACTCTCTGCCAGCAGTTTCTGTTGAAAGTGTGCATTGCCTCTCACTGCTCCCTGAAACATCCTACACGCTGTAGTAGCTCATGTGCTGCTTTGTTTTTTGGGTTTTTTTAGGCCACACTTTTTCAGGGAAATTTAGCAGTGTAAGATCAGTCAGAAGCTGCCAGCTTCCAAAAGCAAAAAATAAATGCTAAGTAGACCTCAGATATGAGAGCAGAGGTGGGAGGGAGGCATGTCCATGATCCATTTGACAGGGGGTTTCTTTCCTGTGAAATTATCCTTCCCCTTCTCCTTGTGTGGGATCTTTTCTCTTTGGGATCTGTACAAAAGAGTTGGGGAAATTCTGCCAGCCTGATGGGAGTGGTGGGAAACCAGCCCCTGTCCAACGAATTTGGAAACCTTCCCCTGGGCAGACCAGGAGGCTGAAGGCTGCTGTCCTCATCCTTACAGCTGCTGGAGCTGCCACGAGATGTTCCCAGCTGGGAAAGACCTGCCAGCAATCCTTCAGCCAGTGCAGGGACTGGATGTCTGCTCCGTGCTGGGCTGGAGGGACAATCTGTGAGGGCAGGAAGGGAATTCAGCCTCGTTCCTTTTGGACTGACTGTCCCAAGTGTCCAATTGCAGGAGTTTCACAGGAGTGCCATAGGATGCGGGGAGGCCCCGGCCGTGCAGCTGCGGGCGCCGTGGACACGTGCCCAGCAGGAAGCATCCTGAGACAATGGAATTCACTGCACACAGATGTTCTCTGCTGGTGGCTCTGCTGGTGACCTGAGTGAGGCAGTTTTGATGTCCCCTCACTGCGGCCTCCGCTCCCCTCCCCTCTCTTGGTGAGTGATTCATGCGGAAAGCTCCAAATCATTCCCCGGGGATAAAGTTAATAAGGGCCCCCTCACCTTTCCTCTATATTCATGCATTAGAGTCTGAGATCCAGTCTGCTCTAGCTACAGTTTGAAATGGAAAGGCAATCTCTTCCCCAGAGTCCCAGGTAATTTCTTCATCTGCCAGGCAAGGGGATGTGCACTGGCTCCTTTGAAGAGGGTTTAAATGGCATTTGTCTACAGCATACCAAAAAAATCAGGAGCTTCTCCCCTCCCCCTCTGCCTTCTCTACTTTGCTCACTCTGAAAGAAAACAGAAACAAAATAAAAGTTGCTATTACAGCACGGTGCTGGTGGTACAGTTATTCCACAGGGAAAACCTGATATATCCACCTATTGTCTGAGGCACTACCAGGAGCCCTTCGTCAACGAGCAAGTTACGAAAACAG
This sequence comes from Molothrus aeneus, assembly GCF_037042795.1. Taxonomy (NCBI): domain Eukaryota; kingdom Metazoa; phylum Chordata; class Aves; order Passeriformes; family Icteridae; genus Molothrus; species Molothrus aeneus. The sequence continues at coordinate 111,746,495 of NC_089647.1, read as the reverse complement.
GTATCCTTCCTCAGAGATTGATGCGATATTTGTGTGGATATTTCCTGCCATGCAGCACAGATTGTTTGTGCCGCTGCACAAGTGAGAAATGCGCCTTTCCAGCAGGGGGAAGGACTGTTGCAACACACCTTTATTGTCCTCCTCTGGAACAGCATATTCAGTTCATTTTCCACCCGTCCATGCCTGCAAATACATTCCCTATAATTGCTGCTCTGTCAGATGCGCTGTAATCCGTCCCCTCCTGCGTCAGCTGCATTGTTGTCACCCCCCTCCGATGTCAGGAAAACTGTAATCCTGCTCTTACGTTCCTTGGGAGCTGCCTCTCTGGCATTTCCAACTGCATCCTGACCCCGAGTCAGGCAGAGCCAGGACACAGAACAAAACCACCCCTTTGTGGACCACGAGTGTAACGAGTCCTCTGGCGTTTTGGGTGCGCCCGTGGGTGTTTGGAGCCGAGGGCATTTTACACACTGGGAGGTTGGCACTCTGCAGTCACACTCCAGACAAAGTTTCCCATTGGAGCTGGGTGTGAGGAACTCAGCAGAAGTTTTGCATGGCGTTGAATCATGCATGATGCAGAACACTGGTTCTGCACGTGGGCTGTGATGGAGGGGAAGAGAGTAAATAACGTTTCAGAGGACAAAGGGTTAGCAAAATTCCTCCTTTGTGCATCCCAGCTGATGAAATGACTCCAGTGAAGCACGAGTGGGGGAGGTGGGTGAGCTCACAGTTTGTGAGTGGGACACTAAGATAATCTATTTTCAAACGTGCACAGGTGTGTTACGCTCCAGTCCCGGGGCTGAGCAAGAACCTATGAACAATAACACATGGGAAATGTCTAATGTGCAATTCTTGGCATAAGCCAGCCCCGAGTTTCCAGGGTAGAAAAGTACAGGGCATATGGCATCTAAATATATGCCATCATGGATGACAAGAAACATGGAAGAACTTTTTGGATGGGGCTGTTTGTTGACGTCCTGAAAATATCTTTCACAAGACAGATACTGACAAGACAACTCAAAACCAGATGGTTCTCCAGTGATGGCTTCACAAGAGCTTTAAGTTTGGGGTGAAGTAAGCAGTTTGTGCTACTGGAGCAGATTGATTGTGGCTCCTCAAATAGGAAACCAGATGTTCCTGCTCCAGCTAGAGCTGCTCTCCTGGTTAGGCAGCTGATACAACCAGAGAGCGCACAGCTTTGTCCTCACTCTCAGCAGGACATGCTGTCTTCAAGAAGTCTTCCTGTTGCACATTCTTGATAATATTTTTGAGTTGGCTGAGACTGTTTCCTCTCTGTCAATACTCGTCACCTCTCACAAGATCAGTGACACAGATTCTCTTTCCCTGCTTAATTGATGCTTTTCAGTTGGGCAGATGGCTCCCCAGCCTTGTTGGACATACCAGGAGCAAACCCTTACAATTAACCTGCCACTGCTCATCTTGGTGGTGAAGATAGGCAGGTGTCTTGGTCTAAAGAAATGCATTTTTAGAAGGTGCTCAAATTATGTGAGGATGGCAAGATTATATTCTGTGGGCATTTATGTTAAAGAATAACACTTCTAGATGCATAAGAGGTAGAGAGTCAGATTAGGAAGAGACCTAGTTATGCAGAAATTCTCACTGCAAGCAAGGGTGAGAAAGTCAGGAACTGAACTCATCTGAAAATGTTGGTTAGAGGCTTCCATAGGAGCTGAGATCTGTGACATGAATTGCCCCAGTCAGCATGTTCCTACTTTGGTGTGTCATGTCACTCATGTCAGCAGCAGGGTGTTTTGGGCTGAAAATCTCTAAATTCTGACATTTGTAATGGAAGGAGGAAGAGTGTGAAGAAGGAGAGCAAAATGGGCATAGATTTACAGTGGGTTCCAGTGCAAAACCTCTTCTGGTGGGTCTGTGGGAGGACACCCCACCCTGAAGCTGCAGATGGCACATCCCATCAGGGGGAATGATCTGGGATTGAGGGAACTGGTGTAAAAAGGTGTGGAGTCTGCAAGGCATCCAGATACATCTTTTTGCTTCACTGTGTGCCAATAAAAACTAACATGATGGCCAAATCTTTCCATAGACTCATCTGTTAATAAGAGATACAAGATAAGAAAGTCAATATATTTTCATGTTCCTTCCTTTGACAGCATGAAATTATTCTGCTGGTCTGCAATATCAAAGGCAGTCTAACCTGGGATTTGAGGCTTTAGCCTGCTGGCAATATTGATAAATATTTTCTTCAGACAAAAAAGTTTCTCACCTTTGAAATCAAAGGGATAAGCTAAAAAGGGATATGTACTTTCTCTGTTAGCAGTAGAAGTACTTTTGGGAAAAGTGGAATGCTGTTGGGAAAGTGGAATAATCTGCCTTATAGAACATGCATCAAATTGGGTAAATACAAACTTGAAGAATAGTTGGGACAAAGTACAGGAAGGAGCAGCACTCATTACCACAAGTAGGATGGGGCTGTGATGAGAACACCTATTACTGCGTCTTCACAAGACAGAAAGGTATTCAGAAACTCCTCTTTCTTTTTTTTTTTTTTTTTTAATGAAATGAGTCTTGTTAAATAACACCACAGCCACGTGAGCATTCAGAGAGAATGTACTCATGCAGCAACATTTATGGAAAGGAAATACTGCCTTGGGACTCAGAAAAAAAATGCCAAGGCCAAACCTGAAGGGAAATGAATAGCAAAGGCATTATCAGAGTGCAGTTCACTGGGTGATCCAGTGCCAGCCACTGAGGCCATTCACTGAGGAATTTCCTGTGATAACAAACTCTCTCTGCATCCAGCTTCATCAGTAGACAGAAAGACAAATTCTCTTGGTCACATTGTTAATGCCAAACTGTTTTCCTGGCATTAGAAGAGAGCAGAGTGGAGTTTATGTGCAGCTGTATCACCATGTCCTGACACTGAGGGAGCAACATTTCTGAACATTAAATATCACCAGGGAGGACAGGGAAACTTTGCAGAAGCACCACCAGCACAGGCTGCTGGCCTTTACAGCCTCATGAGTGAATTGTTTTGCATAAAATCCATTAGTGAACACAATAAAAACACAGCGAGCCATAAACCAGTCATCCTAATAAACTAAGCTGAAAAAGGCTGGGTCCTATCCTGCAGGAAAGGCAGCAACCTTTCCTCACTGGAGTAGCTGAGAGAGCTGGAGACTTGTGCTGGATGCACAGTGTGTCTTGTTTGACAGGACCTTCACAGCCAGAGCTGTGGATTTAACAGCTGGCCATGGATTTAACTCCAAACACTGTCCCAGTGCAGTCCTGGTGTGCTGGATGCTGCTGCACTGGTCTGTCCACAGCTACTGCATCTGTCCCACTGCTGCAATTTTGCTCAAGGTGTCCTTGAGAGGACATTTCACCACACTCCTATCTGGCTCCAGCAGGGCATTCCGACCTGTGACATGGATGCCTTCTTGGAATGCCAGACCTCCCCGCAAAAAAAAGATGGAAAGAAAAGGGGAAAAAAGCTTTAAAAGCAAGAAAATCATCAGTGACCCCTGCTGGACACAGACACAGGTATTCCTCTTGGGCTTCCCACTTGCTCAAGTGCCAGTGGAATGTGTGCCTGGCTGAAGCCCTTGGGAGAGGAATAGCAGCTGTCAGACTAGAACAAACAAACAAACAAAAAAGTGGAAGAAAGTTAAAAGATAAAATTATCTTGTTTACCCCGTTTCTGTGTTTTTCAGAGCTTTATGGAATCTCACATTTTGCCCTCCACCTCAAGTGTTGCTGCCATTTGCCAGCAAGCCCAGAGTGCCCAGCAGCAGGGAGCTGCCCCAGGGGAGCCCTTTCCTGGCAGCCCTGACCCTTCCCTCCCTGCTGCTCTCTCTGGGGGCTCCATTCACTCCTGCCAAGCATGGCAACCTCTGTGTACCTTGCCAGCTGCTTCTCCCAGAACAATTCCTTGCCCTTGTCTCCAGTATCTCCTCACAGCAGGAGGCTTTGCTTAGGCATTGCTGGAAGGGATCCTAAGCTTTCCTTCACATTTTTTAAAGCCAGCTCTGGATGTCCAAACAGAAGCAAACCAACTGGTCATTTACCCCTTCCTCCATCCTTCCTGACCCTGGGGGGAGTCCAAGGGGAAGTGTTGCTCCCAGGGCTCCCAAATGGCTCCTCCCAGAGCTCCCAAATGGCTCATCTTTGTCTCCCTGGCCGATGCAGTCGATTATCCTTGAAAGCCCTCGCAGCTGTCGAGTCTTTCATTCGCTGTGGAGCCAGCAGGGTTGGTGTGCTCCAGGTTCCGAAATAGTTTAGGACAACTGCATCCTGTCCACCTAAAAGTGCCCAGCAGGTTCTTGTGGATGGCCCCCAGCAGCTGCTCAGTGTTTCCATGTGCTGTGTAACAACAGCTGGATTTCCAAAGGGGAGAAGGGGTTCCTGTAACGGGGACAGTTGTCTCAAGTGCCTTGGAAAGGAACACACTCTCTGTCCTGCATGGACTGAAAATGCCCTCAGCCAGTGCTAAACATGCCAAAACCATAATTACCTCATCTCCCCAGTTCTCCTGGAATCACCGAGGGCTGGTTTTTATAGGTGATAATGGCAGTGCAGCTGCTTCTGATGTCTCCATTCCTTGAATCCAAAGAAATCCCCTACCTGCTGTGAAATTGTGTGCTAACTGCAGTGTATTCTGCCTGATTTGAGGCCCCTGGGCTTCTGTCTGCAGCACCATCCTGTGTTCAGAGGTAATGGAAGAAGGTGGACATCCCCACCAGGGAACAGATTGTGGTGGTGTGATCTTCAGTTTCCAAAGCTGCAGCGCCTGTCTGCGTAAGCAGCCCCACGCAGGCAGCTGAGCGGTGCAGCCTCATTATTCACCCTGCTAAAAAGATGAAGTGCCTGCAAAATCTGGCAGAGTGTGTGCACAGGATTTGGACAAGTTCTGGTAGAACTCTGGGGACCCTCACAGAGTGGATGTGGTGAGCCTGGAGAGCACTGCCTGCCCAGCCACTGGGTTTGATGTTCTGCGCAGCGACCAGAGTTGGGTTTTGACTTCAATTAATCTGTGCACAAAAAGAAAACAAACAGAAGACTTTGCATCATGGACACTTTTTACCTCTCTGACCAATGTGATCCAGCATTCTCCTCCCTCCTTTCCCAGCTCCTGAGGAAAGAGCCTTTATGTCAAGCAGTCATGTCACCACAAAGATGTGTTTGCCAGGTCAGAAAACAGCAGTGATACAGGAATCTGCAAACAGGCTGAATTTCTGCTTTAATGACTAGAGAGCTTGAACAAACACAGAAGAACAGTATGAGCTCTCTGCTTCCACCTCAACCCCAACATCAAAGGCTCTACTGGCTCAAGGGACTGACACAGATGTTTTGGGGAGGAACATCCTTTTTTGCCTCTTCTCCACAAAAGAGTAAGTCATGAAGGAGACTGATTCATGAATCAGCCTGCCCTGACACACAGTCTGTGCAGAGGGAACGAGTGTCTCAGTCCTAGATTGTGTGGAGGAGCCCAGTGCAGTGAATGAGCCCCAGATGGGCACTCACAGGTCACCTGCATTACCAGGTGAGGAAGGGCATGCACACCTGCCAGTCTGTGCTGCTGGCTCACACTGGGGCTCTGTTTTGGGCTGCTCCAGCTGGGTGTCTCCAACCCAGGTCTGCTTGAAAGGGGCCTGATTCTGCACAGTGGAAAAATGACTGAGCAAGTGCTCCATAAAATCAGTTGGTGGCTTTTTTTTTGTTTGTTTTGTGGCAGGTTTTTTTAATGAGATTTTGGTTTTGGTTATGTTTTTGTTTTGGTTTGGGGTTTTTTGATTGTTTGTTTGTTTGTTTGGGGTTTTTTTTGGGTCAGTATGAGTGCCACAGGGGCTCAGGTGCTCTCACTAGCTGAAAAATACCCAGTTTTCAGGGTCTGGCCCCTGGGATGTGATGCACATCCCAGAGAACATCCTTACTGACTCAGCAGACCCAGCAGTGCCTGCTGACTTCCCCTCCCCTGCACACGAGGCGTGTTTAATGACTGCTTTGTGTTAAACAGTGAAAATGAATGCTTCCCTGATAATTGCTCTCAGGAAGGAGTAACATTATAGTCAAGGCATCCTGCAGGAACACCATGAGTCAAAGGAGAGGTAATTTTTCCAAGACAATCTTGCTGTTAGCTGGGGTCCAAGCTGTGCAGATCCTGTGCAGCTCTGAGCAGACAGAACCCAGTGGGGCTGTAATTTTGAGTCTGTCATCCATTATTTTCCCTTTTTTGTACAAAGTTTTTCCTGGTCTGAGCACCAGGCCAGGCTTATAGCTTAGGCTGTGTTCTCAGGGGTAGAAATACCCTTTGGATACACAGCTTGCATCTTTAGTCACTGACTTTGATCCTTCTTCTCCCATTTCCTCTGTGGCAAGAGCCCATCCTCTCTTTCTGACACCACTCTGCAGGGCTCAGTGCTTTCACCACCACACTGAAGAGCACTGCAATGTTTTCAACAGCTCCTCTGGAACCCAGTGAACCCAGTGCAGATGGAGATGCCCAAAATATTCCTGAATGGATGTGTTAATAGCATCCAAACCTTGCTGGGAATGGAATGCAGCCTGGCTGGTGCAGTCCTCCTGCAGGACTGGCACGTGAAATGGGCAGAACCCTGCACCATGCAAGCTTCACTGATGGGTTGGACATGTCAGGTAGGTGGGCTGGGCACAAAGCCTCATGAATTTAATCTTTCTTCTAAATCAGAAACTTCCTGTGCCAGGGGTTGTGTCTCATGGGCAAAAAGTGAACCTTGTTTTAGTTCTTTGCAAATACCACATTGACAGCTGGCATTTTCAGTGGCCAGAACCGAATTTGGCAAAAGCCAAGGAGCTGGAAACCTTTGGCAGGGGGACTGTCATGGTTGAGGTGCACATGGACAGGAAGAGAGGCAACAGACATGGGTTGCAAGAGGGAAATTCTGATTAGGTCCTAGAAAAAGTTCTCTCCCAGTGAGGGTGGTCACACAGTGCACCAGGCTGACCAGAGATGCTGTGTAATCTGCAGCCCCAGAGCTACTCAGGGCTCAGCTGGACAAGTCCCTGAGATGTTTGAACTCTGTTGGCCATGCTTTGAGCAGGGGCTGGGACCAGATGTCATCCAAAGACCTGCCAGACACACTCAAGTCATGGTTTTATGATGCTGTGGCAATGCCAGCCAAGTCACAGTGACTCAGGAAGGAGCCCTGAGGATGGAGATTGAGCTAAATTCTCCTCTGCTTTATAACTCTCAAATAAGAGTGCAGAAATCCTCTCACTCACCTTCAGGGAGCTACTCTGCATCAGGGACCCTCAGGGCTGCATCTGCTCTTGCTCGTCTCTGAGCTACAACTTTATCAACACAGGGATTCTCTTCTGGCTGAGAGCTTATCCACAAGAAACACGGCTCCATGGAACACACAGCTCCTGTTCAGCAGCTGACATTTCAGGAGGAAGTCACAGAGCCATTGGGAGCCAGCAGCAGCTCTTTGTGGTCAGGGCACAGAGCTGAGGGAAACCCATCTGCCTCTCTCAGACCAAGCTGTGGAAGTGACTTGTCCTGTCACTATAGGACATGAAACAACACAACACAGACTTGATGCTCTTCCCAAGGTAAAAAAGGGCTTTTTGTTTTCTGACTCCAACATTTAGAGATTGCCAAAAGTGACAGTGGATTGTCCAATGACACTGGACAAACCAACAGCCCATCAAATTTCTCCTCCACCATAAAAGAATGCAAAACAATGAGTTATTTACATAAAGTGTGTGAGAAAGTTTGTTACAAGAATGTAAACATCAGAAGGCTTAGAAAATCTTAAAAAATCAGGGTGACAGTGTTCCACCACACAAGGAAGCCTCTCAACTCCCAGGTCACCCTCTCTTTTGCTCCTCACTGTTTAAAGAGCCTGTGGAAAGTGGGACAACTCCAGCAAGAGGGACTGGGAGTAACCCGCCCCCAAACACAGAGATACATTCAGGATGCTCCAGAGGAGGCTGGAGGGGTGAGTTTTCCTCAAGGGGTGAAGCAGTGGGGTCTGCATCACCCATACCCAGCCCTCACCTCCTGCCCTGTGTCCTGCAGCAGGAGGGGGACAGACACCTGCTGGGGAGCAGACAAGGGGCTCCATCCCATGCCAAAGCTACTGCTGTGCTTTAGTGCCAGAAGAACAAACCAATGGGCACCTCCAGAAGGAAGGAAAAGGGGGCACAGCAATGCCTGACACACCTTAAGCAGAGAGCAAGCAAGAGAGAGGGAGGTGAGCAGCATTTATGGCTGTGACCTTGGGGCTTTCGCACGTCTTGCTCTATACAGGGGGCAGATTTCTTTGACAGAGTTGCAACACTGCAATCACCTCCTGCTCTCAGTAACAGAGGAAGGGACATGCCTGTGTGTTTGGAAATAAAAATCAAGCATTAAACTAGTGAGAATGACCTATTAAAAAAAAAAAAAAAAGGTAGATGAAAAGCAGTAACATAAGAACACATTTTCACAGGAATTGCCTGCTCTTAGGTCAGTGTATTTGCCCAGCACAGAAACAACATTGCTCACACAACTCACAAGGAAATCTGACCAGCAGCACAGGCTGCCTGGGTGGGGAGATATTTTTGTCCTAAGGCCCAAAAGAGGAACAAACAATACAGAGCAGGGAGCACAGGTGAAAGGCAAGCTGAAGGAAGGCAGCTCTGGGGCAGTGTGGGGAAGATGGGCCAGCTGCTCAACAGGTGAAAGCAAGACCAGAGGGAGCAGCCTGGAGAGCTGGGGAGTGGGAGGCAGGAGCAGGAGCCAGAGGTGAAGAGAATGGCAGAAGAGATGAGGCTGTGGTGCTTCCATGAGGAGAGGAAGAGTAGGAGGAAAGCTGAGCTGAGATGGGAGTAGAGGCTGCTGAGACCAGAGTTTTAAATGTCAGGATGAAGAGCTTGACCAAACATGGAAGGGAAGGAAGTGGGATGGCAGTGGAGGGAAGGGGCAGCCCCGCAGGCAGGGAGGGCACTGGCACTGCTGGGTGTTCCAGGGGACCTGCTGTGCCCAGAACAGGGTGAGGGCAGATGGAGAGGGGAAGGGAGGTGCCAGTGCAGGGCTTCCAGGGCGATGGAAGGAATCCTGACATCCCTGAGAGGTGCTGGGCCCTGTGATGGTGGGAACAAACAGCCCTTTCAGGGACCTCACAGTAAACAGGAAGGAGAAGATAAAGCTGCAGCCAGAGAGGCCACTGAGTTTCAAGGGAGATTTCCTCTGTCTTTGAGACACCAGGGTGTGCTTGCAGCTAAGCAGCCAGTCCTGAGGGAAGCACAGCCATGGAGGGAGGGGAGATCCTGCTGGGATCCTGTGCCAGGAAGCACCACCTAGAGTGATGGGGAGGAGTGTGGGTGCAGCCCCCCATGCTCAGATCCTACTGCCACAGGCCTCCCCCACCTCAACTCCCCAGGAGGACAACCCCTGACAGCATTTTGAGATCAGCTTCACACACCCCAGCCACCAAAGGAGAAGATTTCCCTGTGATGGGCTCTTCCAGGGAGCTGCCATCCCACTGTGGTGGCAATGCCACTCACACCTTGGCATGGCTTCCTCTGCTTGCACAACCCCCATGCCATGCCATGCCATGCCATGCCATCCCATCCCATGTGACAGTGTTCACAGGGGTCCCAGGACGAGGGAAGAGACAAGGATCTGACTCCATGGTTCAGAAGGCTGATTTATTATTTTATGGTATATATTACATTAAAACTATACTAAAAGAATAGAAGAAAGGATTTCATCAGAAGGCTAGCTAAGGATAGAATAAGAAGGAATGGATAACAAAGGCTTGTGTCTCGGACAGAGTCACAAGCCAGCTGGACTGTGATTGGCCATTAATTAGAAACAACCCCATGAGACCAATCCCAGATGCACCTGTTGCATTCCACAGCAGCAGATAATCATTGGTTACATTTTGTTCCTGAGGCCTCTCAGCTTCTCAGGAGGAAAAATCCTAAGGATTTTTCATAAAAGATGTCTGTGACAATCCCATCCCATCCCACTTTTTCTGATCCCACTCTCAGGATGGGGACAGCAGCCATGGGAAGAGTTGGCTGTGCACGAGCAGCAGCAAAGCAAAGGAGATGACAGAAGGCACAAATTGCAGGTGCCCCATGGAAGTGTGAACAGACTGGGGTGCAGCTCCTGACCCCAGAAGCACATCTCCTCCTTGGGTCACATCTCCACCCTGTGGGAGCCAGGTGAGGTGTGGTAAATGGTGCCAGGTGGAAATCACACTTTAAATTCTGCTGAAGAGCAGTCACAGAGGGCCTTTCTTTGAGCCCCCACCCAGATTTGCTCTCTGAGGCTGACTGTCCCTATAGGACATGAAACAACACGACACAGACTCGCTGCTCTTCCCAAGGTAAAAAGGGACTTTTTATTTTCTGACTCCTGTAGCTATGATATTTTCTGAAAAATCCTTTCCTTAGGATTTTTTCTCCTGAGAAGCTGAGAGGGTTCAGGAATAAAATGTAAACAATGATTATCTGCTGCTGTGGAATGCAACAGGTGCATCTGTGATTGGTCTCATGGGGTTGTTTCTAATTAATGGCCAATCACAGTCCAGCTGGCTCAGACTCTGTCCCAGACACAAGCCTTTGTTATTCATTCCTTCTTTTTCTATTCTTAGCTAGCCTTCTGATGAAATCCTTTCTTCTATTCTTTTAGTATAGTTTTAATATAATATAGATCATAAAATAATAAATCAGCCTTCTGAACCATGGAGTCAGATCCTCATCTCTTCCATCATCCTTGGACCCCTGCGCACACTGTCACAGACTCCAACATTTATTGATTTCCAAAAGTGACAGTGGATTGGAGGGTGACAGTGCCACCTCTCCAATGACACTGGACAAACCAACAGCCCATCAAATTTCTCCTCTTCCATAAAAAAATGCAAAACAATGAGTTATTTACATAAAGTGTGCGAGAAGGTTCGTTACAAGAACGTAAACATCAGAAGGCTTAGAAAATCTTAAAAAATCAGGGTGACAGCTGGCAGAGAGGGCTGCTGTCAGCAGGGCTGCCCTGGGCTGCTGGTGCCTTCCTTACCCTGAGCTGTAACCCGAGCCGGGGTGGGCAGGAGAAATCCTTGTCTGGCCGTGCTGCTCTCACCCCCGCTGGCAGCAGGCACAGATAGTGCAAGGGAAGTGTTGGTTTTCCAGCACAGATTATTTTCCTAAGGATTCCTATCCCTTGTGAGTCACTGGAGGTTTTTCCACTGACTGCAAGGAATGAAATCCATATCACTGAGATATTCAAAAAAATGTGTGCAGTGGTCAGGAATGCTGCTTGATCAGCTTTTGGGACACCATTTGGTTATGAGACAACTTTGATTGGAGTGAAGATACATCTAATTGTAATTTAAAGGCCACATCTTTAAGTGGAACACAATCACTTTCTCTGTCTGAAAAATCCATAGTATGCCAAAATGAAGTGCTAATTTGGTAGGTGTTCAACCCTCTGGGACTTAATTAGATCCTTTTGTCCAGGAGAAGTATTTGAAGCTGGGTTTCAGTGCTGGATGGCCACGATCCCACCCTGGGTTCTGGACATGGAGGAGCTTTGCCTTTTCCCAAAGCTCATGGTGGGATAACATCAGCCCCAGCAGCTCTCATGGTTTGGGAGGACACAGTCCCTTCCTCACAGCTCCCCAGGTGTCACCAGTGGAGCACTTCCATTCCAGAATGGCCGGTCAAGATATTCTCAAGCACACAGACACCAAGTCAAAGCAAAGTTCAGGGTTTTACAGGCCAGCTGTGTGTGTGCAGCTGAAGAAATTCTCTGGGTGGTTACCGGCACAGCTTTGAAATGGCCAGTCTGGGGGAAAGGACTGCATTTACCTACAAATACCCATTTTCCTGCAAAGAGAGTGCTTTTTCATGGCTTTCTTGGAAACAGCCCTCCAGCCAGCTCATCCCAACCTTCACATGGGAAGGATTTCCAAAACACACTAATGTGCAGCAAGATGGAGACACTAAGTGCTGGTTTAGACATCCTAGGGAAGGTCAAAACCCTGTTTAACTTCCATTAATGTCACTCCAGTCCCTTTTGACAGTTCTGAATAGCAAAGGGAAAAAGAAAAAGACAAAGAACAATCTTAAAAGCTTTTCAAAATTCCTAAAGAAGACAACATTTGCTTTAGAGTGGCTTTAATGGGAAAAAAAAGCGTGAAAGAACAAAGATTTCTTTACTGATTCCCAAATCACAGGCTGGGCCTGGGGATGACTGAGATGTGATCCAGTGCATGTTGGACACTGATACCGAGTGCCCTTAGCACTGCAGATGTGGGCAAAAGAGATGCTCAGTGGGGAGCAGGGGTGGGTGGGAGATGTCCCCTGGTCCCCCTGCACTCCAGGAACAGCACAGGGTGAGCAGACAGAAAACTGGGACCTGTACTGCACAGCAAATCAAAATCTTGGAGACAAAGGCCATAAGATTCTGTCCAGAAGGAAGAGAAGCAGCAGCCACAAGCTCAGAGAGACCACAACTGCTTTCTGCAATGCATAAATGTCACAGGGTGCTTAAAATACTTGATCAGCCTTGTCCAGCCAGCCTGGCTCTGGCAATAAACACACTGTTCTGCTTTTTAATGTGTTTCCCTCAAATGATGCTCTAGCAACCAACTGTGTTCAAAAAAGCCCAGCAGTTGCAGCTCAAGATTTATTTTAACTTTGCAGAATCAAAACAAAAAGAGCCAGAAGGGACTGTGGGAAACTTTTTTTCCTAGATAAACGTGCAGTTAAGATTATTTTGCTCTTTCCACCCTGCCAGGGCTGTGGGGATGCCACCAGGAGAGGATGGAGGATGTGTGGTCTAATGACTAACAGGGCCAGAGGAGCCTGAGCCCAGACATTACCAACAAGCAGAAGCACCTCGGGCCAATCGCTAATTGCCTGTGACTTATTCCCATTTACCCGAGGGGCAGCAGCTCGTTCTCGGGAATGCGGTGAGCATTTAATCAATTAGGGCTTGATTGCTGCTTTGAATTCCTGGCTCCCAAAACATGCGGGGTAATTGCAGAAAGTCCTTTATTACTCCCAGCAGCAGGGACCACGCCGTGTTTGCGCACATGGATCAGACCCTCCCCAAGCCTGGCTGGTCCCCCTGCCCCTCGGGGTAACCTGCTGAGGTGGTGGGTCATGGCTGGGACAGATGGCTGCCCATCAGGGTCTGGATGCGGTTTGGAACCCCCCCGAGGTGGAGCTGTGAGAGGTCACAGGCAAACTGAGCACAGGGGGCCAGAGAACTGTGGCAGTCAGAGGACAGCCCGTGGATTTGTGACTCCATCCTGAGGGGTGGCACTGGGAGGAAGCTGGGGACAGGGCTGTGCTCCTGGGAGGGAGGAAGGGGCTTGCCTTGGAAATGGAGAGGTGGAAATGATGGAGATGGAGGTGGAGATGAGATGGAGATGATGGAGATGGAGATGGAAATGAGATGGAGATGATGGAGATGGAGATGGAAATGAGATGGAGATGATGGAGATGAGATGGAAATGAGATGAGATGGAAATGGAGATGATGGAGACGGAGATGGAGACAGAGATGGAGGTGGAGATGAAATGGAGCAGGCTGACAATGACCAATGGGAATGTCAGTGCCCTTTAACTAAAGCCTGTCTCCACTCTGCAGACAGTTACTGCCAAAACTCATCGGGATGAAGGAGAGCCAGAGGCAGACAGGGAGCTGCCCTGTGCTCCTGGCAGCACCCATCCCCTCACTCCCCACTGGGGGAAGCAGGACCACCCTCAGGGACCCTGGCTGCTGTCCCAGGCCCCAGAGGAGTGACACCATGCCCCCTGCACAGGACACAGTGCAGCCAGCATGCAGCCCCAGGGCTGGAATGGGGTCGTCCGTCAGCTGTGTGGAAGGAAGCCAAGGGAAATTTTTTTAGGCGTCTGAGACAAGAAGGAGGTTAACTTTCTTTACTAGATAAGGCATTTTCCATCTAAATAGGACACTTCAACATGTCCCATTTCCAAACAAGCCTTTCTAGAAGGCCTGAGCAAAACAAAGTGTCAGAAGCCATTGGTTTGAGCTCCTCCTGTCTCTGTTTTGACCCCTCCTGGCCTCACTTCTCTCTTTGACTTTTTTCAAGGAAGAAAAAAAAGAGTGTTGAAATTGGAAGGCTGCCAGCAGGACTGAAATGTCATTTCCAAGCAGACTTGGTGGCCACACCAAACCCTGCAGGGCCCTAGTGCAGGGGAGGGTGTGACCTGTGGGGACAGTCCTGTGGCCCCATGGGGTTTGGTGGCTGCAGCCACCACTGGGCTCTCCTGGGGACTGAGGGGCTCTTGGAGGTGACACCAACTGGGGTGGCTTTTCTACCCACCCACAGAGCCAGGGGAGTCAGGGGGACTATGGGTGCTATGGGGCACCCTCCTCTTCCACTGGGGGCTGCTTGCTCTTGAGGTGTTGGAAGAGTTGATGGCTGCAGAGTCTCCAGATCCTGTTTCCCCTCTAGTTTTGTGCCATTTAATGTTGAAATCAGTGACCTTGGCTATGGTTTCCCTTCTCCTGTGTGACTGTCACCCACCTCCAAAGCTGGCACCCAAGTGCCTGATCTGCCTGGGGCAGTGTCACTTTGGGAAGTGCCCAAAGAGGAGGACCTCTCTATGACTACAACATGTCCTGTGTGACATTTTGCCATGGCCCACTGTGTCTAGAGGACACAGCCAGGTTCAGAGCCCGTGCAGGTGACTCAGATACACAATCACAGTGGCTGAAGCTTTCACTGTGCTCTGCATGGAAGCAAGGGGCCAGTGACAGAAGGTGACAGAAGGTGACAGAAGGTGACAGAAATCTTCAGGCCTGACAGCATCCATGCTTCACCACCCACGGCTGGGGTCAGTGTAAATCCACCTTCCCCAGGAAGCTGTTGAGCCAGGAAAATTGTGGCTCCTGAGAGCAGGGGCAAAGCCTGGCTCCTTGCAGACAAGGTCAGGAGATGTGCTAGAGCTCTGGTGAAGCTAACACCCTGATGCTGCTGGAGGTTTTATGGCAGTGACAGCTCTGAGGCTGACAGGAGGTGCCAAAACTGTGTGTGTGCCTTTGAAATGCCATAAATGCCATTGTCCACCTTTGCTGGGCAAGATGCATGAGCACAACAACTTCCTCTGCTGCAGTGCTGTGTTTGTGCCAGCCCTTGCTCGTGCTGACATTTGCCAAAAGCCATTTGAGACAACCTCAGGGCTCAGCCATGGTAGGGAGAGTCCTTGGTGGCTCCATGGCCTCAGCCCTCGGCCTGTGCCAATGCAGGAGCAGGGAGAAGATGCTCCAGGACTCATAGAGAACTGCAGCAGCTCTCTGGAAAGCACAGAGCAGGGAAAAGCCACTGATTCATGTTTCCTAATGAATGGCATTGCCACACGACTGAAAAAAGGGGAAATGGAACCATGCAGAGGCTGTGTCAATACCTTCTCCCTACCTTTCCTCTTCCCCCACTTGCTCTAGTTCATCTTAGGTTCTGTCTGTTGGGATTCACTTATTTCTCCCTCTTGCCAGGCTGTTTGTCATGATGGGTGTTTCAGGATGGGTTTCACTCTCTGTTAGCTTTAGTAATGATTCCTCAAGGTTCAGAGGCCCTTTCTTCAGCATCTCTCTTTATTCCAGCAGCCAAACCAGGACCCTTTCACAGCCAGGACCAGCACCAGGACCTGTCAGAAGGAATCCCTGCTGTGACCATTTTGTGCCATTCCCTCTCCTTCAAGAGACCCATGTCTTGCCAGGGCCCAGCATCCTGCCCTTGGGGTATCTGGGGGATACCTGTGCTGCACTGTCCAGTGTCAGAACTCAGGACATCCCTCTGGCTGTCCAGGATGGTCAAGACCCCTGCCAGGGGGCTCAGAGACCCTGGCACAGAGCCCAAGACCCCTGGAGCAAATGATTATTACCAACCTTAGATGAAGATCTGCAAGCCACAACAGTTTAGGTAGAATAATAGTGAACTTATCACGGGGTGGAAAAGTAGATTTTGGGGTTTCTGGTATGGGGGTTCAGGGGGCAAGATGGAGGGATCTGGGCGTGTCCAGCCTTTCTCCTTTTTCTTCTTGGCCTCCATCTTCTGCTGTGATGTTGGCACTTTTAGATTGGTTTAGAGTAGAAGCTCACTGTCTAACACAGGTGATAGGTATTGGAAAGTAATTGTAAACATTGTACACGTAGTTTTTAGTATAAAGATATAACACCACCCTGAGGGCAGGCAGAGTGCCTGGACTGTCTTGCTGAGTGGGCCTCAGCAGGACAGGAGAAAAAATGTTATAGATAAGATACAATAAACCTTGAGACTGAGAAATGAAGAGCTCTGACTCCTTCTTCAACTGCCCAGCTGGGAAAAGAGACTTTTGAACTTTTCTCGGGGTCACTCTGAGCAGCGAGAGACCCCGACAGTCCAGGGGAGAGGCACAGCTCCTGTGTGAGGGTGGAGGAATCTGGATTGCTTGGAAAACCGCTGGGGGTTGGAATGAATCCACAGGTGTTGTGTTGCACTAAATAATTTTATTTAGCGGCTGTCTTTGTATTGGGTGATGGGAAAAAGCGTTACTCCTCACGTGGATGGTGTATTCCCCTCCTTCCACAGGGCTGCTCCCTCACACGCTTCCCCCCCTTTCTGCATTCACGGGTGGCCCCTCCCCTCGCCCCGCCCCATTGGCATCCCATTGGCCATGGTCCCTTTCCCCGCCCCCTTCTTGGGGTATAAAATGGCACCGCAAGGGGGCCGCAGCCTCTCTCCTGCCTGGGTGGTTGCCGTGTCAGGGAGTGTCCTGTCCCAGGCCAATAAACAGGATACTCGCTCCCACGTGGGCAAGAGTGCTTCTCCTCTTTTATCTTCAGCCCATGCTGGATCGCGTGAGCTTGGGTTCTAGCTAGGCGGAACCGGATCCATACAAAGCCCAGAGAACCACGGATTACTGCCCATAGGAGCTCCCCCACACCTCTCCCCTCTGAGGTCTGCACAGGCCCCCCTGTACAGTGTCCCACAGCTTTGTGTCCGTGCTCTCTGGGATGTTCTCCAGGCTACAGTGAGACTGAGCTGAAACACCGTTAAAAGCTTTTGAGGGGTGTCACCCCACAGCAGAATCACAGTCTGTGGGGTGAGGGAGCCCAAGTCCTGTCTTGCCATCCTCCTGTGTACAGAGCAGACAACAGAGACTCAAAGAAGAGATGATGACAAACCCCAAGGCAGTGAATGATGCTGTTTTCCATCAGGAAAGGTGCTGCCAGCCTGCTAACCAGAGGAGAGGACATTTGCCACCCACAGCACCACCCATGGGGCTGCCACCCCATGCTGTGGGTGTCCTCTCCCAGCTGGCACTGAAATCCATGTCCTGCCCCCTTGGATAACCCACCTGGGATAGGCCAAGCTCCACTGTGATCCCACCTGGAGACCCCGAGGGGAGGAGCCCACTGCCTCGCTGGGAAGGGATTGTGTTCCCACAGTGCCCAAGCCAGCAGCATGCAGCCACTCCTCAGGGAACATTAATAATTTAGGGATAAACTGGAGACTCCATTGTGTTCTGAGCAGGCTGTTGTGTTCACTTATCAGGACAATGTCTGAGCCCCTTCCTGCAATGCACTCGGCTCTCTGATGGATGTTTGGCATGTGTTCCTGTCCTGTCCCCAAAAAGAGGAGGGACAGCCTGCACAATTGCTTGGGAGACACTCGTTTGGGTGCTGGGCACCTGTGTCAGAAAATGAGATCGTCATTAAACAGGCCTCCAGAGTAAGGTCTAAACCCAAAGTAATCAACAGCAGGCACTCGTGGTCCACTGAAAGCTTATGTGGGAACACAGGAAATTCCTCTGGCTGCCCTGGAGGGCTGCAACCCCTGCCCAGGGGGCTCAGAGACCTTGGCACAGAGCCCACGGCCCCTGTGCCTTTGATTTAGCCCTTGGAACAAACAATTACCAATCTTGTATGAAGAATTGCAAGCCACGAAAGTTTAAGTAGAATAATAGTGAATTTATCACAGGGTGAAAAATAGATTTTTTGAGGTTTTTAGAATGGGGATTCAGGGGGCAAGATGGAGGAATTTGGGTGTGTCCAGCCTTTCTCCTTCTTCTTCTTGGCCTCCATCTTTTGCTGTGATGTTGGCAATTTCAGATTGGTGTAGAGTAGAAGCTCACTGTCTAACATAGGTGATAGGTATTGGAAAGTAATTGTAAACATTGTACATGTAGTTTTTAGTATAAAAAGATAACACTGCCCTGGGGGCAGGCAGAGTGCCTGGACTGTCTTGCTGAGTGGACCTCAGCAGGTCAGGAGAAAGAATTTTATAGATAAGGAACAATAAACAATCTTGAGACTGAAAAATTAAGAGTTCTGACTCCTTCTTCGAGCGCCGGGCTGGGAAAAGGGACTTTCCAACTTTTCTTGAGGTCATTCTGACCAGCTAGAGATCCCAAGAAGCTTAGAAACACAAACCCTTGAAAAAAGAAGGATTGTCAATTAATTTGGCATCTCTCTGCAATCTGAGATTTGTTGAATCCACTGGGACCAATTTCTCCTCTTCAGTTTAGCTCAGTGATTCTTGGAACTGCTCTGGGATAGCTTTTCCTGGACAGGCCTGTGTGCCAGCACCCCTGTCCCAGAGTGCACATGTGACTCAATTCCTCAGTTTTGGTTGAGGTGCCCAGGAGCAGACACTGTGCTCTAAGTTCACAGCTGTCACTAACACCAGACAGATTTTCTGTGAAAACTAAGAGTGTGGTGAAAATGTTGATGGTCATCTCGTGTTGCAGGCAAAGGGGTAATAACACACAGCACAGTCCAGGAGCAAGACCCAAGCTGTGAAAGCACACAGGGATTGAGAGGGTGTGACCGTGTTCACAGGGGTCTCAGGCTGAGGGAAGAGATGAGGATCTGACTCCATGTTTCAGAAGGCTTGATTTATTATTTTATGATACATATTATATTAAAACTATACTAAAAGAATAGAAGAAAGGATTTCATCAGAAGGCTAGCTAAGAATAGAAAAAGAATGATAACAAAGGTTTGTGACTGACTGAGACAGTCTGGACAGCTGGGCTGTGATTGGCCATTAATTAGAAACAACCACATAAGACCAATCCCAGATGCACCTGTTGCATTCCACAGCAGCAGATAACCATTGGTTACATTTTGTTCCTGAGGCCTCTCAGCTTCTCAGGAGGAAAAATCCTTAGGAAAGGATTTTTCATAAAAGATGTCTGTGACAAGAGGGAGATATCCTTACCTTCCTGTCAGCTAAATTGAGGGACTGCAACTCCTATGGGAAGTGTTTAACAAGGAAGGAAAGAGTGATTGAAATCCAATTCAGTCTGCATTCAGCACCTTTCATGAAACCAGCACATTGAGAGATCTCTTCTGAGAAGGCTTGGGATGGGATGACCCAAAGCTGGCTGGCTTACAGGAATACACAGCACATGGCACAAGCCTCTCCATTAGCTGGATGAGGGGAACAGCTTAGTCACTGTGAGGGGAACCATTCACGGGGAGATGAAACCTTCACCTCCTGTTGCAACAGAGCAGTTGTTGTTTCTAACTTGCCCACCGCTTATGTCACCACTTGTGTGTGGCAGGCAGCTCTCCCCCACTTCCCAGCAACCTCTCGGTGTCACTGAGTCACACCACTGATGTCCCCATGGGGAGGTGCCCAAAAATGAATATCTCATGGGAATATCTCAGCAAATACCTTGGCTGAGCAGCTGCTGCAGAGCAAAGGAGAACACGTTCATGGGGGATGATATCTGGGGAGTGCTGCAGCCTCTTACTGAAAATGCAGCTCCTCATAAGAAGCAGAAAAGTCCTCCAGTGGCTGTGAGGCAAATGCCTTTCATCAGAGGGCAGCTGAAAATTCTCCCAGGATCAAAGAAGACTCATGCTGATCCCAGTGGGTTTTTATTCAGGGGTCTGGGGTTAGGTTCACAGAGGGGTTAAGGTGTTCCTTCTGTGCAGGAGCTAAGGGTGGGGCCATCCTGGCAAAGTCTTGCTGCCAGCAGCACCCTCATATCCAAGCTTTTGAGAATTAAAGCCCAAGAGTGAAGGGATTAAAACCATCATTTGCCACCCAGTGTGACTGGGCCGTGGCACACAATGGGTGGGAAGAGATGATCTCACTCCCTCCTGCTGGAGCTGTTCTGCTTGACATAGATAAATTAAGTATTGATGCAAGTATTGATTACTCTTGTGCTACGTATTGGAAAACTTAACCTCATCCTTTCGTGGACGTTTTTCCATCCCACTATAATTAGGTGCCCAGGCTGATACTCTTCCCACTGAGGGGGTGAGGGTGGGTTTTCACTGTGTCCTGTGGGTCTGGCCCAGTGCTGGTGGGCAAGGCAGGAGGAGAAGGCCCCATTGCCTCAGTGAGCAGAGGGACAGCACTGCCAGGACAAGTTGAGGCTGGTAGTGACAGTAGTGCCACCAGCAGAGCCCACACCTGAGGGCTGCAGCTGCTGACTTGTGTTTAGGGGCTCTGTTTGAAGAAAGTAGTGAGGGGCTGGGGATGGGAGGGCCTCAAGGAGGATGTTTCTAAGGAGAAGATGAGGTCTGCAGGCACCTTTTGAAAACACCTTAATGCTTTTACATTCTGGAAGCTGTTCATGGGCAGGATGCAAAGTAGAGCCAAAGAGACCTACAAATACTAAAATTCCAAAACCAGAGAAGAATAAATTCATTTTTCCCACCCTGTGGTTTGATCTATGTAATTTTCAGATTCTGCACCAAAATGCAAGAGTAATACAGGTCTTACAGAAGAGAGACATTTTCAGTAGAAAATAAGTAGTTTCAGATAAAGTAACATACAAAGACAATGGTTTCATATCTATGAGGCAAAGTTAAAAGCAGAAGTATTTTCAGTAGAAATAGCTGATGGATCTGGTGAGCAGAAATAGATTTTCCAATGAGAATGCTGTCAAGGTACACCTGTGTTGGAGGTGAATCTGCCTGGCCACTCCCAAAGCATAACAACAACCCGCCCTGTGCTCCTGACCTGGAGCCATTGATAATCTATGGGCTTTTTGAGATAAGCCATGGGGCTGTGTCCCAGTGCTATTCTCTGGCATAGGGTGCATTGCTTCAGAAATAGGAAGGGAAGAATTCGTCAGACAAGAACTGTCACATGTTATTCACAAACAGAGAAAACAAAACTTAAATAGGACAGGTTTTTGTAACATCATGTAAGCTAAAGCTCATCTGTCTGTCAATAAAGTCATCCCTGAGTAATTGCTGGCCCCAAGGGAGCCAGACCAAACATTTTACGGTTTATCAGCCTCTCTGTAGGGTGAATATTTGCACATGGAAGAGCTTTTTTCGTCCCTTTTTTTTTAACCTTTCCCGAAATCCACCGAGAAGTGCATGATTTCTCACTGGAAACGTCACTGGTTTCTGCAACTGTGCCAGAATCAATAGATTCCAGCAATGCCTTTGATGTGGAGATGTATTAGTGAAGCAAACTCACCGCAGTCTGGTTTTAATGCTTTTGGTGTGTGCGCTCTCACAGGAGAGGAGCGGAGAGAGGGAGATGAAACAAGAACACAAAATGCATTTTACATGACACCTTATCCCACCCAGAAGCAGAGAAGCACTTAAAGCTCACAGTTCCTCTCTGGATGGTGCTCCTGTCAACAGCTTAAAGCAACATTGCCTAAAGTGGCATTTATCTTTGGGGCTCTCTATCAGATTCCTTCCTGATTTTGTTACAAGCGCCTTCCTCGCTGTTCATGCCATACATGGTTAAAGAGAAACTTTGCTGCTTCTCCACAGGTTACAGCAAGGTCAGGACTGAGCACTGTACATAATTTTGTGTCCTAAATATTGGACACTTAATCCCAAAGGCTCTGTCCCAGAGGTGGAAATGCACCTGCAAGGATACCTTCTGTCCCGTCTGCCTGTCAGGTTACCCCTGAGCACAAAGCCCAGCAGCCACATGGGATGGGAGGCAGTTCCTCCTGCTTGAGGTTTAAATTCAAAGCTTGGTGAGAAGGGATTTATCCTTGTGCTGGCTTAGACACACTAAAAAAACAGATCCCAGCTGGGGATCCCCCAGCCAGGGGCCACACAAGGTCCCACTTGTCAACTCACAGGCAACGCAGCTCAAATTCTCTGAGCTGTACAGGTTTCTCTTATTTGCTGGACATTTTGAGAATAATCCCACACTCTTTACACATGATTAATATGCAGTGCATTAAAATCAGAAGGCAAATCTCTGCTGCCTTAGGCTCATCGCATGGTGAGTGTTGGCTTACCTAAGGTGGCAGAGGGAGGTGTTGTGATTTAGGTGTTCAGTAATTTATTTGTTCCTGCTCATCTGACAAAAATTAGGGCCTTGATGAGCACCATCAGCCATTTCCTTACAGGTATTTCCTCCAGGTTGCTCCAAGCCCCATCCAACCTGTCCTCAAACACTTCCAGGGATGCGGCATCCACAAATTCTCTGGTCAGCCTGTTTCATCCTCACAGTAAAAATTTCTTCACAGTAAAAATTTCTTCCCAATATCTCATCTAACACTACTCTCTTTTAGTTTAAAAGTGATTGTTCCTTGGTTTTATCACTACAAACCCTTTTAAACAGTCCCTCTCCAATTCTCCGGTAGCCCCTTTAGGCACTGCAAGGCTGCAATTAGGGCATCCCAAAGTCTTCCCTTTTCCTGGCTTAACAACCCCAACTCTTTCCTCATAGGAGAGCTCCTCCATCCCTCTGATCATCTTCATGCTCCTCTTCTGGGCTTGCTCCAACAGCTCATTGTCCTTCTTGTGCTCAGGACCCAGAGCTGGGTGAACTGTGGTCTCCTGAAAGCAGAAGTGCAGAAATTAGAGTTATGATCCTCCAGCTGAGGAGACAGAG
Source organism: Molothrus aeneus (assembly GCF_037042795.1). Classification (NCBI taxonomy): domain Eukaryota; kingdom Metazoa; phylum Chordata; class Aves; order Passeriformes; family Icteridae; genus Molothrus; species Molothrus aeneus. Next base: position 111,723,697 of record NC_089647.1, on the reverse strand, counting down.
GAATAACCCATGTTGAAAATGACCTGAAGAAAGAAATTAGGAGGGAAAGAAAACACTGTGCATGGTTGAAAGCCTGTTTGTTCCTCAGCTCTCAGCTTCTCCACCTCCTTGAGGGACCATTTGAGTTTGATTGATTCCTCCAACTGCGGTTGAGGAGGTGACCAAGGAAAATTGTAAATACCCCTGACTCCAGCTGGTGAGCAGTCGTGGTTTGTACCTCATGGAGTTCAGGAGTCTGACAAACAGAGGCTCCTTTGCTGTTGATGGCACACAAACAGCTGTTTGAGAAAAGAAACATGTCTGCATGAGTCTGTCATAAAAGTCATACCTAAATTTTCAGGAATTTCTGGCAGTAGAATCCCTTTGTTCCACAGCTGTCTGAGCCAGGCTGAGTGCAAACTCACACCCCTCTATTCCATACAGATGCCCATAAATCTGATAGAGAAGGCAAAATTAACACCACGATAACTGAATTAACTTCAATTAAGCCAGTTCTTATTTTCACCTGTGCACCCAGGAGAAAAATCAAGACCTATACTATCTATTTTATCATGTCATGGCTTTGTAACACTGGAGAAGATTAATATGCAGTAAAGCAGGGACAAAGCCTGTGAACAACCTCATGGATAAATGGTTACGTTCTGGGCTGGTTGTAGTGGTGTAAGTTAAGAGAGGAAGCATTACCATTGGTGGCACATCTCCAGTGCTGACCTGACACACATTTTGTGTTCACTCCTAGGCAAGAATGAGCAAAGAGTGGCTGGAACCATTGGCCAAACAGCAAATGAGCTCAGACATCCCTGCTCCATGCAGAGGATAACATTTCCACCAATTCCAGTTATTCACCCCTGTGCAGTAGGCTCCAAAATAGAATAGAATCACAGAATCATTAAGAGTGGAAAAGACCTCTGAGATTGAGTCCAACCTTTGATCAATCACCACCTTGTCAACTAAACCATAGCACTAAGTGCCACATCAGTCATTTCTTGGACACTTCCAGGGATAAACCTTGTAAGAGCCATTGAAACCTGTCAGTGGGTAGTTAACAGGCACTAACAACATGGGATGACTTATTTTGCATTTAACAATTAGCTATTAATCCACACATGTCTTGGGGAGGGATAGCAGCCTTTCTGCTATGTGAGCCATCTCACAGGGATTTTCTCAGCCCTTTGAAACATCTCTGTGCACGTTGGTGGGTGTTTAATTGTGCAGAGTGGGATGCACAGTGAGACACGTCTTCACTGAACACAGGGTCACTTCTGAAGGGGCTGCCTTTTTTAAATCATTCCCTGACCACAGAAGACGTTTAGGGGCTGTGAGAACTTCCTCTGCTACTCAGAAGGCTTCCTACCCTTCCTAGGCTACTATGTGCCTAGCAAGGCCACAATTCTGAAATAACAGCTGCAGGGGAGAATTGCCCCTGCCAACATCTTTATCCCACCAACAGTCCTTCCTCCTGCCCCACTGGGGCACTTTTTGGTAACCTATTTTGCTGCTTCACCCCCCAGAAAAGCCAAGGCAGTGTTTTACTGCAAAGCCCTGTGGGTGCAGGAGTGCATAAGCAGAGCTAAAGGGTTTTTTTCTGGTGGGAACTTGGAGTAGGATGGGTAAAAAAGCTGCTCATCCACATGGAGCTTGGCGCTCGTAAGGAAGGAGAGCGGTGGGAATCAGTAAGGAGAACAGAGGGATGAATGCACGTGTCCATGCTCCCTGGAAATCCCCTGGCTGACAGGACAGCCTGCCTAGGGAAGAGTTAAAAGCAGAGCTCTGGAAAGTTTGGCCAGATGACTTCCTGATGGAGTTTATACAAGTGTAGTGTGCGCAAGGACGTGTGTGCCTACGTGCCACTTCTCCCGGAGCAGCCTGAGCCGAGCAGAGGGAGGAAAAAAATAATAAAAACATCACAGATGGGTCCAGGCTGAAAACAAGCCTCTGATGAATGTGCAGGGTCATCACACTCCTCTCATTACAAACCTGCCAGACAAATCCATGTGATGCCTCCTCTGCTGTGCATCCCCCCCTTGCCACAGAACAAGAGGGCAGGGGCAGGGGTGAGGCAGGGCAGGGAGGAGACAAAAGAGGACATTAGCAGGAGGAATTCACAGGATCCCAAAGCAGCTGCCACTCGTTCATCTCTCAGGACATTCCCAGCAGCCAGGGGAATAATGCAGCCGTGTGCAGTCACTGGAATGCCAGGGCAGTGCAGGGGAGATGCAGAGCTGATGCCAGGGAGATTCCAGGGAGGCACTGGCACAGTACCAGGGTGATGTTTGCAGGCAGGAGCTGTGATGGAATGCAGCTCCATACCTACACACGTTTGTCTCATAAGACCTATCCTGCACAGAGATATCAGTGAAATACTAACACAAGCTTGTTGGCATGGATTGTACAAACCTGGGCAGGACTTTGGTACTCAAACTTTCCCCTGCCCCTCTGGTGTCTACATGGAAACCCTCAGGGTTACCTTAATACACTCACATGCACGTCCTGCTGTGGAGCTGTGACAGCCAGAGCTGCTAATCCTGAGGAGAATGGGCTTGCTTAGGTGCAGGAGCTGCTTAATTCCCTCTGCTGTGTGCTGAGTGGGAGCTCTCTCTGGCCTCCCAAAAGAGAGGAGTGGGGGACAAATCAAGGATTGTACAGAGCAGCCTGCTTGATCTTCTGTGGGCAGATCAGTAAAGAAGTAAAGATCAGTAAAGAAGACAAACTGCATATTATTCTCATTTAGCAGTAAATCAACCTTCCTCTCAATTACAGAGCATGTTTGCCTCCTCCTGCTCCTTCAGAGAAGGGTGACAGGGCACAGGATTAAGCAGCAGTCCCTTTAGGGATGCTTAGTCAGTGAACCCGTGCTTCTCATTACATACTCCCAACCTACTGTCACTTGATAATCTTGTGGAAGGGTTTGCAAGTTTGTGCTGCCTCAGAAATTTCTGCTTGTTCACTGCAGCTGCACTCAGAGGGGATTCTCTGAGCACAGCAGGACCACAGCTAATTGCATCAGGAGGTCAGCAGGAAGGTCTGCTAAAGTGCTCCTGGTACAAACCCCACCTGCATTCTCAGAGCCCAGCCAGGTTGCTTACAGAGCCACCATTAGCACTGGAAAGTAAAAAGCTGCAGATAGAATTTGCACAAGGTAGAGCAGCAATAAATTTTAAAAAACCAAGCAAGCTTTCTTCCCAATTTTTGAGCTGACTTTGGAAAGCAAGACATTACAAATATTAGAAATTTGCCATATTTATAAAATGAGCATTTTACTCATTGATATCTTTTAGGTCAAAATTTTAACACTGAATACTATCATCTGACCACACAGATTCCAAAAGTCATGTTATTTTATTTAGCTGGTCCCTTTTTGTTTTATTTTTTATTAAGTCCAAAAACTTATCTTTGACTAGAGCAACAACAGATCCCAAATTCTTGAGTGCATTTCTCTGGAAGGCAGTTTTGAATTTTGACTTACTCTGTTGATTTCATGGGTATTCCCATCTTTACATTTCTATCAAAGACCTCTGTCATTTCCATCTAATTTCTCTACTCCCCAAAGCAAAACAAACCTGTTGTATGACAACACACAAGTCAGATAGGGAAATTAGGAGGAATATATTTTACATTTTGCAGCCTCCCAGTACCCACAGGGAGCTTACAGATAAAGTTTTGACAGGGAATGGCGTCAAATTGAGACTATGTTTAGATTCAATGTTAGGAAGAAATTCTTTACTGTGAGGGTAGTAAGGCACTGGGAAAGGTTGACCTGAAAGTTGTGGATGCCCTGTCTCTGGAAGTGTTCAAGGCCAGGTTGGACAGGGCTTGGAGCAGCCTGATATAGTGGAAGGTGTCCCTGCCCATGGCAGGGGAGTTGGAACTGGATGATCTTTAAGATCCATTCCAACCCAAACCACTCCATGATTCTGTGATTCTTCTCTGCTTCCTTGCACTGGGAGCAAGAAGCCTGCAAAAGATGAGGTCAGGGAGTGCAGTGGCAGATTCAGAGCTTTATTTTCTACCTCTCTGCATTTCACCCTCCATACAGATTAGCACGGGCTCAAGCCTGCCTGAGTAGTATCAGGATGAAGCCAGATAGTGGAAAAGAAGTGATTTCATCTCAATGCAAGCATTTCACACCGGATTGTCTCCCACTTGAGCTGACGTGTTAAACAGAGCTGTTTACCAGCCTGTGGTAAACTCCATTTACCCTGGGTACACAGCCTGCATTGCTCTGCAGCCAGGAATGTCCCTGCTCCTGGGTGGCTGCCTCAACCCAACCTGAGAGCACAGAGCAGGGTTCAGACTCCCTACCTGAACAACAGACATCTGATGCCAGCCACTACAGAAGTGCCCCTGTTTGGGTGGGAAGGACAGGCAGCACGAAACCATGTGGGGATTCATACCAGATTTATTCCAAAACCAAAGAATCAAGCCCAGCTCTCCTGAGAAACAAGCTCCCTTCTCAAAAAAAAGGAAGAGTAATTTAAGGTCAAATACTTTCACCCTAAGCAACATTGAGGGAAGAATGGCAAAATTTGGTTGGCATCCTGTGCGGTTTACCAGCAGTGCCTGGATTTGGATTTGGGGGAGGGCTGCAACGTCACAGCACTGCCCAGCAGCTGAGTGACATCAGGTCACACTATGTGGGAGAATGCCACACAGAAAAGGTCATTGCCTGGCCTCCAACCCAGCCTGTCCTACTTGGAAAGAGGGGTCTGTACTGGGCAGTGGTTTGTTCTGGAAAATGCTTTCTCAGGCTCAGCTTCTGTCACCCGAGCCCCTGACAGTGGCTGATGCCAGGCAGAGAAGCTCTGGGCATGCACAGGTGCTAGGGAAAAACAGAGATGTCTAAAGGAAGTGCTCATTTCTTTGGAAGAGAAGAGGAACAGGTCACTCTGGGGCTGGCCAGCCAGTACAGGGTGTTTCACAAACACATTAATCTGTTTGTGAAAGTGAAGTGGATGCTGAGAGTTGCCCAGAAATGAGCTGGACCCTCTTAGCACAGCCACAGCCTCTCTTGCAGGACAACTTCTCCCTCTTTTTCTTCTTTTTGGAGTCTTTCCTGAGCTGCTGCAAACTAAACACAGATCCTCATCCTAGCAGATGCCATCACTGTCTAGCATTGCCCCCATGGATGTAACTTGTCATTTCTGTGTCCTCTCACCAGTACAAATTGCTGTGGTTACCATGTAATAAAGCAGCTGCCAGCTCTCCATGAGACAGCTCTGTGTCCCTTGCCCATCCATGATCCCTTTTGCACCAACAACAGTGAAGCTTCTCTCTGCCCAGCCCCACAAAGCCCTGGGCAATGGAGCCAATGTGGTCCCCAAAGTGTGGCAGTGGGGCACATGTCAGCATTGCCAACCCAGAGCAGTCTCACACAGCCCTGAAGTGAAAACCAACCTCCTTAGCAGGAACTGTACTGGATTTTGCAGGAGATATCCAGGAGCCCTCTGGCACCCTGTTTTTAATGAACACAGTTGTGATAGCAGCTTGGTATTCCTTGAAAACTGCACAGGCAGCCCCAATGTATATATTAATAGTCACTGGGAGCAGATCTGGTGTTCCTAGGAGTGCTGCACTGTGCCTTGCTCTCCCTTCCATTGGTACCCAGAAGAGTGTGTTTCCAGTCTCAGTGGGATTCTGCCCTGCCTAATATGTTATTTTTGTCTCTCTAAGGGATTGCATCCAAGCCAGGCTCTGGCTTATCTCCACTCAGTGAAACGCCACTTGTAGACCTGATGGTCCCACTGTTGTGGCAGGTTGAAAAGGGAAGCACATCCTAAATTCCCCTAGTTCTGGGCCATAACTGAGCTTGTGTGGCCAGCAGTGAGGTCTGGAACATCCAAGGAGTGGTGTGGGTCAGGGCTCAAGATGTAACATGTGACCATGTTCACAGAGGTCTCAGGTTGAGGGAAGAGACAAGGATTTGAGTCCATGTTTCAGAAGGCTTGATTTATTATTTTATTATATATATTACATTATAACTATACTAAAAGAATAGAGGAAAGGATTTCATCAGAAGGCTGGCTAAGAATAGAAAAAGAAGGAATGATAACAAAGGCTCTGTCTCAGATTCTCTGTCCGAGCCAGCTGACTGTGATTGGCCATTAATTAGAAACAACCCCATGAGCCCAATCCCAGATGCACCTGTTGCATTCCACAGCAGCAGATAACCATTGGTTACATTTTGTTCCTGAGGCCTCTCAGCTTCTCAGGAGGAAAAATCCTAAGAAAAGGATTTTCCATAAAAGATGTCTCTGACAGTAACATTCAAAGCCTGGCTCAGGGCACGTTAAGGAAATGCAGCCACCAAACCTCTGGCACTGCCCATCTTTAAAAACGCCCTGTGACTTGCTCCCCACACAAGGTGCAAGACAAGCATCTGCACCTGCTAGTGAGGCAAAGAGGGAGGGCACTTGAGCTTCCCCCAAGGATGCATTTCTCACCCATTTGGCACCCATGAAAAGGGTGATGTCCTCTCAGGTGCCAGGCTCAGCGACCAAGCCTTCAGGAAAACATATTGTCAAGTACTGGGATCCTAAAATGAGCTATCAGCTCTATATGGGCCATGCAGTCTAGCACCTGCTTTCACACACAAGCACCTTCCATGTCCCCTTCCATCCCTGCTCGTGCAGCTACTGTGGCCAGCACAGCACCTTCATCCCAGCATCCCAAATCTGCCTGCCTTCCTTCCACATACAGGCATTCAGTGTGGGATACTTGGCTCAAGGCTTAGGCTGCTGGAGCTGGGCTGCAGGCAAATCCCACCTCTGCTGAATTCTGTGGCAGTTTTACCTTTGATTTCAATGGGGAGTTAATTTTGCCCTGTGTGGTGATAATTTGTTGCTTGGCTGTGACTTTGCAGAACATCAGGCAGAGCCCACCTCCATTCTCATCCCCATCCTGCTCTGACAAGAAAGTGTTCTCATACATCAGTTTCCCCCTCTGTATGTAAAAGGAAACCCAAGTAGAAAATGCACCTTCCCCTTCCTTATGAAGTTCTTTGATACGGAGATCTAAAATACAACACAAGATCCAACAGTGACCTTCACTTTCCTTTACTGTGTCAGAGCCATTTAGTGGCTATTTATGGCAACCTGGTCATTAGCACTACAAGAACAAATTCAGCACAAAGAAAGCTTTAAACCACAGATTTGGGGTGTGCCAGGCTGTCAGAACACCATTGTACACTACTTTCCTCCTTGTCCTATCAAAAGACAAAAGCTGCATTTGATGATTGAAGACACAGAAACCAGAATAGCAACAGGAGCTCCTCCTGCAGAAAAGGAATTCTGCATTTCCTAAACCCCACATCCCTCCTTTCCTCCACACTACTTGGTCTCCTTGGAGCTCTCCACAAAGGGATCAGAGCAGGACTTCTCCCCCAGCTTTCTGTTCAGCCCCTGCAGCCAGACCTGGGCTAAGCTACTCCAGCAGTGTCAGGAGAGCTTCTGATGTGCACAATTTTTTACTGCTTTGTTTTCAGATAAACAAGGGAGCAGGCAGATGATGTGAGATGTGGACAGCCTCTTTGACAGGCAGGGAGCTGCTGCCACATGCTGGCATCCCACCGTGTACAAGTGAAAAGGTTTTTCCTTCCGTATTTCTTCCCATGGAAGATTTCAAGGGTGAAAACTCATTGGAAGAAGGTGATGCATCTGAATCAGGAGAAATTTTTCATTTATGATTTCAGGTTTTCTCAAAGCTCTCTTATCACCCATGGACCTTTCTCTCTGGCTCTCTTCTTGCAGCAGAGCTGCTCAGTTCTGAATCTGGAGCCAGAGGAAGACCAGATGCCTTTGCCTCACTGGAACTCACAGACAGTGACAACACCTGAGTTAACAGATCCTTCATAAGTTTCCTTCTGAACTAAAATCAGGCTGGAATGGGATATATATGTTCAGATGTGGATAACAGTGAGATTGTCTCAGAGAGAAAAAGAACCTAAGAATCCTATTGTGAAAACATAACATCCTGATGGGCTTAGTTTTAATGAAAACAGTTGTGATAGCAGCTTGGTATTCCTTGAAAACCTGCACAGGCACCCACTAATGTATATATTAATAGTCACTACCTCATTTCTTGCCTTCATTCCATTTAAATTCAAAATGCTCATCTGGCCCACATTGCCAACAAACAGCAAAGCAACTTCAGTCTTGATCAGTCCTGGGGATGTACTCACAACTCTGTAAACACCTCTGTGTAAGGCATGGGTTTAGTAATATTTCCCAGCTTGGATATGATGGAAGTGGACATCCACACCTTCCTCAAAGAGGCAGTATTTTGAGCAAGTGGATGCAGCAATGAGGGAAATATAAAACTGCAGAATAAGACCAGATCTGACCATGAACACTTTATGAGGTGTCACACCTGTGGCTGCTTGGAGGATGCTGTGCAGTCCTAAAGGATCTCTTTTGCCCTCCATATTTCCTGTAACAAGAGGATTAGAGATATTTTATGGTTGACATAGATAAGCTGTAATGAGGGGGTTCATTCCTCCCACACAATGACTGGGGAACACCTTTCTGCCCAGGAGGTGAAACTGTGCTGGGAATCACGTAAATGCAAGGCAAGGCCATCCTGAGAAAGCTCTGTTTGTTTGTTGACTGTCAGTTTAGCTGGAGATTAGATAAAGCTTAATTAATGCAGTGCAGTTATGCTTTTGAGGTTAAATTCTTAACACACAGATTAAAATTATTACTGAAAGTCACAGGCTGACTCCAGCAGAAGCCAAGGGAAGAGGGAACATTTTAACCACTGACTCAAAAGGGGCCTGTTTTATGAAACAAACCATATTAATGAGTGGCTATCAGCTCCATGCTCACAGCCTCCATTGCTTGGCAGAGCAGTATCACCCTGGGAAAAGCCCCAGAAGCAATCTCTCAAACATGCCCTTTTATGACCCCAGATATCTATTTTCTACATTCATTTGCAAATGCCCTGCAACACGTAGTCAGAAAGAGATCAGATGCACTGACTCAATGATCTTAAAGGTCCTTTCCAACCTAAATGATTTTATAATTCTATGATTCTATATTGGAGCTGGCCTTTTATCATCGGGAAAATGCCAACTCATTTACGTGAATGTTCACAGGATAGCTGTGGCTTTGCAAACATCTTACCAGAAACCTTCAGGGTCACAGTCATCTATAAATAGGTATCAGCAGCAGCCTCGTTCTTACCAAAAAACACACCAGAACTTCTATATCTTCCAAGCAGATTCTGGTCAAACAAGTTATAGCGTCACAATTAGTGCTTCTTGCCTTTCATACTATTTACAATCACAATGCCATCCTCTGGGTGACAGCAAATAAGTCCCCTTCCTATTCTACTGATCAACTGAATTCCCAATAAACCCACAACCCAATTCTTTCCAAATCCTTTATAGGAGTCAAATTCATGCCTGGTTATACCACTACAGCTGTCAAAACTTTGGATGGTTAAGTGGCAGCCAAATGGAAAAGAAATGGACTGAAACAGGGATGGTGGCTGAGGACAAGAATGATTCTCAGCAGGAGGGGTGACCACCTGAAGCTCCTCAAAACACCTCTAGAAATAGGACTAAATAACAAAAGGGTACCCTGAAGTCTGAAAACACCCCAAGTTCATGAACCAAAGTAGCAACAGGAGGGAGAAGAAGGGAAGATGGAGTAACTGCAGGCAGAAGCACTTTGTTGAGCCCTTTCCCAACTGAAAGCAAAGCCCAGAACCCAGGGCTGGGGACAGCGAGGCAAAAGGCAGCAGAAAGGAGGTGATCAAGAGGAGAGACTGTGGCCAGCTGATGTCCAGACCTACGGCCACGTCAATGGGAGCAAGGCCAAAATGACATTGAATCTGCAGAAGCACCATCAAAATAGCATCCCCCCAACTGCAACACCACGAGTCTGAGGGTCAGCCAGCTACTGCAGCAGTCAGGCGCTTCCCAGGGGATGAGTTCCAGCTCATCCAGCTGACCTAACTTTGGCTCTGTCCCCGGCTATCGCGCCCAGCGCCGTTTCCAACCATCCAGCGGGGCCACAGCGCCTTTCAGAGGGACTAGGGGATCACTGGGACAGCAGATCTGGTGCAGTGGGAGCCAGGAACCATGAGGAGGTACCTGACAAATTGAACCACTTCTGACCTGGCTGCGTTTCTAGATGAGGAGCTGAGTGTGTCACTCCGGGCAGTGAGGATGGGTATGCCAAGGAGAAAAAGTGTCTGGGAAGAGGAAGGCATTCCAAATGACCCAAGGAGTCTGTCCATGCTGCCTGTGGAGCTGGCCAAGGGAGCAGAAATGGTGGATGGGAAGACAAAAAGATCTGTTAAAACATTTGCATTACATGTGGAAGAGAAGATAAGGAAGGGGAGATCAGCTACAGCATGCTAAGACTGCAAATAGTAATTTCCATTTTCCTCTGTGACACACACATTGCCCCTTTCTGCATGTTTTCCTATGGAAACAAAGAACTTTTCACCCCTCCCCCTGACTTTAATAACTTTTGAACTTACTGGCTAATTTTGACTGAACTTATTAAGAGGCAATGACATCAAATATATCATCCCTGTAAGAGTTTTGTCAGGCCAGGCAAAGAAAATAATTTTCCCTATTTGAGAGACCAATATAATCTCACCATTTTCTAAGCAACAGAGAATCCATGGGTGCACAAGCCATGTGAGGCAGAAAAAGGGCAAGAGAGGTGTCCAAGCACCAGAAACAGCTCTGGCCAAGCTCTCTTGATTAAGGCCAATCAAGCACTAGACACAGTATGGAGCTGGTAATTCTTTGGAAGACATTCTACTTGAAATGGCAAAAAAACAAGCTCCCTTTTCCTTGCAGGTGCATCACAGATTTCAATACCAGGGCAAATACGAGAATGAAATTGTCTTTGATATCCTTCCTTCTCACTCCTTCTCTTTCTCCCTGGGGACAGAGCTCTCTCCTGCCTCTAAAGCAAAAGTGACTGGGTGGCCATTTGGCATGGCTGCTCTCCTGCTTTTTGGCTGTACACAGGCACTGCTAAAAAACAACCCACATAAACCACATAAACCGGGATAGGAATGGAAAGTGTAGCACAGTGATCATACTCCTGGTAGGAGGCCAAATGCTAACAGTGCAGAAGCCTGGATGGGTTTGTTAACCTATTAAAATAACATAACTCTTGCCCCACCAGCACATTCGTATGTGGCTTCTGCCACAACAGGTCAGTAAAGATTTATTTACCAGGCCTGCAGCACGAAATGCTGGCTGGACCCTGCTGGGAATCTGCAGAAAAATGCAATAAACAGCAACAACCCTTTGGTGCTTCTCCTTTTGCTGAAAGCGAAGCCTCCAATGGTGGCTATAAATCTTCTGCTGCCACTTGCAGAGGGTATTTACTAATTACAGCATCAGCACGTCTTGTGCCAGTTGTAGGTCATCGGGATAGCCTAGAAAAGGAACAGAAATAGTTTTGCAATGAAGGCAGGCTCAAAGAACAAATGTCTCAGCACTGATCTCTCCACTGCTCTGGCAGCAGCACTAGGAAACTGAGGATCACAATGCAGAGAACAAGGATGTTAATTCTGCCTAAATAACAGACCGCGTTTCCTCTACCCGGCTGTTCTGAGGAGCTAATTACACACATTCCCGAATCAAAGAAATATAAAACAGTCTGCAAATGATTGCAATGTTGATGTGTTGGCAGTCCAAACCATGACATATGGTCCTTCAGTTTGCCATCCTAGAGAACAGGCTCATGAGCAACCCTCGTAAGGCAAAATTATGTCGTATATAACAGAAAGAGGCTGACTCTAGAAACGAGCTTGAGGTGACCTCCCTCCTTAGCCCCACAAGAGACAGTCAGCGTTTCACAGAGCTGCTGCCAGCCTGGTCATAGGTCCCCAAATGTACCTCCCTTGAGGGGGAAGGAAGGTGAATCATATCCAGGCAGGATCCTGGCTCACTCAATACCCACATGCAAACTTTGCATAGCCAAGATTTCGGCACCAACGCCGGCTGGACACGCGGCGTGCCACCAGCCCTGCAGCCGTGTGCCAGCCCCTGAGGCACTCAGCAGCAGGATCCAGACCTTCAGGCTCATCACTGGACCCCCATGACGGACCTGGTGGAGTGAGGGATCCCTGCACACCCCAGGAGGGCAGAGGGGTGAGGCACGAGCACGCCGAGGGCTTTCACACACCTTCACCCACAGCAGCCGGAGCGCGTTTGTCACTGCGGGCCCAGCCAAGGAGGTGAGCATTGCCCCTGCTGCCACAGGGCTTGGGGCATTCCCAAAGGGAGACCCTCCTCTCTCCTCCTCCTCCTCCTCCTCCTCCTCCTCCTTCATGCTGCCCTTGTGTCAGAGACTGGCAAGATTGATGCCTCGGGATGTTTTGGGATGCAGGTGTGTGGGGCGGGGCAGGTGGGGCCTTGTCCTGCTCCTCACATCCACCCCTCTGGAGCCTGTGTCCCAGCCCTGCAGCGGTGCCTGTCATGGGCACAGCACAGGCAATGCTTCACATCCACCCCTCTGGAGATGTATCCCAGCCCTGCAGTGGTGCCTGTCATGGGCACAGAGAGGCAATGCTTCACATCCACCCCTCTGGAGATGTATCCCAGCCCTGCAGCGGTGCCAGTCATGGGCACAGAGAGGCAATGCTCCACACCCACCCCTCTGGAGCCTGTGTCCCAGCCCTGCAGCGGTGCCAGTCATGGGCACAGAGAGGCAATGCTCCACAACCACCCCTCTGGAGATGTATCCCAGCCCTGCAGCGGTGCCAGTCATGGGCACAGAGAGGCAATGCTCCACACCCACCCCTCTGGAGCCTGTGTCCCAGCCCTGCAGCGGTGCCAGTCATGGGCACAGCACAGGCAATGCTCCACACCCACCCCTCTGGAGCCCCTGACCCAGCTCCTGAGTGGCAAAGTGACCAGAAGTCACAACTGGGAGAAGGGTTCAGGAATGACGAGGTCTTTGGTGTCAAGATAACTCTGAGGTGATAGAAAGTCTCTTTTTCTTAGCCATAAGACCGAAGAAGGAGACAGGATTTATCGTCTCTCATTCTCAAGGTTGTTTATTTGCTCTTATCTAATACATTGTCTTTCTGACCTGCTGAGGTCTGTCCAGCAGGTTCATGGCACACTGACCACCCTCAGGGCAGTGTCATCTTTTTATACTAAAAACTATGTGTACATTAGTTACAATAATTTTCTAATACTTATCACCTATGTTAGACAGTCTGTCTCTACTCTAAACCAATCTAAAAGTGCCAACATCACAGCAGAAGATGGAGGACAAGAAGAAGAAGGAGAAAGATGGGACACGCTCAGATTCCTCCATCTTGCTTCTTGAACCCCCATTCTAAAAACCCCAAAATTCTACTTTTTCACCCTGTGATAAATTCACTATCATTCTACTCAAGCTCTTGTGTCATGTAACTCTTCACACAAAGTTGGTAATTGTTTTCATGGACTAAAATCAAAGGCACAGGTGTCTTTGACTTCATGCCAAGGTCTCTGAGCCCCCTGCCAGGGTTTCGAGTCCTCCAGAGCAGCCAGAGCAATGTCCTGGATTCCAAGACAGGAAGGCCAAGGGGTGTTTAAGGCTGAACATGAGGCCATCATGTTTATCCAGACCCTACCTCTCCTCTATCATTGCTGGAACCCAGGAGTTGGTAGCTATATGTGTGCTTTTCCATATCTTTTCTGTCTCTCTTTCTCCTTATTCTTCTAATTCCCTCTGCTTGGAATATTTTGAGTAACTTAACATCAAAGTGGTTTGAAGTTTGCTAAGTCGAATGGGCCAAGTTAATGCTGTGAGAAGTGTTTTATGTTGATTGAATGTTGATTGAACCGAGCCTTTTGCCAAACTTTTTCTGATTTTCCAAATTTTGTCAGTAAAGTCTTTCATGTTGTTTTGACCGCTTAAGAATATCTCATTTTGACCCCTTAAGAATATCTCATTGGTATTTCTCCTGTGCATCCAACTCAGAGTACATGAACCACTGTTCAGCCCTTTTAAAAGGCTCATCAGGGTGGTTGACTGGGGCCTTACACCTTGCCTGAGCATTTCCCTTCCTCCACTCCAGCAGTGCCTCACTTCCTACATTTGCAACCTGACCCAGTGTTACCATCCCCACCTTGGGCTCTGCTCAGCTCCCCAGGTCACTCTCTGTCCCCCATGGACACCCAGTCCAGCAGAACCCCTGAGGACCAGACCACTGCTCCTCCCTGGCAAGCAGAGAAAGGATTTTCCCTGTGCAAAGGTTAAGGACAGAGCTGATTTATTTTCTCCTTGCCCTCAGGGATAGAAAGTTCAGCTGCACAGAACAGCATCCCTGCCTCGAGCAGCTCAGAGCACTGAGATCAAGATTTTGGCCCAGAGGACGGGTAACCCTGGCTCCCCTGCCTTCATCCTCAATCCACCCTCCTCCTGCTCCATCAGGACTGCAGGGCAGGAGGAATAGGCAAGGAGGAGTTTGACCTTCACTGCTCCTTCCCTAAGGGCATTGCTTTGAGCTTGTAGCTCAGAATGGATAATTTTTATGTGCTCAGAATCTACTGCAGACTTCATTAATCCAGAAAAGGCTAAATGGGCACAGAACCTTTGCACTTGCCTGCCTTACTGCGCACTGAAATCCCAAATTCTGTTGTGCTGAGGGGCTGTTGGTTGCTCTGCTCTCATCCTGCCTGTGTTTGGCCTTCAAATGGGCAAATGTAACTCTGGTAAGAGAGCAGAGGAAAGCTCAGAGAGGCCACAGGAGCATTGTGCCTCTTCGGAAGGAGACAGCAGATAAACAGGATTAAGGAATTTTGCATAGTTCAACCTGCCAGGTCCTGTGAAGAGGAAATGTAGGCAGTGCCTGCAGCCCTGATTCAGAGGAGAAGCCTTTGAAATGCTTGCCAGGCAAAATGTGTTAAGATACAAGCTGCTTTTCCTCTGTAGCAGGGTGCAGTGCAGGGAACAGCCCTCCCTTGTGGAGCCCACTCCACACCAGGCACAGTCTGTGGTGCTTAGGCAGATTTCAAGAGCCTTGGGAGCCAAGCAAAGCAGTCCTGATTCTGAGTCACAGCCTGGTGCTGGAGCTGGAATTCAAACAGGGAGATCCCCTGCAAGATGTTCTGTTCCAGATCAGACTGAAAAATTTCATGAAGAATTGGTTTCCCAGGAAGACCTTAATTTTTTTCACCTCCTTTTTTTTTTTTTTTTGGTGTTGTTGAAAAGTGCTGAAAACTAAAATATTTAGAATGGGGCTGGTGGTATTTGGGTTTTCTTTAGGAGAAGGGGCTGGATCTGGGGTTATGTCTAGAGAAAGTGTTGTGATTTCCAGGTGAAACTGGCTTGTTCTGACACCTGGTCTCACAGCAGCAGCTGTGTCCTGCAGTGGTTTGGGCTATGCCCTGTGGGAATGCAGTGTTAGAGACTCTGCCCTCAGCAGTCTTTCCCCCCAGAAGGAGAGGATATGCCTGTAACTCATCATTGCTCTGGGACAAGAGAAGCTGCCAGTGTCCCTCTCCAAAACCAGAGCCCTTCATATCCTCTCCTCACTCCTGGTGAACACTGATTTTTGGGAGCTCTCTGTAAGCCAGCACACAGTGAAGCCTGAGGGGCCTCTTCTTATCAAACCCAAGGGAAAGATGTGGGAAGAAAGGACAGGAGCACTGCAAAATTCAGTTCCTGCTGTGTGATCAGCTCCATGGAGTGCCCTCCCAGCCTGCACAGTGTCACTGGGCTGCCATGTTCTCTACTATTGGTGGCTCTGCTTTTTGCCCCTCAGGTTTGGCTGGGGATGCAGCACAGAGCCAGGTTTGGCCACTCCAGTGAAGCTGGGGAAAGGGGGCAGAAGAAAATCAAGGCAGAAAGCAGCACAGCCTAAGCATTCCCTGTGGCACAGGGACAAGAGCAGCATCCAGCATCCCTCTGGAGAGGGACTGAGGCAATGCAAGGGGGGTGGTGCAAGGTTTTGGGGATTTCCTGAGTGCCCAGGGTGCTCATAGAGAATTTGGCTGTCTCTGCAAGCAAGGGGAGTGGGGCAGCCCTCAGGCAGCTGCCAGAGGTGGAAAGTGAGGCTGGTGATACTTAATGAGAGCTCCAGGTTGGGGAACCCAGTCCCATCTTTGCAAGAAGTCTTCACTCCTGGAGTATTATATTTCTAACCAATTCCATCTAAAATGAAGAAAAATCTAAGCTTTTCTTTTATTTTTTTTTATTTTTAGGGTTCATTTAGTTATTTATTTGCAGATAGTAATGCAAAAAAAGTTTCTTCAAAGTTGGTCTGGACAATGTTCTGTTAAGACTCCCACACAAAGGGCACCCACCACTAGTGAATTATAAGGAACTGAGTGAGGAGTCAGGTTTGGTTTCCCTGCATCTAACCAGAATTTTCTCTCTTTCACATCATATCATACTTGTTCTACCCCTCAGGGTACTGCTGTCCTTGGATGAGGTTTTAGCGTGGCTGTTAAATCCTGTTGGAATGGACTTCCAGACAGCCTAGACAGCTGAAAGCTGCACAGAATGCAGGGCAGGACTGTTGGGGTGGGGAGAAGCTCCTTCTCCAGATGAGGTCTCAGCTGTACTGAGCAGGTTTGCAGAGCAGCTCACCCCTCCCCTGCTCTGCTGGGCTTGGGGGGCTGTGGGAAATCTGCTTTTCTGGCCCTGCCACACAGCCCTGTGTCCAGATTCACTGTCCTGCCACTCCAGACCTGCTGGCTCTGAGGAGCCTGCAAGAGCAGGGCCAAATGGGCAAGGGAAGATGTGAGAATGGGAGATTTGTCAAAGAAAACTTTTTAAAAAATGTCATATATCCCACAGCAGTCCAAAGTAATAGCTCAGCTGCTAAAAAGGTGGAATTAAATAGGTCAGGCTGTAGAGCTGTGCCACTCTCTGCCAGCTAAAGGAACTAACTTCTCATCTGTTAGACTGCTTCATCTTTTGCTGTTCCAAGAATCCATCTCTCTGCTAGTAATGATGTCAAATAAATCTTCACTAAAATGTAAAAATGTTTATGATTATACTTACTGACCCGTTCCTTTATTAAATGAGGACAATAGGATGATGCCTTGATATTTACTAATGGGTTACTCCCATCTAACCTTTTCTTGTTCATCCAGATCATCTGTTTTCATTTCACCATTCAATGGCTGCCAATAAAATTAAGTCAATTAAATTAAAGGTCTATTATGTTCTTTCAAATCAGGCTGAGGCCTTTTTTTCTTTCCCCAGTCAATGCTCTGAGAAGATTTTTGATAGGGCAGCTGGGAAATCTGGAGCAGATTCTCCTCTGCTGGAAATTAGTTTAGCTTTGCAGAAATCAATAGAGAGGCATCAGCTTACCCCAGCTGAGGGCCTGAGCCCTGATGTGTGGGAATAAGCCTCAAGCCTGTCTTTGGGCCAAGATTTAGGTCTGGAATCACTCCCTCATGCAATCTCAAAGATCTTGTCTACTTATCAAAGTGTTAGAAGTTACTTATAACATATATGGTGGATTTACACCATCATCTCTTCCCCATGGAAATACCCCTAGCCCAGTATAAAAATTACCTTTTATATTTAAATGTGAGCTATTGCCAAGAGGCATAAGTGAAATTGATAAAAGAGTCTAATGTCATATCACAGAGTCTGCATGAAGCTGTCCTCTTTGGTTTTCTGATATTAAAACAGTTTATTGTAAATTTTCCAGCATAAAAAAGACCTTAACATCTTATTAAATGATTATTAAAACAAAACCAAGGAAGAATGTCCTACATCCTAACAAAAGCCTAAAGATTGCAGATCTTTGATGCAAAATTCTTACAGGGTTAGTGAAAATGTCAAGAATAAACCTAACCAAGGCACCACCACCACCTTGCTCAGGTGACAATCCTGAATGCTTTTGTCAACTCCTAAGCGGTGAGCCTCCCTTAATGCTCTGAATGCCTTGTTAGAAGTCATCTGTAAACTCTTAACTCATCATCTCAGTGCTGCTATTGTATCTGAAGCCCCAGCCCTCTGTTAGCAATCATCCCAAAGGGCTGGTGCACAAGTAGAAAGTGTTTTGTCTTCTTGCAGACTTGGTGGCAAAGTTAGCACAATCCCCACCAAGCCTAGGCAACCTCTGGTGTGAAAGGAAGGCAAATAAAGACCTGCAAGAGCTCCTTCACAGAGGCTGAGAAAAGAGACAATGTTTACCCAAAAACCATAAAGCAAACTCGGGAATTAAGGCTGAACAGCTTTGTGTGTGTTTCCAAGTGAGAGACTTTGTAAGCAAAGCTTTATTTAACTCTCTGCTGTCACAAATTCAAACAGTGAAATGGCTCCTAACCCTAATTAACTCGAAATGTTTGACATCTTAGGAAAGCCTTGGAGCACAGAAGGGCTTCCTATCAGCCAAACCTACAGTGCAGACCAAAAGTTTCCCTATTCAAACGTCAGATTTTCAATTTGCATCAGGCATCATATAAACTACAAGCAACCTCCCACAAGAGCCAGCAACCTTTTTGGCTCCTAGAGTGCATTTTTCTAGGATAAAAGCTTTAAAGTGATCTACAGAATTCTAAATGCAGGCAGAAAATCCCAACTTCTTCTCAGACTCAAGGGGTGTGGAAATGGGCGCAAGTGATTCGGTCACACAGAGAAAAGGCAAAGCAGAATTGTCCCTTGCATGGTGTGGCAAGAGGGGTAGGAAAAGAGAACAGGGTCAGACCTTCCTCTGAGCTGATCTCTCTGCCACTGGGCAGAGGATGGACCAGAGAGAACCCAAAATTTCTACTATACTCAGGCTAATGACTGCCTAAGGATAGAAAGCTTAACCCACTCCTTCCTCAAATGCTCTTGTCTTTCATTTGTGCAGTTCCAACTCTAAATGGCCTCTGAAACGATGCAAACAAGATCTGGTTGCTCATTGCCTGTTAATGACCCTGCTGCTGTGCAGCTCCATCAGCTCTGTGTAGAGCTCATTTCTGCTGAACAATCACAGCTCAGTGGCTGGAAACCCAGAGATCATCAATTTCAAGAGCTGCAAAGGTGAGCTTCCTCCTGGGAGATCCAAAACTCCTGCAATTGTCAAATTAGTGGAGCTGTGTTGGGGTAAAAGGGAATGAAGAGAACACTTACTTGGCAATTTATGTGCTGCATCAGGAAAATGTTATCACCTCTGACATGTCAGGGAGATTCTGTGTTTACTGACACCTTTGCAACACAACAGTAATTTTGATGAAATCCTTGGGTAATGATTACATCAGGAGAGTTACACCACTGGAAAAAAATTACAGCACTTTCCATCTGTGCTGCACATTAGATACCAGTGCTGATAACTTCCATGGAGTTGTCCCTGTGTAGAAGAGAAGCAGGAAAGCTCAGATTTCTGTGTTTCATCAGCTGAACCTGGGAGCCACAGCCAGCAGAGCTTGGTGCTGGTGAGGGAGAAAGGGAAAGGGATGCTTATACCTGATGGGCTTACAGGAGCAGGGTTTGACCAACAGAAGCAGCAGGAAAATGAGTTCTCCATCTCCAGACGTGCATCATGTCTGTAACTCACTGACAATGGTGGGTTTTAACAGGAAGGAGAAGAATAAAAGCAAGAATAAACACTCTGAACAAGATAATCTAAAGTTTGTATACAGCAACCTTTTCAATAAAACTGCTTTTTCCTTAAATAAAGATCTTCCTTTAGATCAAGGTGCCCCCATGAGAGCTTGGGTTCCTTTTGACCAAAACTGAAGTGTTGCTGTGATAAGGAGTAGCCTTATCAGCCTGGGGGCTGTGGAAGAAAATGCACCAGGCTCAGGGTAGGGGAAGGTGCTGGAAGGGTTTGCAAACAGCTGGGACATCTGGGCTGCTGAGTCACATGTGCAGAGAGACCCTGGGCTGCAGGCAATGGCCAGATGGCAAAAGAACACAAGAAAAGCTGTGTCCCATGTGCCTCTCAAACAGGACATGGCATTTGAGAGTGTAGTACAGGAAATCTGTGTTGAAAGGGTGGCTGAGGGGCTTAGCCTGATGGGGAAGGGGTGGGTGTCCATTGCTAGAAACAGCATAGCAGTGTAGCTCCCAAGCAGGATGAGGCACCAGCAGTGGATCCCACCCACAACACCAGAGCACCCTGGGGGGACCTGTCCATCCCCCAGGCAGCACCCCACGTTTGCTGAGGAAAGATCCTGCATGGATCTGGCAGCCCTGGTCTCTCCACCGGGCTCTCTTCGGGCCAGAGCTGCCAAGGAGCTCAGAGCTGTGCCTTGGCTGCTCTCCCCAGGCTCAGGCAGGGCCCTGCTGCATCTGGCTCCAGCACTTCTGTGTGGGGAAGGCAGCACTGTCCCTGCAAGCTCTTCCCCTGGGAAAGCAGAAAACCGCAAGCAGCTCTCAGCAGGAAAGAAAATGGTAAGAAAAGAGAGTGATGAGATAATGTGGATGGTGATGTGCAGCAGTGAGAGAGAGGAGCAGTAGTTTGTTAGTCTGATTTATTGAGCAGGGATTATTTGCAATATCCATGGTGGAGAGATGGAGCCCTCATGGGGCTGATGAGCCCAGTTCTGGCAGCCTGGGAGTTCCTGTGTCCCTGGTCCTGACTTTCCTTCCCTGCCAGGTAGACTGGACACCTGGAGTGCTTTTCTATCCCCTCCTCTTGTTTGCCGGTGGAAAGTGGAATTTCATTGCATGAATCTAGGAGCAAAAGCCACGAGAACAAAAAGCAAATATTGCAAGACTGACAAAATCACTAGAGCTGGCAGCACTGCCTGGATTTGTCTGTTCAATATTCATTCTAGAATAATTAGAAGAGACTTAACCAGCCCGCTGGCATAGACAGGGACACACGGTGCCTTGCAAAAGTCAGGGCAGAGAACAAAATGAGAAAGTAGTGCAGCCCAGATTGCTGCAGACACAGAATTTCAGTGTGAGAGACTTGTGGATCCAGTCTCTCTCTGTGAATGCCCGTGTTCCCTGCTGTGTTCCCACATCCCTGCAGATTTCAGCACAAACAGGTACTCCTTGAGCCTTCTACCAAACTGCAGGGTAAAGAAAGGCCATATGACAAGAGCTTGGATGAAGAAAAAGAGCTAACTAACTCCAGGCATTTGCCAAGTCAATGTGTCTAGACTGTATCCAGTCAATGCTGCAGACCAGCTTTGATTCCCACTGCTTCTGGCATTCCAGTGGTGAGAAGCATTTTGTGGTGTA
The DNA here is from genome assembly GCF_037042795.1 of Molothrus aeneus. Taxonomy (NCBI): domain Eukaryota; kingdom Metazoa; phylum Chordata; class Aves; order Passeriformes; family Icteridae; genus Molothrus; species Molothrus aeneus. The sequence goes on along the minus strand of NC_089647.1, from coordinate 111,702,590 downwards.
AACTTGTCCTTACTTCACTCACAGCTCTCTGCAGCTCTCCTGGGACTGCTTTAATAGAACATGGTCATCCCAGTGTCACCACAGCAAGGACCTGTGAGCCACATCCTGTGTTCCTCAGGCACTTGGTACTTTCAGGGCAACAGGAACACCCACTCCAAGGCTGACAACTCAAACACAATATTAAAGATGCCCTTTCAGACAAATATCATGGTTAGACTCTGAATCTTCTCTGAGGTCCAAAACTTCAAAGCCAGTCCTCCATGGTTTCAAGGAGAGCAACATTTTGCATTTTCCCTCTAGGCAGCAATTTATTAAAAATACCAACACAAGCAACTTTCCAGGGAATCCTATTTCTGCCTGCTGGAGGACAGCTCCAGTGTTAACCAGCCACCAGTCAGACCAAGCCCAACATCCTGCAGCTTCTGCCTGGGTCTCCTCTTTCACTCCAGTCTGGGTTACAAGGCCTGAGAAGAGGTTTACTGATGGAAAACTGTAGGAAACAAGGTATTCTGAAACACAGTGAGATAAACAAGGCAATTTCTTTTTACAAGAACCAGTAGCAACAGCAGCACCAACCCTGGGAAGCAGAGTGAGACCCATCTGACAGAGCTGGGTGAAACATTCCATCAACCAAGACAACCTCAGCAAGGTGATGGGTATAAACAGAACATCTTTTTGTCTGTACACACACACACACACAGATGCACATGTGCCATTACATGTATTCAGGTAGAAGCATTATTCAGAGAGAGGTTAATTCCAAGCTGATGATGCCCATTAGTGCAAGACATAACCAGCAATTTGGAAGCATCCAAAAGTGTTTCCATCTGTGGGTATAGAGCAGCTGAATTGGATTGTGGAGGCAGCAGTGGCTGTCCCTCAGGGATCCTCAGCAGGCAGGCTGGTGCCTCTACTTCCCCACATACCTTTCATCACAAGTCAGAATTAGGCTGCAAGGAGGATTTGCTGCCTTATCACCTCCTCCTGCCCCTTTCACTGGCATTTACATCAGCCTGGATCTGGCCTGGCCCATTTAAACAAAGCTGTAAAAAAAAGATCCCTGCATTTTCCTATTCTCAAATGGATTTAGAGAGCCTAGTGCAGCAAAAGGCACAGTAAAACTCACTTGCCTAACAAGCACAATCTCGCTGATGGAAACCAGAAGAGCTATGCCAAAGGAAACCTTAATAGTCACCTGGAAAAAACATTAACTTGAGTTGCATCTATTTTCTAATGGCATATTGTGTACGTAACAAAACACCCACAAATAATTTTGGGACCAGGGATGTTCCCCCTTCCAATTGTTTTCATCATGGGGGCCGACAGGGCTCTTACGTGCGCTTTCGACTGCTGCGGTGAAAAATGTGTTCCCTGTTTGTTCTTGTTCTGCCTCTGCAGGAAATCAGAGACTCTGGCTTCCTGTAGGCTACAGATGCCTTATTCTTTGTATTCCCCAAATAGGAAGTCCTGGGGTCACTGGCCAAATATATGGAAACTTAATTTCATTTCAACACAGGATTAATCACTAGGAAGTGTCAGGACATTGATGGGCTGATAACAAGACAGTTACAGCAGAAACCTTTTATGGGCACCAGGGTCACAGCATTTGGCAGCTGACAAGGAGCTCTGAGTCTCCCTTCGAATGGGGAAGGAAGGCTACCTGATGAGAATTAACACCGGCAATTGTAATAGCAGTGTTTGTTTAATGCCCTGTAAACCTCACCAAACTTTTAAGCCTTTTCATATTTTGAGAGGAAGGTAAACTGTTTTTGATGACTAACCCCTGTTTTTGATGACTAAGCTCTGTGTTTTCACTCTACAAATCAAAACAGTCTGCAATAAACATCCTCTCCTTGCCACAGCCTGGCAATGGCACAACTCCACTCAGCTCAAGGAAAGGCTTCTGATTTGCACCCTTGGAATCAGAGAATCATTAAGGTTGAAAAAGACCTTGAAAATCATCAAGTCCAACCATCAACCCAGTGCTGCCAAGTCTAAATCCCTAAGCACCACGTGTTTTAACACTTGCAGGGATAGTGATTCCACCACTTCCCTGGACACTCTGTTCCAATGTCTGGCCACCCTTCCACAGTAAAGGAATTTTTCCTCATATCCAACCTAAACTTCCTCTGGTGCAGCTTGAGGCCATTCCCTTTCACCCTGTCCCTTGCTACCTGGAAGTCACCAATCAGTCCCCTACTGCCACTGCATGTCATAGGGTGTCCAGGCTAATGGATAGAATGGGAACACTGGAAACCCTAAATTTAAATCCAGGAGCAATTAAATGGAGTTCCACCAAGTGTGCTCAGACTTTCTGCTTAAACACAGCCAATACCACACTGCTCTGAGGTTAACAACTATTGTTATCCCCATTATAAAGGTGGGAAAAGTGGGGTGCAAAGACTCAGAGCTTGATCTGTGCCCACAGAGTTGAGGTTTTTGTCAGCACCCAGGGACTGACAGCATCAACCACAGAATTAAAGAATCATAGAATGGTTTGGGTTGGAAAGAACCATAAAGATCATCCAGTTCCAGCCCCACTGCCATGGGCAGGGACATCTTCCACTAGACCAGCTTGCTCAGAGCTCCATTCAAAATTGGCCTTGAACACTTCCAGGGATGGGGAATCCACAACATCTGGACAACATGTGCCAGGGCTTTCTGTGCCAGGATTTATCTTAATGTTCTCCCTGAATAAAATAAAGATTATATCACCTCCTGCAACAGAGGAAGAGATATGTCTAAATTATAGGACTTTTGAAGACAACATGCTTCTAAAAGCATCGTCAATTTACCATTTTCTACAATGAGTAAACAGTGAGGGAGGAATCTCCTTTACAGAAATGAAGATCCCCTTCACAGAGAGCAGGAGGTGCCCTGCCCAATCTGCACTTGTGCAGTGTACAAAGGGAGCTGTCACCTCCTCCCCTCTGAAAACACTGCAGCAAGTGAATGTTTCAGCTTCTACCCTTTCTGAGCTTGTGTGACATCTGCTATGGGAAAGCTGTCACGTCAGCCCATTGTACTTTGTGTGCATCCTCCACCTCTGCTGCCTGAGCTGGAGATGGGAAGAGCCAGGTGTGTAGAGGGATGGCCTCTGAATGCCACACCCAGCTGCCATCACCCTTCCCACCCCAGCAGAGCTGAGAGGCTCACCAAGGTCCTGAGCCACCCCACAGGCTCCTTCAGCAGGCAGATCCAACACCACGAAAATATCCCTTGATGAGCAAGATTAAAGTATCAACACTGTACCCTGGAATAAACTGTTGGATGCACAGCTGGTGGGGAGAGAAGCCTTAGGTGGGAGTGCACCAGTTTTCTGCCTGAACCCAGCTCTGCAGAGCTCCTCTCTCTTTGCAATTAATCCCTGCCTCTTTCAGTGATGCAGAGTGGACATTCACCTAAACCCATTAATAAGCTAAGGGATTTGAGCGTGAGTTTAATATTAAACTCACAGTTAAATGTTCTGCTGAATGGAAATGGAGCCAGAAATTGGCTTATGTGCTTTGCTGAGTAGGAACAGCTTGCAGCAGTTCAGCATCAGTGGCAGAGGGAGATTACTCTGTGAGGATGATTCACTCCACTCAAGCCCAGACAACCCCGAGCTCCACCAGCCACATCCCACCCTGCCTGTAAAGAGACTTGAGAACACGAGAGCCTTGAATTGAGCAATGATGCATGTGATGAGTACTGCCAGAAGACACCCAGGATGTGAGAACAGCAAATGCAGAAAGGTTCACTGCAGAGCATCTCTCCCTTGGGGATCTGCATGAACCTGCAGAAAAGCTGCACGAGGGGAGCAGTGACCTTATCGACCCGATGCGCAGCAACTGAGTCAAACCAGCAGCACTTCAGCCAGCTCCACTGAGGAGCACTTGCCTACACTACAAAGCCTTTAGCAGCAGCTAAATTGGCTGATTTATGTCAGAAGATTCAGCTTATATTTAGAGGGGGGTGATTTGGAAGATTTATCTTAATGTTCTCCCTGAATAAAATAAAGCTGCGTTCTTCTGCTGGTCTGAATTCTGCTTACTCTGCTTGCTTTCCTGATCTACCTAACCTGGTTTGGGAAATAATTGCTTTTGCCCAGAAAAATGTCAGCTTGGCTGAGGAGACCAATGCAGTGGCAAACACACAAAGAGGTAAGTCTAGGAGAAATGAAGAAAAAAAAAAAAAAAAAGGAAAAAAAAAAGATGACAAAAGGCAGAAAATTTGGGATAAAAAACAGTCAAGGAAAGGCTTCCCAATGGTAAATCATTTATGTTACAGGCAAAACCCAAAGGAAAAAAGAAGTAAACAACTTATCACAGAAATAGTCATGCTAAAAGCCTGTCACAGACAGAGCTTACATTAATGGATAAATAAGAGACATCAAGAAAGGCATAAAAGACATCAAGAAATGCATAAAATATTGCCCTGAAGCTGTCCTCTACAGAAATGGCTGGGCTCTGGAGGACAGAGATTGGGGATGGAAAGAAGGAAATAGCGAGACCCAAATCCTGGAATCACAGAACAGTGTGGGTTGGAAAAGACCTCCAAGACCTTCAGGTCCAACCATTAACCCAGCATTGCCAAGGCCACCACTAACCCATGTCCCCAGGCACCACATCTACACATCCTTTAGACCCCTCCAGGGATGGTGACGCCACCACTTCCCTGGGCAGCCTGTTCCAATGCTTGGCCATCAAGAAAATTGTCCTAATAACCAATCTGAACTTCCCCTGGCACAAGCTGAGCTCATTCCTCTCCTCCTGTCACTTGTTACTTGGGAGAAGACAGTGACCCCCACCTGCCACAACCTCCTGTAAGGGAGTTGTGGAGAGTGAGGAGGTCCCACCTGAGCCTCCTTTTTTCCAGACTAAACACCACCAGCTCTTGCAGCACTTCTTGGTCAGATTTGTGCCCCAGACCCTTCCCCAGCTCCTCTGCCCTCCTCTGGACACGCTCCAGCCCCTCAATGTCCTTCCTGCATTGCATCCCTGCCCAGTTTGGAGTCATCTGCAGACTGTCTGAGGGTTCCTCCATTCCCTCATCCAGACAATAAATAAAAAAAATGGAACAGAACTGGCCCCAGTACTGAGTTCTGGGGAACCCTGGTGGTGCCTGGGCACCAGCTGGATGTAATTCCATTCTCCACCACTCCTAGACCTGGCCATCCAGACAGTTTTTAGCCCAGCAAAGAGTGCACCTTCCCAAGCCATGAGCAGCCAGTTTCTCCTGGAGAATGCTGTGGGAAATGACATCAAAGTCTTTGCTGAAGTCCAGTGCAAACAACATCCACAGCCTTTCCCTCACCTGCTAAGCAGGTCACCTGGTCACAGAAGATCAGGTTTGTCAAGCAGGACGTGCCCTTCCCAAACCCATGCCAGCTGGACCTGATCCCCTGGTTGTCCTGCATGTGCCACATGATGGCACTTGGGATCATTTGTCCCATGACCTTCACAGCACCGAGGTCAGGCTGACAGACCTGTAGTTCCCAGGATCCTCCTTCTGGTCCTTCTTTTATCTGGGCAGCACATTTACTGACTTCCAGTCAAGTGTAACTTCCTCAGTTAACCAGGACTGCTCGTAAATTATGGGAAGTGGCTTGGAAAGCTCCCTCAGCACCCTTGGATGAATCCTGTACAGACTTGGGTATGTTTGCAATAGATTTGGTGATTTCCCCTTGGATTATGGATCTTCATGCTGCTCCCTGTCTTCCCAATCAGGGTACCCAGAAAACAGCTGGTCTTACTAGTAAAGACTGGGGCAAAGAAGGCTTTAAGTATTTTCCCCCAAATCCAAGAAAGGATGGAGAGTCTCCTTAGCCCTCCTCTGGCTGATAATGTATTTATAGAAACAACTGTTATTGTCTTTTCCAGCAGTAGACAGATTAAGTTCTATCTGGGCTTTGGCTTTTCTGATTTTCCCCCTGCATGACCTCACAACATCCTTGTAGTCCTCCTGAGTTGCCTGCACCTTCTTCCAAAAGTCATAAATGTTCCTTTATTTGTTCCCTGAGTTCCAGCCAAAGCTCTCTCCTTGGCCAGGCCAGTCCTTCTGCCCCTCTGGCTCATCCTTTGGCCCGTAGGGATGGATGGCTTGCTCCTGCTGTGCCTTTAGGATTCCTTCTTAAGAATCTCTGTGTCTCCCTGGACCTCTTTGACCGTCAGGACTGCCTCCCTAGGGACTCTGCCAACCAGAATCCTAAACAGACCAGAGCCTGTCCTCTGGAAATCCAAAGTGGCAGTTCTGCTGATCCCATTCCCTACTTCTCCAAGAACTGAAAACTCCACTATTTCATGGTTGTGATTAAAGGATCCTGCTGAAATTTGTTGAGCATCTTGAGCAGTATTTAAAGTCCTAACTGAAATAGTCCCCAGAAAGTGTGAGTGGGCTCCAGCCAACCTCTGAACCAGCCAGTTGGAGCTGTGGTGAGCGGGAATCTCCTGAGCACAGTAACTGGCACCAGCAAGGTGCCTTCAGGGCCAGACCAAGCCTTGGGGGAAAAGCTGTTTTTGCAGCTTCACTGACCTCTTTGTGCAGCTGTGCAGGGCTGGGATCAGGGAAAGGGGCAAGGAGTCCATCCAGCAGGGGATATTCTGAGAATGTGATGACCAGTGAGCAAGAATTGCATTTCACAGAAAAAAAGAAAAAAAAAAAAAAGGGGGATTTCAACACTTGTTCCCTACTCCAGCAGGAATTCAATTTTGGATAGCCCCAACATGAGGAGAGGAGGGAGGAGAAGGGAGTGGGGGAAAGGATGAGGGGGAAATGTGGACAAAGCTGGAGGGGAGTGCCTGAGGCAGCCTGGGCTGGGGCAACGCCAGCATGCCTGAGGTCAGACATGGGGAGCACTTAATCCTCAGCAGGGCTGCTCGCTTCCTCACTGTTTAAAAAAAATACATCTATTTACAGGACCTCTCAGGGAAGGGAAGTTCTGTGAATCAGTGTCTGACTATTAGCTGCTGACCCAGATGAAGGCCTTGGCAAGTTGGAGTGCCCCTTTCACGTCGGCTCCCCAGGCATCCTGTGAGCTGTGTGCCATTAGAGCCAACCTCACCTGACCTTGCATCACTGCCACGTTGACACAGCAAAGTAACAGCTCTTATGGACCTCAGCTGACCTCAGGGGCCTTTGCTTCCTGCCTTGAAACTCTCCTTTCAAGGTCCTCAGCTTGCAGTAGTGCAAAATCTTTCAGCTTCATGTTAGAAAACTCCTCAGAAGGAGGTGTCTTCTCTCTGTGCCTCACTGTCCTTGGAGCTTCTCACAGCAACCAAGTTAGAATCATAAAATCATAGAATGGTTTGGGTTGGAAGGCACCAAAGATCGTCCAGTTCCACCCCCTGCCATGGGCAGGGACATCTTCCACTCTCCCAGGTTGTTTAGAGTCCTGTCCAACTTGGCCTTGGACACTTCCAGGCATGGGGCAGCCACAGCTGCTCTGGACAACCTGTCCAGGGCCTCAGCACCCTCACAGGGAAGAATTTCTTCCTAACATCTAATCTAAACCTGCTTTCTTTGAGTTTAGAGTTCCTACTCTCTTTCAGTTGGAAGTTCCCGCCCAAGGTCCCTTTCATCACATAATTGCTCTGCAGACCACCCCAAAATTCATCCTGCCAGTTTCCAAGATTTAGAGATTGCTGAAGGAAACCTTGAGGCTGCCCACCTCCTGCTAGGTATTAAAGAGGCTCCTCCTTTTCCTCTTTGAGCTTCCATGAGGCTCCACAGAGCCTGTCCCAGGCTGAAGGGTCACATCTGAATCCAGGGTTTGCCAGTGGTGCCTTCCCTGTGCTCCACAGCCCTGACCCTGGGCCAGGGAAGGGTGGGGTGCAGATTCCAGAGCTCCTCATCCCTTCCGCCAGGAAAATCCTTGGAACTTGTGTATTGGAAGCCCTTGTGAATTAGGCAAGTCCTTAGTTTTCTTCATGGCATCTGCCAGCCCAGGGGATGAGCAGGTTGGATGAGCCCAAGGGAGCCTGGACCACAGGGTGATGTCCAAGTCTGTGGAAACGATGGAGAAATTTCACAATTCGAGTGGTTTCTGCTGAGAATAAGGCACCAGGAGACACATTTCTGAGGGCACACAGAGGGGTTTTCAAGAGATCCCACTTTCCCAATGCATTTGTTTCAGTGGAGGCTGGGGACCAAGGAGCTTCCCAAAGCCTCACTGCTCTCCCCTGGCAGGACAAAGCTGAGCTGAGCAGTCACACTCACACTGTTGCCTCTCCATTGCACAAGCCACAACCCATGGCCCAGTGTCTGTGCAGCTCTACCTTGTCACCCTGGCCTCGTGCCACCTTCAGGAGGACACAGAGCACCTGGTTTGCTTGAAAGCTGCTTTAAGGACGTTAACCCATCCAAAGCTGTGCTGTCTGGTGAATGAGATGCAACAAAGGGATTCAAGTAGCAGCTCAATGTCTTGTGTTGTGTGGTTGTAATGGATTTGGGTCAGTGCTAAGTGCACTGAAAGTTGATTTATGATCTCATTGAGCCATGGCCTCAGCTACTTGGGAAATTTGAATAACATTTTCAAAAGTACCTAAGTGCTCTTGATATATTCTACTGCCAAAATTCCATTTGTTTTATTTCCTCTTTTTCCACCCACTTTCCCACTTTATTCCCATTATTGTTTCAGGAGCAAAGAAATGCTGTCAATGTCACAAATAGCTCTGAAGTCATTTGCATACAGCTTTTATGGGGTTTTTTGGTGGGTTTTTTCTTTTGTTTGTTTTTTACCTCAGTCCTCCCAAGGCCTTCACACAAACACACCTCTTATCTCTACAGTCACTATGGATGCATCAGGAATGGGTTTGGAAAACTAACATTTTGATAATTTTCCATGGGAAATAGACTTTCCTGTTTTGTTTCTTCTTTTGCTTTTCTGTTCTGACCACTAGAGTCCTGAGGCGTCTTCCTCTTTCTCCTTCTTCTTGTTCTTCTCAGGGCTTTAATGGAAAAACAACCTAAATTTAAGGATATTTATGCAAATTAGAGGTTATAATCCATACAACAGGGAAGCTGCTGACATGCTTCCATGGCACAGGCCATTGTCTTTCATGGGAAAAAGGAGATCTGAACTAATGGGAGAGCTTTAGGGATTCCACCTTGATTTTCTGATTATAGAGTTTAGAAGTGCTTGGGGATTTACATTAATAATAAATAAAGAGGGGCAAAATTCATGTTTGTGCATCTGGGAGAGACAGGGAATGAGGACACCCAGAACTTATTCTGTTGTTGTGCCAAATTTTGATTTGGTTGAAGTGAATGGAAATATTTCCACAGGCTTCAGGCAGATGGTAATTTAGGGTTTTTTTCTGGAAAAGGCTGTCCCTGTGGAAGGAGCACAATTGCACACTCAGGACATACTGAGTCCTTTTTATAGCTGCTTCTTGTTTATAAGCAAGAGTACTTACATTAACATTGCAAAAACAAATAGTCTAATGTTATTGCATTTTAAGGTCACCTTAACTTGACAGAGCAGCCAAGTTTGTTGACTAAAACACACAACTCTAAGGCCACTAAACAAGTATTTCTCAATGTGTCAGCAGCAGCTCAAGGGAGCAGAAGCTAAAAATGCCACAGCTCAACAAACAGTTCTGTGTTCTGTTGTTGATAAATACATCGTGCTTCTTTGCAATTAAGACTTTCAGAGTTGTTTTAAAGAAAAACAAACACAAACAACAAAAATCAACAAACAAGCTTTAATTAAATAAATAACAGGAATTATTTCTAAGTGCATACTGTCCTCTTTCCCTCCTTCCATTTCCCTCATATTACTCCATCACAACTGCCCAACAAATCATCTGCAGTTTGCCCAGGATTCCTTAATTACCTTCAAACTGGCTGCTGGCTGGCCAAGAGGCAACCCCTGGGGTGGCCTGCTTAACACAGCAGCCCTTTGGGTCACTCCAGGTGTCTGGAAACTCCTTTTACACCAGCAGATCAACCCAAGGTTGCTTGAAGGACACAGAATGCCCTCCACCAGCAGATACTTCCATGGGAGGTGAGCGTGTTCACACCACACAGACAAGGTCAGCACCTCCAGAGCCAGCCCTAAGAACACAAGCCTGCACATGGCCATGGAGCCTTCTGTGGAATTCCAGAGGCACCCCCTGATCTGTCCAGTGGTGGTGGGAATAAGTCCCTGCCGAAGGTTTGTCACCCGTTAGAGCTCAGTCAGGATCTCTACCAGCTCCCCAGAAGGAAGTGTGTCACATACATGTTTTATGAAAAATCCTTTCCTTAGGATTTTTTCTCCTGAGAAGCTGAGAGGCCTCAGGAACAAAATGTAAACAATGGTTATCTGCTGCTGTGGAATGCAACAGGTGCATCTGGGATTGGCCCATGTTGGTTGTTTCTAATTAATGGCAAATCACAGTCCAGCTGTCCAGACTGTCTCAGTCAGTCACAAGTCTTTGTTATAATTCCTTTTCTATTCTTAGCCAGCCTTCTGATGAAATCCTTTCTTCTATTCTTTCAGTATAGTTTTAATATAATATATATCATAAGATAATAAATCAAGCCTTCTGAAACATGGAGTCAACATTCTTGTCTCTTCCCTCATCCTAAGACCCCTGAGAACACCGTCACAGAAGTGTCGAGGTGCCTTGCCAAAGGAGCTGTACAAAGTGGAGATAGATCCTTATCAAAACAGGCGAGGGACTGCTCAAAGGAGCAGAGAAATTGAATTGAGGAAAAGTGTTCTGGCAGACATCCCATACTGAGCACAGTCAGTCAAGGGACTCATTAATGAGGCCATCACTCGATTCCTTTACCTCTGGCAAAACTTCTACAAAAGAACCCATTCAACCAAAAGCTTGCTTGGTTTTTGGAACTGGAGGATGAAATTCAAAGTCTTCCATCATACAAAGGTCAAGCAAGATGATCTTAGAATCAAAGAATTGTCACAGAATCATAGAATGGATTGGGTTGGAAGAGACCTTGTAGGTCATCCAGTTCCAACCCCAAAGTCTGAAGTTCCTACCCCATGGGCAGGGACACCTTCCACTCAACCAGGTTGCTCAAAGCCCTGTCCAGCCTGGCCTTGAACACTTCCAAGGATGGAGCATCCACAGCTTCTCTGGGCGACCTGTTCCAGTCGTGAAGGATTTAAAAACACTGATGACTACAAAAGCAATAATTTAAAAGATTTGTAAAGCTTTTGTCTCTGCCAGAAGTGTTGGAGAGGGAGAATGGTAGAGTGTGCTCTGCAGCTGGACTGCAGGCAGGGAAAATATCAAGCAGCACTACACTGTGCTGTCTGTTTTGGTAATTTCTATGGCCATGGTTGCCAAACAACAGAGATTCTCACTGATATGCTGACTTCCAGCAGGCCTGGTGCAGTGAAATCAGCCAGATTTCACAGCTCCAGAAAGAGATGAGAACCAGTGGTTTATGTCATCCAGTCACATAAAACATAAATATGTCCTAATGGAGGCATGCAAAGTACTTGCCTTACTTCCTCTCCTAAGCCAGCTGAGAATATGTTTTGCTGCTGCAGTAAAAACAGCCAAACCACTGAATGTCACATTTCAGGCACACATCTTCCATCATCCACAGCCTGTCTGCTCCCTTGGTTTTCCTTATTTTCTCTGTAAGGTAGCAAGAAAGCTTCGCTGCAAGGAGACGGACAGCTAGCAGACTTGATTCTCACTCGGGCCCTCCCCATGCATATTCATCACACACATCTCTCCTGACATAAGAAGATGGCTGGTCTTTTGCCTGTGATATGATCATTTGCCAGAAATCATTTTAAATAGAGCAGACAATGAGCCTGTTGCTTAGAAATGTTTTCTGATAATTATGTTGTGTCATCTTGAGCCAAAGTGATGTAACATCTGTGCTCAAACAGCTCCTACACAGATCCCTGAGCCCCGTTTTTCCGGCAAATCTTTGGTGAACAGTCAAAGAGAAGGAAAACACCACTTGGAGTAACACTGGCAGTATTTCCATGATGCAGGAAGGAGGCCATGAGCTGAACTCTCTTTACATAAACACCAATAGGGGATAAGTCAGTACTCTTGAAATCAGGGTGTCACCTTATTTCAACATCAAACTAAAGCTGGATGTGAAAGTTCAGTCAGAGCTGAGGCTGGCTCCACAATTTATAGTATTTATCTAACTTAGGAGCCAGCATGATAGTAAAATGTCTCAGTTGTCTCTTTAATCTGGATAGTTTATGTCCAAAATTGCATTTAACAGTTGGAGGATGGGAAGGAGGGCAAGTCACAGTTTGGCCCAGGTTTTATTGGTTGCAGAGGGAACTGTCTCTGGGGAACTTCCTGGGGAGCAAGACCCAGCGAGAGGCTCCAGAGCAGGGATGAACTCTGGCCTTGCAGGCCAGGGCAGAGGCAGGAGAGGAGTGGGGAGGGAAAAACATCTCCATACAGAAGGGCAAAGGCACTTAGAATTTCCCAAAAAAATATAGGCTACAGGGCAGGAGGCTCATGTGAGAAGGGCACTGGCCAAGCTTGGCACAGGAGACAGCTCGAGCCACTGGGAGGAGACAGGAATTCACCCACAGGCAGCACGCCCTGCTCAGCTTCCCCCCTGCTCCCCTCTGTGCCTGAGGACACTGCACAGCTCCTGTGCAGGGATACAGGCCAAACCCAGGGGACAGGCTTCAAACTGTGAGAAACAACCGCTCACTTTGAAAATTTAAAGAGGTTTATTAAACCTTGACAAAAATACAACAAAGGACTGCGTAAGGAAAAAGCTGCAGTGCTGGGAACTGCCCCTCATGCACACCACATGGCCAGTTCATCTTCAGGATGGATGCTCAGTCTTTTATACCCCTGGGGGTTGCATCAGCCAGCCCTGGCCCTCCCAGAGTCTGTCAGTCAGCTCTTCTGTGCCATTTATCAGTGCAAACTGCTTTCTTGTCACTGGATTGGAGCTCAGGTGTTGCCATGCCCACCCCCTGAGCACCCCCAAGCTTTTCCATTCCCAGCTGCCCCATGCAAGGGACACCTGTGCAGCTTCTTTGTACCTGTCCTGGACAGCCCAGGCTGTCTGATGGCAACAATACAGGGGGGAAAGGGAACTGTGGGGAGAACAGAGGACATCTAAACCACAATAACATAACCATGCATCACTAAAGCTTTTCTTAATATTCACACAATAGTTAATTTTTAATTGTGAGAGCCAATCATCTCATTATCCATCTATAAGAAAACTGGGGGAACACATTCCCTGCTGGGGGGTCTGACATGGGATCCTGCCACTGCAGCTGGAGGGACTGATCCCTGCCTCCAGAGAGGCTGCTGAGGGGCCAGATGGGCACAGGGGGAACTCTCCCAGGTGTTCAGGGACTGGCTGCTGAGCCACACAGATTCCTCTCTTGTAAAGGTTGCTGTTATTTTAAGTACATTAATAAAATTATCTCAGACTTGGCTGAAAGCTGCTTCATATGGAATTACATCCAAATCCTCTTCAGTTTGGGGGTGCGGGGGCAGCAAGCAAAATCTCAACAAATTGCAAATTTGCAAATTCCTCTCTGTGACACATAGCTATGCATTTGGATCTTTAAATATCATTTTGTATGTTACCTGTAATGGAAACATACATTTACACACATATGTCTATAAAACTCAAGACACTTTTTGTGAGGACGTTGAAGTGCAGCAGAAAGTTGCCCCGTGTCCCTTCAGGGTTCTGAAATGCCTCTCTTGGCCAGATGGTGTTCCCTGCCTTTCTCTGCTGATATATGAGAAGGTGATGGAAGTTCGTGCTTGCCCAAGAGCTGGACCCCTTGGGAATTACCAAGGAATTTGTGCTGCCCTCCACACGCAGGCTCGGCAGGGGATGGACCTGCTACGGCCAAACTGGGTGAGGCAAGGCCAGGTGACCCCAGCGCAGGAGCGCTGCTGTATTAGGTGCAAAGAAAGCCAGGCTGTTATCCAGAGGGTGCTGCAGGGGAAGTTTTGGGTGCAGCATCAGGCCTGGCACATCCCAAAGCAGCCACAGGTCCCAGCACAGACGTGCTGTGGGTGACACAGGCACCGTGGGTGCGCTTGGACCAAAACCACGTCCACCCACAGCTGCCGTGGCGAACGCTTTGGCTCCTTGGGATGCTGACAGGAGCTAATGAGGCCTGAGGCTCTGCTTTATCCCCTTGCTTGGTCTTGGTTATCCAGTGCCAAGATCTTCTCCAGGACACCATGACGAATACCTTGTCTAATGGCTCCCCCTGAAAAGCCAGGATTTTCTGCGTCATCGCCAGACGGTCTCGGAGGCAGACCCGAGTGATTCAAGCAGCAAGCAAATGCCAGAAAGGGGATGATTTCACTGCATTATTGAACACATATTGGGCAGATAAGCCTAGCAACAGGGCCCCTGTCTGCAGGCTGACTCCCAACAATCAGCCACTGCTGTGGCTCCCTGTCATTCAACCACATGAATAAATAAATGAACTCCTATGGCTTTTCTGCAATAAGCAGAATATTAGCAGTGGCTCTCAAGATGGCCTTTATCAAAGGAAGCAGCATTAATACTAGAGAAATTGATCTAAAAATAAATGATTATCACTCATGTATACATAGAAATACCAAGGGCAAGATATGACTTTCTATAATGTGAAATGACTCATTTTCCCCCTGAAGTTTCAGTGAGTGTTGAAGATACTAAGAGTGAATCACTCCAAATGGCCACTGGGTGATTGGCTGAGTTTGAACTAATCCCGGGGAGGAGAGCTGACGCAAGGGCCAGGGCCCTGGGACTTGGAATGCCTCGGCTATTTGCAGGGCAAGGATGGCAGATATTAGCACTCAGTTGTCACCAGCAAATCTCAGAGTGCTCTGACAGGTGGCAGATTGCAGACGTGAATGGCTACAGCTTCCAGGGCAGCACTTCTGCTCATGGAAAGTGGGATGAGGCCAAGGGAACAGCCCATATTTCTTCTTTGTGTGTATATACATGTGCTCACGCTCTTGCATAAATAGCTGTAAAAAAACAGAGCACCTCTCCACTGGATCAGCCAACTAACTTGAACCTTTCTTTATACTTGCTAACTGAACCCCTAGGTAAGAGTTCAAGCTTTCTGGGAGTGTAGCTGAATTTCCAGCCTCCAGAGCAAGCCCAAAAATGTTCTGGTGAGTTACCTTCAAACTTTGGCGACATGAGGGAATTCAGCAATTCTGCAGATACTCATGGGGGTGTGTGGAGCCCCTTATCACGGGGTTCAAACCCCTCCTGGAACAGCCAGTGACCACAGTGTGATGCTTAAAGGATTTTTTCTTTTCAGTTACCTCAGTGAGGTTTTTCCTCTGTGTCATTCCCAGGTATCCAGGTCAGCATGGATGCTGATCAGCACCCCAGGGAATGGCACAAGCCCTGGGGAGGGGAAGCATTCCCTCTCCTCCTGCATGCACCCAGTCTGGACAGCATATTACTTGTGACAGCACCAGGGGAAGAGATTTCTCCTCTCTTCCCAGCGGCACAAATGGAAATTGAGGACAGAGCAGGACGGAGCAGGCATGGCTGCAGTGTGCTAAGCACGCACACAGCAAATTCCTGACTCACTTCAGGGTGACTCCCCCGGGGCACGGGCGTTTCGCGAACTAACACCGGCTTCACACTGGAGACGTGCCCCGAGGAGGGAGGTGAAAGAGAAGCAAGCCACGACTTTACAGATTAGCTCACAGCTTTTTGCAGTATTCCTTTAAATTGTGACCAGAGCAGCCTGATTTTTGGGGAGAGAATGATCCCCAGAAAACTCTGACTTCCAGAGGCACCTGGCTGGGATGTGCTATTGCATTGCCTCTGTAAGTAATGTAACGGCACATCCCAGCCAGGCAGCATCACACATGTCAGAATGGGCTGAAACAGCAATGTCTGGATGCCTTGGAATTGGCTGCAGAGGGAAATTCATGCTCTGCAATCTGCCACGGACAATTCCCACCTCACAGCCCAGTGCCTGCACTCCATGAGCTCAGCTGCTGAAGCTGAGTCCAACACAGGCTTTACACCTTGCCAAAGGACTGGCTGTCTTTCATGTCCCACTCCCACAGCATGCAGTCAACACAGCTTGCCCTGTATTTCATAGGGAACTCTGTGAACACCGGTTACACTGGGGTAAAAGTTTTGTTGTGGGCTGTAAGATGAAATAAAAATCAAACCGAACCAATTCAAGGAAAACTTGTTATGGAGAAGTGTTTTCTCAGATGACAAAGCAGTCAAACAAAAGGTCTTTCAGAGAACAGAGAAAAACCTCTTTTGACTAACACAGTCTGCCAGAAAGAATGAAATCCTGGAAGGATTTTGAAAATGAGGGGGAAATGCGGATATTTCCACAGAGATTTTTTGTGACTTCAGTATAACCAAAGCAGTTTAACTCTGCCTTTGAACTCTTACTTCTCCCTCCCTCCAAAGGCAGAGAGATCACAGGAACACCTGCAGCTCCTCCCGTTCCTAAGGGGCATCAGCAAGTCAAACACACAGGACAAGTAGGGATTTTAAGCACATGAATTATTTGCTAGAAACATTCATTTCCACTTGGCTAATTATCCTCAGACCTACTTGGAGGACTATAAATTCGTTCATGATTATGAAACAAGAGAGGGATGCAGCTGTAGTTCATCCTGTATGCAAACCCTTTGCACAACCAGGATGGAGTCAGCCCTTGTCCCACTGTGCAGCTGCACAGGCACAGCCAGCTGCTGCCAGGGCAGGGAAAAGGGTCAGGATCTCTTAGCCAGCCTGAAAAAGGAGTTAAACAGGACTGCAAGACACTCATTTTATTGCTGCCATGAAGTTATTCAGTTGCACTTCCCAGTCCCATGGCACCTGATGGTCAAAGCTACAAAAAAATGTTGAACTAATCATAGAAACTCTCCCAAATATTGATATATTTGCATTTTACCTACTTAAGGACAGCCTGCAAAAACCCATGCTAACTCCTCAAGTAAGTGAAGTCCTCAGCAGCTGGTAACTCACGTGGTTTCCAATGACACTAAGGTTTCTGGGTCCTTCTGGCACAAATTTAAACCATTCTGCTCTTAGTGATGCAGCTTATCTAGAGGGAAAGATAAAGCATATAAAAACAGATGAGCCAACTGCAAATTCACTGCACCCCAGCTCTCTGTAATTTCAGAAAAACTGGGTGAGTGTTAACTACAGCTTGCATTTTCCACTAGAGGACATTTAAAGGACAATTATATCAATGACTGAGAAGAGCTCATAAACCACACAGGTGAGATCTATAACCATTTGTAGGTGAGGCAGACCTCAACATAACATTAATATTTAACACAGTCACGTTTCCCTTCACAGAACAGGTCATAGTTGAACCCTGAAGAACCGATACTTGCATGAAGAATTTTGTTAAGTACATCCCATTTTCAATGGCTGAGATTCTCCTTCGGAGAATAATTAAGTATGCAATATATGGTCTAAAACAGCCAGGAAAGAGATTGAAAATATAGAAAATTGAAAGGAAATTATTTCAAACTGGAGTGCTCTGGAAACTAAGTTATAAATGCATTTGAGAACCTGCATTTATTACTTGCAATAAATAACTTTTCTTCCAAACACGCCTTTGTGTGAGAGATTAGCAGTGCAAGTGGAGCATATTTCTGCTGTGTAGAAGTTACTTATTTTAGAATAATGGACGTCACAAATTGGCCCTGCATAGCAACACTCATTGGAAAAAGATCACAGCTCCACTTAACACAAAAGTGCAATCTTGAAGCCCATTGAAACTGAAGTCTCTTCACAGGGCAGACACTGAAGTAGCTCCTCATTTGCGTAAAGCTGGACAATTGTTCCACTTCCATACACAAAAAATTGCTTAGATATCTGCTATGCATGGGGAAAGGCTCATTAATCACATTACAGCAAGTGAACATCCCAAGGTTAAATCCTACTGCTGTGAAGCACTCCAGTGGTTTAGAAAAGTCATCTAAATGGGATTTATATCTGCAAATCTTCACGGTGTGGTGAAGATTTGGAGCTTACCTTTAAACTCAAGGCACTATTTTTTTTTTCCCTGTAAGAAAAGCACAGCTCTGAAAAACAAATCCAGATACATAAGGTTTAATTCTCCACTACATTAAGCCTGTTTCACAGCTGTGTCACTGCAGTGAAAATCAGTGGAGTAGCACTGGTGAAAAAAAAACCCAACATAATGAGGATGAGAACTGGCCCAGGCTCTTTCAAAGGTTGCTCATGCAGCCATCCCCTCTGGTTTTCTTCAAGTCCATTTGGACAGCTGCTGTGGCAGGAGGATGTTATGGAAAAAAAAGACTGTGCAAGATGGCAAACCCTTTTCCACCCTTATTTTCTTGTTTTATGGCATTCCTGTCTTGCTGCCTCTGCATCACAACTCTGCTTTCCTTCAAGGAAAAGAAGTGAGTGAGACCTAGATTTATCCTCACTAAGATAGCTGCCTTTCTTTACAGTTTTGGGGGTTTTTTTCTGTGAGAAGCAATTACACCTGAATTTGTTCCAGTGCTGCTGACCACCCAGGACGGCTGGGAGCATGGGCTGGGAGCCAGCTCTGATGGCACCAAGGGGATGGTGCTGATTTACACCCACAGGGGATCTGATCTGTCTCAGGAGCTTTGCTGTCAGGCATGTCATTTCATTTCTGGACTCTCCACTGGCAGACACTTTAAGTTTCTTCTCAGAAATCAGACAAAGCTGCTCAAAATCCCACAGACCACTTCAAAGTCACCTTAAAACCACCTGTGAACAAGAAGGGGCATCTCCTCTGCCTGTCACCAGTCACTTGTGTCCCTGCCAGTGCCCAGTGCCTCCCACCCAGCCCACACCAGCTCCCACCCACACTGCCCCAGGATGTCCTGTGTGGGGCCAGATCCTCTCTGTCCCAGACAGAGACAGCTGATAGAGCACATGTGCTGGGCTTTCTCCTCATTCATCACACCAAAAGCTGCTCTTTTGTGGTTGGGGATCCAGACATGGAAAGTCTAAGTTGCTGTTTCAATTTGCCACGGGCTCCCTGCATGAGGTTAGGGAAGACAGTTGAGCCCTCTGGCTCTCAATTGCCCATTCCCAGTGCTGACGCCACAGCTTGTCCTCTCATCCACCCTCTCTCCAGTGCATCCACTTTTGGGAACACAGGGGTTTGTGCATGGCCTCCCTGGTGGGACCTACCCCATCCCAATTCACTGTGTGAAGCTCCATTTGGAGCTTTGAAAGCAGACGTGGTTTGCACCCCTGTGCCTACTTTTGGGTAGAGACACCAGAATGTGTCCCAGAGTTTGGGTATGATGAGACCAAGTGGCAGGAGAGGCAAGTTTGGGGCTGCAGAGGAGGCTGGCACAAAACACTTGGAAGGAAGGGATTACCTGAGTCAGAGGAGCCCCTGAGTGGAAGAAGATGTGCATGAGCACAAACCTGCTTAAAGAGTGTGATAGATGAGTAATGCAATGGTTGACTCTTGCAATTAAAAGGTAAATATCATGTATATATGTTCAGAGAAGTTTTATAGATTTATAGTTATATTTTATTCCCCCTTGTGTTGTTATTATGGGGTGGCCTGGGTTTGGGACATTAGGGAGGGGCAGTTTGTTACTATGGCAGCACCTGACCTCCAATCAAGATTTAAGGAACCAAACTCCAGCACTGGACAGTGAAGAAGGAGTCAATGGACAGAACTTTGGGAGGGGCTAAAGGGTTAAAAGGCAAAACCTCCATTGTGTGGGTGAGCACATGGTGGGAAAGATCCTCTGCTCCCAGCACCATAATATTTTCTCTATTCAATCTTCTGTTGTATTTTTGATAAGGTTTAATAAACCTTTTTAAATTTTTGGAAGCAAGTATTATTTCTCATAAAAGTGTGGGCCACTCCTGCAGCCATGGCTCTGGAGAGCTGAAAAGGAAAAGGAGATGGGATGACTGGGCAAAATCCTGGGGAAGAGTCAGGAGCCCTGAAGGGACAGAGCAGCACAAACACCAGCTTGAATTTTTACACCTCTCTGACTGAGCCAAGAAATGTTATTCCTGTGAAGCACTCTGTGTCACACGGCTGCAGTGCTCTTTCACCTAGGACAGAGTGCTCTAAACCCAATTTGCCACCTCCCCAACACATGGCCCCACAGCTGAGGCTGTGCCCACGTTGGACACAGCCCTGGGAAGGGGTCCCAGCCCTGGGGAGGGTCTCTGATCACATCCCACATGTGTGTGTGGCTGGCACAGCTCAATCACCCTTCCTTAGATTAACAACCTCTGCAAAGGCCACTTTGCAGCTGTCATGTCACCCGTCCCAGTCCTGGGTCAGCCTCTTAATTTTAGCAGCCCCACATACCTTTGGGGCTACTTACAAGGTTAGAAACAGGGGATTTCCAAGTGAAAACTGTGGGTAGCCAGACCCACCCTGAGTTTCTTCATTCCAGAGGTGACACAGCTATAACTGAACCCTGGCAATGGGAAGACAGAAAGAGCTCCACAAGGCTTGTGCTCGGGGTTTCTGCTTTGGCCTCACTTCATCTGGAGGTAGAAGTGAAGTGCCAGGACTCCCAGGGAAATCACAAAGCAGGAAGATGAACTGCAGGGATTCAGCCAGTGACAAGGTAATGAATGAGGTAGGGAGGATGGTCTCCCTGGAGCACTGTTCTGTTCATCTGCAGCTGGATGAATTATGCCTCCCAATAACCCACTGGCAACAGGGTGGGCTCGAGGTTTTCTGCAGTGTCCAATGAAGTACAATATTCAGCACTCCTCTGTGGGGTGGTGGGGCCAGGCAGAAAGGATTGAGGTGAATAAATTACACATCAGGAATAAAACAAGCTAAAAAGTGACCTTTGTCAGTGGTCAGAAGGCCAGAAGGAAACACAGGTAGCAGAGTTTAGCCATTTCCAATGGAGATATTTCCTTCCCTGGTGTATGAGGGAGCAGCCAGACAAGTGAGTTTACCCAGCTCCTTCCATACAAGCTCCCATCAAGCTACACTGTATTAACCTGAACAGCCAGCTCCAGCACTGACCTTTAAAGCACCATAAAATCCTTTCCAACCACTCTGTAAACAAAAGAGCCTTCCATCCTAAGGACAGGCAGCTGGAGACACCCAGGCCATGTGCAGAACAGTGTCTCAGACATGCCCAGGTCTGTCCTCTGGCACCAAGGCCAGCCAGCATGAGATGCTTCCAGTCTACTGAACTTCCTTATCACCCAAAAGAAGGCAGTTTCATCTCAAATCTCTACCAAGAATGGTCTCCAGGCTCTGCTGGCTTCCAAGCCATGCCTGGGAAACATCTGAAGGAGCCACAGGTGTGCTTTGGACAGTATAGATGATTCTGCCTTACTGTCTGGGAATGTGCCTTGGCATCATTTAACTAAGTAGCAGAGAAGTAGCTTGAGGTGCTGAAGTGCTGCAGCTCCAGCCAAAGCCAGGGGACAGTTTCAGGCAGGCCCTTCAGTGGCTGGAGCATCCCAGAGAGCAAAGCAGCTTTCTAAAGATGTGTCAACATCACTGCCCCAGAGCATGTCTTGGAGGTCCCTTATCTCCTACTAGAGAATGATGTGGGAGTCAAACATCCTTTCTCACATCCCCATTGCACCCTGGTTCCCACACAGAGGAAATCTGAGTGCACAGGCTGAGCTAAACCCATGTCACAGCCTGTGGAAAGCTGCAGTGATCCAGAAGAACTGGGAAATATCCTCCCAAGAACCCTACCTCTCCTCACACTCTCACAAGAGCTCTATCTCACCCTGCCTTTTGCCCCAACTTTCTGGCCAGTCACCTTCTGTGGCTGGGCCATGGAATCAACCCTGATCTTAATTGCACAGATGACAGCATGTCCCTAATGAATGACAGCCATGGCAGCCTCCCAGCAGGGAGCTGCACACATGCCGTGCATTTTTAACATCCCTCAGTAAACAGTGGTGATGAGACACGATAAAAAATGCCAAATGTTTAGCACTGATATGATGCCCAGACAGGTTTGAGTGCCTTTGGCAGACAAGGGAGAGGGTGAGCTCCTTTTCTTTGCCATCACAATAAGGCAGCAGCCTCACTAGAATAGTATCTGCAAGATCTCAGAGCTAAGCAGGATGTCCTGTTCATAAATCAAATCCCAGCAGACCTCTCCCTCAACAGTCTTTTCCCTTCCTGGACTGGACTTTCTGGAAACTTAACATTTAAGATTCTAATCCTGCAAACATTTGTACATGGGTTTTCCTACCTAGAGGCCCCATCACTGGAGTCAGATCAATGCACAAATGTTGACCAGGAACAGATTTTGTAACGTTTCTTTTCAGTGCATTACCTATTTCTAAATAAGTATCTGTATTTTTCCACATGACCTCATAACTCTGAGGCAAAAAGAGAACTGTGCACGCCCACTGAGTGACTTTACAATCAGTTGTCTCAGCTGCCTTGCCCTGCACCAGATTTGGGATGTGCCCTGTGGAGTACCTCAGATATAGCTCAAGCTGGCTGCACTTCCCTCCCTATTATTTAAGCAATAATAGCTGATGGGGAGGGCATTTCCTGAGAGTCATCTGGAGAAAACGAGGGCTCTGCCTCAGGCCCATAATTCAGTGAGGAATGTACCGCCAGGATGTCAGTCCCACCCTGTCCCCCCACACTGGGCCCTGCACTGTCACTGCGCGTGGCTGCTTGGTTTGGGGTTTTCAGGTGCAACAAACACCTCAGGCCTACATTTGGGTTGTCCTCAGTGGGGACAAACTTCTCAGCTTTCCAGAGGGATTTTGGAGGCACTGAAAGCTGCTCCTCTTCCAGAGGGAAATTTTGCCCTGAAGGGTCAATGAATCACAGGATGCCAGGCTGCAGAAGGGGAGATGCACACTCTGTACAGCAGACAAGATGCACAAGCCATTGTGAGAAATAGCACTCACTTTTCAGAGTTCAGGAGGATTTATTAAATGTTATCAAAAATTCGTAGTTTAGGAAGATTTATTAAACATTATCAATAATAAAACTATCAACAGAAGACTGAATAAAGAATTTTTCTGGGAGCAAAAGATTTTCCCTGCCATGTGCTCAACCCCCTCACAATGGAGGTTTTTTTTCTTTTTTAACCCTTTAACCCCTCCCAAAGTTCTGTCCATCAACCCCTTCTTCACTGTCCAGTGGTGGAGATCTCCTCAAATCCTGACTGGAGGTCAGGTGTTCCATAGTGACAAGCCAGCCCTCCCAGATGTCCCAA
Organism: Molothrus aeneus; assembly: GCF_037042795.1. NCBI lineage: Eukaryota > Metazoa > Chordata > Aves > Passeriformes > Icteridae > Molothrus > Molothrus aeneus. The sequence goes on along the minus strand of NC_089647.1, from coordinate 111,679,482 downwards.
CCCTGGCTGTCCCTTGATACCCATGTGAGGGGGTAAAACATAACTATAAATCTGTAAAACTTTTCTTAACCTATATACATGATATTTGTCCATTAATTGTGAGAGTCAATCATGGCATTACTCATCTATCACACCATGCAGGATTGCTCCCATGTGTTGATGGCTGTGGTCTCCACACAGGAAGATCTGTGAGCAGCAGGGGCTGCACTCAGCACTTGAAAAATCTCTGCATTTTATGGGAACTAATTTACCAGTTCAGCTACACATTCAGAGTGAGTGTTCTGAGCCATAAACTGCCATCCATAAGCTGAGTTTCTGGCTATATTGAATTCCCAGAAAGCTGCACAGCAATCAGAGCTCACAGAGGAATCTGTGCAATTGTTTTATACCAGCATTTCTTTCACTGATGTGTTGTTCTTTGCTTTTCACAGAGCCATTTCTTGCTTAAAATTGGATAGCAGGACTTATTCTTCTCAGCAGTTATATATAAACATATTTTCACATGCTTATACATATGTAGGAATATGTTATATATTTTCTACTTTCTTTTTTCTTAACAGAGAAATTAAATTTTAAAAAAGCCACAGGCATTTTAAAAACCTTGGATTCCAATCTGAAAAAATGGCACTTTTTTAGCTTTATTCATGTGAACAATGAGAGAGAGAGAGAGAATGAGAAGGAGGAAATATTTTTTCAGATCTGTACCTGTAGGAATACAAATGATGCAGCACAGCTCTGGCAGCCTGCAGAGCTCATTGCCACAGGACAGCAACCTGTTCTCAGGCTGGGTAGTATTGATGTGGAGTGTTTGGAGAGATGGGATATCCTCTAAAATCACTGCTTGCTGCTGCAAATTAGAATTCTTCTCCTAACTCCACCAGGCAGCTGTTACCATCAGCAGAGGTTTCATCTGCAAAGGTTCCTGTGGACACAAGGGTGCCAGGACTTACAGGCTGTGGTTCCACAACTCAAGGCCATCAGCAGCAATTCTGGCTCAGACAACCGACCCTGCCCTCCTTCCTTGTCCCCCGTGCCACCCCCTCACACCACCGAGCTCTGCTGGCTGTGGGGCCACCTTTGGGACTGGCTTAGGGGATGGATCCAGCAGAAAACAAGTAGGGAAGTTGTGCAGAATACCCACAGCAAAGAATCCTTGGGGTTTGACCCAGCTCAGGTGTCTTGGCAGTGCTGGACAAAAGCAGGTGGGCAGCACAGGTGAGAGCTGAGCCCCAGTGTGAGGCAGAGGTGAGAAGCTGAGGGTGTCCACTCCTGGCTGTGCTGCCAAAGATGGCACATGTTGGGGAAAATGAAACAGGAAAGCCTTATAAATATGACTGCCTGGCAAAAGATTTTGAGAATATGGAAACTATAAGTGAGATTGAAATGAAAGCAAGCTTTGAGATCCCTTAGTTACTGAACAACTAGAAAACAATGGTGTGGCCAGCTGAAGGTAATCCCCTTTTGATGAAACAAAACCCTCTGCCTGCAGACAGGTCCAAGGGTCAGAGCAGACCCCGCTAGCTTGGCATAAGGGGTCCAAAGAGGAGTTTTTAGGGTTTAAAATGTAACACAGTCTGGTAATGTAATGATTCTTATAGGCTGTATGTAAATGCTATAGGATTTGTATCTTGTACTGGATTGGTTAGTGAAAATTAAAATATTCAGCACAGAAGAAGATTTATGGTATTGTAATGGGAACTGCGTTGTTGCTATTGGACACGAAAGAACACAAGCGCACACCACTGTTCTCAAAGTGAAGAAAAAAGGGGAGTTTATTTTCTGACTCCAACATTTATAGTTTTCCAAAAGTGACAGTGGATTGGAGGCTGACAGTGCCACCTCTCCAATGATACTGGACAAACCAACAGCCCATCAAATTTCTCCTCCTCCATAAAGGAATGCAAAACAATGAGTTATTTACAGAAAGTGTGTGAGAAAGTTCACTACGAGAATGTCAACATCAGAAGGCTTAGAAAATCTCAAAAAATCAGGGTGACACTTCGTCCTCTTGTACTCTTTCATCCTCTCCATTTTCCTCTTGCTCTCTCTCTCTCTTTCAGGTTCCTCTTTGGGGCTCCTCTCTCGGGCCTGCTCTGAGCTGTGGCTGGCAGCTCCCAGCAGGGCCCTGCCCCCAGGCCCTTTGCAATAAACCACAAGTTCCAAGACCTGGATTCAGAAATCTCTTGTCTCCATCCATCCTGACCATCCTACCCCCATCCCTCCTGCATGCACAGTGCAAAAGCACAGCCTGGCTGAGCTCCCCTGGCCCACCATGAGCAGGGCAGCTGTGCTTGGTGCCTCTCCTGAATGCCATTTTGGCCTAAAAACACACCTGTGTTCCAGCTTCCCTGAGCCAGCTGCAATGCCCACAATCCTTCTGGTGATGTTCAGTGGATTTCCCTCCACAAACTTGTTTAAATTCCTCCTGGATCCACACAAACTTGCTCAGCATCTACAGCACCCCCTCAGGGAGAGAGCTGCTCCATGGCCGAGCCATGGGATGGCAGAGCTGGGCCCAGGCAGGGCACAGGGACTGCACAGGGCCCTGCTGAGGGCTGTGTGGCACAGAGCAGGGGCAGGCTGGCCCCTTGGGAAGCCTTAGCATTTTGGCTTTTGTATTTTTCATGTATTTGTAATCCTGCAATTCTTCTTTAGAGTAGAACTGTAAACTCCATGCAGAGTGTTAGCTGCTGCTTTACCATTTTAGTCAGACAACACAATTCCTCTCTAGGCCTGGGGATCGAGGACACCTCACTGTCTCAGGCCCTGAGAAATGTAAACAAAACTGAGTTGGAGAGGAGCAAATTTGGGGTCAATGACTTCATTACCTGAAGCAGTAATTACAGTATTAACCCCCAATGTGCAAATGGACCAAACTTATAAAAGTGTGAAAATCCGTGACCCATTGTCCATTTTGGGTGTAGCCCCTGGGGGGCCTTTGTCTGCCCTAAATGTACCTGAAGGCCTTTCAATAAATATAACTGCTTTTTATTCCCTAATTTTGTCTGGTGTCTGTTTTTAGGTAGCCTGAAAAGGCATCACTCACACTGGACATGATGGTAGGGGTTCTTTTGGGGCAGCACAGACATTGCAGGGCTTTCTCCTGGTAGAGTGTGGGGCAGTGGCCAAGGGATGTTTGTTGAAAGCCAAGGGGACAGCTCATGCTGCAGAGTAAACAACAGGGCTCAGGAACAAGTATCCTGTCCCCCTCCTCTTCCTAAGAAAAGTCCCTATTTCAACTTTCAGCATTCTCCCTGAGAGCTGGTGGTGTTCCCTGCTGGAGACAGAAATCTGACTTATGGGTTGTGATTCCACCTGACACACCTGTGCCTGCACAGTCCCAGCACATGGAAACAACCTGCCTGTGCAAGAACTGCTCTTGCTGTCGTCTCCCATTTTGGGTGGGAATGTCTGGGTTGCTGCTGAGGTGAGTTATGGCAGAGTGTCAGGTCATTCAGCATCCAAAAGGTTTTGACTTCTTGCACCTGCCACTTGAACAGTCAGTCCTGGCATTTCACACTTCCACTTGTGAAAAATGCGTATTTTATGATTGGCTTTTCGCAAATATTAAAATGAATATTATGTGTGTTATGTTAGAAAGTAATGCTGTATTCATTTTCTTAAGTAGTGTGTTAAATATAGTTTGAGGTTATAACATAATGTTAAAATAGAAACTATGCTATGTAAGATACTTTTTTTAAAGAAAGGACTCACACCAAGATAGCAGCCACAGGACACCTAAGTCTTTCAGAGAAAGAGAATTTATTGCTCCATTATCAGAAGAAACGAACTTCTTCCTGCCTTGCTCAGCCATGAAGACACTGTTAGGATTCAGAGGAAGAAGCTGACACTGACCAGACAGAATCCTTTGTTTGAATGGAATTTATGCATCATGTGTGAGGTGTATGAATATGCAACAGGCTATTGCTTTTAAGGGTTAATCCTCTATTAACTTGTGTCTTTTTCAGGCTTATGTTGCCCAGAAAAGGTCCTCGGACATCCATAACTCTTTGTTTCCATTGTCTCATATTGTCCTAATCCAAATTGTCCAAAATTTTTATTAGTCTAATTATATTGCTATTTTTATAACCATTTTATTACTATTAAACTTTAAAAATTTTAAAAACAAGTGATTGGCTTTTTTCACACACTGAACAACCCTCCAAGCCTTCTGCAGAAGCTGAATTTTCAAAGAGGCCGAATCCCCTGCCATGACGAAACCAACAGCATTTCTATATTCACTTCAGTTTGTGCCTCCTGATTTGAAATTGCATCTACACCCTAGAGTGGCTGAAACTCTGGATGTACAAATCAATTGAAACTGAGTCACTGGGCTTGATAGAAGCAAACAGACGTCATCATAACGGGAGTAAAGCCCTGCTTCAAGCCTCATCCACCCTGCTGAGTTATAAGATTAATTAGAGGAACGTATGAAACTGAAATGAATAAAGCAACCATTAAACATGTTGCTAATATTTAAAGAAACTTGGCCAGAAAGAGAAAAACTAGCTAGTGGACTAATGTTTACATTGTAAAATGTAAATTTACAGTGTTAACTTACTCCAGAATGAGTAAACAAATATTTTAAGCAGGCAAGAAAAATGCACATACTTTCAGCAAACATTGGCATCTTCTTACACTAGGGAAATTCTTGTCATGCTTAACCCAAGTGTGACACAATGCCTTGTAATAATTATCCATTACTGAAGCTTATCTGGGCTTGCTGATAACCTGGTGTTCCTGTAGCACATAAAACAGTGCATATTTCACCCCATTTATCTTGGACACCACTGTATTTAATCTCTAGGAGGCCCAAGTCTATCAACCAATACTTGGGTGCTTCAAATGACTCACCTGGGGCTACAGTCAGTTTTTGCAGAGCTGAAAAATGTATCAAGTCAGATGGCTAAAGCAGGGCAGGGTGAATATTTACTAAATATTCATCTCAGAGCTGAGAGTTTGGTTGCCCTCTTCTAGTTTCACCAATTGGAAAGTCACTGTAAGGGACTTTCCATGGATACACCAAAAATTACCCAGAAAAAAAAGTCAGGGTTTTTTTTAAAATCAGTAAATCTGTGATGTCTCATAGGCAGATGCTCCAGTACTGCTGGGAAGTGGATCCTGTGCTGAGAATGGGAGAGAGGAAGGGGAGATGGTGACAGAGAGGACAAAGCCTCTCATCCATGGAATCATAACACAACAGAGAAAATAGAGTTATTGGTGGCACAGGCTTGATTCAGTTGATAAAAGTTTCACCTGTTTCTTCCTTTTGTTGCTGTTGTTGTTCAGAGAGCATTTACATCAGGTTACATCAGTGGATCTGTCTTTTATACTGATGTGGAGAAAGGATAACACTTCCCACTCACCACAATTCTTTTTATTGGGAATAGCAGTAAGAAAGTACTATACATCCTTCAAGCAGAAAAAAACCTGCTATAAAATCTCAGCAGCAGACCCTAAAGGTCTTTATTTATTCCGTGAGCCCTGGTCTGTAGTCCAAAAATTTAAGAATAATGAACAAGTCAAACAACAGATGCATGGGGAACAATGAGGAATAGGGAAGAGAGCAGTGAAGACAAGCAGCCATGTTATATATACTCCTCTCTCTTTCAACAGATCCACATTTTCAAGCCACAGGATGCAATTTTCATGCTGTCTCTAGACATAAGGATAACTGCTCTTCAGGAGCTACTTTGTGTGTTAAACAAATATGACATTTACAGATTGTTTTCTCTCAGTACTTATTTGCTATGTCCTGAGCTAATGACCTTAAAAATCGCTCTCTCTGATGGTGTTAGTGTGAGACGATTTCCAAAAAGCATGAAATTGCAATAAACGCTCAAGTTTGCACAGGTGCACTGGAGATTAAGAGATCAGCCACAGAGCCATTAAGATCTATGGCAAAATGCCCATTGGGACCAAGATCAAACCTTTAGAGTGTTTTTAAAAATGTCATCATTAGGAGAGAGATGCCTTCTCAGGAGCTTCACATAATGCTGGATTTTAACCATACCCTTCTGCAGTGCTCCTCTGAGATGGCAGCTGCTGGAATTTCCAATTCATCTCCAAATAGATGAAGCAAATATTAATTCTGCTGGAGCAAGGATCAGTGGCACATCCTCACTGAGATACACAACAGAAGCCTACAAATTCTTCCTCACCTGCAGGGAGAGGCACCTTAGAGGTGCAAGAAGCCCATTTGCATTCATTGCACAGGGACATATTTTTACCTACTGTGAAAAACTCTTAGGAGCCAGGTTTTGGGAAAAAATTGCCCATCAAAAAGTGGATTTCTCACCAATAATTGTTTTCTCTGCAGACATACAAGTTTCATTCTTACCCCACTACCTTTCCACCTAGAAAGACTCTGGCTCAGGGAAATTCCACTGAAATTCCAGCTGGTGTGGTCAAGGGCAACAGAGATGCCCTGAGCTGCTGCTCTGCACAGAGACGGTGTGGAAAGAATTCAGTTTTCATAACCTCCCACTGCTTTCCCTGAGACTTTCCTGGAAGGACAGGCAAGTTTTAACTGCCTGGGAGTGAACTCCAGAGCATCCCAGCCCCAGGAGCCAAGAGATACACTCCAGGGTGCACAGGCAAATGCAGAACCCTTGGTGCAGCAGGAACACTGGCAGAGATTTGCTTTGCAGTGCTCACACTCAGGGTTGGCTCTGCCTAAGTGATAGGTGAGGAGCAGAGTGTTTGTCATGGCTTGGGAATGCCTTTCATCTGGTGCTTCTCATCTGGAAAATGACATCATCAGTGCTGAGGTTACATTTTGCTTCAGTTCTCTGCTGGCCAAGTCCCATTCATGTCCTTTTGTGCTGTTGGCTTTGATCTGTATCATAAGTCTTACACCGCAAATGAGAAAAAAGAGAAAGAGTAAAACTGAATCCAGCTCTTTTCCCCAAACGTTCCACATTGGTTTTCTCAAGACAAAACCTGGGTTGTTCACAGAAACCCATAGCCTGTGTCATGCTGTTGAGCACATACTTTCAGTTTGTTCTTCAAATATTTTTGTAAGATAGAGAAGTCAGGCAGGAGGTGGGAAATGACCAGATCTGAGGGCACACATGCTCAGCAAGCTGAGTCACCCCCAAACCCAGCCACTGCCTGCACAAAGCTCCCCTGCTGCTCAGCTGCAGGCTAGTTCTGGCTTTGGACAGGAATTCTGTTAAACAGGACATAATAGGTGCTACTTCTGTAGCATTTCAAGGTTGATGTTGTCCTGGCCCCCTGTGGCACAGCTCCTGAAGCCCTGCAGTTGGTATCTGGCAGGGCATGATGCTGAAGGAGCTTTCTGCAAGCCCATCACACAACTCCAAATCAGACCAGCATCAGGTGCTGCTGACCAGAGCCAACACAGCACTTCTCAGCCTTTTCCAATACAAAGGCTCATCCATGTCTTGTAGTGCTTATGGCCATGGGAGGAAAAAGAGCAGAACAGAGGAAGATGCTTGTCCTTAAGGAAAAGAGTAAAAAGGACAAGAAATGCAGAAAAATTCCCATCATCAGACAACAATCAGGAAGACCTTCCCTGCCCCTGTTGTTGTATCCTTGGCCTTGGTTACTATTCTGAATTCAAGGACAGTGAGATTTTTAAGGTAAAAAAAAAACAAAGCATCCCCTGCAGGGCAGAGAAAGGAAAGGAACCTCAGAGACCCCTTGGGAGAGGGTCCAGATAAAGAGAAGCTCACAGCACTCACCTGTCTGCCTGCCTTCCCCTCTGCAGGCTGTGGCCATGGGGCAGACAGAAGGCACCCTGGCACAGCTGGGCAGCCCCTGGTGCCCCAATCCTATTGCCCAAGACAGGCCAGGTAACTTTAGGCAGCACTCTGGGCACTATTGCTGCTGTTCTCCCTTCTTCTTCCCCTGCTGCAATCTGTGCTCGCTGCTGATGCAGAGAAGCTGAAATGCCAGCCTGGTTGGTGAAGAGAGGCTTTGCAGCCCCTCAGGGGTGGCACCACTGCAGCTTCCCTGCTGCCAGCTGATCAGACACACAGGCCAAAGGCACCAGCAGCTCAGCAGGGAGGGGAGGTTGCTCCTTGTGAAAGGAAGGAAGGATGGAGTGCTTTGAGACCTGTCTGGGGGATGAGGTGTAGGAGCAGCACTGCCACAGGCTGTGCCTGCCTGGAGGCCTGGGAGGTGCTGATCCACAGGCAGAACAATGCTGCAGACCCAAGCAGCTTCTCCAGGCTCCCATAGCATCAGAAACAAAACACATGGGACATTTTCCAGTTCCTAAGACACACTACAAATCTTAGGTTGCCTACTCCTTGACTATAGGTTTTATTTTCCAGGGAAGTTGAGTTCTTCAAGAATGAACAGATTCAGTATTCCAAAAGCATCCAGCCAGGATCCCCCAGGGGAGGGCAGGGAGCCAGCTCTGCTGTGCTGCAGCAGGAAGGAGAGCACAGCCCACGGAGGTTGTAAGAGCTGAAATGAGGGATGCAGGACTCCAGGCACTCTCCAAAATGCAGTTTATTCCATCCAAGAGGTTGCAGCAGCCCAGGGTGGTGGGTGACAGAGCTGTGCCTACAGCTGTCAGCTCCAGCTGCAGGCAGGCCTGGAGACCCTTTGGTTTAGGTTCCAATGCATTATAGACTGTTCTTTGCTGAGCATCTTAATGCAGTACAACCAATCTATACCTGAACTTTTATCTATAGCCTGTCATAACTACTGTAATTACCATAGTCATGTTACTGTTCTCCAATCACTAAAAGTCAGTACATTGCAGTTTAAGCTAGAAGTTGTTTTTCAGTTTTCTTGCAGTGGAAAATTCTGAGACCTTTTTTCTATTTGCAACACTGGCAGGCTTGTTTGCCTGTGCTGTCTTTCTGCTTGGTAAAAACATCTTCTTGTTTGAGGTGGGTTTATCCTTTGCTCTAAGCCATAAAAACCCCTTCTAATTAACACACCCTTTGCCTCCTTGGTTATCCAGTGAGACTGGCCCAGCAATTCTTTTCTTCGATATCAAAACCTGCTTTCATTTCTATTCCTTCATCAGATTCTACATCTAAAAATCTTTCTGCTAAGCACACATATCTGTGAGACTTTCTTGGCAAACTTTCATCCTTCCCAACAGGAGGTCTCCTCAAAGCCTGGCCCACGGGCACTGCAGCCACCCACAGAGGTTTCTGCTCCAGGCAGAGCTCCCCAGGGAACAGGCCTGCCTCTCTGCCCTGGCCCAAAGGACAAGCTTTCCCTGGCTAGCTGCTTATCCCTCCCCCACCCTCGTTTCCTTTCTCACTTCCTCTGTAAACAGAATCTCCTTCTTCCTACGTCACTGTGCTTGAGGGCTGAGTCCTTGGAAGCAAGCTTCTTTTTTCTTTTCCTCTTAGTTCCAGAATGCCCTTTGTCCTTTTGTCTTCCCTCATGATCTCCAGGAGGGATTGTTTCGTTCTCATTTAGGATTTTAGCATTTAATTTAGGATCTTTGGATCCTTATTTAGGATCTTAGCAGTCTCCTTTTTGAGAAGCAGAGGAGCACAGGCCTGGAGAAATTCTCCCTCCCATAATGTATGGTGGTGAGAGCAGGAACACTGGGCAGTAGAGGAGCTGCTCCTTTTGGCTTCTTCTTCCACATTTGGCTTTCATAGCATGAACTGAAGAGTGTTTCACTCACACAAATGGAGACTGCTGTGAGCAAACTGGGCTGCAGATAGGCAGGAGCTGAAAGCCCAGGGCCTGTTTGTCCACGGGGTTCTTGGTAACCTGGCAGGAACAACACCTCCTGGGCTGGAAAGGACTTGTAGGACTTAAGATGGGTTGTTTTAGCAGCTTGCAGGGGTCTCACTGATTGCCACAGGAGGACTATCAGGACAGCAGAGGCCATGTCACAGCTACACAACTGGCTGGGAGCAGGACTGGGTATGCTCAACACCTACCTCAGGCTCCCTCTTCTCCTTCCCTCAGCCACTCATTACTTGGACTGCAGCATCATGCTCCTTGTGCCTGCCAGAACTTTACTTACTTACTCCAAAGGCTTTTGAGGTAAGTAAGTAAATGAAAAATTAAAAAAGAACCAAAGCAGAAAACTGATTTTGAGGACTGAACCCTCCAGCACACTCCCTCTGAAATCAGGAATGCTCAAACAGAAGCTCAGCCCCTCAGCAAATCTGCTCCACTTGGTTTACCTGCGTACACAGGAGGTCTGTGACTGCACAGGGAGCTGAACCCATGTCCCCCATGTCCAAGATAAGCCCAGCAGTTTATCTCAGGCCCCAGGGCTGCATCTCCTGCCCCAGCAGGAGCCATGGAGACAACATCTCCTGGCCACCAGTGGAGCACAAGCTGTACAATCCTCTTGTGCCCACAGAAACTGGGATGCAGGTCTAAGAATCTGAAATTTAATAGCAGCAGGGCACTTCAGAGGAAATGCTTAGTTTGTGTAGTAATGCTTCCCCTTTTTTTTTTTTTGTGTCATTATAGCAGTGCCTTAGTAGCACTTTCCTGTCCTTCCCTCTGTTCTCCTCTTGTGACAGCTTTATCACTCAGAAGGTTGCCAGTGGGTCAACCCCTGACGCAGACAGCCTGTAGTAGAAGCTCCCTATCACTACAGAACACTCCATTATAATTAAAAATTAATGGCAAATGCACTCTGTCCCTCTCTCCATCCTGAGAAATGTGTATCATTCCGGGGACAAAAGCTTGTGGGATGCCAACGCTTTCCGTCAGAGGCTCCGTGGCAGCTCCCTCCTCGGTGTCGCTGTGCTCTCATGCTTGTAATCTGCCCTTGAAACCTCCCCTCTCCCTCAGCCACTGACAGCAGCACTATTGTTTTTAGCAGCTCAGCTTTTCAGCTGACTTCAGGATCCCCAGAGGCCATCCCTTTTTTTTTCTGACTGTGCTCCAGATTGCCATCAGTGCTCATGAAATGACTCCAGCACCGTTTGGTCCCTTGCCATTTACAGCCAAGAGGGCACCTCCTTTCCCTTGGCGTCCCTACCCAGGATGTGTCTGCTGCTGGCTGAGCTGCCAGGGCACTGGAGGCTCTGGCTGTGCCTGACAAGCAATCCTGGCAGGTTTCCGGGGCAGTGTTACATTCTGTCAGCATTGTTAGAGCTGAGCAGGGCTGCACAGGATCATTGCTCGAGAGGCTTCCTGGAGGGGCTTCCTTGCTGCAATGTGGGTGACTCACTGCACTCAGCCGCTCTTGTCTCCAAGAGATCAGCTCCTGCTGCACCAGGGCAGTGGTGATGTCTGTGAAAATCCCTAGGAAAAAGCAGCTGCTGCAATGTGAAGAGGAGAGAGGATGTTTGGGAAGAGCAGTTGCTCTTGGCCGCTCCTTGCTGCTGAGCAATTTCCGAGTGCATGCACAGCTCTGGGTCCCTCTGCGTCAGCCATGGGATGATGCATCCACTGCATTTTCCAAAATGCAGCTGCACCCAGCCAGGCTGGGGAGTGCAGAATACCAGAATACAGTGATGAGGGCATGTGTGCTTCTGTGTGTGCCTGCTGGGGAGCCTGCAAACACTGTGGAGGGTCTGCACATGCAAAGCAGAAGTAACCACCTGCCGACCCTCGTTGTGGGTCCATGATGTGTTACAGATCCCACAGAAGTCCCGTTTTCCCTGTGACCCACACACCTCCAGGGCCAGCAAGGGCTGCCAGGGGACACATGGGGAGGCCAGCAGGACAGCCTGTGCTTGGGTTGGCAGTGGCTGGCTGCCCTCCAGGTTGGCCACCCTGTCCTTTGCCCAGGTTTGTTCCTTGGAAAAGGCATCCCACAAAATGCCAGCACTATTTCCTGGCACAAGCAGGGTGCTTTTGGTCCCCTCTCCAAAGTCAGGCAGCTCAGGATGCTCTCTCAGGACTGTGTATCCCAGTGCCCCCAGCCTGAGCACAAACATGCTGCTCCAGTGCTGGGGGAAGAGCCTGGAGCACCGCTGAAACCCTGGGCATGTCTGCCCCAGCCTCTCTGCCCTGCCTCCAGCAGCCTCAGAGACTTCACTCCCCCATAGAGATGACTCCCAGCCCACTCTCAGGCAGCAGGGCCCAGTCTGACAAGGGAGAAGCTGGAGAGGGACACTTTGTCAGAAACTGTAGTGATAGGACAAGAGGGAATGGGTACAAATTGAAAGAGAGGAAATTAAGGTTAGATATTAGGAAGAAATTCTTTACTGAGAGGGGAAGAAATTCTTTACTTTACTGGGGGAGCCCCATCCCTGGCAGTGTTCAAGGTCAGGTTGAATGAGACCTTGAGCAACCTGGTCTAGTGGGAGGTGTCCCAGCCCAAGGCAGGGGGTTGGAATGAGATGATCTTTAAGGTCCCTTCCAACCCAAGCCATTTGTGATTCTGTGAAATTGATTCTGGACACCAGACATCCTGCTCAGGAGGAAGATGTGCAGATCCAAACACTGGGCTATTTTTCCCTACATTTTCCATTTTCTCTTTTGCAGCAAAGTGACTACTGCACTTTATTTGACCTTGGTGATGATACAGAAGCAAGAAGGGATTTATCTCTGCAGAGAGCTTCAAGCAGCTCACCTGCTCTCCTAACACCCAAGCCAATCCCCTGCCTCAAAGCAAGACTCAAAGTTCAAACTTTTCATACAACTTCAAAGCAAGGCTCAGGTGGCACGAAAGCCACGTAGGCAGCTCAGTCAGAGCTGACCTTCTCCATCCAGCCCAGGTCACACAATCCCTTCCCATCCCCAGCCCATGCCAGCCTTGCCCTGGGTGGCTGCTGCCTGTCCCACGTGCAGCCCAACAGCACAGACAAACATGTGCACTTGGAAGGACCTGGCATTTGAAATGCTTTCACTGCAGTCACGCCCACAGTAAAAATTATAGTTCCCATAAATGACATCTGCAACTACAATTTGGTCAAAGTCTTTTCAAGGCTTCCGACTGAGCAAGTTATAGGTTGTAAAGGTCATCGTAAAGCAGCAGAGAAGTTTAAATCTCTCTGATCTCCAGAGCTCTCTAATGACTTTTTATCAGCTGTAACTTGGAACTCACATATTCAAGCAGCCACCAGCAGTTGCAAAAGTTCCTGCATAGAAAACAGAAAATTACAAATAACACAAACACAGCCAGATGCAGCTGCAAATGAAATGCTATGAAGAGAAATGAAGGGGCAGCCATGCTTTGCATAGCTCAACTTTTACTATGAGCACTGGGCAGGGAGAACAGAGCAAAGAAGAAGTTCCTTATTCCCCAGGAAAACTCCTTTCTCCTCACCTCCAGTGTCCTCACAGGACTGGAGGCGGTAGAGGAGATGAATCATACATATTTGCAAGACTTGTAGAATCTTATCAATTCTGAAAGCCAATTTGTGCTAATCAGCACATATTGCAAGTGCAAATGATATCTCAAAGGAGCAGCAAAATGACTGGTGCAACCAGCTGAAATTGAATCATCTGGAAGTTCACTTGTGGCCACGAGACCAAACTGTCACATATCCCATTCTTCCTCCAATTCTTCCTTAAAAGGGACTTATTTCCCTCTCTTAGAGCAACCACAACAGGATGATGCACCCTGAACTCCAGTTCACTGCCTTTCTCATGAGTGCTGGGAATGGGCCAGTGTCCTCATGGAACCAAACACCACCTCCCCTCAGGACAGCTGCTTGCTGTTCCCACCCAAGCTCTCAAAGGGCCCTCCAGAGATGCCAGGCCCCTCTTGCTGCCATGCCTGTCCCTCAGCACAGGGTACAGAGCCACCAGCTTGCTTTCTTCTACTGAGGTTTGCCAGATTATGGTCCAGCCTGAACACCAGCCTGAGACACCACACTAAGAACTGGTGGGACAGGCAGTACATTACACAGCTAAAATTCTGCAGCTGCAGGAATTAAGTTTGGGGGATCCTCATTTATTTTTCCTTTGCATCTAATTTACCACCAGCATCAACTATGAAGAGTATCCCCCTGTATCTCCCTGGAGCATCAGCAAACAGGCATCATTCCAGGGATCTGTACAGTGTATACAGACTGAAAGGAGCCAAGTTCACTTTTAATTGTGCAGCTGATACTGTGAACTTTCTTCTACAAGTGTTTAGAACAGATTTTTCATCTTTTGAGACGCTTAGCCAGAGTCTAATTTTACCTTCAGTTATATGGGTTTAAGTCTGGAGTAACTGATAACCTCAAAGCAGCACCAAAGTCACGTTTTCTCCTCCACTGAAACTCTGAGATTGTGCAACAGAGGAAATGGCAAAGCTGGAGTAACTCTGGACTTTGACCACAGCTACTGAAACACGTGCTTTGACGGTGTGAACCCCCTTTACTCCAGTCAGCTAGCAATCCAGTTAATCAAGTAATGCAGTTAATCAATTAAGTACTTCAGGTAATCAATTACTACACAGAGGAATCCAAACTTTTCAAAAGGGCTTGCTTTCAAAAAGCAACACTCCAAAGCCAGTGTTTTTTACAGTCCAGGCTGAACTCTTGATTTTAAACCAATAAAACTTCCTAATGGTCCTGAGTTTCAGAATTGAGCAAATCTGAAGCAAAATAAAAGCTGAGATTTACAATGCATCTGTTGACCAGTCTTTAATTGCAGCAGCCCCTTGTGTCACACCGGGTCCTGTGTGCCACCCATTGTTCAACTTCGTACATAAAGCTTTGGCACACTCGGAGTTTTTAGAGTCTCTGTTATTCAGAGACTTTCTTTTATTCATAACCTGTCAAAAAAGATGTCTTTCAGGAGAAAGAGAGACTCAAAGGAGATCCAGTCACTTAGTAGCCTAATTTCTAGCACTAACCACATGAAGATAAATTAGGCCTTCAGACACTCTTCTCTTCTAACAGGGATCTCTGGAGCTTATCAACACACAAGATTATAAAATGCTGTCTGCAAACAGTAGGGCAATCTGAAAACTTGTTCTTATCTGTTATTGCAAAATAGACACCACAGGGTAGGATTCACCTCACCTAATTTTAGCCATCTAAAAAGTTGGCATCTCACCTCAACAAGTCACTGCAGCTTCCTCCATGGCTAATGGCATGAGATTCCCTCCTATTTTAGGATGGAAAAAAGAACAGCAAAGAAGGCATTGATGCTGCTGGTGGGGGAGAACAGATCAATAGTTTATGACAGATGCCAAGGTCTGGGAGAATCCCACCATCACATGTCCAAGAGGATGCATGGGGTGTAACAGACTCCTGTGAGGAAAGCTGCAGGCCTCACTCCACAGAGATTAGGTTCAACTGATTGTACACAGCCCTAGACCTGTGGGGGAGCAGGAGGGGCTGGTCCCTGGCTCCATCAAATGGGGGATCAGGGAAGGAAGGAACCTGAAAAACAGCAGAATGATCTAACAGCTCATCATGCAATCTGCAACTACTAATGTCCAATTCATTTCATTTCATTTCATTTCATTTCATTTCATTTCACTAAAACATTTAAATATGAGACACTTTGAACATTTCAAATACTCTGGAATGTTTAAGGGTCAGGCTTATCCCTGGCTTTTATCCACTCACCTTGTTTCAGCATCATTTGACTCTTACACTTTTTTTTCCAACCAAAAAAGTATTATGAATTTGCTTCCCTGTGATAAGTTTCCCTTAAATGCTGTCTTTTTCTTTTCCATAAATTCAATTAATTGTGAACACCTAGAAAAAGTAGGCTTAGGAAAAACACAAAGACTCTCCTAGAAAACTGCTTGTTTTCTAGGAGAAAAACACAGGTTGTTTTCTAGGAGAAAAACACAGGTTCTTCTCTGATGTTTCTGATACTTTTCCCCTCTTGTATTTTAAAATAGACACTGTATTTCACAGATGAGGCGACTTTTTCTTATTTTTCAGTCTTGCATAATGAAACACTTTGTACAGAAAAAAAACTTTCTTGAGATTGGTGGGTCATTGATGATTTGGCTCTGAATAAACAGTCCTGGCAAGCTACACCTGAAAATAAAGTCATCTGGGAGACACTGAAAGATCATCATTAGATCTGAGCAGCTTGCTGGGGAAAACTGTATCTCAAATCACCACTTTGAGCATGGCTGACCATGCCAGTGGACACACAATTAAGATGAACAATCCTGACTGCCTTGTTTCCTGATTTCACATGGAAATGAGGTGCAGATGCACTCACTGCCAGTCCCTCTCATAAGGCTGAATTTGGCCCATCACCAGTTTGCTGACCTGATCATGAGCACCTGTGTCACCCCCAGCTTGTGCACACCACACTGACCCTTGCAAGGTCTTGGTTTCAGGTTGGGAAGGGCAGGGAAATTTTCAAGAAATATCTCAAATCCACAGGACTGAGGCTCCATCAGCTTTTCTGGTTGCAGAACTACTTTTTTCTTTTTCTGTTATTTACTGGCTTCCAAGGTTTGATGAAAGACCTTTGTGAGCAGATAATTCAATGCAAAGTGGATGATGCCCTTCAGTGTTTCTTAAAATCAAACACTTTCATGAGCTGATATTCCAGGAAACTACCAATTATCATTTTGATCCCTTTAGGATTAAACTCTAGGAGGATTAACTAGGATAGCAAGATAAGAAAACAAATCCAAAGAAAGCACACTTTACAGAAGATTTAAAGCCTTCCACAAATCTGCACTTGGTAAGTTCAATGTAGTGCTGAATCAGACATGGCAGAACTCTGTGCAACCCACCCGTGTATGTGAGATCTTAATCTTCATTTTACAGCCCCAAACCAGACTGTTACCATCTGCAGCATCTGAGCCAAGTAATTTCAAGCTGATTTATTACATTTCTAACTCTGAACATCCATCATTCTGCAAACAGCCTAAAGGGAGATACCCTATACCTTAACTCACACTTTTTACAGTGGTCTCCCTCTAAAGCTGTCTGCCAATCATAATATTTAAATTCTATGAAGTTTACTTCATGTTTTCTGTAATTTGAAGTTCACACTGTATTTTGTTAACACACTGGGTTCCCAGATGAGGTGCAATGACTTTGGTATGCAAAAAGGTGCTACCACAGCACTGCACATCTCATTTGCTGTTCCCTTAAATAGCCTCACTTAACTGGCTCTGTTTCTGACATCATAGAAATTAGTGCTATTATTTTCTAAAAACATTATAAATTCTACCAATATGCAGCGCCAAGTGTTTGTATTTACCCCTGAGACAAGCAAGCTGTACTCAGAAGCTCCAACAAACCCCAGGGTTGTGAGGGGATGTGATGCTGCTCACGACAGAGCAGCAGCTCATTTCAGCCTCTTCAGCACGCAACTGGGTACCACAGACAACAGCAATTTATTTCCCTTCTCAGGGCTTTTCTAGAAACAATAGCCCAGTTTCTAGCATGCCTAGCAGCAACAGATCAGCTTGACTTGCAGTTAAGAGTGAAGCTGAATACAAATTTTGAAAGCAGAATCCATTACATGCTACAGAATTTCAGTTTTCTTTTATTACAATAGAGAGCGGTGAGAAGTAACAATAAAACTGGAACTTGGGGTGCATTCTGACACAGAAGAGTTATGAAAGGCAACAGAGTTTTTCTCACAGTGCAGTAATTCTTGAGGATGCACCAAAAGGATTATTTACCTCTGCAGTGAACTGTTATCAAGGAATGAGAATATTTTATCCCATCTAGACAGTAAATATACAATATAACCACAGACCGCTTTGGAAACCCATTATCAATAAAATTCTGCTCAAAGAAATTAAGCCAGTCCCATCTCTACCAGACCACCCAAGGTTTTATTTGGGTATCTAAAACCCATCAGGCTTTCCCAAGTTGGATTTTAGTCGGGTTCATTCAAATTCCCAAAAAGGATTTTGTCAGAGGAACTCAGGCAGAGGTTTGGTTTTTTTTTTCAGTCAAGCCCATCTCCAACAACTCTTGCAGCATAAAAATCTAGGAAAGACGCTTTGGTGTCGTGGAGCTCTTCTACGCTTCGTACTCAAATATTTTCAGGTCCTCGAGGAGCTCTTTGGCGAGCGCCTGCAGCTCGGCGTGGCGGCTCTGCGCCAGGGCCACGATGCGCTGGAAGGGCAGCGTCTCGCGCACCTCGGCGCCCGCCCGCGCCAGCACCTCCGGCTCCAGCAGCACCGACTGCAGCAGCCGCAGGGCGTGCAGGCAAACCTCGCTGTCCGGGTCTGAGAGCAGGGGAGAAAAGCAGCCAGGGCTTGTTAGTGCTGGGAGCCAGGACATTCCTCTCTCAGCATCTCTGCTGCTCAGTGTGACTCTGAGATACCTACGAGCTTCTTTATTTCAGCCCGGCCTTCGGTCGGGATTCTTTCGTTCTCATTCTCAAGGTTGTTTATTATTTTTTATCTGTAACATTTTTTATCTATAACATCTATAGATCACTTTTATCTATAACATTTTTTATCTATTATATAAAATATAATATCTATATTTTTATCTATATTCGTTTTTGGCCTGCCGCAGGTTGGATTGAGGCACACTGCCTGCCTCACAGGTGGTGTTATCTTTTTATACTAAAAACTACATGTACATTATTTACCATAACTTTCCAATACCTATCATTTATGTTAGACAGTGAGCTTCTACTCAAAACTAATCTAAAAGTGCCAACATCACAGCAGAAGATGGAGGCCAAGAAGAAGAAGAAGAAGAAGGAGAAAGACTAGACACATCTAAATTCTTCCATCTTGCCTCCTGAACTTCTATTCTAAAAACTATTATTTGCCATAACTTATTTGCCGTAACTTATATAAGTTATTTACCATAACTTCCCAATACCTATCACCTATTATTAAACTATTATAAGCTATTATTTAAATAATAAATATAAATTAATTAAAATAATATTTAATAATTTAATAATATTTATAATTTAATTTAAATTATAAAGATAAACTATTATTTAAACTAATATAAACTATTATTTACCATAAGTCATTTACCATACCTTATATAAGTTATTTACCATAACTTCCCAATACCTATCACCTATGTTAGACAGTGAGCTTCCATTCTAATCTAAAAGTGCCAACATCACAGCAGAAGATGGAGGCCAAGAAGAAGGAGAAAGACTGGACACATCTAGATTCTTCCATCTTGCCTGCTGAACTTCTATTCCAAAAACTCGAAAAATCTATTTTTCACCCTGTGACTAACTAACTATTATTCTACTTAAACTCTCTTGGCTTGTAATTCTTCATATAAAAGTTGGTAATTGTTTGTTCCAAGGGCTAAATCAAAGGCACAGGGGTCTTGGGCTCTGTGCCAAGGTCTCTGAGCCCCCTGGGCAGGGGCTGGAGCCCTCCAGGGCAGCCAGAGGAATTTCCTGGGTTCTGAGATTCTTCTGGCTGCCCTGGAGGACTCAAGGCCCTGGCAGGAGGCTGAGAGACCTTGGCATGGAGTCAAAGATACCTGTGCCTTTGATTTTAGGCCATGGAAACAATTACCAACTTTGTGTGAAGATTTACAAGCCACAAGAGTTTGAGTAGAATGATAGTGAATTTGTCACAGGGTGAAAAAGTAGAAATTTGGGGTTTTAGAATGGGGATTCAAGAGACAAGATGGAGGAATCTGGGCATGTCCTGTCCTTCTTCTCCTTCTTCTTGTCCTCCATCTTCTGCTGGGATGGTGACACTTCGGGATTAGTTTAGAGTAAAGACAAACTATCTAACATAAGTGATAAGTATTATAAAATTATTCTAAATAAAGTACACATAATTTGTAGTATAAAAAATTAACACCACCCCAAGAACAGCTGCTGTACCACAACCTGACCTGCTGGACAAACCTCAGCAGGTCAAAAAAAAAGTAATAAATAAAAAAAAATTAAACAACCCTAAAAAGCAAAACTGGCAAATCTCAACTTCTTCTTCAGTTGTGGGGCTAAGAAAAAAAAGACTTTCTAATACCTCAAAAGTCATCTCAACCACAAAAACCCAAGAGTTAGAAGTGGGTCTGGAAGGAATAATTGAAGTGTTGTAATTCCCAGGTGCTGTGCTGCTAGCTGGCTGGCTCTAGGAGGTACCTGCAAACCACATTTTTGTCCTCCCTCAGCAGCTTCTGCCCAGCAGTGTTTGTGAGGGAGAGATAATCAGGAAGCTTTTCCTTGTTTTTCAGATGTTGAAACTGCTGTAAAGCAGGGAATTTATCAACCTGAATTTATCCAGTCAGTACCCAGGATGTACTGTTGGATGCAATCCAATTTAAGAGCAGAACAAACTGCATCCCATGATTATTCAGACTTAAAAAAACAAACAGACTAACAATCTGCAGTAAATCATCAGGCTTTTCTTTAATTTCTTTTTATATGAGCCTTTGGATTTCCTCAAAGCTCAATAAAATATTAATCTTAATAAAACTTTCTAGCAACCACACATCAACCTTCCAAGTGTTTAATTCAGTCTGCACAAAATTGAAATGGGTATTGAAGCACTGCTGCTCAGGAATGTGCCAGGGAAATGCAGCAAAGACCTTTGACTGACTTAAGCCAGGAAGACATGTAATAACTCCACTGCTAAGAACACAGGATGCATTTTTAATTACTGAAACATTAGGAGCATTACATTTTAATCATTTGCAATGGCCCATTTGCATTTAATGGTTTACAGCTTTATCAAAAGCATGTGGTAGAAAGACTTCCTTATTCTGCATATTCCAAATGAAAACATCTAATATATTTTTACAGCTGAAGCAGTTATTTGTCCCACGTGCCATGCATTTTTAATGTGTTTTTCATTAGCATACCTAGTCTTCAGCAAGCATTTGATAAAGGATTGTGCAGAAAGGTTGACAAAATTAATTCAGATCACTTTGAGCACAAAATCACCAGAGAGACCAAAATCTCACTGAAGGAGCATAAAACCAGTGCAGTGATGAACCAGAGTGCACTGAGTTTGGAGGTTGTATTTGGTAGGGCTGAGACAAGTTCTTTCCTGGCTTATTTCACATGTAACACTGGTGACCTGAAAAAGGACTGAGAATTATTCATTAAAGCATAAGGATTGAAAGCACCCAGTGGGGCAGAGAACAGGATGTGATGGAGACTGAAGAAGACTCTGGATTTCAGCATGAAACTCACTGCTCAGATGGGGATTTTTAAGTAATTCCCAACAGCACAAGGCTGAAGAATAATATTAAAGATTGTGACATCTGATCTACACCCAAAAGCCAGGCACTCTCTCTCTCTTCCCCCATTTTCCATCATAAATGGAAATTATCAAGTGTTAACCTCTTAAGAAAGGAGTTCTACTTTCTCCTGAAAACCAGCAGAGTGGGGTATAATCTGAGGACATGGGTATTGTCCAACCCCAAAAAATAATGTGCATTTTCTCCTTTTCTGTGCAATGAGAACCCTAGCTGTTGGGCATGCTGGACAATTTTAAACATGTCAGATCAATAAAGGCCCTGTGATTAGTGCTGCAGACCCATGGCACAGCCACTCTTATTGCTGACACCCAGGCTGAAGGCTCTAGGGAGTCTCTTTCCATCATCACCTCCAGCAGTGCCTGCAGGTGCACCTTTCTGAGTGATGAGCACTCGTAACTCTTGGGGAAATGCTGCAGCTCAGCCTCACAGGCAGCAAGACTTCATGTCCAATTTCCTGGCCAGCAACACTTCAGTGAATCCTTTTGAAAAAACCTAGCTACAAGTTTTGGTTTTCAGACTTATTCTGACCTAATCAAAATATGACTAAAAGCCTTGAATTTGTCTTCTCTTGCCTTCCATTTTTGCCTCCATGACTTCCACCCTGTGTATTTTTTAATGCCTATTTCTTTGCCTGATACAATGCTCAAACTCTGCACAGATCACCTCCCCCTCTTTCTGTTCTTAGTATTATTCTTCATTTATTCATTGGAAATAGCAGCCACAAACTACAGCCCAAATAGGTAAGAAGAAAGAAGCTTTGGGGAGTGAAATCTATGTATTTCATTTACAATCTTCCTCTGTGTGACATTATTCCTCCTTGAAATAAAGCCACTAATACTTTTAATGGCTTGCAGTACTGCTGGGAAGCTTCATATATGTAAGATGAAAAGAGCTTTGTTATTAATACTGTTACAGGAATCAATATTAATATTATCTGCAAGTGTTTAAAGGCTGTAGAAATTAAAGAATCGATCAGGGGAGATGCCTTAGCAGGGGAGCCAAGAAAATGAGGATCTGTAGATCAGGAAATGATTTCCAGCTTGACAAACAAGAATGTTTTCCAGTAAGAGCAGAGAGGTTCTAGGAAGAATCCCCAGCAGCAGCCAGGGGAGCTCAATAGCTTGAGTCACTCAAATGAAGAACAGATTAGGCACGCGGGCATCCAGCAAAGGAAGGAAATGATCCTGCACCAGAAGATGACTTAATACACATTTAACCTCAGATTGCCATTGTTTTGAATGTATTCTGAGATGTTCTGAGTTAAATAAATACATATGCCTTAAAATACACTCCCTGAGGATTACATGTGGTTTTGAGACTACTACTTATTGAGGATAATCATGCTTCCTAAGAGGATTTTAAAAAAATACCAGAGAAATCATTCTCTTGTTTCCAATATCATTAAGGACGTTTTCTAAAAGCCCTGTCTACAAAGCACTCAGAGAAATGTAAGGAATCTTCATTATTCAGCATTATATTTATGTCAACAGCTTCCAGATTTAGTCATTTCTACACTAGCTGCGTAACATTTTGTTTGTACAAGATCAAAAAAAACCCTTTAGCTGTAATCAAATCAGTGCATCACATCCTCCCAACCACCAGAACACACATCTCCAACGACAATTTCAAAACTACCACCATTATTTCTGGAGAAGAGGGGGAGAAATCAAGCTGCTTGCCTCAGCCAGGATCACAAACCATAAGGTGCTGATGTAATTTTACCAAGGTGTTGAAACTGCTGGAGCTGGCTGACGTCCTGCAAGCTGCCAGCTCAGTTTGATGTCACTGGCTTTCAGTCACCGACAAAAGGCAGCTGATAACGTGGATGGATTTTAGTCACATCTGTCATTAGCACCAGCCTCTCAGATGAACTGTCCCCTACAGCAGTGTTTAAGTAATTGCATTACATCAATGCTGAACAGCTTATCCACAATTGGCTCAGAGTTGTGTGAACTCAATTTACACGTGGCCACACCATCCCCTGGCCACCTGAATGCAAGATTTACTGCCAGCACCCTGTTTACAGCTGTGCCTGTGTACAAGAGCACAGAAGTTCTCAAGGCCGAGTGCAAGGTCCTGCACATGGGTCAGGGCAATTCCAAGCACAAGCACAGGCTGGGGGATTGAGAGCAGCCCTGAGGAGAAGCACTCAGGGTGTTGCTGGATGAGAGGCTGAATATGAGCTGGCCATGTGCACTGACAGCCCAGAAAGCCCAAAGTGTCCTGGGCTGCATCCAAAGCACCGTGGGCAGCAGGGGAGGGGGGGATTCTGCCCCTCTGCCCTGCTCAGGTGAGACCCCACCTGCAGAGCTGCCTCCAGCCCCAGAGCTCACAATATAAGAGGATCTGTTGGATCTGTTGGAGTGCGATATGGGGGGATATAAGGATGATCAGAGGGCTGGGGCACCTCTGCTATGGAGACAGGCCAAGAAATTTGGGACTGCTCAGCCTGGAGAAGGCTTTGGAGACACCTTAGAGCCTCTTCCAGTGCCTAAAGGAGCTACAAGAGAGCTGGAGAGGGACTTTGTACAAAGGAATGTAGTGACAGGACAAGGGCCAATGACTTTAAACTGCAAGAGGGAAGGGTTAGATTAAATATTATGAAGAAATTCCTCACTATGTGTGTGATAAGACACTGGCACAGGTTGGCCAGAGAAGCTATGGATATCTCATCCCTGCTGGAAGTGTTCAAATTCAGGTTGGATGGACTTCTGAGCAACTTGGTCGAGTGGAAAGATGTCCCTCCCCATAGTAAGGGGGTTGGAAGGAGATGCTCTTTAAGATTCCTTCCAATTTAAATCATTCTATGACTTCATAATTTCAAAAGCTTCCCAGCACTGCTGTAGATATGTTTCAATTCAATTCCTGTCTGATTTCAGCAGGAAGGAGCAATCTGCCTCTCAGCCTTTCCTTGTAATGAGCCTGTCAGACTCTCTGTGATCACAGCACATCCAACAGAGACAGCCACAGCCATGGCTTCCCTTGAGTAAAATCTCTTTGCATTTCAGTGCTGGCAGGGCTGAGGCAGCATCTGCAACAGCAGTTTTCCAGACATTTCTATACTATTGATGGGTCTGAGGAGACAAGAAATGTTGTGATGCTCTGAGGGAAAGGAGCAGGGAGAACACCGAAGTAGAAAAAAAAGGCCAAGCTTTGCTGCTGCAATTCTTACAGACACAAATACACTTTCTCTCTGCAAAATGTTTGCCCCAGCTCCTGTGTTACAGCTGGGTTTCTGTCAGTCTCCTCCCTGGCTGTGTGGCTTGCTCCCACATGGAGTTCAGCTAAGGAGAATTGCCCACTCTCCTACAGAGACATGTTTGTCATGCTTTTATCAGGGAAATCCTTAAGAGAGACTCCTAGGATCCAAACTGAAGCAGCAATTCAGTCCCAAATTGCCTGGCCTCTACTCAGGGGATGGGAGTGAACAGGAGTTTGCACAGAGCCCTGTAGCTGGTGAGTAAGACTGCTCCTCACAGAACATCAATTTGCACGAGCTGTTAGGCAGGGCAAGGACCCTGTCAAGAAGCTCCTGCTCAGATGGCAAGGACGGTCCAGAGCTCCATGTGGGCGAGCAGCTGAGTATGGAAAAGGGCAAGCACTCCATGAGACTTGCCCTGGCCACTCTTCCAGCATCCTAGATAACTGAGGCTCAGGGATGAGCTGACATCCCTGCATTTACCCAAATGGATGTGCTCTTAAAGGGCAATCCTCTCCTTAAGATTAATTTCATCATCTGAAGAACAACATGAAGATGAATCAGGGGTAGTTTAGGTTGGGTATCAGCCAGAGGGTAGATGGGCACTAGAATAAGCTCCACAGGGAAGTTGTCACAGCCCCAAGCCTGCCAGAGTTCAAGGAGCATTTGGACAACATCCTCAGGCACATGGTGGGATTCTTGAGATGTTTTGTGGGGTCAGGAGTTGGACTCAATGATCCTGATGGGTCCTTTCCAACTCAGCATATTCTATGGTTCTATGACAAGAGGATGAAATTGTTGAGCACTTGAAAGACTGGGTTTGATTTATGAACCAAAATTTGTTTTAATACAGACATCAGTTTATAAATATGATGGTTCTGTTTGTCCAGATGTATTTAAATAACAGGCTGCCATGCAAATAACCTGAAATTTCAAAAGCTCTCACAGCCATAACAAATTCAGACAGAAAACCTTCAGAGTTAGTAATGAAAAGCAAATATTGAGGGTGCAGGCAGCAGAGTGAGAATGTGCTTCATACAAGCATTTCTAATAGAGACCATCATTTGCAAAGAATTTGGATAAACAAGGTTGGATTTCCACATGGAACTGTGGTGGAGGAAACTGAAGGGCAAGATCTAAAATTAGTCCTATTTCTCTTTTTGTGTTTTGTTTAATGAAGTACCTGGAGCAATTTCCCAGCTATAGACAAGAAATGTCACTGACAAAGTGTCTCTGAATTCCATGCTTTCTCAAGTATCCAAAGAGACAAATTTTTTAAACTGCTTGCATTCAAAGAAAAGTGGGAAAAAAACAAAATAAAGAACAAAACCCAACCAACCAGAAAGCAGAGAAGAGCCTAGACTCCTTTTCTCCAGCACTCATTTGCTGGCAGATGTTCTGCATGATCAAAACTGAAAAATTTTAAATTTAGTCTTTATTATTAATACCTCAGCTGACTGTTATTTCTTATTCTTCAAGAGATCCTTGGCAGAGTAATGTTCCAATACACTTCTTTGGGAGTTAGAGAATGGAGGTCTTATTGCATCTTTAGATGGAAAACACCAGAAAAAAAATACTGACAAATCTCAGGTGAATTTCTACCCAATATGATACAGGCTTCTTTTTCTGTGGCTGAGGACAGGGCTTCTTTAAATCTGACAGTTATGTGAAACTCTCAGCCAGGACACCAACACAAGGACAGCAGCTGATGGAGGAAACTAAAGCTGCCTGTTTTGTCCAAGATGGGAACAGCTGCTCTGCAACAAATGGTGCTCCACAAGAGGAGAACTCTACTGATCCCACAAGCTGCTCCATGGACAGAAATCTGAGTCATCATTCATGTGCTTTATGCTGGTGCCAGGCTGGGAAGGTGTAGGCAGGCACAGCTGATACCTACACAGAGGATTCAGTGATCAGTGTTCGTTATTAAAGGGTGTCCATCTTTTAGAAAGTTTTAAAAAGGCAAAGGAAAAAAAGGAAGAAAAAGACAGCCCACTTCATGAAGTGATACAGCTACAGAGACCTGCATTATTTTCAAAAAATGTGTCAAACATTTGGTTTTCTCCTATGATCAGTATTAATTCTTGTTAGTGAACATGAAGTCACACCAGCTCATCCAGGTTTCCCAAAGACAGCAGGACAGTTTGCTGTTAACATTCTTACTCCACTAGGAACCTTTATTAGATTTTTTCCCTTCTTTCTCTTCCAAGTGGTGTATTCAACATCGAGGCACATTTCTGTCTCTTCAAAAATGCTGTGAGACAACTTGAATCAAATCCCTCTTTGCCTCAGATACAACAAAGGGAAATAAAGAGAATAGAGTCAATTCTTTTCCTCTCTTCATTTAATGGGAAAGACATTCTTCTTCAGGGGACAAGGAAAGGCAGAGCTAAGAGCTAAGAGCTCAGAGAAGGAGTTTGAGGGAATTATCAGCTGCATACAAGGCAGTGGGAGAAGGATGGGCCTGATGTACAGGCTGAGGTCATGGACATTTGGAGATTGACAATGGAAAAGCAAACAGGATGATTCTCTGAAAATAAAAAAAAAATAAAATCAGAGGATGATTTCTGGGGCCTCTCTTAGTGGGAATGGTGATAAAAGCATACAAATCTGGAAAGCTGTCATGTCATAAGCCTTAATCAAAACAGGCTTTGAAGAAGCTTCCTGCAGGCAGGCAGCACATCCAGGATACTCTGCCAGCACAGGGTAGTGCTCTACTCTCCTGCATGGAAAAACAGGACCTTATACTGTGGCAGCTCCAGGTATTTGTGAGCTGAATCTTGGCTAGCAGGACCTGAAGATGCTGGTCAAGGAAACAGGAGAGGAGCAAGAGTGGGAGGAAGCTGCTGAATTTTCCAAGTAGAGACATTTAGAAATAGATTAAATGTTGGAAAACTATGGAGATCCCACACAAAATGATGGGAACAAGATCAGGTCTTGGATCTGACCCCTCATCTGATACCCAAACCTGGCAGCTCTCTCTTGACAGAAAGCAGACTTCCTCCAAAGTCAGGAATCTGAACCTGCAGAAGTGCTTCATCGGAGAATCTTCCTCCCTTGCTGTAACTGGAGAAGTTTATTATCAAAAAGTTAAAGAATTAGCCATGATCATCCTTCTTTATACAACCCAGCCATAAGCAATTAGCACTTCCAAATTGCAGAGTAGACTTTCTATTTATTATTTCCATTAGTAGCTGCAAATTAATTATAAATGTTTCCCATTTCATCCTCTTACTTGACCTAGGAGCCTTTTTCAGACAACAAACTGCATCAAATTATTACCTTTTTGTTTTATCACAACAATTGGAAGGGCATATTTGGGAACTCATAGCCAGACAGGATTCTTTGAGGGTGTATTGGGTTGGTATTTTTTGTTAGAACAGCTTATATATATATATTAGCCAACATAAATTAAAAGGAAAACCTGGACTAAGACATGTAAAATTTCAAAGCACAGCTGAACAAAGGACCATGTATTTGATGTTCTCTGAGGATCCCATTTTTACCAAAATATATTAAAAATCCCTATAGAAATGGTGTTTTCCCTTACAAGGATTACTTAATTTCCTGAGACCTTGGAAGAGAGAGCCTGTGGCATTTCACAGCAGGAAATTATTTGATGAAAAGCTTGAGCAGCTACATTTTCTGTAAAACAGTTAAGGGAACCATAAGCTACACAAATAGCTTTCAGTTTACCAACCCTAACCAAAGCTTTTTCAAAAACTCAGCAACAAAATGATGTCTGGAAAAAGCAGATGCAATCTCCCTCATTTCAGCTGCTCTAAGTATTTACCAGTCATACTCCAGCAAGGTTTAAGCAGCACAGAGGGATAATTAACCTCCCCAGTCCTGTCTGCACACCAAAATCTCCTCATAAATCTCGAGAAAGCACAGGCAGGGCAGTGTCACAGCTCTGTCCCCCTGCTGTCCCTCACGAGCTGTGCACAGCTGCCAGCCCAGTCCCACGTCAATCCCTGCTGGCTCCTGCTCAGGGATTTGAAACCTCCCAAAGAGCAGAGCCTTGATGTCACTCATGCACCTGACAGTGACAACACGAGTCCTTGACGTCCTTGGAGTCCTGCACTGGCCAAAGGCACAGCTGGGAATAGCTCTCCAGCCCTGGAGCCCCAAATCCTATTAGAGCACAAAGCCTCTCTTCAGAAAGAGACACTTTTGCAATGGGTCAGTGAAGTTACAGACTTGGCTTCTTCCCCCCAGATGTGTACATTTTCCTCTGCTAATGGTAGTGAACTGATATGTGGTTTCCCCTTAAGGTTTATTTTAAAGTTAGTATCAAGAAACAAGTGGCTTTTTTAAAAACTACTTCACCAAATTTCTCCATTCCCTCTTCTTAAATCTCTCACCCTTAAACTTCACATTAATGGAGTATTACAAACAGTGTCAAAATTTTTGTGGGAAATACACATCTTCTCCCTCCAGCAATCTGCCCTTTATGTTTACTTTTATTCTGTCAAAAGCTAATCAGGTTACAGATATAAATTTCTGGTTTGTTGTTTGCAACATCTATTGCAATTCTACAAAGTTCTGAAAGTCACAGTTTACAAGGTTCTCAGAGCAACTTACCATTCAACAGCCACCAAAGCAGGGGAATAAAACCTGGACTTTCACTGATGTACTTCAAGCCTTTCAAGTTGATACTCACATTGTAAAGTGACATTAGCATTAGCCTAGAAATGAAAGAAAGGAGATCTGAGGGCCTTTGATTTCTTTGCATGCTTCAGCACCTTTTGCCATTATGTCAAGTATGTACCAATGCAGAAGCCTGAGCTAATAGTTTATATTTTGGTAACCGAGATAAATCTCAAATTATATATAAACAATCTTGTGCAAACCTTTGTTTCTACTGTTAAACCACATATTCCAAACATGTGGAAAAGAGTAAGAAGGTCTCAGGGAGGGGCTGGAATGTTCTCTGTTCAGGAGCCAGCTTGGCTACTGCTCTCTCTCATGCCTGAGATAAACCCGTGTGTCACTGCCACTATGTCCAAACAAAAGGGAAATGATAATTCCAAATGGACTTCACACCTCACATCCAATTCTCAAACAAGATCTGATGGCTTAAGCTCCTATGCCACCAGCAGACTTTTGGACACTCTGTGGACACCTCCAGAAAGCAGAAAAGGCAGTGACCCATTGCAGACTAAACTTTAAGAGCTGTCATTTCTGTGCTCTGAGTTTGATTATTAAGGAGGAGAAGGAAGGAAGAGCAGATTTATTAAATCTACTGCACCAGTGGCCACTGCCAAGCAGGGAGAGGTGCTCTGGATCTGAAATTGCAGCTGGTAAAGGCCATACATTGCTTTTCATCCAGCCCCTGCAGCTCTGGCCTTCCAGAACAAGCCCTGACAAAAGAGCACAGCACTACCTATAATCACCCAGAATGGAAATGATCAATAAACCATCATCTTATAATGGCAATGTTAACATTTCTTGAGAATGTCTTTTACCCTTAATCTGTTTGACATTTGCAGTTAGAAATAAAGTGACGTAAAAAGGCGCTGCTCTGTTTGTATTTTTATTTCACTTGTTTGCTTTGTGCAGACAAAAGGGACTGGTGCTGGTGATGCAGGGAAGTGCTGAGGTTTTTGGAGTGCTGTAACACCCCACAAGCCAATGCAGTAGCATATTAATATATAACAGCATATTTACTTAAACACACTCACCTAGGCACAACAGAGAAGCATTTCCAGGCCCTTTATAACCACTTTCACCTCCAGTATCAGCACATTTTAGTAAATATTTTTTGTAATAATAGTTGCAAAAGTGCTTATTGAAGCAAACCTGACACAAATGATTACTGGATAAACAATACTTTCTGGTGTTTTTTTCTAAAATGTGAAGTGAGTCTTGATTATGCATTTCATACTCTTCCTACTTAGACAAGCCAAATTTAATTAACATCTTGTACTACTGTACCTGTCAATGCTTTCTTTAAAATCTAGAACTAAATGCACAGCTAAAGCCCCTTCTTGTCTTGCTAATACATGGGATTAGTATGTAAGATGTACTATTATGTTTAAATATATCTCTTTACTGGCTACTTTCAACTGCCACAAAAGCAAAGTTAAATGTTCTTAACCATTTAATTACAGCTACAATGATGTAAATGTTTATTGACTGTGTAACAATTACAAACATTGAACATACCCTACACTAATGAGAAGAAAAACCTGAAGTCTTTCACGTCTGCTATTTCAGAAAGGCAAGGACACCCTTGAGATTTCAGTCTCAGCACTCAGGTTGATGCCTGGGATATATTTATTCCATACTCACAGACTACAGTGGATATCACAGCAGTTTGGGAGTAAGCAACAGGCTCTCCCTGTAATTTATTTGTTTATATATTCATCCAAACAAAACACAGGATAGGTAGAACAAGAAAAGAGAACCCCTCTCTTTATCAGCTTACTTTGATACTGCTGTGTGTAGAACTGGACTCATGGTTTCCCCTGATTTGTCACACAGCAATGAAAAATATTTTTGAAAATAAAAGCTAGAAAATAATTGTAAAACCTCAGAACTAAGCAAAAGACAACCACAGCATTTAAAATTAAAAGCCAAATTTTTTCTTCAACTGACTGGATTATGAGTTGATGTCTTCTCATGCAACACCATGGTGATGTTTTAAGAAAAATACATTGCATTTCCAGAATAATGAACAGACATTTTCATCTGTGAGGTGTAGTTTTAAAAATGTATCTGTCTGTATGAATATGTATATAAATGTATGTGTAAACATTATTTATGATAACTGCAGAGTCCATCTTCACCTAACTTTGAAATTGCACTAGAATTTATGGCAACCTTCATATCATTGTCTCACAGCTGTCTTTCATTTTGTCCTGGCTTATGCTCCCTATGGGAGGAGAAAAGGGAGTTCATCTGACACATCTGCTTATGAAAATGCTGATTAAGGTTAACCAGCAGCTAAAAATCCTTACATGCAAAGAACAATTTAAAAACAAAACAACCAACCCTCCAAAACCCTTCTTTTCTGGGCTGGGAAACTGTAAAACTCCCCAGAAGGATAAGAAAAAAATATAGTCTTAGTTAGTAACAAGTTTTCAAACTGAACAGGGACAAGACACATACAGAGCTCTTAAAAATAAAAAGGCTTTTTTTTTTTATTATGGACATGAAAGACAAACACAGGGAAACATTTTGCACTAAAACATTTGAGCAAATCAGCCTCCCTCATTCTCTGACAAGACCATGAAGAAATGTCCTTTATGGCATTTCCTCTAATGTCAGAATACAGCTTTTCTTTTTTTTTTTTAATCCAATGGCAAGTTCAGAGTAAGGAAAAAAAATATTGGTTCTGTGGGAATCAGAAAATATCATCACTGCACTGCATTCAAGCTATTGTAACACATGCTTTGTATTTCTCACTCATCAACCACCCTGAGCAACCTCTTTTCCAAACTTCCCTCCATTTGTTAGCCTACCAAACTGGCCCCTGTTGAATTCCTTGCTACCTCATGGGAGTGTTCTATGCATATTTTACCAGCAGTGCTGTACTGGCAGCCAAGTTTACAGCACCATGGGTAATTCTTCTGCAAAGCAGGCAGATTTTGAAGTGTAATAACAAGCAACCCAAAATATAAACTCAAAAGAGAGGCCCTCAAATCCAATTACATTAATACAATATGAAATGATCAAAAATAGTTTATCTGGACCCATAGACACATATCCACCTGAAATTTAGAGTGTGTGCATAGGAACATCTTCCCTCCTCCTCTCAAAGTCCTCTTTTATTTTTACCCCATTTACAGATGCTGAAACAGCATGGATCCTCTTTTCAGGGTTGTTTTTTGGTTGGTTGGTTGGTTTGATTTTTTTTTATACACATGAAGGCACAAATTACCTTTTTTTCCATAAACTGAGATCCTCATACAATTCTTTCAGTTGGGATGTTCTCAAAAAACCCCTACCACTGACCTTCAAGCCCAGTGCTTGGGAAACAGAGTAAAAAACTGATCTCAAATCATCAAGTCACTATCTACAGCACAGGCTGCTCAGCTTTGCCCTCACCACCCAACAGGGAAAGGCAAACACCTACAGAGGGCAACCTGCTCCCCCTCACATGAGCCATCACCTGACAGCACCAGTGAGTGTGGGAAGGAGCCCAGGCAGGCAGCAAATGCTTGACATCCCCCTCTCTGACACTGAGGTTAGGCAAGATAAAACCTCTCCAAAGTGACACCAAGCCTGATTTCATGGCTATCACATCCAACCTGCCTAAATGTGTGCCTGGATGTGGTCAAGTTACTGTAGCTGACAGGGCTGCTGTTTGTCAGCTGAGCTGTGACAGCTGCCTGGGGCATGAATTGGTTGTGTATTTATGAAAAAACCACCACAGTGGCTCAAACCACCTTCATGAACAAATGAACCAGGTGTACAGGACCAGTGCCCACAGTTCAGCAGATGAGCCACTTGTTAAGCCACAGTAATTTGCTCAGCCAAGGCCATATACCCTCAGCTTGTAAGGTCTAGGAGAAAAAGGCAAAGACAATTGTTTATTTAATCTCTCCATCAGCTGAAAAGCACTTTTGCAGTAGCTGAACTGTGCAACAGGGCCTTGACTTTAGAGCTGTATTGCAAGGTCACTTTACAGGCATTGCCTCTTACAAACTGAAGTGTGTGGTGAATCTGGCTGCTAAAGAGCCTAAAATGATTTAATTTCTGCTCTTAGCAGCTCCATAACTCACTTTCTTGACTAAGGACATGTGACATTTTACACTTCATATTAGGAGGGAATAAAAATGAGTTCACATCTCCTATTATCTTCTTTGTAAAACTTGACCTCACACCTTCCTTATTTCACACCAAACTCATGACCCCCTCCCAAGCTAGAAGAGGGCACCCCTGCTCACCTTTACAATGTAATGGTGCTGAAGAGACTTCCCAAGAGACAAAACCTGGATAAAGCTTTGTAGCCAACCCCAGTATATCTGCAAGGAACACTACTGGGAAAAGAGCTTCCAAAAATTATGTTTCCTCTGCAGGAAAGGAATAATGGGAGAGTGGGAAAACTACTGTAATTACTTGAGCTGCACTGCAAGATAATGCATTTCATTTGAAAGGGGCAAGAAAAGTCAACATACACTTTGAATTTGTTACAGAGTCCTGGCTTCATGTCTCCCAGGAGATGAATCATCGTGTCCAGCAATTCCCGACTGGAACTGACCAGGAACTCGCGGCCACATGCCAGAGCAGCCACATCTGTGGGAAAGCCCAAAACATCACCAACAGTTATGTTTCAAACAGGAGTTTCTGCTAATTATCAGGACCACTAAAAAGATTGGTCAGCTGTGAAGAATGAACATTTACCTATGAGCATTGATATAAATTTCAGACTACATTCACCCACATAGTAAATACAGAACAACAAACACTGCTCAAGCTCCTTCAAAATTCTGCACTGGTAAACAAAGCATTTATTCAGAATGCCCAGTGTCCCAATAGCAACACAGTAAATTGTGAAACAAAAGGCTCTATTCTTCCACAGGTAGTGTCTGACTGAAACAAAGCTGAACATTACAGGTTCCACTTTGAAGGAACAGGATTGCAGAGTTTTACAGCCACTCAATTCAATACACCTGGCACATCACACAACCAAAACTCTTATGAACATCTACTCAAAAGTTGGTTTTTTTTCTACCTCTCTGCAAGTGTGGCATTATTCAAGCACAAACCAAAAGACAAAATTATTTGCAAAGGCTACTGTTCCAAAGCAGACTTTCCTTTATTATTTTCTCTTATATCTGCCCCCTACTCAGTACAGTGGCATAATGCATCAAATCATAATTTAATTATTTTATCTTTATTGACATCTAAAAATCCCACAATCAGAAAAGCTGCTCATTCAAGAATCACTTATTTATACCAATACCCACTGTTTTGTCTATCTTGCATCATGTCTTTAGTGTCATTTTGATAGTTAGTTTCAGAGAAATTCAGATGATATATCAGCCTCACAGCCTCCCAAAGCAAGCACAGTCATTCTACAACAGATATGTGGCTTTTTACTTATTTTCTGGACCTAAAAAAATATATTCAGCATGGAAGTCAGATTTATAACCTTCTCTTATACAGTCAAAGTGTGGTGTATCTGACTAGCAACATTTTTAAGCACTTTCAAAATCCTTAGCCCCTGCCTTAAACTGGGGCTGATCTACTTGCACCATCTGCAATCTGTAATCTTGTAGATGTTGGCGGCACTGGTGATTCACAAAGCAAATTGCTCAATGTGTACAAACTAATGTGAGCATACAGGACTGGTACAATGGTCCTTGTTTCATTCCAGACTGAGGGATGCAACTGGGAATTTCAGAACTGAAAAGCTCTTACCCATCTAGTCCTTAACAATGTCACAGGCAGCACAGAAGTGCCTGTAACAGAAGTGTCAGTAACAAAATTTGCTGGAAAACCAGAAAGTCACCCAAGGTATCAACGGCGACAACTTAACTTTGAAAAGTTGCATTTACTGCAGCTCCTATGAGGTAATACACATTCCCAGCAGGTGTGGAATGCTATTCTGAGACACAACATTAACTTACTTGTTACAATCCCTGCCAAAGCTAATACAAACTGATTTTCCTCAGAATCCAAATCCTGCTGTTTCATGTCTTCACTTAATGACTTCACAAAGCTCTCCATGGTCTGGGCAGTGATTGTGAAAAACTTTACTGCTTTACTCTGCAAGTATGGAGGAGAAGAAAGATTACACACACTACAGCAACCATAATTATTAGATGCTACAGTAAAACTGGTCGATCTTCCAAATTATTAAAACATCCAGTTACTTCAATAAACAACAGAAAATACCATGTATTCACTGAGTGACATGCTTGATCCCCTAATATTTGAAACCATTACCTTAGAAGAAAACAGGAAACTACTCAAGACCACATTTATTCATAAAACTGAACTACTGCATATCTACCTCCTAAGCACACAATAACATAATCAACCAGCAGAATTAAAGCTTATTATCAGAAGTAAGAATGTTATCTCTTTGTTTTGCAGTAATTGCACCAGGTGCTTCACATTCCCCTGGCCTACTGCAGTAGTTTTTGTCAAAATCAGCTGAAGATTGGAGACTTAACATGAAATTCCTAAGAAAACAATGAAGTCCCCAGAATAAAAAGCAGAATTCAAATGGATCCTAATAGGACTCGTTAATTTTTGCTCAATAACACTAACAGGCTATGCAGAAGTTCCTTGGAAAAGGAAATGGAGGTCTCTCCTGGGTCACAGGCTGAACTTAAGTCAACCATGTCACATGAGAAAAAATAATCACCACAGCAGAGCACATGAGCAGGAGCACAGCTGTAATTTGGGACAGTCTTTTCCCCCCAGCTGCAATCCTGCTCTATTTGGGGGCATCTCAGCTGAGGGAGCACTACCTGGTACAAAGCTCAGGGCAGGTCAAAGAGCCTGGCCTGAGGTGCAGAGTCCACAAAGAAGGATGGAGAGACCTGTTTCTGTTTATTGGTAATTCTGACTAGTAAAACACTGCTGGAAGTCTATTTCACACAGAGGATGAAGGCTTTAATAACCAAAATTGTGTGGCAGAGAGCCCATAATGCTGGGTTTCCCAGTGTCTTTAATAATTTTTCCAATTGTTTCATGAAGCAGATTAAACGTTTAGTCATTCCCAGCAGTGACCCAACGGGAGAGTTCAAGAAATGCCTGAACTTTTATTCATTTTGTAAAGTGACTGAAAATCTTCATACTTTTGCAAAATTACTTCTTTCACAGTATATGCAAAGCTAGTGGTAACATCTATTTATTCCTCCACTGCTGTACATTCACCACATTAAAGATGTACTCTTCACAAATGATGCTGTGGCCCCAGAACAACAGGAGTGAAGGCATCATGGAGGAAGAGGAAGAAGATAAGTGCAATTCTGCATGTGCTGGATGTAGTTTTTATAAGGACACCACTCCTCAAAAACAGCAATTTTAACAGAAGCACTGACTATAGCTGAAGAAGCAAGAGGTGTGAGAGAAAATGAAGAGCCCAATAAGTCATTATGAAAATATACATTCACATGGGAACATGAGGGTACTAAGCACTCTGAGTAGTTGGTATGTTGCACAGAAAACAAGAGAGATCTATCTGCCAGCCTCTTGAGGTTTCACTGGTGCCTTCTCTGCTGATCCTCCTTTCCACACAACCACTACTTAAGTAGTGCTGAGTTCCAGCAGAGACCCATCAGGTTTATAAATAGCAAACACTGCACACTCTGCACAGTCCCTTATTAACCTGACGGCATTTTCATGGGACTGAAGAATGTCTCACCCACACATGTTGAGATAAGGACAGTTCTGAAAGCAGCCATTAAGGTGCTTGAGCTCACATGGTGCAATGAACCCTCTGCTGTCTGTGAAACTCCTGTGTGAAAGCTCCAGGTAACATGAAAAATTGCTGCCACTAAATATAAAGTCATTTGTCACCATATGAGACAACTGAAGTAGCAAAACACCTTGTAGGATCCAAAATTTCTCAAGTTGAAGCAAGCCTTGATGCTGTTCTGAAATCAAACCTCCAGGTTATATTTCCATGTGAGAAGCCTGTCATATCTGGCTGAAGCTTTTTGAAAGACATCCAAAACAATCTCGTGGAAATTAATTTACTTCTTTTTTTGGTACATGCAGGTAGGAAACCTTGAAAACTCTCTCATGGTGCTTCTCTGAATGTCTCTTCAAATTCTCTCTAGGAACATGGGCAAAGCCAGCAGGCATCTCTCCCCCACTGCTTTGAGAACTACCTGTGTCACATTTCAAATCTGCTGCTGAAGTTCTGATTTTCCCAACCCTTATGGACATAAAACATATACTGGTCACTAACATCATTTCAGTCCAGTTGCATTACAGGACTGGAAGAAAAATCTACTTCTGTATTGCTTCAAAGGCTGAAAAAAGCTGGGGCATTGTTCTGTAAGGCATGACATGATTCTGAATTGATGCCACCTTCCCCATGTGCTTAAATATCAGCAAGAGTTTCAAAGCACCCTTGATGTTCTCATGCATTTGCATAGTTCACAGCACCTTCTCAGGGGAGGAGGGAAGAAGCTACAAGCTGTACAACTTGTCCCAAAATAACCCAAACCAAATATGTTGTATGAAAATCTCCATCATCTTTTAATGACCTGTCTCACTGCCAGTTGCAATCTGTGGTTGACACAATGCCACACAATCCATTTATGCTTTTCCTGGGAGTCTTGGTTCAAGCCCAGGCATGTTTCTCACAGTGTTAAATGCACCATCCCAAGAAAATTATGCCCCCAAATGTTGCTCTGATCTTCACCAGAAGTACAGCAGTTCAATAGGATTTAATGACTGCTGGAAATTACTAGTTTGCATTTCAAACCAACCTAACCCCAAAAGTATTGCATCTTCACACTTGGGTTTTTACCTTCAAACAAATCTTCTGGCAACAGTTTTGTTTTTAACTAATTCAACTGAATATTAATACTTAAGACTGCTTTCAACAACCAGCCTGGTTCTTTAAATTTTAGCTCCTTTATAGAGTGTTTTACAGATGTTTTTTCTAGTAACTGCTGCTGCTTGGATTTGGAATTATCAGAAGTTATCATTAATAAGGCATCACTGTACATCTTTCTAATATCCAATATATAAAGTTGTAATTGTGTTTTGGAACACCCAACTAGAACAACTCTTACAAACACATTGGTTTACCACTTACTATAATGAACTAATCCTATTCACTCAGCTGTTCATCATGCTGCTGAAAAATCAAGCCAAAAGAAACTGTGGCATCAGTTCACTCAGATTAAATACAGCAATTCCTTCTCATGTTGGCTGTGTCAAGAATGAAAATCATATTTTTATCAGGCTTGTTTCCTTAGTCCCTCCTAATTCCATCAGCTTAGCTACACTTGGCAGTGAAATCATGATAGCTGCAATATTACCATTGTCATTTAACTGTTGTTGTTCTGGTTTTGTGGTTTGTTATTGTTTTTTTTTTTAAATAGTCTACTTGCCCATGTTTAATATTGATGATTTAATAAGATCCATGAGCACTGAGGGTCTCAATTTCCAAGAGTCATTCACATATTAAGGCAGCAGAAAGGTTTAAAGAAGTTGAGAATCAATGGATCTGTCTTTTCTCCATGGAAATAGCTCCTCCAAGCTCTCCACAGGCATGGAAACTATTCCATGTGCCCAGGAACTATTCTCTCCTTCTGTTAGCTTATGAAAATATTGTGCTAACTGTAGCCTTGCTTCAGTTTAGCTTTGTGTGGTGGAAAACAGATAACCCTCATTTGTTAACAAAAAAATAATTACTGCATTTATTCATAACACTTCACAGCTCCAACCTTTCTTAAACAAGAATGGATGGTTCCCGAAGAACATGCAAACCAGAAAACATTTTTGCTGTCCAGACAGTTTCTGAAATACATCCTCAAAGTGTACTCCACAGCAAGGCCTTTATTTTGAAGGTGCTTGTTTTAAAGGCCTGAGGGCATTCCCAGGAGTCAGTATTCACCTGCCATACTTACTCCTCCTAGAATAGACTTCACAGCCTCCTCATTGCTGGATACCCCCCAGAGCAAGGTGCACACTGCTGCTCCCATCTCTGTGCAATACTCTGCCTGCTGCAGGAGCTGCTGCTTGGCCTCGTTCAGCTGCTGCCGCAGCTCCAGCTTCTCCTGGAACAGCGGAAGGAAATTTTGGTTGCACTTCACGTCTCCCACACCAAGTTTCTGGCTAAGGGACAGAACAAGAAACACAATCATGGCCGTCTCTGAAAAGAGAGGGTAACCCAGAGCAGTTGCAGACACATTCCTTCTCTCCTGAGCTGTCTCTAAGTAGTGCAGGCTGACAGGAACCAGAAACTGTCCACAAGGTCAAACCAAGTGACCCCCTGAGACTGAGTGGCACCTAGAGAAGCCTGGCAGGAGACATCTCCCCCTGAGCAAACAGCTCCATGTCTCTTCAGGAGAGAAGGGATTTCAGCATCGGGAGCCAGCCTTCCCTGACACCTTCCAAAAGATACAGGAAACATCTTACAGGAGGGGAGGGTTGTTTTGTTTTTCAAAACAGGCTTCTGTTTTAGCCAACATGGAAGAGTTGCTGGATATCTAGGATAAATATTGTTGTCTCTTCCAGCTCTTTTCTGTTGGCATAGTCCTGAACAGCAGTGATAAAGCAAGACAGAGTCCCAAAAAACACACCTAAATTTGGAGGACCTTCCATTGCAAGAAAGCCAAGGCACCACTGTGCATCCATGAGATTCTGAACAACCTGATCTACTGAAAGCTGTGGGGCTGGAATGAGGTAACACAACTCCAAATCCCTTCCAACCCAAACCATTCCACAGCACAATGATTCTATGATCACTTAAGTGAGCTGCTAAGTGGTTCTTGCCACAAAGCATAAACAGAGAGCAGATCAACCCTACAGAACCAGAGCACAAACTCCATTTGGCAGAATTTTCTCCAATCACATGAGAAGCTGGCTGGAAGGATATCATGGAATTGGGCAGGATTGTAGGTCTCACTGGCTTCCTAATAGCTGCCACAGGAGTAGCAAAGCTGCTGCACTTCTTGGTTTAGAGCCAGCACAGACAGGGAGATCAAGGCAGGGATTCTGCAGTCTGTGTCTCAGCATGGGTGGGGGCTCCCAGCTAACTCCAGGTAGGATGGTATTAAGGAAAAAGGAAAGACCAAAGCCAGTCCAGGAAAACGATGCTAATTCAAGTATTGAGAGAGCATCACAGATTGCACAATGTCAAAAAACAGAAGGATTTTACTCTGCCCATTTTACAGACATGATATTTTCAAATTCACTGCAGAAAACACCTTCCTCAGCTCAGCCTTCCCAGTGTGTTTGGCTGTCAGGATGAAGTATGGGGAAATGAGAAGGAATCTTTTCTATGTCAATTTTGAAAGCAGCTAAACAGAACAAGACTTTCAACCATGTACTGTCATCAAGACTGTAAGTGTCTTGTTGGTTTTGGGGTTCACCTCAATGCTTCATGTTGAGGGTTTGTAAAGAATAGAAATGTAAACTCATCTGAAAATTTACCTAATATGCTGTCAAACAGTACAGAGCTGTGTGTGCTCTGTCACCAACTACCTCCTGATCACACCTACCAGCCTGATTGGCACTGCTGCTGATGGAACACGCAGGTGAGGATTGGTGAAGTTCAAGTTTAATTTCTCAAGCAGACTTTTGTGTGTATTTACTCTTTGGAGTCTCTCTCACCCATATAGGCAAAAGACTGACACTTGCTGCTGATTCCATAGGCAGAAACTCCCAGGAAAAGTCTCTTATTTCTTAATACTTTGATCGTTTTTAAGCAAATTAGCCAAATTCCATCTTTTACATGACTCACTGCCAGGTCTATCAGCTTATTCTGCCACCATGTGCATCCACAAAATGTCCTCAGGCATCTTCCTGCCTAATCCCTATATTCTCCCTGTCTTTTTCACACTGTCCTAGTCTTAGGGAAATGTATCTTTAATACATTTTATTTGCATTTGGATGCTAATACTGAGTAAGACATAAAACCCAGTAATACCACATCTAGATCCCCCAACAAGCATGCAAAGCCAGCAGAAAAAATGCCAGAATTTTTAATAGATCAAAAGCAACTTCAGAACAAAGAAATGAGGCAAGGAAAACAAAATAGTACATGCAAGAGCCAGGAAAATAAACAGAGCCTGCAAAAGCAAATAACCTGGCTGGAAGCAACACTACTCCTAAGAGCTCACACCACCCAGTAATCCCTGTGCTATGCAACACCACCACCTTCAGGAAAAGGTCAAGGCACAAGAACACAGCAGTGCCCAAGTATGGAACTGCAAAAAGACAGACAAAGGAGACATCAGCCAAGAATAACATCTGCACTTCAAGTTCTGCTCAGGTTCAGAAAGCACAGCAATTCCCTAACCAGTGATACAGCTCTGCATAGAGAATTTGGAATGCAAAATGTTGATTTATGACGGCCTCAGAAAAGGACACTGCTCAACCAGAAATGCATTTATTCCATGTTTGTTTCAGTGAATAATTTTCTTCTCCTTCAGAAGATAAATATGTAGAAAATAATTCAGAAACTCTACACAAGGATGCCTAGAGCAGAACAGCAACCAAATGAAAAACACCAGAAAAGTGATTAACAGGAACAAAAGTCACTCATATACACACACCATCTTGTTGTATCCTGAAAGCTGAAGGCCTTCACAACATCATGAGCACAATCCACTGAAATACACCTTCCTGGCATTTAACAGAACCCAGTCACACAACTGCCACACGCTGCACAACAACAAAGACATGAAGAGAAGAGCTTGGAGCAGAAACACCAAAATAACTGCTCCTAGGAAACTATCCATGCTTTAAGTAAAACTCATCCAAAAGAAATCATAAACTCAAACCACCTGCCCTTTATTTTGTACTATTAACAAGAATCATGGGTGGGACTTGCTTCATTAATATCTAAAGCAACAGCAATCAATTTTACAGGGATTTTTATCCTGCAACTGAAGACCTCAGTGCACAGCAAAATGAACTCTGTACCTACTGCTGAACTGCAACATCTATCCCAGAAGATATTTATTTTGAAATAAGGAATATCCAGATTGACAATTCCATCATACCAAACTTCATTCCAGAGTGTTTTGTCTACACAGATATGCACTGAAAGTGCATTTCTGAACTCTTCGTTATTCCTTTTCAAAAATGAAGTAAGTTTTGTGGTTCATCAGTCCTTGTGCAATCCCAAGGCTGGCAAATGCCAGCTGTACAACCCCAACTGCTGACTATTGAAAGTGGCTCCAATGAAATGAACTTTTGCAGCAAATAATCACCACTGATTCTCACAGGGAATCATCTGAACCCAAATGGCTTGATAGTCTGAAAAGCCAGTGTCTTTGCTATTCCTTAATTGTTAAGAATCTCTCCTCTCATAATCACTAAATACAATATTGACAGAGCAAGAGAAGCCCTGAAATTGCTCCTTGACTCTCAGCTGTACATGGCAATTGGATCAATAGGTGCTTTGAGAAAGACTATTAACACTAAACAAAGGTACACAGCTCACAGCAAACCAAGAGAGGCTGCTTTCATTCTGTACATTGCACTGCTGGAACTATCTCCTATTATCCTCTTTGCAAATATGTAATAGCAATGTTAAATTCACAATAACTGATTCTGTGAAGGACCTTTTGATTCCAGCTATGCCACAATCTTCTCAAATACCCAGTGCTTTCCTTCAACATGTTAATATGGATGTGGATGACTATTTGGATAGAAATCCCAAATTGTTTTTGAGGCTGAGGATTCATTTTATGACATGAAAATTGTATAATTTCTGCTTTTGTAATTAGAACTCAAACACACAGATATCAATATCCTGGCAGCACATCTACCTTCTTCTCTCTCATGCAATCTGCCTGGGCCGTTTCCAAACGGGCTCTGAAGTGTTCACAATCCATTCTCAGCTGCTCTATCTCCTCCTCCTTCTTCTCCAGGCCTGTGACAGGATAAATCAGATAAAAGAAAGAAGGAACACATTATGGTCATCGGGCCTGCTTTAAAGCAAAGAAATCCACCAAGTGAGACTTTACTGAGGTGCCTCAGCCGTTTGCTTGTGCGAGATCACCTCCCTGTGGCCAAAAGGGAATCTCACAATCTGCTGTGTGGTAACAGCTCTGAGAAAGCAAACCAACACTTCTGATTTAAAAGAATCACATCTAGCTGTTAAATACTGAGGGTTGAGAAGATTTTAAAAAATTTACTCAGTTTTCTACTTTGTTTTCCTGTTGGTTTCCATGAAAACTCCCTGAGTGAAATTTCACCTAAGTCAGTGACTATATTATAAACATAAGAAAAATACGAACAGTAGTCAAAAGTGAGTGTTTCAATCTACAATTTACAACTTACATGGATAGCAAGAATGAAAAGCAACTATTCCAAATATTAAAAACAGTATTTATAAAGTAGTATAAGCAACCTGGGCTAGTCAAAGTTGTCTCTGCCCAGGGCAATGAAGTTAGAACTGGATGATCTTTAAGATCCCTTCCAACCCAACACATTCTGTGATTCCATGATTATAAACTATTTAAACATTATGTCAGTTACAAGCAAATTTTATTATTTCCTTATAAAATTAATTTCTGATGTTATCAGAAATTCATTCTAATTTAGGCACTTTATTTTAGTGAACAGAAATCAAGTTTAAAGCATTCCATTTCACCAGCATGATGCCTATTTAAAAAATTCTCTTTGAAGGACAGTTTTAATAATAGGTGTGTATTATATTTTACTTTAAAAAACCACACTCTTGGATGCTTAGTATTTGTACTGAAAAAAGGAAACATGTTTAAGTAGTTCCAAAAAATAAAATCCAAACAGCATCTACTGTAACCTTGGTTAGTTAAAAAAAAATAAATTACACCCCACTTCAAACACCATACCCTTGAACATGACAGTTTGGTCTACAGCTTAACATACTTAGAATACTTTCCCCAACATGTGACAGCATTTTTAAATGCAATTACTAAAAATCGTATCAAATTCTATCATAAAAAGACATCATTAAAAATTATCCCAATATGTTCTTATTAAAGAAAGGACTTGGCTTCTGGCATTCTATTTAGTAATTCTACATGATTTGAAAATAAATACCTTCCTGTTTTGGTCCTAATTGACAAGTTTATCATCTGAAGTATACACACATTGCTTTGAGTAGCCTGTACAAAAGGAGCAAAGCTGTTTGTGGCTGATTTATCTGAAGAGGCAGAACATATTTCCACTCAGCCCTTGTGTGATTCCAAGCCAACAACGCTTTTTAGCAGAAAGCAAAGAGGCGAGGCAAGGGTTCACTGCTGACAAACATCTCTGGGTCAGGACACACTCTCTGAGCAACTCACTTTACAATCTGCAGTCCAAAGGAAAAGAATGAAGGGAGGAATGGATTGAGTTTTTGAGGATACCTCTGGTCAATGGCAAGAAACTTCCCTTCTGTCAAGTGAAGAAAATTCAGATTCATTCACTTCTGACTACGTGGGTGTGAGTCCTAAGAAGCTGACAGCAAGATGTCTTGAGCAGGAGTAGAACATGCTCTGCTTACCTACAGCAGGCCAAGAGCCTTGCCAGGCAAGTTCATCCAGTGAAAATCCTGTTCCTGCAAGGAAACAAGCTCTCCAGAAGGAAAAGAATCACTTCCAGCCTTTGAGAGGATGG
Source organism: Molothrus aeneus (assembly GCF_037042795.1). NCBI lineage: Eukaryota > Metazoa > Chordata > Aves > Passeriformes > Icteridae > Molothrus > Molothrus aeneus. Next base: position 111,635,043 of record NC_089647.1, on the reverse strand, counting down.
ATCCAACCTGAATCCAGCCAGCAGACACACAAAGATGCCACATCCTTCACCAGCAAACTTCAAAGGTCCCAGAACCAAACCTGAGCCAGAAGGGGAATAATAATGACTACTGAGTGTTAACACAATGCAACCTGGAGTTTTTAAAGGGCTTCAGATGAAAGAAGGATGTGTGAACATCCTCTAAGGTGTCACAATGTTTCATGTAGAAGGGGCAAAAAAGGACAATACTGGAAGCTGCTGAAAAGAGACTTACTTCTAGTTGTTCCTCATTTGTGGAAACTCTCCTGCTATGCCCAGTCAGCTCTCCCAGCTGTGCCTTTGCTCTCAAGAGAAAGAAGCAGCTTTCACTACTACCAACTTGGGTGAGCAACAAAAAAATTGAAACGGCACCTTCACACAAATTAAAAACCATGTAACTTCACCACTGCTGTAGTAAATCAGACTCTAGGAAGAAGTGGCATTTGCTCCCAAGGCAGAGAGTACAAAGCAGACACTGGGCACAGGAAAGAAGAGAAGGCCCCCATTTCAGATGTGAGGCAGACTGGGTCTCATCCACAGGAAGTTACAGGTCATACAAGGAGACTTTCTGGACCAGAGATCTAATCTCCAGGCTCTGGGAGGTGGAGAACTGAGTACAATAGGGATGAATGCCAACAAGTGATGGAACTTCAACTCTACTGATTCAAATCCCAGATCAATGTTAAATGTTATTTTTAACACTTCCCAAGTGGAGTGAGTTCCACTAACATATCCATAATAATACCAAAAAATTGCTGCAGCTATATTCCTAAGACTCCTGGAGCCAAGCACTCCTCCTGAGAAAGGTAATAAGACCAAAACAGAACCCTCTTTTAGAAATTAACAACTGCCCTGGCAAAAATCTTAATGAAGACCCTGACAGCAGCCGGAAAAGCAGGTGTTGGCTGCATTGAGCATTGCCAGCTCAGATCTCAGAGATCACCCCTGGGAAGCCACAGAAAATGGGTGTCCCATTGACCTGCACACAACAGGGAAATGTGCAAAGATCTCAAGGTCTCTCAAAGCTGTTCAAGACTTCACCAGTCTCACAACTGAATGGGTCAGAGACGTTGAAAGTCTCTGACTGTAATCTGCACTTTTTGAGGGAAAGGAGACTCTGCTGCAACAGCTGATGGAAGTCTGGAGATGTACAAATCACACATTAGGCTTCTGTAAGAACAACATAAAAAAAAATATCTTTAGGAGCAGCCAGGACTCCTGTGAGCTTCACATGCCACACCAAGAGGCTGTATGCAGCAAACAGCACCATTCTGAGAGTGAGGGCTGCTTGTGTCCCCATGATGTCCAACCTTTAGTGATTTGTATGCTCCAAAGCCTCCTTTCAGTCTGCCTTATTTCCTGCTGCAGAGGTAGGAGAAGACTGGAGCAGCAAAAGTCTCCACTTGACTTGTCCAGTTGTAGGGGCAGACAATGGCCAGAGCCTGAATAAATGTACAAATGACCTCATCACCTCAAGAGAAATCTCCACGGTGGAGAAAGACTCCAGAGAATTCAAAAGCTGTCTCAGCTAGGTCCTGCCCTAGAGGACCCTGGGCAGCCAGCAGAACATTTCAAGGAGTCTTAAAATCCCCATGTTGATGCCATGAGCCTGCTCTGGATGGACAGTGTCTCCCTGATGCCTGGCACAAGGAATGTAAGGATCAGTGAGAGGAATCTCAAGACAAAAAGGTAAAAACTAATTGAGGATCTTGAACACCTAATGCAACTGGAAACAGTCCCTGATGCCTTGCAAGAGGGAACACCTCCAGATCCTACCCACTGCTTGAGACATGGAAGGATCTCCCCAAAAAGTGGATCACTGAGGCAGCTGGAAGCTCTGCCCCATTTTATGACATTGTCAGACACAGGCCTTGAGGCCCTGCCTTGCTCTTCCTTAGCTGCCTGTTGCAAATTAATTTTCTATTTATCACTTGGTATTCTAGAAGAGACACACTCTGTAATCTGTCTCAGTGTTTGTTCCATGTCTTTTCAGGAAAACCAAATCCAGGTAAATTGCACAGCTGCAGGTAAGCTACAGACCAGGGATGGAGCTGACTCTTATTTGGCCCTGATGGCATGTTGGGAGTGGGGTTATTTTTGAACAAAATAATGCACAGAGAAACCCAACATTGAAAGAATGGACTTTGGGGACAGCAATAAAAAGACTTTTATTACAGAATCTTCTTTTTATTAGTAAAGCAAACAAGCTAAAAAACAAGACAGGCCAAATACAAGATTAACTCACTCTTCCTTCACATTTTTACCCACTGTAATTTACCATCATTTTGTTGGGGTTTTTTTTCTGTGAAAGTCACCTTTTGAAAAACAAAATGTTTTTGCCTTTTCTCAAAAGGAAAACACTTTTTGTTCCTCATGCAGTTTCCCTTACTGCCTGAACTACATATGTTTTTATATGCACAGTAAAGTATTTTTAAAGATTAATTTGATATGTCTGATTATTCCTAAGGCAGCTTGTAATTTTCTTCACTACAAACACATTAATTTACTGAAGCAGTCACTGAACAACACAGTTGAATCTGGAATAGCTCCACAAACTCTACAGCTATTTCTGGAGCACAACAGTTAGTTCTAAGCAGTTCTGGCAGAAAATGCAAGAGCCTGTAAGATGGTGCTACTCACTTGATTCAATAGCATCCAGCTTCTGGAATGTCCCCAGGATATCTCCATTTACTATTTTGGGTAAGAAATCCCTCAGTTGCATAACTTCAGTTGTCAGCCTTTCCAAATCCCTCCTCCTAACTTTTACAAATTCCTCTTTGGTCTCAGCCTTCTGAAACAAAACAACAAAGCAAAACAAAAACAAACCAACAACCAACCAAAGACACTGTTACAGTCCTGTAGTGCTTTTCTGCTTCAATTTCTTTTCTTGGACAAAAATATTCTTCTCTATGACATAATTTCAGCAATTTGTAACTTTTTAATAAGATCTATCCAGCAATCAAACCCAAAAGTCTCTGAGGTTGACCCTTTGACTGTAATGTTAATTTTTGCCACAGTGGCCTTAAGTAAATAGCATTACCTCTCTTCATGTGTTTCTTCACCCAAAATGTGTGCAATGCATCTGGGAATGCTGCAAAAATTAACACGCCCAATTTAAAGTGTGAGCAGCACACACCAAGCTGTTGTTTCATGACTGTCGTAAAGGATACGATTACTCAGCTTTTTAATTAATTCAAACATTTGCAAGATACTGGTCCTTAATTACAACAACTCTTTTGGAGGAAACTGTACAGTTTTCAAACCAATTTATCTTTTGCGAAGAGCAAAAATTATTTGCAGCCATCTGCAACCCAGTCTCAGGGTTTAAACCAAATTTAATCCCAAGGTAAGACAGAAATGTTTACTACTAGCTTCCTCTCCTGCCAAACCATAGCTACAGAATAATTTTCATTCAACATTCCAACAGAATGTGGTTTAATTTTAAAATTACAGAGCAATTTCTGTGCAAAAAAACCCCATAAAGTCCAATTTCTGATGTACATATATGTGGACTCTGACGGATGTTAAAAAGGCTGATGCACACACACCAACAAAAAGAAAGTTCTAACATGTTTTGGCTACAATAATCAATCACTTAAAATGCTCTCAGAAAGCAAAGTTATATCTTAGTACTGCTTTGCACTGCACTGATTACAGTGCTGACAAAATGAGATGTTTTATGGACCACATTTTATTCCAGAGGGAAATGGTTAACAACCCAAAATCTCATCTCCAACAGGTTGGAAATGTGCCATCCCCACAGTCCTCTCAAGAGCAGACACACAAGACAAATGGAAGTCATCCTCTCCACCCATTCCCTACAATTCTTTCTGCTTCCCTACTTCCTCAGATTGAACATTTCCTTTCAGTTTTGCTTCCTACTCTATTTCTTTCCCAGCTGTCTTTCAAATCCAGAGTTTTGGGACAGGTGACTCCTACCTCTGCAGGTTCAGAGATGTAATGAAGGTATGGAAGATTTTGCTTTATTTTGAACTGTAAGCTCTAAGTTGCATCTAGGATATGCTTACGGCAAGGTTCATAAGGGCAAGTAGCACCACATGACATGACTCTAGAAAAATTCCACTCATCTAGGTCTCCAGAAAGCATGGAACCAACACATGGGAAGAAGAGTCTTTAGAGGAATGCCATCTGTATGTCAGCAACCATGAATATCAGAGAGAATTCAGCATGCCTCAGAATCACAGAGCAAAATTTGGTACATAAAAATAGCTCTGTTCACTAGCAGAAACTGAACCAGAAGCTGAACCACAGCTGGGAATCATTGGTGCTGAGATATCAAATACACAGCAAGGAGAAGATTCTCCTTTGTAGTTCCCACTGTAAGCACAGGTCTTGGCAGTACTGCTGCTACAGCAGACAAGTTTTATTCTCTCTGTTCAAGCAGCTTCTCCACATCTGTCTGCACTACAGGAGTATGTTAAAGACAGACAGGAGAGAACAGGAATTTTCTGTCCAGTCCTTACAGTAACAGCAGGTGCCTGAAGTAGGAAATTTGACTTCACCGAGTCCTTCCACAGGGCTGAAGTCACCCAGTAACGCACCTGAGCTCATCACGTCCTGCCTGGTGTGAGCCTAGGGACGGGAATCCCCCTTCCCTGCCAGTCGGGGGGGGGCGAACAGGGCAGAGCCCCCAGCGAGGAACCACTGCCAGCCCTTTCCCCACTCACCCCCCGCAGCCCAGGGTGCCCCTACAGCCCCCACCACGCTCCGCTCTCCCTGCGGCCCCGCCATCGCCCCCTCAGGGCCCCGCAAGGCCCAGGACCACAGCACAACCCCCGCTCCTTCGGCTCCTCGGAGCACCCACGGCCGCATGGACCCCCCCGGGCTGGGCCCGGCCTCAGGGCCAGCCCCGAGCGCCCCCGGGCCGCTTGCGATACCTGCGCGTCGCCAGCGAGGCCGGCGCTGCGCCACATCGCGACAGCGGCGACAGCGGCGTCGTGCGGGGCAGGGAGGGGGGGAATGGGGTGGCGTGAGGGCGGGAAGGAACACGCGATGGCCACGCCCCCGCTGTGACCACACCCGATTCGATTGGGTAGGTGCATGTAGGGGCGTGGTCTGGGCGTGGTACGATGGTTAAGCTCTGCCCCCAGCCCCGCCCGGAGCGGCCCCGGGATAACACTGGGGTAACACCGGGACAGCTTCGGGATAGCAGTGGGACAATACCGGGAGAACACCGCAACAACACCGGGATAACACTGGGGTAGCAGTGGGACAATACCGGGAAAACACCGGGAGAATACCGGCACAATATCGGGAAAACACCGGGACAACTCTGCGACAACACCGGGACAATACCGGGTTGTGTGGGGAGCTCCAGCCCGGCCCTGCCGCGGTGCCGCTGCTGGGGCTGGAGGCTCCAGGGCTGACCCCAAGCGGGGAGGGTGGATTGATCTGCTGGAGGGCGGGGAGGCTCTGCAGGGGGATCCGGACAGGCTGGATGGGAGGACTGAGTGGTGGCAGGTTCAACCAGGCCAGCTGCTGGGTCCTGCACTTGGGGCACAACAAAACCCCTGCAGCTCCGGCCTGTAAAAGAGAGCCCGGAGGAAAGGACCTGCAGTGCTGCTCAGCAGAGGCTGAACGTGAGCCAGGTGTGCCCAGGTGGCCAAGAAGGCCGATGGCACCTGGCTGGTGTCAGCAATACCAGTAGGACCCAGGACAGTGACTATGCCTCCGTACGGGGCACAGGTGAGGCCGCACCTCAGGTGCTGTGTCCCCCTCCATCCAGGCGGACGCGGCACTCAGTGCCATGGGCCGGTCCGCAGCGTGGGGATCGCTCACAGGACCTCTGGAAAGAGGTCAAAGAACCTCTGGCCCCGATCATCTCAGGGGTTCTTTTCCAGCCTTCATGACTCTGTGATCTGTGGGGTCCCCGGGCCGGTGGAGACCGCGGGGGGACGCCTCCATTGGGTGAGCCGGCCCCGGTGGTGCCGATGAAGCCCCGAGCTCCGCGATGCCCCCGCGCTCCGCCTCCCCGCGGTGACGGCAGAGCCCGGCGTCGCTGACGGCATCAGGCGGAGCCCGGCGCGGACAGGCCGGGCCAGGAGCGGGGCAGGGACGGGCCAGGCCGGGCCATGGCTCCCGCGGCCGTGCAGCCGCCCGAGGTGCAGTTCGCGCAGCGCTTGGCCGCCAACGAGAAGCGCATCCGAGACCGCGCCCTCAAGAAGCTGCGGGGCTACATCGGCGTGCGGACCCAGCGGCCCGGCGGTACGGACCGGGGCGGGCCGGGGGCCGGCGGGGCGGACAGGGACCGGGCTGGGGACAGGGACAGGGACAGGGACCGGTCCCGGTGCTTGGCGGGGGCAGCGGCGGCCCCGGCGGTCGGACGGCATGGGGATGGAAGGAAGCACCACGTGTGCGCCCTGAGCCCGGCACGCCTCCTCGGGGCTTCCTCTCGAGATTTTAAAATTTTTTTTAATTTTTTTCTTTAACTTTACTTTTTCGTTTGTTTGGTTTTTTTGGGGTTTTTTTGTTTGTTTTTTGTTTGGTTGGTTTTGGTTTTTTGTTGTTGTTTTTATGGTTTTTTTTTTTTTGTTTTACCCTTGTATTTCCCCATGTACACGCACGTGTTGCCCCGGTGCTGCCGCAGGCGCAGCCCCAGCGCCCGGAGCCGAGGCACTCGTGGATCCTCGCTCGGGACGGGTCTCCGGGCACCGGGGGGGCTCGGGAAGGATCAGCTTGGATCGAGGGAGGGTCTCGCTGGCCTCGAACGAGAGGCCATTAACAAATTATGGCCTATAATTAGTTATTAACGAATGCGAGATGGGAGCAGGGTGGCTCCTGTGCCCTCATTCCCAAGGAACAGGGCGTAAATGCACTGAAATGATCCAGGCTGGAAACATCCCGGTATATGCTGCATGAAGTTTCATCTTCTGTTGTTCCTGTGATGCGATGTCTGTCTGTTTCCATGACTGATGTTCAGGAGAATCGGAAGGAATCGAGGAAAGCTAAGTTATAATTGCAGCTGGTTCTGTGTAACCCATTTGGGTTACCTGTTACTTTCAATTCATAGTATCAAAAGAATTTCTTCTACGTTTTTCCAAAAATTCGACTTGGGGCTGTATATTGGCACCTTAGAACTAAGAGTTCACTGGTGTCCCTGGAGCCAGTTTGAGGCTGGCAAGGCCAGTCTGAAGCTCCCTGCACCTGAAACTGTGCACATGTGCACAGTTTCCACATGGATGTGTGTTATTCCTGTACCTCATATTACATATAATACATCTAATGTAATGTATAATCTATATTTTGTGTTTCTTTTATATACAACATATCTTTTTATAAGCTGCTTTCTACATTATTTTAGTATAATATATTTAAATTATTTATTATTGCGTATTACATCTATATTTTATATATTGGTGTATATATTTTTTATATATATATATATATGGCTTTGGGGAACCAGCCTAAAGCTGACCCCAAGAGCTGAACTGCAGCTGGAGTGCTGGTTGGACCTCCCTGAATTCCTTGAAAAGACTGTAGAGTGAATTGTTTCTTGCCTTTCCAAGTAGTATTTGACCCATTAGCCATGTCCGACAGAGGGAAGGACACCTAGAACAGCCTTACAGGGTCAGGCCAGGGAGCCAAACAGGCATTATCCCATTCCTGGCAGTTGACATAGATTTAGGGATTGCCTGGGGACTTTTAGGGATGGTGTACATCATGTACCTCCCAGGTACTTTCTATTTTTTAGCTCTGGAGACTTTCCAAGGGGGGGCTGTGTGTTCAGTGGTGCTCTGTGCATCTCACTGCAAAGTGCAGATTCCTTGCAGTTTGTGGAAACAGCCACAGGAAGGACAGGGGTGCCCATAACTGAGGGAAAAGGCTGCAGGTTCAGGCACTGCTTTAAAATATCATGAAACCATCACAGGGGAATGGCTCAGCTGGGCTGTGAACCTTTTGCATGTTAAAATCAGCACACCACGGAATGCAAATGAGTAGGAAACAAGGGTGACTAATTTCCAGAGCTCTCAGATTTACTTGCTGTTAGGTACTATCCAAACTGGTAGTATTGAAACAAAGATTAACTTCTTTGGGCTTGGAGAAAAAGCATGTTCAGAAGAGAGGGTTTTTTTAAAGTTATTAATAAATTAGCACTTAAATATATATATTTATTATATATATTATAATTAAGTATATATATTATATATATACTTAAGTATATATATACTTAAGTACTTAAGTATATATATACTTAATTAATATATATATTGTAATTAAGTATATTATATATACTTAATATATATTTTTATATATATAGTTGTTTACATATATATATATACATATATATATAAAGTTATTTATTTTTAGTAGTTATTTTTAAATTAGCAATTATATTATAATAGATATGATTATACCCATCCAATGTTCTGAAGGGATTCACACATCAGGCAAACCAGGTAAGGTGCCCTGACCTGAGGAGTTGGGAATGTGCTGAATTTTGGCAGAAGTGCTGGAGTTCACCTGATGTTCAGGGCTGTCAGGTGTTTATTATATAGACAGGACTGCTCTGTGTGGTCTGTGCTAAGGCTGAGGGAGCTTCTTAATTTTCAGCAAGAAGTTAAACTCTGTAGAAGGCATTGAACTAGCAAATTAATGGATGAAGGAATAGTAAACAGAAATAACTTCTAGCAAAAGAGGACAGATTGCTGGGGGGGTTTCCTGTCTGACAGAGCTGCACTTACTTGGGCCTGGATCTGTAAAGGATTTCTGTAATCTCCACTGAAATGTGCCTGTGTGGATCTGGTCCATTGCAATTATCTAGAATAGGAAATATTGTAACAAATTCAATGATAGCTGTAGCAAAACAGCCCAACTCCCCAAGGCTTGCATTAAAGTAGCTCTGAGTGGTTGTAACACCTTAATCCCAGCTGCCACGATACACAGAACAGAGTTACTGTGCACAGGGACAGTTACAATTCAAGCCCTAAAGCCAAAATCTTTCTCAGGATAGGTTCAAGGTATAGAAGGCCTTCAGTTCTGGGCACTGGGATTGCTAATAAAATGCATTCAGGTTTTAAAATAACTTTAATTTAGTGGGTTTTTATGTGCCAGCTGTGGCTGGGGGCAGCACATAAAGGTGAAGAACAGAAAACACAATCTTGAAACTACGCTTTTGAGGCATTAGGATAAGAAAATTGCTCTAATTTTTGGTCTGAATCTTATGTCAAATGGACATAAAGACTGCCTAGGACACTTTAAAAAGCCCTGTGTGTATGAAAAGCCAAAAAACCCCATGAAAGTCTGTGTTTTCCTTCCTCAGAGCACAAGAACAGGCTATCCAGGGCAGTGGTGGAGTTTATGTCCCTGTAGGGATTTAAAAGACGTGTAGATGTGGCACTTGGGACGTGGTTTAGTGCTGGCCTTGCAGTGATTATCTGAGAGGTCTTTTCCAACCTGAATAATTCTGCGAACTCCTGAGCCACATTTATAGGTAGCAGGCTCTGTATGGTTAATGCTGCCTGTGAGGTTAAAACTACTTCATACCACTCAGTATGTCACATATAATTCCCTTAAGACATGTTATTAATTTTAATATTTCAATGAATATTAAATCAGTTAATCAAGTTGTTTCATGTTTTATCATAACAGTACTGTCAAATCTGAGTGAAATTTACAATTAATACTTAATATTACTGGACATATTGCTTCCTACATAGCATTTTGCATATTTCCTGACTTTCTTTTCAAGCAAGCAGGGCTAATGTGTCTGCAGGTGTTTTTGTCTGAGTGAATTTTGCTTTCAAATTACTTGGTTCAAGGGGAAGGTGCACAATTTAGATCTTGCATTGTGTCTCAGGCTTTTTGACTGGCAGACCCCTGACACAGTGATCTTTTTAGAGCAAATTTGAGCTTGCTGAAGATGATGACCTTTTCAAAGTGATTTTTCATGAGATTGCGTGGGAGTATTTTATAGGCCATAGTTTGAAAATAGCTCTAGTAGGTCATTGTAGCTGCCTTGTAACAATGTACTGTTATAATTTTACTTCACATAAATTTACCTGATGTAATGAAAAATCCAGTTTTTGAGCAGGTATTAATGGCTTTCCATGCAGTACTTTACTTCTGGAATGTGAAAATATTTTTTTACTGTTAAAATTCAGGTGTTAGCACATCCCAAGACTACCTGTATCAAAAAACTTTCATTATAGTTACTCAAGTTCTTTGACTGTAAAGTTTAATGTAGAAATAAATGTGTTAATTGCTATAAGTTTATTTTATCAAAACAAACCCCTAGTAAGGAGTAAAACTACTGGTAGAGTGTAATACTTTCATTAAAAACAACAACAAAAAGTCATGTTTCTTGTAAAACTATTTCTGATACTCTCATTAAAAATTTCTTTCAGACTTAGTGTTAAAAATATGCCAGAGGCATTTATCAGAATTATGTTGGTATTCCTCTTACCTGTGATTGCTTTGAAATCTTTGTAATCTTTGTTTTAGTACAAGGTAGAAGCTCACAGTTTCTATCACTGTTCTATGCCAGATTGCCTTCCAGTTAATGTGCTTACAGTAGCAACCCAGAGAAAATAACAAAAACAAAGAAGAAAGCAGGGAGCAGAGTAAACTGCATGAAAATATTTTGGTGGAAAGTGTGTTTTTTTCCTTTCATTCAGACTTGTTCTGTACTGTAGGTGGCTTCAGTCAGGAAGAACTGCTGAAAATATGGAAAGGCCTTTTCTACTGTATGTGGATGCAGGATAAACCTCTGCTTCAGGTATAGTAGCTGGGTCTGTATTTGCTTGAGGGGGCCCCTCCAAAATACACTCTAGTGACATTTAATAATTTAGAATGGAGAAAATTATCTTTTTTTTCCCTTCCCCTGCAGCCCATCTGTGGCATGTGCAGGAGAAGACGTGACTGTAACTCAGTGATCTGAAGATGAACAGATCATATTTGGAGTCACCTTCTGAAGGGCAGGTGTAGCTGTTTACCTTTCAAAAGGAGAGCTAAAATAGATGCCTCATGGAATGTTGATTTTGTGTAACTAAAGCAGTAACAGCAGGTTGCCCTTAGCTGCAGCTACAACATTTGTGTAGATTTTAGTGTGAGGGTTCCACACTTCCTTTTCCTTTGTTAGTTCAGTAACACTTCCTCTACTACCAAATTTGTCCCTACTGCATATTTTTGTCAACTTCTCCTAGTTTGTCTCCCTGCTTTCCAAAGATACTGGTTTTGGAGTACCAGCTCTCAGTAACCTCAATTTTCAGATCACTTGTCTGCATGAACAAGGTTTATGTCACACATAGCTCACAGCCCTCCACAGAGACCTGTATGAGAGAGCAGTGCCCCATAAGTTTTGCATCATTTATTTATTCAAATACTTGGGGTTCTTCTCCTAATTTTATTTTGTCTGCTGTCAGAAAGATGGTTTGATCTGGTGAAATGAACAGGTTTTGATACCCTTGAAACTTCTCTTCCAGCTGACCTAGTCCCAGTGCAAGGATAATTGCAGTACTATAGCAGATGTTGAGAGAATGTTTTTCATTCTGAGAGCTGTTTAATGAAATTCATACTTCTTGCTGGTTGCTGGTCATATGTTTAATGAGAGACCAAACTCTAAAACATGCTACATTAACTATATTTATTTACTTTTAGGAGGAACTTGCAGCCAATATCTCCCAGCTTATCCACGTGTTTCAGAATACAGAGACTCGTAAGTACTATTTAATTACCAAATGCTTTGTAGGGTGCTCCCCTCTTTGGTGATTCCACTATCATAGTGCCAGAATAAAGACAGACAGACAGAGGGGCTGTTTTGGTGGCTTTTTCTTTCCTTTTTGTCCAGCTGGTCAGTGTGATTCCATTAAGGGATGCAGGAGCTGCAGGTTTTTTCTGGCTGTTGCAGAAGAGTTGTGTCTTGAGTGGGTTACAGGTGAGATTTTTGAGGACAAGTAGCAAAACAAACTTGTGCCCTTACTTCTCCATTCTGCATAGACTGTTCTGTGTATTTCCTGCTCAAAACCAGCCTTATTTCATGAACTGTTAAGCCCCTGGTATTCAGAATGCTTATGAAATGGAGTGCTCAGTCAATGCCAAAAATGCCTGGGTAGAAGTGGGTGCAGAAGAGATATTTTTCTCAAATATGTGCATACAACACATTGTGTGTATATAACACAAAATAGATACAAATCTGTCCCTGTAACTAAACTTGCTTTTAAAAGTAGCTGTGTGCCTTTTCTTGTATTGTTCTTGAGTTTAATTGATTATTGTAGCAGTGTCAGGCCTGTCTTCCCACAGCTCTGTCCCTGTCACTAGGAGAATCCTAGGGAAGTGCATCCCTTTCTTGAGACCCTTTCAGATCAGCAGAAGAGCCCACTGTGCCAGACATGCAGGTGTTTCTGCTTGCTCCCTTGCAGGACACCTGTTCATCCAGACATTTTGGCAGACGATGAACCGGGAGTGGAACGGGATTGACAATCTGCGGCTGGACAAGTACTACATGGTAATTGTACCTCTCTGGTGGTGTCATTAATGATAGGTAATTAATAAGAGGTAATTATGCCTCTCTGGGTGGTGTTTTTTCCTAGAAAATGTGTGGTGCTGGTGTGCTGGAAGGCAGCTCTGTCTGCACATGCATTGGTGTGTATTGTAAGAGAAGGGAAGGTATCATCTTCTTGACACATTGCAAGAGATGTTTGTTTTAAAGGCTTGCTCTCACCACTGCATGAACCTCAAAGCCAGCACAGTTTATGTTGTGCTCAAGTGCTTTTCCTTCTAACATAGTGATTTTTCTCATTGATTTCTATACTGGAATATAAATACTGTCTCAAGTGACACAGTATCAGCATCAGTTGTTTAGATCAGACTGTTTAAAGACTCTTTTATGACTCTGCAGTAGAACCCAAACTTTCCACCAGTAAGGTATCCACTGTAGTACATTCAGTAGTCAGAATTCTTTCTATAGGAAACAGAATATTTAAACAGAAACTAGAATCTTAAAAAGCATACCTTTGTAAAGAACAAAATCCCATTATCTTCTTCTTTGAAAGAAGTTAATTCAGCACATCCACTGGTGTTTTTTCTTTCCCAATATTAGCAGATAGAAGTTATTTCAGTAAGTCAAGTGTTTTGAGCCAGTTGAATGTGGCTGTTTTACATATGACTGTCTCTTAGTGCAATTTTCAAGTAAATCAAACTATTATTGTTATCATCTCACCCATATTGTTGTGTCCAGTTTAAGCTGTGGCTTTTCTTAGATTAAGGCAGTACTTAATGAAGAAATCAGGGGTGTGAATCAAGAGGAAGCTGTATAGAAATGATAATGAATTTTTGTGCTTAGCATATGAAAATAGTTTGTTGTCCTTTTTGCTTCACAGCCCCCTTCTGTTGCATTACATGATAGACATGTTTTGACATTCTGTCAAAGCATTCATATGAGGCAGCTTCCACTTTGTGCTGTAGAGGTTGACCAAGAAGTCTGTTCATATTGCAGCCACAGTGGCTCCTTTACCTGTTGTCATAAACAACATGCTTAACAGATTCTGTGCTTTGCAGCTGATGCGTCTGATTTTGAGGCAATCCTTTGAAGTGCTGAAAAGAAATGAATGGGATGAGGGGTAAGCAGATTTCTGAATGTTGTTGCATCATAAACAAGTCACCCAATATACCTGCATTCAAATATATTTTTATTTAATAGATTCTTCTTTTCCATAGATGCCACTGTCATAAGTCTTAACATTAAGGCTTATTTGTTCTTCATATCACTTTGTTCAGTAACATAGTAATGAGTTACATGTCATTAAATTAAATACAGTATTTAATGTATTTTATTTTCTGATGTAGCCAGAAGAGCTATCAATGAAATATCAGCTAGAGAGAGACTAGACAGGGAATCTGAATCCCAGAAAACACAGAAAAGGATTTTTTGTGTGCTTATGGCTTTCTGATTGGCTCTGATTTTTTTAAAGTATTTATTTTATTGTGGTTAATCATGGTGACTTCTCTTCTGATAGGACAAACCCCTTAATTGAAAACTAGCCTCCTGTTTGTTGTAAACCTCAGTGGTTTTGGTCGTATTTCTTCTATATTCTATTAAAAGGCAAATAATTGCAGTCATTTGCTCTGTCTAGAGCTCTTGTGCCACTTCTAAGTTTGTTGTCTTTAAATTGATGAAGAGATTTAAATCTTTTAATTGAAAGTGCTTGATAACCCAGTGTTAAGGTTATCCTTTCTCTCTCTCACCATCTGAAATGTGGGATGCACACAGGCATGTTTTTGTGGAAACAGAAAGGAATGCAGAGCTAAAGGACACCCCATCCCTGCTGTTCCACCTTAATTTTGCACTGGGTAAATGCCCTCAGGTTGAAGAGATGAAAATGTTCCTTGACAGGAGCAGAAGGTGTGGGAGGAGGTTTGATAAAGCTGAAGCCCTTCTTCCCACACACATGGTCACCCAAACTGATTTCTGACAAGGTTTCTTATGGCTTTGGCCTCCATCTCTCACTGGAAGGAGGCAGTGTGGGAAGAGAGGATCATGATTCCTTTCTTTGCAGAGAGAGGGAGCTCAAGAACTGCCTTTCCCTCCTGAGTGGAGCCAAGAAGCTGCCTAGCATGACTTTCTTCCCTCTTAAAGTCTTTTAAAATGCTTTTGAAGAAACATGTATTAAAGTAAAACTGAAAGAATGTTTATGGGTTTTCAGTGTTCTTTGGGACTGGAAATGTTTGTTCTGGGCAAAATTGCAGCAGGTGCCAAAGCATGCCAGGGGACAAAGCTTGGAATATACAAAACTTTATTTTCCTGAAAGATAGCAATGATAGGCCTCAGAGTTAAAAAAGAAGGGAAAAAATTCAAATTGGGTAGCTGTCCATAACTGTGAAGAAGTGGAGTTTGTTTTCAAGGCAAATAAGACATGAGCAATTGAATATTAATCCCGTATTATTTTTTTTCCTCTTTATTTTTTTTTCAGTCTAGTTGAACCATTGCTGCAGCTATTAATGAAAGAAGTTATGGACCCAGACAGCAATTCTCCCACTGGGATAAAGTTCCATTTCATTGATATCTATCTGGATGAATTGGCTAAAGTTGGTGCAAAGGAGGTTAGAAAATACTTTGTAATTTTATTTCTGATTGATGTTAACTGTGGCATGAAGCATCTTAGAGGAAATTTAATTTTTAGGTTATGTAATTTTTAATGGTTTTAAATATAACAACACTGAGTAAGCATGAAGAAAGTGACTTATTACACATTATGCTTTTGCTTTTGTTCATGTCTTTGACAGTGGAAATATAGTAGTTTCTCTCAAGTTCCTGAGTACTGCTATGCTGCTCCAAATTGAGGTTGGAAAAATAGTGATGAAATAGTTAGACTATTCTCATTTCTTTGTTTCAGAGGGGACTCAGTGTAATTTCCCTTGTGTGAGCATGTTTTCCAGTCTTTGCTTTTGCAAAGGCTGATATAAACCCTGCTCTTGGATCGTTGTGTAGCACCTAAATAGAGGAGGAAAGTGAGCTTTCACAGTTGTCTCGTATTTGCTTATTGCTGTCTGTGCATTGTGCAGTTCACTCCACACATCCAGATGTTTGTTTTGCTGGTGACATCTGTCTTGCTCTGCTGTGTGTTACTGTGACAGTTCCTTGATGGCCCTTAATTTTGGCTGCTGTTCCAGTGGGGCAGAGTTTTGCAGCCACAAAGCCAAGGAGCATCTCTCCTGTCCCTCCACCCTTCCTGCTGCCCCACGTTCATCCCAGGCTCCTCCTCAGTTGCCTCCCCTTGTCTCTGGCCTCTGATACTTCTCCTTGCAATGGACAAAGCTGTCAGCACTTTTCCATTCCCATTCCTTGCAGTCAGTATTCAAACCAGTCCTGCCTGCAGGTTTTGAGGTTCTGGATTGTGGATCAAGAGAGAGATAAAGTCTCCAGCAGAGAATTGGAGCCCAAATCATTTCTGCTGCTGCATAGTCATACACTGTAGCTAAGCCATTGACTGGGAGCCTGGAGAGGGGAGTGAGTCTGTATGAAATCACAGATGATGCTCATAAATTGGATTTTGAAAGGAAGAGTCTTTATCTTTAGCTCTGCTGTAGCTGAGAGGGTCCAAGCAGCCCAGTTAAGAGAAACCCAAATCCTGTTCTTGTCTGCTACAGACCTTTGGGAAAGTACACAAAATTATTTAAGCTTTCTCTGCCTCATGGTTCCTTATCTGAAGTAAGAAGATTTGTTGTATTTCTGTACTCAGCAGAATAAAGTCTGCAAGGCAGTCAGTGTTTTGACATTACTTCCAGGGAATATCTGGAAGTTAGTGGTAGCAAAAAGGCCCTGGATACCTCTACCAGCTGGAATTAGATAATATGCTGAAAGACTGTTAAAGAAGATCCCCCAACAGCAATTCCTGTACAAGCACCAATATTCAAGGAATTTCAGTGTTATACACATGCAGTATTTTCTCTACTCACATTTTTTTTCTTTCCAATCAAACAGCTCACAGCAGACCAGAATCTCAAGTTCATTGAACCTTTCTGCAAAATTGCTGCCAAATCAAAGGAGTAAGTTTGATGAAAGAATAAATATTTTTAAGAATTAAGAAACTCTGAATATGGTAATAAATGGATCAAAGACTCATAATTTCATAATGTAGAGAAAGAAGGGTATTTTACCAGCAATGTGCACAGTCATATGAAAATAACTTGTGTTTATCAAAACTATAGATAGTCTCCATGGATTTATAAGAACTCTATCAACCTTTGTTGGTTAATTTGTCCAGTTATTTTAATTTTTTTAATGCACAGAGCAGCTGAGCTGCTTCTTTGCAGTGTAATATAGGTCAGCATATAAAGAGTGAAATTTAAGAGGGGCACATTAGCAGGACACTGCTTGGATTAAAGGATTTCTGTTTAGGGAGTAACAGGTTGACTTTCATAATCCGAAGAGTTTGGTGTTCTTCCACATTCTTTCTCATCCATTTTCCCTCAAATTCCCACTTTTTTAACCTGGGAGGGAGGGTGTTTATGGTCTGCCTTTGGGCTCACCCTGCTCTCTGTGACAGTCGGCGTGTGCTCCACGCTGTGGCCACCGGTGTCTTTGAGATGATCGTGGACCAGTCCCCCTTCGCCATCGAGGACCTGATGAAAGAGCTGGGTACCAACAGTGATGAGGAGAATGTTTTTGAAGAAGGCAGACAGGAGAATGAAGAGATGCTTAAAACCAAAGGTAAGGAGGAAACTCTAAATTGCCCTGGTAAGAGTTGCTAGGAAACAGGTTTCAGGAAACCCGTTTCCTGAAAATACATTTCTGTTCTAAACCAATCAAACACATGTTCAGGGTGTTGTAAGGGTAATTGTGTTTTCCTGTCTTCCCTTCAGATGTGCTTAGTAAAGCTTGTTCTTTGGAGTCACTTATCTCAGACAAAATATTAATATTCAGTCTTTTTTCTATAATAGCAGACAGATCTCTGTCAAGAAAATCAGCACAGAATGCTGAAAACACAGAGGGTATTAATGAAAATGCTGATGATGGGATCGGGACTGTTCTTCAGGTTAGTGGCTCTTTTGCTCTGTTACTGATATTTCTGCTCTCTTTTTTCCCCCCATCCCTTTCAAGAGGTGAAGAAGTAAAGGGTGTTAATGGATAAACACGTTAGAAAATTTTAATCTCCTGATTTATTATAAGGTGGTATTTATGTAATGTGTATTCTGTCAGTGGTAGTAAAATAAATCCATGTCTAAATTCCTCTTTCCTCTCTCCCATATCTTCTGTTGTCTGCTCCTCCCTTCCTGTTCCAAGAGTTAAAAAATGTGTATGCTAAAAGTCAAGTCAGTGAGGGTGGGGAAGCAATCAGCCTAATTTTCATTGAACAAGGATGATGGGATACATTGAGGAGAGAGAGTAATATGTTACAATTTGGGTTTTTAAACCCAGGGCAAGTGAAATGTAGTGATTCTGACAGATCCTCCCATCAAACACACTTGCAGGTGGATACACTTCATGTATCTGTGGCTTTTAAACAAGAATTAGGACATGGCACACTTTAAATCTGATATTCAGCTAAATATTTATGGGAGTTTTGAAGTGGGTTGGCTTTTCTCTTGAGTAAGAAATCAGGTTAGGAACATTTGAGAACGTGATACCAAGTTCAGCTGTTCTGTTAATGAAGCAGCCATCTGTACAAGTCAGTGTGTGAAGAGGGCGTAAATTTCAACAGGAAAACATTTTGGGTTTAAAGGAGGTGTCTGTTTCAAGATGTGTATCTTTACAAGTTACCTATTGAACTTAATACTTGATATATTTGTAACACGAGTTGCACTGGGTTATCTTGCATGGATAAACTAAGAACAGCTGTGTTGTACTTTCCTCCAACAGTTTGATTACAAGGCTGTTGCTGACAAAATCTTCGAATTTGCCAGCAAGAAAAACACACCTTCCCTGAACAGAAAGCGGCTGTACAAGCTGGTCAAAAAGTGAGTTCTGCTGAAATACACCTTGTCCTAAGCTACTTTGGTTTTCTTTCTGCCCAACCTGTCTTGTCCTGACACCATTGTCATGCTGTTCCTCATTGGTACCAGCCAGCTGGGGTTTATCTGCACAGTGTGGGTTTGAACTGCTGGATGTGACATCAGCTTGGGTGTGATGCAAGGAACAGATGCAGCAAAAGTGTTAAATTGTTGTTTTCTCAATACTTTCAGTGATTTGGTTTGAGTAGGGGGGTTACTGAGGCAGATCTCTTCTGGAGTTTGTAACTTCCTATGCAAAAATATGTTGTTCCTGTTTTGACAAAACCATAGTAAGTGCAGTGATGCTGTTCTGCTAGTGTTATTATTGGTACTGATTGTGCAATAAAGTTTTGGTTTTTCTTTTCTCCCTTCCTCTCACCTGCAGGTTCCAGGACTTGGCAGAAGGTAAGGACTGAGCAGCAGATAGAAACAGTAGTCTCTGTCTTTATTTTCCATTAAATTACATATCATGTTCCCATACAATGTGTATTGGAATTATTTTTTCCTCGTTTTTTAATGTGCTTTTCAGAAATATTATATTGGGGGGTTTGTGGGTTTTAAAAATCTCATTAAGACACATTACACATATTTTGGAGATGGCCAAATTCCTTTCACAATTTGAGCAACCCTGTACTTTTTCCTTAAATGAAAGATGATTATTTTTGCTTAAGCAAATAGGAGTGGGTCATATGTTTTTCTTTAAGGTTAGGTGGGGGAAAAGGAGTTGTTTTTTTCTTTCTGTGAGAGTTATGCTGTTTATGAACAGCATAACTCTTCATAGAAGTAGGACTCTCAGTTTCCTCATACCTTATCCTTCCTCAACAGGAATCTTCCCCCAAGATATTCCTGAAGAAGTTTCTACAGATGAAGATGATGATGATGAATCCGGTAGGCGAAAGCGAAAGAAAAAAGCTGTCAAGCCTTGGCAGCAAAATGAGCTGGAAAAAATAGAAGGTAAGGGAAGATCAATATTTGGGAGAGAGACAATCTGCAATGACTCGAGCAGTTTGGCAAAGTGTCAGATAAAAGCTGTTCTGAGGAAGGCAACACTATTGTTCAGGATGTGCTGATTTGTATCCTGTTGTGATGAAGGTTAAATGTGAAATTCAGTTCTCTTGGGTGGGTGGATTTCTCTTCCTAATTCTGGGGCAAGCATCACCTCAAAGATTTCAGTCAAAAGCAGAACTGAAAGCAGCTGTTTGCATTGCTCCTGTAGGAAAGCAGAAACATGTCTTAAAACAGGATGAGTGTTAGAATATAAGAATTTGGGATGTTGAAATACTTAACCCCTGAGTTGCCCTTCTGATGGGCTTAACAGGTGGGTAATAACTCTTTTTTAGGGATGTTCCTATGAAAAATACGGTTGCCACAGGGAATGGTTTAGGTCTTACCTGTGACAAGGCAAAATTAGCAAAATATTAATTAGGCCAGATGTCATCAGGCTGCAGTGTCCTGAGCAGCTGTAACAGTAAAACTGTGCAGGCTGATAACAGGAAAATGGTGCACCTATTTTAAAATAAAAGAACAAAAATAAAATAGAATTCAGTTGTTGTGAGTACCTTTGTGTTTCACATGTATGTTATGGCATTCTTTTTGGGATGGATTTAGAGGATAAAGATCTGTCAAGTGGGAAGGTGCCATCAGTTCCCCAGAGGAAGAGGAAAAAAAGGAAGAAGAGGGACAACCCAAGTGCTGATTCTGGAACAGCTGATGGAAATTGTGAGGAGGGAAAAGCTGAAACATCTGGATCCAATGCTTCTAGCCAGGAAAAGGTGCCAGAAAATAAAAAGGAGAGGAAGAGAAAAAAAATGGTAGTAAATGAGGCCAGTGAGACCACAGATGTAGCAACTGACACCAGAGAAAATCACAGTATCTGTGTGCAGAACAGCCTGATTGACGCAGAACAGAGTAAAAAGAGTCAGCTGAAGAAAATGAATCCTAAAGTGCAGAATGTTCCTGCAAAACCAGCGTGTCAGAATAGACCAGCCACTGCCAGTGCAGCAGAGGATGTCAGCCCTTCTGTCACTCTGTTACCTCCCAAGGCTGTGAAAAAGAAGCAGAAAGCAGGGGCTATCCTGGTGAATGGGGATCCCCCTGTGCAGCAAACTGACCTGAAACCCAGCAGGGAAGGCTTGCTAGGGACCCTGCCAAGAAAGGCAGGGGCTGAATCTGCACCCTCCACAAAGGTCACACTGAAGACAAAGACAAACTTAGTTGGTTTGGAAGGGATGAAAGTCTCCAGTCAGAATGGAGCAACTCTGAAAAAGAAGAGAAAAGTGAAAGAGGTGCTAAACTCTGTCGAAGCCAATGGAGTTCTGGAGACTGTATGCAAGAAAAACAGGAAGGTGGTATGTACATCTCATTCTTTTCTCTGCCTGCTTCAGGAACTGCCAGGCTCATTTTCTGATCTGGCTTGAGCTTTCTGAGCATGGGGCTGCATGGGCTGCTTGCTGATGTCATCATGCATTGTCACCAGAAAAGAACTTGATTCCCCAGAAATCCACACACTGCTACAGTGTCACACCCTCCTGTACAATGACACTAAATCCTGTGCCAGCCACTCAGCTGGAAGAACCCATCTAGCTGAAAAATGGGATGTTAGGGGCAAGATGGGGTTGTCTTTTTTTTGTCCTTTTTTTTTTCTTTGGTCCCTGGGTTAATGATTCTTTTGCATTGGGTCTCTGTTTGAGCTTTACAGCATGCTCACAAAGGGCATCGTATTTTGGCAAAACAGTGAGAAGTGGGAAGATGGAACATCCCTTCTGCAGCAGCACACTAGCTTAGGATCAGCTCCTTGTGAAACTGCCCACAGCAATTCCAGGAGTGGCTTCTTCTGCTTGCTCACTGCTCCATCTTAAAAAAACTGATAGCACTGTCTGGGGAAAGGATTTGGGAAAGAGAATATTGGAATATACACTGGAATATTGGAATAGAGAATGTGACACTGTGACCTTTAATGGCTGTGTGATCAGATGTATGAATGGTCCAGTTTTTATAAACACAACACTGTGCTTGTTCACTAGGGAGGTCTGAGGTCTTCTTTTTCAAAAATGTATGCCTTGCAGTTTGGGAATAACCAATTTTTTTGACCTCTCTACCTTCACCCCCACTTTCTCCTTTGTAATAGGTAGAATAGTGTTGATTTTTCTCAATGATTTGAAAGTCAGAAAGCATTTTGCACTGTATAGTTTTGATAGTGGTTAAAAAAGAGAGTGCAGGTGTTCTTCCCTCTCCTGCTACTGAAATTCTTTTTAACTGCTCATTTCCCATGTGCATATTCACCCTAACACATTCAGGAGTTCAGTTACATTCTTGGAAGTCTTGCTGACAGTCTTACTTTGGTGGAAAAAAAATTATGAAGCACAGATGAGTACAAAAAAGAGTTAAAGCTTCATGTTTTGAGCCTATGAGCTCACTTCTGTTTGATTTATGTTTAAACCTGTAGGATTAGTTAAGTAGTTCAGCCTTGTATATGGAGATAGAACTACTCAGTCCTTCAGGAGAAAAAATTCATATTGAAACTTTGCTTAAATAGGAACAAAATAACCGACATTTTCTGGTTTTTGATGATGAAGTGCTGAGAGGGAGGAGCCAAAAGGTTTCTCTCTCCCCACTATTCAAACTGCATTTCTCTCACTGTGGGGCTTCCAAAGTAAGGAACCATTGCCTTTGTCTCCTACCTCAATATTCCATGTTTCACACCTGGTTTTTCTTTGCCTATAAAAGTTTAATTTCTAAGAAAATATGATTATGACACCCCCATGTCTTTCTGTGAGAGTTTGCTGCAGATGACCAATAGGTTCCAAAACCTGTGAGAGACTCAAGACAAGAAGTTCCTGCAGACTTCATGGGAGTGAGTTGTTGGCATAACTTAGTGTAGGCACTGAAGGAAAGGCAGCAGCACAACCCAGCACTGGCCTGTTGGCTGGCAGGGCATGGGCTACTGGGTCACTCTTCATGTGGAATTCCAAAGAAATTATTGCATTTGCTTTTTCTTGCTCAGTCCACACAGTTGTGTGAGTGTGTGTGTTAGAAGGGATGGAGACAAGGAAAGGTACTTTGAAGTTGAGTCAGGAGGAGAGGGAGAATACTGATGGAAGAAAGAAGAGGTCAGGGGAAAGTTTAAATTGTACAAATGAGGAGGAAATTAAGCTTTGCTAATTTTGTTTTCATTGCTTGAGAAATAACATGCTGTTTTCTTTCCTTGTTTTAGTTATGCAATCCTGGCCTTGTGCCCAGAAATGAGGGGCATGTTTTGATTCTTGATTTTAAGGACAACACACACCTCCAGAGAGTTAGCTTCAAATATTCAGAGGAAAGAGGAGGAGACAAAGGGAAAAAAAAAAAAACAGATGAGATCAGCATTATTTCAGAGTTGTCTCCACAATTCAGAAAAGGAGAAGTCTTGTGGTTTTTCCTTTTATTTGAAGCAGAAGTGATTTTCAGATCAAAAGAGGCCATATCTGCTGTGCATTTTCCACAGTTTGTCAGTGAATACCTTTGGAATTCCATGTCTGTAGGTTGATGAGAAGCATAACTGAACTTTCCCTCACCACAGTCCACAGACAGCAGGTTAGAAAGTTCTGCCAGTGCAAGTCCTAAGAATTGCCTGGTACTGGAGACAAGAATTGCTTTAAATACCATAAAAGTATGAATTTTAGGCAGCAAATCACTAGCACTACACAATACTGAATTTCTGAAAGTGTAGTCAGATTTCATACTCCATTTTTTCCTTCAAAGTCTTCATCTTAGCCCAAAGCTGTGTTTGTTCATTAGTTATTTATCTAATTCATCCAGGGGTACCACAGAAGAGTTTTGGCTTATGGTGAAGGAAAAAAAATGATCACTTGTGTGCAGGAGAGATGGATCATTTGCAAAGTATCCTCATGCACATGGAGAAAACATGTTTGTTTGCACTCTGCTGGGCTTGGCAGATATATTACAAATTCTTCCTTTTGTGCTGTGCAATGACTTTCCTATTTCTGCACAGAGCTTGCCTTCAACTTCTGCTTTCAGTCATGCTAATTGCAAAATTACCTTCTGGGAGCTAAACATGGTGATTTAACTGATGTGAGTGTGTGGTCAGCACTGGTCACAGCACAGGTATTATTTAATACAGAACTTTGTACTGAAGCATTTTCCCTTTCCCTTCTTGACAGGAAAGCAGTGCTGCTCTGCCACCATTAAAGAAAAAGAAAGCAAAACCAGGAAGTGATTTTGTAAAATTTGAAAAATCAACTGTACCAAAGGCAGTGTTCTTCAGGAAAGCCAGAAGCACCATCTCTTCCCCCAGGACACCCATGCAGGTGAGGTGATCTCACAAAGGGCAGCTGAGTCTGGGAACAAATGTCTTCCCAAGCAAGCTCCTCATCACTCATGATGTCTTTTCCACTCTCTGTTAGTCTCCTAACATGAGCTGATATAACTGGAAATGCTGCTGCTGTAGACAGAGTCACACACGGCTCCAGAGTTTCAGAAAATGAGTTAGAGATGTCTCTGAAATCTCTTCTTCCCTCCCTTCTGCTTTCAGCCTTCTTGTTGAACATGCACCATTCTGAACCTGCTTATTTCACAAGAAAGCAAAAACAAACTGACTTCAGTCTCACAAAGGGACTTTAAGCCTCCATTTCTTGTTTGTGGAAAGTGGCAAGAGTGCAGGGCTTCAAAAGTCTGACTTCTTCTCTAGACCTTTTTAACATTTAAAGCTTTCCAAGTCCTCTTAGTTTGAGGCCTGAGTGCAGTGGGGCCAGTCTGTTTAACACACAAATATCCTCTTGTTTGTTGATGACTTACATAATGACATTAAGGAGACTATGTGATTTCTGCACAAATGGAATATGTTTGCTTTTGGCTAGGAAAACAGTGCTGTCTTAGCTGCAGTCAGTGCCAGAGGACTGGGGCAATTCTAAGCAAAATGAAGGAAGAAGTTGGCTGTTTTACATCAATGGGTGCAAATGAAAGAACTCAAAGCATTGCCTCAAAAATCTTATTTTATTTTATGTCTTTATTTTGCTTTATAGCTGAACAAACTGCAGACACCCAGCTCCAAAAGAGTCACGTTTGGCTTGAATAAAAACATGACTGCAGGTGAGTCTGCTATGTGTGTGTGTGTGTCCACAGTCTCTCTGGTAACTGAGGAATGGGGAAGTGATACACACACACCTGTGGGACACCTCTAAAACAGGATGGTTCTGTTCCTGTCTCAGAATTTGTGTTTAGTTTACAAACCCTGCTCAAGTTCCTTCCCAGAGGAGATGGTAAAGTTTAGGACATTCAGCCCTGCAGCTAGACCTGAGCAATTCCAGGGTGCTGCATTAGTGACCTGCAGAAGGAGCCTCATGGGTGGAAAACTGCAGCAGGGTGCTGAACTTACCTTCCTGAGCTGCCTGTGTGCAGAGCTCCTCTGGAAACACCTGCACTTCAGTCTTCATTGCTCACTTCTGTTTCCCAAGGCGAAGATGCTGACATGCTGATAAAATCAGACTTTGTAGTAGCAAAGTTTGCTTTTTATTTTGGCTGCTTGTGGCTTATGAATGATCATGAGTAGATAAAGGTCACTTCCCTTCTGTAAGCAGGTGATATTTTCCCTGTTAAATAAATGTCTTGCTCCATAGCATACAATTATATTCCATGTATTCATTTAGCTACTTTTTAACTCTCTGAAGTGTGCAAAAGGTCAAGTTCAAACTGAGAACAGTGTATTTAGGTAAATGTCTTCATGTTAATATAACACAGCTGAACAAAATGAAAAATAAGTGTCTCCCTGCTGGCTGAGGGGATGGCCAGGAGTCTCTAGAACTGTTCAGCAGTCAGAGTAGAGACACTGCTTACCCACTGTCATCTTTTAAAGATGAGTGGGGTGTTTTCCAGGATAGCTGGAACACTTGTGTCTGAAGAAAAGGCCCAGGGTCTCTGGTGCTCTGTGGAACCACGGGGAGGGTTCACAGTGGATTGCAGCAGACCCTGTTCCCCAAGGGCTGTTACTGTCATATTTTCTGAAAAATCCCTTTGCTCAGGATTTTTCTCCTTGGAAGCTGAGAAGCATCAGAGAAAAATGAAAATAATAATTATCTGATTGCTTCTCCTGTGTTTGCTGCTCTGGAATGTGGTCTGGACATTGTTTACCCCAACTGGTCATTCTTTGATTGGTTTCATGTGAATTGTTTTGACTTAATAACCAATCACCTCCAGCTGTGTCGGGACTCTGGAAGCAGTCACGAGTTTTCATTGTCATTCTTTGTAGCCTTCTGTCTGTATCCCTTCTCTATTCTTTAGTATACTTTTAGTATACCTTTCTTGAATATAATATAATACCATAAAATAATAAATTAGCCTTCTAAGAACATAGAGTCAGATTCATCAATTCCTCCTTCATCCTGGCAACCCCAAAAATACCACAGAGGGGCTCTGCTGAGAGATGTGCTTCACCACCATCTCTTTTCTCTGCCAAGGCTTCTGAGCCTTGCTGGGCTTGAGGATCCAACTCAGGCTTCTAGGGCTGGGAAGTTACACAGTTGACTGACAGGCCCAGTTATTCCAGGGGTTGAACTTCATTTTAATTTGTTGACTTGTTTTTCAACAGAATTTAAAAAGACTGACAAAAGTATATTGGTGAGCCCAGAAGGACCCTCCCGCGTGGCTTTCAATCCTGAACAGAAACCTCGTCATGGGGTGCTGAAGTCACCCACAGTGACCCCAGCAAAAGAACCCCAAATGAAGAGACCATTTACTATGTCAGCTAAGAAGAGATCAACTGCTCTGGACTTCTTTTAAACCAACAAATGTGGCCTACTTTTGTACAGGACATTTTGCTAACCTAGAATGTTCTCTGGAGGTATTTTGAACTTCTTTATTTTTTTAAGTTAATACAAATTGTATATACAAAATTCTGATTATGACCTGGGTCATTGCTATTTTGAAACCACTTCAGCTCTACCTTCAAATACTTGTTTTGTCTTTTTACAGAAAAGAAACAAAACCCAATCTCTGCTCAGGTTTGGTCTACAAAAAGTATGGTCTCTGCCCATATCATTCCCAAGAGACTTGTCCATTTAATGAAGGAATGTTCAGGGTTTGATTGTTCCAGAGATTTTTTTTTTTTTTGAGCCAGTATAAGACAACTTGCACTTCATGCTGTTAAACTGTCTTTCATTAGACAGAGCTTAAACTGCAAAAAGGCAATGAAAATTTTAAGCCTACTTGATCATGTATTTTAAAATTCTACTCTGTCATTTATCATGTGTCACCCCTGGCATCCTGTTAATTCTTCTGGAAATAATGATGACCTTGTGTGTCTGTTTAATAACAGCTGGACTTGGGTAGCTTTGCAGCTAGCAAGAGAGCTTTCCCTGGGATAAGAAACCCTTAGCTGTTGCTCAAGTGGTCACTGGTGCAAATAAACCTTCACAGCTGGTTGCCTGCTGAGTTTGGGACAAGTCACCCCATTATTTTCAGTCATGCAAGTGCCAAAGCTGGCTTGAGCCTGTCACACTGTGAGCTGGCTCCTTCTCTTCACTGAACTGAAATTCATGCAGGAGAAATCTTTGATATTTCCAGGTCTTCCCCCAGCCCCCTCTGCTGCCTTTCCTGAAGGTCTGCCAGGACTCCTGGGTTTCTGCTTTAGCAGCTGGTGCTATGACACTGAGCCACAACTCAGCCCTCCTTCAGTGCATGAACCTCACTGAAGTGAGCTAGATGGCTGTAGTGCATCTTTGGGTAGGACACATCTCTCTGAAAGCTTTGTGCCTCTCACTACAGGGTGAAACTTTACAGCCTGTGCAGCTTGTTTTGGTTTTGATGTAGAATGAGATGTCCACTTGGCATTTCTTGGAGTTCAGTTTTTATTTGGATATTTTATTACTAGTCTGCATGTTTTGTTTTTAATTTGCTTCTTTGGTAAAGATTGAGGTGCATTGCTGCAAGAGATCATTTATGTCATCTGAATGGGAACAGTGAGGAGGGGAAGAGTAGATTAAAATAAAAGTTTTTTGATACAATTGAGAGATTTGAAATCTTTCTTTGGAAATTTTCCTTAGGTGAATGAGGCAAAAGCTTTGCAGCAGATCTCTACATTAGAGCTCAGCTTGGAAGCACAGCCTGGTGCCAGAGCAAAGTTGTTTATGAAGCTTCACACCAGTTATTGCTGTGATCCTGTAAGAGAGAGGGTAAACTTGTTTCATTACCTTGTCTTAGGATAACTGGATTATCAGTTAAATAAACTGATAAATGCTTATTTAGCTACTTCAGCCAGCAGAAGTAGATTTTGTGACATATCTGCATACTTCGATGCTGGATTTTACCAGTCCTCTGCCAGATTACTCCTCATAAGCAACGGTATTGAAACTCTTCTTTTGTACCTCATCTACAATTGCTTCACAATGCTGGGGTACTCCCAGATGGCTGGTTAGTCTCAGCTGCTCAATTCTAATCTGTCCCAGCTCTCTCACTATGTTTGTGATAGTCCATGGTTTGTGGTACTGCCAGAAATTAATTTTGCTCTTGTCTTTTCCCATTTACAGTGAAGGACTGAATTTCATTTGGTTTTGGTATTGGTCTAGGCTGTAGCTCTTTCTGTGATCAATAAAGAACTCTGGAGAATACATTGATAAATTAATGATATTCATTTATGCAAGTATTGTTCATTTATGTTTTAAAAAAACTCATTGTAAATTAGCATAATGGATTTTATTGACAAGATGATGGTAAGTAGGGTGTAACAGCCTGTTCAATATGTTGTACTGTTACTTTGTCCTGTGGGTGAAAAGTCTCTTGTGGAATATGCATAAAACCATTTGTATGTGCATGGTTATGAATGCCTCAGGTTGGAGATGCCACATTCCTCCACGGATAGAGATGCAAACAATCACTTGGTGGATCTGGTGTGCACAGAAAAATCCAGGATCCAGACACATTAGGGTTTGGTTTGGTTTGAATACATATAATTTATTATGGAAAGGTGTTGATTGTCTGGGTGTTTCTCTGTTGATTGTAGATCCACTGAAACTGTTGTTTGTCCAACTATTTTATTGCCCACAGTGTTAAACAGACAGGGCAGAAATGGCAGTCAGGTTTTTATCTAAAATTTTAGTGATGTGGTTGCTTGTTGCAATACATCCATAATCCATCTGTGCCATGGAACTGGTGCAGTGTTTTGTAAATATACCTGTGAGGTGGGTATTGTCTTCAGTGGTGTCTGGAATTTCATTCAGGACAGCTTTACAAAACAAAACCCAACCACTGTCAATGCAGTTTGTTCAGCATTGTTGGGTTAAATTTGAATACATTACCCAAATTATTTGGATAGTGACAATGCCAATAAGCATTGAAGACAAAAAAGAAAAAAGAAATGTAACTCGCAATATCCACTGCATAGACACAATGGTACTCTGAGGAGAGATGAAGTGGTAAGAAAAGAGAAAGGAAAACTCATCTGACCTGTTTGATGTCACTTCATGGGGTTTTTTTCAGTGTTCTTCCAGCTCCCTAGCTGCCAGCCATGCTCTGAGTCAAAAATAATGTGGCCTAACTTTCAAAGGACAGTGGTTTTTAATGATTGTCTCTGTATTTTTGTTACAAATTTGATCAACTTTGTCAAGCTCTAATAGTTTATAATTCTTCATAGCTTCAAGAGAACTCAAAAGCACAGAATTAATTCAACAAGGCAAAAATTTGAAATTCCATTTCAGTTATTGGATGCAAGATCTCTTATAGTCAGTCTGTCAAAGCTGTGTGACTTGGAAAGTGCCCTTTGTCATGAATTACCTGCTCTGAGATTTCATTAGAGACAGGAAAAAAGTATCATTTTATGTTCCTCTGCAAGAGCATTGTTAATACAAATACAATGTCTAAGCATTACATCATTTAATCTAGTCCAATAAACCATATTTTTTGTGGATGTTGTATTTTGGGTAAATCTGTGAATTTGGGAGGTTGGAGAGGGTAACATCTGGGGGGCCACTTAAAAGCACAAAGTTGTTCTTGCTGGTGTGCACCTGCTTTCTGTCTTTTCCTTTTATTTGATAGTATAAAGAGCCCAAACTGAAGAAGACTCAGATACTTTTGGAGTAGGCTGGAGACAGGACATAGCTGTTCACACACCTTGAACTTTGGGTTCCAAAGGTATGAGGTTCAAGGTGTATGAACTTTGGATAAGAGATAGCAGCACCTAAAAGACTGCTCCAGAGAAATTAGTAGATCACACCCTGTCACTGCTTGATGAAAATTGAAAACTGAAGTGATAATGTGGCAGTATGTGCACTGCAGAGTGCCAGGATAGGTGGGAGATAGACACTTGGAAAGCTCGGCCTGCTTGTTACCAGCAGCACGTCTGAAAGAATTTGTGTACAGTCAAATCCTGCAGAGGGTGCTGCCAACCCCACCTCAGGTAGTGGCAGGCCCTGCACCTGCTTGGGATCAATTAAAATTAATCACAGTGTTTTGCAGGCTCATAATTTTCAGGAATGCTAAAGTAATTATTCAGGCAAAGAAAATTGATCTATCCCTGCCAGTGTCACTAGTAAAGTTAAACCATGAGTCCTCAGGTAAAACGGGAACAGAGTTCCTTCAGAGAAAAGTTGTGTAAAAGAGGCTGGCCCAGAGCCTGTGCACCATCCCAAGGGAGTGACACAGGGTGGCTTCAATATGGACACATGATCAAAAGATGCTGCTTTTCCAAAGGTGCTTGCCTGTGCCTGGTCCATCGTGGGAGCCAGAGGGGCCAGGGAAAGCAGCAGAGATCTGAAATTCTAAAACTGAAACAGCTGCAGTCTGTGGCCAAGTCTGTGCCATTGGGGAAGCCGTGCAAGAGCCCTGGGGCCAAGGCAGAGCCCTGAGGGACACCCCCTCATCCCAGCCCTGCAGCTGGACATGGAGCCACTGCCCACAGCTCCCTGGCTGTGTCCATCTGGCCAGTGGCTGTGCCCTGAGGAGCCTCCAGAGCCAGGGCTCTGGAGGGTGGGGCTGGGGCTGTCGTGTGGGACTGTGTCCAAAGCCTCACAGGGGCCTGGGCACGTCAGGGGCTACAAGTGCCCTAGGCCAGGGCTGCTCCATGCCAGTTCCAGAGGGATCAGCTGTGGAAGGGATGTGGGGTGTGGCCCTTTGTGACACAGGTGTGTGGTGCCAGGGCCTGTGGCGATGCAGGACATGGTGGCACCCAGAGGCCCTTGTGACACGGCAGACCCCGCCCTGCCAGAGGGGAGTCTGAGGGTGTCTGAGGGTGTGTGAGGGGCGCAGAGCCCTGGGGTGCCCAGTCCCAGCAGAGCCGCTCTGCCAGGAGGAAGCAGCTCCCCTGAGAGCCTCTGTGGCAGAGCACGATGGAGCCGCTCACAAAGGAGGTGAACCCCAACTCCTCCCCTGCCACGGAGCAGCCAGGCCCGTGCATGAAACCCCAGATGACGGCCAGCCATGGAGGGAGAGGGGATGGAGGGAGCTGGCATGGGGCTGGAGAGCAGCTGCCTGGAGGACAGGGCCCTGCAGCCTCTCATGTACCTCCTTCTCCCGCAGCCAGAGCACAGAGCCAGGGCCCTGCCCCACACAGCCCCAGGTTCTCCCCCAGCCCCGGGTGCCCCCTCAGACCCCACCCTGGGGGGCTGGAAGCCCTCAGGGAGCAGGGGCAGGGGGCAGTAGGGGGGACAGATCTGCCAGGGCCACAGACTGTGGAGTGGGATTTGGCCAGGCAGGAGAGAGAGAGGGAACTCTGTGTGGGTTGGGAACTGGCCCAGTGGGGAAAGGAGAGTGTCCAAGAGCTGTCCCAAAGGGAAGATAAATACCAAGATCTGTCTCAACTGGAATTTGAGAGAGACCAAGAGTTGTCCCATGGGGAAGTTGTGACATGCCAGGAGCCTTCCCAAAAGCAAGATGTGAATGTCCAAGAGCTGTACAAGCAGGATGACAAAAGAGACCAGGAGCTGTCAGAGGGTGAGATACACCCAGAGCTGTGCCACCAGGAATTTGAGAGACACCAAGAGCTATCCAAATGGCTGGACATGGGAATCCAAGAGTTGTTCCAAGAAGAAAACAGCAACAAAATGTTTCCCCAATGGGAACACTCCATTGACCAAGAGCTGTCCGAAGGAGAAGTCAGACGATACCCAAAGCTGTCCCAAGAGAGAGGCAACAGTGACAAAAAGGAGTCACAGAACGACTTGGAATGCATCACCATCCACACTATTTGGATCAACCCCAAATACCCAGAGCTCCTACAGGACCTCGACGCTGCTCCCCAGGACTTGGCCAAGGCAGCAGCTTCTCCTGCCTTGGCTGAGCAGGTGAAGGCAGCAGGGGCACAGAGCCAGGGCCCTGCCCTGCACAGCCCCAGCAGCCCCCCAGACCCCTCAGCTCCCCAGGCGGGAGCCCAGGCCCTCAGGGAGCAGCCGGCTCCCCCCAAGAAACGCCCGTCCCGCTTCAGGCGGGCGCTGCGGGCGCTGCTCCGCTGGCCCTGCCTGAGGGCACAGCCGGACAATCAGTGCCCGCTGCCAGCGCCAGGCCCAGCCCCGCAGGCCCAGAGCCTGCCCGGTGTCACACGGGCTGCCTGTGATGTCCAGGGCTCAGGGACATCAGCTCCTTGTCGGGAGAATGGCCTGGCTGAGGCTTAGGGCTTGAGAGGCACCAGCCATGTCAGAGCCAAGGGCAGGTGCACAAAGCCCGGGGAGAAGGAGCTCCTGCTCAGAGGGGACACCAAGGATGCAGAGTGACAGCCACAAGGACATTTGGCACAACCTCCCAGATAAGGACAAAACTCATAAAGCCAACTCAGCAACTGTGCTGAAATCAGCTCCAGCTGGGGAAAAGGTACTTCTGGCACAGGGAGACAGCGACCACCAACTCCTGGCCCAGTGACTCGAGAAACCCAGTAAGAAAAAAGTATTGTACAAACAGGCGATCCCCCAGCCAGGGAATTATGTGCTCTGACTCCATGATTCAGAAGGCTGAACAATTCCTTTATTAAGCTATACTATATTACACTAATACTATACTAAATTACATACTAAAAAGATACTATACTATACTACAGAATATCACACTAAAGAGATACTAAAGAAAAACCTGTGGCTGTCTCAGACAGATGACAGTTTTGACCCAATAGGCCAAGGAATCAAAACAACCTTTACTGGTATCCAATTAACAAATCACTTTGGGTAAACAATCTCCATAACACATTCCCCATGTGCAAAACAACAGGAGAGTGAATAGAGATAAGAATTGTTTTCTTCTCTGAGGTTCTCACTGCCTTCCCCAGGAAAAATCCTGGGAGAGAGAATTATGTCTCTCTCTGTTCAGAGAATGTGAATACAACAAAAAGGAACCTCTTCAAAAGAAAAGAAAGACTGAGCATAGAGAAAGATTGGTTAGAATTAAGAAGCAAAGGAATCTTGTATCCAATAGAAGAATATTAGATAATTATAAATTACAGTTAATAATATTAGCTAACAGAATAACAGAAACTATTATATTAATATTTAGTAAATAGCAAAAACATAATAGTATTATAACACACAAATTAAGTATTCCATATTATTTAATATTTACAGTATCTCTACATAGATTTTTTCATAATGAATATATTTTGAATATCATAATATATATCATGTATATATGATATAGAACATTATATATTGCATACATATGAATGTAATATATAAGTATTTAGTAATTATACTATAACAATATTAAAATAATTTTAAAAGGAAATAATATGTGAAATTAGTGAGAGAACCATATAACTGGTAGCCAATGAACATGAATGCCTTTGTTCACTAAAATGTATAAATAGTGAAAAGTTTTGATAGTTCCTGTGCTGCCTTTGTGGATTTGCCACCCAGCACCTCCTTCTGTGCAGAGCTGTAAATAAAGGAAATACCTGAATTCTGTGTGGGGATTGGCTTCTTGCACACGGGGTGAAAGGATCTCTTTTGGGACAGCAGCTTTGCCATGGCCACAAGGATAAAAGATGCTGCTTTTCCAGCCAGGCTCAGCTGTGCCTGGCCCATCTCGGAGCCAGACGGGCGCAGGCAGAGCAGCAGAGATCTGAAACTCGGCGGCTGCGCGGTCGCTGTGGCCCAGACAATCCCACAGCAGCCACGAGAGCCCCTCTGGGAACGAGCACCCAATCCCAGAGGGCACCTCTGCCAGCTGCTCCCGAGTCCCTGCACCGAGGAGTTGTCATCCAGGT
Source organism: Molothrus aeneus (assembly GCF_037042795.1). Taxonomy (NCBI): domain Eukaryota; kingdom Metazoa; phylum Chordata; class Aves; order Passeriformes; family Icteridae; genus Molothrus; species Molothrus aeneus. The sequence goes on along the minus strand of NC_089647.1, from coordinate 111,601,409 downwards.
GTCTGGGGAACCTCCTGGGGCTGCTTGGCCCAGCTGTGTGGTGTTCCCAGTGAGCACCTGGCAAGCTGAGTTCCCCCACAGGGACAAGGGCGGCTGGTTTGGAGGCGTCCCTTGGTTCCTTCAAGAATCATTTGTTGGTGCCACCCTCCTGGTTGGGTGGCCAAGAGCAGCCTCCCACAGTGACACCCTCTCCCTTGGTTTGTCCCCCAGTTCTTCCCCAGAGGCTTTCAGGTGGCCTTGCCAACTGCAGCTCTGGACATTCCAGTACCTCCAAAGCTCAGGGCAGTGCCCTGCACGCTCCCAGTGGTGCCCTGCATGCTCCCATGCTGCAGTGCTGCTTCCTTCAGCTGTCTGCAACAGGGCCTTGCCTGTTTGTGCCCACCATGGTGCCCTGCTTGCACACCCCACTTGTGCTCACACTCCTGCTCTGCACACACCCTCTGTACTCTCACACTTGTGCCCAGCACACCCATCCCATGCACACATCCCTGCAGCACCAACCCCTGTGCCTGGCCATCTGGATGGATGTGGCACTTTGGGGTGTGCTTTAGGGGTGGTGATGGTGCTGCTGGGATGATGATGGAACTGGATGGTCTTGCTTGTCTTTTCCAATCTTGGTGATTCTGTGACTCAGGGACTGCCCCAGGTGCAGCACCTTGCACTTGGCCTTGTTGAACCTCATGAGGTTCTTGTGGTTTCACTTCCCAAGCTTGCTCAGGTCCCTCTGCATGGTCCCATCCTTCCATAGTGTCACCTGCCCCTCTCAGCTCCCCATCCCCTGCAAACATGCTGAGGGTGAGCTGGATCTGCTGTCTGTGCCATTGGGGAAGCCATGCAAGAGCCCTGGGGCCATGGCAGAGCCTTGAGGGACACCCCCTCATCCCAGCCTGCAGCTGAACATGGAGCCACTGCCCATGACTCTGGTGTCCATCCAGCCAATTCCTCATCCCCAGAATAGCTCACCCTCCAAACCCACAGCTCTCCTGTGGGCATAGCAGCACAAAAACATGCAACCTAGGTCAGTGAGATAAAGAATTAAACTGAACAAAAAAAGGTTGAAATAATTGTTCAAGATCTTCTTAATAACAAGAAAGCCAGACTCTAAGTCCAGTAAGATTTGTGAGTGTGTCATTCCTTAGAGTTCCCTTCTGCTGTTGAATGCTTTTAGTTAATGAAGATTTGGTGAGGTTCCAGCATGGACCCTCTCAGTGATCATGCTCAAAGGAGGATACAATATTAAAATAGCTCTCTACGAGGAAATTTTGCTCTTTAGTGAGGAATGGGGATGGGGAGAGAGTCCCTGACTAAATTCTTTCCTCACTGAGACAAGTCTGTGAAAAAACTTGGAAGTGCCAAGAGTTAGGCCCTTTAGGGAAATGAATTCCAGTCTCAGTTTAGGGAGCAGATCTCCTTCCAGTGCTGCCCCATGTTTTTATAGGCTTTGCCACTATGATAAACATCTGGGAGACATCTACTATAAAATTAAGGCTTGAACTGTAAACACTTGTCTAATCCAATAATGTGTACTTGCCTTTGCAGAATATTGTCATGGAATAATTTTATTTCTGAAAATAAAGCCTGCAACTCTTTAATTAGCCCCTTTGAAAAGGAGGACAGGAATCACTCACAAGGTCTGCACTGCCTTCCAGCAGACCATCAGAGAGCAGACTGTGCTGACTCTTTCTCCCCTAGAAATCTACTTGGGAACCTGTTCTGGCAAGAGGATAAGAAATTGCTTTGTTGTTCCCAAGCTGCAAAATTGGCCACTGAGGGCCTGAGCTGTACAGAGCTGCTTGCCAAGAGTAGGAAGTATTGTGTTGCATTGTAATGCCAGGCACAGGAATTTGCAGTTGGCCACTGGCATGTTCAGGGCTTGCACACACATTTTTGTCGATTATCTCTAACTGGCTGTGGACAATGGTGTTATCTGCCCAAGGAACCTGCTACTGCTGCTGATAATGTTAACTCAAATATCTGCCAAAATCAGATGACAACTCTTCGTTTTTGCCCATTTATCTCGTGCAATTTTTGTATCTTTTTTATCAGTTTAGTTTATTTAATTGTAGAGGTTGATAGTTGTCCTGGGGAAAAATCATTGAGAATGCAAGTTTCAAAGTTTGGTATTAAATCCTAATAATGTCTGCTGATTTAATTCTACCACTTTATTTTTGTTCTAAGGAGAAGAACCCAGGAAACTTTCAAAACTACATAGGTTAGACTTAGCTACTAATTACAATGGTCAAAGTGACAGGAGTAGGTAGGGTTGTCCCCTAATAACACAGACAAAAACAAGAGCAAATCAGAAGGAATTTCCAGCCTGGGACAGAACCAGCATCTCTTAGACTCCTGAAACCTGTCCTCTATTACTACTATTTTGCTAATTACTGAAATTACAACAGCTGAAAAAATTATGTAGCTCATGTCCTGAACTTAATGTATTTCATTCAGATTTTTAAAGGTTAATTTAAAATAGAAAATCTCTTTGTAACCACTGAAGGAAAAGAATAAAATGAAATTACCATTACCCAGGTAACAGGACTAGAAATAGATGTGGTATTAGTCAACTTAGCATGTACACCCTGCAGCTTGAAAACTCAAATGCAAATCTGTTCTGTTTCCAGCACTGCAGTGGCCTGGCTCCCCACTGCTTTGTGTGCACATTTCCCCAGGGAATAATCTGTGCAGCTTTGCCAAGCTGATATCCTAGCACTGGGAGCTGAAGCAAGTGACTCATGACTGCAAGACGACAGCATGTGATGCAAGACACACACAGGACAAACTGCTGAGAGATGCAGTTCATGGCCGAGAGGTTTATTCCCATTGCCAGGAAAGGCCTTGGTCTTATCCAGCTGTTATCAGGTTTCATAAAATAAATATGCAGAGTGTGCAGAATTTCTGACCCAAAATCTAAGGCAAACAATTTTCAAGGTTAAATAGCAAAAACCAGGTAGAGAAGTGTATGTGAAATCAAAGAATTAAAGGCAATGAAGTATCACTAATTTCTTCACATTTTCCCTGAAAGTGCCTTAAAAATGAAGCAGAACAAAAACATTTGTATGCATTTCTCTAAAGCTGGTGTCCTGACACATGTTGTACTGTGTCACCCCATAACTGCTTGCATCTCCTACTTCTTTGCTTTCCAGAGCAGGGTTCTGCTCTGCTGCTGGAAATACACTTGTTGACAAAGGGGTATTTCCACTTACTCAGCTACCCCTTAAATTATATGAATTATAGTTATTACAATTCAAGGACAAAAAGAGACAACTGGAATTAAACTCCTGGCAATGAGTTACTTTTCCCAGTATTAGGTAATGGATACTGAGTGCAATAGAACTGGCTCCTGAGGGTGCAAGCATGAGCATTCAGGACAAAACTGCAAGCTAATACCAAGAACCTTAGCTCCTTTAGCCAAGCAAAGGAGGCCTCCTGGTTTTCATTAATTTCAACTATTTTATTACATGGACACTGGAACTAATAAGTGCAGACATCAGCACCAGCCAAAATATTTTGTGTATAGTTATGGGGAGTTGTACCAGAGTAAGGAGTGCTTTAGCTTAGAATTGTCCAGCATAGTGGTGTTGCATGTTTTTATAAAAAGCTGTATTTTCAGTTTCTGAAGGAGATAGGGATCAAGAATGCCATGCTAGACAGTGCTGTTCAGCTGTGGCAACTTGTTACAGCAATACAGCATTTTAAACAGAACTTTTTTATCACTGGCCTGTCTCTCACCTGGATGTTGAGTTTGCTGGGGTCCCCAGGACAAGGTGAGAGATGAGAATCTGACTCCATGTTCTCAGAAGGCTGATTTATTGTTGTGTTATGTTATGTTATGTTATGTTATGTTATGTTATGTTATGTTATGTTATGTTATGTTACGTTATGTTATGCTATACTAAAACTATACTATAGAAAGAGAAGGATACAGACAGAAGGTTTAACAAGAATGATAATAAAAACTCGTTACTGACTCTTTAGAGTCTGACACAGCTGATGGTGATTGGTCATTAAGCAAAACCAATTCACATGAAACCAATCAACATGCATATTTGGTAAACAATGTCCAGACCACATTCCAAAGCAGCAAACACAGGAAGCTAATCAGATAATTATTATTTACATTCTTTTCTGAGGCTTCTCAGCTTCCCAGGAGAAGAAATCCTGGGGAAGGGATTTTTCAGAAAATATGACAGTGACACTTGGGCACCCAGCCCCTTGGATGCTATCCCACAAGCAGTTCCATTTACCTCAGTAAAACAATGGATGTGAGGATTGCCAGACTGGGCCTGACATTTGGAGGCAAGAATGCTCAGAGCACACGGAGCTTTGGCAAGTCAGTGACAGAGAACAGGTTTGAGTCAAAGTGTAAGTGAATACACAGCCCACTTGATCTTATGATCATGTTTTCCTTTAATATTGACAATTCCTGACAAAGTTAACCACTTTAATGAGGCCAAGGGAAAATTTGGCATGAAACAAGCATAACAGTGCCCTCCTACATCAAATGTTGCTAATACTTTATGGCAATTATCACAATCATAAATTGGTACTTTACAATCTGTCTTAGCAAACATTCAACTGACAAGCAAACATTAGTATCTTAAATCCAGCTGACTCAGGAATGCACAACTAGATGCTGTCTAGATTTGAGCAAAGCCTTTGACACCACTTCCCACAGGATTCTTCTGGAAAAAACCTGGCTTGGACTGGTACACTATTCACTGGAGCTGGGAAAGGGTCTGGAACACAAACCCTGTGAGGAGCAGCTGGGGAAACTGAGGGTGGTCAGCCTGAAGAAAAGGAAGCTCAGGGGTGACCTTATCACTCTCTGCAACTACCTAAAAGGAAATTGTAGGGGAGGTCAGTCTCTTCTCCCAAATAACAAGCAATAGGACAACAGGAAAAAGCATCAAGTTGCAACAGAGGAGGTTTAGACTGGTATCAGTCTAAAATTTCTTCACTGGAAGGGTTGTTAAGCACTGAAACTGGCTAGTTGTGGCTGAGTTACCATTCCTGGAGGTATTTAAGAGATATGATGTGGTGCTTAGGGACATCATTTAGTGGTGGACTTGATGATCTTAATGGTCTTTTCAAACCTAAAAGATTATATGATTCTAATTATTAATCTCTGATGGTTCAATTCTGCCACCTTCAAGACTTATTGAGGAAAGGAGTGGGTATTGATACTGTTTTCACATAACCATGATTATTTTATTTTCTGTCACATCTATGATGATTTACAGAATCCATACACAATACACAAAATCTGATTTAAGGCCCTCTCTCTATGCATCTTCTATCAAGCTCAGTGGATCATAATCTTGGCAATCCCATATCTTTCCCATTGTGCTTATATCAAAAATCTGGGCTTTAGGAGACCTTGTCAGATAAAGTCAGCTGTTGCAAAACAAATTTACACATAGCTATCAATATTTATAAAATATTTCTTCCAGTAGTTATGAAAAACAAACAAACTGAAAGTGAAACCTCTTCAATCTTTTAAAGCAATCTCTTTCTGTGTTTTTCATAATCCCTTTCATAATGGCAGCAAGCCCTCCATTATGGGAATTGGTTTATTCCCTTCTGTTCCCTCCCAGCTCTGTGTTGTATGTACTTGTAGCCTGTGATTAGAGCTGAGCTTTCACTAAGCTAAAGAAACCTTTTCCTCCTAGGCTGTGTGTCCTGAGCCTTGGACCCTTCTTACAGCCTCTTGCACTGTGCTATTGTTCCATTTTGAATAAAACACCACTCCAAAAACTTGGCAGCACTTCCCCAGAGACCCAACCAGTGCTGAGTATGACTGGAGGAGTCCAGGATGGCTTCTCATTTCTGGCAGACTCTGCTGTTGTTTATGCAATCAAAAAGGTGATGATCTTTATTGCAATATTGCGACATTGCAGACCCATGTTAAGCTTGTTAATCACTGCAATCTCACAATTTCTTCATGCATAGTGAGCTGGAATTCTAAAGGGTAACAACAGAGATATAGGAAGGCAGCAGCCTGTGCAACAACTGGCCCAGAAGGATGTTTGTCCTGTCTGCCCAGGAGCAAGGAGGGCAGGGAAAGATGTCCATCTTCCAGAACTGCTGGCTGGACAACTCTCATGTGTATTCTTGCCTCAGGTCTGCCACAGGGTGTGTTTGTGGTGCACTGCCAGGCTGAGCAGAGAGTGAGGGAGATGTGAGAAACATTCAGGTGAGTTGTACAAGGAGAGCATAAGAGGAATATTTGTGGAAGAAAGATTGCCAGTTGTTGATAACTGTGGTCTTTTTGACTATACTCTTCCTTGATCAAATTCTGATAAACTTCTCCTCATATTTCATTATTTCCAACAAATGTTCTGCTCTAACCAAGGGGATTTGGTTAAGAGGTCAGGTTACCTTAGAGAAAATAAACTGTATAACTCTATGCCCAGTCCATGGAGAGGCCAGGAGCTTGAGGAGGTATCATCCAAGCAGTTCTACAGCACCAGCTGTTGTAGGAAGCTGAGAACAGCTGCTCTATTGCTGACATTTTAATCTAACCTGCCCTGCCTTTTTCTTTTTCTCTTAATGAATCTTTCTGTCATCCATTGAACAGTTATTTGCTCCTTGAACAGTCTTAGTAATCCCCAAATTTGAAGGAGTACCTGGGAGTTATTTTTTTGAGAAGGCTAGCACAGTAGGAAGCACAATCACTATGAAATTGGAGCTTAGCTTCACTTTTTTCTGAGACACATAGTCCTTTTTATGAGGGAGAGGTCTGACTTAAAGAATAAATATGGCAGAGTCTGTAAAAAAAACCACTGCTCAGAAATTGTGTATTCATCTTTAGATAAGCTGCTTTCTTGAAGGGAAGGAGAATTGTTTTCTGGCCTTTGTTTTGCTTGTGGCAACTTTTTTAGGGTACGGAGATAGAGATTCTCCCATACTTTGAATACTATTGAGTCACACAAATTCTGTGCATGCAGGTTCTACTCCTTAATCCTTAATTAAAAACCATCATGAGAGGCTTCAGATATTCCTCTGGGGAAACCATAAAATTTGCTAGGAACTGGATTTTGTTGGACATTTCAGAATATTAGGAAGAAAGTAGCAGTCCTGCATAGAGCTGGTATCTTTGCTTACAAGGTCAAAGTGGTGCAATGAGCACTAATGCTGAGCAAAGGATGAAAACCAGAGAAAAAGGGAAAAAAAAATCTGTATTCCAACAATTTTCCTCTAAGCTAGAGGAGTGGGAGCATATATGATGCAGATAATTCATTCCTCTGGCCCTCCATGGAGATGCAGTGATTTCTGCAATTCAAAAATATATATATTGAAGGGCTGAAGCAGCAGTTGGCAGTAAGACCAGCCTAGAATAAGCCCAAAGTTTTTTAACGCAAGTGACAACTGAAGAGAGAACAGCATTACTTATGATGAGGAAAATAGTCTTTCACATTTTTAAGAAATAATCACGCTATTTCAAGAGTCAATTCAAAGCTATCCATGAAGAAGAACAAGAGGCATCGGGTGCCATTTCTTGTTGTGAGCTGTGATTGGACCTGTGATGGTCAATAATGACAAATGGCCAGAGGAAGATGAAATTCCCAAACACATTACCAAGACTCTCAGCAGAGTCTTGATGTATTGTAGCGCTTTCCAGCCAATGCATACATCTTCTTTTATTCTGTGGCAGATCTCCAAAGGGTTTTTTTTTTCTTTTGGGTCAATAACACACAATTGCAGTCACTTCAGAACCCAGCTGCAAGGGTGGTGCTCTGTCAGGGCACCCACAGGCATCACCTCCAGGCACTGCTGCCTGTGGGGCTGTCACAGGTGGCATCTGTGGCTCCACAAGGCTTTCTGAACACTCAGGGAAGGGAAGCTGTCACACAGGTGAGATGTTTGTGCCAGTCCTGGCTTCCCAGCAGAATGTGGGCAACCCTGGGTGGTTCATGGCATGGCACAGGGGAGCATGGTTTGTCCACCCCACTGTACCACTGCAACCCCTAAACCACATCACCCAGTGTCAGATCCAGATGTCTCTTAAACACCTGCAGGAATGGTAACTCTACCACCTCCCTGGGCAACCTATTCCAATGTCTGAGCACCCTAACACTGTCAAAAAATCTGAAACACCTCTGCCTCAGCTTAAGGCCATTTCTTCTAGTCCTCTCACTGTAGGCTTGGGGAGACTGGCCCCTACTGCACTACAATCTCTTTTCAGGTAGAAAATGCTCCTTTACTGTGTCCAGTTCTGGGCTCCTCAGGACAGGAGAGGCACGGAGCCCCTGGAGCAGTTCCAGTAGAGGGCAATGAGGACAAGTAGCATCTCTCTTATGAGCAAAGTCTGAGCCCTGTTCAAATTCGAGAAGAAACGACTGAGAGGGACCTCATTAATGGATATAAATATCTAAATGGGGGCTGTCAAAGCATGGACCAGGCCCCTTGGTGGTGCCCAGCAAGGGGACAGGAGGTGAGGGGCAGAAACTGATGGTCAGGAGTTCCACCTGAGCATGGGGAAGAACTTCACTGTGCAGTGACCGAGCACTGGGACAGACAGCCCAGACAGAGTACGGAATGTCCTTCACTGGACATATTCCAGAGCCATACGGTAACAACCCCGTGCCAGTGCTCTGGGCTGGCCCTGCTCGAGCAGGAGGCCGGACCTGGTGACCCAGCGCGGTCCCTTCCACCCCGCGCCGCCCGCAGTGCCGGGGCGCGGCGCTCGCCGCTCCCGCCGTGTCCGAGCCCGGGGCGGAGCGGGCCGGGCCCGGCGCTCAGCGCTCGGTGCCGTTGGCCTCGCCGGGCGGGACGGCAGCGGGGAGCGTGACCGCGTGACGCCGGTGGGTGTGCGGAAGCGGGGGGGAGCTGCCCGCGGGTGAGTGGGAGCCGTGTCCTCTCCACAGCCCCGGGCAGCGGGAGCGCCGGCAGGCGGCCATCGGGAGCCGGCCGGTGCCCGCCTCCCCGCCTGCCTCCGTGCGGCGGGGTGTGTGTGACAGGCGGGCAGGGCGAGCGCGTCACGCCGCCCGCGCTCCGCCCCCCGCTCCTGCTCCCGGCGCCGCCACCTCGGCCCGGCGCGGGCAGGCGCGTGCGGCGCAGCCATGGAGCCGGAGTGCCGGGTGCTTTCCATCCAGAGCCACGTCGTCCGCGGCTACGTGGGCAACAAGGCGGCCACCTTCCCCCTGCAGGTGAGCGGCCGCGGACCTGCTCCTCCTCCTTCTCCTCCTCTTCCTCCGCCGCTGTTCCCTGCGGGCGGTGTGGCGGCAGCGCTGCCGGGCGAGCTCCGGTGCCCAAGCGGCTCCTGCCAAGCCGGGGTAAGGGAAGGGTACGGCGGGGAGATGCCCGCACGGGCGCCCTCCCCGCCCGCCCCGCTGCCGGTGGCAGTGCCCGTCCCGGGGCTCCGCGCACCCCGCGGCCGCTGCGGCTGCGCCTCCCGCCGGCTCCGCGCCGCTCCCGTTAACGCAGCTCCTCCTGGGGCTGTGGCACGGCGGGCTGTGCCAGGGCGGCGAGCCGAGGGTGCTGCCCGTGGGTTTGCTCGCTGCCTGCGGGCTGAGGGCGGCTCCGCTGCCGCCAGCCCGCGCAGCCAGCCGGGACTCCTGCCGCTTAAGGCAGGGTGATCGCCGCGTCCCGTGCCGGGGACCCGGGGCAACGGTGTCCTTGTGCTGGCACCCAGCTAAACCCTGCCTGGCCTCGGGGGCGGTGGGGCTGGTGATCCCCCAGCCCGGATGGTCTGGGGAAGCCGTAGTGGGGTGTAGGGGCCACTTAATGCATGTGCAAGGCAGGGCCAGAGGAGCTGCCCGACATGGCCCGGGACTCGACGGTGTAATTGGATCTCGGCCTTCGTGGCTGTCATGTGCTGCCTTCGGAGTTGTTTGCTTGATCTCGCCGGTGCTGGGAAAACATCGGGCCGACCTTTGCACATCGCACTGTTGGCTCTTGTGGAGGGTCTGTGTCCTAAAGGGCTGATTTGGGGCCTGCCCATCGGGAGGTCTTTGTGCCTTCACAGGAGTGTCGGTGTGGAGCTCTCGAAGAGCCTCATTACCAGGGCGCGTTGTGTGTGACATTGGTTATCTTGGTGTGTGCTTACAAATGGTGCATCTCATTTGACTAGACAGGAGAGATGATGTACTCTGATAAATGATGCAAGTGAGATCAGGTCTGCAACAAGCCACTGTCACACCCCCATGTCACCATCCAGTTATAATGTAACCAAGACTCTTAAAATTAATGTGTGGTGAAGGGTGATGTACCAGTGTAATCCGAGTATTGTGGAAAAATACGAGTATGAAGAGCTCCAGGCCAAAAAGGTGATCATGAACTGCAGGTCACCTGTCTTTCCTTTCCTAACAAAATGATCTCGAAATTGTGCTTCTCCCTTCAATTTCTGTGTAGCAGAAGAGAACACAGTAGTACTTATTCCAGAAATCTCCAGTCTCTTAAGCTGTTCTCTATCTCCATTCTAATTCTCTGTCAAAGGTTTTCTTTACTTTTCTGTAGCTTAACTTTTCTGTGACAGGTGAGTTGTGTAACTTGGCAAATGGGTTCCTGGAAAGTGTTTTTAGTTCCTCAGCTATGATGGTATAAAATACTGCTAGAGTTAAAAAACCCCTGTTGTTGGTGTAGCTGGGTTTTGTTCAGGAGGCTGTTGCACTCACACTGTGTAATATTCCTCAGTGTATAGTGTAACAAGAAGTTTCTGGAGTGGGAGGAAAAGAAATTTACTTGGGGAGCAGCCAGACTCCTGCCACTGCTGGCTGCACTTGCAAATCCTATGTAGGCAGCCCTTAGTGAAGTTGTGCTTGTTGGAAAGTTACCTAAACCCTTGTTTTGCTAGAACATCAGATGGGGCCAGGTGCCCCAAAGTGTAACTTTGCTCTTCTTTATGAAGAGAATTACAAACCTGAGTCTTTCTCTTACATTGTTTTTATATAGCCATGAAAATGTTAACCTGTATCTGTTCTTGAGGATGGGTGCAAGTCTAGCATGCTTATATTTCCCATTCTCTTTTTTTTTACTTTAGTTTTCTGAACCAGTTAAGTGAGGCTCCCTTTGGAGCTCATCTGTATTGAGTTAGCAAGGCAGAGTGTTTGTAGATATGTATGTCTGTGTGCTTGTGAGGTCTGATGGGCTGAAATCCTGACACAACAGTTCAGGAATCTGCATTTGGACAGCAGCATCCAAATAGAAAACCTGGCATGGTTTCACCTGCTAGTTGCAGACTTATCCAAAAAACATCACTCATGTTTGCATGACCTGATCTTTGGTGGAAATCTGTGACATTACTATCAATAGCAATCTGCACAGAAGAGAATTTTTAAAGATTTTTTTAATCAGTTGGTTGCATTTTGTCAGGCTTCCATTAGAGTAAAAGCTAAAGTATTTAAAATGTAGGTATGTGGAAGGACTTCCTTTATGGAGTATGTTGTAAATGCTTTCTATATGGCAAACACAGCAAAACAGAGTTAGACCATGTATTAGACCTTTTATAATAATGGAAGTAATAGACCTAAGTGAGAAATATTAGAACTCTTTACATCATTTCAGGTTAAAATACATTTAAGTAATTAGACAGTCTAGATTAGCTAATAGGTCATAGAGGAAACGTGCACCTGGATTTGCCAGAGAGTGAACTGCCCTCAGCACTGCTTTGAATTCTGCCTTGTCAGGAGTTTAAATAGTTTCTACTTGCATGATCTTACTATCTCTTAAATTTTCTGAAAGTAGTTCTGAATTATTTTTAGAATAGTCTTAAGTTATTCCACAGCTGTGTATTCTGAGCTTTTAGTATCAGGAAGTGATACTAAAAGCTCAGAATTGGTTCAAGATGGTTCAGCAATGGTTCAGGATTGTCCAGCATTTAAGCGAGTAAGAGCAGAAGGGTGTACATTAGCTTGGGGAGCTGCCATTGGGAGTCCGATAAGTTATTTTAAAACACAAAAAAAGTTTCTAAGTTTCTAAATGTTTCTAATGTTGACTAAGATTTGTCATAGTTTTTATTACTATCACCATGGCATTCAACCTCACTTTTATCGTATGTGGTTTTGTTTTCCTTAGAGACAATCTCTTAGCTGTTAATTTTGAATGTAATTTTATCTTGCCCTTCCTGCCCCACCTTTTAGGTAAGCAGAATGTGGCAATAAGTAAGGGGAGCAGAACTGCAAGTAGAGATTTACAGTCCTCCTCAAACCACTGAGGATCCAGAAGGACAAGGTGATTTCTCCTCTGCAGAGGTACCTCATTCTGACCAACAGGAAAACTTTGGTTGGCAGAGGAATTTAGGATTCATATACTGTACCCATCATAAAATCAGCTTTTGGGAATCAGTGTGTCAGTCTGTGTGCTCAGTTCTTGCAGCCTCCATCAGCTTCCAAGAAAGAGTTTTGAAAGTATAAGGAAGGGGCAGGAGAAAATCCCAGCCAGTTTTACCTGGGCACTGGACATTTGGTTGCCACTGGAATAGTTAATACCCCTGTCTGCAAGCCAGAAAATGCTGATCTCTGCTTATGTCTCAGTAGCAGTGATGGTTTGGAGTGGTGTTGTTTGTTTGTTTTGTCTGCCTAACACTCATAGAATTTGAGAAAATCATGCCTCTGTTTTGAGCATTTAATTCCTGGCTTCCTTTTCTATCTGCTTACCTTGAAGAGAGAGCTAAAAGTTGAGACAAGCCCCTTTAATTATTTGTATCTGGAGAATGAAATTGTCTGTCCTAAACTGTAGAAACATAAACAGTTTCTACAATACAGGATTAAATGGCCTTTTGAAATCTATTCAGTTATTTTATTTTCCTTTTAACCTTTTTCCTCCTGCTAACTGGAGATAGTTTTTCAGGTATTAAAAAGGACTGATAGTTCTCAGACCAGTTCTCAGTAATTCTCCTCTGTAAGTAAGTCTACATTTTTAGCTCCTTCTTAATTGTAGAAAAGATGGGAAAACAACTTTGGTCAGCACAGGTGGTAATTTCTTTGATATTTATGGATAGTCTTGAACTGTCTTGTCCAGTATGTGCTGAGACCAAAACCAGTATCAGTAGATCTTTGCTAACTATCTACATGGCAAAAAAGTTTAAGACTTTTTTTCCTTTATTTTGCTGAAAAGTATAGTCAAATGACTTAAGGATTGTGTAGAAAGATAAGTGCATCTCTTATTTAAGATGACTCTTTTTCAAACCCTGCTATTGTGTTAGTAGTATGAGTCAGAAGAAGGATGAATCAATGAAAAGTCTTTACAGAGTAACAATAAGAAATGTTCTTGCTGGGTAGCCCTTTGTTATAAATCAAAGGCTGAAAAAACCTAAACCTTAAACAAAAAATAAATACAAAGATGAAAGAATGCATCTGGTCTTCATAATACCCAAAGATGGTCCTAAATTGCATATCTGAAACAACAATTATTGCTCTAGAACCATACTTCAAATGAAGCTTGTGGAAGCATGCTTTTTTCCCCCTGACTTTGGTCTTTTAATAAAGGTGGATAAGGGGGGGATGAATTAAAAAAAAACCAACAACCCAAGACATAAAAAAATTGTCAACCCCTCTGGGAAGGCTTGTTCAAAGCTGTGTAAAGAGCATTTGCTTCTTCTGTGGATGTCAGCACAAGTAGGCACAAAACTCAGGTGAATACCTTGTACAAGGTGAGGCCCTGAAAAAGACTTGTAATCCAAAAAGTCCAGAGCAGGTGGCTCCCCCAACCTGGGAGCGTGGATTTCTGGGGAGAGGCTTTACCAGACCTTTTCAGAAGTGCTTTTCCAGATGAACTCAGCTCAGATGCACTTGAGAGAACTTAAAACCTCTCAGAAGATTGTAGGAGATGGACTTTCCACCTGCATGGTAAACTGGGAGGGAAGGTGAGTGGGAGGGGATAAAGTGTCACATTCATATTTTCTGAAAAATCCCTTCACCCAGGATTTTTCTCCTGGGAAGCTGAGAAGCCTCAGGAAAAAAGGAAAACAATAATGATCTGATTTGCTTCTCCTGTGTTTTGCTACGCTGGAATGTGGTTGGAGATTGTTTACCCGCAGGTGATTGTTTCATTGGGTTTCTGTGAATTATTTTGACTTATTGGCCAGTCAGGGCCAAGCTGTGTCAGGGCTCTGGAGAGAGTCATGAGTTTTCATTATTATCTTTTTAGCCTTCTGTCTGTATCCTTTCTGTATTCTTTAGTATAGTTTAGTATAGTGTTCTTTAATATAGTATAATAAAATAATAAATTAGCCTTCTGAGAAGATGGAGTCAGATTCATCATTCCTTCCTGCCATGGGGCACCCTGCAAATACAATAGATAAGAAAGTAGATTATTACTCAAAAGACAGCCACAAACAACAACAAGAAAGGGTGTCTGTGTCACTTTCAGCTCCTAACATTGCTTTGAGATAGACTAGACTGAGGCTGCTGGGGTCTCACTTTTACCTAACAGTAGGAGTTTATGTTTGTGCACAGCTCTAAACAAAAAGACCTCCATTTTCTCTTTGAACTCCGAATGCAATCTTTTCAGCTACTAATGCAAAATAATCAGCTTGAAAAATTAGAGTAATTTCAACCTGCCTAAAAGAAGTGCAGCTGGGGCTGCAGATGTGCTGTGGACTCTGAAGGGCTGGGCAGAGCCTCTAATGAGCAGAGAGTGGGACTGACTGAACCATCCTCATCCAGGCTCAGCTCTGTGTGGCTGTGGGGTTTCTGACTGTTCCTGCAAGCCCCTCAGTGGTGGCAGCTTGTTAAATAAGCCTTTGTCATGAAAATGCAGCCATGAAAATACAGAAATGCTGAGGGATGTCCTCACAGGCTGATTGTATAACCCAGCTGTAAAGCTGCAAAAAGCATTTTAAGATATGTTTCAAGTTAATGTGCAGTGTGTGTATGCGGCCTGGTGACTAGTTGGCATTTTAAATTTTTCAAAAAGATGGTGGTAAATATTTACAATGATTGATGATTCTGATAATTTGCTGACTTTTTCATAGTAAATTGGGGAAGTTGGAGTCATGCAGATGCATATGCTGGTGTTTGACACAATAGTTACACTGGAGTGTGTGTAGTGATGTGTAGTTAACAAATAGTTTTTGACAGAAATGTAATCTTTTCATCTGTCTCAACACAGCAAAGGGAAAAGATGAAGGAGGATCCCATTTGGTGCCTACAAGTACATACAAATATTTGACTTGAGAGGAAGCAAAAATACTTTACCCTGATTCACCCACTGTCTTTGGAAAAAAAATTGAGCTGTCAAGAAATTGCAAATCTTATTAAAAGACTGGAAAACCTTGCCTAGAGGTGGATTTGCACTGTTTGTGTGGGGAGTATAATGTACTCAGAGACTCAGCAGCAAGTGTTCACTTGCTTAAGGCATTTTTATATTAGGAATGGCCTTATTTTCTGTCTTTAAGTCTTAGAGGTTTGGTTTTTTTAAATTTTTTTAATATTTGATGTCTTATTTCTGCTCCAAATTAAATCTCCAGATGAGAGAATATTTTTTGTGTGTAAACAAACAGGCACAGATAACAGAGGGAGGGTGATCAGGTTTCTGGAGAAAGAAGAAAAGCTTCAACTTAAAATCATATTAAAATGTATTAAAAACAAAAGTATAGTTTGAAATATTAAAATGAATCTTTAATTATATATATATACACACACAAAATGTACAAAGGTGCACTTGAGAAAAACAGGAGACATACAAAGTTACTGATAGCTCTCTAAAATATTCTTTTAGGTAAATTGTTGTCTTTTACTATTCACTTTTTCTATTTATATCCAAAAAATGATGGTCACTTTTCCTTGAAAATCAAATTTAGTCATTTTAGGTAAGGGATACAGCATTATCCATGGCTGACTGAACACATACCAGGCAGGTATTTTTAGCTTTTTTAGGCTGAACGGATGCAAGTGGAAGTTCCACTTCAGTTGTTCGTGTTGTATGGAAAACAGGCTGGAGCTGGTGAGGCAAGGTTAATGTGAGGAGCTGGACATTAGTCTTGGGACATAAAATGTCCATTCTTCTGAAATTACTATATGCACCAGAGTGTTCAGCTGCACAGTAATATGTACAGAGGAGAAAAAAAATATATATATGATGAGCCTAATGTTTGAAACATGCCAGGAAGGTCTGTGCTGATGGATAATATGAGCCCCAGGAGAAGCCAGACTAGTTCATCAGCTTGTGGCTTGGCAGCAGTGGGGTGACTTATCTTAGCTAAAAAAATATTGCTGTGCTGAACTACCTGAAATTTTTCAAGCCTTTGTTCAGGACTCGTATTTGTTCCTGTTAATTCATCCATGCCACCTCCCAGCTCCATTCCCTTAACATCTGGAGCAATTATCCACAGAGCAGGAGAGAGAACTGAGATACCAAAACCTCTTCTGTGGTTCATTTAAAAGCAAAACAAACTTCTCTTCACCCTCTGTCATCCTTTGTAAATTTTAAGCATATGGAGTAGTTTGGGCTGAGTAGAAATCCTTGCATGGTGATTTAATTTTGCTGTCTTGGGAATGCAAATCACCTCTTCCCAGCTGCATGTGTGGGATTGAGGAGGTGCTGGAGCACACGCTGGAAAATGGAAAGTATCTCCCCTGTGGCAAAACAAAAACAAAAGCTGGAGGGCTGCTTCCTGATCTGTGGGTGCAGTCACTCCCAAAACCAGCAGCAAATGATTTTCCTAACCTGCAGAACTCTCCCAGTCTGGCCACAGCCCTTCCCCTTCTCCCTGCTGTGGGATCCACTCACGTTTTACCTCTCAGAAGAGGATCTGCATGGAAATCTCCAGCCAGGATGGCACAGCTATCAATGACATTAATAAGCTGAAGGGAGGAATCCATGACAGCCTGCAAGAACAGTGCTCATTGGAAACATCCAGAAATGTTGGTCTGTCCCGCAATATCAGAATACAGCAACAGTTTTTCTCTTACTTAATTTAGCAGATTGCTAGCCAGTAAAGCCAAGAGTGTTATGTTTCATACTCCCCTTATTTCTAACACTAAGTAATTTGGGTTTTTTCCCCTAAATTTTACCATGTTTCTTTATAGCTGCTTAGCATGGTAATTCTGTCTCCATCTTCTCGGAGGGGAAAGAAACAGAAGATGAGTTACAGCAGAAAAAAATTGTTGGCTAAATTCTCAAAATTTAATACTGTTTTGCAGAATTGTACACTGGAGGTCATGTATTTAGTGAGGTTTGGCCTAAATATAGAAAAAATAAATATATCTATTTTACCAATCTGTGTACCTTACAAACCTGTGTATTTTATTACTTTTTTTGGATGGTGAGTACTACTGCTCAAGGTTACACTGAAGGAAAATTTTTTTCCATCCATCTTCACTGTGGTTACTCTCATTTTTCTGGCAGGATACAGCCCCTGGCTCACATGGGTGAGCACCACACTACCTGTGAGAAGCCATCAACACAACTCTGAGCATGTAACAAAAATGAAAGCATAAGTTTTTAAAAAAACAGCTGTTTTGTTCTCATTGTGGTTAATGGAGGTAACATTGTGCCTCTGCCTATTCATACACCAACCAAACAAACCCATGGCAAGCTGGTGTTTAAATTTGAGAAGTTTTATATTGTCACCTGTCCTCCTGGGTACTAAAATCTGCTGGTTTCAGTAGAGAAGCCAGATTGAGAAATGCTGCCAGCTGGTCCTTCCACCTGCACTATTTTGTGTCCACTTCAGTGCTCCAAGGAAAGTCATTTTGTGAGGCCATGTGGTAAACTGCTCTGAGAAGCCACCCAGGTTATAAATGACTTGGCAAAAATGGAAAAGAAGAAAGTGAGGGTTTATTTTGTGAGCCAATTTCCTGATCCAGTTCCTAAACACAGCCCCACAGAACAAGTATCTCTTACCATACAATTTAATGTCTAAACCTTTGGCAGGAGAGTGGGATCCATTCATAGTCTACCTAAGGAGTCCACAGAAAGAATGTGCTGGATAAAACAAATCTCCCTTGTAGGATAACTCCACCTCAGATGTACAAAATGTGCTTGCCCACACCTTGCTAATGGCCTGGTTATTAGGGACCTGGCTAGCCAAAATATGAACAGCAGGACTAAAAATAAAGTGAAAAATCAGAGGAAAAGAATGTGCTGTGGGATCCTCCTCCACCATTTCATTCACAAAACTAAAAGAGATAATTCCCACGCCTGTTGAACCTATTGCTGCTGTCTGTGTCTGCCTCTCCTTATCAGTGTTTGCAAACCTCCTCGTGTAGCACTGCAGGATTCCAGCTGGCAGGAGTTTGCAGTGACAGTATGGTGTTTTTGTCAAATTACATCCAAGTGTAGTAGGAAGCAGCATGAAGATGATGAATCTGAAATCTGCAGTGAACCTACTTCTCCATCTGAAATCAGCATCTGAAGTCATTGCTTGACAGTAAATAATGTGTTTCTTGGGTGGAAGGCAGGCAGAGACCCCCAGCATCACCTTGTTCTGCTATTTTTATGTTTGTCCTTTAGTGGGAAGGATGAAGGGGAAAACAGCAGCAGAAACAAGTTGTTTTCTTGTCTTTCATTTGCCTTAACCTTTATAAATGGGTGTCTTGCAGGTCCATCACTTAATACCACTCCAGATGGCAGCAATGGCCTCCTGCCCATAGAAAGGTCAATAGAGCAGCTCTGCCACAAATCTTTTGACCCTGCAGTCAAATCTCAATCCCAAACTAGAGCTGTTGTGATGCAGGGAGTAGTGCTGAGGAGGGTGTGTGTCTTGCAGGCACAAGAGGCTGTTTGTCTGAGTAGCCTATGGAAGTGGTCATGATGTAGAACAAGGAATTTCTTAGTGCTGTATAAAATGGTTGAGGGGAATTTTGATAAAGGGATTTATTTTATGTCATCTGAGTATCTTGCATTGAACAGTTAGTAGTGCATGCCAATCAGTCTGTCCAGGTGCAAAGAAGAATTAGTGACATTGTGGTATTTACTCTGAAGTGTTCCTGTGGCTCCAAGACTTCTTTGGAAAAGCATCTTCAAGGCACTACTGGATAATTTTGAATTTGGCCTAATTATCATTCAGATTGCACTTGCACTGCAAGCCTTTTCAGAAAAATCAAGGAATTATTTGAGAACAGATTCACTGCAGTCTCAGGCTGTTCTAGTCTTTTCTGTTCGGTTGGTCATGATATTACAGCTGGATCAGCCCATCAGCAAATTCTCAGTGAGTACCAATTTTGCCAGAGCACTGTGACAAAAATTGTAGTCTGCTCTGGCAGAAGAGAGAGGATTTGTTTTTTGCTCCAGTCTTTGCAATATCCTCTGTGGTGTCCAGTGCTGAAGTCAGCTTATAAATCCCGAAAATGGGTATGCAGTTGATCAAAGGTAAAAAAGGGGTGTCGCTGCAGACACAAGCCCTGTTCCACTGCCCAACCATCCTCTGGGGTTAGAATCTTTTCCTATATCCAACCTAAACCTGCCCTGACACAATTTCAGGCCATTTTTTTGAGTCCTGTCACTGTCACCACAGAGCAGAGATCGGTGCCTGCCCCTCCTCTGCCCCCACTGAGGTCTCCCTTCAGTCTCCCCCAGCCTGAACAACCCCAGAACCTTCAGATGCTCCTCACAAGGCTTTCCCTCCAGACCTTTCACCATCCTCATAGCCCTCCTTTGGATGCTCTCTAATAGTTTAATATCCTTCTTCCATTATGGTGCATTTTTCTCAAGGTCATCTAGTGTATATTTTTACTGTCTGTTTGTAATTGTCTGTTTCTAACCTCAGAATCTGGTCTGTTCATAAATCACCAATAATATGTCCAGCATCCCTGTCCCCAGTTTATTTGCTCTAGTATTTTTATCTTGGCACAATATCCCCAATATCCTAATGATTTTTTTTTGCAGTGCTTTGTCAAATACTGCATAAAAATATAACTGCATTATAAGTACAAAATTCTCTTTAGATACTTGGTGTGCCTTATTAAAAGCTCAGAGAAAAAAAGAGAAAAAAAGCTTTTGGGTTAGTCAATAGCAGTTTCAGTTCAGTTTATCAGCCCACGCCAGCAATTATTCCTGTACACTAATTGTCAGGACATGCCTTTTTCCCAAGTTCCTATTTCTCAAACGGAATTAGTGTTTTTACTTTTCTGCAGCCAGTACAATGTATGTTTTTTTGGTTCAGCAGCAAATGGAAGGAGATGCAATTAAGTGAAAGAGCTGGCACATAGTGAGAGGCACAAGCTACAACTGGGAAATTTTTCTTTTTCTCTTTTTCTCCCACTCCAAATCAGTTTGATTACAGAAATTCAGCCTTTAAAAACACGTTTCTATGCCATCTCCAGAGGAATACAGTGCAGCAATGATGTTCACTGGATCTGCAGTGATTGCTGTGTGAGATGAAGTTCCAAACTGTAGGATATTAATGCAAACAGCTTGTAATACAATGGATACATAGAGCAATTCATGGTCTGACACAGAGGCCTTCTTATTGCAAAGTATTGCTGCCATTATGTGGCAAAAAACACCCCAAACCACAATTACCTTGTTTGACAGAGTAATTTTAACAGTGGTAGTAAAGTTCATTCTGTTAATGTCTTTCAATTAAGATCGGGTTTAATATATATAAAAAAATTGGAAGGAATAGAATGGATTTGGTTGATGTGATACAGTATTTTTTTTACACAAATTCCTGGCTAATTCAGTTTGTGAACTGTACACATGCTCTACTAAAAGTCAGCGATTTGGAGTCTTATCACAAGATTTCTTGAAAATTCCTAATAAATTGTATCCAGTTAAGTCTTGATACCCCCATGGTTTATATACCTGTTTGTGCTATAAAAATTTGTCCTTTGACTGATGCCACAGTTGGGGTAAACCTCACAGGCTGTTAATAAAACAGTTGGGGTGGGGGGAAACATTTGTATTTTCTGTATTTCTATATATTTGAGATGTAAGATGTGCTCTTAAATACTCCCTTGTTTTTTAAAATGCTGCTGTGTGTTTTAAATTATATAAATCAAGGTACTCCCCAGTGCTTGGAAAGTTTGACTGGCTTTGAAGCTGACTTTTTTTTTCTTTCTGTAGAGCTCCATGGCTTGTCATATGCTGCCATTAATTTTTGAAAATTAGAGGCAACTTCACAGTGTGGTGATTAGAGGACTGGATCATCTCTCTTACAAGGACAGGCTGAGGGAGCTGGGTGGTTTTGGTTCATTTGATGATGTGTTCTTTACTTCCTCTTGCTTTTTTTTGTATTTACTCCTATTGTGGTCTAACTCATCGGTTTGTTACCGTTTGTTGGCACAAAGGGTGGGACATGCCTGGCTTGGATGTTTCATCATTTGAATATTAATTAGAAGAAGAGTCCATAAAAGTTTTACTTGCAAAGTAAAAAGTTTTGCAAAGTTTACTTTGCAAAAGTTTTGCAAAGTTTTATTTTTTCCATAAAAGTTTTACTTGCAAAAAAAGTATCCTGCTGCAAAGCAGAGGAGTTGAGGTGCAAGGAATTTAAGTGTTATAATTGGAGGAATTTGAGTGTTATAATTTAAGGAATTTAAGTATAATACAAGGCTCCACTTATTATGGGGACAACTGGATGCATGTAAGTCAAATCCTCCTTTCACCAGTGGAGTCTCAAAGGTTCTCTTCTCCTGATCAGTAGAACCTTGTTCCTTCTTACCTTTTAACCATTTTTCTGTGCCATTTCCCTGTCAAACTGTGTTTCCCTTAGAGGTAAACTCATCTTGTAGAGTTGTGAGATTTTTACCTGTGGCACATCTGTAGCTCAGATAATAAAAAACCCAAGATGCCTTGTGTTCACAGTAGAAGAATTTGCATGAATGACTGGCTGAGCTTGATTTACAGCTTCAGCTACTTTTGTTTTGTTTGGGGACTTGTCTGAGAAGATTGGTTTGGGTGTGTTCTGGTATGGCAAAGCTAATGTTTTCCAAAATTAAGAACTTTGAAGGACCTGAAGATTTTGGATGGAGGTCTTGACTTCATTCCATTGCATGAAATGTAGATAGCAAACTGTGACCATGTATCAGGAATGTAAATGCTATGGAAGAAACACGTGTGCAGGTCTACACAGGGTGGTTTTAAACAAACTTTGGCTTTTTTCTTTTCTTACACTGTTTTGGTTTTTTTTCCCCTCTGCCTTTTCCTCATTCCAGATTTTTCCTCTTGAGCTGCATTACTGCTTCATGGTTTTAATTTCAAACCTGAAAATGAAATACCACTGGAGGCACAAAGCAAGTGCCCTAAGAGGGCAATATATACCAGTCATGTTGCAGAGCAGAGAGGTGGTTTTAATTGAATTTCATTCTTGCAGAACTAGGTCATTGTTCTCTAAGGTTGTTTAAATTAAGTACAAACTAAAGCATTCTAGTTAAATTGGTCCAGTGGTCATTTAACAGCAAAGGATGTATTATTTTTACTGTCAAAGCTGGCATAGTTAATAGTGTAAGCATAGAGTACCCCTGGGCTTTATCCTTAGAGCCAGAACTTTATGTTGGGGAGCTGGTGGTGGTGGTGTTTGTGTGATTTTACACATGGAGCTCTACAATGGATAAAACTGAGGTTATTGTAGGTAATTGTGTCACTGATGAGGGGGTGACCCAAAGCTTGGGCAGCCCTAAGTTCAGCCCAGGCTGCTCAGGGTTTATCCCCCTTGGGTCTTGAAAACCTCCAGTGACAGCAACTCCCAGAGCATCTCAGCCCCCTCTAAGCCCCCTTTCTCTGAATATGTACATATAATGCATTGGAAATTGGGAAATATTTTTGTTGTGTTTTTTCTAATGTTTAGTCCCCTGGAAACCACTAAATCTTAGTTCAGTTCAGATGTTTCTGTAATTGAAGTGACAGTTTTTCTCACACACTTAGGAGATATAAGATATTTCTCTCTTAAAAAATACTTTTTACTCCCCAAACTGCATACAAACAATGAAAAAAGGAGAATTTCATGAGTATTACAAAGTGTGTGACATGGGAAATATGCCTTTTTCCCCTGCAGGAGCATAGTAAAGCTGCAATACGAATTGAAACAGAAGCAGTTCAGTAACAGCTTTTCACGTTTCTCAGAGTAAATAAAATTATTAAATGAGAAATTATATTAATATTTACTCTGAGGCAGAGCTAATCTTTGAAATTAACAGTTTTCTGACTCAAGTGGTGTTAATAATCAGATCCCAAACAGGATTAGGAGGTAGAAATGAGTACCTTTATTTGTCTCCAGGCCATTGGTACACAATGTAGATTACACAGATATAAACATAAAGGTTGGCAATCATTAAAACTGAATTTCAGATGTTGCATTTGCTTCAGAATCTTCCTGCTTGTTTCTCCGTTGCTACACTCAAAATTTTCCATACTGAGAAATGGTTTTCTTCCTGTTTTTCAGCCTCCCTTTTACATAACAACTGAGGCTCTCCTCTGGACTGTATGTTTGTAATATTTGATTTCCAACAGTCTCAGGCAATGGTTTCTCATGGTGATGAAGTAACACATTTTAGTGTTGATGTGGTTGAAATGTTTTCTGGAAGGAATGGGAAGAGAAAGTGTAAATTTTAAACAAAGCTGAAATTAGGGCAGTGGCAAAGTCCAAAGGGTTCCATGATTAGAGTGAACCATAACTGAGATCCAGCTGTTTATGTAATTTACCCAATTCAAGACATTTTCTGTCTGTCTGGGCCTTTAGGTTGCTCCACTAGAGAAACAACTGGTATCTCTTGTAAAATTTTAATCCTGAGGGAGACCCATTTCTTGGCTTTTCATTTCAAGCATAATGGCTGGATACAAGTTCAAATTACTTCTGTGCTTTTAGGAAAAGCAGGCTGTCTGTCCTCTTTTCCAAAAGAGCCAACACCTTTAGAGGCTGTCCATGTATTTTGAAGTCTCTTCCTTTCTTGTGTGTTGATCTTTCCCTTGAGTATTTGCCGTTTTTAAAGGTGCATTTGGGTGGTTCTCTAGACCACATCCCTGCCCTGGTCCCACTTTCTCTTTGCAAGGCTGAGAAAGCACTTGGGGGAAGAGCTGGATGAGATTTGTTCCTTCCCTTCAGTTTCCTGTGATGAAGAACTCAGCTGAATTTGATGTCATGCATAATGTGCTTTGTGCTGATTGTTTCTTCTCATGTGTTCTGCTCTGCTCTGTGTACTTGGATTTATTTAGTCTTGCAAATATTTTTCTGGAATGTGTTACTCAGATCTGCCAGCCAAACCTTCCAAGCACAGAACTCCTCCAGTTTTAATGTTTTGTGATTTAATTTTAGAAGTATAACAGTTCTGCCTCTTTTATTTGAAGATACTTGAAAAATACATTGAATTTGCCCATTTTCCTTTAAGATATCAGTTGCAAATATCACTGTATGATGTGATCCAAGCAACTATGGTTTGGGTCTTAGGAAGAACAACATTTGACATGTGCTTGGACTGCAGGCTGAGAGATTTAGGATGGACTCAGTTGGAAAAACATTTATCATCCTTACCCACACTGGCTCTGGGTTTGGATTTGCCCAAGGTTTCCTGTTCTGTGAGCAACTGATACTTACACAGGGTGACAGCAGAGTGTGGAAATCTGGAACTGTCCTCTCCTGGAGAGCCTTTAGGAGAGCAGATCATCCAGGTCAGGGGATGTGTGGGATCAAATAGGACTTGTTCTGCCACAGGCAAACTCCAAGTTGGGTGAGTCCTTCGGTTTATTTACACAGAGGTACAGGGAACACATGTGTGCGTACACAAGCAAGAAATTTTATATATTGAGTTTAGTTCTGTTTTGAATTTTTACTTTCTGGTAGTTTCCTGAAGAAAAGGTTTATTCTTACTGGTTTATTGCAGTAGGAAAATTGTTATATCCTACTAAATAGATATTTTCGGGTCGTAGTTGCTACTTCTGTGTGCAGATATGATAGATTGACTCTTTTTTTTAGTATGATTTGTCTCATTCAATTCATTTGCTCTGATCTCAGTTTTCAAGGTCTGTACATACAAAAAATAATGTATTTCTAATTAGTTAACTTTCACTTTATATTTACTTAACCTCTGGTTTGAGCAGAAATTTTTAATTAATTAAAAAACCTCTCAAAGCCAGTGCTTTTAGTTAGGTTTGCACAAGGAATTAAAAGTGTGAGTATGTATTAAAAAGGATTAACAAGATATCTTTGGAACAAAATTTCCTTTGTAAGCAAGGAAAGTGTTCATCATTCAGAGCATCAGAAACTGTCCCTGATGTCCTTCAGGTGTGAAGGATGATAGTCACTAACACTGGTTTTTAACTGTTGGTTGGAGGAAGAAAACAACACTTCCTTATCTACTAGAAACTATCAAGTTGTTAAAATGAATTATGCAAACCAAAATACACTTTTTTTTTCTCTAGTCCTAGAAGAGATGATTGCTGTGAAAAGCTGCTTTTATCACCTCAGTCCTGTTTTCAGGTTGTCTTCTGGTGACTAAATTCTAGGACTTTTAAATGCAGTTTGCCTTGGAAACAAACACAACTTGGCTTAACATGGCTTCAGCATTCTTTTTGATTATTCTGCTACTAATGCTAAGCCTAGGCCTTAGCAAGCACCTTTATAAAAGGAAATGCTTTGGAGTAACTGTGAGTTATTTTGAGGGTTGAATCAGGTTTCAAAATTAGGTGTGTTAGATTTCAGTCATACATGTTTATTGAAAGCAAAACTTTGGAGGAAACTGGAAACTGTGACAGAGTAGACTAATACCAGTAAGTGATTTTTATTGTGACCCTGAAAGGTTTTATTTAGCCTGTTTTAGACTGATGAGAAAAGTGAGAATGTTAAGGTCCCTTGCAGAATTTGAGCTGTCTGTGGCTTTTCATCCACTCTCCAAAGCACTTTATTTAATGGTTTACCAAGTGTACAGCCCAGCTAACCTGGCACCTGACTATCTCCAAGAGACGTGGCTTCCCTTGTACTTTTCCATCTTTTGGTTGAAGCAGATTAACTGGCCAAAACAAACCAAAAATCCCTAATCCTGTGGAAAACCTGGCTGAGAAATCAGATGATAACTGGTGCTGGGGAAGACACAAAAGAAGAACTGCTCATTTTGCTGGCCATCATCTGGGACATCTGAGTGTTGTAGAACTGCCCTGCCTGCCACAGTGCCTGCTCTCCTTCCCCAAACCTGATTAGTCAATAAATCACTGCAAGTGTGATCTGTAGTCTTAGGGTTTAAGTAGTTGGAGAGACATGATCTGAATACTGCAGAGAAAATGAATTAATTCACAGTTATTGCCAAGATACTTTAAGGAAGTAACAATTTAAGTCTGTTCATTGCAGGGAGGGGAATTGATTATGGGGTGATAATCTGGTTAGAGGCCATGTTCCCATTTATTTGCTTGAAGAGCATGTCCAGACATCAAGGTTAAGGTCATAACAGTGTTGTCAGTTCCCAACTGTTCAGTTCCTGGAACTTTAAAATAAAATCCACCAAGGTGAAACAATAGCCTGGGGGGAGCATAGGTGCTGAGCTTAATTTGAACCTGGTCAGCTTGAGGTAACCCACCATTCTGTGTACCACTAATCCAAAATTACTTTGCTTTCTGGTGAGGAAGGAACAGAAACCTTTATTAACTACTGAAATAAGAGATTTATTCCAAGAACACCTGTGTGGATGTGAGCTGTGAAACAACAGAAGAGAAGCACCTGCAGGCAGGAGGAACAACCTGCCACAGCACGTAGCTTCATCTTGTAGCCAGCTATTGGAATGAAGGGCTTATCCCAGGGAAGGTACAGGCACAGGGAAAGCCTGATGTCTGGCACCAGGCACCCAGAAGGGTTTTAATCTGTGAGCAGGAGTTGCCTTCACGACAAAAAAAGGGAGAGGCGTGAGTCTGCCTGGAAAACGTGACTGGAAAAGCTTGGTTTGCTCACTCCCCCCTCCCAGCAAATTGCCTGCAAGAGGATCATGCACAGTGGTGCATCATTCCTGTTATCTCCCAGTGTGACTCACTGAGCCATACATAGCAGCACTTCTTTTGAGGAGATTTCTTACTCAGAGCAAGCTGGATGTGGAAACAAAGACTCGGCTGTCAGACTGTTAATGTCACTTTTGCATTAGAATTCCTTGCCGTGACACACGAAAATGTCTAAAAATGGCTTGGCTGTCTGTATTAAACAGGTATTGTCAGGTTAAAAATCCTCATTCGTTTTCTCCTGATTGGATGCTCTTATTTTCATATTATTTATATATTTTTGGGCGACAAGAATATTTGTTGATTGCACTAGGAGATTATTGGGTATTTCAGTGTTTGGATTGCTGGTAATGAAATGTAGCAGGTGGCTTTCAGAGCATGCTTTAGGGTTTTTTTTATTCTGTATTTGTTTCTCCCTTGTATTGCCCAATCATACTCCAAATTAATTCTCTGTGACTTCTTTCTTTTCTCTTTTAGTTGCAAAGGAACTGGTTGTGACATCCAAGTATGGCTTGTAATATTGATCCCTTTTAAGATCCCTCTGTCCTCCTTTTAGAAAAATTGGTTTTCTGGAATGCCACCAGCATCACCCCTCCATATTGTGCATTAATTTAGTACCTTGTACTTCTTTTCTTGCCAAGAAATACCAGCCAAGGCTTTCTTCAAGGTTTCAGTGCTTGCTGCTGGAGCAGCCTCTCTGGCCTTATCCCCAGATGAACTCCAGCCTGAGCATCCTGAGCTGTGTTTTTCTGGTGCTACTGCCAGTGGAATTTTTGTTCCCTGTTTGTTGCTGTAGTAGAGCACTGTGCTCTTTGTTTATGTTGCGTGTTTGTTGACTCAGCTCCCAAGATTTTTAAGTATGCACTGGAAATCCAGGAGTTCTTCCCTGTGTTTTGTGATGTGGGTAATGTATTAACAAAGTTGTGTTGGTAAAATAAATATTCCTGTGTTCTGTTACAGGTTTTGGGATTTGAAGTTGACACGGTGAACTCTGTCCAGTTTTCAAACCACACAGGTAAAATTTTACAGATCTACTCCAGTGTCACTGAACTCACTCAGCATGGGACTCACCTCATCCCATGGCAGTGGAAGGACATTGGTCTTATGTAAAGATATAAACTCTTTGGGAGCCACAAACCAGTTAAAGAGGACATTGGTCTTATGTTTTCACTCACATTTTCATGATAGAGGGTGGAAATGCAATTTTCATGTTTTCATTCAAGTCTCTCAGAAGCCTGAATATGGGAGTAGGATGGATGTGGTAATGTCCATTTCTGCCCTTCAGAGGGTGAGTTTCTTTTGTTAGGCAGTGATCTCATTAAGTCAGATAGTGAAATAACACAAATACAGATAGTGAAATAACACAAATACATTTACACAGCCAGGCATGTGAACAAAGGAGTCTTCAAAATGGTTTTCTGTGAGAGTCACAGTCACATTATCAAATCAAACATCAGAAGAATACAGAGGTAGATGGAATGTTTCCTCACTATGTGCCCATTCAGGTACTACCAAGTATCCCAAAATCTCATTTTGGGGGGAAGAAAGGCCTTAATACCTTTGGGAGTATTTTTATTTAAGCTCTAAGCCTGAACGCAATGCACTCACCTAATATGTTCAGACTTCCTAATACTCACAGTGCTAGAGGACTTGATTTTTTTAAAAGAAACCTGAAATTTATGTTTATTTTAGCAATACCTTTCACCCAAAAGGAGCTCCAAGTGACTTGCTGTTTTTGGATCACTGGAGACTCATGTCTTGGTGGTGGCAGGTTGTTTGAGAGGAGAGCTACTCTTGGTAGAGAAAATCTATAGGTGTCTTCAGAAAATCATCTGGGAGCAAATTCTGGCTTTAACATCTTGGAAAAGAGCAAAAGATGTTTCTGACAAATTAAAAAGAAGGCAAAAGTTGAGGTACTTTTTTAGTATCTCTACAGGTGCAGCTCTATTAATAAACTACTAATTTTGAAACAGAGATCAGACTCTGTTCATGCAGCTTTCAGAAGATTGTAAGATGACTATTATGGAGGGAATTTAGTGTCACCTCGGGAAGAAAAAATTAATGTTTTCAAGGCTGGCTTTAAAGCTACCTCTGCTTGTTTAGGAGAGGCACAAAAAAGGTAATAATTAAACAAGGGAATGAGGCCTTTCCTGGCTTAGGCAAAAATCTGCTTATTTTGCTTGTACCCTTTGGCACAGTACAAAGGTTCTCTTGTGTTTTTCAAAGATACTTAGGTGTGATTTCCGTTTATTTAAAGAATTTACTTAGTTTTGGAGTTTGGGATTTTCTGTTGTTTAGTTTCAATAGCTGGGTAAAACTGTTGTAATCTTCCAGAAATTAGGCAATTTTTTCATGTCAAATTATTCAGTGCTTGAAATGCATGAGCACATGTTGTTTGTTGGCTTTTTGATTCAAGATTAAATCAGCTTTATAGGGCACTGCAAGAGCTTAATAGAAGTTTTATAGACCATAAACTGAATGTGTCTCAAGATGGGAAAATTACATTATCAGTAGGGTGACCAGGTTCTTAAAACAAAAAAGAAGATTTTAAATTTGTTTTTAATGATATCACAGCTAAGGAAAGGTTACCAATGTTTCATTCAAGGTTTGGCAGACAGTGGAAGGAACACTAAATTTGTGGTTCTTCCTCCCACATGAAGACTGAAATGAGCATCCCAAACCCAAAATATCTAACATATCACAAGTCTTTAAAATACTGGAACTACTCCTGATGTTTAGGAGTCACTTTTGTTTTGTTTTGGGGTTTTGGGTGGGGTTTTTTTATTTGTTTGTTTGTTTGGGGTTTTTTTTTGTTTGGGGTTTTTTTGGTTTTTTTTTTTCTTTTGGGGGGGTAGGAGGGGTTTCTGTATTTTTTGTTCATTTTTTTACTGAATCTGTTAAAAAGTCCCAAAGTTTGCCACACAACCTCTTGGTTTTGGGAAGCAGAGCTTGTGTCTGGCACTGTCCTGCAATGCACAGGAATTGTGTGTAGGGTGAATGGGTGAATTGGTTTTCCTATAAAAACAAAATTTTATAAGAACCATTTCTGTCGTCATCGTTAAAGCTGGAGGACAAATTCCTCCTTCAAAATCTGGCTGTGAACTTTAGTTTCTGGAAGAATGCCAGAGGAGCACAGGTGGAAGAATGTGTGGGGTTTGGACATGGTATCCTTTCTTTCCTTCTTCCCCTGTTTTTAAATTTGGAATTAGCAGCAAATAAAATGCAGAGAGAATTTATGACTAACAGACTTTGATGAATCATTATTGCTCTTTTTTTGCCCTGTCTACAAATTAGTAAGATACCACAGGCCTCTTTCTGCTGACTCCTGCTCAGAAAATGCAGCTTTCTTTAGTCTCTGATAATCCTGAAATTTGGAAAATGTGCTTTGAATCAGTGCCCCTGGGAGAAGAGTTTGTCATGTTGCTTCGTGAGGAACTTCAGTGATTAGAGTGACTCACACTTGAGTGGCATCATGCTCCACATACAAATAAAAGAAGCTGTCATGCAGCCTATTAAGACTGTGCTCTTTATGCTATATTAATATACTCCTTGCAGAAGCATCACCTCATATGATGTGCAAAAATAAAAATCTAAATTTATTTTTAATTGTATAATTGATATTTTTTTGGGGTGCCTTTTTAATTCTTCAGTGATTTCCAGTTCTGTTTCTCATTGGTAGGTTAATTTTCAGCAATAATGTGCTTACCCTGCCATCCAAATCCTACCTTTGAAACAGCTCTGGAACAAATAGCCTGGAGTTTTTTTGTTACTTTTCCTTTTATTCTTGAGCACGTTTGACTTCCACTTAGTGGATGTGCAGTAGGTGGCTGGGTTGGCTGGTAGGTCTAAGACATGAGAAATTACAATTATATCTTGATGTGATTGTGCACAGTCTGCCCACCCAGGTGATTCATTCACCCCTGTGTGTGCAGGGCAGAAAGAAAAGCCTCCACTTGTGCCTGACACTGATAACATTTTACTCCCACTCTGTGACCAGCTATAAAAAATCCAGTGGGGAATTTGGGACTTCATTTCTGGTTTTGTTGAAGGCCTCCTGGTGGCTACAGATGAGTCATGTGCTCAGAGCAGGTTGTCTGCTGGAGTGTGCAATGTGAATTTTGTGACACAGCTGGGCCCAGATTCCCTGTCCATCATGGGCCTTAAACACTACAACTTTCTTCCTTTTTCCCATGTGAAATTCTTTGTTACTGGAGTCACTTGGAGTAGTTTTGCAACGAGCACCACAGGAAGAACTCAAACCTCAGAACAGAATGTTCTGGGTTGGAAAACAAAGGAATCTTACATGCTTTGCTATACTAAAAGGGTAGCTTGTTTTTCTGTTGCTGTGTTGGTCAGTTGGGTTTTGTTTTTTTTTTCTTCTGATATGCCTGGTAATTTCATTTTCTTTCTTCCTTGTTTTTGAAAGTAATTAAGAGGATTATAAATACACTCCAAAGGAAAAAAAAAAGCAGAGGATTGCAAGTATGTAAATTCATCTTGGGGGAAGTTTTAGCTGCCTCTCTTGGTTGTGGTTTTTGTTACTTTATTTATTTTTCATACCAATGTCCAATGAACCAGGACATTTCCTTGGAGACTGGATGAATATGTTCATCTCGCCAAGGGAGATGCAAGCCGCCAAGGGAGATGCAAGCTAGAAATAAGGAGGAAGTATTTTACAGAAAGAGTAGTCAAATACTGGAATCATCTACCCAGGGAGGTCGTGGAGTCACCATCCCTCGAAGAGTTTAAAAAAAGACTGGATGTGGCACTTGGTGCCATGATCTAGTTGAGGTATTAGAACATGGGTTGGACTCGATGATCTTAAAGGTCTCTTCCAACCTAGAATTTCTGTGATTCTGTGTGATTCAGTTTAGTGACATGAGATGTTGTATCTCACTTGTTTGTCATTGCCTTATCTGCTAAAAGCAAATAGATAGCATGTAATTGCAATAAAAGATAATAACCCAGGCAGAAGGGGTGTAAGGTTATTTAAGTGTTTATGTTCATCTGTGTTTGAAGTTATTACAGACGTGGGAGACAAATGCAGTCTGAGCCAAGTGGGGTTTTGAAGAGCTGTGTCTTGATTTGCAGTGTTCTCTCTGCTCTCTCAGACCAGCAATAAGGGAAATTTTCTGGTGGTTTTGTACCCAAAACAAGGAAGACTCAGCTTTCTTCCTTTCTGCCTTTCCCCTTTAAAGATAGCCCCTCTTCCTGGGACTCCATCCTCCAGTTCATTAAACCCTTTTTGAGCATGAGTAACTGGCTTTTTCTTCTGTCTTTCTGCTTTTTTGGTGTTACATTCTGCCAGGAAAGTAGGATAAATGCAGGGTCATGGGATTTGCCCTTTTTGTTTGTCATGTTACATGAAATTACCCTGGGGAAAGGGCATAGGGGGTTCTCATCTTGCTGCCAGTTCTGATTTGGTTTGGTTGTTGCATGAACATAATTCAGTTCCTAGTGACATCACAGTTCTCTGCAGCTCCAGTGAAGGCATTCCCTTTTATTTTTAATGTCTCAATAGCTGGGGCTTCCCTGAGACTTTCCCTAGGGCTTTGTTTTTAACTCTGGCTGTCATGTAGTTAGACTTCAGGTTGTGTTACACATTACCAGATAATTAAAAGGATCCTCAAGTTACCTGTGGAAGTCATTGCTGCAGAGCTCAGACAACGTCCCTGCCCCATGTGGGTGACACCAACTGCAGAGATTAGCTGGGCTGCTGCCTAAAGTTGAGTTTTTGTATTTCTTTCTCTCCCTCAGTGGAGGATCAGTGTAACATGAACCCTGTGCACTGACCATTTAACACAGCTTGACATGGGAAGGTGAACTTTTGGTTAAGTAGTGAATTTACAGGGTCTTTGTAGGAGTGGCTCCTGAAAGTATCCAGGTTGCCTGGGTCATCTATCATAGTTATTTTTATGGCCATGTGTAAGGTAAATATCAGAACTTTTTGCCTTGATTCTGGGTGAAAAGTGCCCCCAGTTTCCTTGGTGGCCCCAATGGAAGAACTCTGTTGTTGTAAATGCAGGCAACCTGAACAGGGGAGAGAATGATGCATCTGACTCCATGTTCTCAGAAAGCTAATTTATTACTTCATTATGCTATATTATATTAAAGAATACTATACTATACTAAAGAATACTTCTTTATCCTTTAGAATAAAAAATACTTCCTGAATGCTAAAAAGATAATAATGAAAACTCGTGACTCTTTCCAAAATCCCAACACAGCTTGGCTCTGATTGGCCAATGAGTGAAAACAGCTCACCCCAGAATCCAATGAAACAATCACCTGTGGGTAAACAATCCCCAAACACATTCCACATGAGCACAACACAGGAGAAGTAAATGAGATAAGAATTGTTTTCCTTTTTCTCTGGGGCCCCTTGCTGCCTTTCAGCTTCCCAGGAGAAAAAACCCTGGGCATGTTCAGAGGATGTGAATGCCACATTCTGTTGTGTCTCTTTACTGGCTTTTCAGTGCTACAGAGGCTGGGAGAGAGAATAGGACAGATTATTTCTGTGTGATGCTGCAGATGTGACACAACAAATATCTGCATTTGTGTTAAATAAACCAAACCTTGGATTTACATACACTCAGGGGTTCTTCAGATCAGAAATCCCGTACTTTGTCCCTTTCTTCACAGGGACTTTGTCAGCAGCATTTTCCTGGGTGGCTGATGTGAGTCAGGCCCCCAGCCAGCTGGCAGCAAGTTGTGTTTTAGAGGCTTGGCCTTTGTGAGCTGAGGAGAGCAAAATGATCCATCTGCTCACCATACCGTGGGTCTGTTTGCATTCACAAGAAGGAAATCTGAAAAATGTGCTTATCCCAGGCTCTAGACACCTTTTGGCAGTCACCCTAATAAGTCAGTTTAGAGTGACAATCAAAGCCAACAGTTTTCATCTCAGAATTTTTTAACTGCAAGAGCAGAAGTTAAAACAAACAAAATACCATTGTCTTTACCCAGGGGAGGTATGGGAGAGGATGCCTCACTTCACCTTTCACTTTTCCTCATTCCAGTTAATAAAAAGATAAGCCTTTTAACAAACTGTGAATTTATGGAGATTAAAAGTGTTAAATTGTGGATACCTCATCCAGTATCCTGGAGGAAGCCCCATTCTTACATACAAAGGAGTGATTGGTGCATCTAGATGGGCAGGCTTTGATGACAAGGTGCAAGGTGCATTTACATTTTCCAACAAATGTTTAGATTCTGTTAAGGGAGATATTTTTTATTTTCCTTTGAATTGGCTGCCATGGACCTTGGTCCTTGTTTGCTGGAATCAATTGAGTTTATCCCAAGTAACTTCCACCTTCCATCTGCTCTCCATTCTCAGCTGAGCATATTTCCTTGTAATTCTTAGAGATCATTCAAGGATATATGGAGTATATGGATATTATTTATCTGTTTGTAGTGTCTTTCTGCTACTCCTTTCCTCCTCCTCCAGGATCCTCAGCACTGAAGCTATGCTATTTTTGGAAGAAAGTCTGTCAGGTGGCCCTGTACATTTAAAGACCATCAATGGCAGTGTTCTGCTGTGGTCACTGTTTGTGACATGCAGGTCCCAGTGGATGCTTTATCTGATGGGTGCAGGCCTCTGTCCAGACAGATCTATAAGCCTATTAAGATTGTCATCTAACTGTCAATATTTCCTCTTTTTTATATATAGTATAAGATAGCAAAAATAGATTATACTGACACCCTCCTCCAGTGAAATCTAAACCATATGTTTTTCCACCTCCACACAGAAAAGGGATAACTTGCAGAAGCTCTATGGGAAACCTTGCAGGAGCTTGTGTGTGCTCAGCTTGATTTGCTGTTAAATAGACACTCTCAGACTGCAGTGTAGTCACTTCAGTTCCTTTGGGAGGCAGGGGTGCTAAGGAGAAGTTGAGCACCCAACCTGTTCTGCTGACAGCAGCTTTCACTCAGCACCAGCATTTCACAGGAGGGGAGGTGAAAATCCTTCCTGTGCTGATACTGGATGTGTGGTCCCTCCATGTGTATCATCTGTGTGATCTGAAACAGAAGATCCATCTCTTGAGAGCTGCCCTGGTGTTTGTTTTGCAGGCTATGCCCACTGGAAGGGTCAGGTGCTGAACTCAGATGAGCTGCACGAACTTTACGAAGGGCTGAAGCTGAACAAGGTCAACCGCTACGATTATGTGCTCACAGGTAAGAAGAGCTTGTTCTCTGCAGCTCCCAGCAGGTGTAAACAGGGCTGAAGACATTTAAAACACATATCCCTCCTTGTTGCAAGCCAGGCAATTAAAATTTCAGCTGTATATTGTAGTCTGAACTGGCTCGTGCTGTTCAGTTTGGAACAGCTGGGAGGTTGTAACTGGGCAGGTGAATTGATCCCTGGTGTCATTTACAGACTTGTACAGGCCAGGCATGTACAGGCTCACTTCATATTTTGGGAGTGCCTCTTTTGGAACAATGGATCAGGAATGTCAGAGTAGTATTTTTAAATTTATTAGGAAGACATGAGTTTAACCCTTTCTCCTTAATCTGCAGTGCTAGCACTCTGTGGTACTGCAGCATGATTTTATAAACAGTTCTCTTGATTTTTTTCTGTCCTTGATCTTTAAGGCTCAGTGCTTTGGACAGTGACAAAGTTTGAGTAGAGCTGGGTCTTTGCTTTGACTGTCATATATCTTGATTTTTTGCTCTTGTTACTGTGTAGGTCATCTGAGTGAATACAGGTGTAGGTCATCTGAGTGAATACAGTTCTGCAGTGTTTTCCTCTGCTTGCCCTAAGTGTTTATAAATACAGGCAAAGAGAACTTCTTGTAGAATACTTCATAGAAAGGAGAGATTCTACAAGCAGTTTTTATTAAAAATTTCTCCTCACCCAATTCCTGCTTCTCAAAAGTAGGTTACTGATCAGATTTCACCTCAGTAAGAGCTGTGCATCTGGTTTGGATAACAGTATCAATTTCTTACAGGAGTGAACAGGGACTTTTTAAAGGTAAGCAGAAATACATCACCAGATTTGATTATTTCATGGCTTCCACATGTAGGAAAGTTCTTTACACACAGGGAAAACTGGAAATTTTAAGTGCATGGGTTACAACTCCAAAGCAGTCATTCTGGGTGAGGCATGTCAAAGAGTTACTGTCAGGGTTTTTTCAAGGAATATATCCAAAATAAGGGAGACTGAAAGCAAATAGATTGAACTAAGGTTAAGAAATTAATTTTGGCATTAATGGGTTGTTTGTTTTTGAGAAATAGATAAACAACCTTTCTTTCCTGGAAGGAACTCACACAGAGAACACTTCCAGGAAAAGCACACTGTATAGTAGGAGTTTTCAGGAGATGTTAGTGTGCAAAATTTATAAATAATATTTGAGTATTCTTTTAGCCAGAAATGTTCCCTTTTTATTTCACTTCCAACTCTTGGAAAAGACCTCTACTCCTTTCTTATCACTGGCAAGATGGATTTAAGAGATTAAAAATGGTAGAAGGAAAATAGAAATCTTCAGCAAAAAGGAATTTGGGAGAAAAAGGGATTATTTATTAATAAAAGTCTTTTAAAATAGGATTTTTTGTGTGTTGTTCAAGTTTGCTTTAAAATCTCATTTGCTGCAGCCATTTTCAGTATGAACAAAAAGAAGGCATGGGTGGAAAGAGCAGTAATTTCTGAACATCTAATAACACTTTTTGTGTTTTAGTCTTCAGCTGCACTGTGGCTGAACTTAAAATCCTTTTTTTTTTTTTTCATTCAGGGCCAAAAGTCAGGTTTTTCTCTTTAAACAGACATTCACTAGAGTGCACAAGTATACTTTGTACCTCAAACAAGCTGGATATGATCACTTAAACACTGCAAAGCAATTTATCAGCAGGTGGGGTTTGGCTGTTAATTGTCTGATGATTGTAGATAGCTCAGCTGAGATTAAAATTATTATCTTTAGGCCAATAATACAAAGTAACACTCCATGGACTTTTTGGGACTGTTAGCTATTTGTAGATCTTCTTGTATTTGTTTCATTTACAGTAAGACACTCAAGGTAAGAGATAAATTGCAGTTCAGTGTAACAGTTTCAAACACCTCTGTCAGTGATGTACAGTATTATTTTCAGTACTATTATTTACTTATTATTATTATTATTATTATTATTATTATTATTATTATTATTATTATTATTATTATTATTATTATTATTATTATTATTATTATTATTATTATTATTATTATTATTCCAGCCAGTCTGCCATCACAGGTAATTTTAAAAAAATATTTTCTTGACTCTTTGGACTGATTGTCAGCATTTCATGGATAAAATCCAGAATTTTGGCAAAAAAAAATTTCCATTTCTTTGCAGCACCCAAGAATTGATCAATTTTTGAGTTTAAAAAAAATCTCCAAAATCTACTTTTTAAATGTAGTTTAAAATGTTTTATTAGAATGGACACTTCAAAGGACATTGAAAGA
Organism: Molothrus aeneus; assembly: GCF_037042795.1. NCBI lineage: Eukaryota > Metazoa > Chordata > Aves > Passeriformes > Icteridae > Molothrus > Molothrus aeneus. The sequence continues at coordinate 111,564,184 of NC_089647.1, read as the reverse complement.
TGCTGCCCTGCTAAAAATAATAGTATTAAATCAGAGAATCACAAAATATGCTGAGCTGGAAGGGACCCATAAATATTGAGTCCAGCTTATGGCCCTGCCCAGCACCATCCCCAAGAAATGACCTACAATAAATTAAAATCAAATTGATAATTCATAAATGTTGTTAATAAAGTTAATACATAAATATATAAATTAAGGAACATCTATAAAATTTAAAAACTAGTGTTTCAATAAGAATATTGTGGTGCTAGCATTGTGCCTGGGGCTTTGGAATACAGTAAAACTTATTTCCAGCTTCTTTCACTGCCAAGCCTGAAAAATAGGAACTTTATTGATATTTTGGAAATTGCTCTAAAATTATCAAGGTTAAATCTCTATTGCAATTATGTGTTGGACTCTTATCAGCAGGAACACTATTAATAATAAAAAATTGCTTCAAGACAGAGTATGAGAAAAGTATATGGAATTTTAATAAATTTCTGTTTACTGCATGAAAAATAATACTGATCAAAATATTGGTTTTATTAAAAGGAATGTTTTTTCCTTCTAGCCTGACCTTTGTTCATATATGTTCAAGCATTTTGAAGTTATGCCTTTCCTATACAACACTGAAGTTAAGCCTTTCCTATACAACACTCTTAGTAAATGGATTTTTAAGGTTAAACTTGTAGTTGTGCAAGCACTGCCTGAATTTGTATTCCAACCTGTTATTCCTGAGTCAACTACTGAAAGAAATGTCTTTGTTCTAAAAATGCATTTATCCAAAGAATGAGAAGTATGCAGCATTCCTATCCAAAACTAAAAACAGCAAAAGTGTTCATGAAATTGGACTTCAAAGTTGTCTTTTTTTTTTCTTTTCTTGAAAGGGTACACAAGAGACACATCATTTCTGGCAATGGTGGTGGATATTGTCCAGGAGTTGAAGCAACAGAATTCTAACCTTGTGTATGGTAAGCATGTGCATTATAATCCTTCCTGCTTCCTCATTGAGTATGCTCATCATTTTCACATTTTAGGATAGAAACACTTTTCTGATGTTACACAACATTTCTGATCTGTCTGGAGCCAGCTGGGCCTCCAGTGATCTTTCATTTCAGCTTTAGGTGTTGAGGGAGTTGGGTTTTTATCTCTCTATTTGCTGCTTTTCAGTGTGGTTGTTGCATTATGCCATCCAAAGGAGGGTGTGCCTTGAGGACTGGTTATCTGTATCCAGGAAAAAATAAAAATCCCATCCAGCTGCTGCTGCTGATACAGAGGCTGTTCAGAGTTCAGAACAGCCACAGCTCAGTACAGAACACAGTTCAGAGGCTGTGTGTGCTGGCAGATGAAGCCTCTCCTTGATTTCCAAGTCAGCCAGAGCAGGACAGGCTCTCCCATGTCACCCTGCCATGGTTCCATGTAAAATCTCAGAAATGTCCTGCTTTGCCTCATAAGTTTCATGATTTACCGTGAACTCCAGGGCTTTTTTAGCTCTGCTGCTTTCTAATATTCCCTAGCTATCCAGGGAGCAGGAGGCTCCAGCAGCTGTTGTCTCTAATATGTCACATCAGGCTTCAACCTGGGAGAAAAGATTTCTTCTCTTCCCTTCCTTCCTTTCTTGAGTGTTTTGGGAATTTTGAACATAACCAGGCTTGAATTTCAGCTGATAGGGCAAAGTCAGTGAGGATTTAGTGGGATAAAAAGCTGGGAATGATGGTTTGAGCTGTCATCTTCAGGCTCAGTAAACAGTGTGGCCAGGAAACATCTAGAATGATAGGCAGGATTTGCAAGGTGTTGTACTGAGCAGTGATACCTGATTTAAAATTAACAAAGCATAGGTCTTAATTAGCAAAATATAGCAGAGAAATCTTGTCTGGGTTTTGTTGCTTTTTAGCCTTTATTTACACAATTGGATTGTCAAATTCTTCATAGCCTTGTGTGAAAGCTAAGGACTCTTCTGGGGTATGAACAGAAAGAGACATCTCACTGTGCAGAGCAGGAAGGAAGTGGTCAGGTGGTGGGAGCACAACGAGGCTTCTAAGATCCTGTATGTTTAATAAATAGATTCTAACATAAAGAAAATATTTTTTAAATGTAAAGCAAATTGCCCTCTTTTTATTCATAGAAACTTCCTGAAATACTGACATTGATTTGATATCTTTGGATTTGTGCTTCTTTTTGATCTTGCTTAAAGATCTTTTAATACAATGAACAATGTTCCTTTTTGAAGTGCAGTGCTAGGCTGTTTTCATCCTCACTGAGGACTCTTGGAATGTGTTGTTAGTACTGCTGGTGATCCAGAACCTGTGCCAAACATGTGTTAATATCATTACACCAAGTACTTTGGCATGAATTGTCTTGTTGTTTCATTATAGTACTTTCTTTATTTCATACACACACAGCGTTTTGGTGTGTACATTTGGAATATATTTTTTCACACTAAAGTAAAAATAGGACTCTTTTCAGAGCTGTTATCTTCTCCCATTTTCTCCCCTCCATCCTACCATTCCAGACAACTTTTTAAGACACATGACCTACTCTTTCAAAACTGGCAGCCGCCAGATACAAATTTCACTGTGCTACAAGAGCTGTGAGTGTGTGTAAGCTTTGAGGTGCTCAGTGCTCTTCTGTAGCCACCACTGTTACCTAAAATTTCCCCCTCCCACCAGGGTCTTTATAACTGCACCCTATTTCTAAACCTAATTTTTTTCCAGTGTGTGATCCAGTGATGGGTGACAAGTGGAATGGAGAGGGCTCTATGGTGAGTACTCTTCTGCTTGGATTCTCTGAGTAGTGAATGTTTGTGATATAAAGATGTATAAAGATTTATTATTTTTTAAACAACTACAAAAAAAAAAAAGGTGCTTTACCTAAGTGTGGCTTTGGGTCCCAGCATCATGTAAATTTGTACTTAAATTTCTTGGTTTTGAATGAGATTGGTATCTGGAAAGAATGACAGCTGCCCAGCCCTGGGATTTCTGGCTCTCTCCTGAGACAACAGATCTTGTCCACAGGAAAATATCCCCCCATCCCTGTTTCTCTGGAGTTCTCTCATCATCTCTCCAGAGCTGTGTTCTGGCTGGTAGCCTGGCTGCCACTGTCAGTCATCCTGGGAATTGACACAGCCCTGAACCTAAATGAAGATGACTTATTTCATGTGGGATCTGACAGCTGCTGGGCTCTGGGCTGGGATCAGTGACAGAAAGGTCCTGTGTGCCAATACCAGGCTGCATACTGACAAGAAAACCATTCATTTTTAATCAAAAATATTTGAACAAAACATTTTGGTTTGTAGGTAAGGAGATGAGTGAGCTGGGACACTCTATTTATTTCCTAATGCTGCTGAGTCACATTGGTGAGAGAGAATTGAAAGTTCCTCACCCAGGCATCATTTCCTGTTAATTCTGCCAGTTTAGGTTCATCTGCTTAAAAATGGTGCTTCCCATCTCCTCCAGGGAAGAAAGGGCTGATGGTGACAGTGTCCCCAGCTGGAGGATGCTCTGCCACTGCAGTTGCAGAGCTTGGAGCTGTCAGGTCACTCAGTGGCAGCAGGAGTGGTGGTTGAGGGAAGGAGAGCTGCAGTCCCACATCTCACACACTGCTGACAGCTTCTGACACTGGTTTTTTTCTCCCCAGTATGTGCCCGAGGATCTCCTGCCAGTCTACAGGGACAAAGTTGTACCTGTTGCAGATATAATCACTCCTAACCAGTTTGAAGCTGAGTAAGTGCTTATTTCCTTTTCTAGCCAAATAAACTTGTGGAAAAAAGCAGGGAACAGCGATGCCCCTTAATTTTATTTGTCTCAATTTTATTTGTCTCAATATAGTGCCTTATGTATGTATGTATGTATGTGTTGGGTTTTGAGTTTCAGCTGTTAGTTTTAAGTGGTGTTTTTCAGATGGCCTCAATTGCTGAATGTTGAAAACAATTAAAAATACAGGAGTTATGTGAAGAAAAGGTTCTTCTTGTTTTCTTCAGTGTCTCATTTTCATTATTATTTCTTATTATCTCCAGAGGCCTGTTTCTTGGACAGGTTAGAAAAGTACCTTCCCCATCCTTACCCATAACTATGAAAATTTTTATTATGTGCCAAAATATCAGAACTGACATAGTTCAGTTCAAATTCCTTCCCCCCCCCAAAAAAAAAAAAAAAATTATATTCAGAATTACCACCGTGGCAACATCTCAGGGGAGCTAAGAATTTAAATGTCTCCTCCTGCCCTGTCTACACAGCTGTGACTCTTTGGTCAGGAGATAATCTGTGGTGGTGCAGCACAGGCTGTGCCCTAAAGGGAGGGCAGCAGCTACATGGGAGAGGAGGGAGAGAAGACACTTGTGAGGGGATTTTTGTGATGCAGGGATCTCTGGAGGAGGCAGGGTGGGACTGGTGTGAGTGCACTGTGTGTCTGTGCACGTAGCCCTCAAACACTGAGGTCTGCTCCAGCAGACCATGCAGCCACAGATGGGTTTGGCCTGTTTGGTGCAGTCCCAGCTTTCCTCCTCTGAAAGGGCAAACAAAAATTCACTGCCTGGAGAATTCCTGCTCTTTTAAGGTGTCTGTTTCATTTTCAGGTTACTCACAGGCAGGAAGATTTACACAGAAAAAGATGCACTGGAGGTAAGTGGGCAAGGGGTGGGTGGGGTGTGTGACATCTCTCTGCATTCCTGCCTGCAGTGCTGCACTTTGCCTCCAAACTTGGAGTCACTTTGGCCTCTGTCCTTGCCATGTGTTTATCATTAAACCTTGTACACTTCAGGCACAAAATAATTCCTGTTTTAGTGTCAGAATTCCAAAGAAACTTCCCAAAAGAGCTCCAGATAAAGGGATTACAGTGGTAGTGAGTACATCTCTCTGAACTTGCTTTATGCAGTGAAGGAGGAGTGGCAAAAAAAATTAATATAATTTGATATGATATGATATAATATGATATGATATAAATATTATGATATAATAATATCCACAGAGTGGATTATTATATATAATATTATATTATATATATTGTATAATAATACATAATAGTATATTATATAATAAATATTATATATAATATTTATTATATAATATATATTTTATTATATATTTATTAAATTTTTACTTTATTATATATGTAATAAGTTATTATATAATAAATATTATATTATATTATATTATATTATATTATATTATATTATATTATATTATATTATATTATATTATATTATATTATATATAATAATCCACTTTGTGGATATTATTTGATTGGGGTGAAAACCCCAGGGCACCCCAGGAACCTGTTTGGGGCTCTGCTGCCCACATTTAGCAATGCTGAGTGTAAGGACAGCTTTTCTTCCTTCTCCCAGATAAATCCACAGCATTGACAGCTGCTGTCATTGCTGTCATTGCCATACAGAGCTGATAGATGATCTGCAAATATATTGCATGGAGGTGTAATGATTTGCCCTTTCACACAAAGTGAAGAAAATGAAAACCTGTAGGGCTTGGTGGTGAAGGACAAAATAGAAATACACTTTTATTGATGTCTTGAGAAGGGCTGAGCTCTTTGTTTTGTTGGCTACTCAAGGGCTTTCATAATGGACTGATGTAATTCCCTGCAGTTTGGTTTTGAACTTCAAAAGAACACAAAATCTTTAAACAAACAGCAGCTGCAGTGGCACCCTGGAGAGTAGCTGGGGATCTATGTTTGCAGCCCAAATGTTTGTTGTTTTTTTTGCTGTAGCAATGTCCAACAACATGTGTTGGTCACCATCCCTTCACAGCAGGAAGCAGCTACAGAAATCTCATCTCTCTGAATTTCTACTGCCCCTAGTGCTGCATTACCCCACTGTGCTGGGTGAGGATGATGAGCTGTGCTTCGTGCCAGTAACAGCAACCTGCAACTCAGTTCTCTTCTCATCTCACCAGTGGAACCAGTCTTGAGAAGAACATATTTAGCTGAGCAGCCATTAGTTTTAAATTTGCATATTTCAGCTGCAAACCTGAGTTGCTTGTGCTAAACAGTTTTGCCAATTAGTCTTCTGACTGATTAATACCATAGCTCTGATTTGTGATGGGCTTTAAAAAAGAGATGGAATTATACTTAGAAATGGAAACATTTTTAAAGAAGTTGTTTGGAGGATATTATACTTTAATCTGTCTGTGTTTCCAGCTACCTGTCATTTATGGGTCTGAGCAATACTCCATGCTGGAATTTGTCCCTTTTAAAGGTGGTAGAAATTCTGGCATTGATTTCCATGATTTCATGCTTGCTTTCCTTTCCTTAACAAGACCTGTGATGGCAGTAGTGTCTTCTTACATAAAATTAAGCATGATGTAATATTAATGTAGAAAGGACTAAGTCCTACAACTAGAGACAGTGGAGGTTAGGGTCCTGCTGGATTGTGACTGAGGAATGAAATTTAGTTTCCTATTCCTGCACAGACTGATTGTGTCAGTGTGTGCTGGTGGATTTACTGCTTCTCCAAAACCCCACTGATGTCTGTGCAAAGAGGTCTGACAGCTGAAGAAACTTGGAGGCTTAGACAAGAAAAAAAAGCAATAAAGTATTAAAAAATAGCAGAAATAAATCCTTATCATTCAGCTGCTCATGAGTCATCGCTAGCCTGAGAGGGTTTTTAGTTAAACTCTTCTGGGAGAATTAATATTTTATCCATGTTTTATACTAAACTCATTATTGAAGTCATTCTTTTTTCTGTGAAATCAAAATCACTTCTGTCTGTAACAACCAATTGTGATGTCAGAAGTAGAGTATTAATGAGTTTAAGTGAGGAGCACAGAGTGGAAATACATCTGCAAAGGTATATAATTTACAGCTGTAGTTTGGGGTTTGAAACAGAATGAGAAAAGAAGATTGAGATGGACACACTTGTGCCTCTGATTTAGCTTTTTTTAATTTTTGGTAACTCTAAAAGTAGTAGCTAAATAAGATTTCATGACCTGGAGTTTCTGGCTTTCTAGAAAATGCTTCAGGATACCAGCTCAGGTACACGTGTCTGTATTTTATTCTCTTATTCTTTTGATAGTATGTTCTGAAAACATGATGCAGGCAAAAATTCTGATCACAGCTGAAACAGAGTATTTTTTCCAGAGGGGCATCCAAAGATAACACAAACAGAAATGCTTGTATATTTTAACAAGTGTGTACATTTAAATGTGGATGTTTTGATTCCCCTAGTTCAAAGTAATGCCCCTAATTCAAGTGGATTATTTGAATAGAGACTGGGGCTTTTTTCTCTTTACAAAAGATGCCAAAATTAGGTGTTTGTTAAAAATCCTCAGTACTATGAATGAAAGTTTAATCCACACATATTGCAGTCACTGATTCCTGCCTTTTTGCACACTGAAAGGTAATGGATATGCTCCATGCCATGGGACCAGAGACTGTGGTGATCACAAGCTCAGATCTACAGGCACCTCTAGGAAATGACTACCTGATTGCTCTGGGAAGCCACAGAAAAAGTAAGTGAAGAGCTCCTTCCTTACCTGTGCTCTCTTCTAACCTGTCTGTGCTTGCAGTTACTCCTTCAAGAAGAAATTCCATCAGGCCCATCTGCATGGAAGGAGCACAGATTCCTTAGTGAGCCCCTTGTCCTGCAGTAATAAATATCAGGAGTGTGAGACTGGGGCTGCTCCATGAGGGAGGACAGGAGCTGAGTGTGATCCTAGCCCTGGCAGGACTCTGTCCCCACCCATGGGACCTGAATAAGGTCAGCAGGACAGGGGGTGATGGCAGACAGGTCCCAGTGACAGTCCAGAGGCAAGGCAGGTCTGAGATGAATCTGGAAAATTCAGTAAGTACATCAGGACAGCAGGGCTGGGCACAGGAATATCTGCACCATAGCTCAGATGCCCAGGCCTGAGCTTCATGCAGCCCCTAGGCAGAGGAGGAGGAGGAGGAGGATGTCCTAGGCAAGGTTTTTTGGGACTCTTACAGCCCCTGGTACTGACCCTGGTGGTAAGGATGTAAAACAGGAACTTGGCATGTTTGAATGCTTTTCTGAAAAGTCACTCTGTCCTTCCTGTTAGCAGATTGTTCCTCCCTTGATAGGTTATAAAATACCCTCCTGCTTCTTCTCTGTGTCCCCTTTTGTGCTGTCACCAGGATTCACTGTGTGTTCACACAGTGTTTCCACTTGATGCTTACAGTTATGAGGGATGAAAAATGAAGGTAGTAGCTCCCTCCTTCCTCTTAAATGAAGTATGTACAGTGTAGAAGTTGTAAATGCTGTCCCAAGCTGGCCAAGTTTTGGAAGGCTGTTCTTTTAAAAAAGCTGGTACAAAGATTGCAGTACTCCTTTATGTTCCTAACAGCAAAGGAATTCAAATCTGATGATGATTTTTAAGAAGATTTCTTTTTAAATTCTAGTGATTGCTATTGTATTAGTGGCTGGGTTTGTCACTTAACTGTGGATCTGTGTTGTAGCTAAAGCAGATGGTACCAGGATAACACAGAGAATTCGGGTGGAGTCTCCCAAAGTGGATGCTGTCTTTGTGGGAACAGGAGACTTGTTTGCTGCTATGCTTCTGGCATGGACACACAAGCACCCAAACAATTTGAAGGTGGGGAAGAAGTTACACATCTCTCTGCAAGTTTGGACCGTGTTTCTCCTGAGTTTTTTTAAAAACTTCTGATCTGTGACATTATTTAAATATTGTCTTCTGCTTTGGCTTTTTTTTTCCTCACCTCAGAGGAAAAGCCACAGAATTTCCCTTTTGCCAAAAGGGACATTAAACAGTCATATTTCAGTTAGCTTGATTTTGTAATTTTGCCAAATAAGATATTGTTCTTTCTAGAGAGACAGACTGCATCCATGTTTACAATTACATTTTTTATCCTCACTTCATAATAAGCACTGAAAATAATTTCTCAAATCCATATTTCTGTTTCTTTCCCTTAAGGACCCAGAATTCTTGATACAGTTACAATTTCTAATACCTGTTTTGGGAGAATTAAGAAAAAAAAAATTATCCCAAACTCTGCATTGCATAGTTGTCATCATGTTTGTTTTGTCAGTCATGTTTTCCTCTTAATAGCAGTGTTTTTTAAATAATATTAAGTAAAATTAAGTAATATTAAAGTAGGTAGCTGAAGTTTTACTGAACCCTAAATATGTTGTTGCAGGTGGCATGTGAAAAGACTGTGTCAGCCATGCAGCATGTTCTGCAAAGGACCATTAAGAGTGCAAAAGGTAAATTAAATTCATCCAGACCTCATTCCTGTGTGTTTGGATTGGCATCAGAAGAAATATTCAAGGAGATTTCTGGGTTTCCTGACTAAAGGCATCCCCTCACTGCAGAGGCAGGCAGAGAATTCACAGAATGAGAGCTTGGTAGTTTTGTGTGCATGTTCCTGCTGTGTCCTCCAGGGCCATTTTTGACCAGAGCTGACTGCAGATGTCACTGTTTAGCTTGTGCTGGGTGACAGTCGTGCTGACTGTGCCTGACTCAGCTCTGCAAACCTGGCAGAACTCGAGGAGATGTTTGCTGAGTTTGGTGTGCCAAAAAGCTCCTGCTTCAGTGTAGCTCACCCACTCTCCCTCTGAGTGTGTTTAGCACTGAGAGGGGTGTATCAGCTAATCAATTTCTTGGCTGTGTTGGCCCATGTGAGGAGTGATTTTGTTTTTTTCAGCTTCTCTCCCCTTGGAGTTCCCATCTTTCAGTTCTTAAGGAAATCTGTGGGTTCTCTGAGCAGGTCTGTGTGACTTCCTAATTAACAGCAGAGCTGTGTTTCTTTCCTGGAGAGAGGTGTGGAACAGTGGTGATAAGAAATCAGTGCCGACCTGGATTTTCCACCTTGGAAGCCTTTTTAGCAGGGAGCAGTAAGGGAGAATGGGGAAGGGAGGCAGGTAGAGAAAATCGTGGGGTAGCAGAACAATGTAACTTGTTTCTTTTTCACTGCTGTTTTTAATGACATTCTGATGTCATCTTTTTAGTGCAAGCTGGAGAAGGAAACAAACCAAACTCAGCCCAGCTGGAACTGAGAATGGTCCAAAGCAAAAAGGACATAGAAAACCCAGAGATCATAGTGAAAGCCACCGTGTTATAAAGGCTCCACGTCTCCAATAACGCACAATGTATCGATGTCCTCATTTCTTTCCTGTAAATTGTAATATTTGCCTTAGATCTGTGACAGAAACCTGACTTTCATGAAATAGTGCCCAGCATAGGCAGATATCCACTCTCAAACATATGTGCTGGCCTTGCTCAGTTTTAAATCCAGAACAGTTAGTGTGCATTGAAGCATATTCCCAGGTATCCCAGTGTCTGTCAGATTCACTTAGTCTGTGTGATTACCCAGGGCAAGAGAGCAATGTTCCTGCCTTGCCAAAGACTGTAGATGTGAATTTGCTAATGGAATGCTTGACTGACTGGAAAATGTATTTCAAGATGGCATCTAGTGCCAATGGAGCTGGCTCCATGCTCCCTTTTCCTGGAGGTACCTGGTTACCTACCCTGGTATTCAGTATCTCAGCTGCTATGAAACTAAGCAGGGTTAAAGCTACACACACAGTTCTGCTCGTGTGTAGGAGGACTTTGAAGATGTTTGGCATGTTCAGTACTCTGAAGTGACCTTGAGGTGTCATTCATGTTGCTGATCTCTGCTCCTGTTTCTTCTCCATGAACGACTGCACAGTTTCAGTTGTCACAAGTTCTGGCTGCTTATTTCTCATGTCCGTGGGTGCCCACATGATTTTCCTCCAAAAGCTGCTCCAGAAACACCTTCATCAACAAGATCATGCTTTTATTCAGTACTACTGGTTAGAAGGATGGCCTCTGAGGCCAGATTTGATTTTAACTAAGGGCAAAAGAGAAAGCAGCTCTTACCCTGGAGTTGGCTGCCTTGGTTGGTTCATCATGGGTGGATGTACTTAGAAACTACATGGGCACTTCACTTAACATTAGTGAGCACTGCTGGCAGCCTCAGCAATGGAGCAGTGTGGCAAAAGTAGTATTTTTGGTTTAGTAAGGTCTGGCCAGTTACATGTGTTCACCAAATGCAGTGAAACAGAAAAGTTAACTTTTTCATAAGGTCTCTGCAAGCAACACCAATTAGACATTACAGAAATACATTATCATTTTTATTATTAATGCACAATTCTGCTTGATAAGGCTTCAGAACAGGATTTTTAATCATTTCAGTGTCCTCTGGATCAGAGCCACATCCTAAAGCAGCAGGGCAGCTCTGCTGACAGGTATTGGACACTCACACTTGTGTAGGATTTCTGTATGGGATCCATGTTCTTGCTTGTCCCAAGATAAAGTCTAGTGTGGTGTTAAATCCAGATCAAGTTGAGGAGCTTTACTTGTCTCAGACTACATAAGGGAAATTGCACTTCTGATTGATTTCCTCTCTTGCATTTGGCATCGAAAGTGGAAAAAAAAATTATGTTACTTGAGAATTTAAGGAAAAAAAATCAGCAGGAATTTATCTACAAAATGGGACTCTACTGCCAGTTTTTAGTAACCACTGTAATGAAATAACTTTCTAGCAATAATAATTTTGGTGTTGTGCACAGTTGCTAAAATCAGCAGTCAATAGCAGAGATATGAGCTCATGGCTGCTACCCAGCCTGTAAAAAGATGTGACCTCCCTTGACAGTGTGTGCAGGTGTCTGATGGGAAGCAGTGAAGAGGGAACCAGGCTCTTCCCAGTAGTGCCCAAGGAAGTGATAAATAGACAGGAGCACAAACTGAAATACAGGAAAATCCATTTAAACATTAGGAAAATGTAATTCACTGTGAAGGTGATCAAACACTGGCACAGGCTGCCCAGAGAGGTTGTGGAGTCTCTGTTTTTGGAGATACTCAGATGCTGACTGAACTTGGCCCTGCTTGCTCAGAGGTTGGAGCAGAGGATCTCCAGAGGTCCCTTCCCAGCTCAGCCATTCCATGGTTCTCTGAGCACGTTGAACAACCTTTCTTTGCAGCACTACAGTTTTAAATTTTGTTCTCCCTGCAACACAAACTTCCAGATTGGCTGGAAAATACTCATAATAATATTTCCCCCCTTTTTAGGTAAAGCTGCTGTTTGCTTGGGCAGCTGTGCCAGGAAGACAGTTACCTCTTTTGAGATACTTGCTTTCAGCAAATATATTTAAATACTGTAGCTGGTGATATGTTTCAGCAGTTGAACATGAAAAGGATTTTAACTGTTTCTAACATTGATTAACCAAGTGCTGCATGCCATATTCCAAACATAACTGTGAGTTTATTAATCTTTTAAAATTAAATTTAAAATTTCATGTGGAAGTCAATAATCCCTGCTATCCTCTTAGGAAGAAGGGATCAACATCCTGAACTTCCCTGCCTGTACAGACAATGGTCAATGCCCTTTAAGTGAGACAGCACAATTTTATTTTGCCATTAGAATAAACAGACTTCACAAAGGATTGAGAGAAAGGCAAGGGCTGTTTTCTCTGAAATAAAGAAGCTTGGAATTTGGGAAGCTTGGAGCTACCTTGCAAACAAGATTTTAATTATAAACCATGATGAGCTGTGATCTTGACATGAAATACAAAGTGATATGTTTGTTGGAGCAGTTTATACCTGTCAGGTGTAATCTTTTCCCACTTCTTAGAGAATGGATCTGTTCAGTAATTCACACCTTCCTTAGAATCTGTGACATTCCTATGTTAAAAAAAAAAAAAAAGAATATTCATACTAACGTGCTCATTTTGCAAAAGTTGTATTTCACAGTAGCTGGATCCTGTAGCAATGGGCTGCTGGCTTCATCTGCTTGAGTCCCTGAGGGCTGCTCATGTTTTAAACTCCCACTGACCTGGTCTAAATTAGGTCAGGTTTATATCTTCAGTGAAGAATTGGGCTTAACATCTCTTGCCAGGAACAAACATCAGAAATGATCTGTAAATATATTCTGTAGCTAATGTTTTGTAGCCACAGCAGGCTAACAGGTATTTTTGAATGTCAGGGTACACATTTTTATTTGTTTAGAGTTACACAAAGCTCATGTGCAGAACAAAATTCAAAGGCTCAGCACAGTCCTGTCTAATATTCCATTCCCTCCTCTCCTGCATATTATACCTGTATCTTTTCCTGAGTTCCTGCTGTCTGTCTCATGCAGCTGTCTCAGTGTCAGACAGTGCCCACTATTTATTTAGGGGCTTGGAGGAGACTGACCAGCATTGTCTGATTCACTTGCAAATCTTTAGTTAAAGATAAAAGGTTAATCTCAACTAGCCTAGGTCCTAACTGATGGCAGGAGAACAAGCACTTTAGCCCAGAGATGGAGTCTGTAATGATGGACAAACTTCCCTGGCCATCCTGGGGGCATGGAAGGTGTGACCCTGCTGGGGACTGGTGGCTTCAGTGCCACCTGTGTGAGCTCAGAGGCACAGGAGGCTTCTCATGGCAGCACATGGAGCTGTGGGAGAGGTGAATGCTCTGTGTCTGTGTCCACTCGACTGCCCTCACAATTCTTGCTCCATTCTGGAGTTAATTTGTGTCAGATCCCCTCTTCCTGGAGTGATTTGCACTGCTCAAGTCCACCCACTCCTTTTTGGAGCCACCTGTGCAGGAGAGACCAAAAGTTGTTTAAAAGCCATCTACTCTGGGCCTGGATGAGTCTCCACATGCTGAGAATTGAGATGTGCATAAAGACATTGTGCTAAAATCAGCTCACACTCCATAGAAACACTTCAGAAACCTGCAGTATGAATTGTTGATGTTTGTGTGCTGATTTTTATCTCAGATGGGGAGAAATCCATAATCCATGTGTTACACAAAAGAATTGGAGGACCAAGGTTTCCAGCTACTCATACTGCCTTTTGAGTATCTTAACGGTGTCTTGATTGGATGGTGTTAATTTGTTGTCTGAGACTGTTATGGTGATTGTATTGATTAATTTTATTTTAAAATATGTGGCAAGGAAGATTGTAATAAAAGCATCTACCTTTATTATACTGTGCACACACAAATTGTTTAGATCCTATTTTTAAATATGTTAATCATTTCAGAATTCAACAGCACAAGAATGGTTTGATAGTCTTGCTGAATAAAGTGGATGTAATTAAATGTTTCCTTAGTTATGTCCTAGGGTAGAGAAAGGGTAGTTAATGGAAGAGAGCACATTTGTGCCCTGTAATCATCTTACTGTAAGATGTGGATGTGGAAGTGAGTAACATCCTTGTCTTAATTTATTTTTTTAAGAGGTTTCATGGGAAGAAAATCTCTGGCATTCTGCACCACTCCCTTGCATTCCTCTTACTTTTATGTGTGAGGACCTCGTTGTGTTGTGCTCTTTTTTCCTGCAAACAAGGTGAGAAGAGGGGCTTGGAGTAAGAACCATAACTCATTTTGAGATCTCTTCCTTGTGCAGCATTTAACTGCACTCCACTCGCTGAATTTTTACCTTCACTGTGTAGGGTAGAGCATACAGGGCTGTAGAATGGGAAACAAATGTTCCTCATGTGGGAACAGGAGCTTCTGCCAGCACTCAGCTGTGTCCCTGCCAGCCTGGTGGTTTGCAGGAGGAGGAGAGCAGGGATCCAGGTTAAGGAGAGCAGGAAGTGCTGTGTCATTCCATTTGTGTCCTGGAGAGGTTTGGATCCTTTTTATACTGGAGAAAAAAATCACCTCTCCCAGGTAAAGGTTCTTGTCCAGGTGAGGAATGCTTTTAAAAGCTGAGACATGTTACAAATTTTGGTCACTCTGGTACTAAAATACTTCTTCACAAAGGGAAGCACATCCCTTTTACATCCCTTTGCTGCTTTACTGGCTTATTGGCTGTAGTCATTGTAGAATGCCAGGATTAGATACCCAGAGAGCTCTTCTTCCTGCAAGCACATGTTCTTCATGTTCCTGGTAAGTGAGAGCCTGCTGAGCAGTTCTGCAGCTTTCTGAACCACCTCCATTAGAGACATTTGTCAGCCATGGAAACTGAGCTTCAGGATGTTCCATCACAGCCCAAAAATAGCTCTTTCAAAGAAATGGAAACTCCTGAAAGTGCTTTATCGTCAATAAATGAGTAAACCAGTGAGTTTGTACATGCATGCAGGAGCAGAGTTCAGGTACATCCCCAAGGTTCAATCAGCTGCTGGAGGAATGTGCCCTGAGCAAGGGCTGCTGCTGTCAGGGCACTGCTTCAGGAGAGCCCAGCCAGTTCTCAGCATTTCCCAGAAGGGAGGAATGTGGTGTGGCATTCAGCAGCCAGGGAAAACTCCCATCTGCTTCACCAGGAACCCAGTGCCAGGTGACAGCCCCAGTGCCACCAGTTTGGTGCTTTTGCTGCTTTTGAGGCAGGTGGGATGCTCCTAAATGTGCACCCATTCCTGACTCAGTGCCTCCACAAATGATGGTAATAAATCCCCCAACGTGCAGAGCAGTGAATAACGCAGCACATTATTGAGAGAGAGAAAACCAGCAATATGAGAAGGCTGTGCCATATGTTACCACTGAAATCACACTTACCTATTGCCCTCGTGGTTGCATTGCTGTTTAGAAAAAAAAAAAAATCTGTGTGTAGAAGAGTGTTTATTTATAATTTATGTACTCTGTGTGTGTGTGTGTGTGTGTATGTTGAAGCTTTATTTGCAATGTGGTAGGGGTGGGAAACAGAATTTGGGGGGCTGGCTGAGTAGGCCTTCAGGTTGTGAGCAGAAGGTCTTAAAGAATTATATTTTTATAGATTGTGCTGAAGCTTTGGGTCCCAGCCACACACAGCCTTTTCTTCCAGAGAAGTAAAATGGTTTGGAAAGAGAGTCAGGTGGCTGTAATATAGTAGGAATAGTACAACCCCACCAGCCCTGGACAAACTGAATAACTTAATAAAAGATGCCTTTTTAAGTAATATTTTTTTAGTGCTGAATTGTTAAACAAAGAAATATTTATGAGCAAACTTTCTATGTACTTAAAGTTTGTGTGGTGCTTTGTACTGACTAGGTG
Source organism: Molothrus aeneus (assembly GCF_037042795.1). Lineage (NCBI taxonomy): Eukaryota > Metazoa > Chordata > Aves > Passeriformes > Icteridae > Molothrus > Molothrus aeneus. Next base: position 111,548,306 of record NC_089647.1, on the reverse strand, counting down.
GACCTGTTACCTGTTTACACATCTTAAATGATTGTCCTTGAGGTGTGTGTAGTAATTCAACTACTTCTGTGCCAGAAAAACAATGAATTTCTGTGTAATAGCAAATGATTTAATTTCTGATGAAACTGTAGGCTTTCTAGTGTTTGTGTATTTTTCTGGTTGGCCATTACAAGTTGTATCCTTCCTGCAGTAAGGCTTCTACCCTGTAGAGAGAGGCAATAGGATGGTAGATAACCATTGTTTAAAAAGAAAACCCTAAATATTGCTACCTTATCCACTTTAAAATCAGGTAAGCTTTGTGGCATAAGCCTGGAATTTTGCACTGGGTTTCAAATACATCTAGGTTAGGTTAAAAATTGGGGATGGGTTTATTTATTTAATTAAATAAGACAGGGAGGTGTTAAAAGTGCTTCATAGCAACGTGGACAAGCCAAGAGATGGGAAAAAGATGGGAAAAAATGGCTTGTTCCCATTGTATGGAGCTGACCAAGCTAATTCACAGCTTGTGCTAAACCTGTGCACACACTGCTGAATAGACAAAGATTTTTTTCCTTGTAGTTTGTCAACTGTAATAGCATGAAGAATTTCAGTTGTTTGTGCTGAATTCAAATTCATAAATACCTTCCAGGAGAGCTGAGTTACTGATAAAATCCCATTCAGTCAAAAGGCAAAGCTGCTCACAGGCTTCAAAACCAGAGCAGGATTTTTTCCTCTTGCTAAGCATAGTGAGTCTTTGTTTGTTATGGCTGGGAGACCAGGGCTGAAGCACAACTGTCCAGATTCATTTTTTTTTTTGGTTGAACTTCGGGGTCTCTGTAAAAAGCACAAGGGTCTGCATCATAAAGGAGTTTTTGGAGCATTGTCCTGTGATAAATGTCATTACCTACCAGAGCAGTTGGTGATTTGGCAAAATTGAGCATCACTCACGTCCCTTTTAATTTAACATGGCAGCATCCTCACCACTCCTGTGAATAAATCACCACTGCAAAAAGAGAGGAGAATTTATCCTGAGTTTTTCTCCCGAGAGTTCCCGATTTCTGGATGTGTTAAAGAAGAAGCACTTCTGCTTTGCTAAGTTAGCAGTGGAAATGTCACTGAAATGAATAATTTATGCTGGGGAGGGAGGCAGTGGCAGGGAACAGCAGTGCTGGGGGTTTGTTGTGCCTGGCTTTCCTCCCCTGGGAATCTGTGGGTGCAGCATCCCCGTGCTGGTGGCGCTGGGGCTGTTTTGCCTGCATCCTCCTGTGGGGGGGATGTGGAGGAGTTCTCTGAGCTGAGCTTGGTGGGGAGCTGTTGGGTTTGTTGGGCAGGGCTGTCCCAAGGCTGTGGTTCAGCACAGCTCTTTGTGCACCCAGAAGCTCCCTGTGTGCAGCCCCCTGCTCTCCTGGCCATTCCATAATTCCCTTAGATTTCTCCTGCAGGCCATGGAGAGCCAAGAGACTCTGGAAGTGCATTGTCCAGATGATTCAGGCTTGGCTTTTGTGCTTTTGAAAAGAAAAGTAGAGAATTGTCAGCTGCTGTGGTAGATCTAACTTGTCCATCTCAGCTACACCACAAAACTGTGCCCTAACTTTCCTCTCCCATCATCTCTGCTGTCCCTGATTTGCCTCTCCCCATAACAAGGGACATAAAATCAATGGGAATTCACGCAGTCAAAACTCCTGAAGTTTTCATCTTTAGCTTCCTTAAACTCCTCATGCTGGGAACAGATGAGTGCCCGTGCTAGAAAGGGTCAGGGACAATGCAGCTGCTCAAAAGGAGGGAGAGTGGAGCTGCCTCTCCCTGGCAGTGAGATGCTGGCTGAGCACTAATTGCAGAGCTGCATGGTTAATGGAAAAGAAGAGAAATCTTTGTGAGCAAAGCACTTAAAAGAAGAGCTGAAGATGCAGTAATCAGGGTTTGGTGTTCCAAATCCATCCCCTGTGTAGCAAAAATATTATAGTTCTAAAAACATTGGTGTGGCTGTTCTTAATGATCTGTGTGATGCTTGTGCCTGTTGGAGCAGGAAATAGCATTGAATAAATCAGTGCTCTAAATAGGGAATGTAATGGGGAGACCCAGGTGGAGAAAATGTTCAGTTTGTTTTCCCAGCACTTGAATGGTGTCAGAGTTGTCCAGGTCTGGCTCTTTTCCTTCCCACCCCCTTTAAGCAAGGAGAAAATGACATCAATAAATCTATAAATAAATAAGGGCAGTTACCTGAGAATTTATATTAATTTTCATTGACAGATTGATAAGATCTTCCACCCCAGAGGTCTGTAGTTCACAGGGGGATCTTTCAGAGGTGGGATGGAGCCTGTCACAGCTGGCCTGGAGCACAGTCCTTGGGACACAGCTGTGACAGATGGCATTGGGATGCCACCTGCAGGCTCTCCTGCCCTGCATTTGGTGCAGCCCATGCCTGATACATGCTTGGTGTGAATTCATGCCTTAGTAGGGAGGAAACTCGGGCTTGCTGCTGGAGCTGCAGTGATGGGAGGAATCCCTGGAGAATCCAGCACCATCCAGTGATCCTGCCATTTGCTGTCAGTGTTTGTTGGTGCAATGCATCCCCTTTCAGTGTTGTTTTCTTGCTGGGAGGTGGGAGATTGGCAGCCCATATTCTGCTTTAACGTGCTTTTATCTGGCTGAATGTGGAAAACTAATGGAGATTGTTAAAAATGGAGGGGAGGGGTAGCTATGAATTTGCCTAGAACTATGTGAGTAGAGAAATATGAGATTTGTCTCTAATTCAGAAATAATTCAGTATTGACCAAATGAGTGCCATGTCTGCAATGGGCAGGAGCACCTGGAAGAGGCCAATATTTAGGGTTTTTGCCCAAAGCACATTTAGCCCTGCTCTACTGTTTAGTGAAAATACCCAGTGCAGATGCCACCAGAGCCTCATCTCATGGAGTAATGCTGTAATAAAGAATGTGGTTTTCTTGTGCAAGTCTTGACCTCTTCTTATAAAAATAACACACAACTCAGTATTTTCATGGTGTATAAGTGAAATGTAATTTTTTTTTTCAATAAAATACATTTCCTTTCCTAAACATGGGTCTCTGTTTTTTTTTTTTTCCCTTGGTGATGTTTCTCTTTCAACTCTAATGGAGCTTTGGCTTTTTGTGTCTTCTGAAACCTGACTTTGCATGATTTCTTTTTCCTCTTGAGCTCCATGAGGAGTTCCCTGTTCAGCCAGTTCCTTCTGCTCCACGTGCTTGACTCAAACCACAGTGGAATCATCTGCTCCAGTGGTTCTAAAAGGTGGTTCCTAAAGTCTGACCTACACTTGTGGGCTCCCTAAACCCTCAGAAGCAGATTCTGAGTGTACTCCATTAAAACACCTCCCTGTATAGCCTAAAATTTGCTCTCCTGCAGTCCAGGGTAGCAACTCTGCTGTCCTTTTTTTCTCATTACACTGAATATTTTTCTCATTACACTGAAAATTTTATACCCTTTCATTTTGCTGTGGCAGCCACAAACCACTACATGCCCCAAAAGCCCTGTGCTAGCCACAAAGAGCAAGTCTAGGAGGGCATCTTTGCCATTTGTCTCACTGAGTGTCTGTAATAAGAAGTTATCTCCTACAAAAGTCAGGAATTTCCAAGACCTGGTCACCTTGGGAGAAAGATATTCCCAGGTGGTGTCTGGGAAGTTGAAATCTTCCACAGGGATGAAGGTCCAGAAACTTCTCCTGAGTGCCTACAGAACAACTCCTTGATGCTGGGCCATCAGTAATGAACACCCACTGCAAATTTCCTGTCCTTTCCATCCCCCCCAATCCCCCTGCAGGGCTCTGAACCACATCATCACAAACTGCAACCTCGTCACAACCTGTCCCTTACACCTCTCCTGAGCCTGTACCCTCCATCCCAGCACTCCCAACGTGGGACACATTCCCAGTCTCACCAAAACCAGATACCAGAGCTCTGGGAGCTGCCCAGTGCTTCCACTTCATCTGTTTGTTTCTCCTGTTTCTCATACAAACAGCAGCTGGGGAAGGGTCTGAAAATATTTGAATATTTTAGGGGAAAGGGCTGAAGCTGCTCCCTCTTCACAGCCCTGTGAGAATGAGCAGCTCAGGCACTCAAAGAGCCACTTTTGTCAGAGGTGTTGGCAAGAAGCAGGTTTGAATATGAATTTATGAGAGTGCAACTTTTATTAGAGTTCAGTGGCAAAGGTGACTCCATTACTTAGGCCATGGATGAAGCACATGTAAGAAAATCAGATTAGAGGCAATCTAGGATGATTTACACAGAGACCAGAGATGCAGAAGGGTAAGGGGGTAGAGGATATGGGTACAAAAGGATAAGGGTGCAGAGGGGGTTAGAAACCCTTAATCATCAACTAATTTAACACTTAAAAAGTGACTCAATAGGATTAGCTACCATTATAACAGTGACTAAATTATAGATCCATGATATCACAATCAATTCACATGGGTGCACACAGGCAAAGAGATGCACACATCAGGTTTTATACAGAGATGTGTACAGAGCTCCATCCATCTGTGTGGATGCTCAGGGCTCCATCCAGTCTGGAAGTGTTCAAGGCCAGGCTGGATGTGGCTCTGAGCAGCCTGGTCTGGTGAAAGATGTCCCTTGCCCATGGCAAATAGGTGATATTTGAGATCCCTTCCAACCCAAACCATTCTGGTATTCTGTGGTATCTCTCTGTATCTCTGTATATCTGTATTTATCTGCATACTCCAGGGGGAGTTCTGTGAAAAAAAAAAGTAATGTCTCCTGAAAAAAAGGAGGTCACTGGGGCAGCCAGGTCTTTCCCTGAGTCAGCTGGGAGAGCTGAAGATCAGAGACTGGGTGAGAAACACTGCTCTTGCTTGGGACAGGTTTGAATGCTGCTGTGGTGGTGCAGAGAACACAGCAGGGGGAACAAAATGTAAGGAGGAAAAGACCCAGGAGGTAGGTGTGACTCTGGGGAGAATTTTTGGATGTAACTCAGCCTCTGAGCAGGGAGTTTGCCTGCCACAGGAAGGCCCATTCTGCCTTGGAGCTCTGCATGCCCTGTTGGTGCCCCAGGAGTGCTGCTGAGCATGAGAGGAGCTGGGTGCTCACATCCCTGTGCCAGCCATGGACTGTGACTGCCCAAAGCCCAGCCCTCCCCATGGAGCAGGCTGCTCACCCCCTGCTGGGCTTCTTTTCACCCCTCTTTTCCTTTGATAAATAAGTTTAATTGCAAATACAACAGAAGATCATTACAGGCCACATAACCAAGAGGAGTTTTAGTGAAATAACAAAAGCTACTACCACCTCCCTATCCCATTGCCCCCCTCCCCCCCAAAGACTAGCCTGAATAATGAGCATAAAGTACGAACAGAAGGGTAATACAGGAGGTTGGCAGCCTTTGGATTCGAGCTGAATTATGAGTCAGGTCCCACAAATGGCTTCAGGAGGGCTGGAAAGCCACAGCATTATTCATAATGCTCATTGGCTGCCTGCTAGGACAAAGGCAATTAAATCTGCTGTCAGCAATGCCTCAGCTGCAGGGAAAGCAGGCAGGGATTTAACAATCCCCCTTCAGTGGTGGCAGCATCCAGCATTTCACACCTGGGTCCTGGCTGCTGATGCAGCATCAACACATTCAGGTTTCCTCATTTTGGGCTCCTCCAGCTGGGGATTTTGTGCTGTGCTGGTGACCAACAAGGCTATTGGAGTGCAAAACCCAACTCCATTCATGCTAGCAAAGCTTGAGCTTTGTGTTTAATATTTAAATGGTAGTTTGCTAAATCACCACTACAAAAAAACCCAGGTGTCCTTATCAGTAAGAGCAAACATGCCCAAATAATCCAAGGCACACTTTTAGAGGTGACCTGTGTTATTCCCTGGATCTGAATAATTCTTTAGTACTCTTGAGGCTTTTTCACCCCCTTGACACAATTCAGGCTCTTGCAGCAGACACTTTAGCAGCCACTGGCTGCAGCAGAGGAGCCTTGGATGGGTCAGGGGGGCAGAGGCAGGAACAGATGAGATTTTCAGGTGTGTGGTGAAATTTCCACCTGATGCTGGTTAAATTCACATAGTTCAAAGCAGCTGAGGGGGTGGGTTCAGAGCTCTCCCTTCAGCTGCCAAGGAAGCCCACAGTGAGCTGATCCTGCTGGAAACCACAGCCAGCCAAAACTGGGATTGCTTTTCACCTGGATCAGTTTCCTGAGCCACCAGGCTGCCAGGAATAGTGCAGGGACAAAGGGCTGGAAGGAGGGCACAGATATTTAAGAAATTGCTTGGGACCTTGTAAAGACAGATAGTGAAATCCTCACTTCATACAGACGGATAAATGAGGTTAAGGAGTGGGTTGTTCCTGCCTTTCTCTTGGGACCAAGGACTTGGGGATTTTGGAATGGTTCTGGAGGAGGGAGGTGCCTTGTCCCCCAGCCCTGCCTTTGGGGAATATTCTGAGAGAGGCTGGTGGAGCTGATTTACCCCACCACACTCCACAGGGATTGTTTTATTGCCTGTCAAATGGCTTCCTGCAGAGAGAGGGAGGCATGAAGCAGCAATGGTGAATAGCTGGGAAATGGGGCTGCCGCTGATTTATGAGATCTGCAGGAAATGTTTGACTTCACCTTTGCCATGCTGAGGTGCTCTGATGGTCAAACCTGGGCAAGGCACCCTGGCAGGGGAGTGGATTCCCTGTTCTGTCCCAGGGCTCCAGGGGGAGGGAGCTGCTCCTTCTCTGTTCCCCCTCCCCAGAGACCCCCAGGAACCCCCAAAACCTGGATTGCTCTTCTCACCTCTAAGGTGGGAGATGCTCCTCTCTCCCTGAGCTGGAGGGCTGTGGATAACCCCAAGAGGTGCCTACTTGGAAACTCAGAATTGTTGATGGTGAGTGGGAAAAACCTTTTGAAAGAAGGGCATGGTGCACTGGAACTGAGCAGGAAAATGCCCACAATATTAATTGGACAAAAATATAAAAAGAAGAATAAAAGGTACTTTTAAATGGAAATAAAAGTCTGAATTTTGTTTGTAAATGTCCAAAATAAAGTTACCTTTGTGGTGTATTTAATGTAGAAAATTTATTTTAAAAATTTATTATAAATTTTAAAAATATTTATAGAATTTATATTAATTATATATTATTAATAAAACAAGCATTTATTAATAATGATTTATAATTATTTATAAAATTTTTCCATTATTTATAGTAATAGTTATTGATTATTATTATATTTATACTTTATTATTAAAATTTATTATTTATTTTAAAGCTGTAGGAAAAAGCAGGGGAGTTATTTGCATTTTTCTGGCCTATCATGGCAGTGCTGCACTTCCTCCAGGCACTCCAGCTGGGCAACTCTTCCAAAGCAAAGCAGGACAGTGGAGTTTTTTCCCTCCTTGTTAAAAATGGTCAGCCCCAGGCCAACCCCACCTGCCCCTTCTCCCTTCCTCCCAAAGTCTCTCACAAACATTTGAACTGAAGCTGGTGAGTTTTCCCCTGAGAAGTGAATGACTCTTCCCACCATAAGTGAAAATTGCATCAACTTACTGAGGAAATTGTCCCAAACTAAACAAAATTAAGCTAAAATTAGCCAATTGTCACTGTAATAAAGATCACAGAATCACAGAATAATGAGGTTGGAAGAGACCTCTAAGGTCATTGAGTCCAACCCACGCCCTAACACCTCAACCAGACTATAGCACCCAGTGCCATGGACAGGCTTTTTTTAAACACATCCAGAGATGGTGATTCTACCACCTCCCTGGGAAGAGCATTCCAGTACTTTATTATTTTTTCAGTGAAAATTTTTCTCCTAATACCCAACCTGTACCTTCCCTGACATAGCTGGAGGCTGTGTCCTCTAATGCAGAAACACAGGACAAATGAGAATAAAGCAAAAGGCTCCCTCCTTTTGAGAGAGCTCTCTCGAGTCTGTCAGATATCGACCTTGCTGAGCAAAGCCTGCACAAAGCTTCAGCCCCCATGGGAAATCCCAGCTCCTGCTGTGCCAGGCTGGGGATGCTCATCTCTCCCCAGGGTGCTGGGCAGTCAAGAATTTCAGGCTGTGCTTCAGCAATTCATGGGCCTTATCCTAAAGTGCTGATTTTGAGGACACAGGACAGTCCTGGGTGCTGTTCTGAGCACAGGGGCTGCTGCATAGAATGAGAGCTCTGGGGAGGAAGAGAGAAGTTGGCTCTTGGAAAGCTCTTTTACCCTTTTTGCATCCCCGAGTGACATTTTTAATTAGGTGCTACACAGCCCGTGGGGGCTTGCAAAAGGCCAAGGAAGGGCTGAGAGAGAAGATCTGCAAAGTGGCTGTAAAATTAGGGGGCTCAACCCAAAGCATTACCTCATGACCTCAATGATTATAAATAGGTTTTGGTCTTGATTTATTATTAAAAAACTGGGGGTTTCTTCATAATTTTTTCTGGAAGGCTCTTAGAACACCTGAGAATTGTGAGGTCAGCCTGGGGAAATCTTTCATAAGCCCTGGGGAGGGAAGGTGGAGCAGCCAGAAATCATCCCAATTTACATCATCTTGCCAGTGCCTGTGTGAGCACCTGGGAGTGTCTCACAGATTCTTATTGTTCCTCTGATCGTGAAATCACCTAAACCTCAGGTTTGCTGAAACTAACCCTGACAATCTTCAGCAAACAAAGCCAAAGGGAGTTGAAGATTGGATATCTGGGTTCTTAAATTTATGACCTTTCAAGAATGTTGGAGTCACTAGAAGATAGAGAGGAGATAAAGGCCTGGAAAGTCTGAAACTCCCTGTTTGAGAGGAAGATGATGAAAGGACTAAAGAATGTGGGCCAGATTAGCATGAAGAGCAAGAGATCAGGACACCTCTTGGAGCTCTCCAACCCTCAGGGTTTCCACACTCAGAGGATGGCCATCAAAAGCTGACAAAGCCTGCGATGAAATTCCTCACTCTTCAAAGCTCCACCCTCACCTATTGAGAAATACCAAGACATTTGAAGTATTTAACTGAACTCAAGGGGATTTTTAACGGGGAATACGTTTATATAACGTATAATAATATATTTTTTTATTTATTAATTTATATAGTATATATACATATCTATTATAATAAAAATAATATATAATATATATAAATATTTATTATATATAATAAATAGATCTATTTTATATAAAACAATAAATTTATTGTTTTATATTTTTATATATTATATTATATATTATATAGTATATAATATATTATATATATTTAATTTATTTTTAATAATTTTATGAATTATTAAAAATAAATAATTATGTTATTATTATACATTATATAAAGGTATTCCTGTTAAAAATCCACTTGAGTATAATATATATATTATAGATTATAATTATATATATTATACTTAAGGGGATTTTTAACAGAAATTATTATATATTAGAATATATAATATATAATATAATTTATTATATATTATTATATATTATATATAATTTATAATATATATAATATATAATAAATTATATATAAGCATATATTGTATAAATTACATTATAAATTATTATAGTAAATTATAAATATAAATATATATTATATATTATGTATATAATATATAATATAATCCTTCATACATATATTTCTCCTTACTTTTTTCCTTTGTGTGCGTGCATGTGTTAATTGATTGAAATCCCTATAGCAAGTATAGTATAAACATTGGGATCTCAGATCTGTAATTAAATCACTCTTGTGACTGTAGTAAATCCTATTGATTCACTCCATAAATGTTTAGTCGATGATTAAGTGCTGCTAAATAAAGTTTTTTAGATAAAAACGATGATGAAGTCTGAGACTAAGGTTGGACCTAGCTCATCTAAGCTTTATCAGGGGTTTAGAGGGTAAAGGAGGGTCCTGTCTGATCAATGGGAGGGTTACCTTTGACATTTTGCATTTTCAGACTCTGTGTGAATCATTCTAAGTCAGTTTTAACTCAATTTTCCTTTGTGTGCTTCATCAGTGTAGTAAGTAATAAAGTGACCCTTGCCATCAGATTTTGTTAAGTCCCACTTTATAAATTTATATTGAACCTACTTCAGCTAAATACCTTTGATGGTGAAACTTTGAGCAACCTGAAACCACAAATGCATAACAAATCAGCAGAGTGGGCAGGATGGCAAGTGATATCCCTGATTCCTTACAAAAGCATGGAAGGAATCCAAGTCCTGAACCCTCAGGAGGGTGCACCTGTGATGGCTGGCACGGCTGGAAAGCTGTGGAAGAACACCTAAAGGTGGCCAGGGATCACATACAGGAGGGACATGGAATTGTTGGTAAAATGTTAGGCAGCCACCCAACAGCTGAAGAATGATAATAAAAGGGAACAGGATCTAAAGGAAAAAACAAAAGGCAGGAAAGCAGCTGAGTTATCACTGTCTTTGAAAACTGGGCAGAAAAAAACAGGGAGAAAAGGAGAAAAAAAATGAAAAGTTGGAAGGAGAGTTTGAGATGATGATCATGCAGGGTCCTGATCCCCCAGACACTGCACATATTAGAGAAATAACATCCCCTGAAGAATGGATGGAAACATACAGGGGCACCCTGACAATATAATAAAATGAGGGGAAGACTGAACATGAAGCCAAACTCAGTAAAAAACCAGGAGAAACTACAGGACTTTGGGGTGGAGTGGGAGAATCAGAGCCCAAACCCCACCCCATCCAATCTGATAACAGCAGGGTGACATCCTGGGCTGGTGGAACAGATAAACTGGAGAGAAGGGAGCACATCAAATCCTTGAGTGAGCTCCCACAGCTGGTACAAATGCTGCCTGAATCCAGGCTGTGCATGATATTCCCTCCTGATATTCCCATTTCAGCAAATGTGGATCATGACATGCTAAAGGCAATAATTAACAGCCCCTGCTGTACTCAAACCTTAACTCAGGGGCCTGTGCTTGCTTCCTTCTCATCCTTTGTGGGATTATTTGGCAGCAAGAAAACTCCAATCCATTGTTCAGCACAGCCCTCCCCTCATTCGTGAAACTCCCTGGGTTTGTTACCTTCTCCAGTAAGAGCCTTCAATGATATTATAACATCCCAGAGGGTCCCAAGTGCATTAGACAGTTACAGAAAAGGGAAAAGAATTGCAAGTCATGTTCCCTGAGCTTTGCTTTTATCTGTCAATAGAGAGCAGCATTAATGCAGTTCTTTGTCCTTGTAATGTTGATGTAGCCTGAATTTAAATCTGGATGTTTATATTCCTGCTCTCCTATGGCCACCCTCCAGCTCTACCAGGGCAAGTGTGTGTATTTGGGGGCAGGGATTTAAAACCCTGATGCCAAGCAGGTGCCCTGATGTGTTCTGCAGCTTCTCCAGCCTCAGAGGGGTCCCTGACTTCTCTCTTTGTGCAATCACCTTTGCCTGCTGAGGATGCATTTGTTGTCAGGCACTGGTAATTCCTATGAGGAGCATTTAGATCTTGTTCTCCTTGAGTCACCATCATCCAATTTACTGTAATTCTTTAATACATTCCTGAAATTTCTTATTTGACATTCTCCACATACTCCTCTCTGTGTCCCAGCACTCATCACTTCTAATTCAGTGACATTTATTTGCATTCCCTCCTTTCCCTGCTTTGGGGAAAACACAGTGAAAACAGAGAGAAGTAAAGGCTTTGTGAGATCCTATATTTTTTCCCCCATTGTCATTTTGAGTTAAAAAATAGCCCCAGGGCAAAGAAATGGTGATTTCTAATTTAGTGGTAATTTCCTAAGGAAAAAAAATAGTAATTGGTGCTGTTAAATGTTGAATTTGTTATCTGTTTAATTACTGTTAGCTGGGTTTCTCGAGGACCTCATTATCTAAACATCTGGTTTTAGAGATGCAATTCTTAAGGTCTCAGATGCTTCCTGCAATTATCTAGCTATGACTGAAACTCATTAGCATATCCCAATAATCAGAGCAAGGCAAGTCAATCCCTTCTGTTCTGCAAAGCCTGAATGATTAATTTGTTATCTGGGTAAAGGACCACAGGGTGGGAGCACTCCCTGCCTGCCATGGGACACACATTGCTGTTTGCTCCTTCCCTGACACAATGCTGGGCTGCAGCTCAGGCAGGCTCCCAGCCTCTCCCAGGGCAGCCCAGAATTTATCCTGCAGTGTAGGATTAGCACTTTTACCAAATCTGTAAAAATCCAGGCATTGTAATCACCTTTCCCTCAGATCTCCAACGTGCATGATGGATGAGCTTCATTTCTGGAGTATGCACCAACTCATCCCATCACTGCATGCCTGGAGAAGATGGGGCAGTGTTGGCTACACTGGGGAATGAAAGGTCACTTTTAGCTCCTGTTTCTCCATCATTTCACCTGGTTCTCTTGCAAGAAAAAGGCCCTTTCTCAGCCACTGAGACAGAGTAGAAATTCTCCAGAGTAGAAATCCATTTTGATTTAAGTGAAATGTACATCTTTGAGTCTGTGGTTAGAAAACATGGCTATTTAGCCTGATTACAAAGCCTAGGCTCAGAGAAACTGCTTCAGTGACAGACAGAGATAAAGAAGAGAAAAACAGAAAGTGACAAAGAAAGACAAAGAGACTGCTGTGAGACCAAGTCAACCTAACCTAAAAATTCTTTCTGATAAAGAAGAACTAGCAGCAAATGTCACATGAAATTCGTAAATATGAATATGTATAAACCTATTGTGAAATTATATACAGATGTATTTGAGAAGAAGATAAAAAAGAATCTAAAGTGTGATGGTGGTCACAGGGGTCTTTGGATAAGGGAAGAGATGAGGATTTGACTCCATATTTCAGAAGGCTTGATTTATTATTTTATGGTATACATTACATTAAAACTATACTAAAAAGAATAGAAGAAAAGGTTTCATCTCAGAAGGCCAGCTAAGCTAAGAATAGAAAAGAATGAAAACAAAGGTCTGTGGCTCGGACAGAGAGAGAGAGAGAGCCAGCTCTGCCATGAGCAGTCACTAATTCCAAACATCCATATGAGACCAATCCCAGATGCACCTGTTGCATTCCACAGCAGCAGATAACCATTGGTTACATTTTGTTCCTGAGGCCTCTCAGCTTCTCAGAAGGAAAAAATCCTAAAGAAAAGGATTTTCACAAAAGATGCCTGCGACACCTAAAGTTCCCAGAAGTACGGATGTCTTTTAAAAGAGTAATCTCCACATGCATCCTGTAATGAACTGTCCTGAGTTTGTACAGTTGTACTGTAATGAACATACCAGCTTTACAACTGTCACAAAGTTGCAGTGTTTTTAGTTATCTCCACAAAACACCACATCCCTTGACACACTGGCCTTTCTCAGCCAGGGTCAGGTCACCATTTCAAGGCTCTTCTTTTGCATTGCTGTGCTCAACCCCAGGGGCTGGGGAGTGCTGTGAGCCCAAACCAGCTCTGGGAGGCTTCTGGCGCCCTGAGTGTTACTGACAGGCTTTGAAGCAAGAAATCCTTGGTAGCCTGAGCAGACACAGCCCAGCTGTCAGTGCTGCCTCACCTTCTGCTGCTGAGACTGTTTGTGGGCTGCTCTCCCTGCTTCATCTTCACAAGTGGAGCTGCTAATTACCTCCTGCCACTTGGTATCCTGGAAATCCTGACACCTTTCTCACCTGTCTCTTGGAAGTGTAGTTTTGGGGGGTATAGTGAGAGAGCATTTTGACATCCCAGGGTCGATTTGACCCTAAATTAATTAAAAGCACTTTCAACTCTACCCCCATTTTAGCAGATTTCCAATGTACTTTAACAACCTACACCCTCTAATGATAATTTCCCCTAAGATTTAATTTACTGGAGGAACTTCCTTCAGAATGTTAATATGGACAGAAGAGGGGAGAACAGCTTTTAATCTGTTCATTAGCAGCAGCAGTCAGTGTGGCAGGTAGCACAGGCCACTGCTCTGCCTCTTGATGCATGTGCTCATTAACAGGGGAGAGCTTAGACTTTTAGTATTCAGTGTTGTTATAGGCTGGATGGCTTCCTGACTTGGAACTCAAGCCCTGTTATCCAGGGTTTACTGGCCAAACTGGGTCTGGTCCTCTTGATGGGCTTAGTTAGGGGAAATGTTGAGGATTCTAACCTGCTTTGTGCAGACCTTTTTTTAACTGAGTGTTTTTTGGAGGTAGGGATGTGTAAGTGTATGTACGTGAAGATGTGCAAAGGGGTTGAACGGGATTCTGTGACCCAAGGAACAGAACTCCTGAAAGGGCAGGAATGCCAGCTAGAGGATATTTAGCAGGAAAACCTGATGATTTCTCCATCAAAGCAGGACTTTGTGTGGAATTGTTAACAAATAAACTGGTATCAAAGTCATCTGATGCTGGTCTGCCTCCTTCTCACACCTAGAATAGTATGAGCATCTCATTTGATCAAAAAGGACAGAAGGTGGAAAAAAAACCTGGTGTTGGATATCCAGGAGGCTAAGAGCAGTCTGCTTCACTCAGTGATGAAACCCCAAGCCTTTCCCATGATATCAGTCAGAGGAATAATGCAGAGGCAATGATACACCCACATCCAGGAGGGCTTCTTCAGCCAGCTGGGGATGGTGACTACCCCTAACTGATTCAGGGTTCAGCTGGGGGAAAGGCTGCTTTTTACAAAAAAATTATCTTTTCTAACCAAGGACTGCCTCCTCCCCCACAAGTCTGCAGGAGATTTTTTTTCCAAGGTGCTCTAAACTCTTGCTGTGAGAGCACAGACTGGGCACCGAGTGCCTGAGGGGGAACAAAGGGAATCCAGTGTCACTGGAAATTTTCTTACCTTGTAAGAAATTAGCTGGACTTAAATACCCAATGAAGCTGCCATGAAATCTGAAGCATTTATCACAAGAGGTCATTTTTTTATACCCCAGGCATTTTGAAATGAAAAGATTAAAAGGTTTTGTTACATAAAACGAAGAGCGCTTTCATAACTGGGTTTGAGGTACAGCAGCTTTGGAAGAGCCATGGTGGATTTCTCCCTTCTTTTTTGCCTAGGAAGAACCCTTGATGACCTAGCCCTGGCTCCTTGGAGAGTGGATGTCCCACCCTGCTCCTGCTGGCATCCCTGGGAGCAGCTGTCCCCCACCACAGGGTGACCTGCAGCTCGTCTGCAAGTGCAGACCTGTGACTCCAGCTGATCCAAAACCATCCTTCTTTTTATATCCCCTGCTTCCACACTCTTGATAGAGGCCTGCCAACCACCAGAGCTTTGTTTACCTGCCAGAAACCTCCTGTCCCTGCCAAGCTGCCCACAATGAGCTTTGGAGGCTGAGCCTGCCAGCACTGCCTCGGGCACAGCCGCAGAGGCAGCTCTGCAAAAACCTGGCAGCTTTTACAGCAGGACAGCCTGGGCAGCTTCCAAATGCCTTTTTCTGTGACCTCTGGAATGTTTAATAACAGGTCTTCTCATCAGTTTTTTCCTGGTTTTATTTTTTTTTTCTTTATAAGCCCAGCCCATGTGTTCGCTCTCAGAGCAAACCATAAAGATGCAGGGACCCACGGATGGCTGCTCACCAGGAAATGCAAAGGCTTGACCAAAACTGCTTCTGCCTCTGCCCCCATCCCCTCCCCAGCCCACCCTTCTCCCCTTCTATGCCCCAGTGGCTACTGAGGCTGCCAAAGCTGCAATGCTCAAGGCTGTGCCCAGACCTGCTCTGAATAACTCCCAAGGATTGGCATTTCCAGAAACTTCCCCAGGAGCCCCCACTGCACTCCATCTCACCTGGGTGTGATTGGCCAACATCGTTGTGTCCTCTGGAGTAAAAGAGGCAATTCCCTTCCCTCCCAGGCCAGACTTGAAACACCTGAGGGGTTTTACATCTCTGCTTGCCTAGGCTAGAGACCTAGGAGAGGTTTTGTGTCTCCTCATCAGCCCCTGCCTACTCCTCTGGCCTTTCTTTGCTTATTTCTGCATTTTCACACACTCTGCCTTCCCAGCGCCGTGGTGCCTCTGGAGAAGGAGCTGTCATCCTCAGGCCATTCACAGGGGACACCTCCCTCCCCTTTTCCCAGGGAATGCCCCTGCAGAGCATCTCCAGTGGATGTGAAGGAGCAGAGTTTATGGCAGTTCAAGCCCCAGCCTCAGACACAATGGGCTTTGTTCATCACTTTGCCAGATGGCATCAACCTGATGCACTAGTATTCTTTTTTTTTTTTTCTTTTGTTTTTCATTTTTTTCTCCCACCTTGTGGGTCCCTAAAAGCATCTGTCTTAAGACAGAAGTGCTTTTAGCTTGCTAAAGGCTGGCTGGGTTTTTTTTTCCTACCTAGAAATGAAATATTGGTGCTATTATAATCTGGTGTGGAAATCTGCCCTTGAATTCAGTGGGGCCAGAATGTTGAGCTGTATTTTAATATGGTTGAGGTATTTCAAGGTACAAAATGTTTTTTCTTTTGGAGGAGAGCTAGCTAAGTGAAACAAAACAAATCATGTTCTTTAAAAAATGAACAGGTCTTGTGTGCATGTGTGGTGCATATTGGAAAGCTCATCTTTCAAATGTACAGTAACTTCAAGCTGATTTTATATATGTTATTTACTATTCTTATAAATTCACCTTCAGCTCTCCTGAGGGATAACCAGAACCAAAGGTAACTGTTCTCTTAAGATTAAAAATGTGTATCTCAGGAGAGGTTTTTGCAATACATTTAAAAGAAGGAAAAAAAGAATGGCAAAACAAAATGTAAAATCAAATTATCATTTCAAAACCATTTCCTAATTTCTGATTCAATAGCAGCACTTTCTTGTTTACTGAAGGAGAGGATTTGATCAGGAAATTCTGCATGAGTGTCTGTGGCCACAACTGCACAAAACTGCCTTGTTTCAATGGATGCTTGTCTGAACAATGAAAGATCAAAACTGACTGACCAGGTACAGGAATCTTTGTACAATGAACTGAGAAAATTCTACAAATTATCAGAATTTGTAGCTATTTTCTGATACTCCTTTCCATTACTAAAATATTTAGAAAGGTGAAGGGAAGCCATTTGCACTTCAAGCGACTTCCAGAAAATTCCTGTGCTGTTGTTTGGAAAAAACCCATGAAAGTTCCCAAATTGCCAAAAGCAAACCCAGGGCCTGAGTCCCTGGAGCAAACAGCAAGCTCCAGCAGCTATCAGCAAACAAGGCCTGAGAAAATAACCTGTTTGCCAGACTTTCTCTGAGATTCTTCTTTTTTATCTCAGGTAGGCAGTCAAGGAACACACGAGCAGAGGCAGTGAGTCACCCTTATTGACACTGGTGGTTCTCATCCATCCTTTGGGGTACTCATTGATCCTGCACTGAGGGAAAGGCTACACAAGCACTGCTCTCCAATTTTCCAGAGCTATTCCTCTGACACCTTTCCCCAGCACTGAAATCAATGGAGTAGCTGCAGATAAATATGCCTGAAGAAATGTAAAAGGCCAGGAGGAGGGCTGCACAACACATTGAAATCAGCTATTTTTTGCCATTAAACCCCGAGGTGAAGGAAGCAATCATTTGGTATCCTGTGTTTCCTTGCTGTGCTCCTTGGTGGGCAGCATGCAGGAGGAACAAGGCTGTTTTCTCATCAGCACAGAGCTCAGCAAGTGTTGAACCAAGCTTTTATTAAAATAGCTGTGGGTTATTTCCCTCACAGATCCTTTCTCCAGGCTGGGACCTGTGATGGTGTTTGCAGGGGTCCGAGGATGAGGGAAGAGATGAGGATCTGACTCCATGTTTCAGAAGGCTGATTTATTATTTTATTATATATATTATATAAAAACTATACTAAAAGAATAGAAGGAAGGATTTCATCAAAAGGCTACCTAAGAATAGAAAAACAAGGAATGATAACAAAGGTTTGTGTCTCGGACAGAGAGCCCGAGCCAGCTGACTGTGATTGGCCATTAATGAGAAACAACCACATGAGCCCAATCCCAGATGCACCTGTTGCATTCCACAGCAGCAGATAATCATTGGTTACATTTTGTTCCTGAGGCCTCTCAGCTTCTCAGGAGAAAAAATCCTAAGGAAAGGATTTTTCATAAAATGTGTGTGTGACATGGACCCACACTGGGTTCCTACAAATGGATGAATTATTCCCTCTGTGCCATGGCTGTGCACAGGGAGTCAGGCCATGCATCCTTTTACTCAGGGAAGCAGGATTTGTCCTGTTCCCTGGGAAATGATGTCTGATGGTAAGAACAAGGTATTTCCTATGGCTGTGCTGGTTTGGGCTGGGGGAGAGTTGATTTTCTCTGCAGTGGGGCTGTGTTTTGGGTTTGGGCTGGGGGAGAGTTGATTTTCTCTGCAGTGGGGCTGTGTTTTGGGTTTGGGCTGGGGGAGAGTTGATTTTCTCTGCAGTGGGGCTGTGTTTTGGGTTTGGGCTGGGGGAGAGTTGATTTTCTCTGCAGTGGGGCTGTGTTTTGGGTTTGGGCTGGGGGAGAGTTGATTTTCTCTGCAGTGGGGCTGTGTTTTGGGTTTGGGCTGGGGAGAGTTGATTTTCTCTGGTGTAGGGCTGTGTTTTGGGTTTGGGCTGGGGGAGAGTTGATTTTCTCTGGTGTGGGGCTGTGTTTTGGGCTTGGGCTGGGGGAGAGTTGATTTTCTCTGGTGTAGGGCTGTGTTTTGGGTTTGGGCTGGGGGAGAGTTGATTTTCTCTGGTGTGGGGCTGTGTTTTGGGCTTGGGCTGGGGGAGAGTTGATTTTCTCTGCAGTGGGGCTGTGTTTTGGGTTTGGGCTGGAGGCAGTGGTGACAGCACAGGGCTGTTTCAGCTCTTGCTGAGCAGCTCTCACACAGAGCCGAGGCTGTTTCTGCCCCTCAGCCCAGCAAGGAGAGGGGAGGGGACACAGCCAGGACCCCAGGGATGTCCCACACCATGTGGGGCCATGCTCAGCAGGGAGAACTGGGGGAGAAGGAGATGTTTGGAGTGGTTAATTTGTCTTCCCAAGTCACTGTTAGGTATCACTCCACTGTGCTGGAGCCCTGAACTCCTGTCTGCCACGGCAAGTGGAGAATGAATTTTGTGCTTTGCTTTGTTTTCCTGAGCAGCTTTTCCTGTTGGACTGTCTTTATCTCAACCCAGGAGTTTTCTCTCTGCTGCCCTCCTGATTCTCTCCCCCATCCCTGTGGACTCTTTTGTTTCTTTTTTTTTTTTGCTAAATTCAGGATTAAATGTGTGAGAAGGTATTTCTTATTATGTTTATTAGTTCTTCTCTGTATTACAGTCTCACAAATTGTGAATTCTACAGCACTTCACTAACAAACTACAAAATGGAAATGTATTTCTCTCTCTACAAGGCCTTTTAAAGAAAAGTGGTTTAACTAAGAAATGACACTTAAATTATTTTTACTTTTAACTTAATAACTAACTACTCATGGCTGCTCACAATGCAGACTAATTACACAATACTACATAAACCCATGGAGAAGAAGGTGAAGAAGGAGGACTAGTTTCTGTCGTAAAACTTCTATTTTGCTTTATGTATATTACTATATTCTAAAACCTTAAACTCTGAGTTTTCCACCCTGTGATATTACACACTTCTATTCAAACTCCACACCCACAATCCCAGTTCCATCATTCAATTTTGGTAATTTTCTCCATGGCCTCAGGTCAAATGCAGTTTTCTCTTGGGGGTCAGTTCCTGTCAGTGCAGAAAATCTAAAATTCCCAGTAGCCAGGGTTCCAACACATCCCATCCCAGGGGCGTGAGCAGGTCGCTGTTTTGGCACTGCAACTCCACAATTCCTCCTCACTGGGACTTTTGTCCCTGGTAAGACACAACGAAAACACCCTCGACACTAAATCCCAGCAGCATCAGTGCCTGGCACTCACTGCAGCCCTTACAGTGTAGCTCACACTCTATTTTAAATTACTGAATACTGACTACAACACTTAAAAATAGGGAGAAAAACATGGGAGTATCATCTTTTTTGTCCTTGCAGTGCCTAATGCTTTTTTGCCCTAATGGTACCCACCTTCAGGTCCTCTCTTTCCTAACCAAATTTGGAGGCATTTAGGCAAGGTTCCCACCATGACCAACCTGACAGATGTTTTCCTAAAGAGCAACCTCCTTGTCTGCATTTCCCTCTTCTCCCTCAGGGAGTGCTGACTGGTAAATTCAAAATAATTGTTTTATTTTTTTTTCTTTTCCTTCTGTGCTCCTTTCTACCACCTGATGCAGCACAGGGGCCCTGGGGCAGGGACCAGCCACAATTCAATCTCCATCCCCTGCTGTTCATACCTTGTGTCTTGGTTTGAACAGACAGGTGTTTGCTTAAGAAAGGAAGGAGCCTACCCTGAAATGGAAAATGTAAACCCCCTCCCTACAAATTCTTATGATTTTGAAATTAAGGGGCTCTCAGGCAAAAATATGGGAATAGGAATAACAGTTCTTTACTAGAAAAACTAAAAAATACAAATGTAATAGTACAAACATCAACAAAAACCACTGCCAGAGTCAGAGCAGTCCCTGTTCCCCTGTGTGTCAGGGGGGTGGCACAGCCCCATCCCATGGGGGCTCAGCCCTCCTGCAGTGCCAGCTGTGGCTCTGCTGGAGCAGGGATCCTGCACAAGGGGGGAGTTTTCCTCTGCAGCTCCAGGGCTGCTGGAGATGGGCCTGGGCTCCCTCTGGCAATGCAGGGCAGCAGAAGCTGCTCCTCTGGCAATGCACTGGGCAAAGGCTGCTGTGCTGTCCCAAACCTCAGATTGGATCCAGGTAGGAATGCTTGGCTCCTCCCCTGGGCGCAGCATCTCCCCATGGGATGATGGGATTGGATCAGCCCTGCAGGGACACTCAGTGGCCATGGACAGCAGAGATCTCCTGGAGGGAGGATTGGCTGTGGGAGAGAGAAAGAAAAAACTGCCCCATGAACAGCAGAGAACTGCCCCAGCTCTGACAGATGGAATAGAACACACAGCCCCATTTCCAACCTCAGACACTTTGTCTTTGTGACAGGGCATTTGTAACAAGAGGGAAAGGAAAGGAATTTATCCTGTTGGTGAAAATAAGGGAACAAGACAAATAAAGACAGCACAAAACTGGAGCTTTGCCTGTCCTGGCTTCTGGGCATGTGGGAATGTCCTTTCAGAGGAAATCTGCTTCTGAAAGGGGGAAACTCTACAGGTGTGTGGGAGTAACTACCTCCAGAAGCCATACTCATTTCATTTGATAAACCTTTTATTTTTCAGGAATTTTGGGAGGGAGGGGGAGGTGTGTTCTGTGTGCTGATAGGATGGTTTTCAATATCTGCACTGTATGATTTTTCCCAGGTGAGGACAGCATTGTGGTCATGGCAGGCAAGCCAGGCACTCAGGACTGACCAAGAAAGATTCCTGCTGCAGATGCTGGATGTGTGTGTTTGCTCCAGTCAGAGCTACAGAATGTCAGTGACACATTGTTAAAAATCACTTGTGCTCTAGTTAAAAAAAAGTATTTTCTTGGCTCTTCATCCTTCTGGGACATTCTCCACCCTTCCTTTTTTTTTTTTTTTTTTGTTTTTTTTTTTTTTGTTTTTTTTTTGTTTTTTTTTCTCCCTAGGTTGGTTAGTTTGCCAATTTTCTGTTAAAAAAAAGGAGAAAAAGAAAGCAAAAGCTGTTAGTTTCAGAGTCAGATAACTGGACAAAAAAAATTGTTTGTCCCTACTCTTTAGCAAGGTTCAATACAATATTCAAAGAACTGAGTGAGGAGGGCATTAAGTGAGCTATGTGGAGGTGATGGGTAAATGGTTTCTCACTTCTTTTTCTTTTTAAGTACTAAAATGCACCTGGAATACAAACATTCCAAAGGAATGTCTCAGGAAATGACCTTAGGAAATTTGAGATGGGCACAGGTACATTCAATAATGAATGAAAATTCATGTTCTTATTTGTGCTCTTTCTTGGGATTTGAGATGGGAAGGCATCTGTAGGAATGGCTGGAATACAGATAACACTGGTAACTTGTTTAACCAAATTAATGCAGGCATGGAATAAGAAGCATGGGATTTCAAAATTTTATAGTTGAAATCATCACATCTTTGCATTTGTTTTGTATCCCCTGAGTCGGTCCTATTTTTCAAACACACTATTAAATTAAAAATCCTCCAAATCTGTGCAAAGTCTGCTTCAGTCTGGGGAAGATGTAGGGAAGAAGGGGAATGAGGAAGGGAGAAGAAAAGGCCTGGGATAACATCTAGAACTATTTGGCTGCAGGATTCTCCATCTGCAAAAAGAAGAAAAATGTCCTTCCAAAGTGAATAGCACACAAAATGCTGAATGAAGAGAGCATAAGAGGCTCTCTCAAATTAACAATTATTTGGTGAAAGAAGTCAGATTTTTCTGGGCTGGAGTGAGCTGGAATGCTAAAAAAGCCTGTTGCCAAATATTACATCTGGAGAACTGCTGCTGAGTATTTTGTGGTGATCTTTACTGAGGCTCCATGGCAAGCTGCCTCCTGCTGTGAAGACTGGGATGCCTCCCCAAAAACTGACTACAAAAAGATGAATTCCAATGCTCACAGTCAGGTTTTGGGGTGCTCTGGGCACTGAAAGTAGGAGAAAAACAGTAGTTGTCCTCATAATGAAGAAACAGCTGTATTTTATCGTCCAAGATGTGCTGGACATGGTGCTGCTGAGCAGCTGGTTTGCACAGGTCTGCAGACTGGGGCTGTTTGTGTGCACTTTTCCTGTCACAGACACCTTTTATGAAAAATCCTTTCCTTAGGATTTTCCCTCCTGAGAAGCTGAGAGGCCTCAGGAAAAAAAATATAAACAATGGTGATCTGCTGCTGTGGAATGCAACAAGTAGATCTGTAATTAGTGTCATAGAGTTGTTTCTAATTAGTGGCCAATCACAGCCACACTGGCTTGGACTCTGTCTGAGACACAAACCTTTGTTATTCATTCCTTATTCTATTCTTAGCCAGCCTTCTGATGAAATCCTTTCTTCTCTTCTTTTAGTATAGTTTTAATGTAATATATATCATAAAATAATAAATCAGCCTTCTGAAACATGGAGTCAGATCCTCATCTCTTCCCTCATCCTCAGACCCCTGTGAACATGGTCACATTTTCCCACCCTAGAAAATATTAACATTGCAAAAAAAAAAGTGAATATACCCTAAATAATCACAGAGTCTACAGCCAAGCTCATTGCCTTTGAGACAGAGGTCAGTCCTATGGATGAAAAAGTCCGAAGCAGCAAGTTGTGTTTCTCCTTGGGAAGTGTTACTGCCCCTCATCAGGATCTGCTGCTTTTCTCTGAGGAGCAAGATGATAAAATGAAGCTGTCCCCAGGCTTTTATTCACAAAGCTCTTTCAGTTGTGTCTCAAAGCCTGGGGTATGGATAAGAAAGAATTCCTGCCATTCTCACAGCTCTCCTTAGTTTTGTTTTAACAAGGAAGCTTCAAGCACTGCCCCAGCAGCTGCCCTGGCCCCATGCACCATCTCTAGGGCTGTGCAAGGAAGTGAGGAGGTACAGGGGGAGAAAAAGGAGATTTCTGGAACAGCTGCCTTGGCCTGGCTCCCCATCAGCTGCTCTTGGCAGCCTTCAGATAGGCTCAGCCATGGAGAGCAAGAACTGGAGAGCAGAGTCTGAGCCAAAGCCAAGGGGACAGGTCTCTGTTTGCATTGCAGGCTTTGGACAAAGCTTCCTTTATCTCAGGAAAGCCTTGGGGTGAAATATGCCCCCCACTAAGGGGGCAGGCAGGGCAAAAGCTGCAGGATTGTGTGTTCTGGCCAGCTTCCCCTCACAGCTCTGCTGAGACTCAGAGGCTGTGGCAGAACTGCTGTAATTGGTGCACTCTGGAAAATGGAGAGGCTATAAATAGCCAGAGCTTGAAGTGGAGGGCATGTCAGAGTTGGGGTTTCTCTTTCAGTGCTACTTGTGATGCATGGAATACTAATTAGTCTGGGAAAACAATATTGTTTGGTCAGAGAGTTCAATAATTGCAATGCACTGCCTTACTTTTCTCTACCTCCATCTAAAAATTTCTTTCTCCCCCTTTTCCCTGATTTCCTGACTTGTTGGTAAGGATCAATGCCCATTCAATGCCTGTTCCAGGTGGAGGAAGTATCTATTTTAATTGCCTCAAGTTTGTCTTCTGTGTCCCAAGTGGGTCCTTCCCTTGCCTCTTCCTTTGTTGGTGACTCTGTCATTGGGGTGATTTCAATGGTTCATGCTCCCCTCACAACCAGGATGTAAAGCTATGAGCCTTAAATATATTTATACATTTTGGTGTGTATTTTTATTTAATCATATATTTTTATTTAATTTTTTTATTTTATTTCCTCAAAGGGTTGTAATATTTTTTCCAGGCTTTTATCATTCATTTCAGTAAAGTGAAGGTTTGACTTCTCTCTTTTCCTTTTTGTTACTCACAGGATTTTTTTGTGTTCATGGTGCCTCCCACCTCTCATTGATGGGCTCTCAAAAGTACATGATAAGAGCTATGAGGTGCCTCAAACACATCCCTTGGTGGCCCCAGAGCTGCTTTGTCTTTTCCTTCTCTTTCCTCTGCCAGCACATTCATCCTGCCACCCACCAATCCCAGTTAATCTTTTTACTCCTGTATTAGAGTAATACAGTGAAAGGGCAAAGAAAAATCAATGAGAAAGTCTTCACAAGCCATCAGTAAATCAGATGAGAGTCTCAGCAAGGCAGTGAGTAAAGCATTTAACAGACTGTATGAGCTTTTCCTCCTGAATTAAAAACTAATGAGAAATAATAACTGGAAGACTCTAATTTATCTGTACTTACGTCTGGCCATAAAAATGAAGATGTGAAGGAGTCTCTTTACAAGGCACTTGGGAGGATGATGGCTTGGGGAGGGAAGTTAAACATCCTCCTACAATTAAACAACCCCCTCAGCACCAGAGCTGGGCCAAGCCCCTCTCTGGGGCTGGAATTTCACCACAGGAGAGAGGGCAGCTCTAAAGCCTGGAGCAAGCCCTGCTTGTTGTGGTCTCCAGGAAGGTCCCTCAGCAGATTTGTTCTGTGCTGGCAGAAAGTCCCTCCACACCCAAAGCCACGGCCGGGCTGTGGGTCACACACATCCATGAGAGCTCTGAGCTGGAATCCTCCCAGGGAATGGATTTTCTGCACGGAGATATTTCTGTTTTGGGGATGGGTGGGATGAGACAAGGTCAGCTCCTTTATTTCTCCCCCCTTTTCCCTCTTTCTCCCCTGTATTTTTTTTTACTCTATAAAAGTCAGTAATTTCAGGGCTGTGGAGGTCACACAAAGGTCTGGACCTGAAGGAGGAATCGTTTCATTACTGGAGGGTGAAAAACGTGTTAAGGTGCAGGTTCAGCTCCTCTGTCTCCATAAAAAGCTGCTTTATTGGGAACTTCTGAGATTTTTAATGAAATTTTATGAGTCATGGTACTTGCTGGTAGACATTACCTAATCTCAGTAGTTAATAAACACGCATCCATCCCTTTGTGTGTTTTTTTCCCCATAACTCTCCTCACAATAAGGAACCATGCCCAGGAAAGACACACAAATCTGTTCTGCAAAGTCTCTTTAGCCAAAAATGGACTGGACAACGAGCAGATAACTGGACTTCAGGGATGATTTTCTGATGTGTTTGGTGGCCTCCTCTCATCCTGTGTGTGACCATGGGGCACGTTGTGCTCTCAGCTGGGTGGGCTGTGACCACAGCAGGGCCAGCTCTGAGCTGCTGCTGTTCCTGAGCAGAACAACCTCATCACTCGTGGGGTTCAACCACCCTGAGCTCTTGCTGAGCTTCTCAGGGCCCTCTGCATCCCAGGCTGAGCTTGGTCAAGGCCAGCTGAGGAGCTGCATGATTTAGAGGGCGTTACGTGCTGCGCTGCGCCGACCCGTAAAAAAACCCCTCAATTCTTCACAGTTTGCAAACTTGGCTGGGGGAGGAGAAGGGGGAGGCTGTCGTTATAATCTGGTGTTTATTCAGCCCCCATTGTGGTGGGCTCTGGGTCAGGGGGAGGGTCACTGCTGTGGTGGTGACAGGGAAGGTGAATAATTGGTGAGGACGGCGGGAGCAGGCTGACACGCGGGCGAGAGGCGACAGATGGTGCACAAAGCAAGTTCCTGCTGCTGGAGAGAGAGTAATCTGTTAAAACCTGTAGGGTTTGTTGTCTAAGGGTAAATAATATGTTTTTACCTTGGGGCAATGAGATCTGGCAGGATAGCAAGTGCTGGGTGATCATGTCTCTGGTGTTAAGTGGGGTTCCTTGGACGTTTAATCCTTTTTATTTTTCAGTGACCCAACTCCAGAGAGATTTTCTGACTGAGCAAGCACTCTGACTCCTGTTTAGCATGATGACCTGTCAAAGCAGCAGCTCTCCAGCTCTGCTCATGTCCCTGTTGTGCATCTGCCAGCTTTCCAAGGCTCTGTTGCTGGGAGCACAGACCTCAGGGGTACAGCTCTACTTTGTGAGCAGGTTTTCATTAGCAGCCCATTTTAAGGATAAAGCATGAACTGTATCCTTGCTTTGCTTGGTTTGCTTCTTGACATGACTGATTTTGCCCAGCTCTGTGCTACTTAATTCATAAGTAACTTAATTACTAAGTAACTTAATTAATAAGTAACATCACAAAGGTGTAACAGCTCACACTGAAGGAGCCAGGCACTGGCAGAATGCTCACCAGCTTTTTTTAGATATTCATGACCAAACATCCTGTAGCTCTCTTGATTTACCTGAAGATCTTTCCTGTCCATATACAATGCACACTAACATCCTTATTTGCAAAAAAAAAACAACCCAAAAAACCAGCAGCAACTAAAAAAGATGGGGCTGAAGCTGCTTAATTTGATGAGAGCCATAGCAAGGAGCAATCATGAATTTAAAAAATCCAAATGTTGATTATCAAAGCCAAGAACAAATAAATGCCAGCTTTTCTATAAAGCTGGGAGTACAAAATTTAAATGGCTAGAGGCTCCTAATTAAAATGGATTGACTTTTAAATTAAGTTGTTGGTGCAATGGACATACCAGAAACTTAGTAAACAATGGGCCATGGGATAGCACAGCTGTAGGCTGGAACTGATAAAGAAATTGCAGATTAGTTGTGCTACTCTGTGTTTAAAAAAGGCTTGGCACCAAACCAGGTAAATAAGTCATCTGTGGCGCACAGGTAATGAAGAATCTCTGTGCTCTGAAGTTCTGTGCCTAAGAGGGAGGACAGAGGGATGCTCTCAGCCCCCTGACCAGGCTGGTGAGCTTGGCTGAGAAATGGCAAGGGCAATGAGAAAGTGGGAAATGGCAGAAAACAAAGGAGATTGGAGGTCTCAGTGATGCCCTGCAGAGTGGGTGAAGGTTGTGAGAAAGGATGAGGCAGAAATTATATTGGCAGGTGCCATAAAAAAAGTGCTTTATGCAGCACCTGAACAGGGAACACAGCTGAGATTAACCAGTGCCTGGTTCAGAGAATTGCAGTGGGCAAGTGTCACCCAAACATCTGAGCAGGGTGACCACAGCACATTCAAAATGCAGGAAATGTCCATAGGAAACAAAAAAATCCCACAAAGACCCCAGTGCAGAGCTCCAGAAATGACAAAAATGTGGAAATGAGAAAACATTTTAGAGATCAACAGCACAGTTAAAAAAAGTAAATTGCTTGCAGGTGCCACAGACACACTTACTGACATTGGAAGTTCAGAGTAGGGATGTACTTTGTGTTCAAAAAATACTTTCAAAGTTAAAAGCAAAGTAAAAGAAACCACAGGAAAAGAGTTACTTTACAAAATAGAGGGGAAGGTACAAATGACTAAAATAGAAGAGAATACACGTTCTGGGAAAGGAAATGTAAAAGCATAAAAAAGCAATGGGTAATGAAAGGGTTCTTGCTAGCAGCACACTAAATGCATTTAAGTAATAATAAGAAAATTTTCAAACATGTCAGAAACAGAAGGTCACAGTCAGAAACTCAGTATAGCTGGTAAATGATCAAAGTGTAAAAGGAAGGCAGAGCAATAGCAGGAATGCCAAATGGGTTATTTGTCCTGGTGTTTGTTCCCATTTAGGAGGTCAGTGGAGTTGCCACACTGAAAACTTTAATTGGGCAAGTCTGATGAAAGGTCTCAAACTGAAATGACATTAAAAGCCTTTTTAAAACAAACCACTAAAACAGATAACAACAGATCAACAGGACCAGATGGCACTCATGCAGGAGCTTCAGAGCAGCTCTGATATGAAATTGCCAAACTATTAACTGTGGTGAATAACCTACTGCTGAAATTGGCTTTGCTTAAATTAGCCTCAAGGTCAGAGGAAGGGGGACACGTGATGCCCACTCCTGAAAAGGTCCCTAGAAGAACCCAAACAACTTCATAGACATAACCTTGATTTTCATTTTAGAGAAGATTTTTTTTTTTTCATTTGTGAGAAGAATTATGAAAATAAAAATTAGCAGGCATATGGAGAAATACAAAATAATGGAGAAGAGTCAGCACAGCTTGGAAACCACGGCTCATAAATCTGTTGTTAAGGGGATTTTTGAGAATCAGCATGCATGTAGATGAAGTTGATGCAGTAAAATCCATGTACTTGGACACCTCAAAGCTTCTGGTGAAGTCCCTTCCTTAAATAAACTAAGTTTTCATTAGGATGAAGGTTGATGAAGGTTGTCTTGTGGACTAGCAACCAGTTTAAAGACAAGAAACTAAGGGCAGGAAGACCTGTCAGCTGCACAACAGGACAATGTCACCACCCAGGGTCACTCAGGGATGTGTGGTGGCCACATGGCAGCTCCATGTACTCAGAAGGGACCTGAAAAAATATTGGAGGTGAACAAACTTGCCTAAAACTTTCAGTGACTTGGAGTAATCAAAATGAAAACTAATTGTAAAGAATTACAGAAAGATCTCAGGGTGCTGAATAGCTTAAGAATAAAATAATGGATGATAGTGATATCAAGTGCAGAGGAGTAGACTTAATTTAGTGCACATAACTCTACATGCACAGTGGTGGGCCCTGAAGAATTGCCACTGAAGGAAACCATCTTGGTGCTCAGGAAAGTCTCAGCTAACCCCACAGCAGCTGTCAAAAAGGTAAATGGATAATTAAAAAGCAGCAGGAAAGAAATGAGGGAGTGAAGTGGGATGTTTTGCCATTCTGCAGACCCATAATGTGCTATCACTGAAAGGTTCACGTTGGGCTGCTCATGGCTCTGCAGGAAATGTCAGGAGAGCCAGAAAAATCAAAGAGAAAAAAGGGGCAGAGCTGGTGAGAGCTTTGAAGCAATTGCTGTATGAGTAGAAATGAAAAAGCCAGAGTTCAGTCTGACAGAGACAGCTGGAGAGAGGAGGTGTCACACACAGGGGATGTGAAATCAGGCTCAGAGATGTGATAAGGAGCCATCCCCTGCCCTGCCTGTTCCTGGCAGCTGAGTCACTCAGTGCTGCTGCCCCTTCCCAGGGCTCTGGGTGCTTTGTCAGCCCTGTGCCCTGAACAAGGGGGAGCAGCCACTCCTGTCCCTGCACTCAGAGCATCCCACCCTGACAAATTTGCACTGTCATTCCCAGCAGCACTCAAAGGTCATTTTTTTGCTCCCTCTCTTCTTTTTTTCCCCTCTTCTTGCAATTCAGTGGTGCTTTAACTGGGGCTGTTGGCTTGTGAAGAGCACTGTGACCACCACAAAGTCAAGGCTCACAGGGTGACCACTGATTTTCCTGCATTTTTTTCAGTGTGATTTCTGCCCAGTGAGGAGAGAACACATTTTCTAAGGAAAAGATTTCAACTGCTCACAGTATTTCCATTACAATATTTGCTGCAGGTTGTCTCCAGAATGGGAGATATTTTTGTTTATTCTGTTAAGGTTCAGTGATTTATGACTCTTATTAAGCAAGAACAGTAATCTGACATCCTGTTTAAGCAGAGTGTCTGATGGCATTTGTGGTCATTAGATGCTACCTTGTGTAGTCTTGAAATCAATGTTTTCGTTTTAAAGGGGTTTGAGTTTGAGGGGTTTTTTTCATGCTGCATTTTTTCCCCCATTCAGTAACATTTTATTAAATGTGCTGCTTCAGCCTCCTGAAATCAGATTATTTCCATAGCTGGAAGGGATGAAGCACTGTTGTGTGAACAAAACAGATTTGATCAGCCTGGTCTTGTGGAAGGTGTCCCTGCCCATGGCAGGGGGGATGGAATGAGATGATCTTTAAGATCTCTTCTTGCCTAAATCATCCTCCCTCTGTCCTTATTTCCCTTTACTCTGAAAAGTGCCTTACTCATCCAGGACTCTGCTCAGATCAGCACGACTCTGTGGGGGTTGAGACTCAGTTCAGCTCAAGGAAAGGCAGATTTGTGCCAATCATGTCCAGGTCCAAACTCAGATTTTCAGCAATTGAGTGATGCTCATGCTTTGTGATTGAGGCAAATCTTGGGCACACAGAGTGCTGTGTGCATGATGAGAGGAGTAAGGAGCAGTCAGAAACAGATGGGTTCCCAAGACACACTGCAGGTTATCCTTTTAACCAAGTTTGGTTTGAATCCTCAAATTTCAGTGCAGCCTCTTAAGAGCTCTGTGACTTCAGATGTATCCAGATGTAAAAACTGTGGGATGCCCAGAATGAAAAATAAGTCTGACAGAGAGATTTTCCTCCAATAATTCTGTGAGTGAGTTACACACACACACACACACACACTGAGTGTGAGTGTGCAATTCCACACTGATTTTTGTTGTTTGTATGATTTCCTCTCAGAGAAGTTCTGGATCATTATAATGTATTAATATGATAAGAAATAGATCTAGAGGAACTTAAATCCAATATGTAGAACATAGAGAACTCTCAATAAAAAGTAGTTATAGAGAAAAGGGGCAAACAATTCAGTTTTAGATTAAGCCATATCACCTTAGGGATGCAGGGAAGTGTTAGAATGAATTCTGGGGCTTTGCTGGAGAAGTTCCAAGGAAGAAATATCCCCAGGTTTAGACCTGGATGGAGCAAATTGTTTCCCTAGGATTGTATGGAGTAATACTACTGAGAACTGTTGCTAACCTGACAGATTAAGGTACATGTTGGTAATTGCAGTAGGATCCAGATATTCTGGGAAGTGAAAATCAATTCTTATTTCCCACACAGCCACTGAACAAATTGTGTGGATACACTGAAATTTTGATTTGGTGAACAATAAGGATATTATAATACATTTGTTTAAGAAATTAACTTTGGATCAAGTGATTTCATCACACTGAATTAAAGGAATAACAGGCTTATCAACAATACTTTTGATTTTAAAGGGCAAATCTTTGTGAAGTTGGCTGTCATGGTGTGCTCCAAAGCTCAGTTGAAGAGTGGGCTTTGAAAGGTTTTGCATCTTTTATTTCATGACAATGGGGAGTTTGGATCTGAGTAAATGGGGAAAGGCGTTTAGGAAAAGGCTCAGGTCAGCAGGAGAGAATAGCAGCCAAATGGCCAAGAACCAAGTTGAGATAGATATTGCAAAGGATATTAATAAAAATAGTAAAAAACCCCAAACAAACAACAAACCAACCAACCAAAACCCAGAAAAAACCCCCAACATTAAATACTTTTGGCATCAGGAAAGTGAAGAAGTGGGTCTGTCACATGGTCAGGGCAGGACAGAAATAAATACAGCCACTTTGTCACCAAAATGAGACAAATATTTTGCTTTAGTTCTCAGAAGAACCAGTGAGGTATACAGAGAAGAATAAAGGGAGCAGAAGACTCTCATTTCTCAGATGAAAGCCAATTAGAAGTTCTCAGCATGCTTATTTCCAAAAAATGCTGTCAACAGTGGTGTCTGAGGCAGGTGAAGAAGTTACACAACTCTGAACATCCCACCTCAAGGCAAAGGCAAACAAAAAGAAATTATCTGACCTTACAGTGCACAGGACCTGAGGTGGTTCAATGCAGCACTGGGCTGGGTTGAAGAGGAGCTGGGATGCTTTTAGAAGTGGTTTTGGAGGCTGGAAGAATTTCTTCCAAGAACCACAGGTTTTTTGTTCCTCTCAATGTGACCGTGTCCACAGGGGTCTGAGGATGAGGGAAGAGAGGAGGATCTGACTCCATGTTTCAGAAGGCTTGATTTATTATTTTATGATATATATTACATTAAAACTATACTAAAAGAATAGAAGAAAGGATTTCATCAGAAGGCTGGCTAAGAATAGAAAAAAAAGGAATGATAACAAAGGTTTGTGGCTCAGACAGGGAGTCCGAGCCAGCTGGACTGTGATTGGCCATTAATGAGAAACAACCCCATGAGCCCAATCCCAGATGCACCTGTTGCATTCCACAGCAGCAGATAACCATTGGTTACATTTTGTTCCCGAGGCCTCTCAGCTTCTCAGGAGGAAAAATCCTAAGGAAAGGATTTTCCATAAAAGATGTCTGTGGCATCTCTGCAAGAGTCCAAAAACTTTGCAGAAATGTTTTACCATTGCTTCACATTTTACTTTACTTTTTTCAGCACTTTGAGACATCTCTGGAGAATAAATAGATGTCAGAACAGGGGTCACCACCAATCCCTGAGAGCATTTACAGCATGAGGCCTGATGGTTTGCATTCACATTGGCAAATGTGATAACACAGCTTTTTCCCTTCCCAGAGGGGAGGAAAGCAGTGCCAGTGTTTTGCTTTGACTGATCAGGCTGATCCTGCTGGGTCTCAAGGTTCCTGCCTGGTGTCCCTCTCACTGGTGTTACCCAGCTCAGCAGGATCTTGAAATCTTTCTGCTGTTCCATAATATGCAGCAAAACCACACATGATTTACCTCTGCTCTGTTTTT
The DNA here is from genome assembly GCF_037042795.1 of Molothrus aeneus. NCBI lineage: Eukaryota > Metazoa > Chordata > Aves > Passeriformes > Icteridae > Molothrus > Molothrus aeneus. The sequence continues at coordinate 111,515,738 of NC_089647.1, read as the reverse complement.
TGGGGATTTTTGAAATGTAAATGATAAGGCTAGTCCCTCTGGCCCATGCCAAAGATGTTCATTTTCTAGGCTTTAATTAATTCCTGATGCATTTTAAAGACAAAATTATCTGTACTGGAGAAAACACTCAGAAGTTATGTAATGAGTCTCTCATAATTTTCCTTTACCTGAAGAAAAACCCCTTATCTTCTCTGCAGAGAATATAATTTTGCAAAAGATACTGACTTTTCTGAGGTGCCAGTTTACCTGATCACAGAGGAAACCCAGCTGGTAGAAGGGGAAATTTTCTGTGATGGTGATGAGAGCTGGAGCAGCCAAGTACTCATTTTCTTCAGAGAATTGTGTGTGGCTTGCACAGAATCATTCTGAGAAATATTCTGATAGTCTCAATGTCCAAACTGTGAAATGGCCAAATTGTGTAAATCAATGGTTTCAGACCAGGTCACTGGTGGGTGATAAAAGGTGCTGAGATTGAGTGGGTTTGGTTTACTTAAAGAAGAAAAATACATGCACACAGCAATGTATTTTAGTAAATGGAAAAAAACAGTGGGGAAAAGAGAAATAGGCACATTTTAGTTTTGCTAGAAATGAAACATCCTGCCCAGGTGCTTGTTTGGTTTTTCGTTGTTTGGTTGGGTTTTTTCTTCCCAGAAAGTGAAGAAGACTTTTAATTAAAAAATATTGAGCAACACCTGTGTGAGTCTCCAGTGAGAGAAATCTGGTTTGCAAATGAATGTGGAATATTCTGTTGCTCTCTGTGTAGCACATGGAGAGGAGGGAGGCAGAGCATGTTTGTGTTCTGGATTTTTCATGTCCCTGACCCTCTGCCATAGAGACTTTCCTGCAGACCACCTGTGATTTCTACAATAGCAAAGCCACCAACAACTCAGCTGCAGAAAACATTCTGTCCAGACTTCTCCCATTTAGCATCCAAATGTTGCTTGGCAGTTAAAAAAAAAAAAAAAAGAAAAGAAAAGAAACAAAACCAACCCCTCAGACACAGAAGATGTCTCTCATTGTATCAGCAAGCCCACATTGTGTCTCTGATATTTTGAAGAAGCAACTTCCTCTTGTGTGGGTTTGCTAACACATGGTGTAAAACAGTTGCAAGAAAGAAAATATCTGTGCTATTATTCCAGATATATGAGTGCTGAAAGGATGATTTTCTCTTTTGTGGTTCAGAGGAGTTCTCACCTTCCAAAAAATATTGGAGAAGCACAAAGATTTTTTTTTTCCTTCCATACAATGTGAATAATATGTGAGGGAAAAAGATCTCAGTTTAGCCAGAATCTTAAGAGCTACCACAGATGATTGCCTGGTCCAGAGTGATAATATGGATGATGAGAACTCAGTAACTTTATTGTGTAGCTGAACTATTCCAGAACTTACACAGGTTCAGATAAAAGGAGGTAGAAGTGCCTTCAGTTTGCTGAGGCATTATGGGCCAAGTTGAGCCCTGGCTATACCCTGGTTTCATAATATTTATCAACATTTTCTTCTGAAGTGATGTATTATCACACATACATATAAATATTTGAGATAAAATATGAAAGTTGCCATTTTCTTTCAGGAATGCCTATCATTGCTGTGATAGAAATACTCCTCTTCTTCTGAGCAGAAACAGGAATTTTCAAGGCCAGAACTTGTTCCTACAAAGCCCCTGGCAAGTAAAGCCATAAACCATTTCTTGCTGACTACTGTGAACCAGAAGTTTGCACTTACACAACCTTTTCCTCAACCAGGCTGCTCACATTTCTGCAAGCTCATGCTAGTTGCAGACCAAACAGCAGCTGAATTATTTGTCTCTTCTTACCAAAGGGGTGGCAGATGGGTGATAAAATCACAAAGCAAATCTGGGAAAATCTGCACAATCACAAAGCAAATCTATGAAAAAAGGTGGGATCAAATCAGGAGGCTTTTCCCCTATTCCTAATATTTTCATTTTAATGAAGCTGCAGCACAGATCTAGAGATAACATCCCCCAGCAAGCACTCAAATAAGGATTTGCATAGGTGATTTTCTGCCTGGACTTGGGCCCATCCCCTCACTGTTGTACTCCACTGGGCAGCAAGAGGAACCCTCAGCTTAAGTTTACAGGTAGGGCAGGAAACTGCAAGGTCCCAAATCTTTCATGGAATTGTTCAAGAGGACAGGGAGGGATGGGGAGATGGCATAGTTCCAGCAAAAGGAGGAGAAAGATGATAAATTCTAGATTATCCAAGGGCAGGAGGGAAGAGAGAGAAAGCCATGAAGAACCCAGGGAGCTGTGGGTCACTCTGGTGAGCAGCAGGGCACAGCACAGTGGATTTTGGCAGTTTTGAGCTCTGCTAAATACCTTTGCCCTGCTCCAGCTATGCCATGCCTCTGCTTTAACTCCTTCATTACAAAAACCCTTTCATGCCTTGCATTAAGATATGGGGAGATGCCCAGCAAGATGAAAGTTGTGTCTCTAATGGCTCTGAATTTTCACTTCCTGAAGAACAGAGAAGAGCCACTGAATCCATGATTACACTGTACCCATTAAGTGCAGGAAAATGACTGATAACCAAATAAACAGGATTCATGTCTTATATGAATGGAATATTGGAAATTACATTAAGCATTAGTAAGAGTTAGGCCAAAACAGAGAAGGAACTGAACATAAGAAGGGACTCTGCAGAAGTGCTTGTTTTGAAGGCGATAAGAGAAGGTTTCAGAGGGATTTGACAGGTCACAGCCTGATGCTTCAGTCATCCTGATGGAATTCTGGCTTCTTGCTGCTCCATTTTTTTTGCTGCTGTCACCAGGTGAAGGCAGGAATGGGAAATGCTTAGGAGAAAAGGATCAGTCAGGAGCAAAGGATCAGTTACCCCATTTCTGTGACACTTCCCCAACACAGTGTCTGTAGCTGGGGTCATGGAGGAGAAGCAGGAACAAGGGACACAGCTCACTCACTCCAGCAAAGCAGCAGGAGGAGGAGGAAGAGAAGACCTGGAAGATGAGGGAGATGGATTTGGAAAGGCACCAACTGTTAAACCTTTCCACCTGCTCAGCTACTTCAGATAAAGATAAATGCTAATGAAAAAAAATCAGCTGGTAAGTGCAATCCTTTCAGGAGCACATAAAACTATGAGTGAGGGGGCTGAGCTGTGAGCAGATGAGGTTTCAGAGCTATGAACCTTTTTATTTGTCTGTCTCCACATTTTCAGGTGCAGGAAACCAGAGCAGCAGAGCCCAGAGTGATGTCTGAGGGAGATGAGAGACACAGGCATCTCCTCTTCATTGCTGATGGCCAGTTGGGTCTGAATGGGCCTTTAATACCTTTTAGAAGCCAGAAATTACAGCCAGCAATTTTTTGCCTCAGAATTTTGCTCATTTCATCCTTCATGACTGTTAGCAAAACCTGCTGTGCCTTGTCTGTGCTTCCCACTTTTGGGATTCTTAGAGGTCTCTACAATCTTGTTGCCCTCCTCCTGTGGGGTCTGCTGTTGAGGAACCATCCTAGCTGTGCCTTTATCTGAGCACAGACCTTCTGCTCTTGGCATAAACATCTTCATTAATGCATCATTCATAGCTATCTGGCTGACCTTGGGTACTGGCAGAGGCTGCTCTTTTAACCCTTGTTCTGCTGGGTTTTTTTCTGGTGATTTCAGAAACACATTTCCATTCATGCTTCATTCCAACCAGACTTATTCCTGTTACAAATCTCCATGTAGGAATAACTTCTCCTTGGTGGCAGACATGCTGTGTACACTTGGTTTCCCTACCACTTCCCAGCAGATATTTTAAGATGTCCCTGGGCTTCTTGTATTTTGTGGGGGGTTTTTGGTTTTGGGTTTTATGTTGGTTCATTGGTTGATTCTTCCCCCTGGTCAAGGATTATCACCTCAGTTTCAAGCAGTGATTGCAGTGGCCCCTACCCTAAACTCAGGGCCTGTCAGACAAATTACTTCCTACAAGTGGTGCTGGTTTAAGCATTACTGCCATGAGCTCTAATGCTGCCATGCCTACCCCCATTTTGCCTTTTTTATTCCCTGCAGTTCGATCAGCTTCCAGTTTCTGTCTCTCAGGAGGCTGTGAGGACACTTGAGTCAGCCCTGCCTGAGGGGCTGTTCCAAAAGGACAGACATCACATCCAGGGCAGCTTGTGCAGCCATGGCCTCAGAGGTCTGGCAGGTTTTTAGTATGGACATTGGAGCTTTATAGCAAAGAGGAGAGCAGGAGAGGCAAAAGAAATCCAGAGAGATTGGCTGCATGATGTCCCACAGCCCTGGGCCTTGGTGCTGCCCAGCTGTACCACCATAACAGCAAAAACCCTACTGATTTTTCCACAGGTCTCCTAAAGACCATGAGGTCACACTTATCTGTCAATTTGCCCCTCAAAACCGACCGGTTTTGCCCGAATTTGAGAGGTGTGTTGAAGACATAGGGATAGGGAAATTCCCATGTGTGTCCTCCTCTGGGAAAGACTGCAGCCTGTGCTGGCAGCCCCTGGGTCTGTTTGGCCTTGGGAGGGTCAGTCTGTGGTCAGATATCCCAGCAATCAGCACAGATGTGGCCACAACAGAAACTGCCCCTGCCTTGGTACATGGGAAGAGGTTGGAGGCAGGATGAGCACATCCCTGGGATGTAGTGATGAGGAGACTGTGAGGGATGCTGGAGAAATCAGAGACAAGGTATTCACCTTTTCAGGAGATAAAGGAAGGTAGAAGGGGATACTGTGTGAAGAGTAGAGAGAAAATATGTAGGATGCAAGGCCATAGAAAACTGAGCTTCCTCAGCTCTGCTTCTCTCAGAGCAGGGTTTATTTTCCTTAATGCCAGCTCAGGGAGCTGCAGTCACACAGCCTGTGCCTCATTGAGGATGGTGGCTCAGAAACACATTGAAATGGAGGTGTTTGGTCTCTAACATCACCAAGGTTTGCCCACATGTCTGGAGCACCATGTCCTCAGTGGCCACACCAGGTGCCAATATCCAAATCTGAGCACTGATTGGTTTGACTACAAACTCCCAAAAAACTCACTTTCTTTTCAAACTAGGACACTCCACCCTTCGCCTCTGAGAACACACATTTCTAAAATTATTATCAAAATGACATTAAACATACTTCTACTCAAAACAATAACTCACTAAACTTCTATCTCTACATTTTCACTATCAATCTACTTTAACTTAATACATGTTTTTCTCTTATTTTTCTTTGATCTATCTCACAGTTTTATTTTATCATTTGCCTAAAATTTGCTTCCTGGTCAGGGAACCAAAAATGTCATGGTTTGATGCTGGTGCAATGCCAGTGGTCTCATGAAAATATATTCTCCTTAATGTCTGCTGTGAGATGTGACTAGAAATAGAGCAAAGCAGGTTCTAACATAGGAATACAGAGAAAAAACTTTGTTAACTTACAGTATGTAAAAGAAACACACACACAGAACTCAAAATGAAAACCTTCTAAAAACATTCTTTCTCCCCCCACCAAATTTCTAACATGGCACAGTGAGACAAAACTTTGGATTCTCACTTAAGTTACTACTCTTCAGGTAACCAACTCTCAGTTCATCACCACTTTTCAGATAATCAATTCTCAGTTCATTAAGAAGCTTGTCCTGCTTGCAGTAGGATGGCAGGTTTGGAGCTAGCAACAAGTTCCTGCATTTTCAACGTTCTGAGGACACTTTGCTACCTTAGGAAAAAGAGACTGACTTGCCAGGACAGGATGGGTATTGAGGTACCACTGACACACCTTCAGAAAAAGGGAGTGATGAGATTGTGGTGTCTGTTGAAGAGCACAAATTATCTTAAGGAGGAGCAGCCTTGGAGCCTTCCAAGAAAAGTGGAGAGGGATTTTTGGGAGCCTTCCAAGAAAGCATGGAGTGATAGAACCAAGTGGGGATGACCTTAAAATGAAAGAGGGAAGTTTAGATCAGGTATTAGGAAGAAATTCTTTGCTTTGCTGAGGGTGGTGAGGCCCTGGCACAGGGTGCCCAGAGAGGTTCTGGACAGGTCATTTTTGCAAAATTGTGAGTGTCCCTGTGGGTTGTCACCCAGCCTCCACTCAAACATTTCCACTGTTGGTAGTTGTTTTCTTCAATGGGTTATTGAGTCACTATTAGCAGCACAAATTAATGCTGCAGTTTTGGAGATGAGTGACCTGCTGAGAGTTTGAGTCAAGTTTTCTGCAGTTTAAAGTTTCTTGCTGCCAACAGGATGCACAGAGATTCATTTTACAAACATATAGAACATGATACGTTGCCTGTATGGATTAAATGGTCTCCAGGTATCAAAAATATTTACATTTCTTATTGGCACTGTTGTGTTTTTATGACATCCCGCTCAATCTTTATAGCCTCACAGCAATTACTGTCACTGCTTTAGAGTTGAGGCTAATGAAATTCTTGTGGTGGCCTCCACCACATATAACTCACCACAAAATTAAGCTGGACATTTATGGAGTTATACCATCAGGGCTGTAAATAAGCAGAAATTGGAATGTGCATGTGTATTTTGCCAAACTAGATGAACTAACTCATTAGAAAAAGGAAAAAACAGCAGTTAAGCAGTCAGAGAAATTAATGCAAAATTATTTTGATGCAAAACAGGTAAAGTGTGGAAATATAATCTCTTACTAATTACACCCGCAGTCCCTGCAGTTCAGGATGGGTTTCTAGTTTGTTACTCAAATTTGGGAATATCTGCCACCAGAAAGTCACCATCACAGGTGAGCAAAAGGCCAACATATATCATCCTGACATCCATCAGTTTGCAGTTTGATAACTTTGGTGCCCTCTGGAGTCCTCTGATTCCAGCAGTCCTTCAGTATCTCTTGGCGCGAGGATGAACTATAGCCTGTTGGAGAATTTTATTCCTAGTCCCAGTGCAAGATCTTCCTTTTGGATTAACAAAGTCCTGCATGGTTTTTACTCTCAGTGTATTACAAAATCTCCTTCTCAACATAGCAGTGTGACAGGAGGGGGGAGGCTCATTTCCTGGGCATCAGAGATAAGACACCAGATGCACTTGTGGGAAGAGTCCAATGTTTTTAGAAGCAGGTCCATGTGCAGCCTAAACAAAACTGAGACTTGTGACCTTCAGGCATAAAACCAAAAGTCAAGGTTTGTTTGGGTTTGGGTTGAGTAGTATCTCTGGAAAAGAGGAGACACCAACAATATCCCACCATTGGATTGCTTTCCCTTCACTCAGTCCCACAGAGGCAGTGGAGAGTTATTATTGACTTCTGTAAGGCCATGGTTGCACCTGGAAAATTTATCCAAATTATAAGGTCTCTGCAGTAAATAGTAATACTAAATAAAAATAAATGGTCCCTGCCCTCTTTAGCTTTGTATTTCAAAGCTACTTTGCAAAGGAGGGAAATAGTATGCAGCTATAGCAAAACTAAAGAAATAAAATCCCTCAACAGTGAAATTGTTCAGATATGTTTTTCCTTTCCTCCTGTGACTGCATTTGAAAAGCAAAGCAGGGAAATTCTCTGAAGAGCCTTGAATAAAAGCCAGTTTTAAAACAGAATCATCCATATGGATCTACTGGGTTGTAGGCAGTGAAACCCATATTACTCTCAGCAGAAATGTCAGAGTAACCCCTTCATTCCTATTTAGCCCTCCCAATTCCTCCCTCTGCCAAGACCATGAGTGAGCAACCTTATGCCAGGCATGTTAAACTCTAATGTGTGACTCTGCAACCCAACAACAGGCTTACATGAATATTATGAAATTATTATTTACATTGCAGTAATTCCCAGGTACTCCAGTCGAGAGCAGAGCCCCCATAGTGCTGCTCAATTGTAGACTGAAGTTCAATTTAAGCCCTGGAGAGCAGCTTTCTAAAGCTAAAAAGAGAGTCCCTGCTGCTGTACAGGAGGAAGTTTAATTGCCTTCTGCTTGGGTGTGCTGCATTGTCCCTGCTGAGGCCACAGCCCAGAGGAGCAGGGACAGAGCAGGGGTAAATCCAAGGGCTTGGGCTGCTTCTGGGCTGCACCCATGTGCATTTCCCCATCCTTTTTAACATGCCACAGCAATCTCCTCCCACTCAGCCCCCATTCCTCTGTGTCCTCCCTGGACCTCCCTCCTGGGGATTCAGGTTGACCTTTAAAGGTCCCTTCCCACCCAAAGTGCTCTGTGATGCTGCAGCTGCCCCTCGTGGGTTCATGGGCTGCCCTCTCTTTATCCATCAGCTCCCAGATGCAGGATCTCCTGCCAAGGCCACCTCCAAACAGGTCTCTGTGCCTTGCCCACAGTGGGAACCTTCTCCAGCCAATCCCTTTCCCACCAGAGCTCCTTCCAGTGGGATTTTCTGCCAGCTGGGGCAGAGGTTCCCAAATCCCTGAGAAAGAATGGCTCATGCCTGTGGAAACCCAGGGCACTGGGAATATTTCTCTGTCTGCTCTGGGGTGCCCTGACCCCCAGGGGAGCACTGACTTTGACCCTCATTCATGGAGAAAGTTTCCCAGACTTCAAGATAGACCGGAATCCACAAAAGTGTGAAATAGATTATAGAGAGCAGTGTAGGTGCATCACTTGGTGAGAAATTGAGGTTTTGGGGTTTTTAGTATGTTTTGGATGGAAGCAAGATGGAGGGCACAGGGTGCTGTCCTGGGTTTCTTCTTCATGCTTCTTCCTCCTCCTTCTCCATGGGTTTGGGTGGCATTTTGTAATTGGGCAGAAAAGTCCCCATTGCAGCTCTTTGGGGTCAGTTATTGGGGTAAAAGGGAAAATAATCCAGGTGTCAGTTCTTCATTGGAGAGTTCAGTCTTAAAAGTCCTTGTACCAAGAGATTGTTGGCCATTTTGTGCCTTCTAATGAAAAGCTGTTGAACTCACAGTAATGAAACTGTGTTACTGATAAGAAATAATAAACAGCTGAGTGTGAACACGAATTACTGCCTCAAGTGCCTTCAATCCAGACCCAAAAAAACCAATGAATGGTACCCCCACACATACCCTAACAGCAGCATGCTCTAGGGACACCCAAGAGACAGGGATGGTGCCTGGGGCAAGATTTGGGGCAGTGAGCAGGGAGGAACTTGCCCTCATCAGCAGGGATTGCTGCAAATCACCTTTTAATTGCGCTGAATGAAAAGCAAATGCCATGAAGGTGTTGCCCAACAGGCTCTCACCCTGGGAATCATAGCATTTTTAATTGAGACAGAAAAAGGGGAGTTTGACTTCACTTTTTTTCCCCCCCTCAAATTCCAGAGAGCTGAGACATGACTGCTTCCATAAGCAGTGACCCACTGTTTAAATGACAAGTTAAAGCTCCAGGGTTCAGCAGTCAAGGGCTGCTCAGAAGCACCGCAGCGCTTGATTTTCATTCATGTGAGCTTTGCAAATGGGGCTGGTAGAAATGTCTTATTCCCTCTTCTCTCCTTGGCTGTTGATGTATAATGCTGTAAGCTGACTGGTTTGATGCAATCCTGGGAGATGAGGAAAAAAGATATGTTAGAAAATATCCCAAAATGCAGCAGAGTGTACTAGGGTAGAAAATGAGTTTCAGTCTGATACAATGCTCCTTCTCAAAATCTGACTGTGATCACATTTTTGCCTGAATTTGTGAAAAGTGCATCATTTTTGTCTTCCTAGATGACACAACAGCAGTTTCACTACTGTCTCAGCAACCCTGCAAAATCCTAGCTATGCTTTTGGCACTGCTGCTGCTTGCTGTGGCTCACACAAGAGCTCTTCCACCAGTGTTCTTCACAACCAAAGTCAAAAATAATTCTGTCTAAAGAGAAAAAGTTGTTGTCACATAGGAAAAGATTTAATTAAGCAATGGGGATTTATTTTGTTTTGTTTCCTCTTTTTTTTCCTTCCCTTTTTTTTTTTTAACTTTAGAGATTTGCTTGGAGAAACATCTTTTGTACACAATTTTCCTGGGGGCAAATTACTGCATCTAATTTGGTTTTAAACCTTGCTCCACAATCAATAATGCCTCAAGTCTGGAAGCAAATCTCATGAAGAGTGACTTTAACCTGAGATTTCAGATCAGTTTCCCTAAAATTCAGATGTGAAATCCTTCTCTCCCACCAAAAAACACCAAACAAAAGCAGTTTGATTTTGATCTAAACCATGTTAAGAAGAAGGCTATTTGTGTTTGTTAGAAGTGACCAAACTCTGCTGCTGTTCTGAAAAGCTGCAAAAATAAGGTGTGGAAATAACCCAAGGAATTCTCTCTGTGTCTTGGTAGTCTACTTTTATTTGTGGACATATAATTCATATTATCCCAATGATGGTCACTCATGTTTGCCCAAACCCTTGGGCTCCAGACTCTGTAGCAAAGTTCTTCTATCCTGCCTTGAGTGGAGAGGGAGAATAGGAGCAGAAATGGTCTTTTATTGGATCTCTGTCCTGATTTTTTAATAATTAAGGCAGATCCCAGAGAGGTTCCCACTGTGAGTGGGCAGTGCCATTGCTCCTTCTCAGTGTGTGACTGCATCGTCCACAGGAATCCAAAGTTGTGGACTGGATTAAGCTTCCTTCCTCTGAAACTTTCCTTTTTCTAAACCACCAGATGTGGAGCTTTTAGAATTCTCTTCACTCTTTGTCCAATTTCATCAGAATTCTCTTAGCACTCGCATTATGGTCTGTTTAGCCCAGACTGTCAATTCGTGACTGGTGGAAATCTGGAAGCAATTCTTGCTTAGTGTAAAGTGCCAGGCTTAAATCCAAGATTTGATGGATGTGACAGTTAATTTCAACTGCAGATATTTCCCTTTGTCATGTGAATCATTTCAGCTTCTTTCTGTTTATATATACTTGAGAAAAATCTCTCCAGAACATTGTCATTTTCCTGGTGCTGCTCTGCATAGCTCTGGGTCTTTTTCTCACACACATTTGTGATTTCAAAGTGAGGATTCCATGAGGATGCCATGGTAAGGGGCCACCAATGTTTCAACAAGCAGTTCCCACCAAAATTGACTCCTTTAACTTTGTCATACACCCTGCTAAGCACCTTAAAAAGATGAGTTTGTACAAAAGAGGGATTTGAAGATTATAAATAACATGGAGTTTGGATTATGTAGGGTAATCATCTCTACAACACAATCCACCTTCCCAAAAATCTTGTTTAAACCACTTATTTTTGGGGAAAACCCACTTAAAAAAACCCTACAAAGCAACAAAGAAACATAACCTTTGGGTTTTTTTAGTTTTAAGATTACAAGTAGGAAATCCACTGTTCCATTGCTACAGCTTCCTAATGGATTCAAGAAATGGGAATTCAGCATTAGTACAGCTGGTAATATCTACCTATCCTCACATTTCAGACTTTGCATGTCATTTTTAGTTTGAGTTTATAGCTTCATTTAGACAATTGGACTTTTTTATTTGGTAGGTGAAGGAGCCTTCTCTAATCAGATTTCTGCTCCCCTGTAGGTAGATATTTACAGCCTATCATATAATTATCACTCTCTACTCATTAAGGTAAACAGGCTGAGCTCCTTAAGAAATCCCAAATCTCATTTATTACCCCAGTCATCAAGAGCTGATTTATAGAAAATGAGACATTCTTCCTGTCATGTGCTTGGTGCCTTGATTAAATTTCTCTTCAGACATGAATTTATGCTAACCCAATGCCTGTTTGGTGCTTCTTCTTTGCCATTAGCTGGTACCATGTTGCCCTCCTGAACAATTCAGTCAGGTTTGCTTCCTCTGGGGACAGGTTCTCCTTCAGCTGCAGTGAAACCACTCTGCACAGGCTTCTGTCTGCATGCAAGTTGGAGCATTGAAACTGAATCCTTCACTTGCTAGGTGTGCATGGCTTCCTGAGCTTGTGGCTGTCTGCACTCCTGTTCCTGATTCAGAAATTATTTATAACATATGAAATATAATATATATAATAATATATAATAATATATAATATATAATATATAATATATAATATATAATATATAACAGATTATATAATATATCATATATCATATATCATACATAATCATATATCATACATCACATATCATATATTATATTATATATTATATATTATATATTATATATTATATATTATATATTATATATTATATATTATATATTATATATTATATATTATATGTTATATGTTATATGTTATATGTTATATGTTATATGTTATTAATATATAATATTATATATTATATTATTTATTATTTTATTATTTAATTTTTATTAAATTATTAAATATTTTTTTATTTTTAATCAATTGTTTTTATTCAGTGCCTCTAAATTGGTCAAAAGTCCTGAAATTTTGTAAATGTCATGTGAGACTGCTGTTGGTGGGCACCAGTGCAAATTGGGAGGCTGTATGGAAGACTTACCCCATGAGGCTCAGTCCCAGGAGAGGGAGAGCAGGACTTCTGTGGTCCTTGTGTTTGTCTTGTGAAGGAAATTGGTTTTCTTATTCACAGAGTGAGCTTTGCAACACCAATCACCTCTCTTGGGTGCTCAGATTGCTGTTTTGAAAGGAGTTGTGACTGTCTCAAGGTTACCCTTGAGCAATCAACAGTTTTATCCCATACCACCCTCCCCTCTTTTTGATCAAATGTATCATCAGTTTTTATTTCCTTCCTAATGATGACTTCTGTGTAGAATTCCCCAGCATGTGGGCCTCTGGTCACCCCCGCCACACAAAACACCACCTTGTCCCCTTGGCTGCCAAGGCCACCTCCCTGCCCTCCTCTCTTTGTGATTCATTCCTCTGCACCTTGAATTTGGGAGGACATTGGTGCTTAGAAAGGATCCCCTGCCCTTCCATTTAATGGAGATTTTATCTTGATTTTAACTAGTGGGTGAATTTAGGGAAATGGCAATAAAACTGCAATATAATGTGTAGATTTGCTGTATAAAATTGTAAATATGTAAATATTTATTGTAAAAAATGTAAATATTTTTTGCATATTTTCTGACATCTTATAGGATATAACACTACCATGAAAAGTGCTTAATGTAGGCAAAATGGAGGAGAAAGAAAGGGACAGGGGGTAAAATTTTCTGTGGAGAGAGCTGTCCTGGAGAGCTCCTTGGAGCTGCCTCCTGCACAGCCTGTGCTGTGTCATGGCAAGGCAGAGATTCGAGCTGCCACTGCTTGACACAGCTGCACAAACACAGCCAAATCAGAGCCCTGATTGCATCAGTTTCACTTAATTCCATTTCTTGGTTTAGGGGAAGAGGAAGCAACATGAACATGACATTCCCTTCCTCTCTCTGACAAGGCAATTACACTGAACTAAGCTTTCCTAAGACCTGTCTTAATCATTTTCTGGCTGTATTGCTGGGTTTTAGTTGCTTTGTTTTATTTTGTTTTTTTGTTTTTTTTTTTCTGGACAGTAGCTGCCCTTAAACCCTTGACTTAATCAATTCAAACTACTTTGAACAGCAGATTTTGCAACAGCAGCTGTAAAATTTAATGCTGCAAAGGCAATAGTTTAGTGTGCCTGTCTGTTATGATCATAAATGCTTATGACTGTGAGACAGTGAGGATAAAAAACCTTTCATTCAAGATTGCAGGAATTTTTCCCTTATCTTGATGACATTTAAAAGCATAACTTAAGGAAAACTCCTCTCTTCTGTGTCATCTGATGGTGATGGCCAGAAACTCCCGACACAGGTACAGCTCTTGGCAGTCCAACATTGCTGCTGAACCTTTGAAAACCTATTAAAAACCCAAACCCAAGCCACCATGCTGCACCTCCTAATCACAGTCAATGCCAAGGAGCAAGTTGGAGTAAAAACCAGCTAAAGGAAGGTAAAAAAACCCCTTCCATGCAGACATCCATGGTTAGAATGTCTGTATCCCCCCTTCCCAATAAACAAGGGCTGCCTGTATGGACTGGAGACAGGGCCAAGGCTGTGGGGCACTGCTGGGAGACACAATCCAGCTGGCAGCAGCTGGAAATGAAGGGCAGGGTGGGTTCAGTGCACTGAACATCCTTGAGTTGATGCCTTGTGCAGGCTGACCTAGAGCAGAGACTGGACAGAGATAAAGAATAAAGCAGGGATTTATTAAAAGGTCTCCATGGATCCACCTTGAGCAGCACAACCCAAAATGGCCACAAAAATGGACAACAGGTCACGGGGTCTCTCACTTTTATAACTTCTGCTCCATTTGCATATTGGAGTTCATTGTCCCATTCCAGCTTTAGCCCCTTGCAGTCCCACCCTGCTTGTTTTTCTCTCTCCAGCCCACGGGGTTTGTGCTCTGGGGCTGAGATTTGGATCATTTGTCCTTGGTGCCCAGCTGGAGCAGGAATTGTTTTGTCCCCCTGCTCTGTGCAGAGAGCTCACCATCCCCTAATGTGAAGCCCAGACCCACACACTAAAGCAGCACAGAACCTGAAAAAAAGAAAAGCTAAACCTGAGGCACAGAGTGAATTTTAGGATTGCCTTTCCATTTAACCAGTGAGGCTGCCCCACCAGGGAGATGTGGGAGGATTTACACAGAAGCCACTCAAAAGGCACAGGAGGCATTTCTTCAGGCACAGACGCCTCACTGTGCTTTACAATCAAATAATTAACACCCACTAAAACCTAGAAAGATTGTTTACCTTCCTCCAACCAAGTTCAGAGGTAGGTAAATAAACATTGAGATGCTGGTGTGCATCAGTCACTGATTTAAAGACTGCTACCACAGCAGAACCCCGGAGTCCTGAGCAATTAAAACCAAGGAAAAATTACAGAAAGCAGAGTAGATTTATTTTTAAAGTCTCCAAGGAGTAACAGAAAACATTCCTTTTGTTAAATATGTCTTAAATTTAAAGCAAGGCAAATAATCCATACTTATAACAGCCTACCTGGGGATCTTTTTGCCTTCTTCTTTCTCCCTCTTGGCATAATTTGAGCTGATTTCATGCTTTCTAATGAGCTGTCTCCCAGTTGGAAATGGCAACTTTTATAGTTTTTCCCAAAAACCCATGTTCAGACTGTCTTATGAAACACTCTAATCATCTGTACTTGTTCTGTAAGCTGCGTGGTGGATGGGATGTATTGTAAGGAGGCAATATCTTGTTGATTGGAAAAAAAAGAAAAATCAGGATATTAATTTCTGCTCTCTTCCTTTCTCATACTTTAAGTTAGTCCTGTGACTGGAAAGCTGGTCTGTACACTCAGGCAATAAATGCATGCTGATCTATGACATAAGGATTTTTTGTTGTTGTGGTAGTTTCAGGTTCCAAACCAGAAGGATTTGCTTCTTCTTTGTGTTTTGTTGCCACTTAAACACATATTTTTTCTCTCTTGAACAGTAACTGGGCAGCTGAGAGTCAGGCAAAATGTACCTGCATATTTTCAGCACTGTGTGTGTGTTTGTCTGTGTCCTATCTTTACATTTCAACAGCTAGAGTTCTAAAAGCTCTGCTGTGGGGAATATTCCCTTTTCAAGTTCTGTGTGAGGAAAAAAAAGCCCTAGGCCCCAGGCAAAAGTTGTTTATGGATTGGAAATTGCAGTACCCAAGAATTCTAATTTTGAATCCATAGTCACTTCAATCATCAGTTAAGTGATTGGATATTCACTGATTTATATACTTTTTTTTGGCCATTCATCCTTTTGCTATTTTCATTTGGAGAAGTTGGTTATTATTCCATTAAAACCATTAAAACAGGTTGCTTTGCAATCATATATAATTTTACACTGTCAGACATTTTTCTTGTAAACAAGATCTGTGTATGTACTTACTAAATTAATTACCTGCTCTAACATACATTTATCCAAATGCTTAATTTTTTGCATTCCTAATGTGCTGAGTGATATAATGACAGTAAAAAAAAGGAAATTTATTTTGATATGAATTCATGCCAAGCACTTTTGATAAAGAATGAAACTGAAAAATATGTGGGAAGTCAATATTTCACATCTGTGATTTATCTGCCTAGAACCTTCTCTGGTACCTGCCTGCATTTAAATTATTAGACAAACAAATGATTACTCACTCTCTTCCTCTAACTTAAAAGCTTCAGAAAATATTTTTCAGATATTCTGATTGCTCGAGTAATTGGACATCTTCATATTTTTAAAATTTTCCAAGACTTTATTCAGCTACTGGGTAAGAAAATCTTTCAATAACACTTATTCTAGAACTGAACAGCTGCTGATTTTAATATTTTCCAGGTATGCACTTTTTAAACCTGTTTCATGTTGTGATGACATGGAATTCTGTTGAGATGACAATACAGCTGCAGCAAAGCCAGAGCACACTGCTTCTTTCACTCTTTAAAGGTCATGCAGCCAAGTGAGACAAGTTTGGAAATATCAGCTCTTGGTATCACTGAAGGCAGCAAATTCTAGAGATGCTTTTTGGAGACATCTATATTTTTAGGCTTGTTTTAGATATAACCACCTTCTCTTTGTAGCAGTCTATCAGTTAGTAATTAATGTATTTATGGCAACCTCCTCCCATCACTGACAAATGTATTTGGTGCAAAAATACTTGAGCTTCACATAGTTATAGTTAGAAGATAAAATTGCAATACAAGTACCAATATTCATTGCTTAAATGCACCACAAACAAATGGAATATTACTCTTTCTTGATGAACACCCATAATGTACACTGCAAGACACTACTATGACACAAGATGCATTATTCCAGCAATATTGTTGATTTTGTTCTCCAAACTTTATTTGAAAATAAACAGTGCACACACTCACAGCTGTCTCCAGATTCTCACTTCCAAGCACCCATTCCAGGCACCCTGGTGACTGCTGTGGGGCAAAAGGTGTCTGGAGTTAATCCCTGTCTCCTGGCTCTCCCTGCACCCACATTTGGCACAGGCAAGAGTCTTGCAGTGCCCAGAGTCACTGCACTTTGCACTGAGATGTGGGAATGCCCTAGTGGGAACTGCCCTGATATCCAAACCTGCAAGAGTCTGTCAGTAGCAGGGCTCCTGAAGCTCTGCTGACTGCAGAAACACCTACAAACTGTGCCTCATCCCAAAAGCCACTCATCAGGGTACTTGTATTATTGTTGTTATTATTATTGTTGTCAGGGAGTCTTGCCCAAGGTTGTGTTTCAGAAAAACAAGAAGAAAGCAGCAGCAGTTTCCCAATATTCCAGTGCAGCACAGCATTGATGAATCCAAGGCTTCTGTGCCTTTAGTGAGGCTTGATTTAAACCCTAATCCTGGAGAATGTGTGAAGCAGCACATCTGTGTGTCTCCTGTGCTGATTTCAGAAGCTCAGTTTCCTCTCAGTGGTTTCTGGTGAGGTTCCATGTCTGGGACAGTGATCTTTGCCATGCAGCTTCTCACTATGTCACAGACATGTTTTATGAAAAATCCTTTCCTTAGGATTTTTCCTCCTGAGAAGCTGAGAGGCCTCAAGAACAAAATGTAACCAATGGTTATCTGCTGCTGTGGAATGCAACAGGTGCATCTGGGATTGGTCTCATGGGGTTGTTTCTAATTAATGGCCAATCACAGCCCAGCTGTCCTGACTGTCTCAGACACAAGCCTTTGTTATAATTTCTTTTTCTATTCTTAGCTAGCCTTCTGATGAAATTCTTTCTTCTATTCTTTTAGTATAGTTTTAATATAATATACATCATAAAGTAATAAATCAAGCCTTCTGAAACATGGAATCAACATTCTCATCTCTTCCCTCATCCTAAGACCCCTGTGAACACCACCACATCACAGAATCTTCTCCATTCTCAAGGGATAATTTGATGAATCCTGGATTATAAATAGAGCTATACAACAGAGGTCTCTGTTCTCAGACCGTGTGTCTTGCAGAAGAGGAATTTCCTTTCCTTCTTGCAGTGCCTCTGTTGGTATCTCCTGGCAGATATCAAATGCCATGTGAAATCTGCCACTTCCCTTCTGGAGTGCTAATACACTTCTGGAAGGTCTGCACAAATCCACTCATGCTTTTGATTTGATTCAGTTTGTACTGCACAGAGATTTCCTGGGATGGTTTCAGCTGGCCTCCTGTTGTCTCCTGCCTGTCCTTTTCCCCCCAGTGATTCACAGGGTGTTACTAGACAAGTCAGCTCTTTGCAATGATGCTGTTCTGCTCAAAATCTATTGCCTCTGTGTTGCTTTGTGTTTGCTTGGTTTGAGCTCTGAAATGTCAGCCATGTTTTTACCGACAGATTTATCCATAGCAAACATTTTCCAAACAAGTTACCTGAAAGTAATTTTTTTCTTCTGTCTTAACAAGGATGTTTGGTAGTTCCTCAAATTCATTCTCTCATTTACAATGGGAAGTGTTTCTCCCATGGATCCTCTAAATACTGACTTATATATTTATGAGTTCACAGAGGCATAAGTCTCATTGTGAAGTCAGTCAGAGTTCTTGCACTTGGATTAATGAATATCCTATTTCTGACCAGCAAATGTTTGCATTAGGGCATATTCTAATCTAGACCCCAGACTAACAGTCCCACTCTTAGTTTGCAGGATGACCTCTTCATTCTCAGTGTATACATGGGAGAAAGTACAATCACAGTAGGCTTTCACAGCCCCAATCTCTCATAGGAAACTTGGGAAGCACCAACTGTTCATTTCCCTTCCAACAGATTCCTTTACTTGGGCATTTGGTCACTGTGTATTACATTTACCAGCACTTGAATAATCCCTGGCTGTTTCAAATATGGTTGCTGTGGGGGTTTTGGTTTGT
Organism: Molothrus aeneus; assembly: GCF_037042795.1. NCBI lineage: Eukaryota > Metazoa > Chordata > Aves > Passeriformes > Icteridae > Molothrus > Molothrus aeneus. Next base: position 111,497,167 of record NC_089647.1, on the reverse strand, counting down.
TTTTTGTTTTATTCCATTTGAGAAGCCACTGTCTGTTCCATGTGATGATGCACTTGGATGTGCCTCAGACTCCCTATCAGTAATTGCTGCTTTTCTTTTGTGACACAAATACATCCAAACATTTCTTCCCAACTGTAGATTGCTGAAGCACTGCTGATGACACCAAATCTGCCATTCCCAGCTCTGGCAAGTCCAGGCTGTAACATGATGGTGGAACTGGCATTTCTCCAAACTTGCATTTTGTGAATGTAGATATTGAAGCAGCAATACATCAGCCATGGGATTTCTAAAGCTGTGTGAATTATAAATACCTTCCATGCTCCTCTTGCGGGGAGGGATGTCCACTGGCTCCTTTCCCTTCTCCTCTTAGCCTCGGAAATGTGACAATGACACTGAAATCTGCAATAAAATATGTAGAAAAATACACCATTCTACAAAACAGAGCATGAGTAACAGATGTACAGACCAAACAGACAGTGTGACATTCAATTTTCATTTCATTGTGTGGGGAAAATTACTCATGCATAGAGATTAACACATAGAGAAAACCATACAAATAAGCCTGACTAAGAGAAATGTTGCCACAACCTGGTTTTGTGGACACTTAATGTAATAACTAGTTATAATAACTTAATGTAGTGACTAATAAGCCCTCACCTGAGCCTGGGGGCTTATCTATACCTGCACCTACAACATGAATTGATGGCAGAAATAGGGGCTGGTTTTCCTCTTGGGTGTTTTGTCACAATGCCAGTCTGACTCCAGAAGCATCATCAAACCACACCTGAGAAAACAAGGAGTCAGGCCCATAAATCAGGGATTGTAAACAATGATGGCAGATAATATTGGACAATCATCTCTGGCCTCATTCATTCATTAATAAATCAACAGAGATTTATGGTGCAGACTGCTGCACCACTAAATTTTTGCCCTTTTAAACCATGTTTATTGAGTTTTAGGCTGGCAAAGCAATCGATTACTCCAGAAAAGCATTTTGAAGTAAATCAAAACCATGATGGCAAAGCACATCCCCTTCCATGTAACAGCAGCTTACTGAACTGCAAATGCTTCCAAAAACTGGGAAAAAAAGCAACTTCTTCCTCACAGAGGTAAGCAATCAAGTTTTCATCTATATTAGGGATCTGGCATGATACAGTCTTTTGTCCTTTTTTGTGGTTTACATGTTTATACATAACAGGGCAGCCTGCCAGCAGCTCTGGCCAAAAGAGAAGAGGCAGCTTAGCTCTGAGTGAGGAGGCTTTCATTGGAGCAGGGCATGGAATAGGTGTGCTGGCTTGTCAACACCCAGCTGTAAATCTGGAGGCTGTGCCTGCAGTGCTGACCAGCACCATAAACACAGCAAAACCCAGCAGGGTGGGAGTGCCTCTGGAGAGCAAGGAGCTGTGCCTGGCAGAGAACCTCTCCTGATGCATTCCCAAAGCTGAGGCACCTAATTTGCACTCACATTTTGGCCCAGGTCCACCATTCTGGCAATGAGAAGGGAAATCAATTGACTAAGCTTCCAGAATTACTTTAGAGACTCAAACAGTGTCAAATCAATTTCCTGTGTCTGGGGTAAACACCAGGAAATTCAAAATTAAGAATCCCCAGTGAACTTTCCTCTCTTCCCACATGTGTTCAGTGGGGTTTTCATTCCCTCATCCTACTTCTCTGTATGGATATTTTCTATAGATGAACTCTTTTTTTACTCTGTGATCTGAGGACTGTGCACAGCTCAGAAGGTGGATGATGGAACAGGGCACTAAAACTCAGGATCAAACCTGTATGCATGCAAGCAAGAAAACCAGTTCATTAAAGGAAACCACATAAAGAATCACTCAAGGCTGAACCCAAGGCTTTCTGTTGGTAAATGAAAACCTTCAGGGGTGCATTTCAAGACTCCTTCATTTTATCTGAAGTGGTTATGTAGCTCCTGGAGCAGATAAATGAGCCCTGGGCTGAGTGATCTCCAGGGTCCCTTCCAGACCCAGGCTTCTGCAGCCACAGAACTCAGCATGTGCTGGATTCATTTCCCCCTCAGCATCTCAAGTGCAGCTGCTTACACTCCCTGGGCTGCCTGTGTTATCAGTGGGAAACAGGCCTGGCTGGGACAGTGAGCCCTGCTCAGGCTCCTGAGGCTGAAAATAAACTGCTGAGAGAGGGGGTGAATAAACACAGCTAAGAGGGGTTAAACCAAAATAGTGTTTTTCCAGTATTTCCTCAGATTCAATGATGTATGGGATTGTGATTCTGCTTCCTTTGTACAGAAAAGCTCCTACTAACATTAATGAGTACTTTTTTCCCTTTAAAAGATGTACAAAACACAACCCCTAGACTACAGGCCAAAATATGCAATTTCAGTATAAATCAAGAGTGCTTGGTTCTGCTCCAAGTGCTGTGTGAGAAGAACAGAACTAAAATTCACCTCAGGGCATCCAAAGACAACAAATGAAATTTTGAGAGAAAGTGTAGGGATTGTAGTTACAGCAAAATGTGTATTATGTGTTTGTATTGTGCAAGGTTTTGTTCTTCCCTGAGCAGCATGACCTATTTCCCAGCATCATGTGATTTTTGTATTGGAAGACTCTTCTGTAAAGAAGTAGAATTAATTTTCCAGTGGAAAAGAGACAATACTGATTTTCTTTACTTCTGCCCAATGAAGCAGTTAAACATGATATTACTTTTTATTTACCTTTTTAAACTTCATAACCCTTTTAAAAGGTACAGACAAGTAAAGCATATGCACATACTTATCTGCTGCTGGCAATATATATTTTCATTATGATTTCATCCAAAGAAATGTACAAGGCATCAGGAAAATCCAAATTAAACTACACTAGGATTTAATATGATTTCAAGTCCATTTCCAACCACAACAGCAGCTAAGCACTTAGGCCTTTAAAGTGCACAAAAGGAATTTAAGCTGCCTTCCACACCTCCCACCTCACAGAGGGGCCTCAGTTTCCTGCTTAAATTCTGCTTAGTTGCCTGAAGTTTTCTAAACTCTGCACATGGAGATGAAAATCTAGAGATGTCACCTCTGGCTAAAATCATCTGGCATTCCTAAAACAGGAATTCCTGTGTTCCAGTCTCATAAGCAACTCTATCAGACTTTCTGAATTCATTCCCAATTGAGCTAACACTAAATCTGAGAGGACAGAGAGAGAGAAAAAAAACAAGCTTATATATAACAGAGACATCTGGAAGGGAACTGTTTATACAAACTCAACAGCTTTTGAAAAGCTGGGCCCTTGAAGTGTACACAGGCACTCCAAATCAGCAGTCCCTTCTGAAATGCCCTCTATATATGTATTTTTAGCTTGCAGCTTCTTTATTTCTAGTCATTTCTTCTACCATACTGGAAGTCTTTGTAAATAGTTTTAGGACTTTTTTTAATGCTTGTGTAACTCAAAAGTGGCCAAATGAAAGCTGACTACACTTTTCCAAAAAGGGGAAAAAAAAAAGTTTTATGCGTTAAGAAATTTCAGCTCTAACAGCAGTGAGTTTTCAGGTAACTGGTAGAAAGCTGTGCTCATATGCAGGTTTCTGCTCATTTGTGATTAACAACAGCACAAGCCTGCCAGGAACACAGCAAAACAGGGAATTTTGCAGCAATGAGTGGAAAGCAATGCTGAACATTTGGCAAGATATTCAGTTAGGTTGGATTTAAAGCATTAACCACTTCAGGAGATGAATTCTGGCTTTCTCCATCTTTTGTATCACATGCACATTAATGCATTGTGTCAGCATTTGCTTTTTCTTGAGACCTCAAATTAATTAGAGCTTAAACTTAGGACAGGATGTGTCAACACCAGAAGATGAGTGTTGTTGCTGTTGTGCTTCACACACGTGGCCAAAGCTGTGCATCTGTGCTTGTGGGGCACTCCATCATTTTTAAGAATAGATGAGTCCCAGTCCAGTGTCAGCTTTAAGTCTCCTTGACCCTTCAGCAGCTCGTGCAGGACCTGTTGTACCCATATTCAAGTGGTTGCCAGGGTTCTGCTCACTCCAGATGGGAACTGGGGCTTCTCTGCCCTTGACTGGAAACAACGAGGAGCTGCCTTTGCACCAGGGTGTTGAACATGCCTTAGACACAGCTCAGGACTGAAAACTAATATGAAAACCTTCTCCAGTGATTTCTAACCAACGGTTTGAGAAGCCAGAATGAGATCTGGGGAGGCAGGGGCTCTAGCAGGTGAAATGGGTACTAAGAGAGTCTCTTCAGGTGAAGAGAAAATCTGCTTCTGATGATATTCACGCTTTCAGAAAAACTGACAGGTGAAGATCAGTGCAGGAGACTTTCTTTCCAGAATACCCTGCAGACTTGTTGGGGTTCTCTGAAATAACTGCTTCACTCATGCTCTTAACACATCAAAGCAGTTAAAATCTACTTAAGGGGATTTTGCTCAATTGAAAAGGTTGGTAGTGCTTTATTTGAAATCTTGCTTCATACACACAGCAAACTCCTCTGTGGAAGAGTTTATTTTAATCCTGGAGATGATAATGGATGAATATCAGGACAGCTGCTCTCAGTTTCACCCCAGAGGTAATGGCCAGAACTTCAGAGAGCTCTCTTAAGTGCTGAGAAAGAGAAGATGTCATTTGCCAGGAGATGTCAGAACACAGCAGAGCAGGAATATGAACAACTCATTTCTTGGCAAACTTTGTAAGTGCTACCTTTGGGGATTTTTAAAAAGCTGTTAAAGCTGTTTCTGTGTTCACCATTTTTATTTCTAAACTTTAAAAGTATTTCCTTCTTTTTTTTTTTCTTTATCTGTCTTATGTTAAAATACCCTGTGAATGCATCATCATTTCAGGTTTTATTTTTGATCATTTGATTTTTATGTGCACAACACTCTCACTGGACACAATAAGCACTGCAAAGTAGGACTGCCAGTATGTAATAATATAGGGAATTTATACTTTGCTGTAGTTAAAATTTGGGTAGACCAGAAACAGGTCAGGCAAGCTTAACTGTCATCCTGTTGGTGATACAATCTGAGTATTTTTCTGACTGAAGAATTGCATCATGCTCCCTTTCTGCAGTCAAACTGCCACGAGCTACTTCTATGAGATCATTTCTCTGAATGAGCGACATCTTATCTGGAAAAGGATTTGTGAGGAACACTAAAATTCACACAGAGAAAAAAAATTGAAGCTCTACTCTATGAGCATGCTTCTCCAAACACAAAAGTTGCAGAAAAAAATGAGCTGAAAAAATCTGTGTGGAAAATGAAGAGGAGGCTCAGCACTTCAGAGAGGAATTGCCTCTGTCCTGTGTCCATTCCATGGGAGGACTGAACTACACCTGTGATGTTGTCCAGGAAGCCAGGGAGGCTGCTGGAATTCATGGCAGCCTCCTGCAAAGCCACATCAGCACAGGAGATCAGCCAAAGGGGCTGTGGTTGGCCAAGGCAGCGTGGGCTGAGCAGCCTCACATGAGGCTGTGCTGCAGGACAGAGAGGGAAGGAAAAGCAACACACCCACCTGACCTAAGGGCAGAAATCTCTGCCCCCTACTACAGCTGGAAACCAGTTGAGAGTTTCTGGGACGGCAGTAAGGGCACAGCAATAAAGGGATTTAATGGCACTTCAAGTAAACACAGAACATAAATATTTAGGTATTCCTTGTGTGTACTTTTCTAAAGTAGGTCGAGTTATGATGTTCTGAATGTCATATATCACAGGCAAAAGAGGGAGAACATTTGGAACCTAAATCACAGTTACATCCACTTTTTTTTTTTAATAGGTCTGCCATAGCTGCTGAGGGTAACATTTGCTTTATTGTGAAGATTCAGAGAACACTATGACCCTCTCTTTCCATATTACTGCCAAATGTTAATCTCCTCAAAATTTGTATTCTGGAAGTATCTTTCAGAGGTAATGAACACATGTGATGTTGAAGAAAAACTGTTAAGAGCTGCAAGCACTCACCATCTTGGAGATTATACCTAATTATTTAGTGGAATCAGTAAGGTGTTTGAAGGGTAGCACTAGGAACTGGTATTTTAAAATGTTGCTCCAATTCAACTTTCTTTTTTCTTTTCTTCCTTTTTTTTTTTTCTTTTCTTCTTTTTCCCCCCTTTGTTTTTAAGGAAAGTTTTGGCTTCCAAGCTTTGACACTTGCCATGCTGCATCCAAGAAAGCAGAGGAAGACCTCCCTATCTCAACTCATTATTGCCCATAAAAACCTCTTCATGCTGAATTTCTCTGGCCAGGACAGACCCTACACGTAATCCCGTCACACCCTGAGGAGAACGAGTATGAGTCCAAACAAAACCATCATCTTTTAACACTTACTCTGCAAAACAGAACGAACTTGCACAGCCTTTGATGTGTTCCGACCTGCTCCTTTATGTTTATGTGCAGGAACAAAGAGACACCGTCAGTCTGTTGGTGTCACATTTGCACCAATCAAATAGCCCAGGTGAGATCCTCCTCCTTCCATGGAGCGATTCCGCCACGCAGGGCACGGATTTACACCGCGTGGAGCATCTGCAGCCGAGCCCCCATCCCTCCATCCGCCCCGGGACCGTGCCATTTATCAACACCGCTACGTGCCCGTTCCCTGCCTCACTGGCACTTTCCGCCATCGATCCCCCACGGCTCCATGCCCGCCTTTCCCCACACACAGACCCCGCTCCCGGAGCTTCGCCCACCGCAGCCGGGCGCCGCCCGCTCCCTCCCAGCCCCGCGGGGCGGCTGCGGCGGGGCCGGGCCCTCGGGCACCTCCCTCCCTGTCCGCATCCCTCCCTCCCTCCCTCCGTGCGTGCCGCGGGATGCGCTGCCGGGCGGGCGGGCGCGCACGGGGGCAGCGGCGGGAGCCAGAGCCATGTCTCCGGTGAGCGGCACGGGGCGGGCGGTGGGGCTGCGGGGGAGCCGCTCTCCCGCCCCCGGCGCTGGGCGATCTCCCCACGGCCACCCCCGGCAGAGCGGAGCGCGGGGTGGTTTCCCCAGGGCGCAGCGGGCGATGGGCGCGGTGCGGGCGCAGCGGGGGCGGCTCCGCCGCATCGCGTCCCGCAGCGGCGCGGGCAGCGCGGAGCCCCGGCCGGGCGCTGCGGGGCGGAGCCGCGCTGGGCGGGAGGAGCGGCGGCGGCGGCGGCCGCTGCCGCCCCCGCTATCTGACCCGACCTTCCCCCTCTCCTCCTCCTCCTCCTCCTCCTCCTCCGCCCCCCGGCTCTCCTGCCCCCAGCGGCCCGGGAGGAACTGAACCATCGCCGCACAGGAAGTAGCGGCTGCGGGGAGCGGCGGCGGCAGCAGCGACAGCCGGGGCTGCCGCACTCAATGAGCGACGCTCCCGCAGCCGCCCGCCCCGCTCACCCCTTCCCCGCCTCCCGAGGGCAGCGGCGCCGAGCCAGCCCGCCGCCGCCGGGGGTTGGAGGCTGAAGCGGGCAGAGGCAGCTCCGGCTCTTCCCGAGGAGGAGGAGGAGGAGGCGGCGGCGGCGGCGGGGACTGCAGGTTGGTGCCGCTCCGCCGGCGAGGCGCGGGTACCGGGATGCGGGGGGGAGGCGGGCGGCGGAGCCTGGGGCAGCATCCCCGCCCGGCGCTGCCGCACGCCGGGGGCTCGGCCGGGAGCCCCTTCGAAAAGGCCCCGGCGCGCCGCCCCCGCTGCGGCGGCTCGGGAGGAGCCGCGGCGGGCCCAGCCCGGCTCGGTCCGGCGGTGCCGGTGCCGCCGGCGGGGGCAGCGCTTTGTGCGCCGGCGGGCGGTACCCGGGGCGGTGCGGGGAAGGGCACAATGGTCCCGGCTGGAACGCATCCTGCCCATCCCGGGTGAGATGGACGCCGTCCCGGGAGGCGCAGGCTGGCCGCTCGATGCCGGGAGCAGGGCGGCTGGGGTCCCCGCCGAGTGCGATGGATGGATGGATGGATGGATGGATGGATGGATGGATGGATGGATGGATGGATGGAGCGAGCAAAAAGTGGGGGAGCGGTTTAAAACAAAAAGAAAGAAAGAAGGAAAGCCCGTTTCGGAAGAGCCGGGCTGTGCCTGGATGCACGGCTTGCGAGTGCAAAATGGAGAAGAGCAAACCCTATTGATCTGAGAGAGGCAACCAAATGGGATGCTGTTGAGCCTGGATTCTGTTCAGAGCATGCTGATAGATAAATTAAGGTGTTAGTCTAAGGTGTAGGCATCTAAATAAATAAGCACGCTGATTATCCTCTTAGAGCTTTTATACACTGTATACTTAGTACTTTTATACACTGTATACTTAGAGCTTTCAACATTGTATTGTGTTGAGATGGTTACCTGTTTAATGCCACACTTGTATGTTCTTCCCCTCCAATATTTTTTCCTCTTTTAGTCTTCATATTTCCTCATTGATTAGGCAGAGAGCCTGTGTGGTATGAGAAAGGAAAGTGTCAGAGTTTCCAAGAATCTTGCTGCTTATTCAAAGCAGCATAATATAATCTCATTAGCTCATCGTGGTATCTTACTCATTAATTTCAAGGCCAAAATAAACTTCATGGCCTTTCCCCCTGTCCTGCTCTAAGGGAAACAGGCTGGAGTCCAAGATGGCATGTTTGCTGTCAGTGAATTGCTGATGTGCCAAGCGTGTTTGGGAGCAGAGTGGTAAAGCTCTCCTCTTGACTTGGCACTGTTTCTCTTGTGATGACGCTCTTCACTTGAGACTCTGCTCGACCCACAGGTCATTTAGGTGAAGTTCAGCATAATCTGAGATATATGTGGGTTTTTTTTTTCAAGTTTGATTCTACAAGCAGCAGAACTAGTACGGTTTCCATTAATTTTCTTGCAAGACTGCAGCTGTGTAGGAGATGGAGCAGTTAAATGGAGTTGTAGTTGAGCACTGGGCTGTTACAGGACTCCTTGTGCTGCGAACAGTTCTGACCCTTGGATTTTAAATGTAAATGTTCTACTATTTCCTGTAACTTTCACAGGAGCCCTTGGCTTTTGGTTCCCTTCTGTGTACTCTAGCCTTCTTTCCCTATCACATCTATTGTTACTGAGCCTTCATGACCAAGATTTTGCTCATTACTTTCAGTGTGGTTTTCAGCCTTTTCTAAGAGCAGCTTTATGTACTCTTAAGAAAGTCTCATTATCTCTTTCTTGCCTGATTCCCACCTTCACCTCTCCACCCTTATACACACAGTTAATTGGAGAAAGCAGGACAGAGAACAGTTGGTCTCCAAATATAGCTGGAATTCAACAAGCGCAGGAAAAACACCTGACCAGATTGTCCCCGCTGAGCATGATAAAAATGGCAGGACCACTTATCAAAACTTTGTAGTGCAGTTTAACAATGCTCTGCTGAGAGTGCTCAAGTTGTGCCTGACAAGGGCTGAAATCAGAATGGGCTTTAGTTGAGGTAATGTTAGACAGAAAAAAAGAATATTTCCTCTTCCCCTTGTGGTTTCTTTTATCTCTGAAGAGGTGCATTAACAAACCGGACAAAATTCCACTTACAATTACAGGGAACTCTGCTAGCACAAAGTATATGTTCTTTTCCTAGCCAGAGCTAGAGCTTTCTGCTTTGTGTTAATCTTCTTACAAACTGAAATTATTGCATAGTCTTGTGCTGGCTTCCTTTTTTTTTTTTCCCTTTCTGCCTCTGTTAGCAGAAAGATGCATTGTTTTCAAATCCTAAATGGTGTTTTGTTTACTTACAAAACTGTTGCAGAATAATTGGATTTCGGGCTTACATTTTGTGGGGAACCAGTGAATAAAGTATTGCTGTTAACTGTAATGAGTTCACCTGTTCTAAATTTATGATAGCCATAAATTTTGGGACTCTGCTTCTACATTGCAAATTAAAAAAAAAAAAGGTGGCATGTAGTCTTGCTGCTTTGGCTTATGAGAACATAATTCTTAATAAGAATGGCCAGGGTACTGATGAAGAAACTTAATTATCATCTGCAGTGGTTAAAAATGTCCTGTTCTTTCACTGGGTTTTTTAGTGTTCATGGTTGGTTAGTGCATGTGTAGCCTGGTTATAGTTGGTGCCTGAACAAAGACCAGGTTTCTTGGCAATTGGTACCCAGAGTGCTGGGAGGTAAAGAACAAAAGAAATGACAAAACCCAAAGAGAACCTGGGGCTTGATTGTTTCTCAGACTGTTCTACCTTCTGGTGCAGAGACATCAGGAATAACTACTCTCTGTCTAGACTTGCATTCCACATTAGGGCCAGGGAGCTTTTGCTTGTGGGTAGCTGTTAGCAAGTAATTGATAACATTTTTTTATTACCAAAATGAAAAGGAAGGGAATAGAGAGATATTTCAAGGCGTTATCCAAGTTTCTTCTCTACCCATGATATTAACCAAGATAAAATAAGAAAAAGGAGCACTAATCCCCAGGCCTGTGCTGCATGCTTGATGAAGATACTCTTAAATGTGTTGCATGAAAATCAGTTTGCCATCTGATGCAGGATCCTGGTAGGACTCCAGGCGTGAGTCAGCACCTAAGTTAGGGACTGATTATCACTAGGACAGGCACCTGTGGGAAAAGTCAAGATAATCTAGGAAGTGTTTAATTTGCTGGTGTACCAACCTTGGTTTATTAATTGCAGAGGTCCAAATTTCAAATGGTTAAAAAGGAAGTGAATCCTTGCTTATGTATTTTTTTTTCAATGCCTCCAAAGTCAGTTTATATTTATGATTTATCTGTAACATTTCCTTGTGCCCGTGAGTCTGGACACATATAGGAGTATGTAAGACATGACAGGGATGAGAAGATGAACACTTAGATGTGTGACACACAAGTCATAGCAAAGATGAAAAAATATTTGTCTTTTTTGTAAAGACCAATCTACAAGTGCTGCCTTTGGATCCAGTCCTTTGCAGCAGCTCTGCCTTCTGCTGTGCATTGTATTTGCAGCTCTCTGACCAGCATAACTGTGCTGGATGGGACATTTGTCTTGGGAAGCAGGAGACTTGGGTTTTGTTCTTGTCCAAATGAGTATTCAGTGTTATAAGAAAGAACTGAGAGCCTATGGGCTCTTTTTGGTAGGTAAACTCAAGTAAAATCCAAATAGTTTTAGGAGTTCAGTGCATTGACCAAAGAACTGCTGGGTGGCAATTATGATGAAGCTTTCCTGGCCTTTTCCCTGGAAGGTATTGAAATAATTCACAGCTCAGGGTACCTGAGGATACTGATGGGCAGAGGGGACAATCAGAGTGACCTTTCTGCTTTCTGTTTTGTGCTTGTTTTGTGAAGGGATCAGTGTTGTCTTGCACGTTGAACTTTCCAAAGTTGTTGATCTTTATGAGACAACCCCAGGGAAAGCAGGAATTGGTAGTACATCTCCTTGCTGTTGGTAAAACAGCTCAGTTGCTCCTGTTGCTTTTTTTAAAATTTTTTTTTCTTTCCCCCCAGCCCTTGTGGCTATTCTGAGGTATGTAACTTTAGGGAGAGCAAGCATGCATAATTTTGGGCTTGTTCCTCCCTTGGGAATTGGGGAACTTGGGACCTAGGCTCTGTGAGGCTTTCTTCTGCAATGCTGCATTTTCTATGCACCCATAGGTGTCAGTTCCTCTGTAGAGAGCCAGCATGAAATAAAGAGAACAAGCTTTCTGTTCCCTCTTGGATGGGGAATGAAAGCTGTTGTGCTGACTAGTCTTAATACTGTCATTTCCCTTGCAGTAGTATCAATAATTAGGTGTTTGCTTTCCAAACCAAAAGATGTGGTTTGTGCCCCAAAGAGTTGAAAGATCATTTGAAGCTTGGTGTAGTGGAAATCTGTAGTTTTCTCTGCCAAAATGGGCTATGCCCTGGGTTGCAACCTTGTTGCCTAATTGTGTGATAACTGCTGGAGTTTCAGACTGCTCAGGAAGGAAATAAAAGAGCTTATACTTGAAGTAGATGTTGATTTCCCTGTGTTTTATGAGAAAGAAAAGGTGTATAGATTCCTTATACGTTGGACTGAAATGGTAAAAGTTTTCCATACCAATGAGGTGGATCCAAGTGTATTGCAGAACGTTTAGAATCCAACAGCTCCTGTGTATTCGGGGGGGGGAAAAAATTTAAACTGCTACAATGTTCTGTATCAATGCTAAGAGATGCTTATCGGTCAGGGGTAAGGAGTATGACATTGGACTCTGTGTGTAGCATCTCTTCTCCCTGCAGACTTTCTCATTTGCTGTAAATGAAATGAGATTTCAGTGACATTTTTAGTTCCTTTTCTTCTCCTCTTGTTGTTCTTGTGTGTTAGCATTGCTTAGGTAATTATAGTGTGCTCGCTAGAAGCCCTGACAGCCTAAACGGAGTTCTTTGTAAAAAACACGGTGTTTCCCTTAATTAACAGAGACTAGAAACAGCACCTGAATCTATTAATTAAATAGTCAAAGTTGATCTCTATTTAGGATATATTAACAAGCAGAACAAAATGCATTTCTGACTAAAATGTTGCCCAGAGTAAATGAGCTACTGCGAGGTGCTTTTTTTTTTGGTGAAGAAAAATAATCTGTTGGTGCTGCAACTGTCACACATGCACGGTCATGCAAAATTCATGTGAGATAGTTCCCAATTCCATGGTACTGAGAACAATAGCCACTATTTCTTCTCCAAAGCTCTTCAGAGATGTTAAATAATCCTTGTGACAACCCTATGAAGTGAGTATTGTAGTAATTCTGTATGGATGGCAAAACAATTAATCGGCATTGTCTCCAGCTGTACTGAGAAAGTGGAATTTGCAGCATGCCCGGGGCTTGCCCTGCTGCTGGAACTCCTGATTGTGGGAGCAGAGGGTGGGTGAGCCTGTCCTGCTGCCTCTTCTTCTGTCTGTATCTGTATCTGTATCTGTGCTGATGGAAACACTCTGCAGATGCTGTGGTCATCAGCATGAAGGTGTGTAGGTCAGGGTGGAGCGTGCCTGTCCTGATAAAGGATGGATTTAGCTCATTCTGAATTATTCTGACCACGTCACTGGCATCACTTCTTGGAGGAGAGGTGTGTGGAGCTGTTGGCTGTGCTGTGATCTGGGATGTCCATCTGGATGTGAGAACTGGGTTGCTCAGACTGGCTCCAGAGCACAAGTTCCCTCATTTGTGGGATGAGATTCTGGCCAGAACTTCCCACTGGGGCCTTGCCAGGCTGGGCTTGCTTAGTGTGACTTGAGGGTGGTCTCCTGATTTCCTTTGATCTGAAAAGGGTGCAGATCCCACTGTTCCTCTGCTGCCTGAACACCAGCTGTGTCTGCCAGCTGAAGGAGGTCTGGATAACCAGTGTGGAAAACGCCTATTTTATGATTGGCTTTTCGCAAATATGAAAATGAATATTATGTGTGTTGTGTTAGAAAGTTATGCTGTATTAATTTTCTTAAGTAGTGTGTTAAATATAGTTTTAGGTTATAACATAAGGTTAAAATAGAAACTATGCTATGTAAGATACTTTTTTTTTTAAAGGAAGGGCTCTCACCAAGATAGCAGCCACAGGACACCTAAATCCCTCAGAGAAAAAGAACTTTTTGCCCCATTATCAGAAGAAATGAACTTCTTCCTGCCTCGCTCAGCCATGATGACGCCATGGCTTCATGGATTAGGATTCAGAGGAAAAAGTTGACAGTGACCAGACAGAATCCTTTGTTTGAATGGAATTTATGCATCATGAATATGCAACAGGTTATTGCTTTTAAGGGTCAATCTTCTGTTAACGTGTGTCCTTTTTCGGGCTTATTTTGCCCAGAAAAAGGTACCCAGACGTCCATAACTCTTTGTTTCTGTTGTCACATATTGTCCTAATCCAAATTGTCCACATTATTATTACTCTAATTAGATTGCTATTTTTATAACCATTTTATTATCATTAAACTTTTAAAACTTTAAAAACAAGTGATTGGCGTTTTTCACACCAGGACATCAGTCCCTGTTGGGTCAGCCCAGTGTCACAGCTTTGCTGTGCAGCCTGGCTGTGGCTGCTGAGATACTTGTGTCTCCTCTTCTCCTCCACCAGCTCTGCCTGCTGCCCTTCCAGGAGTTATAAATGCCACACCAGATGGCTTGGGGAGGCAGTGTCTGTAATTACTGCTGCAAGATTCCCTGAAGCTTGACTCTGCACAAAGAACGCTTTTTTTCCCCCCTGGAGATTCAAAGTTGTCGGTACTTCAGATGCAGATTTGGTCTTTTCAGGGGAACACGATGGAGGAAATGTGTGATTTACAGTGCTGGTTCAAAAGAAGCCTGTCTTTCCTCTTGGCATAATTCATATCATGCCTTAGTGTTGGCAGTTTTCAGTCTTCTCTTGCTAGGTCAGCTCTCATGGTCCTGGTAGTGGTATGGGCCAGACTGCTTATGGACCCAAGTCTTGATAACAGCTGATTTACTGCTAAATAACACAACCATAATGAGTTTATTTGGTAGGCAGGTAACCCTCCAGCAGGTTTCAGTGTGGATGTTGTTCTCCCATCTGAGCAGGGATGTGCAGCTCCAGGTTTGACACCTTTTTAATGCTTTTTAATGCAAGGGCTCATCTCCCAGCTGTGATTGATTGGCCCAAGGTTATGCTGCACAGTGTCTTCTTTTCTAGGGGCTCCTTGCTCCAAATACCTTTCTGAAGCCTTGATCTCCTTACCAGTGTGTCTGAGCTGAATTTTCTGTCTTGCATCCCTCTGATGCTGATGGCCCTTGGGTTATTAACTATGTAGCTAGTCAGGTTTGAATTATAAGAGGCCTGAAGCGAAAGGGAAAGAAAGGTTTTCATTTCCTGAGGTCAGTGAGGAGGCTGTGACCCAAATCACCCCCTGAGCAGTGTTTTTTCTTTCTGGTGGTCACAGCAGAGGTGGTGCCTCTGGTTCCTCAGACAGCTTCCTGTGCCTACTCATACTACAGAGGGTTGGAGCCCCTCTCTTTCTAAGGAGCACAGGAGTCTCCTCTCTATTTGAGTTTGTTTGGCTTTTTTTAACTTGCTTTCTTTGTAAAGTACATTTGCCTAAATGTATAAGTAGCAATGGGATTTTGGGCCAGATTACAGATTGTTATTGATCTCAGTTTTCAGTGAAATATCATCCCTGGGATCATGGGCTTGAGGTGGCTTTTGTGTTTTGAGGTTTTTATCTTGGCCACCCCATGGCAAGGGGACAGGATCATGCCTTTTTGCAGTCTCTGCTCACAACTAACTCTTCTGAAACTTGTAAATGGTTTTCACGCTGAATTTGCCTGTGGTATTGCTCTTGCTTGTGGAGAGGACAACTACTTGCAAACAGATGTATATCATATTTAGCTAGCACTGTAGCAAGGATGTTGTTTCTATAATCTTTCAGGAATTGAGATGGCTTAATCTGAAATAGGATGTACTTTAACACTCAGTTGGGTTTTTATTGTCTCAAGTTGAGTTGTTTCTGTCAGCAGAAGCTGAACTGGCTGGCCTAACACTCCAGCTGCATTTTTCCCCAGCGTCTTCTGTACAAGACCTATTGCTGCCAAACACTGCTGATTCCTTTCAAGCTTTCCTGCCCAAATATTCATTAGAAAGCACTCAGTGAGCCCTCTGCCTGCTCTGCAAAGGCTGAGTTTGCACTCACTGCCTAACAGCAGTGGTGCCTTAAGCTGAGCTTAGAGGGCAGCAGCAGGGAAGTGCCTTGGCTGCAGATCACTGGATGCTGGGCAGCAGCAGCAGGGTCACAGTGTGCTTGCCCTGGTCCTCTGCTCTTCCCTGGCCATCAGGGGCTGTCTGCTGCCAGGGATGGGTCATGAGGTGGGGTGGACCTTGGCTCTGACCTGCTACAGACGTGCTTGCTTGCTGCCTGGGTCCTGCCCAGCCCCAGAAAAGGCATTCAGCCTCACCTTTAAAAACTGGTTAAAAATGGCATTGCTTCAGCTTGTCTGCTGCAGCTGGGGCTGTGAATTGAGGACCATAACTTATGGTGAAGGTTTTTGGAGCATAGAGTCTAAGAATGAAGACATGTCAATTAAAAATGTATGCTTATGGTGTTAGATGTGTGCTGCTGCTGGCAGGCTCTCCTGGGTCCAGCTCTGCCTATACCAAAACCCTCTTGATGGTGCTTCTGGTTGTTTTTTTAACTTTGAAGCTTTTGCCAACAACTTTCCAATGAGGAGAAGTTTCATTTCTGTCTGTGTGCTATAGTTTTTTTCTGGTGTGTTCCAGTGCACTGCTGGAGTGGTGTGTTGGCTTTTCAGAAGCATTATCATGCTGGAGAGCAAGAGCTGACCCAAGTGGTGGTGATGAGTCCAGGGGCACTCACAGCATCACCTCAGTTATACTTCACAGTAAAAACCAGGTAGACACTGTTCATCTTTGAGATAACAGGATTGCTGTATGCAACCCATTATGAGCCTTACTTCATTCAGGTAATGAGCATTTTCCTTTCTCTACAGCAAAAGCAAGTGGTATAATCCTTTCTTACCTTTCTTTTGTCTTGCACTGTTTGTATTTCACAATTTTTTAATCTCCTAAACGTTAAACATTTTCTGTTTCTGCAGTGATCTCAATGTTTTTTGGTAGATCTGGTCTGGAGGTTGAACTTTTGCTTTTCCTTCAAGGCAGTGAAGGGTGCAAAGGCTGTACATTACATCCATCTATACTAACTCTTCCAATTCTAAACCTGTCCTTATGTCTCCCAGAGGAAGCTATGAACTGCTGGGAAGGGTTATCTGTGGGTAACTTGGCTTGCTGGGCCTGAGAGAGGAGGAGGATGTGGTTTTCTACAAGGGAAGCCAGCAGAAGCTTTACTGCATTACTTGGCATTGCATGTGAAACTAGCCCTGGTTGCTCTTCACACCATTGCTGCTGTGAAGGAAGGCACATCCTTTGAGAACATGATTGAGTTCATAATGGCAGTGGAGATTTACTTCTCAGTGAAAGAACATCCAAAAGAATGTGGTTTCACATTGGTTTAACAGGCGTTTCCTCTGTTGATTTATTTTAATAAAATTTTGCCTAGATGGCTTTTTTAATTGAATGTTTAAGCAAGCTGAAAGCAGGCATTTTACTGTCTCTCTTTAATTTGTGCTGATACATGGTTTAGCATAATTATTTTTTAATGCCCTTTTGTAAAGTGTAGTGCCCTCATCCTCCTGACCCTCTTCATTCAAGAAGAAGTGGATTTAATTTGGAGAGAAATGTCTGTGGTATTGCTGCCCTATGGCAGGGAGGTATGTGGGAGGGGTGGGCTTGGAAAAAAAAAAAAATGCTGGCTTTTAATGAGATGGGTTCAGGCCAAAAAGCATTTAGAATGGTCTGAGGCATACTGTGTTTGTGGTGTTTGTAAGCTGCCTTCTGAACCTCCTGAATTCAGTTCTAAATGTGAACCTTGCAGCATTGCACAGATGCCTTGGTTTTACTGGGTGACCTAAAATAATCAACTTACAGTTTTTCTCCTTTTTTTTCCCATTCCTCCCATTCCTCTCACAGGCCTGTCCTTTCTTGTTGGCCAGCATTAACTGTCCTGGATCCCTAAAGAGGAGACAGAGCCATGTTCCTCTCTTTTGAGGTTTCTGCCTGATGCAGTGTGTGGAGTGGTGGAGCTCTCCTGGGCAGGAGGATTTTGTCACTGAGCAGATAAAACTGGCTCCCTCCTGTCTCTGGTTGGCTCCTTGCTCTTCCCCAGTGCAGTAGGAATACCAACACTGGAATAAAAAGGTTGGCACCATCATTTTTAGTGGGATTGCCAGTTAGTCTGGAATGTAGGACTCTGCTGGTACTCTTGAACCCTCTCTTTGAATAAAATTAATCACAACAGCCTCAATTTTTGGTGATACCATTGCCTGCATTCATTTGTGCCTCTGTATTTACTCTGGAGGCTTTTTTTAAACTCTGTTTATTAACACAGCTAGGTTGGCAAAACTTCTAAAGGGGAAAAAAGCTCTAGACTGTCTTGTATTCCTACCAAATATCTGTTTTGATAATAACCAAAAACATAGTGTTTCCACTTAGCAGTTTGAAACTTGAATGTGGGTCAAGATGCCCAAAAGCCCCAAACCCTTCCTTCCTCTCTGACTCCAAAAGAAAAAAAACCAAGCACCCCTTATGAGGGTGCACCCACACACTTGCAAAATGGTTCTCCTTGGCATAAGCTGGACTGTGGCATGCAGCTGAAGGCACCTTTTCCTGTGGACCAAGCTGTAAGAAAAACTGAGTGGGAAAAAAAAAAAATCACAGAGATGTCTAGAAAACATTGATAAAGGGAAGGTTTAAAGAATCAAGTTGGTTCTACGTAGAGAATACCTGAAAGCCTGCTGCAGGAGCAGAAGGAAGAGAACTGCTGTCTGTGCCTGCTGTAGAGAGGACAGCTTAGGGATTTAAGATGCAGAATGGAGAGCTGCAGAACCTTGGAAGAAGTTTCTGTTGCCAGGCAGGAGTTGTAAAACTGATGTTGCCGGAAGCGACTCGAAAAGAAAAGATCCTGGCAGATGCTGGAGAAGAGTTGGGGTTTGGTGTTTCTGGGTGCCTTGTCTCTGGTGGGAAATGAGCCCTTATGAGATGTGGCAAGAGGCAGGGGAGATCCAAAGAATGTGAGCTCTGGCTTTCCCTGCTCATCCCTTATGTTGCTGTGCAAAAAAAGAAAATAAAGCTAGGAGGGGGTGGGGGGCAAGAAATTAGCAGTCGTGATGAAGAGAAGGAAAAGGTGATGGAGGAGCTTTGCTGGCAAAGGCTGGGGACAGCTGGGTTAGGTGACTTATGGAAACCTCCTTTAGCTGCACACTCTGAAATTTTATACTGGGAGAGACTCATGTTCCAACCCTGCTCCACTCTTGGAGCCTCACGTGCTGTGAATTCCAGCACAGGGCAACACTGATCTGACTGTCAGATCCAACGACCCTGGGAAGGATATTGGTATTTTTAATTTGCTTTCAAGTGCTCCTTTCAGATAAGAAGCAGCCCCTATCTTCCTCTCTGAGAAGGTGAAGCAATTCACTTGCAATCCATGTGTGCTCCATGGAGAAGGTGGAGCAAAGCCTTGAAGGTGGTGACCTTAGAGATCAGCCTCAAAACAGGTGCACCAGGAAGACCATGGTGCCGTTGGCTTGCTGTTTATTTCAGCCTTTGGGCTCTCAGTGAGTTTCTGTGGCTCAGTTAATTCCTGATGACCAGCCAAAGGAGAGTTGTAACTACCAGGAATGCATGGAGGGCACTGAACAAAAGCTGAAAGGCTGGGGAAGTGCCTGCAGAATTTAAATGCAGGTGCTGGTTCTCTCTACAGCACAGTCCTGCTTGCCTTTTTGGTATTGCAGCCATTGCACAAAGCTGGTGGGTGCTGGAGGAGTTTTGCAGAGCCATAAGCACTGAATTAAAATCTGAGTCAAGTTCCTGGCTCCCTGCACCAGCGAACGCTTCGCTAGCAAGCATCTGAGATGAAGTACCAGCAAATTTATGGACTGTGATGGTCTGTCACTCTGTGTGAGCAGAAAAGAAATACCATCCAGCTTCCTGAATTGATTTCTTTGGTGTGTGGTGAGCCTAAAATTATTTGGCAGGACATATGGTCTCTGTGTGTTGGTAAAACACAGGCGATCTGGGAGGCTCCATGCAAGGAAGTGCAAGTGGAGCATCTTGTCCTTGGAGTTCTCTTCCCAGTGCAATGACCAGCATGTCACCTTGGCAGTGCTGAGCCCTCATCAGCTGTGTATTAATAAAGCTTCAAAAATGAATGTATTTCTAATGTAAATGAAGCACAACTTGGCTCCTGAGCACAAGGAAATTCAGTTTTCCTGTTGCTGGCTATAGGGCCTGTGCCTACAGAGAGCAGGCAGAACTAGGATAAACTGAGCCTCCATTTAATAACTCAGTAGCTGTTGGGGGAATCTGTAATTTGCTGGTTTTCAAAATACCAGATGCTCTTCTGAGAGGGGAGCCCTTCTGTGTTTCTACCCTAATTCCAGGTCAACGTTAAGATGGGGTTCTGTCCACTGGAAGCATTTTGGATGTTATTGTGAGGTAATTGGACCCTCCACCTTGGAAGACTTTTTGCAGATAATGTAGTGTTTGGAGTTCACAAATCTGGTGGAATTACACATATGAGAGAGGGTATGAGCAGCAGAAAGCCAGTTACCTGCACTCCACAGTACATATTTTCTCTGGATGGCCAGTGACTCCTCATTAGCTGTGTGCTTCTAAACCTCCAAATAGTTGTTACACAAATTAAAGTCCCCACTGCACTGGTACAGGTCCTCTCTGCAGGCGTGTCTGGCTGACAACAATAGTATTTAACAAGTTCCAACAGCATCAAGAAGATACAACCTGATTACAAAGTTGGGGTTTTTTTCCTGCACTGAGCTTTTTTGCTTGAAATTTTAACTTGCATGTCTTCTAGAGAGGGGTGGATCTTCTCAGACAGGTGAAATTGTGCATCTCCAACTTATCTTGGTATAATTTTCTCTTGTTCACCTCCTCCTCCTTCTCTTCCTTGCTTCATCCCACTTATTGTGGGTTTTGTCAGGGCCCTTTTTTAGGCATTTAGAGTCAGTTGCCAAATTACAGTAACAAGCAGGTAAGTTTAATGCTGCACAGCATGACAGATGCAGTAACTGTCCTTGCAATGCTTCATCTTTGTGGGCTTCATTTTTGTCCTTCCAGTATACTCAGATCAGATTTTCTTTCCAGTACCTCTGACCATTTTTTGGTACAAGTTGTGTGTGGGGGAATGATCAGGAGCATGAAGGGGGTGAAAATGGTCTTTATTCCTGGTTTTTCTTGGCTTTAACATTTATGTTGCCATGGGGTGGGGACTGCTGTTTTCTGCCAAGTCCATCTGTAGGCAGCCTGAATGTAGCAGGTCCACATTTGGGCAGCCACTGCTGTTTTTTCAGCTCTGAACTAAGCCAGCAGGTCTAGAGGGTGATCTGGGTTGGAGGAGAGGAATGTGCCAGGGAGATGCTGTGGGGCCTGTGCAGCATCATCTCTTCAACCTGTTGCTTTCTGGGACTCCTGTTGCCTGTCTTGTCCTAAATTCCTGTGGCACATCTCTCCTGGCCTTGCTTCCTTGGGTTCTGTCACATCTTGAATGTGCTGTTTGTCAAATTCTTTATTTTCTCCACTAGGAACTCATGGAGTTCTTTCTGCTGCTTCTTTCCCCCTGTGTCCCACCAAGGCACTTGGTGCTGCTTTGTCAGAGGCCAAGAGGCTCCTACAGCCATTTAAGAGCTGCTGCCCATTTTTTAGGATGCATTATCTCTTCCTTTTTTTGGGAGTCCTAGTTTTCTGCCTCGGGTCTGGACGCAGTCCTAATTTATGTAGAAATCCTATCTTGAAACTTGTTCAGTTGTTAACTTATCACAGGCAGCTCTGCAGTTCCTGTGATGGAAGTGAGAGTTTCTGCATGTGGAGGGGGCTGTGCTAACCACTAAAGATTTTGGTTATGTTGGCCAGTTCTTGACTGCTGCTTTTTTAGTTCTTTAATGAGAGGTTATTTTGGGAGGAAGAATGTAATCGGGTCAAAAATCAAATTTCAGTCAGGGCTGATTCATTTTGTATGGGCATGTTTTGGTTGCTGGGCACTGCTCATAGAAGTCAGAAGAACTGGAGTGTTCAAACTAATTTTTACTTGGTTTTTCCCATTGGCAGTGATTGGCTTTCCTGACATGGTTTCATTTCAGACTTCAGAACACTAATTTCTGTTTTGTATTAAATGTACTTTTGACTAACAGAAATGTGTTGGGGAAAGTAATAAAGCCCAAAGGGGAAACAAAACCATTTCCCCTTGGCATAGTGTTTTTTCTGTAGATCAGACATGGACATATTTTGTTTTGACCTGCTTCATTGCTAGCATGAACTTGAAATTTAAAATTATTGCCACTGAGCAGAGTAAACTTAAAAAGCATTCAAGTAAATAAAGGCAGAGTGTTTGGAGTCTACAAGATGTCACCTTTGTTCACCATGTCATGGTAGTTCCCATTAGCAATCATTGTGGCCTTGGAGGGCAGGATGGCTCTGTGAGGTTAGAAAACACTTTCCAAAAGCATGAAGTGTGCATATCAGGTAGTTAATATATGTAATGTCTGATATCTAAAACCTGGAGGGGATTTGAGTTCATAATGTATGCTTTTTCATACTGGAGCTTGATTGATTGTTTTTTTTTTTTTTAAGAGAGAGAGAAACTGCCATGATCTCTCACAAAGTAATAGAGGGAAATAGTGTTATAAATCCCTTGATGTTGTGAAAGCCTAGACCTTTCCTGTTCTACCTTCTATTTTCCTCCTGTGCAGATCAGATTTTTATTATGTGCTCTTTCTCTCGTGGTCACTATTTATTCAGACAGACTGATACCAGGCAAAATATTAAAAATATTTACACTGAGACAGCAGCTTTTTTCCTGCACACTGAAGTCATGTGCCCATCCACCAAACGAACTGTCTGGAAAGGAACAGGATGGAGGGACCAGGCTGGTTTAAACTGTTATCTCTGCTTTAATTAAATGTTGTAGAGACTTGTGGCACAGCTTGTCTAGCTGGGCATCTCCCTTTAGGTAGTTTGGGGTATTTCTCCTGGCCTGGAGCCACCTCTCTCAAAGGGCACTGGTTTCCCAATGGTCTCGTGTGGCATCTGCCAGTCCTGTGTGGATGTTGTGGGTGTGTGTTGGAAACATCTAAAAACATCTCTTGGTGCTATGTTTAGAAACCCAGATCTCTTCCATAAATGTTGGTTAGAAGTTCAAGGAGCAACTTTTCTCTGCCCTTTAACCTGGAATCCTTTTCCTCCAACCTCAGCCATCTTTTCATCTCCCTGCCTCCCTGTGTGTGTTCAAAGCCAAATGCTTTAAGTTCCAATATGCAGATACACCCATAGGTCAGTGCATGAATTCAGTCTGAGATTATTTGATTGTCTTGAAGTTGTGATTTCATGGCTGTAAGACTCTAAAACCACTCTGAAATTAATGTCTCTGAGTAATCTATAATAAAGGAACATTGCAAAAATGCAGGTGCATAGCAGTAGGAGTGCTGTGCCTTGAAGGATAGATACTTATGGAACTGCAAGTGCTGGAAGCCTTAGTATTTTCATTATTGTTGTGATCAAGTTTTTTATTATGCATTAAACAGTTTACAGGCAGCTGAGCAATGCCTATAAAGTGCTTGCTTGCTGTCTCCCCTGTTTCTGGCCCCCAGTGTTATCCCCATTTCAGTGAAATATAATTCCTCTGCTATGATCAAGGCAGAGGAATAGGGTAGTGATTGGTATGGTGAGATTTTTATTTCCTCCCCCTACTTTCCCATTGTCTTTTAACACAATACTTCCAAACTAAACACTGTGTGATAGCTTTGTGGTGGTAGCTCTGATGGTCTGAAGAAACAAAATAAAACAACTCCAGTGATTAGCAGCTTCAGGAAAATATTTGTCCTGTGAAGAGAGAAGTCATTCCTTAACAAAAATCACTTGCACCTCTGTGCTTTCCAATCCTCTGTTATCCAGAGGATAACACTTGATAAATGTTTAAGTCTTTTTGATTTTAAGATTCCTGTATGTCCTGAATGAAGTTGCTTTTTTACTCTAAATTTTATCACCATTCCTGAAGAGTGATTTGGACTTACAAAAGGGGCAAACTGTTGCACACTGCCTTAAGACAAAAAATATGACAACCATCCTGAGCTGTGGAAAGAAAGATGAGTGTAGATAGTAGGAGAAATTGGGGTAAGGTTCAAGGAGTCTCTGAATGTTGCTGTTCTTTTTGTCTGAACACCTCTCAGATATTAAGGTACTGCAGGTTACTTGGTCACTAAGACTCTGGTTTTGTTATGACTCCTCTTATATAGGTCTGTATAGATTCAGTTGTTCTGTATTTTGAGAATTTCCTATTTTTGAAAACCCTTCTGGGAGGCAAGGCATAGGATGGAAGGGGAGAAGTTGCAGGGTGGGCAGTTTACATATATATTCCTTTTCTCTTAGTTTTTTTTCCGTGTCCAAGAGAAAGACAGGAGCAGAGTTGGCTGGTTTTAAGAATCAATTGCTAAGCAGAGCTTTAAACCTAGAAATTAGTAATTAGAAATATTCCCTGCAGATCAGTAAATCATGCCCATCTCTCTAGTGACCAGCATTTAAAATGATGGTCACTAGAGAGATGGGCACAAGTTAAAATCCAGGTTATTGCACTGCTGGAAATAAACAATCTTTCCTTTGAAGTGCATCAAATGCTCAATGCAGTAGTGGGAAATCAGTGCGTGATTTCAGAAGGCATTCTGCTCATTTTTACCTAATTTTCTTTGTCTAAAATTCAGCCACTACTTTGAATATGGCTCAAAATATATTCTGTTTGCCAGTATCTACATTGAAAAAGAGTCTCAGAGCAGTGTGTTATAGAATTGTAATGGGTAAGTAATACTGTAGTTCGTGCTTTCTGAATATTTCAAATGGTGTTTGAGGGTTGTAATGAAATGCTGCTCTGTGGTGTGACAGATCACTGGCAGCAGGGTTGGTAAAGCTTGCAGGGAGTGGATTTAGCTTGGGAAGGAGGTGACAGCTGAGCCTGCAGTGCTGTGGGCAGGGCTGGGCAGTGGGGCAGGACACGGGGTTGAAAAGCCAATTCTGGCTCTTGGCAAAATGCACTGGTGAGGAACCATAACCCTGCCTAGTGACCATAAAAAAAAACCTGTCAGAGGTCCAGAGGGCAGCTGTGTGTTTGCTTTACCTGTGCCCTTTGGCCTGGTTGTGTGCCTTTTCCAAGGGGTATTTATATTTTAAGCAACATGAGATTGCAGCTGGGCCTGTGAAGGACGTGAGGGGTGGTTTACACATGCTCAGAACTCACTGGCTGTTCCTCCCTGAGCCATCCCAGCAGTGCCTCCCTCATCCTCTGACCTGCAGCTGGACACATCTGGAGGTAGCAGGGTGTGCAGGCAGCCATACCTTGTGCTGGGGATACTCTGGGGCACTCCCTTGGTGAAAGATCCCTGGGTTTAGGAGAGGGCATGAAGGTGGAGCTGGCCATCCCTCTGGGGCACTGAAGCTGAGCTCAGAAGGTGTTGGTGAGGCCAGGGAAGCTGCTCCCCTGGCTGTGCCTGAATTCCTCCTGTGGTTCCTCTTTCCTGGAGCAGCATCCCTCCATTAGGTAAGCCAGGGCTGCTTCCTGTGGGTCTATGCCACAGCAGCTCTTGGGTGGGAAGAATGGGGCAAACTCGTTTCTCAGCTTGCTGGAAGTGGTTTGGGATTTGATATTTCAAGGGTGATGATTGGGCTGGAGGGCAAAGTGAATTTGGGAACTCCTTAAAGAAAAGCTGCACTCACAGAACCATAGAATGTCCAGGGCTTGGAAGGGATCTTGAAGATGGTCTTGGTCCAAACCCTTCTGCCATGGGCAGGAGCCTGGAGCCAGGTTGCTCCAAGCCCAATCCAACCTGGCTTTGAACACTTCCAGGGCATCCACAACCTTCCTGAGCAACCTGTTCCAGTGTCTGACCACCCTCACAGTAATGAATCTCTGCCTCATACCTAACCTAAATTTCTCCTCTTTCAGTTTGTACTGGTTACTCCTTGTCCTGTCACTACAATTCCCCTGCATGTCACCTCTGGAGTGAATATGTGGTCTTAATCTATTTACCACTGAGTGTGCTGTACTTGGGATGTTCTGTCAGCATGGAATTCTGCTTTCCATGTGCCAGTAAATATTTTAACCTTTAGTTACTAATACTGTTTTATGGATTGGATTCCATATTCCTGAAACAGCAGTTACTTTTTAAATTTCCCATCCACTAAGGAAAAGTTGTCTTTATTCATGTATTTCTCTTCCCTGTGAGGATAATGAGGAGACATCTTTTGCTTCCTGTATGCAAATAAATGAATGTGATGGATGTAGAGAGGCACCTCACTTCTTTTTAATTTCTTTGTGTAGGAAGTGGCTCTACTGTTCCATTTTAGAGTCTTGTGGCACCTGAAAAATGAGAATCAGGGAAAACTTAACCCTGTACTCAGGCTGACAAGGAGGTGTGAAAAGAGGCTACTGATATGTGGATGCCGTTGAGTCTTTTTGGTGGAGCTTGAAGGCAATCAGTCTTACTGCAGGACCCAGATCTGTCAAATTTGAATGACAAGGAGAAATCTGATTTTTTTTGGATTTGACTGTTCATTTGTCTTTTTTTATCCACTGCCTTTCTTTGTGTTTAGAAATTTTATACAGAGAAAGAGAAAAAAAACCCCAACTTGCTTCTTTGGGTAGGGTTACTTTCCTATGGTCAAATGTGATTTCTTTTTTATTTCCCTTTGATTTTAAAACTTTAAAATCCGTGCTGTGAATTGAATCTGGAAAGCAGTAGGTAGATTAAAAAGGAGTACACTTTAACACAGATAATGGAGCTCCCAGGAGCAGAGAGACTGGAAGCACAGGGACAGAGGCACATGGAAGAAGGAATAAATCTCTTTGACTGTGCTGCTGAATGCTCAGAAGTCTTTCTGCATGTGGTGTGAGTAAATTGCCAGCTGTCTCTAGTGCTCAGGAATAATTATTCCCTTCTCCTTGAGTCATTCTGGAGTAATTCAAGTCTATCTGTACACGAGCAGAGCTTTTTCTGCTTTTTCTGATACCTCCAGAGTGAGCACTGCTTGGCACCACTCTGTGCAGGGTGAGGCTCTCTGAGCTGATCCAGGGCAGTATTGCACCAGTTGCAAAGAGACTCTGTGGGATTGGTGGGAGGCAAAACATGGTTTTGTTTTATATCTCTGCTTATTGCAGGGGGGTTTGTATCTTTTTTTTTTTTGTTTTTCTTTTTTTTTTTTGGTGGTGTTTTTTGGGTTTTTTGTTTTGTTTTGTTTTGTTTTCCTCAGTGGATGAAACATATAGGTGGAAGCAAAAGAGGATGTAGTAAAGCTGCCTGTTTTTACTTCCCTAAGACTTTCAGCAGACTTATTTTCCCTGAGTTAGTTTTTGCCTATGGCTTTTTGTGTGCATATGATGCTGTGTGCATTTTCTGCCTAAGACAGAGTATATTAATATTGTATATTAATATTAAATATCACTTTCTTACCTGAAAACAAGAAATGGTATACATACATAGTATGGATGAATCTTAATTTATTCAGGAACTAAAGAAAGCAAACTGTATCTGAAACCTACAATATTCAGATTGCCCTTCACATGAATGGTGTCTTGCAGAGCTGAGTTAGAGAACAAGGAGGGGCTCAAAAGGTATCACAGTATTTATCATCAATTAGTTTATAGCCAGCTGCTGTAAGCTTTTATGCAGTGTTTATCCACTTGGAAGTTTCTGGTTGTGTGCTTTGCTGGATGTGATTTTTAGAGCAAAGGTAGGAGTAGACTTGGATCTGGTGGGGGAATTGATCCTGTGTCCATGGAAGCTGCCATCCCATGCCTGGCAGAGGTGAGAGGAGCCTGCTGTGCTGCCCTAAATAAACTTTCTTGCTGTGTTCTGAGAGGCTGATTGGTTTCATTGATAGAGCTGTAAACGAGACAAACCAGCCTGCTTTGAAGCCTCTGTGCCTAAGGAATCAGCCAGGATGTTTTGATCTGTCCTGTACAGTTTTCCACCTGAGCTACTGTTGGCTGTAAGGACCTGAACTTACACCACTGTGTGGCAAACCCTTTTAATTTGGTTGTTGTTACTGGATCCTGTAGCTGTTGCTTAAAGAAGGCAGCAGAAAGAGCCTGGCTGGGCAGTCCCCTGCTTTTGTGTCCCTGTTCCTGGTGTCCCCTTTCCCTCTGCATAGATCACAATGCCTGCACACATCTGATCCCCCCCAGAGCTGGTGTCCAGGTAAAGTTTCGCTGCTTTCCCTTGTCGTGGAGCTTAAAAAAAGTAAATGAACAACAGCTGTATTGATCAGGGCAGCAGGGAGAGGAATAAAGTGAGTTTAAAAGAGCATCTGCTCCCACTTTTTGCTTGGAACAGGGGATTTGTCACCCAGAAGAGTCAGGGTGAATATGTAGCATTTTTCTGGCTTGTTGTCATTTGGGATTATGTACTGACTGCTCAGCTCAGCACTGCTCAGTGTGTTGCATGGCCAGCTGCACCCAGGCTCCCTGTCTCTGGTACAGGAAATTTTGTGCTTGGAAAAGTCATCCTTGAAATACTCAGTGATCTGAGAGAAAAAGCAAATAAAGTTGTCATTTTTTCCCTCATGGCCCCTGCTTGCCCTGCTCCAGCCCCAGAACTGTTTCCTGCACAGAATTGTTTTCTCTTATTCAATTTATTTTCTCCCACACATCTTCTACTAAAAGAAATCCACTTACTGCATACATACTTTTATCTTTTTAGGCTGCTTTCACTCATTCTTCATCATTATCAGGATGGTTTCTTTGTTTCCTTCTGTATCTTTTTCTGTACTTTCTCTTACTTTCTTTTCCTTTTCCTTTTTCATTCCCTCATCCCTTTGCAGAGCCACCCCTTGGCTTCTCAAGTCACAAGCCAAAATTAGAGGGTGTAGGAATTATCCCAGGTATGAACCCATGTCTCTAAATCTGTGTGCAAACTGCAATTTCTCTCCAAGGAAAGCTTCCAAACTTGATTTAAAAAATTATTGGTTACAAAAACTGTAATTTTTGGCCCTTGGGAAGTTGTTCCAGGGGATGCTGGTCTTTGCTGAAGTATGTGGCTTGTGACCTCTTTGTTTTGTAGTTTCATCCAGCATCTTTGTCACTCCCATTGCTTCTCCTGCCTCTCTGATGGAGTTTTCTTTATCTGCTCTTCATTCCCTTGCTCCAGAGCTGCCCCAAAACCTCATGTGCATGTTTTCGTCTTCACCATTTCTTCAGGACCTAATTTTTATGCCTTTTGGGTAGAGTTACTGACTGGTTTGAAAGCCACTGAGTGAATACTAGAAGCCTGTTAGTATGGTTCTACTCTTCAGGCTGACTTTAGAGGAAGCAATGATCTCAAGTCCTGAGTCTCACCAGGCTCAGGAATTTGCTGTGTATGCAGAGCCCTCCCTGAGTTTTCAGTGGCTCAGCATTTAGAATTTAAAAAAAATCTGCTGCTTTGCTTTTCCAGGTTCCTGTCAAGGCTTTTTTTGGGGGAAAGTGGAAAAAAACTCATGAAAAAACCAGCAGGACTCCTTCACTGGGCTCTGTATTTTTACAGTCCTGATAGGCAGTACCACAGTTGTATTTGTATTACAACAGTAAGGCCCTGTTTGCTTTAAGCCCTGTGTTTTGCAGGATTGGAAATAAGTCCTTGAGGCTGTTGGTTTCTCAATTCATGAAGGTAATGCTGGAAGGTATTTGAGGAGAACAAGTGGTTTTTTACCACCCTTCAGTTTGACAGTCAGATCAAGGCTTTTCTGTGGAAAACTGGAGCTTGCCTTGGAAAGGTCAAATATGTGTTCAAATAACAGTGTGCAGGAACAGAAAACCCTCTCAGAGCAGGTGTCCAGAGATGCAACAGAAGTTATCTGCTTGTCTCTTATTATACCTGTCACCAGAGAAATCTGGTGAATGAGTCTCCAGTTTCCAGCAGGAGAAATAAGTCACAGTGAACAATAAGAGGCCCATGGGGAGCGCCCAAGGCATCGTCTTTCACACAGACTGAAAGCTCTTTTCTTCTGTGCAGGAAAAGAACAAATAAGGAAAACATTAGTCTGCTACTGATGGGACACATGTGAAGCATTAGGAAAAATTAAAAGGTCGAGTTACTTGCAGTTCTCTGAAGTTAGATCCTTATCTCTGTGCTGACAGAATTGAGAGAAGGTGTTTTTGGTTTTTTTTTACTTCCAAGAAAAAGGAGAGGACCAGTCAGTCTGGCACAGGAATATAAACCCACTTCTGTTCCTCAAAGTATAAAAATTGCTTGGTGGAACAGATTGAGTGTTGTGAAGATCCCTTGGAGCACATGTACACTTGCAGTTGTAATTTTCTGCTTTGTGCTTCATAGCATCATCAATAGCATCATGGAATGGGAGGGATTGGAAGGGAACCTTGAAGGTCATCTCATTCCTACACCCCTGAGGGTGCAAGGACACCTTCCACTAGACCAGGTTGCTCAGAGCCCCATCCAACCTGGCCTTGAACACTTCCAGGGATGGTTTTTGCCTTCACATGGAGAGGAGGAAATTGAACTCCTGATTCTGCATCCCTCACCTGTAGGAGCCTCTCCTGGAGATGTTTTTGCCTATGGAAGTGAGCATGTATAGGGTCTAGAGGCCCTACCTGGTGCTTCATACTCTTGTTTTGTTCTGAGGATTTTTTTAAGGGTTTTATAAAATAATTTTATAGAAAAGACTTGAATTTCATATTGCATTTAGACTTATGAAAAATTAATGAGTGAAATTAACAGTACAGATTTAAGGCCAGTGGACCTCAAGGTGCTGTAAAAACCATCCTCAAACTTGTGCAGGTCTCAAGAAATACAGATGTGGGCATGTGACAAGTTCATCACTTTTGGGTGCACACAACTGCAGTCCTTTCAAGGCTGGAATCATGGATATGTGTTTCCCTTGATATTTGCCACGTGTTACAGAATATTTTCTGCCTTGTTATTACTTGCATGTGCAGAACCAAGAGCCTTAGGATTTGCTGTGCCAGCACTTTGGAGTTGGAATGCCTGTGAATTTCCATGGGGAATGTGCTTGTTCCTTTCATGCTGGAGGATGTGCTCGGCTGGGGATGAGGATTTTGGCCAAGAACACTGCACCAAAATGTTCCCCACATGATGGGCTGCTTCTGCATCCAATTCAGCAGCTGTTTCCTTGTATTGCTGTCTTCTGCAGTGCTGTCCTCTGCCAATTCTCCCTTTTCTCCCTAAGGAGAATGCACACTGGAGAGCTGATTCATCAGCCCAGTGAAGAGCTGTGCTCAAATTAGTCCTTTCCCCAGGCTTCAGAGTATTGTCCAGACATGAACAGGAATGGATGGCACTAGGTATGAGTGTACAGCTCTGGTAAGGATTTATCCTGTGTGTTTCTGAGGGTTCTGTTATCCCATTTGGAAGTAGAGCTGTTTCTGTCCCCTTTTGCAGGCAGCTGCAAATCTGCTTAGTCTGTTCCCTACCCCGACCTTTTTTATTCATTTCATCCCTCTCCCCCCAGTTTGGCTGTTCTCTGTTGTCCAAACCCCTGTAAGAGAAGTGAACTGCCTGATAAAGAGATATATTCCTTTTGTTCTGCAGCTGGTTCTTCTCTAATTGGGAGCCAACACTGAGGATTTACATGGAGGTGCTGATAATGTGAGTGCATGAGAGATCTGCTTTCTCTCAGATTTCAGTGGCTCAGTGCTTCTGGCTGGAGAATAGGCCAGCATCTATTAAATATAGAACAGGAGCAGAGAAAGCAAAGAAACAGCACAACAGATTACTGAAAAATTCTTTCAGTCTCTAATATACTCATAAAGATTTGGGATTTCCCACACACACCTGAGATAAAATATTGCTCCTCACGTTGCTCATGTCAGGAGGAGCCTGGATGTAAGGAAACCTTCCCTCTCTCCTTTGATATCTCCTTTCTGGGTAGGTTCTGGGTACTGCTCCAGAATAGTGGAGACAGGGGGTGTCAGGGTAGGAGACATCTTCAGAGCATGTCTGAAGCAGTGGGAGTTGGTGAGGCTTCATGGCAAGCTGTGGAAGGGAGATGTTTGTGAAGCAGTGGTTCAATGAAGCACTTGGTGGGGTTACTTGCTGCAGTGCTCTGGCTGCTCTGGGACACAAGAAGACAACTCTGTAAAAAAAAAAAAAGTCAAAAAAATTATTTTAAGGACTGGCTCTTTGTCATCTACTCTGCTTAGACCCTATTAGGTTACCCCTGACTTGTTTTTGACCAAATTTGGCCTTCTGGCCTTTCTTGTAGCATCACTAGTCAAGCTTAAGAGTAGAACTTTGGGAAGCAGTGGCTGCACTGCCTGGCAGGGTGCGTGCCACAGTGGGGTCCTGCCCTTGCCTTGAGCTCCTCTTGTGCCTTGGGAATCAGCTCAGGTTCACTGAAGAAGAAACAGGGTTCTGCAGCAATGTGCCCTGAGCCCATGGGATTCATGTCCTGGAGGCTGGTTAATACTAGCTCTGTGTGTGATAACCTCTGGGTGCTTGAATGTCGTGCTTGGAGGAGGAAGGGGGGAAATACACCCATGTGAAATGTTCAGACTCAGGATATTGCTCAAACTGGAAATCAAAGGGCTGTGTGGTGTGCTTTTCCGTCTTTATCAGTAGTTCAAATAGACATGCTAATCCCTGTTTTTTCTATGGGGATTATAGCCACAGTGAGAAAGGTACATATTGTAAGGAAGATTGAAAAAAAAATTGAAAATTTACCTGTCCCTCTGAAGCAAAAGTTTATAAAGACATACAAACCCCCAAGCAACAGAACTGTACTGCAGCATGGCATATAATTCTCATATGCTTTTTAGCAGAGGTCCTCTCCTCCCCTTAGTGCAAATGCTGGGCTTTGGCTGGGATTTTGGAGCTGTTCTCTGTGGCTTTTTCTCCACACAGGAGAGGATCCCTTTGCCAGTGGAGCTGAGTGGCTGGATCTGCTTTGATCCCATGTGCAGTGTGCAGTATGAGCAGGCCAGGAGAGCAGATTCCAGTTTTCCTTGTTTTATCTTCTTCATGTTCTTTACATTGAGGTGTCCTACCCCCTGGACTGACTGTCCTTCCTGTGCATGTGCTGCAGAGCTCTCTGCAGGAAACCTGTGCCCTGGATCTCTGCTCCTTGGAGTGCTGCTCCAGGAAGTGTCAGATTATCCTCTTCCCTGTTTCACAGGGATGAAGCTACAGTCATTTCCCTGGCAGTGTTGTCTGTGTAAGCCTCCTGTGGGAACAAACTTTATTTCTCTTCCTGCTCCCTTGAGTGACCTATGGAACCTGCTGCCCTAATTCTCACTTGATTATTGAGATTAGGGTGGTGTCAGGGGCTGGGTGGTTTTCACCATCAGCACTCCAGAAGCTCACCACTGGACCAGGGTCTCACCTTTCTGCACATCCTGTTGGTGGGGAAGGCAGAAAAGGAACTTTCTCTCAAGTTTTGCAGCTGCTTTTTTTCTTGCCTGGTGAAGAAGCTTGATCCAGCTGGATGCTATTCCTCTCAATGTGTGAAATAATCAGGAGCAGGCACAGTTTTGCTGTGAGAAGAGGCACAGTCAAAGCCTTCTTCCACCCTGTGGTGTCCTTGAATGGAATTTTAGCAGCTCAGGCCTTGCTCAAGAGAGCAACTGCCACCTGTAGAGTCTCATGAACCTCAGTCCCTGGAAGCTGTGAAAGCTGATGTGGGGTAGGTGTAGTGATGGTCAAGGTTTCCATGGATGTCTTCCAGACCTTTTACCACCATGTAGGAGGAGTTTTCAACAAGGTAACCTGGGCCTTTGCCTTCTGTGGACCCCCAGGCAGGGTGAGCAGTACTGATTCCAGCCTGGGGCCTTGGCCAGGACCACTGTCACATAAACAGTGGGGACAGTTCTTTGCTAGTCCTGCTGACTGCAGCCCATGGAAAAATGGTATTTCCAGCCCATGGAAAGGTATTTCCAGGCCAGGACCTCATGTCCTGCCTGATGGAGGTGGCACCTTCTGCCTGGTTCTGCCTGCACAAAAGGCTGGATGCAAATATCTGCAGGGCCCTGGGTGTCACAGGTGGCTGCTGTGGACACTGAGGAGGTAATTTCAGCCTCACACACCTGCTCCAAAAAGCTGGAATCCCCAGCATGGGTCTCATCTAAGACAGTTGTCACAAAGGAAAGCCATTGTGATCAATGTCTTGGAATGGACATAGTGGAACAGGGGAACAAAACTTTGTGCCATGAGTGCTTGAGCACTGATGAATAAAAAGTAAGAGATGGATCCTGAATCTACTTAACCTGCCCTCCCCATGTTTTCATGCCTGTGCCTGCACATGTGTGTGCACACTCACCTTTTGTCCCTTTTGATTATCCTATACAGCATTTTTCCTGGTCCTCCAACCCTTTGGATCTTCCTCATTTCCAGGTTTGTGCCTCCTGTCCCCATCCTTGAGGAGCCCTCAAGGGCAGTGGGCTTCAGGGCATTGAGACACTGCACTTGGAGTGGTGTCTCTGCTTTGCTGGGCTGGGGAAGGGAAGGCAAATTTAGCAAAACCTCCTTTAGCTATTGCCATCTCAAGAGAAGGAGTTGCTGAGGAAAGGCAGTGGTGCCTAGGGTTTTTAGGACTAGGATAACCATAATATATATAATATATATTTATATATGACAATATATATTTATATATGACAATATATATAATATATTCTATATTCTATATTCCATATAATATATATTATATGAATATAATATAATATAATATAATATAATATAATATAATATAATATAATATAATATAATATAATATAATATAATATAATATAATATAATATAATATAATATAATATAATATAATATAATATAATATAATATAATAATATACCACACCACACCACTCAGGTGTCCCATATCCCAAGTGTGCCTATGGGGGATTTAGGCCAGGCTTATTTGGAAGGCAGTATAAACCAATAGACCATGCTTCTGTGCTCAGCTTTGCCGTGGGAAAGGACATTTTGAAGCAGAATGATACCAAATAAAGCTGAAAATAGTGGTGGTGTTCAGCAATGATGAGGAAGATGACAGAAGGCCGGGCAAATATTGAGGAAAGAACAGTGGCACAAGAGATTGGATGGAGGGGCCTCAGCAGAAGGCAAAGCTGATCACCAAGGATTGAGAGCTGCAGAAATGGTGGTTAACATCAAATATAAAAGTGCAAAGGGAGCTGCTTAGCCCTCTGTTTAGCTACTGCCTTTGATGCTGGCTGTGTCTGGGATTGGATGTGTTCTTGCTGCACTTCCCTTGTTGCTTTTTCCACCTTCTCATAGCAGGGGCAGGTGCCAGAGGTCATGTTGTAGTCTTAATTCCTGTGAAAGAAGTTATTTTTGTCCCTTGTGTGCTCGTGGCTGGTCCAGGGAGTGACCCCACCAGGTTTTTGTGTCCTTGGGAGCTTTGTGTTTGTGGCCTGTGTTGAGGAACCAGCTCAGATGTGGAGGATGTCTGCTCAGAGGAGCACATCAGGGAGCTGAGAAGGATGTGTGAACTGTAATTACAAATGGCTTATACCTGGCTGTGTGTTGGCTTTTCAGTGCACAGGTTGTATGTGGTCAGTTTGACACCCAGATACTAAAAAAATCTATAGAACAGCCAAGTTTGGGCATTAAGTAATAGAGGAAAAGTGAAGATTGCCAAGAGGCAAACTCCATTTCATTCACAGTGCAGGTTTCTGAACAAACTTCTCTTGACGTGCTTATTCTGGAATTTAATAAATTTTGAAAAAGGGATTATCTCATTCACAAAAGATAGACAAACTGCCTCAGAATTTTCATGGGAACTAAATAGCTTTTAATCTAGGAACTAAGAATAAATTGGATGCGCTCCTTCTGCCACAGATGAACTTTCTTTGAACAAAACTAAATTTTGCTTAGTGTATGTTGTGTAGTATTTGTTTTTAATAATCAGTTGTTGTGTATGTGGTGTAGTATTTGTTTTTAATAATCAGAGGATAAAAAGCATCTGATTTCTCACTAAAGTTTTGCATGCTTCTGATTTTTTTGCTTTGGGGTGCTTTACAGTGATAAAGAAACTTTTTTTTTTATTAGTAGAGGAGGAGCAACAGTGAGAGAATTGCCTTTTTTGGTGAATTTTATGTTGCTATGACAAGAGGATCCTTGAATTCAAACTAGATATTTTCTGTCTTCAGTTTTCTGCAGAAGACTAAAATGAAATCACAGCTGCACAGGAAACATTTTAATCAGTAGGGAAAATATTTCACAACAAGATAGGGTTAGGTGGGTTTGTTCAGTTAAAAGCTTTCAGAACAGCTTGTTTTTAAATTAACCTGGAGTCATTCTGGCTTCCATAGTGCAACAGTTACTTAGTGCAAGGTCTTTGTAGACAAATATACAAAGGTCAGTGTGAGATTGAGGTAATTAGGGCATGTATGTTTTTAACTTCCAAAGTGTATTATTTTTTGAAGATCCATAATTTTACCTTGTGGAAAATCTGTGACTTGGGTGATTTGCACTGCATGAAGGTAGCAATAACCTGCCACTGATCAAACCTATTTATCTGATATCAGTGAGTGTGGTGAGCATGGTTTCCTTCTCTGGGGTCAGAGAGCTGTCCATGTGCAGGTAATGCCAGTTGTAAAATAGCATTACCCACACATTGTGGTACTTGAAGGGCACAGCTGAGTGATGGGACATGTCTGTCTCATAGATAGGGGGTACCTGGAAGGAAAACAGATTTCTTCAAGGTCAGAGGAGTGAGAGGTTTCAAGTTAACACACAGAGGTTTGTATTGTCTTTACCCACCCCATCCCAAGTCCTGCTGTTTCAATGGGTGTGTTGAGAGCTCTAGCATAATGCAAAATTCTAAAATAGCTGTGGCTAGATAACAGCTATCTTTCTAGAGCAGCAAATTAAAATTCTGTTAGCTTCAAAATGCAAGTTTTCTTCTCAGTTTTGTTAATGTAAGACCCTGTCTTAAACTATTTTCTTTTTTGTGAAAGTTTACTGCAACTAGCAGAAGCTTCCTTGACACAGTCCTGTTTTTCTGTTCATTTGACATATCACTTCCCACACAAATAAGCCACACCACACCTTTGATTAAGGGTATCTTGTCCTTGAAAATAAATCTTCAGCTAATTTGCATAAGATCAGAGGCACAAGGTTATTGGGATAAATATATTGGAGGTAGAGGGCCAAGAGTCTTCAGGGCAAGAAGGTAAAAGCTATAAGGGAAGAGGATAAGGAAGAAATTAGTCTTTTGTAGTTTTAGTGTTTGTTTGAGCTGAGCTGCTGCTGTTCCTGCTAACTTAAGAGTTTGTTGAAATATGGTGTGTCCTGGAGTTTGGGGTTGTGGTTTGTGTTGTTTTTAACAGGTAACTCACAGGGTGTCTTGAGGGGTTTTTTTGGGGGGGTTAGACAATTAGAAATACTTAAAAGTGGCAGTTTTAAAGCTTGAGTCTGAAGAGAGCATCTAATGAGAATGACAGATTATACTGAGGAGTTTGCTTTCTGTGGATGGGTTGGTTTGGTTTTTGGGTTTGGGTTGTTTTAAGCACTTCTTTGGAACTGAGGAAGCATTGTTCTGTGTTCTGTGTGCACCCTTAATCTTGTGTGGTTGAATGGGTGGTGTGATGTACTTATTGCAGTGCCCAGTAGCCAGGAGTCATAAAGCAGACATCCCAGGAGGGTGTATTTTATGGCAATGCTTCATCAGAGATTGTGCTTCTTTTAGAAAGACATAAAGGAATAAATATAGAACAACTCAGATGCTAAAATTAACCACTTGCATTGACGTCTACTTTTTATTTCTTTTTCCTTTACAAGAGACCTTTTGGATATTTAGCAAGATGCATCATATCTGCTCAGAATCCTTTTGGCTCTGGTGATGTCTTGAGGGACAGACAAGTCAGCTGATCTTAGAAAATAGCTTATCTTGGTTTGATTGAAGAGTGCAGTGTGGGAATAGAGCAGATGCTGAGGAAGAGACTTGATGTGGGTAATGGAATGAGAAGTTGGTTTAATTACTGCAGCTGTAGATGCTGGGCATTTATGATCTCAAAGATTAGAAGACTGCTCAGCTCTTGTGTTTATGGGGAAAAAAAAAGGATACTAAATACTTCAGTCAGAATACTTCAGTCAAACCCTGAGATATGTAATGGATCTCACTGGAAAGATGGTCCCTTGATAGGAAAGCTGCTTTCACTGAATGGCTTCAGCTACAGTCTGGGATATAGTAATTCTGGCATCCTTTTAACTGTGAGATGAGGGAATGAATAATCTTCCACAAGGTTTCTAGTCCTAGAAGCTGAGATTTTCATAGCAGGAGGATGACTTGAAGTGGATTTTCAAGTCATTCTCAATTTGCAGATGAGCTGTGGACATGATTCCTTGCACATACCTGGCCACTTGATTGTGTTTCAAATAGGGAACTTTGATCTGTAGTGTGAGAGTGAGCTGGTGAATCAGTTAACACACTTGTAAATCAGTTTAAGATTAGATTATTACTTCAGTGCCCTTTGAAATGTATGAATTCAGTGCCAGACTCCTGTATTTACAAAGTGTGCAGACATTTCAGTATCCACAAACCCCGAGATGAGTCTAAGCTCACCCCCACACCCTGGTGCTGTCAGGGGTGGGTGCTGTGGTGCAGGGGGGATGAGGCCTCAGGCCTTTTCGGCATCTCACAGCTTGTGCAGCATCAGACAGATGCTGCTTTATGGTGGTTGGAGCAGCCCATTCCTGCAGCCCATCCCAGGGCCACAATGTGCTCATCCAAACCCTTCCTCCATGGCTGAGCTGGGGGCACATCCCTCTGCCAGCACAGGGGGGCTGCTGTGCCTGCTTCTCCCTTTGAACTTGAGAACAGGGCAGATGTAAACTGCACTTTAGACATAAAAATAGCCAGCACCTGCTTCAGTCAGGCTGGCCTGGGCTGGGCTGGGGCCCGTGCCAGCCCTGGCTGGCCAGGCAGAGGGGTCTGGTGAGGGTTTCTCTGCCTCTCGCAGGTGGAGCAGCGTGGCCATGGGGAGGAGCGTGGCCAGACCCTTGGCAGGGTCTGCAAGGTTAATAAAACACCCATGCTGTGTCACCCTTTGATCACAAGGGTTTTTGTCTCCTCAGCCATGTGCTCTTCTTGGTTTCTTCCCCCCTCTCCCTGTTTTAAACCAAATTTACTCTCTTCTTGTGTTTGACCAAGGAAGGGCAGTGTAAAGAGAATGCTTCCTCCTAGGAATTAATTACGTTGTTATTTTAGATTGCAAGCCTCATCAGGCTTCTGGAAATCTATTTTTATTTATGTATATTTCTGGCTAATTAAAAAAGCTATTAAGATGGTATTAAAAAAAACTTTCCTTGTGTAAACAAGGGGAAAAAAGATTATTCAAAACTCCAGTGTACAGAAGATGAGCTAGGCCTTCTCCACCTCCACTCTATTAGCTCTATTGAAGATTGTTTTGAATTTTTTATTGTTATTTTATTGTTAGACACTGTTCCCTGCTATGAGTATGAATATCTGTAGTATGAGTATACAGAGGTATAATTTTTCTGAGAGCCTGAAGAGATGATGCATTGAAAATTATCATCTCAGTCACTATGAAATTACTTCACCCATAACAAAGAATAACATTATATTTCTCAGGATAGAGGTGTATTAAACTGTTTTTTCTATGTTTTGTCCTGGAATGAGATATGAAATCAAATGCAGCTTGTTTTACTGTTGGCTCTCCAGATCTTACCTGCAGCAGTTCAGAATTTTAAAGGTTTCTTTAAAAGACTTTTACCTTCTTAATGTAGAATGCTAAGGACAGGAACTTCATTAGTTTAAGTGCTTTATAATAGATTTTATATCTAAAGTGCACTTCATTAAAGTTCTTAACTAGATTGCCATTCTAGAGCCTTTTAATTTCACTCGAACTTGAATTAGGAATAGTGAATAAACAAATATTGGTAGTTAGTTCATTCCAACCAGGGGGAGTAAAGTAACTCCTGAGGAGGAGGAGGATCCCTGAGCTTCACACAGGTTTGTGCCCAGTGAGTGTCTCCTGGATGATGTCCAGGGTGGGGTGGATGGCAGTGAGGCAGAGCAGGGACAGTGCTGGGGGATAATTTTAGCCAAGCCTGCTTGACTTGTGACCCTGGTGACAGCCTCTTGCTAAAGGGGGCTGAAAGTAGCCTGGGAGAGGGTGTGGGTGAGCTCAAGGTGATGTGAGTCTGGCATGCTGGCATGTACAGGTGGCTGAGAGTTTTAACCCTGATGTCGCTGACGCGTCACCTACAGATTTTCATTTTGGAACCTTGCAGATTCAAAGCTGGTAAAGGAAAGGTATTTCTGCCAAAGATTCCCTGCAGTTCTCAAATCCCATGAGACAGCTCCTTCCTGTTACCTTTGCCTGGGAGTTCCTAAGGAAATGATTAATTTGGAGTAACTGGAAAGTCTGCTTGTGGAAGATCAGAGCATGAAAGTTAATGATCAATTGCTTCTTGTTACTGGGTAATTATGAAGAATTGTATTTAGGATTTTTTTTCCTCCTGACTGAAGTCCACTTAAACCCTACAGCTCTAAAATCAGCCTATAAATCTATTGCACACCAAAGAAAACATCACAGCATTAGGAGAAAAGCTGATGCAGCACCTGGGGGCAAGCCAGGGACCCTCACCCCAGGGTTTGAGGGAGGGCACAAAATGAAGCAGGGGACCACTGTAGTGAAAGGGATGTGCTGCTTAGCCAGAGGAAATGATGAGGAAGGATGGAAGTCAGAGGAAGGATGTTTGCAACAGATATTTTGTTTGTTGTTTGTTATTTAAGGAAAAGTGAAAGAGGAGGGGAAATGAGCAAGTTAAGCTTGTCCCTTACTTTGCAGATCACTCCTGTGTCTGTGTCCCACACTCAGGCCTCTCTGAGTAGTATTTCAATGCTGATTACAGCACCTCTCCTTGTTTCTATGCATAGCTTTACATAGCTCTGTGTTCTGCTGTTGCCATAAACATTTTCTATAATGGGCTTATTCTAGGCAAGAGAGTATTCCAGTGTTTAAAAGAAAAAAGCAAATCTTAGGATTACTCTGTAAGTGACAGACTTACATTATATATTGCAATAAGGAAAAAAAAAAAGTGTACAATTAGTGGTCATTTAAGAAAATAATTCAGGTACTTTCTCAGAGCCTACTTCTTCCCAGAAGTCAATTTAGGCAACACTTATGGCTGAGTTTGCATCAACATTCAAGATTTATTCACTATTTAAATTTCATTAATAAACCCATGTAAACCCCCAAGCATTCCCAAACACAAGGAAATGCAGAAACCTTGGCTAAGCCTGCTCAAATTCCCCTCTTACACTTACTCTCTTATGCTGTTTGTCATGTAGGCCTTTAATCAGGGATAAGTCATGGTAAAACCTCAGAGGTAACCAGGCTGCAAGAATTTACTCCTGGGACTAAACCTGTCTGGACTGAAACTGGGATTAGATTTCCCAGGACAGGGCACACTTCACTTGGTTCAAAGATGTTCTGCCCTGGTTGCTTAGGGCAGCTGTGTGTTTCCCAGCTTCATTTGCACATGGCCTTGGTTTCCTGTCCTGTATTTGAAATTCTGTCCCATTTGAAGCTCAGCGTGAGATGAAAGTTTCCAGAACTGTAGTGCTCTTACTTACCCTGATTCTGGGCTATAGCAACAGCAGAATTACAGCCTCCCTCACCAAGAATAATTCAACCTCTCCAAGTTGGACCAGAGTTGCATCAAACCTGCTGCAGTGACCTCAGGCATCACCTCCTCCAGGTGTTGCCAACCACTGCAGAAAGGACCATGGGCTGCCTCACCCTTGCAGTTCTCAGCTGGAAAATTACAGAGCAGTTTGCCTATAAAAAATGAATGATGATAAGAACCCTCCTTCATCAGGGGGTTGTAGTGGCACTCTGTGCTGTGGATTGGAGCAGCTGAGGTCGGTGCTGTGGAGCAGTGATCCCTGGCAGAAGGCTGGGATGGACAAGAGAGGGCAGTAATGTTTTAGGCTGCCGCAGCTGAACCTGCTCCAGGATGT
Source organism: Molothrus aeneus (assembly GCF_037042795.1). Taxonomy (NCBI): domain Eukaryota; kingdom Metazoa; phylum Chordata; class Aves; order Passeriformes; family Icteridae; genus Molothrus; species Molothrus aeneus. The sequence continues at coordinate 111,455,813 of NC_089647.1, read as the reverse complement.
TTTTCCATCAGAGCAGTGGCTCCACATGGTTAGGGACAGAGTTAGGTGGAACTGATGGCTGCTGGAGCTCAGGTTCTCCTGATGAGTGAACACAGAACTTTGTGGAATTATGAGGTCACAGATACATTCACCCATTTCAGTCTTGCTTGTCTTGTCTTTGAGAGAAGCTGAAAACTGAAGGCTTTTGTTGCAAGTTACAATGGGAAATGAATAGCTTTGTTTGCTGAAGAAGTCTAATTTCCATCTTGGAAAGGAGAGAATTTGTCTGTCATTGGTCCATCTAGGTCAGTAGTCTGGCTTATAATGGATTTCCCTACTAAAGGATTTACAGTCAACACAGTGGCTGGTATTTGCTCTGTCACTTCTGTGTCATTCAGGATTCCAGTTCTCTTTTCTCCCTACTTACACCACCTCTGAAGAAGCTGTGGCAAGAAGGTTCACGTGTCAGTTTTGGATTATGAGGGGGGAAACCACTTCTGATTATTTGTTGTACACCCATCATAGCTTACTGACATCCTCTCTGGCTTTCCTGCTGTGAGTGAAGACTTTTTTTTCTGAAAGCACCTTCAATAATTTCCAGTTATTGAAGTCAATAATTTCCAGTTATCTTTAGGGCAGTGTTTTGTTTTTAGAGGCTAATGCTCATAGTTGTAGGATGGTAGCAGGAAGGAATTTCTTGAAGTCATTCTGTCAGTGATGGATGATTCCATAAGACATTGAAAGAGGGGCATGCCATGAAATCAGCTTTTCTATCTAGGGAGAAATTCAGCTTGTGATTAGAAATACATTATAATTTCTCCCCCTTTTCCCCCTGACATTAGTCCATCAATATCAGGTTATTATATAGAAGATGACCTTTAGAGAGGGAACCAAGCTGGGGAACCAGGGATTTAAAGATACTGATGCTTCCTATAGTGAGGAAGAAAGCTGACCAGAAAATACTTTCAGTAGTTTTAATAAATTATTTAAGAATAAGGGAAGAATGGGTGGAGGAAATAGAAAGGAATGAAATGTTCTCCTTGTGAGATGATGCTGAAGATAAGAGTTGTGAATGGCCACTTTAGAGTCTTGTATGCCTTGGTTGTTGGAGCACTGAGAATATTTTCAAAGCTGTGGTATCACAAAGTAGCTAATGGAAACATGGGTTTGAAGGTTATATTGAATTCAGTACAAGGTACTGTGCAAGAAAGAAACTGTGTGTTTAAGTGCATGCACATTTATATTTAATTGCAGTACTTTTGAAATGGAAAAATACTTGTGTGTGTATGCTTGAATGTGACTCTCATCCTCAATGTACTGCCTAAATCTGTTTGTTCCATTTTAGAAGACATCAGAAAAGCAATTTGATACAGCTTGCAGTGCTCAGTACATGGTGTTTTTTGTATCTCTCAATACATTTTTTTTTCCAAGTGAGAAAGGTGAGGATTCTTCTCAAGTGGGAAGAGCTTCTCTCTCATTCTTTGGGGCTCAGGTACCTCTTAGCCAGCAGCAGTACAATAAACAGTGCCAGATCAAAGCTTGCTTTCAGATCCTGTTCTCTTGCATAACACTGCTCTGCTTCAGTCTTGAACCAGAAATTATTCTCTTACCAGTTGCACTCTTTAATTCTGGGAACTTTGACCTCGGTTTTATCAGTTCAACTAAAATGTCTGCATGAGAGCTGCTGTACACAGGCAGTGAAAAAGGCAAAGATCCTTTTGATAGCCCATGGAGGAAGTTCTCAAGAATTGCTCCAGGACTAGAGAATGTGCTTGTTCCAAGGAGCAGCTCAACTTGTGTTGTGTTGGTTTTAGGGATCCCTTTGTTGTGGGATAATGGGAGGCAGGATGAGATACTGCTCCTGACTTGCTGAACTTTTTTAATGAACACTTTTTATTGCCTTAGTTGCATGTGTGGATTTTAATGAAAACAAAATGGCTAATGTTATTATTTTAAATGTAACAGTATTTGTTGTATAGCTATGCAGGAATGCTATGGTAATTTTTTATGCTTTAGCCTATAATCTAGCTTCCCCCTAGCCCTGTAATTCACAGTATCACCTTCCCCACCAGCACTGACAGCTGAATCACCTGCTTTTGGTGATACTTTCATAGACCCTTTGATGAATATTTAGATGGAACAGCTACAAAGCCAGTTAGAGCTAAAGAAAGATGGTAATGTCATAATAGGGCTTCCTTAAGCATGTAGGTTTATTCTCCCCAAAAACTTCTCCCAGAGATTTGCTGTTCTCAAAGGTTCAAGCCTGAACTTACCCTTGCCCAGCTGTTTGTGCTGGCTCCAGCAGCCTTTTTTGCCTCAAGTGGTTGATTTCCCTTCCCAGTGGTTGCCTTTACCATCTTATGAGGAGCAATTGCATCCCGGTCCTGTGGCTCCTGTGGTTCTTCATGGCTGTGGTGCCTGTGGTGTTAACACCTCAATGCACTTCATGTTCAGATTGCTTCCCAGCTTTGTCACCAGCTGCCAAAATTACTCTTTTTTTTTTGTATGCAAGCCATTAATCTGTTAAAAATGAACCAGAAGATTGATTGCCAGGGTTTGTCTTTTCATCAGTTACTTCCAAGAAGCCTTTTCACAGAAGATTTTTCTTTCTGTGCTGTCAAGCACCATCTCTTTTGGGCAGAATCTACTGCTGTCACAATTCCTCTGTCTCCAAGTTTACACTTTTAATGTGATACCACATGGAAAAGCATGTTTGTTGCATATCCAGATAGCTGAGACTTACTTGTATTTATTTTAAACACACTCCCAATAACCAACCTGTCTTCTTATGATCTCCTTGTAGCTTCACGTTCTGATTCTTCTTTGTCAGTCTTTGCTGAGATCTCATGTGCTGTTGATGAGTTCTGTAGTCTTTCTTACATGTGGCAAGTCAAACTGGTTTGTGAAAGTACTGGCACTAAAATCTTGGAATAAATCTGCATCTTCTGCATTTTTAGAGATTTAAGTGTAGTTGACTCTTAATTGAATGAGCAGTTGCATCTGTTGGTTTTGTTGAAGGATTTAGAAAGCAGAAAGTTGCAAAAAGCACTATGTGTTTTTCAAATATTTGCCTGGTCATGTTTTCCTTCTCTTTAGAGGCAGTGGTGGGAGGTGATGCCCTTCCAAAAGCCAGGAAATGTATTTTGACATAAAACTGGCCTTGGACAATGTCCCAGCCTGGATGGATGGCATCAACTGTCTGCAGAACAAAAGCTGAGCTGGGTGGGTAGGAGTGTCCAGGGTAGCTGGTGTTTCCTGGCACAGTTTGATTTCTAGAACACAGTTTTATCTGAAGTGGGTTGGAATTGAGCAGTTTTCCAGTGGCATCATGGCCAGGGTCAGTATGTGCAGTATGAACCTACCTGCCTGGTCCCTATTTCTGTTCCTCTGCTAACACTGGCACAGAATTCTTTAAGTGTCTGAGTGTTTCATCACTGGTTACATCCTGTGGCAGGTACCTGCTGGGTGCCCTAATCAAACATTTATATTTGCAGACTCTGCATCCTGCTTAAAGTAAGTTATAAATGAAGTGATCCGTGTGAGAGGAGCACTCTTTGTTCTAACACCTTGCTAGAGGAGTGGTGGGTTATAGAAATGCTTTGTGTTGGCTTTTGTGATACATTAATTTGCTGGGCACACATTTAGAGAATGTTTTTCCCTTTTTTTTCAAGGAAAAACGGGTTTGCAGTCTGGAAAATCTGAGTGTCTTCAGGGCTTTTCTCATTTTTGAAGTTTGGGTTGTAGATTTCTACGTGAAACTTTCATGGTGTGAGGCTTGTGAAATTAGATAACATGCTTTAAACAAGCCACCTCTGGGTAAAGTACATCTCTAATTACTGAGACTAAATTATGTGGAAAGTGAGCTTGTGTCTGAAGTAAATCTCCAGTTCAGTAATCTAAAATTAATAATGATTAGCTTAATTACTTGAGGATCATAAAAAACACTCTTAATAAAATATAGGGATTAATTGTGTGTTCTCAGAGCAGATAATTGCTTCTGCTTCATTTTCAGTAACTTCTCTCAAGACAGGGTTTGGAGGTAAGAGAAATAAAATAACCTTTTGTTATGCTGATTAGTAAAGCCAGGAAAAGTAGGCTAGTTCTTATGTATGCAAGCCCTTGCTCCTGTCTGAAAAGCAGCTGCAATTTCACTATTAGTGGCAAATTTAGAACACTTGCTTTTAATTTCATAGATATGTGCCAGTTAGTCCCTCTGAAAGCAATAGCAGCTGGTACCTGTGGAGCTGAGTGTAGTAATGTAGATGTGAAGAAGGATCAAGTAGGGTTTTTTTCCTTCAGAGAAAGGAAGAAGACTCATGATTTTACTAAGAAGGGTTTGGGTTATTCATTACCTGGGTTGTCAGCTGCTTGTTTGCATTGCATTTTGCTTCTAAACAAAATATTTTTTACCTTCATTCACTGGAGAATGTCTTTTTTGCTTATAGGCAAATGAGAAAGCAAATCTCTTGAGACATAAGCAGTGGTACTTCCCTGGAGGGAGGAGATGGGGATTCTCCTGTTGCTCTGAGTGTTGCCAGGTGCCAGAAGTGGTCCCCAGTGGTGGTGGTAAGAAAGAAATCTTCCCCCACGTTTCTGTATTTGTGTTTTGTCTGTAGCAATATGATTTGGGGGGGGGGGGGGGAATGGGTGTGCAAATCTTGTTCTTTTCATAGAGCTGCATGAACTGCTGGGAGGGGAGTCAGATGTCTCCCACTCTGGAGAATTTTAGTTCAGGAATGAAATCAGCACTTGAGCTTGTGGCTGCTGCTGTCTCATGTGTGCTGTATCTGCTGGTGATCATTGCAGCAGAGATTTAACCACAAATAAACCTCCCAGGGACTCTAGAAATACTTATCTGTCTCCTCCTTCCTTAAATGTAGAAGAAGGGGAACTGTGTCCTTACAGTGCTTGAAGGACCTCCTTGATGGGGTTCATAGAGATCTCATCAATGCTGGCTGGGTTCATCCTAGGCTGTCTTTAATCTGAACATCTTGAAATTTTATCCAATAACTGCCTGTGAAAATGTTAAGTATCTCTGCAAGCTTCCTACTTTTTGTCTTTTTTTGTAGTATGTCCTACAAACAGTGACAGGGAAAGTGGAAAGCTGCTGAGACCCTGCTGACACAGCAGCAGAGCAGTTTTTTTTCAGGACAAAATCTTAAAACCTGTGGTTACTGTCAGATGTTGACATTTTAATGGTGATCTCTGATACCCTGCCCCCTTTAGGGGTTATTTGTAGATTTTTTTTGTAAGAAAATAATTTAATCTTGGTGATTTTGCAAAGATTTGAATTACTGCTTTGGTGTTCTATCACCTTTAGAGGTCTATTGTAGGACGAGTAGTCTCCCTAAAAATGGCAATTTCTGTGAGATATTTCTCAAAGCTGTGTTTCATAAAGCAGCACATTCTGGAACAGCCACAATCTGTGTTCAGGGCATTTACTGACCCTGTGCAAAGTTACATCCCTTTAAGATGTACATTTTCCTGCTGTAGAGGAAGTGAAAGCATTGATCCCAGCTCATTAGGTGGGCAAATAGACACTTCCTGCAAGCCCAAAATATCCTTGGGTCAAAAATTTTACCCCCAAAAATTAGCTATTGCAGCTGAACCTGGCTGACTGCCTGCAGCTTTGGTGTGTGGAGGGACACCCAGCAGTTGATTTAGTAAAGTAGCTTTGTCCCAGTGTCATGGTGACCAGCTGCTTTCAAAACTGGCTGTGTAAAATGTTTTTGCCTGTTCTTGTCGACTGGTGTAGGAGCAATGCCCCAGAAACACAAGAAAGCTCTTTTTTTATCTAGTTGCTGGATTTTGTAGGATACTTTTCAACTTACATGGCTGCAATCTTTGCTTTTCTTCTTTGTGTGTAAGGCTTGAAAAGGCCATTGATGAGTTACTGAGAAGCTAAAATATGCTGGCGTGGGGAGGGAGCAAGATTTTGGATTGTGACAGCTCTAGAATTCTCAAGCTGTGCTTCTGTTCAGAGAAGAGAAAATCTGAGTTTCTCACACCCAGCCCTGCAGGGTGCCAGGTCTGTTACCTGTGCCCTTGTGTGGTCCTGTTTGGGTGTCTTGTCTTGGGTCACTAGAACCCGAAACAAGGAATAATCTGGAAATCAAATGTTCTGGGTGGAGTGAATGGCCATGCTGGAAGCTGCATGGATTGAATAAGCCCCTGAATAATCCCTTCAGCCTTCTCTTTCTTGATTGTCACCCAGATGATGAGAGGGCTGGAACACCTCCACTGTGAGGAAAGGTTGAGAGAACTGGGATTGCTCAGTCTGGAAAAGAGAAGGTGACCTTATTGTGGCCTTCCAGTGCCTAAAGAGAGCTGGAAAGAGAAAGAAAGATGGAGAGAGACTATTTACAAGGAGCCTAGAGTGACAGGACAAGAGGGAATGGCTTCAAACTGAGAGGGAGCAGGGTTAGAGCAGATATTGGGAAGAAATTCTTCCCTGGGAGGGTGGTGAGGCCCTGGTACAGGTTGCCCAGAGAAGTTGTGAATGTCCCATCCCTGAAAGTGTTCAAGGCCAGGTTGGATGGGGCTCTGAGCAACCTGGGATAGAGGCAGGAGTCCCTGCCCATGGCAGAGAGGTTGGAACTGGATGATCTTTAAGGTCACTTCCAGCCCAAACCCTCCTGTGATTCTGTGATCTGTCACCTGCTGCTGCTGTCCTTATTGTGTGTCTTACTGGGGGGGATTTGTCTCTCTGGCTTGTCAAGTTTATAATTTGTAGAAATTTCTGGAAAAGTCATTTTTTATAAAAGCTTAGTTGAGACCACAAAGAGGAAAAACAAAGTAATCTTTGGATTCATCAGGCTCGACCTGAGAGCAGCTCACAAAAGCAGTCATGACAGTCACAGTTTCAAGAGTTTCTACAGTTCAAGCAAGGTGAAATGTAAAGTGTATTGGAAGACCAGTTACAGTCCCTGTTTTCATATTTAATTTGCCAGTGTGGAGGCTGTGGTGAGGTTTCCAAGCCTGTAAGACAGGCCTCTCCACTGGCAGAGTGATGCTCTGAAAAGCTGCTCCCAGAGGTGTGATCCCTGCTGTTAGTCTGGTGTGCTCTGGTTTTTAGGCAGTCTGCATAACTTGCAGAAGGAATGTTCTCTCCTATCTGTTTCTAATAAATAGGCACTGAGTTGTTGCACCTTTTATTTGGAGGAAGGGAGCATGAGAGTGGGTTTTTTTTCTGTAACACTCACTTTTACTCTTCAAAAACTGCACCCCATTAAGCTTTGAGCCTCTTTCCTAAGGAAAACCAGCCTTGCTGAACAATTCTGGATATTTTTATGGCTGGAACCCGGCACTGTTCAGCCCTGCCAGGGTGGTCACTGCTCTGGGCCAGCACAGGATCCACTTCCAGCTGGGGATATCTGCTGGTGGAGCTCCAGGACTGAACTTCATCTCCTGGGGATGTTTATTTTGAGAAGAAAAAAGTAATCCAAACGGAAAGTGCTTTCTTAGAAGCCATAATGGCATTTACTCTTTCATAATTGTTTTGAAAATGTCAAAGATGCTGTGGGAGCCATTGTTTTCACATGTGGAAGTTGTGAAGGCCTCACATTCAGGACCTTTGGCAGTACTTTCCAAAGCAGCAGAAAGCACAGTTCTAAATACAAATGCTGTCACAGGATGTGCTTCAGGACAATATTACTGTGCCTTTGCAGCAAGGCCACTTCTGATTCAAGGCTTCATTTGCCCAATCTCTGCACCCGTGTCTCCCTCTGGAAAGGGCCCCCCTTTTCTCCTTGGTTGTGGTGCTCAAGTTTTGTTGTAGTTGAGATGGAGACAATACAAAGCAACACACTCCATTTTCAGAAGGCTTCAAACCTTTTTTTATTATAGCATGCATGCTTTTTATACATTCTTACAAAACTCCTAAGTTTACACTTTACTCATTGGTCATGAGAGACAAACAAAATGCTTATTGGAATAGGCAGTTGCAGGTTTCTCTTATTTATCCTTCTTGGTTTCTGTGTCAATGACCTTGGTAGAAAATTCTTTCAGGGGTAAACATGGATCCTCTTATCAAACTTCTCTGGCTCACAGAAGTCGCTGTAAAACCTCTTCCACAAAGTTTAATGGGATAAGTGATGCACAAGAGTCAGTCAGCCTGAGACTGAGGAGTTAAAGATTGCACAGCCAAATTGTGATTGCAGAGGGCTGATAAGGGGCACCCTCCAAAGGCTGAACAAGCCCCCTCCTGTGGGATGTATGAAAAGGACAGAGGGAAGAGGCTCAGGGCAGTGTGAGTTGGTGATGGGGCTGCTGGGCCCTTGAGGCACTGCAGGACCTGGCTGTGCTGGGGCATTTTGCAGGTCACTTTTGATGCTCTTTGCCATGGCTTTGTGAGCTTTCAACTTGTTTAGTTCAAAGTCATCTGGATACTTCGGATCCATATTGCAAGATGGGAACAAAATGTCTAAGCATCACCTTGTGCAGTTCCTTTTCCTGTGCTGAAGATATAATCATGCCTCTTATTACTGTCCTGGGTTAACTGTTCCCTAATGTCTGCTGAAATTATCTGCTTTATAAAATACAAAACACCTCAAAGTACAACCCAAATCTAAACAAAAAACCTGAAACCCAACAGTTTGGCTTAAGATATATCTTGTTGGTAGAGATGTGGGATGAGTAATAACTGTAAAAGCAGTTATACAAGCAAACCTTGAGGATGTGCTGACCTTAAGCTTGAGTTTAGAGTGAGCCTGTAGTAGTGCCTGGGAGGAGAGGCTTATGAGCACTCAGTCAAACCAGGCATAGAAAAAAACTCCCAGTTGCCTGGAAGTAATGAATTCCTGACAGTAAAATATTTCTGATTAAGGCAGTGAAGTTTCAATTATTCCAGTTATTTAGAAATCTGGTTTATTACAGTTAAGGCAAAAAGAATTTAAATAGAACTAATAAAAAGTAGTTTGTGTTTAATGGGCTTAAAAGTGAACAAAATCTGCAGATTCAAGAAGTAATTATACGTTGCTGAGTAAATAGCATGAAGTTTTTTTTCTATGTCTTGATTGGGGAAATATTGATTCTTTTAGATTAGTTCTGGTAAATAGATCAGGCTGCTTGTTTGTTTATTTTAAATGAAGCTACTCTGGTTTGCTAGACTCATTGTCTATAAATGTGTGCTATATTAACACATTGCATTGAACTGCAAGCAGTTTGTAATACCCTTGAATATCTGATTTTTTTGGGCATATAATTGCAGATGAGCTGAGGGTTATTCTGGCAGATAAAAATGAATCATAAGAGCATAAATGCTGCTTCTCAAACTGCTACTCAGCCTGACTGAGGAGCTTTTGAATAGCAGTGCCAAGCTAGCAGTGGTGACATCCATAATTCCAGTTTGGCACATAGGGTCTTTTGAATATGAAGCTTTGGTACAGTGAACTCCTCTCTTTACTAATTAGCTTCTAATTTTTCAAGTGATGGGGAGCAGTTTTTGACTTGGCAGTCAAACTGTTCAGAAATGCTGCAAGCTCCAAGAGAAGTGGATGCTCACTTGTATACCAGTAATTTCACATTTCTTCCGGGACTTTTTAACTGTTCCAGTAGGAAACAATCCCTGCTTTGGTGGTTTTTTTGTGTCTCTGACAGAAGTGGAAGGAATACAGAGGAATGTATGGAGATGCAGAAATTTCCACTCAGGCAGCTGCCCACCTGGCTGGGGTTGTGATCACTGAGAGATCTTCTGTGGTCACATTAGTGGCAGTATTTGTGGCACCTGTAGGACTGAAAAAGTACTCACAGTGGCAGAATATTTGAATATCCTTTAGTCTGAGTCTGTCAGAGCCAGCTAAATATGAGACCATGATAAAGAGAGCATCTGTGAAAGCTCCCGGAGTTTCGCCATAAGCTGTGTTGCTGTCTGAACATTGCTGGTGGAAGGCGAGTGTGGATTTCTAGTGGGCCAATCATTCCTGGGATTCCTGCAGCCCTCAGTAAAAGGGTATTTAGGTCATGTCTCTCTCAAACATTGCATTAAAAGTCCCTTGTTCAGAAGAAGCTGAACAAGGGACACTGAATCGTGACAGGGCTGACCAGTCCTGGATTTGTGATCTTTGTTGGCAGCATATTTCAAAGACTCTGTGTGTTACCACAGAAGGGTCCCCTGCTCTGCAGAATCCAGATGGCCTAAATTAACTATATTTGCTGCTAGAGGCCTATTTAGCAATAGAATGCCAAAGCCACCCAGGAGATGGGAGATATTAAGAAAAAGTGAGAGCTGTAGATGTTTCTTTTCAGGTTTTTGTCTGACGTGGATTTTAAAGACAGATGGGATGTTTACAGAGTGGCTGCTGTTCACTTTCCCAGCTGAATGGCCAACAAAAGCCAGAATTTACACAATGTGCAGCCTTCCCACTTACAAGTTAATTTTTTTGAATTGTGGGCTACTGCATTTGTAGAGAATTCTGGTTGTAATTTATAAAGATTTCACCACAAGCAAAAGTGCACATTTATGCACATGGAGTTCAGCTTTGTGTTCAAACATGATCTTCATATTCACATAGAAGAAAGGTTTTTTTTTTTCTTTTATTGTGGCTTGTTTGGGGGTTTGAGGGTTTTTTATTGTTGGGTGAAGAGGTCAGGGTAAAGGTTGTGTGGTGAGTGGCTGCTGCCAGTGTTGGTACAGAGACCAGAACAGGCTGGTGTGATCTTGACAGAAAACACAGAACAATAAAACTTTGTTCAGCATAGATTTGTTTTTGCTATCAGTCTGCTTGATAAGTCTGGTCTATCTTTTTAGGAAGATACCTGCTTTTGTGTATATGCAAAACCAGGTCTGACTACAGGGGTAATTACGGATTCAGGCTGATAACAGCCTTGTGCAATATTTGTCAGTGAAATAATCCAAAAGAAGAACAAATGCCTTATTCAGGAATGAACACACTGCTGTTGGCAGTCAGGGTGACATCCAAGAGAGGAGAAGTTGGATCCCAGAGAAGGAGGAAGGGGATGATGTGGGTCCCTGCCCTCTGTACAGCCCTTCCTTTCTTGCTTTTCCCCCTTTGGGCTGTGGTAGCAGGTGCACAGCTCTGTATGAGCAGTGTGAATGCACTGAGCAGCATCCAGCTCCCACCCACTGTAATTCAGGCTGCCAGTTCAGCTCACTGAACTCTCTGAGAAACTGTTTGCTCGTGTACCTGCTGCATTTTCAGGTCATATTTTTCACCTATTATTTGTTCTTGACTGCAGAACAGTGGGTTTTATCTGAAGCTGCCTTGGTGACAGTCACTCAGCAGAACTCTACTTTTGGTGTTGGTATTTTTGCTTGTCTCCCCTGGGATGAAGATCTGAAACATCTGGATTTGGAAGAATGGTGACTTTTGTCTTCTCTCACTCGTCACATGGCCTCTGTCTCCTTCCAGGCTTAAACCATGGAAAATTTCATGGTGAAAAAAAAGAAAATGTGTGGATATTTTATGTATATAAAAATGTATAGACAAGGTGTCTTTGTCCATGTGACAAATGTCAGCCTGGTGACAGGAGGCTGGTTGATCTTTATCACTTGTCACAGATCCATCAGGAAGACTGGGGACTGTAAAGTCAAAATTGCATAGCATATAATCTGCTTCTCAGTTCTAGAGCTGCCTTTCTTCCTTGCTGGTAAGCTGTGAGCAGTTCCTGGTTTGGAGGTATATTTGTAGGTGAGATCATGCAAATGCTCCTCTGGGGATTCTTTAGGTTTGGTATAGCAGGGCACTGGCAGGGGAAAACTTTCCTTCTGTCCCTCTTTGGTCTTGCAGCTGTGACACAGCTCAGCTGTCACCTGAGGCCTTTGCTTTACCCTGTCCCTCTTACTTACTTATTAATCATAAAAATAATAAATAATCCTATTTAATCTTTTCCATCCTGGCAGTACAGCTTGTGGTACAAACTCTGGAGCAGAGGCATAAATGAACAAAGGGGATATGCTGAGCCCTGCTCTGTCTCCAAGCTGGCTCTCAGGAGCTGGTGGCTTTGTCTCTGGACACATGGATTCAGGAGGTGGTGGCTTTGCCTCTGGACACCCTTGTTCAGGAGGTGGTGGCTTTGTCTCTGGATTCACTGGTTCAGGAGGTGGTGGGTTTTCCTCTGGATACATGGATTCAGAGGTGGTGGCTTTTGGTCTGAGCACACTGGTTCAGGAGGTGGTGGCTTTGTCTCTGGATGCATGGATTCTCAGGAGGTGGTGGCTTTTCCTTTGGACACATGGATTCAGGATGTGGTGGCTTTTCCTCTGGACACACTGGTTCAGGAGGTGGTAACTTTTTCTCTGGACTCACTGATTCAGGAGGAGGTCCTTTTTCTCTGGACTCACTGATTTAGGGGGTGGTGGCTTTTCCTTTGGAAACACTGGGTCAGGAGGTGGTGGCTTTTCCTTTGGACACAGGGATTCAGGAGGTGGTGGCTTTTTCTCTGGATTCCCTGGGTCAGGAGGTGGTGGCTTTGTCTCTGGATGCATGGATTCAGGAGGTGGTGGCTTTGCCTCTGGACACATGGATTCAGGAGGTGGTGGCTTTGCCTCTGGACACACTGGGTCAGGAGGTGGTAGCTTTTTCTCTGGACTCCCTGATTCAGGAGGAGGTCCTTTTTCTCTGGACTCACTGGTTGAGGAGGTGGTGGCTTTGCCACCAGACAGCCCCAGGAGCTTTCCTGCCCCCCCTGCCCATTCACTTGCATGAGGGATCCTGCATTACTGTGGATCAGAGAGCAAATCACACTGCTCCTCTTCTGCATCAGGCAGTGTTTAATACCTGAAATTTAAAGCAGCTCAGCACTTCTTGGAAGACAGAGTTTCCATTTCTTCCCAATTAGTGCTCAGTACTTCAAAGGGGAGCTTTGAACCTGGGCAGGGGCTTGCAGGCATGAATATTGTGCTTGCTGAGACTCTGTGCAGCAGCAGTCTGAGGCTTCTCCTTGCTCAGCCACAGCACATTTGCATGCAGACAGATGTCTCCTGGCTGGCTCTCTCTCTGTCATGTGTTTGAGGCTTAATTTTTTTTTTTTCCTGCATAGTTTTTCATCCAGAAAGCAAAGTATTTCATTTTCCCTGTGACATCTCACAGGTGAGACTCTTTTGTTTATCCTTTATTTTGCATCCCTGTTTTAACAAGTGATGGGCCTGTGCCACAAAGCATTTTCCAGATTCACCCAGTCTGTCTAGCAGGTGGCTCCCTAGGTTTCACAGCTTGGTGTGTAAATGCATTTAACACTCCTGAAGTTTCTTTTGTAGTTTATTTTTATCTGAATACAAAGGATGAATTCCCATTTGTCTTGAAAATTCAACTACTTGGAGTGAAGAGGAGCATTTTATGTAGTCTTAGAGATGAACAGACATTACTGAGGTTTTTTCTTAATAATCAGAGACTAAGATTGGCAGCATTTTGTAATTACATAACATTGATCTCTTTTATACATTGCAAGAGGCCTATTACTCAAATAATTTTGTACTAATAGGGGTTCTGTTAGATAACTCCTTTTCTGTTTGTTATGTAAGGGCTGGTATTATAGAATTGCTGTTTGAATACCAGCACTATAATTTTAGAATAGCTTTTATCATAGAAATACCAAGTAAGCCTTTTTCCAAATATAGGCAATTATTCCAATATCGTAATTATTTTTTTCCCAAATGAGGCCTCTGGATAATTGCTACTTTGGGTTCTGTTTTCATTATAAAATCACGATACTGTCCTGTGCCCAGTCATAATTCATTATGTGCATTTTCTCTAATGAATGTTGTGCATTGGAAAAGTATTGATCAGCAGTCCTGGAAAGTGGTGACTGAGCTTCACCTATGAAAACACTGCAAGTGCCAGTTTAGTGACTCTGCATGTCTGAACCCCTCCTGTCATCTTTGAACTCTTTGTGTGTTTGTCTCTTGGGCTTTGGAGTTTATTTTGATGTTTTCTGATAGATCCTGATTTCTGCAATTGAGAACAGGAGCAGTGAGTCCAGTCTCAAAATGGGATTGGGGAACACAATCAGTAAAAATTCCCTTGGAGCCCACAGAAACTGATTATTCCTAAGCAAGGAATTTAGTTGCAAGCTATCTCCTTCATTAACAAAGATGTAGATAGTAGTAAGACTTTTACCTTGGAATTGCTTGAGAAATGGGGTTGAGCTGCAGGTGAGGTTGCAAAAGGTCTTTCAACAGACCTGGACTTTGTGCAGGATATAAGAGGACAGGAGGACCTATTGACGTGGTGCATGGAGGGCACCTGAAATTTTCCTTTATTTTATGAATGCTGTGGTGCTTCTATCCTGGTTTTCCACTGGACTCTTACTCACCACACTTTCTGGAGTATGTTGTATTTAATTTGTGTGTGCTTTAAACTCAGAGGCAGCTTTTATATTCTTATTCTACCCAGCTCTGCTAAATCATATAAAAGTTCCTATTTGTCTGTAACTTAAACATTCACAGCCTCCTTTTTGGTTTTTTTTTTTCCTTTTTGGCCAAATAATTCCAAACATTGTCTGTTCTTTGAGTGTAAAAATGTTCTTATTTGTTTCATCTTAAGTGGTTTTATGCTACCTATTTCAACCTTATTAAAATCTTCTTCCAGTGTGACTCTACCTCCAGGGCAGCCAGGGTTTTAAGAAGGTCTTACACCATGACTTTGCTCTCTTCAGTGCTGTTGCTAAAGTTTAGTCAAAAAACAGGAGTGTCAGGGGCCTGTGACTACCACTTAACTTTCATTTTTGGTATCTGAGCTAGAATTTGTTTGGATTTTGTTTCTTTAGAGGCTTAACTCTGACCAGGTGAGTTATGCTGCATGTTCATAGAGGGCTGTGTTGATAAATGGGAATCACTCTTCAGTCCAGCTGTTGTGTCCTGGTACAGATGTGCCCTCAAGTCTGTCTTTACCTGGGCTGTCCACATTATGCTGCAGAGCATCTGGATGGGGCTGATGCCTTGTGCAGGCTGACCTAGAACAGAGACTGGACAGAGTTAAAGAATAAAGGTGGGGTTTATTAAGAGGCCTCAATAGGTCCACCTTGGGCAGCACAACCCAAAATGGCCACAAAATGGATGACCAGTCATGAGGT
Source organism: Molothrus aeneus (assembly GCF_037042795.1). Classification (NCBI taxonomy): domain Eukaryota; kingdom Metazoa; phylum Chordata; class Aves; order Passeriformes; family Icteridae; genus Molothrus; species Molothrus aeneus. The sequence continues at coordinate 111,440,804 of NC_089647.1, read as the reverse complement.
CTCTCTCTTTTATAAGTTCTGCTCCATTTGCATGTTGGAGGTAATTGTCTAATTACAGCTTTAGGTTATGAAGTCCCATCTTTCTTGTTTTCCCTCTTTGGTCCATGTTGTCTATGCTCTGGGCCTGGGATTTGGATCATTTGTCCTTGGTGCCCAGCTGGAGCAGGAATTGTTTTGTCTCCCTGCTCTGTGCACAGAGCTCACCATCCCCTCATATGAAGCCCAGACTTACACACTAAAGCAGAACAGAATCTGAAGAATATAAAAGCTAAACCTGAGGCAGCAGGGCCCTGGGCTTTACCACCCCATCAGCACTGTGTTCTTGCACAGGGTGTAGCTGCTCCCACCTCATTTCTCCCCTCTTCAGGCTCCAATACCTCCTTTTTGTTAACCAAACTCCTGGACAGTGCCTGCTCAAGCCTTCCAAAAGCCCTGATTTTGGAGCAGGGAGAAGAGAGAGGAAATGCCATGATCATCTGTTGGGTTCTGTGATGGGAGGTTCCTTTGTGCTGAAATCTAGATTTTGTTAAAAATCTTTTGTCAGGTCCTGCAGACACAAAAAGTGTTGAGTGGCCATGCTGAGCACACGCCCGACCACGCGAGCGAATCCGGTCGATTGTAGCCTGGTAATTTCCTGTAAGGAGCTTACTGGATTAGAGCAAAGGCTTGGTTTGCCAGCAACACCACCTGACTGTAATATTTCTTGAGCAGTATTACCTGTTTTAAATATTAGTCCACTTCTGCCCCATTCATGCCTTCATTCTTGAGGTAAGAGGGGCTTTTTTAGTTCAGTGGCTTACAAAGCCATGTAGTAGAGAGGACACCCAGCTGATTTTTCAGGCTGCTGAGCAGGCAGTTTTAGTAGCTGAAGCACTTCCAGATTTACCTCGATGTGCTTTTGTCACCATAATCCCTCCTCCATGTCAAGACTGATTCGCTCTCCTAGCCAAGACTCACATCGTGCGTTTTTGCCGTTCCATTTCTTCTCCTCTTTGTTTTTTGTTGTTTTTTTTTTTTTTTTTTTTGTGTTTGTTTGTCAGTTTATTAATCAATAACAAATTGGGAAGATGTTGGTAAACCAGTCAAGTATATGCTTATTAGCTGGAGTCTGCGCTACCCTGATTGTCCTGGCTTTAGCCTATTACTTGTATTGGTAAGTTGGATTTTTGTACTGCAGCTGTGCTGGTGGTGGCTTGTCCTTAAAAATGCTTCCTTGGGGTGAGCTGGAGAGTGATGGTATTTTTTGAAGTGCTCTAGGAGGCTGTTGTGTACTTACCAATGTGTGGCTGGGGTAGATACCTTCCCTGATTTGCTCTGGTGCCCTTGTTATGGGACTCAGTTTTGTTGCCTTCTGAGTTTTTGTGGTTTTATTCAGCTGAGAGCATAGTGGCTAAGGATGCCACTTGGGCAAGGTGGTGACTGTGTGTTTCCATTTCTTTCTGCAAGCCTTTATAGAGCTCCTTTACTCTTATTTTGTGCTCTCAGTGTTCTCTCAGCTGTCTCTCAGCACGTAACACGGAAATTAGGCTGACAGGCTCACCATGTATTAGGGTGTTTGCATTAGGGACACATATGTCTTCAGCATTGAAAAGGAATGCTTCAGGCAGGTGAAAATGAAGATTCTAGCCCTTGGAGGGTGGTGGCTGGGAGCAGTAGAGCCAGGAGCCCACATGTGCCTGGGTGTTTTGACTGGGTTTGGGAAGGGTAGGAGCAGGGCAGGGCTGCCCTACATTTCTGGGCTGGCCTTGTTTCTCTGTGTCTCCACATATGTCCAAGATGTTCAGCCAAAAGAAGTCTTGAAACTTTTTAGAACCTTTTAGACCAAACAGTGACTTTTAGAAATGCAACCTGTTGACTGGCTTTAGTGAAAAAATACACATCAACTGTAAAAGGAAAAGCTTGCTGGAATTGGAATTAATATGGCTGTGCCTGGAGAACTTTCCAAGGAGTGTGACATTGCTGGGAACAAGTTTCCAGCATGACACATGAGTTTGTTTGTTTGTTTGTTTAATAAAGTATTTAAAAAACCAAAAGAAATTAAAATCTATGTAGGATCATCTTGGTTTTACTTTGCCAAATTTTTCCTCCAGGCAGTTTTGCCTGTATCGCTTACAAGCCTACAATCCTCTGTGTGTGTGTATGCACAAAATTGTAATAATTATGACTTTATTTACATTTAAGCTTTCCAGTGATTCTCTGCAGATATGTAAACTCTCAGCTATACAGTGTGGCAGCTCAAATTAAAATATGTGTGATTACTAGTGCCTGTAGTTCTCAAAATGTGCAAGAAAACAGACATGTGTAAGTGACTTTACAGTTTTAATGTTAAAATCAGGAAATCTAGAGCTTAAGGACATCTATAGCTGTCCTGCTAAATGTTATTTTTAACAAAAGAAAATTAATGTGGTAAGTACATACATGAACCCAGTGTAGTTTTTAATTAATTCTTCATGTCTTAATATTGGGGTGTGATGTGTGTATCTGACAGCAGTTAGTTTTTCTACTGATGCAAATATAAACTTGTGTGCATTATGCATACAGAATAACATGCACACATCTCTCAGAATTCATTCTTTCCCTTTATTTTGTTCCCTCTTAAAATTCTTGACTTGAATCCAGGTCAAATCTGGTTTGCAGGAGAGATTACAATTCTGCACACAGCAGGAATTAGCTGGTATTAGGTCAGATCCTCTTCTTCGACAACCTCAAGGTTCAGGAGAAAATTAATTACATCACCTGCTTGTTTGTGAGAAGAGAGCTCATTCAAACCTCTTGATTAGATGTAGATGAGACTTAATGCAAGTACCTTACAGCAATTTTTTGCCTTTGTTGGTTTGGGTATTTTTAACTCTTTAGTTTGTTGTTGCTTGAAGAAAGCTGACTTTGATAAATATTTTAGTTCATTAATTTTTAATGTAAGTCTGCCCTGTAGGAAGTAGCTAGAAAGACTAATTATTTCCTTTTGCTTCTTAAATATGTTAGTTTGGCTGCTGCAATTCCCTTAGAATATCCTCAGATGGAGCTGGGGTGATTAAGATCAGAGATCACCAGTTCAGCAGGGAATCAACCTTGAATATTGAGAGATTAACTCGGGGTCAGTTTTTTTTCTGTGATTCCATCTGATCTTTTGCTTCTCCTGGGTTGGAGCACCCTTATTAACTTGCTGAACCAGATGCATTTTGGTCACTTTCTGGACTAAATTTAATTTGTCCTCTCTAAGGAATTCATCTAAGGAAGTGAATATTCTTTGTTCTACTGGAACTTGTGGCACCCTCAAGGCTGAGGCTCCCTTGCTGCATTTCTCATGTAATACCACCCCAAGCCTTGGAAATCAGCATGTCTCTTCTACTTCCCCCCAGGAAAAAAAAAAAAAAAAAACAAAACAGAAAGAGGAAGATAAATATGCAATTCTTGGATATGTAGAGGCTGGTGCTCAGGCAGTGGTGAAAGGGTGAGGGACCACCAGAGTCTCAAAGTTACAGGCAGCTGTATAGAGAATAATCCAGAGGATTCCCCATTACCCAGCCACATGCAGGCTCCTTCTGAGAGCAGGTGTGAAATCTCACAGGATACACTCAGCAATCCAGTAGTGCAGGACCAAAGCAGACAGAAATGATAACAGCATTAGACATCACATTTTCCTCTTTGCTCAGTCATTGCCGCTTCAGAGAGTTTGTTTGGTTAAGTCCTCTCCACAACATGAGCCCCTAAAAGAATTGTCCTTTTTCACCAATCAAGAAATCTCTTAGCCCATAAATAATGGATTTATCATTCTGTGTAGGCTTGTCATCACTTAATATATAGGATAAACTCATAAGAATCATTTGTACTTTTTTTTGGTATGTTTTAATTGACCATTTCCAAGCTACAAAATATTTGAAGCAAATGCTTTTCCTTTCTTTTTCCCCTGCTGCCAAATCTGCCTTCTGTTTCAGCTTCTGGCCACCAAAGGAACCTGGAATATTAACAAGTATTTAGTGTGATTAATTGGTGTACTTCATATTAGAAGTGAAGATAATTTGACACAGTGACTTTTCCTCATTCCTAGAGCCACCTTGTTGCTTGAGTGAGGTGCCCAAATGCCTGAACTTGCCATGAATGCTTTGATTTTATTAATGCACCTTAAGAGCAAAATAATTCAGATCACAACATTTTGGCTACTGTTGTATTTTGTGCTGCAATAGATTAATGTTTTTTGAGAAGGGACACCTGTGCTAGACTTCTGGTTTTAATGAGCCACATCATTTCACTACCCCATGGTTTTTTCTTTTTTTTTTTTTTTTTTTTTTTTTGTGGGGTTTTTTCGTTTGTTTGGTGGGTTTTTTTTTTTTTTTTTTTTTTGTGGTGGTGGTGGTTTTTTTTGTGGGTTTTTTTTGTTTGGTTTTTTTCTCTTTTTTGCTTATTGACTGAAGTGGTGCTTTGCTCTCTCTTTCTAGTGTTTGAAGCAGTAGTTTAGCACATGATGTCTATCTTCACTTGGATTTTATTAGCAATTCCCATAATGGTGGTTTTGGACTGAATGCATTATCTGTTATTTCAGCCACAATAACCTGGAGGTTCCTAATTTCTATGAGCTGATGCACAGACAATGGGGCCAGGTTGTTTCCATGGGAAGCCCCTGGCCATGGGAATGGTTTGGAGCTCTGGGAAGTGCAGTGTAAACACTAAACTGGTGAAATGTGAGCACTGAGCCCCCTTCCTGTCACGTTAGGGCTGGGTTTGTGATATCTGTCATCTGTGGATAATGTGCCCATAATCTAGCAGCTCGTGCTTGAAATATAACCATGTTTGTGTAAAAGCCACTGTGTGCTTTATTTAGGCAGCTTAGAGTGGAGCACTGAGCTGATAGGTGTCCTACATTGACTGAGTAGTTGTCTGTGAGATAAATGCCTGGAGATTAAAGCAGCCTGTGCCTTCCCAGCACGCCCGTAGCACCAAACCACGCACTTTGAGGAGTGTGGAGTATTCCTCTAAATCAGGAGTCTGCAGAGAAGTTGGAGCTCTGAGCAGCGTTCTCAATGTGGATTTCAGGGGGGTTGTTTCTGTGCTGTGGCTGCTGCTTGTTGAAAATATGGAAACCTCAACCATCTAAAAGCTCGTTACCCAAAGAATTCTGTGGCCATGCCCACGTGCCTAAAGCGTGAAGTTATCTGGGCTAACATAGCATTGCTGGGTCTTTAAATGTGATGAGCTGAAGAGGCTGAGCTTGGCAGACTTTTCAGCCTGCTTTGCTGTGGAAATAAAACTTAGTGTTGTCCTGTTCAAATACATTTATCTCTCTCTTCAGTGATATGTTTTGAACTCGTGGAGGAATTTCCAGACACACTTGGCTGGCTGGCAAGTGTCTATGAGAGTGTCTCCAAAATAACTGGAATACTACAAGTTTCATGGAAGCAGCCTGGGAGAGGAGAAAGGGGCTGCTAAGAGCCTGTTATGACAAAGTTGGATGTTCTTTGCTACCCATGTCTCTACATGGATGTGAGCACTGTCAACACTAAAATCCAAGTTCATGAGGAGCCAGGCTTTTGGAATGACATGCTAAATTCCATTCTCTGGCAGGCAGCTCTCTAAGCTACTTAAGCTCTTCTCTGCAAGCAGAGCAATTGTTATCCAGGAACTAAACAGAGATTCCTATATATGGGTCTGAGTTGGAGGTTAGATAAAACATGAGATATTAAATGCTGGAGGAGAGGCTGGAAGAGCAGCTGTTGACACTGCACAGGCTGCATTTTCCTTTTGAACGCAAACAGGTTGACCTCAGGGACTTGGCTGATCCTGCTCCATGCAGTGGTTGCTCTGGTCCAGAGAGGCAGCAGTTCCTTTTCCACTGAGGATGTGCAGCAGCACAGGTCCCCAGGCATTTGGTCCCCCATGGCTGATTTGCTTGCCCTTTGAAAACAAATGATGTCAGACTGTGATATGAGAGAGATGGGATTTAGTGCTGTGAAATCTGGAAGACACCACGAGAGACACCCACCATTTCAATGCTAACAAAGGGACTAAGAGGAGCAAAATAAATGTAAGTAATACTTAAACTTAGGTCTGTCAAACAACAATGAATGTGTTTCAAATCATATCTTAGATTTAGCTGGTAGAGTTAAAAATGAATCTGAGTTACCTGGTAGGGTGTGTCTGTACTGCAGCTGGGATGTGATTAGTTTTAGAGGGGTGAAATGCTTGTAATAGTAGCCATGACAACATAGAGCTCATTGCAGGCTGCAAAAAACACCTGGGAAGTGGAGTGAAAACTCAGGCAGTTTGGGCTTAATTATTATTGCTCCATGTGCAATGCCTGCCTTCCTGTAGAGCCCACTGAGGACATTTCAAGGAGAGGTCTCAGGATGGCTTCACATGGTCAAATGAGAGATCTCAGCATCTTTTTTTTTAATGGAGATTGTCATTGTGGGCTTGTCATTAAAATAAAAATCCAGTCATAGAAGATAGTTGGGTGGCTGTGATTTGAGTATGAGGCAGCTTTCAGCCAAGCTTATTTCTGATATAGGTTGGTTTGCTCAGGGCTTTGTCCAGTTGGGTTTTGAAAATGCCCAAGGATGGCATTTCCTCAGCCTCCTTGCACTCCCTTGTTGCAGTGCTGAAGCCACTGTTCTGTGTTGTTAACACAGCTGGCAGTAACATAAATTGGTGTCATCTTTTAAACAGAATCTTATTAGTCTATGTCCAAAAGGAAATGATGAGTCACTTTTTCCAGAGGTGGCTGCTTGGGACAGGCCATTTGAAAATGCAAACATCTGAAGTTTGGTAGACTTTGAAACTGAAGTAAACCTGGGAGAAGCCTGTGGGTTTTCTTTTTTTGGTGGCACTTCTTTGCCTGGAGAGATTCAAACCCATGCAGGTATCCATGGTTTGGCCTAGTCTGTGTGAAATGCTGATTTCTCATCCTGCAGAAGGACTGTGCCAGGGAAACAGATGCTATCAGCAGCTGGAGTCACTCCCTTTCTCCTGTTTGTCCTATAATTTGAAATATATATTCACCAGTAATTGTTTGAAGATGCTTTCCCTCAGATTCCTGTCATGCATGTGTTCTTTTTGCTTTTACACAGTCCAATGCATTTATAAAACCAGAAGGTGAAAGCAAAACTTTGATGTGTGTAGCAAAGATCATAAAGTGCTCATAGGAACTGTCATCCAGGGAAAGATTAAGGAGACCAACTGTGTACATGGGAGCAGGTAGGATGACAAAAATGAATACATGAACACAGAGGAGAGGAGGAAAGTTAGCAGAGAAAACTAACTAGAAATGATGATATGAAATGTCAGGAAAAAATATAAATATAAATTAAAATACAAATTAAAATATAAATTAAAATATTATAGCCTTGTTGAAAACTTCTTTTGAAAAGAAAACAGAAAACATGACAGGGGAAGTGGCCTGTAATATCAGAAAAATTAATGGGTACTTGAGTTGTTGTGAAATTACTGTAGAAATTAAACTTGCAAACCATGAAGATACTGTTTTGTATCTTGAGTTCAGAAATAGCATCAAATGCTCTTTGCTAAATAAACCATCTTTCTACTTGGTGCACATATTGCCATGGTGAGGGGAGAATTAAAACCAAATTGTTTGTTCTCCAGAGATCAATAATAGAAGCGACAGTTCTGAAAATAGATGTTTATGTGGAGAAGGAGATGAAGCAAGGATATTTTAGCTTTACTACCCTCTTGATATGTCTGGGAAGTTTTTGGATTAGCTGGTGATTGCTCTGCTTGTCCAGTGGGTCTGGTGGAAGGAAGCTGATGAACAGGGCAGAGCTGCACCAGGGGGATGTGTGTGGGGATGGATGCAGCTTCCTTCTGTGCTCAGTGGATTGGGAGACAAACAGCCCAGCTCAGAGGGGTTTTTCTGGCAGTTAGTCAGCTCATTTTGTCTGACTAAATCCAAGTGTTATAGTGGTCATGGTTATTAATATAATACCCTGTCTCTGTGCCATGATAGTAGTTAGCATCAGATTGATGGTGTCAGGACACCAGATTGTCATTCTACTCTCTGGAATCAGCAAGTAGGGGAAAAAAATAAAGTCAGGAGAGTTTCTTCTGAGGTATAAATAACTCCTGTAGTTGCATGTAGTAGGGGAGGGAAATAGCATGCTGAATATTCTGGCATGGAGGTGGAGAGTGAGAGATGGAAGACTTGTTCATCTTCCCAGTTGTGGATTCAGGGGGAGCTTGGTCTGTACTCCTCCTCAGTTTCTCTTAAGCCATGTTCATTTATCTTCCCCTTTCTCTTCACCCGAGCAATTGTGAATCAGGTTTGGGCCCCTTGCTCCACAGGGGTGTGGGGAAGCTGCTGTTCTGCAGGAGGTTTGGCAGTCCCTGTGCACTCCTTGGGTTTCATTTGCTGCTGATATTGGTAGTGGCAGCCCCACAGGTCAGGTTTTCTGTTCAGCAGCTGTGAGGCTCCCTTTGGAAATTGTTCCTCCATCCAGGGGGTGACACCTGGAGCTGTGCACGCTGGTCTTTGGGAGAAACCATACACCCATCTGGAAACAGGCAGCATTTTCTAAAAGATGCCTTTCCATATACTATTTAACTTCTTTAAAGCCGTAATATTGGTTTTGTGGTGTTACAAAGTTTATTGGGGCAAGATGGAAAAAAAAATCCAGTATAATTTACTGTGTCTAATTAATTTATTACGTTCCAGTTCATCTGGTTGCTCCATGGCTCTGCTCTGGCCACTTGCTGTCAGTGAAACTCTGTCTTCAACAAGGGTGGAGAAACTGGAAATTTTTTGCAACCTGGGAGTTGTGCAAAGCAGAGCAAGTGACTCAGGAAAGGGCACTTCAGCAAATCTACTGTCAAATTGAAAATCCCTGCATAGAAATACAGAAATGCTGAAGTTAGAAATGCTAAAGTTTTTCTCTGGAATAGTTGTATTTCAGTCTGGTTTGTTTGGTTTGGTTTGAGTTTATCTTTTTTAACAAAGAAAATATTTTTTTACCTGATTAGACTTCAGAATTTGGGACCTAATGGGAGGTTTAATTACCAGATACAAGGCAGATGTTAATCACAAATTAGAAATTAGGAGTCAAGGGGGTGGCATATTATCTAAGCATGTTACTCTTGAACTATTTCTTAGTATTTTCCCCACACTGTTTAATTAATGCTTTAAAAGTGTCATTATCAGAGTCTAGACATAAATCTGACTAAATCCTGTTTTATGGTGCCAGTTGTAATTGTTGGTAGCTTCAGGTTTTTGTATTCATAAAAATGCATTTTCACCCATGCAGTCAAACTATCAGTCTTAATAACTTCAGAAAGAATGAAGGGCTTTGGAAAGATATTGAATTACTGTGAAAATCCACTCTGGGTACTATTCTTCTCACTAAAGAGCAGCCACAGCCAGAATGTAAGGGAGGAAACAAGACCTAAGTGCCAAGGAAAGGCTTGGCTGCTTTAAAATTCAGAGACCTCATTTTCTCCCACCTGTTTTTTATTCAGAGATTGCAAGAGACATTTTTTTTTTCCAACTCCCAGTTGGGTTTTCAACTTTGAATGAACTAGTTGAAATGAAGAAAATACTCACTACACCTGCTAGCTCTATCAAAACCAGAAGTAATTAAGGCAGAAAGTCTTGGTTTGCAAGAGAAATGGAAAATGCTTACATTTGAGGGGGAAAATGTCAGTATCAGCATTTGCTCCATGGGAAAGGCTGAAAAAATAATAGAGCTGCTGGATGCAGAATGTGATTTCCTGGTGGTTAAATCTTGACATGATTTCCAGTCAGGGGGTGCAAAAGTCCTGAGTTCTTCAAAATAGAAAAAGTACCCATTTTTCATCTATTTGAGAAGAACTTGCAGAGGTAACTTACAGCTCCAGCTACTTCTGTGAAATAACATGTTTGTAAGTTTTGGTCTCAGCCCCGTTTTATCATTTTAAGCAGGTAGAGTTTGTTTTGCTTTTTTTAGTGTCTGGTGTGTTGTGTTGTTTTGTTTTTTTAATCAAACCGAAATCCTGGGTTGTATTTTTGACTCACAATGTACTTTACTGCTGGTTTTGCCCACCTTCATGCCAAGTGGAGGGGGGGTTGTGGCTCCTCCTGGCATGGGGGATTGTCACAGCCATGGGAATTGTGTCAGCACCCAGCCTGGTCAGGGTTTCACAATATTCAAGGTGTTTGTGCAGCAACAACAGTGACCTGCGTGGGGAACAAAGGTGGAGAAACCAAATATGTGTCACATTTTCAGCATTTGAGAAGTTAAGCTCAGGGTAGGAGTCTCTGTTCCAGTTGAGAACTGGGAAGAATTGCTTCCTTTTGTCTGTCCTTTTTGCAGGAGTACGTCTAAAATGTTCATCTTAACTTTCTTACTACTCTGCACTGGTTGATCTATGCATTAACAGGAAAAATTCAACTGGCAGCAATCAGTTTTGTGGGAAGGGAAGGGATTTGATGCTCTTACCACATTGCCTGTAAAAAAGAAACATTAATGCTTCTGTCCAAATGCAAATTTTACCACAGATTTGTGGGATTGCTGATGCAGTGTAGCACTTACAAAGGTGTTCAGAGTGCAGCAGGATGGAATAAATGATGAGCTGATTTGAGAAGAGCATTGATTATGGCCAGCCATAATTGTGGCATTACTTTTCAATCATGAGATCCATGCTCTCCTGGTTTCCACTTCCCACCCTTTCTCTGATTACAATGCTGATTTTCTAAAGGTAATTTCTTACCAAATACCAGCATAACTACTGGGTTAAAATTGTGTTCTTTCAGGCCTACAATTCCTAGGCTGGAAATGGCTGGACCTCAGCCTGTTTTTGTATCTGTGTGTATATTGATTTATGAGCAGAGTGATTTTCAGATTCAGGGGTTTCTGCCCTGTTAGTGAGACCTGCCTTTGGCTGAGGGGCATTGCTTGGTGTGTCAGCACAGCGCTGCCTACTGAACCTCTGAGATCTCCAGAGTGCCCACACTGTGAGCACCACACGTCTGAAATTGGTCATCCCCTCCATCCTGCTCCTTCCAGGGATAAACATTGCTTCCTGCTCCCTCACCCTCAGCCCCAGAAACCTCAAAGCCACAGCAGTGTGGTGCTGAACACAAACTGGCCAGTCTTGGCTTGGCTGCAGGGAGCAACATGAGCACAAGTGGAGAATCAACAGGGCCCTCTGGGGATGTTTTACATCTGCAACACCCTAAAGCTGTGTGCTGTCACTAAGGAAAGGATTTCCCATGCCTTGGGTACAACTTTGGGAGTAGGAAGCATGCAAAACTCTGTGCTTACTGGAGATTTGTTGGCTTATTTTTCACGATGAGCATTCAAAACTGCTTAAATATCTTGTGGTGCTGGTGGTGATTTTGTTCACTGCAAGTGCAGCATGAAATGATGTGTGGGCTGTGCAGGGAGCTCCAGCTGGCTCCTGGCTCTCCCAGGTATCCCTCCCTTGGTGTACAGGGTTAAAGGGGTGCCCTGTGTTTGCCTCCTCAGCCAGGATTTTCAGCTGGAATGCTGTGTGCAGTTCTTGTGCCCCCAGCACAAGGAGGATGTGGAACTGTTGGGTGAGTCCAGAGGAGAACACAAAGTTCATAGGAGACTGGAGCACCTCCCCTGTGGAGACAGGATGAGAGATTTGGGGGAAGAGGAGAGAGAAGGAGGAGAGGAGAAGGAGAAGAGAAGGAGAAGAGAAGGTTTTGTGGACACTTCAGAACAGCTGTCAGGATCTGAAGAGGCCTACATGAAGCCAGAGAGGAACTGGAGTGACAGAACATGGGGAATGACTTCAAACTGGAAGAGAGTAGGGTTAGATTAGATGTTGGGAAGAAATTCTTCCTTGTGAGGGTGCAGAGGCCCTGGCACAGGTTGCCCAGAGAAGCTGTGGCTGCCCCATCCTAGGGGATGTCCAAGGCCAGGTTGGACAGGGCTTGAAGCAGCCTGGGGTAGTGGAAGGTGTCCCTGCTCATGGCTGAGGGTGGAATGAGATGAGTTTCAAGCTATCCTCCAACCCAAACCATCCTGTGATGTCCTGTCTCATTTATCTCTGGTGAGTGAACCTGTCTGGGGAAAGAAAGGGAGTGTTCAACAGCAGGAGCATCCCAGTGCTGCCATACTCTGCCCAGTTTGACCTCAGGCAGGACACCCTGCCATTGCACTTGGGGTGAGATTGCAGGGAGCAGTTACCAGGACTCAAAATGTTTGCCTGTCCTTTAAAGAAGTGCAGTGGACCTGCTGGAGTGTGCTCAGTTCTCCAAGAGCTTCTCCCAGCCTGCTTTTGCTCTCCAAGCAAGCTGGAAACGTGACAGTTTTTCAGAATTTGGGCTTGACACACAACCCGAGCACCAGGTGGGCAGGCAGTGCCTGCAGCTCTGTGCAGTGATGGGATGGGCTCAAGGCCACTGTGGCACAAAGCAGGGCTCTTGCCCAGGCTGGGAAGCTGTAGGTGTGTGTGAAAGAGAAGAATATGACACAAGGGAGGGAATAGGGAATTAAGGAGCTAGCAAGGATCCTCCTGCTTCTCCCTTGGGGGAGTTCTATCCAGAGTGGCAAAGGGGGGAGAGTTGCTGCCACCAAGCAGACAAGGCCAGGGAGAAGTTTAAAAGTTCCCAAGAGGAGAAGAACAAGGCTGGCAGAAGGTGTTTGATGGCCATTCCTGAGTGAGTCATGCTAAGCTGTCTGTCTGGAGCCAGGAGGAATTTGCAAAGCTGAATAATTGTTCCTATTTATTTCTTAAAATATACAGAATATGACAGTGTTCTAGCTCGTGCATTTCAGTGTAAATGTCTTGCAGTGGGCTGGTATTTTCCCCTGGTTTTCATCCTTTTTTCTTAGAAATTGCAGTCTTGTTTATCTTCTGCTGCTCCATGCTGCTGTGTCTTGCTGTGCTGGTGGGATCATGGATCCCCCTTGCCTTGGCTCATGTCTCTGTGCCTTCCACTAAAAATGAAACCAGGGATAATCCGTGTCTACCTGATTTTGGTGTTCAAAATCAGGCTAATTATGTGGTTGTATGGTTTGTAGAACAGTGTAAGTTACAGAGTGTTTATTTTTCCTCCTGATAGCAAGCAGGTTAAAGAAAACTTGAGCTCAGATGGGTAAACCTTGGTGATCAGTAATATTTGGGACAAGGTTTGTTAAGGCTGAGTTCTGCAAAAGCTCTCACAAGTATCTGTAAATATGCATATACCCACAAAACCCATCTGAACCTGTGAGAAATGAGGCAAACTTGCCAAATTCACAATTATTATATAATCTAAATTTAATAGCAATTAAGGTTTTGTAATTATAGTTCTAAGAAAAAAATTCATTTTGCATTGCTCATACTGAAACAAAAGTGTGAGACTGCACACTGAGGGATGACAAATGTGTGTATCCAGGGGAGAAGCAGCACACAAACACCTACCAGCAGTTGTAAGTGACATACTCTAATAGAAACTATTGTAAGTTTATTAAAATATAAGGCAGTGATTGTCTTCCTGGAGTAAAAACAAGTTGTGGGGTGCCTTCCCTGGAAAGCTCCATGCAGAGCCCTCTGATGCCTTGGGAGTATGGGAGGCTGTTTTGTGGGAAAAGTGATGTCAGCCTGCTCTGGTGAGACTCAGCCATGGCATCAAAGTTGTTTGAGCTGGTTTTACCCAGGGAACTCGTGACAGAATCTCTCTGGTTTTCCTGTTGGGAACAGAAAATCCCTATGAAAATACCATTATTTTCTTTGTCAATGAAGAGGTGCTTGCAGTGAGAGAAATCCTGCAAGGAGTTTTGCTTCCTTGTGGGGGTTGTCATGCAGCCAGCAGATTTCTAAGCAAATCAGGGTTCATTTTGGTTATTCAATCCATTTGTTCAAATAGAGACAATGTTAACTGAAGGGTGTATGCTGAGAAGAAATTGAATTTGTGCACACTTGCTCCCTCTTTTTTGCGCCAAGTGTGATACAAGGAAATGGTTGAAATTAAATTTTGAAAACAGCCATTTTAATATTGCTGGTGTTTTCAGCTGTAATATTGTAGCAGAAGTTAGAGAAAATATAATTTCATCCCTAGTGGTGGCACAGGCACAGTGTTTTTGCAGCTCTTGAGGAGGCTCAGTCATGTCAGTAACATTGCATTTAGGGCAGGGAAGAGGGAAATCTGCCCCCAGGTGCAGTGATGTGTAGTATTGAGAGCTGGCATTTTTCTGAGTTGTTTGAATACTTTGCTTTGTTATTATATTCTGTGGTCTTCTCACTGCAAAATGCAAGTTAAACAACTGGTTATCTTGGTATTTTTTTCTTAGAGCAACCTGTATCTTGTAGATAAGAATGAAATGTAAAAACTTCTCATTAAGTCAAATTCTATATATCTGTGAAATGATCATGAATGTCAGAGCCATAAGCACAGCTTTCCTGCTTGCTTGCTTTCTCTCTTTCTCTCTCTTTCTCTCTCTTTCTCTCTCTTTTTCTCTCTTTTTCTCTCTTTTTCTCTCTTTTTCTCTCTTTTTCTCTCTTTTTCTCTCTTTTTCTCTCTTTTTCTCTCTTTTTCTCTCTTTTTCTCTCTTTTTCTCTCTTTTTCTCTCTTTTTCTCTTTCTCTCTTTCTCTCTTTCTCTCTTTCTCTCTTTCTCTCTTTCTCTCTTTCTCTCTCTCTCTCTCTCTTTCTCTCTTTCTCTTTCTCTCTTTCTCTTTCTCTCTTTCTCTCTCTCTTTCTCTCTTTCTCTCTCTCTCTCTTTCTTTCTCTTTCCCCCCCTCTCTCTTCCTTCCTTCCCTCCCCAGAGTATTGGCATTTGATGGAAATGGTCTTATCAAAAATCTCCACAGATACTGAGCCAAACCTATTGACCTATTGAGTGGAAGTTTCTATGGCTTGAATGCCTTCAGATCAAGCCCAAAGTAAGGAATATATTTCAGACAAATAGTGGTGATAATCTTCCACTCTTGACCTTTCCTGGAAATTGGCTGTGGTGCTGTTTCAAGGCCAAGATGGACAACATTTCAAGGAATGAGTTTTCATCTGATTTCATGATGGTACCATTTTTTCTATTTGAGGTCTTATTCCTAGTTCTTACAACTCAAAACTGAACTTACACCTCTGTGACCTCAGTTTAGCTTAAGCTTCTTTTCCATACCCTTCAATTTTAAAAATTCATGACAAGCAGGATTTTTA
Source organism: Molothrus aeneus (assembly GCF_037042795.1). Classification (NCBI taxonomy): domain Eukaryota; kingdom Metazoa; phylum Chordata; class Aves; order Passeriformes; family Icteridae; genus Molothrus; species Molothrus aeneus. The sequence continues at coordinate 111,425,718 of NC_089647.1, read as the reverse complement.
ATGAACTCTGAATCAGCCTTGCACCTCACTGAGGCACGTTCAGGGAAATTGGACCTGTATTGTGTGAGAAACTAAGATAATCATTCTGTCAGGCTTAGGTTTAAAAGGCTGGGTCTGTAGTAGACAGTTTGTAATGCTGTGTGGGATGCAATTGAGTAGCTGTCTATTTTTACAGCTTATCTGGAGAATCCCTGGTACAGACTGTTCAAATGGGTACCAAAACTGTTGTTATACCTTATTTGCTTATTCTCTCTGACTCACTGCTGTTGATCTAAGCTCTGTTTTCCAGCCTACTTAGACACCTGTGGTTGCCAGTGCTGGTTCTAAAATAAACGAGGCCTGAGTGGAGATTGCTTTTAGTGGTGCCATGGCAAAGTGGGCAGGAGTCCTGGGATGCTTTTCTAAAGTCTGGGGCAAGGTCCTGGGTAAATACTCTCTCCATGGGTTTTGTGTGGCTTCTGCATCAGGGGGTCAGGCTCCCAAACTGCTCATCCCAAAAGGAGATGTGGTCCAGTGCAGGAAGTGGGAGCCCATCAATGACCTCTTGTCTTCCTGAATATTTTCCTATTTGCTATGAATATTTCATTTAGCTTTTAAAAGCTGGATAGCCACTGCACTTCTGTCTCTCAGCCAGAAGAGTTTTGTGTATTCTGCAAGGAAAAATTATTCCTTTGTGGTAACTGATTACTTCAAAGCATTGATCATAAGATGATCAACATATTTTTGTGTGGAATGTCCCAGAAATGTCCAGGGAAATAACCTACTACCCCAATGTGGTAATGTGGTATTTCTGAAGGATTCTAAAACAACCAGATTGGGACCTGTACTTTTATTTATCTGACAAAGAGGTATAGGCAGGGCCATTGGAAGCTGTCCCTCATATCTCTGCCCCGACTCTTTGGTTTTCTGATCTCAGGAGGGGTGAGGGAACAGGCACTTAGGCTGATAATTTTCATGTTTTTGAAAGAGAAGTAGCCTCAGTTGGAAGGGTAGAGGTTGGAAGGGTAGAAAGTACACTCAGAAAAAGCCATTTTCTCCTTGTTTCTGCTGCTTTTATCTGTCCCCATACTCAGGAAGCAGCTCATGCAACAGGTAGATCTCACTTTGAATAAAAAACAGATTTTATTTTCTTTGTGTGTTTTTGATGAGTGGTGTTTGTAGAATTCTGAAAAATCGTCAGGAAACTCTTGATGGGCAACAAAATGCCTTTTTTTGTACTGCTTCTGACTTGCAGCATCATTAACCCTTCCTCACAAGCAGGGTTTGCCAAGTTTATACAGACATCAAGGAGGCTTAGCAAGCTTCATCTGAAAAGTACAGGATTTTAAAATGTGGTGGTAAAAGGTGAAATTCAGTGATCTAAAAGTTTCGCTCATTTCTCAAATAGCAAAAGTAGGTAAAATACCAGATTTCAGGGTGGGGGCAAGGTATTCAGGGCAAAAGATATCTGTAATTGATTTCATGGGTGGAGGTAAATATGGCACAACAGAGATGGCAAAAGCATGTTCAGAAAAACTGCAGGCAAAAGGTCTGGAAGTGTAAATAGTGCCTGCCACAGTTTTTGTTGTTGACAAGCACATTAATTCTCACTGTGTTGGAATATTAGGATCAGTGGACCAGTTTCTAATTTCATGCAAACATCGTGAACTTCAAGGGATTGCACATGCATAACAGCAAGAAATTAATTAAAATCTGGAGTTCAAACTGAATATATTGTCTTACAGAATGATTAGTGGCTTAATTTTTAATTTTGAGTTCATAAATAGCTATGTGTCATGAAATGCTGTAATGTGCATGTTGTGCATTTGACTGATCTCTTAATGAATGCAGTCACACTTCTCTGCCATTCTCCCTTCTAATGGCTTTGAACTTGGCAAATTCCAGTGACATTTGGCTGAGGTGGAAGTCTCCAGGAAGTTTAATCATTAGGACTTCCATGAATGTAGAAAGCTGGGTAAAGGAGAAGAATAATATTCTGACTTGTATTGAGAGGCATGTTGTATCTTTTGGAAACCCACATGTGAACGTGGGGCTTCAAGGACAACTCTGTCCTCGAGTCCAGGACAGAGCCAGTGGCCAAGGCTGAGCCCACCAGAGATGGTGGTACCACCTCAGGGGTAGTGTACTGAGGAAGGAAGGTGGGAGAGAACTCCACAGCAGAAACTGTGGCCAGAGAGAGGAGTGTGAATATGTGGGAGAAGCCCAGGAGGTTCCAAGGTCAGTGCAGAAGGAGGAGCAGGAGGTGCTCCTGGCACTGGAGTGGAGATTCCCCTGCAGACCCTGTCGAGGCAGCTGTGCCCCTGCAGCCCGTGGAGATCCATGGGAATGCAGAGATCCACCTGCAGCCCCTGGAGGAGCCCACATGGGAGCCTGAAGAAGGCTGTGACCCTGTGGGAAGCCCAGGCTGGAGCAGGTTTGCTGGCAGGACTTGTGGGCCTGCAAGGGACCCACTCTGGAGCAGCCTGTTCCTGAAGGATTTCACCCCATGGAAAGGAACCAGGCTGGAGCAGCTGGTGAAGAGCTCATATTGGAAGAGTCCATGGAGGACTGTCTCCTGTGGGAGGGACTCCCCTCTGGAACAGGGGAGGCGTGTGAGAAGTTCTCTCTCTGAGGAAGAAGGAGCAGAGAGGAGTAATGGACTGTCCACAGCCCCATTCCCTGTCCCCATGCACTGCTGGCTGAGAGGAAATACAGAAAATCAGGAAGCTGAGCTCAACAAAAAAGGGAGGGGTTCGGAGAAAGTGTTTTAAGATCTGGTTTTATTCCTCATTACCACACTGTGCTTTGATTGGTAATAAATTGAGCTGATTTCCCCACAGTGAGGCTGTTCTGCCCATGACAATGATTGGTGAGTGATCTCTCCCTGTCCTTACCTTCACCTTCACAAGCCTTTGGTTGTGTTTTCCCTGTCCAGGTGAGGAGGGGAGTGATAGAGCAGCCTTGGTGGGCACCAGTCCTCCAGCCAGGGTCAGCTCACCACACCAAGACATTTTTCTCCTTGCCCTTTTCTTGAGAGGCATAGAAATAAGGGAGAGAGCCCTGAAGGATGCAAAGCATTTAAGAACTTTTTCATCAGAGCAGATAGATCAAGGCCAGGCTGGACTGGGCTCTGGGCAACCTGGTCTAGTGGGAGGTGTCCCTCCCCATGGTGTGGGGGTTGGAATTTGGTGATATTTAATGCTTCTTCCAGCCAAACCATTTTCTGATCCTATGAAAGCAGGGAGAGTACTAAAGTTCCCCACGGTTCTCAGTGTGGCTGTACAGGAGGAAATGAAGGTTTTGTGGTGAAAGGTCAATGCTGGGAAGTGACAGTGTTTAAGGAAAACAAGGACAAAAATAAGATTTTACCAGCAGGTCTTTAAAAATGCAGATGATATGGATAGGTTAAAAAAATTATATAGTGCTGAGACTTTGCTGTCTTAGGCTGAGGCAGCTGTTTACTTCCTAGATACTTCACTAAGCTGATCTTAATACATATGCCAAATGCAGAAGTGCTGCTTTTCCTTGTTTCAGCAAATTCTGATTTCCCCATCCTCCCCTGACCCTGGGATACAACAAAACAGCTGCTGACCACCTTTAGCCTGTTGTCTTGTCCCTAAATTGCCTGGCTGTCCTACATGGGCAGGGATGCAGAAAACAAAATAATTCCTAGATTAAGGTTAACTTCTAATGATCTTAAAAGTCAAATATAGTTAAGTGAGGGATTGTCAAAACAGAGACTGGCAGGTTTCTGTATCCAGCAGCGAAACTGGAAGGATCAGACAACAACAACAGGACCAGAGGAGGTGATCTCAAGCTGTGCCAGGAAGGCTCAGATTGGACATCAGGAGGAATTTCTTTATGGAAGGTGTTGCTAAGCATTGAACCTGCCTGGGGGAATGGTGGAGTTGCCATTCCTGGAGGTGCTCAAGAAGTGACTGGATGTGAGATTTAGGGCTATGGTTTAGTTGATGAGGTAATGGTTGGTCAAAGATGGGACTCAATGATCTTGAAGGGCTTTTCCAACCTTAATGATTCTATGGTGGCCAGCATGTGGGGCAGGATGCTGGTGCAAGAGTGATAAATCCTGTTTTTCATGTCCAACAAAGCTGGAGAAATCATCCTGGTGCAATGTAAGGAGGGATGTGCCCTTTAGGGTCTGTAAAACAGCAATGTCCTTAATGCTAGAGACAAACACAGCCACAGACTCTGCTCAAAGCCAAGAGGCTGTGGAAGTGGAGCCAAACCATTTGATTTGAGGATAGATAATACCTGACATTCCTGTTTCTCCTTGTGCCATTTGTGTCTGCTTTGTGCCCCTGTCTGAGAGGGGCCAGGCTGTGTGGAAAAAGGCTGTAAGTGCTGCTCTAATGACTGTCACAGATAAAATCATATTGGAAGAGCTTCCAGGATGCTCAAATCCAGCCTTTGAATGGTTTGACACTGGACACAGTCATCAGCAAAGCTGCTTGCACATGGCTCTGCAGAGGGCAAGCAAGAACTCAAGAAACAGCTTGCAGGGGTGGAGGGAATTGTTCTTTTCTTGCTTGTTTGAACTGGCTTTTGAGATACACCAGATGAAGAGAATGACTCTTGGAAGTGAAGAACTTGGTGTTTAATGTTTGGCAGTGTTTATTAGAGCGTGCCAGTGGAAAAGACAAACAAGCCCAGTGCTAGGGAGTCACTGGATGCCACAGCTGCCTCCCACATGGCAATGTGTGAACACTGCTGTGGTGTTTTGGCTGTGTGAGACAACTGCAGCCTTTTGGGGAGGGAAGAGGAAGGAGGGCTCCTCTTGTTCCTTTTCAAACAGAAGTCTCTGCTTCCCAACAGCTGTTCTTAAAGTAATTTATTAGTGGAAGAAATGTTTCTTTCATCCTTACAGGAAAACACTGGGAGAATTTAGATTATTTATCATGAGCTCCAATACTATTCATCTTGCTTTGCTTTCTGTGGTAGGCACAATACTGGCTGTGTTCAACCAGGCTTTTTTTTTGCATCTCTTATGTGCCTCTGAAGTGGGTAGGTTACTAATGATGCAAATGGATGTTAATTGTGCAAAAACTAGACACTCTGTGCCTTGAAAGGCTGTACCTGATTGGCAGGAGAGAGGATAGAAAACAAGCTTTCACAATTAAATTGCTGTGGAGTTTTATAAATAGCAGCACACCGTAAGCAGGTGGTGAGTGAAAATTATTTGATTTCTCACAGCTGGCAGGGACTTTATTTTCAGACAGCGGGTCCACATCACCTTGGGATGCCTGGTTTCTCAAAAGTATTTGTTACCATCTACTGCTTGATCTGGTCATTTGCCACACTTGCAAAAGCTCAGCATGAAAACCATCAGCAAGCTGTGGCAGAAAATCAGGATCAAGCTTTTATTTTTTGGGTGAGACCTTGAGGCTGTGGTTTGACAGCCTGGCTGGCCTTGCAGGGCTTCCTGTACCCAACAGGTCAAACAGGCCAGTGCTGGATAATGTGGGGTTTGCAATAAGCTCAGTTTGGTGGCTTGGTAAATACAGTTTGCTGGGTCAACTTTGTGCTGGCAGGATTTGTAGTGGATCAGGTTTGCCTGAGCTCCTGTGGCATTCTGCTGGTTCAGCCCTTGCCAGTCTTTCTGCACCTGGTATAAATATGGCACAGGCTCAGAGTTAAGGACTAATTTGGTGGAATCAAGATTCTACACCAATGCCCATTCCAGATCAAGTTTGTACTGCTACATAGCCTAAGGATTTTTTATCATTTTACACTTTCCCCCCACACTAACTGGTATATTTGATCACAGAACTGTGGCTTGACAAAGTGACAAGTTATTAAACCTTCTCCAGCATGGGTTTTGAATGTGGGAATACCTGATTTCCATTTCCATGCCTTAGTGTTGGCCAGAATGATGGTGTGTGTGACCAGCCCTGCTCTTGCAGGGTGAGGCTCCTCTTACAGTTCAGGACAGCATCCCTAAAGATAAAGCCCCTGTTTGCACACTGTGAGTGCAGGGCTCTGTGTTCCTCCCAGCATTAACTCCTAATTATATGGTATTTGTTTGAATAGAGGTGTGAGATTAGTCTCTTCAGCAAACAATAATCTTCCTGGTGGGCTGTAAATTGTAAATAATGATTCCTTCCTATTTTGGGCAGGGATTTGCACCATCACCTGTTTATTGTGTGAAGACCTGCATGAGGCAGGCTTGGAGAGCACAGTGTTTATTGGGGTGGGTTCCTCTTGATGAATGAGCCTGGACTGTTTCAGGGCTTTTGCTTTGTCCTTCCTCACAGCTTGTAAATCCACTCCATTTGACTCTTTTGTTGTTTTGTTTTTTCCTGTTTCAGGACAGTTATTCTGAGTGACGGCCCTTGCACACGCTTCTGAGTGGTTATCATGGGCTTCATTGCCTTCCTGAAGACCCAGTTCATAGTTCACCTCCTCATTGGGTTTGTCTTTGTTGTCAGTGGACTGATCATTAACTTCATCCAACTATGCACGCTGCTCCTCTGGCCCATCAACAAGCAGCTCTACCGCCGAGTAAACTGTCGCCTTGCCTATTCCCTGTGGAGCCGTGAGTATGCTGGGATGGGCTGGGCTGGGATGGGATGGGTGGGGCTGGGGAGGGGCTTTTCTTGGTTTTGCTTTTGTTAAATGGCCTGGTTTAGGGCAAATTTGGGAAAGAATCTCCAAAAGGAGGCCCCTCCAGAAAGCAAACCCACACGGCTCCTGCCCCCAACCGGTTTGGGAAGGATTCCTCAGAGAGAAGTGGAAAGAACCTGTTTATTTAACAGGCACAGCACCCCCAGCACACAAAATGAACAATACAGGATGACACCACTCTTTCACTGCTCTGAAAAAGATGACAAATTCAGAAAGTCTCTCTTGGGGGTGGTTGCTCTGTTATCAGTCCCTCCAGTGCTGCTGCAGCCACAGGGTGCAAACCCTCGGTGTTCCCAGGTCCCAGTCCGGAGCAGGTTCACGTAGGTCCAAAAAAGGGAAAGGAGAAACAGTCCAGGAAAAATTTACACTGCTTAGCTAAACTAACTAATGAGCAGAAGCAAAAAGCAAGAGCAAAGCAGGAGCAAAGTGAAAAGCCAAGCGAAAAGCAAAAGCAGCACCATGTACTGCCCTGTCTGTGTGTCCCGCCAGCCGTGGGGGAGCGGCTGATAGCAAAACCAAAACAAAACTTCCACTCTTCAGAGCCAGTCTGGAAGGCACAGAACATAATATCCAGCATAAATGAACACACAAATGGGGATACAAGCATCATAACATCACCCTAGGACGTTAACCAAAGGAAATACATATATGCATATCAATACAGGATGACACCAGCCGGGGAATAACGTGCTGTCACTATGATGTTTTCGGAAAAATCCCTTCCCCAGGATTTCTTCTCCTGGGAAGCTTCAGCTTCTCCGTGTTTTGCTACTCTGGAATGTGGTCTGGAGATTGTTTATCCAAACATGTGAATTGTTTTTACTTAATGACCAATCACCATCAGCTGTGTCAGACTCTGAGGAGTCAGTCACAAGTTTTTATTATTCATTCTTGCTAAGCCTTCTGATGTATCCTTTCTCTTTCTTTAGAATAGTTTTAGCATAGCATTCTTTTAATATAAAATAATATCATAAAATAATAAATCAGCCTTCTGAGAACAAGGAGTCAAATTCTCATCTCTCATCTCATCCTGGGGACCCTCACAAACACCACAAATGTGCAATGACTCCATGATTCAGAAGGCTGAACAAATGCTTTATTTAGCGATATGATATAATATGATATAATGTGATATAATATAATATAATATAATATAATATAATATAATATAATATAATATAATATAATATAATATAATATAATATAATATGCTGTATTTATTATATTATATTATGCTATACTAAACCTAACTAAAACTATACTAAAGAAAAACCTGTGACCCTTTACAGGCAGTCACAACACAGCTTTGACCTAATTGGTCAATCAATCCAAGACAGCCATCACCAGTGTCCAACTGACAAATCCCTTTTGGGTAAACAATCTCCATAACACATTCCATGTGTGCCAAACAACAGATGCAGCAAGTAGAAATAAGAATTGTTTTTCTTCTTCTCTGAGCTTTCTCACTGCCTTCCCCAGAAAAAATCCTGGGGAAGTTGTGAATTCTGCTCTCTGTGAAGAGAGCTACAGCCACACATGCAGGTGTATCTGTTTGCACACAGAGATGAGAGAAATGGTAAATTAGATGTAGATTCTTTCAGAGCAGGTCCAAATTTTTTTGACACAGCAATTATTTTTTTTTTCTGGAATACTGGGAATTCACACAGAAGTCAAGGGTCTAAAGTGTGTTGTCACTCTGTCATTTAAAAAAGTGGGAAGTAAAGCTCCTCTGCACCTCCAAGCTGGACTGATAGGAGCTGTTACTTGTGTCCCAATGCCATCTTCATCCAGTATCAGCACCTGTGCTAAGGGACCACTGTGAGCTGGCTCAGGTGCATGTGAGCAGCATTGATCATGTAAGAGCCCAGGTTTATTGTGGGGGCTGCAGAGGGAGAGGTCTATCCTAAAATGTCTCATGTAGATGTGTCTGCAGCTGAACTGTGTGACAAACTTCAGAATCCACTTGCACCCTTCAGTGCCCATCTCTGAGGCCAGGGTCTCCTCTTGTGAGCATTTTTTCAGTGGTTCTTCTTCTGCCCATGGGTCAGCTCTGCACTGAGTGCAGCTTCCTTGTTCTCCTCTGTCAGACCTTTGCAAAACTTCCTCCCTGTGGATGCCTTCTTCTCACAGAGCTGGATTTCTGAAAATGTTTAGAGTGTTTAGAAGGCTCCTTAGCACAAATGTCACCTCCTGTTTCAGCAGTGAATCATCTAATTGGTTTCCATTCTCCATCCCTTCCCTTTATGCATGGCCACTTACCTTAGTGCTCAGCTCAGCATCCAACTCCCACTTTGGGTAAATGAGTCACCAGAATGAACACTGAAATTACAGTTCAGCAGTCCACTGACAGGCACCCACATTTTGTAAATCATCCATGTGAAGTATCACCAACAAAAACTCTCTGAGGTGTCTGGTTCAGTCTCTTTTTAAGCTTGTCCTTGCCTTTACTGTGCTTTTTGTCCTGCCTACTGAGAAGCACAGGAGAAAGGAAATTAAACAGACTAGCAGGCAAATTCTCAGGGAAAAAGGTATTGTAGTAGAAGAGCTTAGTAGAAACTTCCAAATTACTTTGGTTGGATGAGAGTGGGGACATATAGGAAGTTTTATTTTTAATTTGCTTGTAAGAATTTCTTTGTGCTTTTAATAATCTAGAATCTGATCTCATGCTGAAAACAATTGCTGCATTAATAGTTAAGCTTTTCTGAGGATATGAGATGCTTGGTCCTTTAGTTAGCACTGTGCATAAAAAAACCCACACTTTAAATGCTGCTGTCTTACAACCTCTAAACACTGGAAATAACCCACACCATTGTTCAAAGAGGTTTGGAGAAGCTGAGCAGATAATTGCTTGTACATAGGATAACCCCTAGTGTGTAGCCTGTTATAAATTAACATCTTGGGAAATTAAGCTATGAAAATCAATGTAAATGTTATGTGGGATTGCAGAGAGCTGATGGCCTGTAAAGGAAGAGCTGCCAGAATATGCTCTTCAATTGTGATTTATAGCAATTTAGGTAAGCTGTGTAAATGCAGTAACCCCAGTGTTGCCATCCATAATGAAATATATTTCAGTATGGAGAAGCCTTTTGGGAAGGAACCTGTAGGTTGGTGTTCTGCTCTGGATGCTACATTTTGCTCACTTTCTCCAAGCGGTTTGTGGTTTTAGGCTGAGGGTCTGTAAGAGAAGCTGCTCTGCCCAGCTGGCAGAGGATCAGCGCAGAGAGGGATACACAGGTGAAACACAGGCTCTGTACTGAAAACCAGGCTCTGTTCTTACTGCCTCTCCTCTCAAATACATAAAGGCCAGCTTCCAAAGGGGAGGGAGAGAGACTCTATCCAATGTTACTGACAGACATTTGGGGAAGGAAGCCTCTCAGGCTCTGGCCCCAGCATAAACCCATAAATTCATGACAGGTAGTCTGTACTTGCAGCTCTCCCACGTCAGCTCCTTGCAGATGAATCACACCCTTGGAGAGTGCAGCGTGTTTGGGTTCGTCCTGTTGCAAAAATAACCTCTCAAATGTTGGTACTTCCAGCTGAGGGATATGCTGTGCCCCTTCTTTGCTTTATTTTTAGGGGGCTTGTGAGGCTGTAAATGCTTTGGTTTGTGGGACCCCCAGCTGCTGGGGTGGTTGATGCCAGGTGTTGCTTATTCCCTACAGGAACTGTCCTGGGCAGTGCAAGTGTTGCCATTCCTTCATTCAGAAGGATTTCTTGTGTAGCATTGATAGGATCAGTGCCACGCAAAGGAGCTGTAACCCACACACTGAAAAAAGGAAATGAGCCCACTCCTGGTTATAATTACATCATTTGTCAGCACACTTGTAAAGGACAATCTGTTTCCTCGTGTTAATCCTTTGGCTCATCAGCCCTTCTCTCTCAGTATGAACTCTGGCAAATCCTTCACTGTTTTAGGGAAAAAGGTTCTGCAGAAAGTCACATCCACAATGGCCTCTGCAGATTTTTTTTCCCCTGATTTTGAAGAAGAAACACACCCAGGTGATTATAATTTTATAAGAAAATGTAGCAGGTACTGGAGGTGTTCCTCCTTGGTACACAGTCAGCAATGGGAAGGGAAAATTGCTCAGAGTACCACGATGTGTTTGGTACCACTGGTCCATTCTCCTGGCCACCTGCTTGGAAGGTGATCTGAGGACACTCTTGCTGTCCTCTTTCCCCTTTTACTGAGCCAGAATAACCAGAGAAAGGAAGGTGAGTGAACAGAAAGCATGCAAAGCTGGGAAGCAGTGATAGAAACCTGTACCTGGCGTGAAGGAACAAGACAATTCTGTCTTTCCTCTGCCATATTTCCAGTTGACTGGGGTTAAGCTCTCTTGGCCAGCAAGGTGCATAACTTTGTCATCCCTCCAAATGAGCAAGTGCTGAAAGTGATACAGGGGAATAACCTGGTGGGTGAGTGAGTGGTCACGAGTGAAAAAATACAGTGCTAGGTGAGCTCTGGACCCTGAGCAGACCAGGACTGGTTTTCCTCATTATTCGCCCAAATCCTGTGTTTGCCTTCTCTCTGGAGTGGTGCAAGACTGGATCCCAAACTCCTGTTTAGCAGTATGGATAGGTGACCTTGTCTGATCCCACTGATCAGAAACCCTTGTTTGGGTAGGTGCTGCCCTGTTTGGCAAAACCAGAAACTCCCAATGGGAAGCTGAAAAACCTCCTGGCAGAGCCTGATAGAGGGAACAGAGGGGGAACCTGCAGGTGTAGTCATGTGGGAGGGGTTGAACTCTTTTTAACTGCTCTATTTGTGCAACCACATTTTTATTTCAACCACATCTCATTGAAAGGAAAAAAAACCCCAATGACTACAGTTTGCAGGGAAGCAAATCTTCCTACTGGGAGGATGAACTATTCTCATACTTTTTATAGTTGTCCCATGATGCAAGCAATGCCTTCCATCTGCCTCCATGTACTGAAATGAGGGAAATAAGCTAACCATAGCAACTACAGTCAGTGCATGCTGAATTTAAGTGGAAGGGGGTTTTATGATGAAAAAGGGGAGGTGGAAAATAAAAAAGGGTAACAAATGTTCAGGGTGGAATAAGAGTTGCTGTGATACTTTAAAATTGGAGTAAATGGAGGGAAAAGGGCTCGTTCTTTTGCACTAAAAGGAAGACAAAATTTACCATTCTTATATTTGCCCAGGTATTTTGATAAATTAGCTCAATTTTCTGTTTTTAACTCTGTGTTGATGATCATAATGCAGAACAATTAGAGCCCTGTGTTTTAATATTAAAATCTATCACAGAAGATCTATGTCACTGCATTCCTTTAAAAGACCTTTATTCGTCTGTTTACCTCCATAAGGCTTGTTTCATGTGGAGTAAAAACATTAGGCTGCATCTATGCATAATTTCTATTCCACCTGGGAGGAACTGTGCACATTTAGTGGAGCAATCAACAGCTCCACTGTCTGTTTTCAGGCATAAAAGTCTTGGGGCTTTTTTTTCCAGTGGTCATCAAATTTTGCATTTGAAATGCAATGCACAAACTTGTCACTGTTAAAAACTTGCTGAATTATCCATAATGCATATGTCTGGTGCCTTAAATACTGCTTAGGGATGGTAATATGGTGTGGTCTGTACCCTTCCAAGCTTCTGTTTCATCTCTGCTGGATGGGTTTGGTGAAGTGATGGTGTTGGGAGGCAGGAGAGGCTGGGCAGTGAATGGGGCTGAGGAGGAAACTCTAAATGCTTTCTGTAAGGGGTACCCCTAACTCCTCTCTCCACCTCCATCATGTTTGCTAGAGTTGGTAATGCTGCTGGAATGGTGGTCAGGCACAGAGTGCACCCTGTTCTCAGACGAGGCCACGGTGAAAACCTTTGGGAAGGAACATGTCATCATCATCCTGAACCACAACTTTGAGATCGACTTCCTGTGCGGCTGGACGATGACGGAGCGCTTTGGAGTGCTGGGGGTATGTGGGCCATGAGCTTCCCTTTCCTCTGCAGGGTGGCAGGTCTGCTTTGTCAGGACCCTGGACATCCCTCTTGCAGTCCTGAGCAGACAAGACCCCTGCCAGGGGCTCAGAGACCCTGACACAGAGCCCAAAGCACCTGTGGGTTTGATAATGACCTGTGGAGCAAATTACCAACCTTAGATGAAGATCAGCAAGCCACAACAGTTTAGGTAGAATAATAGTGAAGTTATCACGGGGTGGAAAAGTAGATTTTGGGGTTTCTGGTATGGGGGTTCAGGAGGCAAGATGGAGGGAACTTTCTCCTTCTTCTTCTTCTTGGCCTCCATCTTCTGCTGTGATGTTGGCACTTTGGGACTGGTTTAGAGTAGAAGCTCACTGTCTAACATAGGTGATAGGTATTGGAAAGCAATTGTAAACATTGTACATGTAGTTTTTAGTATAAAGACATAACACTGCCCGGGGGCAGGCAGAGTGCCTGGAGCTGTCCTGCTGGACGGACCTCGGCAGGACAGGAGAAAATTTTTTATAGATAAGATACAATAAGCAACCTTGAGACCAAGAAATGAAGAGCTCTGACTCCTTCTTCAAGTGTCAGGCTGGGAAAAGAGACTTTCCAACTTTTCTTGGGGTCACTCTGACCAGCTAATGATCCCGACACTGCTTAAAACCCACCTATAAACAGTTTCTTTGCATTTAAGTTCCCAGATCTAACTCCATCATCTTAGCTTTAATGTGTTTGACCTCATTGCACAAATGAGCAAATGACATTTTTGGATTGTCACTTTTGTTTTCTCTCCAAGAGTTCCAAAGTTCTTGCTAAGAGAGAGCTGCTCTATGTGCCCCTAATCGGCTGGACGTGGTACTTCCTTGAGATTGTTTTCTGCAAAAGGAAATGGGAAGAGGACAGAGATACAGTCATTGAGGGGTTGAAACGTTTGTCTGATTATCCTGAATATATGTGGGTAAGTGTTGAGTCTCTCATCTGGTGTTGGCTGCTGGAAGTGAATCAGTGACAGACTGGTGCCTGTGGCTTTGTGTGTCAGGAAAAGGTGTGCTCACTTCCAAGAGCTGTCATGGAAAAGCCATGCTCTGTTTCAGGAGGTCTTTTGGGATATGCTGGTAGTGCTTTTTGGCTGTTGGTAAGGGAAACCATTTGGGAAACAGTTCAGAAGCTTGAGAATCATTTATAAATCAGGCTTGTGTGATACTAATGATTTTGTCCAAACTTATTTTGTGCCTATTAAAAAAACCCCTTACATTTGATTGCTACATCTGCGTAACATTTTCTCAGGTAGGCTGAAAAGACACATCAACCAAAAAAATCTTGTTTGGAGAAGTGAGTGAATTTGACTGCACAGGCCATGGATTTTGATGGAAAGTTCCTGTTAGTGTGTTCATTGATCTGTGAAATTGCAGGTTTCCCAAAAAGTCTCTGTGAGAACATATGGCAAGCTTATATCTGCTTCTGCAGTTACATTTTTTCCTTTTTATTTTGACATTATTTAAAATCAAGAGTAAAACATCTCTGTTTCATTGTGTGCAATGCTGTTAAACTTCACTGCAGCATCACAGTGGTGTAATCAACCCATTAACCTTCTTAGAGCTTTGAATGCAAAGGTTTTGATAAATTCTCAATTTTGCTTTTATAGCAGCACATGTAATGTACAATTATTTGGCTTATAAAACATTAAGAGGCTTTTTATGCATTTTAAGTGAGTTTTCAGTATTATCCAGTACAGCTTGTTAAAATTAATAGTGAAACATTAAGCCCTAACTAGAACATTGTGAATGCATTGTAATTTTCTACCATTACAAAGACAGAAAAAAGTAAGAATCTGGAGAATGTATTTTAAGCTACTTAATTGCTTGAATATATAGATATGAATTATATTGACTATATCTTTCTGATAAGTAAGGGATAGAAAAGAAAACACAGAATAAACCCTACCAATTAGAAGATCTCAAGACTGAACTTGAGCTTCAAATCTATACAATTTAATGATTCTACAATTGAGAACCAAGGACGAGTCTCTAGGGAAAACAACTAGAAAATATAAGTGCAAAATGTAGTTAGCATTGATTATTTAAATCAAGACTTCCTGCTTGGTAATTGAAATCATGATTAAAATTGACTTGAGTGGATCAATTTCCTAATTTCTGTGCATTCTAAATGCCACAAGTAGGGCTGTCTTTTTGTCACCTTAAATTTGGTACAAGTGTTGTTAAATGTAAAGGTAATGGTAAATGAGCTGAGAGTTGGTGCTTATGCCTCATACTTGGTGAAGAGCTGACACAACTGAAGGGTGTGCACGTCTGTTTATCTTGGACAAATTTTCAGTATACTGCTGGATTTCTTTTGAAATCTCAAGATGTCCCTTGGTTTGTTTTTTTTTTTTGCTTTTGTCTTGCACAGTTTCTGCTGTACTGTGAAGGAACTCGATTCACAGAGACCAAGCACCGCATCAGTATGGAAGTAGCTGAATCTAAGGGGTTGCCTAAACTGAAATACCACCTGTTGCCCAGAACCAAAGGTTTCACCACTGCTGTCCAGTGTCTCAGGGGAACAGGTACTGCCAAGCTTTGCAGCACTTGTAATGTGTTGTTTAGCACCAGCATATTCTGCTCGGTTGTTCGTTACAATTAGTGAGCTGGCAGTCATGAGGATCCAGCATGTCAGCTGGTAACTTGTAAATTGCCACAGAACTGTCAGACACCAGTCTTAAGAAATACTGAAAACCTTTTTATGTTGCTTAGTTCATCAAGTCATCTGGTGTTTTACAGTGCTGGGAGTGTCAGGGGGCTGGTGCAGATAAATGTGGTGTGTAAACACAGAATAGTGGAGGACTCTGACACATCATTAATGCAAGGCCTGCACAAGGCTCTCTTGCTGTCTCGAGCAAGGATGCCAGAAGGAGCTTGCTAGAATTGCTGCTGTAACAGCCCTGTTTTATTTTTTTTCCTAACAGTTTCAGCAGTGTATGATGTAACACTAAATTTCAGAGGAAACAAGAACCCGTCTTTATTAGGAATTCTTTATGGAAAGAAATATGAAGCAGATATGTGTGTAAGGTGAGCATTTACTGATGGAGGTGAGCCCTAAGATGCATAGTTTAGCATGTTGAAGTGTATTCAGATTTTACAGGGTAATTTCCTTTCCTGTAATCCACTTCTCCTCGACCTTCAGCTTCAATGGTCCCTTGTAGTAAATAGTCTAAAGCTCCTTTACATGCCAGTTTCTCTCCCTCACTCACATGGTTTGATCTGCAGATTAAAAATTTAAAAATGCTGAAATTCAGACATCCTGTGAATGAGGTGGGACATTGGTCACATTCCTCACTGTTCCTTTGCCTCAAAGAGTAGCTGTTAACACCTAACCCCATGCAGGACATACACATTTGCATGCACACACACCTCTTCTCTTTCTTGCTTTCTCCTTGCTGCCTTCTGCTTCAAGGGCTTCCTTATGATCATAAAAACGACCAATCCTGTTGAATTTCTTCTTTTCCCTTTTATGCTTGTACCTGAGACATGACCTGGTTATTCTTTCCACAGTTCTTTAGTCAGTTTGCTTCTGCTTCTCTGTAGGATTCATCCACCTTTTGGAAGATATTGCTGTATTCTGGTGATGAGGCTGATGCTTGGTTTTTAAAAGTTAAAAAAAAAAAAAAAGAGCCATTTTCCCTTCCCCCCACACCTTTCCCCTCTTGCCTTGGGTCTGTGTGTTGCTGCAACATCCACAACATTTTAGTCTCTCAGCTGAAAAGATGACTGTGAAGCTGTCCATGGAGAGGTGGAGTTGCTCATTTGCAAGGGGTTTCATTTTCACTATTTACACTTGCCAAACATATTCCTGATGAGGAAAGTGAGCAGACAATTTGCCAGCCAGCAAAACAGCTGGTCAGGCAGCTCCACCTGTAATTCCACACTGATGGCAAGTGCATGTAGGATATCTAGCAGGATCTGAGGTGCCCATGCATGGATGTACATCTGTATAATTATTAATTGTACACTGGATAGTGGCAGCCTTCAGTTAAATGTCCTTTTTTGCTAATGGAGGTGCAATTTTCTTTCATTTCCTGGAGGGGTAATGGGAAGAAAGAAGAGAAATATAGTTTTCAATAGAGTTAGAAGAGGTTTGGGTTTGTAAAAGTCTGTTGCCAGGTAAAATTACTAATTGTACCCTACAAATGGCTGTGCTTAGATAATTCAATTAAAAATATGTTTGTGGATGGAATGAATATTCTCAAGTTGCTTTTCTACACTTTTTCTCTGTTTTGGGGAAGAAGCTGTGAGAGTAAGGAGACTGATTTTACAGATGTTTTGCTGAAAATGGAGCATATCCTTGTTGTGCCAACAGACTTAGTGTAGCTCAGAGAAGGGAAGCACATAAGCTCCTGTTCTTGGTATGTGCAGACGTAGTTACCTGAGCACAGGTAAGCAGCTTAGCTCTGCACTGGATCCAGTCTTTATCCCGACTGCCTCCAGAGGAAATAATCAGGAAATCACCAAATGTGATTGCTGTGAGTCCCCTCTAGTGGTGACAGTAACACCACGGCAACTTCACCAGAAAGCTTTCAGCAAATCGCTTTTCACTGAGCTTTTACTGAGCATTTTGATATGAATTGAGCAGTTTCTCTTGTTAGGGCTCATGTAAGTAAATCTGCCAGATCTGGTGTTCATTTGGCTTATGAGATGCAGAAATCATTAGAAATGTCTTAGAACAAATTCCCAGAATCATAGAGGGGCTTGGCTTGGAGGGGTCTAGAAAACAGAAGAATGCAGGGGAATGGCTGGCTCTTCACCACTGCAGAGGGGCTCTGGCAAGGCACCTGTTCTCAGTGAGGTCAGGTCAGGGCTGGCACTGGGCACAATTGTCACACACCCCCAGAACTGTGTGCCTCAGTCTGTGGGGCTGCAGAGGCAAAGAGGGACAAGTGCAGTCACTGCAGATGTGTGCCTCAGAGATGGCATAAAGTGAATGTTTAGTTGCCCTCCCATTGCTTCCAAAATTTGGTTTTCATTACCAAAATGTAACCAGCAATTACCCTTGGGTTTTCCACTTGCTTTTCTTTTCCCAGCTCTGAGTGCCTCAGTCTGACCTCACTGGAAATCAGCCAGGGGTGGATCTGGTGAAGGAGGAACAGTGTTTGAATGGGAAAATATGATTTCACTGATGTGCTGACACTGACAGGAGCTTGTACAGTTTCTTTTGTCTAAAATAGCACCCAATTCCCAACTTAAAACCTCAGATTTTAAGTCCCAGTTCTCTGTGTTTAAGACCTCTGCCATCAGTGACACTATTGGCAAAGATTTCTGCCCTTTAGTGAATGGAAGATCTTCCCTAGGAGAGGCATAAAACCAAATATCTGGATTTTCCCTTAATTGTTCCCTTAATTCTTTTTTTTTTCCTTCTTTCCATTTTTTAATCTTTCTACTAAACTAGGAGATTTCCTCTGGAAGAGATCCCTCAAGATGAAAAGGAAGCTGCAAACTGGCTTCATAAGCTTTACCAGGAAAAGGTAAATAGCTTTACATTCTTTTCTGCCTTTTGGGACTTGCACAGGGGAGTGTATTAAGGCAGTGAGTAATACACACTCCTGCACTGGATGGAGAGGATATTATGTATAACTAGGCAGCCATCTCTCAAAGTGCTGGAAGGAGCAGGACCAAGGAGGCCCTTGGCAGCAGAGGGCTGGGTAGTGAGGTCTCAAATTGCCAGGAAGCACAATAGAATTCAGAGATATGCCTGAGCTGTGGAAGACTAATAGCAATCCAGTGTCTTTTTCATTTTTCAGCACTTGGATCTCTGTCATGCATTTCTAAAGGCTCCATTTTCCCTGTGGGTGTTTTTAGGCACTTGAGAAGAGGGATAACTGTCTGTCAGGGACAGCAGGTCCCAGCTTTCAGCTGCAATTGTTCTTTGCTTTCATTTTTCCTCCTCTGTCACTTTTCTTCTGCCTCTTGCTAATACTTCTGCAGTGGTGTGTGACATGGGACAGACAATCCCTGGGAGCTCCTGCCAGGGACTGATAAAACATGCCCAGCATGCCTTCAGATGGCTCAGAGCTTTTCCTTGTGTCATTTCTTTTTCTAACCTTAGATGGTTAGAAAAATCCATTTTTGTCAACCACTTTAACACTTCTCAGCCAGATTTAACACTTCTGTGGGGAGTAGGGGAGAGCTGTAATTGTTGTCCAGCCCTAAGTGGTGGATTATTGAACTTGAAATTGTATCTTGATTTCTGTATTGCTGATCTTTGTGGGAAGGCAGCAGAGGACAGAAAGTTTAAGTATCCTGGGCTTTCCCCAGCTATGATGATCTGTGCTGCAGCATTGCCAGGCCTATGCTCAGTCTCTAGGTAGGCAGCAAATTGTTCTGAATTTCATTATATTTATTTCAACCTAATTTGTTTGAATATCTGAACTCTCATTCAGTTAAGGAGAGAGGTTATCTTACAAAGAGCAGTAGCTCATCATCTTTTCCCCCCACCCACCTCCCCTTGGCAGGTCTACAGAACCAAAGAGTCTTTGAAGTTGAGAAAGGCTTCTAAGAACAGAGTCCAACTGTCAACCCAACACCATGTTCACCTCAAGGGACAAATCCATAAAATCCATAGGGTGTTTTTGAACACTTCCAGGGATGATGACTCCACCAGTTCCCTGCACAGTCTTACTGCTTTACAACCCTTTCCATGAAAGTTTTTTTTTTTTTTTCCTAATGTCCAATGTAACCCTCCCCTGGTGCAATGTGGCACCATTTCCTCTCATCCCTCCTGATGTTGGCTGTGCCTCTGTTCACCTTTGTTGTGAGGTGTTGACAGGGAGGTACTGCTTATGGACATGGGTATTGCACATATTGATCTTAGTGTTAGCAATACTTTGTAACTGTAATCCTCTCATTCCATTTATTGCAATGACTTTGTAACTGGAATCCTCTTCCTGCACAGAGGATGTGTCCTCCCAAAGGCTGGTTTTGGCAAGGAATGCCTTGCACTTCTCAGTCCTTTGTAAGGGAAATTAAAAAAAAAAAGAAAGAAATAAAAACAAGAAATAGCTGGACTTGAGCCATCCTTGGTAATGGCTTGGAAACCTTAAAGAGCAACCTTACAGAGTGAGGGAAGGTGGTGGGCACCTTGTTCCTTTGAGTGATGTGTTCCAGGATTGCACCTCTGCAGGCTCAGCTTGGGCTGCAGTGGCTCTGTTGCAGGGCTGGGACTGGGGCTGGTGTGGTGCTGTCTCTGCTCTCAGCTCACTCCTTGCCCTCCCCTCCTGGCTCTCCATACAGAATTTTTCTGCTTTGCTGAATCATGCTGACCTTTCTGGGAGTGAAAACAGGAAGGAAAAGCACCCAGCTAAGAGGGTTGGTAGTGTCTGAACTGGTCTCTGGCCTGAAGCTGCCCTAAATCCTTAAGCAATTGACTGGCAAGATGAAGGTATTTAGTAGTGCAGAGGATGATAAGGTTTCAGTTTTTGATGGTGCCAAAATTGCCTTCAAAAGGCTTAAAGGTCACTTGGATGGTCAACAGAAATGCCCAAATGAGTGACAGCAGGTGGAATTGGATGCTGTGCACTCTGGATGAGTTTGTAGCACAGACACTGTCCTGGATGTTGTCCTGGAGCTGACTAATCTTGGGCTGCTTGATGCAAGCATTATGAACTCATTTTCTTTTCTCTTTCCCCCAGGATGCTTTGCAAGAGATGTATAATCAGGAAGGTGTATTTCCTGGGAAGCAGTTTAAACCTCCTAGGAGACCATGGACTCTCCTAAACTTTCTTTTTTGGGCCACAGTTCTCCTCTCTCCTCTCTTCACATTTGGCTTTGGAGTTTTTGCAAGTGGATCACCTCTCCTTATCCTTGCCTTCCTGGGACTTGTAGGAGCAGGTAATAAAAGCAGAGAAGATGCTAAGCCCAGTGTGACACATAACAGGATCCTTTACCTCCAATAAGTTCTGTGTATTAATTAATGAGAATGGAGCTTGCAGGAAAAATATTTGGAGCTCACTCATTAGTCTTTCTGTTGTACAGCATTTTTATTGTTTCAAAAACTTTAATTTGGCCAAATTTGCCTTCATATCTTAAGCAAAAACTGTAGTGGTAGTAGATGAGTCGTGTAGCCCATTATTATGGTGCCTGAAGGAAAAAATATTTCACCAGACAACTTGTCTCTGAATTTAAAAAAAAAACCAAACAAAACCACCACCAGAAACAAAAAATACATAAATACCACGAAATCTTCCCTTTCCCCCCCATTCCCAACAAAAAAACCCTAACAATAAAAGAAGGGAAGTAGAGGGAGGGGATATGCTTCAATGTTCAGGCCACGTGTCCTGTTAACGAAGAGAAGCAATAATTATATTTTTTAATCTGGATTGTCCCTCTCTTTGAGTGTCACTTGACCTGTGATCCCTGTGCAGCCTCGTACAGCACACTGTTGGTCACTGCTGACTTGGGCATTGGGTTCTGCTCATGTGCTTACATGTAACTTCCTTGGATGCTCGGACTGGTTTTAATGTGCCTCTCATTTCTCTGTTATATTTTAAAGCTTCCTTTGGAGTTCGTAGACTGATAGGAGTAACTGAAATAGAAAAAGGCTCCAGCTATGGCAACCAGGAATTCAAGAAAAAGGAATAACTGACGGCTGCAGATCAGCACATATAACCAGACTATGGTATCCGATTAACTTCAGTTAAAAAACAACAACAAACACTTAGAAACTATCTTTTTCTTAATAACTGATGACTAATATTAATGAATAAAACTTGAGCCAAGAATGAAGAAGTTGGAGGCATCGACTGAAGAGAATGCACCAACCTTCTGCCTGTTCAAGGATTACTGTAGTCAAGCTGTGGGAGAAAATCTGGGGTGGGGTGGAAGAAGAAACTAATTTTTCTTGCTTTGTTGGGGGACTTGGGGTGGGGGAGAAAAGAGGGCATTGGCCATGGCCACGTGTATCTTCAGATGACTGAAAACTGGTTTCTGTCAAGAGCACTACACTCACTTTTACAACAGGAGCCATTGAATGTTTCCTCTTGCTAAAGCCAACGTAACATTTATTGATTTCCAACTTCTCTTACTAATGAGCCAGGAAAAAACACCCTCCTTAAATGAATTGATAGGTGTTCATTGGGTTAGAGTCTTTTTGGCTGTATTGTCATGGCTACAGATGAAATCCTGTTTGTATGTTACACTGACACTTTTTATTTTCAGGCAACATCTTAAGACCTCTGTAACGCAGGAGAAGGGATAGTGGAGTTTGGAAGCAGCGTGTTATCCATCAGCACATCCCATAGAACAGATCCAATAGGAGAACACTCCCATCCTATCTCCTGCTAACTGCTCAAGGCTCTTTAATTTCTAAATATTACTTCAGTCTTGAGTGCTGTTTGCCCTGTTCCACATCAAACATGTTCCATAATTTTGAATCTGCTTGGGCTCATTTGGTTTGTTTTTTTTTTTTAATTAGTGGTTGGCCATGGGATTTAGAGTTGTGTAAAGAAGGAAATTTTTTTGATTCTCCTTGTATTTCTGTTTGCATCTCTCATTACCAAAGTCCAGTTCAGCCAACTTCTCTCAGTAAACTGGGAGGCAGCACTAGAAATCAGCACAATAGTTTTCAAAATGTCTTCTTTTGTAAAAAATGTGAAAAGGAAAGGTCTGTAGCAGTCCAATTTTGAATGCTGGTATCTCTTGAACTTCTAATGAGAGTTTCAGCATGGATTGAGATGAGGCCAGGACTTTTACCTTGTGTGTGTCAGGATAGGGTGTGCTGCTCTTTTGACTTGATCATGCTTTAGATGTTCATGTGAAGTTTTTTGCAAGGTGAGCTGTGCTGTTGAAGCATTAGAAAGAGTATAAGGTCTCTTCAGGGATTTTAATTATCTTTAGTTTTGCTTGTTGACCTTTTGGTCTTTTTCACTGAAAATTAGAGCTCAGAATCATGTCTGTACCTGTCTCCCTTTTTCCTTCCTTCTTTTCCTTTTTTTACAAACGCACATTTGGAGGTTTCTGTAGGTTGCTGCTGTATGCATAGCTGGGGAATTATTTGCAAACAGATGGTAACTATACCTGTATGTTCAAGTCTGAAGGTCACAATCTGCACTTGGCTGCTCACAGAAGTGGGTGAAATGAGTTGCAGACCTACAACTGAGGGCAGAAGCTAACCCTCAGGGTCTGTATCTTTAACCCAGCTGCCACTAGAATATTTATCTCACTTTTGTAAAGAGCAGATTTTATCAAAGCACTGGTTGTTGTTTTCATCTTTGCTCCAGTAACCAAGATAAGAGAGTAATAATTTACCTTCTTTCCGAATTTGCTCTTAACTGTTGGAATGTAACCTCTTCTCCCACAGGTTTTTCTGTTTTCAAACACTGGAAGAGCAATTTTGTAACTTAGAAAAATATTTTACTTGGGGTCATTAATCACTTGTTCTGTCATGCACTTGATTTTTATTTGTGGTCTTTTCAACAAGAGCATTTGAAGGCTGACCTGAGTTCTGTCTGTCTCCTGTTAGACTCCACCTTGCTGAATCCTTGTACCCAGACCCCCAACGTTAGTGTGTCATTGTCCCCTCAATAAATCTTCCCTAAGAGAGGGGCTGCAAATCTGTTGCAAATGTTAGTGGGATTTGAAATATGCTTTGGGAACTGAGGAGAGCAGAGCCTAGCCATAACTGTTTTCCTTGCTGGATGTTTTTGTAATTTGTCTTCAAATACTCCAAATGCTGATGATAAAGTTAACTCTGGCTTTTCCCTGTTTTTAACCAGAGGACTGAGAACAGTGGGGGGGGTTATTTTTTTTTCCTTTTTTTTTTTTTTCTTAAGTAATTCAGTAATGGGTATAGTTCTTGCTTCCTAGAAAGATGTTACAAATGCTGTATACTTGCTTCCTGAAGATGATATTGAGTATATATAAATTGTACTGGCTTAGCAGAAGAGGCTTGCTAAGCAGGCTGACCATTGACTATGTTTTATACTTACATTTTGAGCAGTATATTAATGGGCATGATGAGAATCTCACAAAATAAATCCCTTCTTAATGCTGAGAAGAGGGGAGCTGCTTAGAGGAGAAAGGAATTAATAACCTTTCTCTTTACAGGATCCTTTTCTCCTCTTAGTGCATGTAACTCCCTATTCAGGATCATGGGATTAGTGCATGTACATCAAGGGGAGAATAATCAACATTTCGTATTTTCTTATCATAACTTATTGGTCATGCTTTCTTTTTGAAAATATAATAAATACATCATCAGATACTTAAATTTTGCTCTTCTAAACAGACATATCAGTAACACTTGAAAAACTGAAACTACAGCAGTGCACAAAACAGTACAAAACCAACATGAATCTCTTCATTTTGAATTTTATCTCTCAAATAGGGGTTTTTATACTCGCGCGCGCACACATACACAGAGTATGTATCAATTAAAATGACTGGAATTAGCTGAAGTTAATGTCACTAATGAAGATTAGCAGGTGGATTGGATTGGAAAAGTGAGCATAGATTTTATATCTTATTTTCTTCTGGTTTAATAGAGCATAGCTTGTATATTTGACTACCAAGCCCTTTAAGAGCAATAATAAACAAAAATATATCATGTTTTTCGTCTTTTGCTTTTCAACCATGCTAGGTTTAATAAACTTACAGCTATGGGAGTGTTTTTTCTCTCCACCTTTCAGAATTTTCATTTATTGCTTATTTGTTTGGAGTAAATAGAGTTTGCCAGTATGGACTTGCAAGCTGACTGCCATGGAGTTCAGCACTGACTCTGAAGAGGAATGGTTCTCAGACTAACATGGACAGATGATAGATGTGTGCTCTTGGCCTTGGCAGCACTTGTCATTGTCACCAACAGCAATGGTGCTGCTCTCTAAGTGGGATTTGCAGTTCCAAAGGAGCATCAGGTTGACCTACAGCTGAGAACCTGGTGAGAGAGCTTGGGCACTGCTGGCCACGTGGCATCTCTGAGTTAGGAAGGCACAAAGAGCTGATGCTGAAGAAGGAGGTCGTATCCAGAGGCCTTGGCTCGGTAGGATTACAGTTCTCTCTTGCTCATTGTGGGCTGAATGTGCTCTTGCAATTGACTTTGCATCACTGAGCAAAATATCTGTCCCTGGCACAAAGAGCATGGGCAATGTTCCTTTGTTCTGCTTTAACTTATCTTGAAGGGCTCTACATTTAATTGCTGACCAATGAATCTGACTGCTGCCTGTGTCCTAATTGCCTGGTATTCACAGGAAAAGTGGGTGTGACTGCTCACTTTCATGTGGTACCTCTTGTCTCCATCACTGATGTCTGTATATTTGCTCACCTGTATCTTCTGCTGATGGTTTGGTTACAACCTCTTAGCAGGAACTCCGAGCTCTCCAGTTCAACCAGTCTTACAGCAGCTGTCTCACATGGCTGGGGTTTTCTCTTCCTGAATTTTGGCACTGGTTGGCAGCTCTAGGTCTGAAGTGACAGGGTGGTGTTTGTGTTATATGATAGTGCAACTTTGCTGCTTCAAAGCAAAACTTTTAGCAGGGATGAGAAGAGGCCTCCCTCACACAGGCCCTCCCTACCTGGCAACAGGTCCCTCTGGTGAAAGGGAGTTGGGACATGGTTTTTACTAAGAGTTGGAATAATGAGAAAGCAAGGGAGTCCATGGGATATTTGCTGAAAGTACTGTTTCTGTCTTGGGACTACCCCAACACCTGGTTTTGCATCATGTACCTTTTGAAGAAATGTGGGGTTGGAGTCTTTGAATAATGCTGACTTGACGCTACACAGAGTGTTTCAGATTGAAGACACAATCTGATGTATTTTGGCATCTTGGAGAAGTATTTGCTAAGAATCTAAAGCCAGACTTGGGCAGACTTCACCCAAGTGTTTCATGCAGATGCTGGAGGCCAACACAGATCAAAGTGAAGAATCCATTCCTTGATCTCCTTTGAAGATGGGATACAGCAGGATAGCTCACAGCATCTCCTGGATGCCATGTGCTTCTGTCCCCTGGTGTTAAGGTTCTGATTCCCAGCAGATGATTGCTGCAAGTGCTGCTGTGTGCCTGCACAAAGAAGCTCGTCCCTGTGATGGGAATGCTGAATCTGTACTCCCACCCAGTGTGTCACAGCCACTTGTTCCTGTATTCCTGAGCCTTCTAATCATAACAGGCGGCTCCAGGGCTGCTGGTGCTGAGTGAAGCTGGGATTTGAAGCAGGTGAAAGCCCTGCTGGGAGCTGTGAGGGAGAAGGAACATGGCTGGGAGGAGCAGGAACACTGATAGGTCCGGCCAAATTCTTGTTCTGAGAAAACTGAGTGATCACCAGGAGCTTTGCAAAGCAGAGACAACTGTGTGGGAGGCAGGCTCTGACTGATGTGGATGTGAGACCTCCGTGTAACAACTTGCAGAATAACCCTTGCCATGTTCATGTGATTTGGGTCAGAATTCCTCCTGAGGGCTTGTTTCAGATGGGGACTCTCATTCTGCCCTGTTTATCTTTAGGGCTGGTTTATCTGATTGTCTCTGCAGAAGATGCTTGCAGGCTGTTGGTTGTGTGTTATT
This sequence comes from Molothrus aeneus, assembly GCF_037042795.1. Lineage (NCBI taxonomy): Eukaryota > Metazoa > Chordata > Aves > Passeriformes > Icteridae > Molothrus > Molothrus aeneus. The sequence continues at coordinate 111,399,622 of NC_089647.1, read as the reverse complement.
TACCTGCTGTGGTTTGGAGTGAGAACATTCTGGAAGTCAGTTCCACGTGTGTTAGCCACCAGAAAAAGTCATGAAAATATTTCATACTTCAGAATTGGGAAGACATGGGATTGGCATCTAAGACAAATGTGTTTCTCTGATCCTTGGCCTCTCTAGGCTTTTAGAAAGCTGCCTGTGTTTCTTAAAATGTTATACCTGTAGTTACCAGCCACTGTTCAATTTTTGAAACTAAAGAAAGATTATTTGTGCACTTTCACTGTTGAGAGCACTTGAGTGCAGATAGTCTATTTCTATAAACCACTAGCAGAAGCAGCATTTTATCTTTTTAGGAGAAAAGTGAATTTTAAAATTAGACACTTCAGCAGCAATCAAAATATAATAGTACTTTTAAATTTTAAATTAGAAGTATTCCTTAATGTGGGGGCTACCACTACCAATTTTCAGTCTTACACAACTTTTTTCATTTTGGCCAGCGTGCATTCTTAAGGAAAACACGCTGAGTTACAAATTACTAAAATACAATTTGCGAAAGAAGGAAGAGTGGGTAGCAGAGCCTAATCAGGAATTAAATTTTACACCCCAAGGCATGAGCAGGTTCTGTGTACCTCCTTTATTCCGTGCATGTGCATCTGTGCAGAGAGCCGAGCTGTGTCCCTTCGTGTCCCTTTGCTTTAGCTGTGTCCGAGCTGTCCCTTGTGACATCTGAATGCTGAACTCGCCTGAACGCCCGGCGGCTGCTGCCGCTGGTGCCTCGCTCACTCCTCAGATCACCAGCAAGTACTGTAGCTTTAATCCAAACCTTCTCTCCGAGGAAAATCACCCTCCTGGAGCTGATTGATGTGTTGCAAACCTGTCATTCCTGGAGGGAAGTGTAAGTCACCAGATGATCATTATTAGCCAAATCTAACGAGTAATAAAACTGTATACAGGGTATGCATTTACTGTGCATGTGTATATATTTTTGTACATTTTTACAGTTGTTTCCTACACTTGATTTTATGATGTTCAGAAGAAGTCTGTCTGAATCTGGTGAAAAACAAGCTATTAAGAAAACCCAACCCTGTCACCTACTGTAGTTTTTACAGAGAACTGTGCCCAAACAAACACGCAGATTTACAGTGCTATGCAAATTTTACTTTGTAAGTTGTCTCTTAAATTTTGCTTAAGTAGTTTACGCTGTTTTTACTGGGCTTTCAGAAAAAAGATGAACGCAAAAGCCTCGTCTTGTAAAATAAACTAGCTTTGGCTGTGTGAAAGTACTGTATATTAATCTCATTCACGCTTTCAGTTGTTTATTTAACTGTATGTGATTTTGTACATACTATGATGGAATACAGGGGGTTTATTTGTGCTTGAATGAAATGGTGACTGCCCAGCATCTGGCTTTTTTTCAAGTGTTTATTGATCAGCCCATAATGTAACTGGGAGATCTGCATCCTTTTCCTACTTATCACTCTGGTTTTTGTAACTAAACATGTACTAAGGGCTATTTTCTTTTTGCTTTGGTTGGTTTCATTTCCCTTTATGCTTTTTGGTCTCAGTCCTGCAAACTGACCCATGTGAGTGCCACATGTCTGCAGTAATTACCTGGATGGATCATTTTGTGGGGATGGGAGGCAAGAACAAGATTAACCCTATGGGCATTCCCTGCACAAAGCCAGTCCTTGAGAACTGCAGAAGGATGGTTCACTACTGAGGTATTTATAGCAGCAATGTATAAAATTTTGCATGGCTCCTCCAAAAGATCAGAATAGGGAGGGAGGTATCTTCCTTTCCTGAAGAATCCTCCAAAGTAACCCCAAAGCCGTATAATCTAAGTTGAGACTGCAGCAAGGTACACAGAGATGCTGTAGATTAAACCAATTTTTCAAATCTGACATCTTTAAAGTTTTTATTTTTCACTAGAAGATAAAGCACTTCCTCCTGTGTACTCCAACATCATACACTGTACCATGCTCTGCCCCCTGGACCATCAGCTCTTCTTTAGCCTATGTGATCCTTTAGCAAAGGACATTTGTGTCACAATATTACATTCATGGGTCATCTTTTTGGCTACCCTACAAGCACTGGGTTCTTGGTTTCTCCTGTAGGTTTTCTCTTCCCTGATCTGTTCCCCTTTGAACAGTCTAGGTTGGGCTGGGCTGCCTTAAAATGACAGATGAGTGGTGTCATGTGTCACTGTGTGGGAAGACCTATTTTTTGTGAAGAGGATGGGCTTCCATTCTAAGAGTATGCAAGCAGAAACTTTTTTGTCTTCCTCTTGAGTTCTCACGAATACAGCTTTTCTTACCTCAGTGCCTCTGTTGGATCTCCTTGCATCCATAATTCATTTTTAGAGGATGATGATTATGATCTGGAACCAACCAGTGTCAGACACCACAACTACACCTGTAAGAAGCACTCAGCAGAGGGGTTTATGGGCAAGGGGAGGTCAGTGGGGCAGAGTGGCACTGCAATGTTTGACAGCCAGCACTGTGTAAGGGAGCTGTGGAAATGGAAGAAAATGTTTGCTCCGTGGATGAAGGCACAGGGAATGTTGTTCGGTGGTTTCTTTCAGTGCTAAGCAGTCCACATCACAGTGACCTTCAGGCCATGGGAGCTTCTTACACACCCTCTCTTTAAGTTGCAAACACTGTTGGAGGCTGCTTGTGGTGGTGGCATTTTCTGTATGTACTTTCATCTCTAATTCTTTTTCTTCCAACACTGCACTAATGTATTTGGGAAAACAGCCTGGAATTCCATAAAAGCAATGCTATGTTCTCAACACCAGATACAATCAGCTGCTGCACTGGGAGCAAGTTCAGAGTTCAGATGTGCCACCCTCCTGAGTGCTGTGTTGGTCTGAGGGCTTTTGGGGTGAGGAACAGGCTGATGCACTTTCTACACACTTCTAAAACTGGAATGCATTCCTGAGAGGCTTGACAGAGTTCCTCTGTGACACAAAACTTTGTGTAACAGGATTTTGTAGGTAGATAAATGTTAATAGCTGTGGTGTGGGTTAATGAAATGCTCTCCTGGATTTTATCACATCCTATATTGTATATCAGAGTCCAGTGCTCTCGGCCCAGGTTCTTTTAGCCATCCCACACGTGGAGGGGATAATATTTAATTCCCCCTCTGTGTGTGTGACTGGGGGAAGTATTCAGACCACCAGTTGATCCACTCAGCTGTTGGCAGTTGTTGATGAGAACCAAAGGCCACCCCTGGTCCCTGTTGTGCAGAGCTGAAGTCAGCTGGCAGTGCCACAGCTGTGGTGTGTCACACCCCACAGCAAGGGACCTTGGCAGGCCTGAGAGGTGGGGCTGGTGGGAACTTCATGAAGTTCAACAAAGTGAAGTACAAAGTCCTGCACCTGCGCTGGGGCAATCCCAGACACACCTCTGGGTTGGGTGGGGAAGGGATTGAGAGCAGCCCTGCAGAGAAAGACCTGGGGGTGATAGCAGAGGAAAAACTCAATATGAACTGGCAGTGAGCACCCACAGCTCAGAAACCAACCCTGTCCTGGCTTCCATCAAAAGGAACATGGGCAGCAGGTCCAAGGAGGAGATACTTCACTTCTACTCTGCTCTGGTGAGACCCCACCTGCAGTGCTGTGTCCAGTTCTTGTGTCCCCAACAAAAGGAGGATGTGGAATTGTTGGAGCAAGTCCAGAGGAGGCACAACATTGATAAGAGGACTGGAACATCTCACCTTTGAAGACAGGCTAGGAAAGTTGTGACTGTTCAGCCAGAAGAAGAGAAGGTTGTGTGGAGACCTCAGAGCACCTTCCAGAGTCTGAAGGGGCTGCAGGGAAGCTGGAGAAGAACTCTTTGCCAGGAACTGCAGTGACAGGACAAGGAGAGATAGGTAAAAACTGAAAAAGGAGAAATTTAGGTTAGCAATAGAAAGAAATTCTTTACTGTGAGGGTGGGGAGGCCCTGGCACCAGTTGTCCAGGAAGGTTCTGGATGCCCCATCCCTGGCAGTGTTCCAAGCAAGTTTGGATAAGGCCTTGAACAACCTGGTCTAGTGGAATGTTCATCATCAGAAGTAGATGATCTTTAAGGTCCATTCCAACCTCCTAAAATTCTATGATTCCACTATTCATCCCCAACACGCTCACCCCCACTGGTCTCCACTGACCCTTCTCTCCTGCTAGGGGTTACAAAAATAACATGTATGATATCAACACATTATATGAGATCTGTGCACATATAGAAGTCCTCTATACTGCCAACATCACCATGTCCTGCTGTAATTAAGGTTTGTGCCAAAGGGACAGCACTGCTATGATGAGGCTGCTGGGGCTGGGGCTGGAGTTGTGACATCTGAGCTGATGGGGCTGGAGTAGGCATTTCTGCTCTCCACTGGAAAGACAAAGCAAATGCTTCCCAAGGTATTTGCTAGAAAGCAGAGTGCCAAAAAACAGGTGTCCCCGTGCCACCTGTGGTCACTGCCTCTGTGCAGACATGGCCCATGACTGATGGGATAGAGAGCTCACTCTGAGGACAGGCTCTTTTACTTTGCTGTGGCTTGTGGTGTGAAAATGAACTGCCTTTGTTTTTCAACTTGCTGGTGTCGGGCAACATGTGCAAAAGCCAAATTCAGCACTGGCCTAGTTGTGACATCTCTTTTTTCACTTTTCCAATGAAGTTACAAGTAGTTAAGTGCTAGTGGTTGCTCCATTTATAAGGAAGGTCAGTAGAAGAAAGAAACTAAGTTTATCAGTTTAGGAACGCATACAAATCTCCTCCCACCTTTGCCACAATGAAATATGAATTCCACAAGTATTTTCAGGAAAATGCTAATTTTTCTTTGCTTCCCATCAGATCAGAGCTCCTTGTCAAAGGTAGGAGATTGCTGCCATTTGTCTCTGTGCATCAAAGCTGCTTTGTAGGTGATAAAAGAAGGGTCCACCCTGCCACAGAGCTGAGCTGATCCCCTGAAGCTCCCTGGGAGAAAATCCTTCTCTCTGAGGTTACTCCTCTCTTCACACAACTGCTGCAAGTGTTATGTTTGACCAAACAAGGATGACTTCTTCTTTTAGGCACTTCTTTCTCCCAGCTCTGAAAGGCTTTACTTAAGCAATTGCACAAAACTGAAGTATAGGGAAAATACATGCTGAATGGGCAGGCAAAACTCTTTCCTGTTTTGCTACTTTCTTCTCATGTTCCACCTAGCACATAATAATGTAATTCCCATCATGTACAAAGTTTTATGGCAAAATTTTGATTTTTTTTGTGGAATTTAATTATTTTCTGTTATTTAAAAATGTGAATATTTTCAATACAGAGCATTACAGTGGCATAATTTGTCAGAAGGATGCACTGCTTCCTCTCTGTCAGCAGGTAGGTTCAGAGCAAAACTCTAACTGAACACAATAAAAGAGTTTATGTGGCAAATCCCATATTTCTTTTCTGATTAATTTAAGGATGGAGAAGACCTCAAACTGTTAAGAAATGCTTTTATGGAAAGGCTTTTGAATATTCTTCAGCTGTGAGACACAACCCTGTGCAGACTGGAACTCTGTATTTTTGGGGAGGGAAACTTGCTCACACTTGCTCAGGGTTAGTTCCCTGCTAGATGGGAACAAAGAAACCACATCCCCCCAGCACCCCTGGCCCAGAACTCCAGTAAGATTAGAAAGGCAGGCAAGGGAAACCTGCAAATTTGTTATTTCCTGAGAGTGTGCACTCTTTTGCTGGCAGCCATGAAGGAAGGCAGCTGGCCTATCTAAATTAAGTAGTGCACATAATGGAACATAAATTATTGCTGTTAACTCCAAAGCAATAACATGGTTAGGGAGAACAAATTGCACAGAAGCAATCTGGGGGGTTTTGCTTACTCTCAAAGGGATCTCAGTGGAGTAACCTCTGGAGCTAATGTTAGGTCTGGGAGTTTTACAGGCACTAATAGGATTAGGCATATGACTTCCTTTTCAGTCTGATGGGAGTCAGTGTTTAATTCCCTTGGGCTTCTCACAGATCTCAGCACAGGTTCAGAAGTGTCACCCAAACAATCAGTACACCCAGATTTTCCTTTCTGTGTCCCCCAGACAAGGAGATTTGCTATTCTACCCACCAAAAGGGTAAAGGGCATTGTACTTGGTGTGCAACCTGTGACAAAACAGTACTCACTCCTACTCAAGATACAAACCAAAACATCACAACTATATAGCACCTTTACAAAAATGAAATATCAGAATTTTGTTGTTCCACTTGCAAGAGGAAACCTCATTTCTCAACAGCTCACTGAGGAGGGTTCAAGCTTAGTTTTACTCAGCTTCAGCTTGGTGCTCAGGGCGAGGCTCTTGGTACCTTTGTGTCTTCAGGCACAGCTGAAAAGGACTAAGAGGGTGTTAAAAGTAGTGAAGGTTTGTTTGCAGTGCTGCTACAGGACCTGGATCTGAGCAGCATCATCTGTTTGAAATATTTGCTGCTCTATTATTTGGGGGTCAGAGCAAGAATTGATGACAGATTTCATTGTCCTTTCTCTCCCATCAATGATATATTTTGTTTTACAGCTGTCTCAGTAGCTTTATTCCTAAGGGTCTAATAGGATCAAAGCCTGGAATAGAAACCTGCAGTGGAAATATCCTTTGTGGCCTGGATGTCTTCATGATCTCAAAACTTACTGCTGAGTCTCTGGTTGTTTAACTCTCCTCTTTCTCCATAAAATCACACATACCCTGTCAATTTAACCCTCTGAGAATCACAGTGTGCTGTCATGGCAGGACACAAAAATAAAAATAAGCATTCTGAAGGGGAGGATTCTCATCAGAATATTTACTTCTATGCTTATTATGAATGGCTTTCTGGGCCTCTTATTCAGACTTCATTATTCTTGTAGTACTTCAATTTTGCCACCCAGGGAGGACCTGCCTAAGATAAGATTGCAAGGGAATCTAATTTCTAATTAATAATGCATTTTAATTTAACAACTAATAATTTTACATTCTAATTTGGAATTGAGCTTTCCCTTGATGAATGTAGAGAAGAGTATTTAAATAATGGTGTAATTCACTCTAAGATTCCCTCCTTCCTTATTCCCATCAGTTTTACATTATCCTTTGGACATGTGTGAGCTCTTCCTCAGGGGTGTGATGGGCAGAGATTAAACAATCATCCTTAGATGGTCCTTAGAATAGATCCTTATTGTCTAGAAAATTGAATTAGAAATTTTATGGTCTCATTCTTACCAACTTCAGTACTCTTCAGAAGCTACTCCTAAGAAGGATGATAAATGAAGTAACAACCCAGAACTACTATGATAGGTTTGCACAAAGGCATTATTAGTAATGGTGTATTTTAATAATGTTTCCTGTGTTTTTTTAAAGTGACCACACATCTATGTTTTTAATTGTGTAGTAAGTAAAAATGAAATGAATATATTCTGGAGGAAAGGGTTGTCAGTCCCCAGCTGAGAGAGTCCAGGTGCAGACTGCAGAGTACAGCTGATAAAGAACAGTGAATTACCTGGTGAGCTGGGGGCAGGGAGCTCTCTGGCTGTGCACAGATTAAATACACCGTGCTCTCTCCAGGCCCTCACGGCAGGCCATGACAGGTTTCCTGTGTCTGGTGATGAAATCACCTTGCTGGAGGTGGTACCAAAGCCCCTGCAGGTGAGTTGTGCATGGAAACATCCCATGGGGCTGTTCCTTTACCTCCCCCTTTTCCAAAGAAAAGCCAGTATTCAAATGTTTATCTTCCTGTGCTTCTAACTCTCCGCAGGATAGGGTAACTTTCCAGACAAACAACCCTTTTCTTCTAAGGTCTCCAGACTCAAGAGGAAGTTCAGAATTATGTTGGTGTGTGACTGTCCTGGGACTCTACCTTGGGCTCTCTGCCACTCATACTCGTGGCATAAATGAGAATGAAACTCCTGAAGCAAACCTCTCTCATGAGCGAGGAGATTTCCATTTTCACACAGTTTGAGCTGATGTTCTCATGACAGCTACTACAGCTCTGTGCTCAGCAGGGCTGGATAGCAGGAAAAGGTGGGTGCTCAGGGAGCAGAGGCAGGTGATACAGAGAAATACCATTCATTTCTCTAAAAGCCAGGGAGAGTGCTGGATGCTCTCAGTTTGAATCTTGCAGTTCAAGGCCTGCTAATTAGCCCTGTGCCTCCCTGCTGGCAGATGAAATGTTTCTGTTTTGCAGCTCAGGTCTATGCTGAAAATAGTCCAGAGCTGCAGGAACTCCTGGGGCTTGAGGCCCCTCTCTGCCTGCTGGCACCTGACCCTGTTTCTGCCCATACTGGTTAAAAAGTTGTTTGGATTTCAGGGAGCTGTGAAAGGCTCTAAGATCTCTGCACTACTTCTAGTTAGTTACTAAACATGTTTGAGTGGCTTGGGAAATGGATCTAAATGACATGTTGGGGGAGAAGAAAAGGAGGCAAGGGCAGTGGTAGCTCAGGTGCAGATTGAATTCCTCTGGTCTTCAGAATTAGCTTGGAGTAAGAGCTGTCACATCTGCTTTTTCCTCTTCTTTCTTCTATGTGATTCATGTGGTACAGGGGGAGCAAGAGCAGTTGCTGACACCATTAGACATGTAACATTAACATCCTGGTAATGATGTTTATACTTTCCTACTCAAAATTTCACTCTTTGAACTTGTTTCTCTTTACTGAGGTGGGTTGGTGTGCTTGTAACACACTCAGCACTTGATCTGAGTCCAAATGCCTTTCTCATGTCTGCAAGGTAGAGCTGCTCTGATAACTCGGATGTGCTGCCTCTTTGTGGCATCCTCCCTGGATGAGTAGGATTTTAGAGAACTATTCAAAGCAAACTGTTTGGAGGAGGAGGAAAGTCTGTCTCAAGGGATGCTAGAAGAGAGGCACTGCCAGGAAAGGAGGTTTCTTGGAGTCCCAGAAGGCACAGACTGGTGTTGAAAAGATTGTGAAGATTATGCTGGAGAAATAGCAAGGCACTGATTCTCCCTTCCAGGCCAGCATCTCTTCCTCCTCCTTGCTGCAGCTGCTCTGTCCTGGCTTGCTGGCCAGTATTTCTGTAGACTCCTTTCTTAAATATTTTCAGCATTTCTATGATTTCTCTCTTTTTCTCTCCCCTTCTAAAGGCTGTTCACTACTTTTCCTGACCCTTCTTGAAGGTCTTTGATTGCACATTTCAATTTTGAAATGGTTTTTCCCTCTGGTTTGTCTGTGGTCATTTACAGATGTCAGAACAGGGACACACAGCAGCTCTTCCACAGTTACTGTTACCTTCTCTCTATTCCCATATTTTCCTAACTCTGGTGATTGGCAACAGTTCACAATACACAGCTGATTCTGGTGCAGAAATCTAAGGATGGAATGAAAATACTCTTGAATAGAGCTTCTATGGAAATAGGTTCTCCATGCTGGTTTTGTTGCTATTAAATACATTTCTGTCAATGATTAATTCCCAACAATATTAAACAAAAAGCCAGAATTATGATTGTTATCTACCACTAATGATTTGTGGCTGACATACTAATTCAAAAAAGTGGCCTTTAAAGTACTCATTTTTAAAAAAGGAATTTATAGTCTTATAAAATTATTTTCCCAAATATAAAAACTCTTTTTTTTTCCTGTTTCTGCAGGTGGCTGTGATTTCATGAAATGAGTTAATTAAAACCAGAATTCCCTCAGTTAAACTTTCTGTGCTTTTTGGTGACAGTTTTCTGACTGCTGCCACAAGTCAAAGTGAAAACATAAAACTATGCATGTGCTTCTCTCCTGACTCCTTGAGTAATTCTTCCTTTGGGGTAAAGTTTCCTTCACTAATTCTGTAAAACTTAGTTACAGTTATTATGTTGATTAATTTTTAATCCCAAACACTGTTTAGAGTGATGGTCATCTCACTTGAAACCCATGGACTTCCATATCAATTTTCCCCTAAATATTAATTACCAAAACTATCAAAGGAAAATGTAAGAAATCCCTACAAGCAAAGATTTATCCTTTAACCTCACTGAAAAAATTTGTTTGAAGTTTCCCCAGAGGTGAAGTTGATGCTCCACCTGAAAAGAGAGGCTTTCTCTAGAAATTCCTTCAGTTTTTCATTCCAAACCTTGCTACTGTTGAACATTCAAATATTCATCTTCCCGATAAAGTTTCTCATCTGTAATCATTTTCAGGTCAGACAGAACTTGAAACTTTGGTAAAAAAGGACATGTGTAAGTTCTCTGCTACCATTCCACCCAGGACTGTCCATCTACAGGCTCAGTTTTAAGTAGAGGTGGCAATATGTCAAAGTCTGGATAGTATTTCATTAATATCTCTGGCATAATCCTACACCACATCATTGCAGGGAAACCAACAAAATCTGTTAAATGAGATTATTGTAAATACAAGCAGACTTGAACACTCTTCTCCTCCAGCAAGTAAGTTGGGATAGGCAAGAGATTGTGAGGGGACTTTGCTGGGCCAGCTGACCCCAACTGGCCAAAGGGCTTTTCCTTACATCCAAAACAGTGCCACAAGGTCATGGTCACCAGTAAAACTGGGACAAAGAAAGGGAAACTTCTGCCTTCCAAGGTGGCTCCTGCTTGGACAATGGCTGCTCTGCATGTGGGAGGTGGTGAGTTATTTCCTTTGCTTCATTGCTGTCTCTTTCCTTCACCTAATAAACTGTTTTTATCTCAAACCATGTGCTTTCCCATTCCTGTTTTTCAGTGAGTGTTTGTGTGGCTGCTGGCCAGGCTCAACCCGCTACATCCAGCAGAAATGTTAGAGTGTGGTCAGATATGGACAATAAAGATAAAATTTTTCATGGCAAATCTTACTTGGATTTTATATGAATGAAAGGATACAAGAAATTCATGACTGCTATTACTAGCAAATCCTGGGATCCTAGGATCTACCATGATACCTCTGGGCCCTGGTTATCTTACAGACAGGTAACACTGGAGAGGGGGAATCAAATTGTCCTGTAGACACTGCTGGTTTTGTCTTCTTCCTGACTGAAACCTGGCATAAGAATTTTATTTTTCTCCTATCAAACCTTTGCCTGCTGGTAATAATTTCCTTTCATCAACACCATTCTTTCTGTTTATCTTTTCTCTCTCTGCCTCTCCAAAATAGGATGGTTGTCATAATTTTTAAACTCAGCAGGAACATTTTCAAATGTGGATTTTCCCCTGTAATGGACATTGCATCAAAACATAAGGCAATTAGGGATACACTTAAAGTGCTTTCCTTTCATTTTCCTGCTACTTAAATATTTGAAAGAAATTCACCAAGAGTTGTCCCAGTAGAGACCTGAAGACTGACATCATATTTTAGGATTTAATGTTATAACAAAGAGCCACAATTTAATTAACCTTCTTGCTCTTTGGGAGACCTGAGACAGGAGATCCAGTTCCTCTGAAAACCACTGCAGCTTCTCTTGCAGTTACTGAGCTCATTAATCTCTGTGATATGGTTCTTAAGGGTACAGCTATGTTCCATTTTGATCAAGTGCCAAATATTTTACAGTGCAATTCCTTGTCCTGCCGTGCAGAGCACATCATTTAAACAAACCAGTAACAGAAGAGGAGCAAGGGAAAAAAGAAAGAAGTGGAAATTCAGGAGCAGAAAAGGTGACTTCCTCTGTTTGCCTGACACCTGTGCCCCTGGGTTTGTGCATATGAAATATGATAGAACAGGACAATGAGAAATTTACCTCTTGGTTTACATTAACCACCACACAGTATACACAAACAGCACCTCTGAAACCAGTTTTTTCCTCTGAAACAATTCCCACCTTTCAAGTCAGACTTCATTCCTCCTCTAGGAGGGAGAGTTCCCAAAAGCCACAGAAACCGCCCATGAAGCTAGGCTAACCCAAACCCAGCCAGGTACTGATGGGACTGCCTGTGGCAGTGGCTACTGGGTGTACAAATCTCTAGGTCATCAATAAGAAGAAACATCACAGAAGAACAACCGTGCAAAATTTTGATGGGAGAAAATCTTGAATTCTGTAAAAATGCTATTGCAGAGAGAAGCTGTGAACTGAGGGAGAAGTGTTGAGGCTGCACAACCACACTTTGTCAGTGTGCACAGACAAAGTGAAAGTTGGAAGAAGAGACACAGCTCCTGCTAATGAAACAGTTAATGAAGTGCAGTTAAACCAATGAGTGTGATGTACAGAGCCTGGCTGTGGAAATATAAGGCATTTATGTGCCTTGTTTTGGGAGAGTTTATTTTTCTGAGGCTGTTTTTCCTGCTAGAGCCCTGTTCCCAGAGTGTTGATGGTGTGTGCTATGGCCCTGCTCCATCAGCACAGGCTGTGGAGTAGGGATGAACAGAAAGGCTGTTGTGCACTTCTGTTCCACACCAACCTGAAATCCACAGGAAAATGAGATGCACGGACTTGGAAACCAGGAAACTCTTCATGGTTTAGTAATATACATGCAGTCCTTCCATCCAGTCATACAAATGCCTCTTAGATTAATCTGCTCCTTTATACTGTGCCTCAAAGTCAAGATCATGCCAGAGGTGACCTACTTGGGCACTAAGCCTGTGGCTGGAATAGAAATGATAATGCTGATACGTAAAAGCACTTGTACAGGCTCTGCCTGGCCATCAACTACCTCCAATTCAGCTCCTCCTCTCTTACTGACTCCTCATTCAAAGTGCAGGCATCATTCTGCCCTGCTAATGTGGCAACAGAAAAGTTTTAGGCACCTGATACCCAGCAATCTGAAATGGTGAAGGGAATTTGCTTGGCTGAAGAGACTGATTGGTAGGAAAGAATTAAATTTTATTTTGCCATGCATGAGAGGTTGAAAAATTGGAGTGAACTGTAGCACCACAGTGGCCTGGTGTCTGTAATGATTATGTTTTGTGGATACAAGACTAATATTCACTTAGGACATGTAATGATTTCTAGTAGAAACAGAGAGAATTTTAGCTGGTGTAAAGGTAAAAGGAAAAGCAAAATTCTAGTTACCCTTCAAGTGGTCCCTTTTCCTCTTTTCCCCAGAAGGAAAATTCCATCCATTCATTTCAAAATGCTAGGTAGAACCAGAAAATTGTTGAAGTCCCAATTTCCAAATGCTTGATTTTTTTTCTCTGTGTAGTTTGCTATAAAAGATCTACTTTTCCCATCAGAGACCAGTCTATTTCATTCCCTGTCAAACTGACTTTCAAGTATTTTTGGCAATTACACACCTGAGACACAATGAGAAGTTGTTTTCCTGAGTCTTCTTGCCTATATTAATGAGCCTGTCTTGTTTTTTGGGAGGGAGAAGATGGTTTAGGAATAAACCACAAATGGAGATGTATTTGCTTCTCTTGCTATCAAAAATAGCAAGCAAGGCTAAGACAGGGGTTTTTTTTTGTTGGTTTGTTTGTTTTTAATAGAAGCAGCTATACTGCAACATAAAAATCTAGAGAAGAAATGTAATTATTTATCAAATTCTATAGAGAATAAAATGTTAATCCCAATGAACTATTGGCCTTAGCTCTAATCTCTGAGAATAGGGGATAAATACATTTGACCTGGGCTTACCTGCTTCCCTACCTGTGCTCTTCGGGACCATTTGACAGATGCACAAAATTACTTTGGGCATCTGAGTTACTTAGGAGCTTACTGAGAGGAATTTCTAATTTTTTATAAGTGCATAAAGAGTGTTTTTTTTCCTTTTCTGTTTCAGTGAATAATTTTTTCCATACACTTATACTGTAAGACAGTGTTTAAGTGCTGACATTTTTAAAATAAAGTTGTACCATGATATGTCTCCACTCTCACAGCATTAAAAATTGTGTCCAGCTGTTCACCTAAACCTGAAAATTAGATTAAAACATTTTATTGTGCTATATAAAATATTCCTAAAGTTTCACTGTGCCAAGGAAACAAGTTACAACCAAGGTGAAAGCAAATTTCTGTGCAAATGTTGGTGAAAATATTCAAATAGGAAACAACCAATAATCCCCCAGTAAAATGGTAGAGCTAAAACTGGGAGTATTCAGCAGTATTAAGGGATGAAATATGTTCCAAGGATGGTGTAATTTTTTTTGAATCAACATTATAAGTCCAGAAAATAGAGTTCGGGTTTTACTGAAAGAAAATTCTAAACAAATTTACTTCTCTAAATATTTGAACACCCAAACCACCTGAGCACAATGTCACTGTGAAATAAAGAATTATTATTAATTCACAGATTACTTATAGTCCTACCTGAGGTAACATTTGGCTTTACACATGTATGCAGTGTTTTCCATATTTTACCCCTTATAGGCTACTTTCAATATGTTCTTCTAGACCTTACTTTTATTTGAGACAGTACATGCAAACCCTCTAAATTTAGGATTCTTTATTCTGAAGAAACTGCAGATGACCAAGGTGAACAGCAGGTTTATTTAAAAGAAAGGAATAGCATCTCAGTCTAAAGTAAAACAAGGCTCAATTTTATGGCTCTAATACCATTAATTAGACCCAAGAGAAGTGTAATGGGGTGTTATTACCTCTATGCATTTAAAACCCTACATTATAAACCATTAAACTTCAAGGACCATATTCACTTATATATTTGAAGTCAGTGGAAAATATGATCCCTAATGCACTTACTCCCACTGAACTAGCCAGGAACAGCCATGGGAATGACACATCAGGCAGCTGCCCACGAAGTCCACCAGAGCCTCACAGAAGTCCTGCAACGAGTTTAAATAAGATTCATTTTAATAAAGAGCATCTCTTTTATGAGCAGAGCCTGTGGGAGCAGGGCCTGTTTAGTCTAGAGAAGGCTGAGATCTCATCCCTACATATAAATATCTCCCAAGAGGGTGCCAAGAGGATGGTGCCAAACTCTTCAGTGGTGTCCAGCGGCAGGACAAGAAGCAATGGACATAAACTAAAACACGAGAAGTTTCACCCCTACACAAGGAGGAATTTATTTCCATTGAGGCTGGCAGAGCTCTGGAACAGCTGCCCAGGGAGGGTGTGGAACCTCCCTCTCTGGAGACATTCCAGACCCATGTGGACACGCTCCTGTGTCACCTGCTCTGGGTGACCTTGCCTGGGCAGGAGGATGGAGTGAGCGATCTCGGGAGGTCACTGAGCGATCTCGGGAGGTCACTGAGCGATCTCCGGAGGTCACTGAGCGATCTCCAGCGGTCACTCCAACCCCGACCCTTCCGTGCCTCCCGCCGGCTGTCACCGCTCAGGGCGGCCCAGGGGCTCTGCCCCTCAGGCGCCTCGGGCCGTCCCTCAGGGGCAGGAGGATGGACTGAGCGGTCTCCGGAGGTCACTGAGCGATCTCCAGCGGTCACTCCAACCCCGACCATTCCGTGCCTCCCGCCGGCTGTCACCGCTCAGTGGCTCTACCCCTCAGGCCGTCCCTCAGGGGCAGCCCCGCCCCGGCTCCCCGCGGCTGCCGGGGGCCGCAGGCCGGGACCCCTCCCCGCGTCCCCGGGCCGCGCTCCCCCTCCATTGCCCGCCGCATTCCCCCTTTTCCGGGTTCCCCGGCGGCGGCGCTCCCCGGAAGCGGTAATGCCTGCCCGGTGATCCAGGAAGCGGATGAGCCTCTCCCGCCCGCCTTCCCCTCCGGAGCGGCGCTGCGGGGACGCGGGGAAGGGGGTGGGGGGAGGCGGGGGGGGGGGGCGGCAGCGGCGGCACCACCCCCGCTCCGGCCCGGCCTGTCCGTCCCGTCCCAGCCCCCCGGCGGTGTTTCCATGGCGCCGGGCGGGCGGGGGAGCCGGGGCTGACGACCCCGCCCGCTCATGGACCCCGCCGAGGAGGAGGAGGGCAGGGAGAAGCCCCCCGTGATCTACACCATGGAGAACAAGCCCATCGTGACCTGTGAGTGTCCCCGCCGCCGCTGCTGGCGGGGCTGGGGGTCCGGCCGGTGCCCCCGGCGGGCCCGGGGGGAGGCAGGAGCCGGTGCCTGGTTCTGGGGGGCTCCCGCAGCTCCGGGTGGGGACAGGGCGCCTGCAGAAGGGATCTGATGGCGGGGTTTGCCTCTTCATTGCTTTTCCCCCTTTCTGATGGCAGTGGGCAAAGTTGGGGTTGTTTCTGTAGTAAATAACAAGGCGAATGCCGTGCTCAGAGGTGTTTAGGGGAAGAGGGTGAAATGTGAGAAAAAATGGTGAACCCCAAACTTCCTGGCAGCGAGCTTTGTGTGGCTTTGCTGGTGCTAAGAGAAGTTGCGAGGAGGCATCCTCTGCGGCGATCCCACCGATGCCTGCCCGCTGACATTACACTTTAATCTTAAACTGCTTTGGTTCCATCCCTGACAGGGCTTAGTTAACCAAGCTCCTGCTCCTAGGAATTAGTGAATTAGTTCTTTCAGGTATCAGAGACAGGCTGGTGCTCCTGATGTAAAAACGTGATCCCTCCTGCTTTTACAGGTGTAGAGGGGTGCACTCAAAGTTCACTTAAAACAAGCAGGTGGGCTAGGCTGGGCCTTGGGAAGCTTTTCTTTAACGGGAGAGGGGTCAAGCACTGGAAGAGGCTCCTTAGAGAGGTGTCTCAGTCTGTCCCAAGTCTGTCAGTGTTGAAGAGATATTTGGACAGTGCCCTTAACATGCTGTGACTTTTGGTCAGCCCTGAAGTGGTCATGTAGTTGGACCACATGATCCTGGCAGGTTCCTTCCAAGTGGAATGGTCTTTTTTATTCTAACTACATCCATAATGTTGTTAATTAAAAGGTAAAGGGAATGAGATCAGCATAGAGAATTCTGCTTTTCCTTTTTTAACAAAAGGTAGCCAGTGGCTGGTCTTAGTCAAAAGTATCTCTACTGATGATGTACAAAATACATATTTGCACTTTTATCACTAGAACACTGGGAATGCTTTATGTGCCTGTGAAATAGAAACTCGTTTCACAGTTCTGTGTTGTCTTATTATGGAGTAAGCATTTATTGGTGTTTAAGGTCTTAGACCTTACTTAGAAAAAGTATCCAACTGTAACCTTGTAGCTGTATAATTGTGGAACTCTGTGTATATATATTTTGTCCAGACTATTTTATAAATGTGCTTTTTTTTTTTCTGTCTTAAACTTTTTTCCTTTTTTTGAATGCAGTTCATAAGCTGAAGTGAACAGGATCTGTACTGAATCTTCTCTACTCACCTATTTCAAGAATTTTGAAATCCGTTTCACTTTAGATTTAAAGTCAGAAAAAATGTGCATATCAGAAACATCTGGAGGATATAGTTTGCTGGTGTTAATGCTACTGTTCAGGCTGTGGGGACTTGCTTTTTAGATTTTCTGGCTTTATGTGTATTCAGCATTGTAGAGTCTCCATGTGTGGTGCAGGTCAGTCTTCACTGTTCCTGTATGATTTAAATTACATTTTAGTCTGTTGAAGTGCACAAAGTTTTACCTCAGGGTAAAACCTTGGGTTTTTTTGTTAGTGGGTGCAGAAAGAACTATGGTTTCTTTGTACAAGGGAATTTTCAAACTTCCAAACACAAAATTTAACCAGATTTCAATCAAGCCCAGTTGCCTGATATTGAAAACAGTATTAATTTTGTGTGGTGAGTGAGTTTACATTATGGTTGTAAAATGTTTTGTTCTTATCCCCATCCAGTATGGTAGCAGCAGACTTACAAATGAGACAGGAGGTGAGCATTATGTGTCACTTGTATGCCTCACTCCTGGACTGAGGAAATTATTTCTATTGCCCTGGACAAGCACAACAGGAATATCTTTACTGGTATGGACTGGAGGGGCTTGGTCTGACAGCTTTAATTCAGGAGTTAAAGTTAATTCAGTAAAATTGCTCAGAGATTACCTCTCTGGTGAATGTAGTATGGGTGACTTGCTACATTTTAAACCAAAACATTTGATTTCAATGGGGAATGCATTTTACTGTAACTGCTTTAGTTTCTCTTCTTTTCTCTTCAGAGAAGTGGAGTACTTAGAGACTCTAATATTTCAAATAAGTGCATTCACCAATAATGACTTACTTGAGGAGAAGCTCCTCTAAGCATTATATTGCTAAAGATTTACAGAGAGGTGAGGCTTGGCCTTCCAGGGAACGGGTTTGTTGCAAAACACATTAAAAGCCATGGTGTTAGAAACTGCTCAACAAACACAGTTTATCTTTGTCTGTGGTTCCACTTTCAGGCAGTTGGAGTTGTCTGGGATAAGTGTCCCACCCTGTGTGTTTCTATTGTGTCCCACCCAGGAGGGGCACGTGGAGGAAAGGCAGACCAGTGAGGGGATGGCTGGGTTCTGATTATGTGAAGTGAGAGTGAAGGTTAAATGAGGGTGCTTTTCAGAACAGAAGTATTTCCTTTTGCTACAAGATTCAGATTGATCTCTGTCAGGTAAACTTTTGCATCATGAAATAACTCCTGTTAACTCTTAGGGTTTGTTCTTAGTAAGAGAGAACTGAAGAGGGAGTTTTGTTCCTAGTGAAACTTCTTTTCAACACTGTGCATACCAGAGTTGTTTTGTAAACAAATATTTTTACCCACTTGAAATAAATTTGACAGTGCTGTGAAAGGAATGCTTCTTTGGTAAGGAGAGTTATGCTGTCAAATCTATGAGTTAATCTCTATTGTAACAGTAGTTATGTGCTATATTGGCACAACCCTGAATTCAGCACTCTGTGTACAGGCTTTGGCCTGTGGGGAGAAATGTCAGGTTCCACGTGTCTTGGATATCTGATGCCAGTTGCAAATGCAGTTTTTGTCAGCACTTCTTTCATGTTAGTGCTGTAATTTGATTATTTTGCCCTCAGAAGCTGTGTGTAAGTGAATTAGCCTTGTTTTTATTGTGTTTGCATCATTGGAAACACCTGTAGTTTTAAAAGAGAGTTTTTAGATTAATAGACTTTGGTAAGACATGACAAACTTCTGGAGACCCTTTCCCTAGGCATACAGACAACTGTATTTTCCATGTAGGAAAAGCAGTATATTCACAGAAAGCTGCTGTTCCATTTTGTGTTTTCCCTTTTCTCAATATGGCAGCACCCCTGAGTGTTAAATCACTCTTGTCAGGTAGGACTGAGTGCCATGATGACTCAATTCCAAATTAATTTGAGCCATATTTTTTACACTGTCAGTCTTACTAGATTGCAAAGCCACTGGGAAGTTTCTCTGTCCAGCTGTGGTTCTGCTCTCTCTGGCAGGTTACTTTGTAAACTCTCAACTCTTTTGTAGCAGTTTATCTGCATTGCTGCCAGACCTGGTAAGCTTGCAAAGTGTTTTGAGTCATCTTACAGCTTTCTCACTGCTGAAGAAGGATTATTTTTAGCTTCATTAATTTTTTTAGGGTTTTTTTGCAGAGACAAGTTGAGTGTTTGCATCAAACATCTTGAACTTGAGTAGTTTCTGTAAAATGTTGACTTTACAAAATCTCTAAGCCAGTGCAGCTTGCTTTCCTAGGAAACCCAAACAATGTTGTTTCCTTCTCAGGAATCCTATTTGAAATTTTGAGAAAGTCTTTGGAGCTTCAATATAAAGTTGTTGCACATATATAACAGCCAAAGAACTCATCCTTAGGTAGCTGATTTGCACTTAAATTATTAGCTCTGTCCATATGAAGAGGAGGCTGGAGACTAAAGGCAATTCTGCAAAATGAAGTAATTATTAAGCTTTCCAGAGCTTTCCTAACAAGCTGTTCTTTTGTAGTTATCTTCATGCAGTTGTGGAATATTCCATTATCAGCTCATAGTATCTGTTTATATTGTCTTCTGTCTGTTTATATTGTGTGTTTGCATGTTTGCTCTCACTGTCAATAACCTGTTTTAGCACAATGGACTTTATATATAATCTTTGGAGAGAATGATGTGCATCATTTTTATCTGGTCCATGTTTAGAATTTGCTGTGATACAGCAAGAGAAAAACCATCAACAAATGCTTTGTAGGCTCAAGAAAAGAAAATGTTTGCAATTATCTACAGCAGGAACAGAAAGATCAATAAAAGTAAGGGGTGGGGAGGGAAAGGGAGGAATTTTGCATCTTTTTGTGGTGAAAATAAATACTTGCAGTTAAGAATTTTGTTCTGGGACTAGAGGAGCTTGATTCAAAAGTTCTTCTGTTACTAGTAGATAGATGTAATAAAAAATGTGGCAGCAAGAAGCGGGATGTAGCCCAAGTGATCAGAGTGATTTGCTGCTGGTGAGACCATTTAACAACTCTATCCTATAAATTCATTTCCCCTGTTCTCAACCAGAGCTCCTGCCTGCATTGTAAGTCATCACTTACTTATAATGTATCAGCTACACACATTGTGTAGCTGATACATTATTCTGTGCTTAAATAGTTGATTACATTTGTCTTGAGAAGAAGTGGCATATACTTGTTAGTGTTAACCTGTTTTACAGATTCAGAAGTGCAGAAGTGGAGTTTTGCTAAAAGGATTTTCTTCTAGTGAATCAGCTATGGTTTTTATATAGCAATTTAACTGTGCTGTGTTTTGGTTTTTTGACCTCTTTTGAATATGAATTTGAGTTAGGAGAGAGGAGGACCTTTAAAAGATGTAAATATAAAAACCTCACCAAAACTTCAGGTAGATCCACTTCTTACAGGCTAGTGATTTAAGAAAAAAGATTCACAGTAGAACTTTTTACTAGTGGAAAAGTAAGAGGGGTCAGAAAGGTTAGCTGTGAGTGATACTTGGAGATAAAACCCAAACAAAACTACTCCAAAGTGTAGTCTTGGCTCTGCGTTCTTTTAAAGGCATTCAAAGCCTTTTATCTCAGTTGACTGGGCTTGTCATTGGTATCAAAGGAAAATATTTGTCTTCTTTAGTCATCTGACCTCAGGAGTTTTTGTTTCAAACTGCCTGTGTAGTTAGTGGGTTAGGATGATTTCCTCTAGAGGGGAAAAAAAATCACTGTGGTATATTTAGATATTATAGTGACAAAGCCTCTGAGCACCTAAGAAGTTTGGAAACTGTTAGGAAAAATATATTATTGGGGATTTTGGTGGTTTTAAGCAGGCACGGACCTAAAAAATGTCAGTATTTTATGGTTCTTTGGTATTAGGCAGCTGCTACAAAGAGTGCATGTCCCCCTTGATTAGGTGGTCATTCTGGTTTTCACTGTTCCTGTACAAATTTAGAGTAGAACAAGTGTCCTAGATAGGAAAGAGGGAAGGGAGGAAGGCTGCACTGATTTGATCTACCAAAATGTCAGGAAAAAAGACAAGGAGGAAAGAATCACAGAATTGTTTGGATTGGAAAAGACTTTAAAGATTGTCCTGTTCCAAACCCCTGCCATGAGCAGGGACACCTTCCACTGTCCCAGGCTGCTCCAAGCCCCATCCAACCTGACCTTGAACACTTCCAGGGATGGGGCAGGACAGCTTCTCTGGGCACCCTGTGCCAGGGCCTGCATACCCTCACATGGCAGAATTTCATCCTGATGTCTAAATCTACCCTCTTTCAGCTTAAAGCCACTGCCCCTTGTTGTGTCACTGCAGGCCCTTGTACAAAGTCCCTCTCGGGCTCTCTTGGAGGCCCTTTAGGCACTGGAAGGGGCTCTGAGGCCTCCTCTCCAGGCTGAACAAGCCCCTCTCTCAGCCTCTCTCCATAGCAGAGGTATCCCAGCTCTCTGGGCATCTTTGTGTCCCTCTTCTGGTCCCACTCCAACTGGTTTATGTCGCTCTCATGTTGGGGACCCAGGGCTGGAGGCAGCTCTGCAGGTGGGGTCTCACCTGAGCGGGGCAGAGGGGCAGAATCCCCCCCTCCCCTGCTGCCCACGGTGCTTTGGATGCAGCCCAGGACACTTTGGGCTTTCTGGGCTGTCAGTGCACCTGGCCTGGCCATGTTGAGCTCCTCCTGAACCAACATCTCCAATTCCTTCTCCTCAGGGCTGCTCTGGATCCATTCTCCACCCACAGCACGGGAAGTGTTTACAAAAGTGCCAAAGGCCCTGCCCTTTGAACTTTGTCATGTAGAAAGAAAAGAAACAGGTGCTTTGTTCTTCTCTTTCTCCTGGAGTACTTCTTTTTAACGTGTATCACTTGAACATTACCACTTTCAATTGTTGTGTGTCACCACTTCACGTGCAGAAGCACCCTGTACTTGGTGTGGTATCACTGAAAGAGTCTCTGTGTTCTTTCTGTATTTGTGGGCTGTCTGTTGACATCCAGGTGGGGAGTAGATTAATTCAGACATACATGGTTTAGAAGCTGAGGTAGGTGTTGCAGGAGGTTATCAGACTCTAATGTTACTGTCTAGTTATCATCTCAATGGGATATTTGGTCTTACTTGCCTGTAGGTTCTGAAAGATGAAAACCCTTCTCTAGAAGGCTTCTTGATTTTAATTATGATAGGATTCCAGAATTTTCCTTCCCATATATGCACATCCTTCCTTGTCTCTTTCAGGAGAAATGTGTCTGATAATCATTTACACTCTGGCCCCATTACTGACAGCCATAGAATGGTTTGGCTTGGGTCTTAGTGTTGAGACCAGTCCACTGAAATGAATTTGCTGTGATATGGTCGAGTCATCATCTTTTTAATATTTTTTTTCTTTTTCCAAAACACCTGAAACAAAACAACCTCCTTACCAACTCGCAAAAAATGACAAAAAGTTCTACAACAAGGTATTTGAAGCAATTCTCAGACTCTTTGGGGTTTTCTCTAAGTTTGAATTCTAGGGTTACTGGAGTTGGGGTTTTGGAATGTTTCATTCTAAATTCATAGAATTCAGTCAGATACAAGCAAAAACTCCTGTAGTGGTATTGTTTGTATTTTCTCCCTTATTTCTTCTTTATTTTCCATCTTATTTTTTTTCTTTTCTTAATATTTTGGAAAGTAGATCATAGATACTGAGGCATTAGAGGCATATATATAGAGAGCAGAGAATGAGACTTCTGCCATGCTTGAGGTCTCTTGAGCCGTAGGAATCTTGCTCAACACCACTCCAGAAATAGTGATCTTTTGGGACTTTCTGTTCTGGTATTTGTGCAGGTTGTGCTCTTGTCTCCCTCCCTTCAGCCCAGTAGCACCAGTTGACAATTTATTGTGCATCTGACAGCCCTAACAATTCCTTGCTGTACTTACTGGTATCAGTGCTGGTCTTGTGTCAGTGCTGTGCTGGTGTTGCCTGCTGATAACTTCATTCTAGTGTTCTTGGCTTGATCAGCTCAAACATGCTGATTACAGTAGATACAGGGTCCAGTTGAGCAGAACATGAAATGTTGCAGCCCTTTGGGTGTTGGAAATTCGTGGTAGCAGCTTTGGTCTGTGTTCAAAGACAGCCAATGTATTTCACATTGAAGGTCTGTTCTCACTTTTCTTCTAATCCTAGAGGGCTGTGTTGCCTTGATCATAAAACACATTCTTATGTGTATTTGATATGCCCTCAAAACCAGTGCAGGAGGAAAAGCTGACTGGTTTTAAAATGAATATACCTGTTTTAAGCTGATAATGTGATGTGTCTGTCTGAATAGCAGGGTGCTTACACATTATCCTTTAGTTCCTCTGTATTCAGTAGCAGTCCTTTTTACTTAAGATGTTGAATTCTAGAATATTTTCGTGGCATACATTGAATTTTTAGCTGCAGTGTAGAAAAATTACTTTGCTATACTCCAGAGATAAAATATGTGGCTTGTTCTTTCCAGCAGATTTGGAGCTCACAGGCTCTCATTTTGATGTGGTCATCGTGCAGCTCCTAAGTCACTGAGCTATGTTTCACTCTCTGTGGGCAGTAATGAGTTGTAAATCAATAGACTGTTCTCAGCTTGTCTCACAGAGGTGTAGCTTGGTATAAAACAGCATTAACACTATCACTAACACTTGTTTCAGTATTCATTCAGGGCATTTGTTTGTGGTCTTAAATAGCATGTGGTATGGTACACTTAATTCAGATGGCATGAAGGTGAAGGATCCAGCATGAGGTACTTTTCTTGAGAAACAGGGCTAAAGTATTGATTGTTTTTGTTATGTTTTTTAGCTGTTTTATGAAATTGCATTGTTGAATAATAGTTAATGTGGTCAGACATCAGAAGAGCTGTTTTTTCTTGTTCTTGAACTTAATCAGCCTCTTAAACTTTAATTTTTAATATACTTTATTGTGTGGTGATAGAATTGTGGTAATCAAAGTACTATATGCGAAAATAATAACATATATGAGAAAACTGGGGAAAGGAGAGAGGACTAGAAAAAGATTTCTAAGATGAATTAAAGAATGCTAAAGGAAGGTAGAGGCAATGCCTGGCTTTGTGCCTGGATGTGAGATTGGGGGTTGGGAGGGAGAAAAAAGGATGTCAGGTACTTCTGCAGTTTCCAGTTCCACAGGAAGGTGAGAGGATCTTCCTGTTCTGGTGTGCAGAAAGATTGTGAAAAGGAAAACCACCAGGAAATAGCAGAATTGTCTATAAGGCTGTTAAAATCTTAATTAATGTCTTGTCCTTATCATATCCTCCCTGAACCTAAGAGAATTTAAGAATTATTGTTGAAAGGTTACTGGTAATACACTTTTTTCATGTGGTAAACAGTGCATTTTGTCCTGACTTGTATCTAAGTAGCTCCTGCAGTGGTGTTGTATTTAATGTAGCTGTTTGGGACCTGCACTGTGTTAACAGACCTCATGTTTCTGCAGAACAGCGTGGTAGTCAGGGAGGTGTTTTGTAGTAACAACAGTCCCAGAAAATGAGGAGAGAGGAATCATATCCAATAAAACACAGAACATGTGCTAAACCAAATTTTCTCAGCGTAGGCCCAGCTATACAGAATGGTGGGAACCACTCTCTACCCAGTCTTCTGGTTTGGGAAGTCCAAATTCTGGAATATTTTTAAATATACTTTTTTTTTAAACCAATGACTCCATCTAAGGAGCTGTTTGTTTTGTTTTTGGAGTTTCACCAGCTTTATGATACTCTCTTAGGTATATGGATTATGTAGCTCTGTGGAAAATCACAATAGTAAGTTTGTAACAGTGTCTGCTGAAAAATGTTGTATTTGTCTTGAGAGTGATTTAAAAAACTCTAGTTCAGTGCTGGACTCCAGTTTCCACATAGCAGATAAGATTAAATGTTCCTAATAACAGCAGACCATTAGTAGAATAGCATATTAATATACATTCTATAATTTGCACATGCTAATATATTGATGCCTTCCATTTTCAGGTGCTGGAGATCAGAATTTATTTACTTCCTTATATCCTACACTTTCTCAGCAGCTTCCTAGAGAACCCATGGAATGGAGGAGGTAAACTTACATTTTATTCAGTGATTCTGTTTCAGTGTCTGGTTTTGACCTGGTTAAATGTGTATTTGTTGTGTTCTGAGAAGCTCTTACCATAAATTGAGTTGAACAGAGCAACTGACTCGAAGAAATTGGAGAAATTAGATAATCAAAGTGAATGTTGTGCACTTCAGGATGATCTTTTCAACCCTTCAACTTTGTCTAAAGAAAAATGATAGTAATGCTGTGTTTCTCTTCCTGATTTTGTGGTTTGTGGGTTTGTCTTGGTGTGCTTTGATGTACTTGGGCTGCTGTGTTCTGAAAGTGGTATGCTTTCTTCTCGATGAGAATATAGGTAGAACTCACATGGAATTAGATGTATTTCCCCTCAGAAATACATTTAATATATTTGAATGTTTTCTGATTGGAAAAAAAAAATTGAGGAATTCTCTTATTTGGTATTTTCTCCTTGTCCTAGAGATACAGAAAATCTTTTACTGAAAGAAAGCTGAAGAGCTTCTAGCTTCTGTTCTTCAAAAAGGAGCTTTTATCTCATTTCAAGCAATACCAAATTTTAGTTGACTTTACACCAACTGCATTGAGTGTAGTTTGTGGGTTTCCAGTGCCAGAGTATTTCAGTTTATTTCTCTTCCCCACAACACATGTTCATTTTTCTATTCTGTCCACTAATTTCACTTTTTAAACTCCGTAGGTCTTACGGCCGTGCTCCGAAGATGATTCACCTGGAATCCAACTTTGTTCAGTTTAAAGAGGAGCTACTACCCAAAGAGGGGAATAAAGCCCTTTTGACTTTTCCCTTCCTTCATATTTATTGGACAGAATGTTGTGTAAGTACTCGGAAAAACTCAAATTTAAAAATGAAATTGTTCACATAAGCATGAAAAGCAAATGAAAATAACAGATAGCACAAGCAGAAAGTCAAAACAATAAACTCTGGGTTGCATAAGCATGCATACCATATATATTCCTGGAAACAAAACTTAGCTTGAGCACTTCTTGCCATAAGCAGTATCTGTTTGTAATGTTACTTGACACTAAGAGGACAGGCATTTGAATAACCTGTTTTCAGTACTTTGTCACAAAACCCCAAGGATCTTACAGTGACACTGCAGTGGCACTGTGCACTTTCTTTGTAACACAGAAATGTGGCCAGGGTAGTTCAATTATGATCTGTTGGTGCACTAAAATCTAAAGATATACTTTTTTCTTTAGTTTCATCACTGGGCAAAATTTAGAATGTCTT
This sequence comes from Molothrus aeneus, assembly GCF_037042795.1. Taxonomy (NCBI): domain Eukaryota; kingdom Metazoa; phylum Chordata; class Aves; order Passeriformes; family Icteridae; genus Molothrus; species Molothrus aeneus. The sequence continues at coordinate 111,373,333 of NC_089647.1, read as the reverse complement.
AATCCTGTTTATCTCCAGTTCACTGCCTTTTGGTTTGCCTCTGTTGTGAATTAATTATCCACTTGAAGGACACAGGTGACATCTGACTAGTCAAAAAGAATCCAGAACAGTGTTAAGAATTATCTGTATTTATCTCAGTAAAACCAACCCAGAAGCAAAATAAGCTTTTAAAAAGGTTGAGATTTGAGCAGTGCAGAAGGTGGAAATATCACACTTCTGTTACTATGTGAGAATAAAACAGTTCAGCTTTGTAATTTCAAACATGTTTTTATTGTAAAGCTCCAGAAGGTGTAAAGTAAAGAGCTTAAACGATGTTTAAAAATCTTAATTTCAGTCAATTAAAGAATGAGAATGTACCAACTACTATATTTGCTATTAACTCAAATACTGGAAATTAATTAAATTAAAAGAATTTAGAATTTTACTATGCTTTACCTTATTTGATTTTTTTCAGTAAGTGAACTTACTGTCACTAACTCCATTTGCTATGTCTTTCTGTTTGCTTTCTTTTGGAACAAAACTTGCCTTTTGAAATTGTTCAGAATGTCTGTTTGATTTGATGATTCACCACTTCTCATCCCAGGACACGGAAGTGTACAAAACCACAGTCAAGGATGACATCACCAAGTGGCAGAACGTTCTCAAAGCTCACAGCTCAGTGGACTGGCTGATTGTGGTGGTTGAGAGTGATGCCAAGAAAAAGAACAAAACCAACATCCTTCCCCGAACCTCTATAGTAGATAAAATAAGGAATGACTTCTGCAACAAGCAAAGTGACAGGTGAGCATTCATGGGCTTGCAAACATTTTCATCTTTTGACCAGTGTGCTGATTTCTAAAGCTCCATATGCAAGACATTCCTTACTCATTTAAAGACTTCCCTTGATGCCCAGCATTAACAGTGGTGGCTCTGTAAGATTTGTGCTTTGAGGGAGGCAGGCACAAAGAATAAAGGGAGAAACTTTATTTTCAGCTTTCCTGGGTTTGTGGCAGCTTTGAAATGTGTGTCAAATAGATTTCAAGTATCTCCTCCTGGCTTAGAGAGGTTTAAGGGGAACAGTGTGATGTTAATCAGCTTTTAGACCTTTGGGGTTTTTTGTTTGCTTAGGTGCTTGCAAAAGCTTACCAGAGTTGCAGGTAGTGGGAGTGAGGTGAGTAGGGAATATGAAGCCCATAGGGCTGATTTTTTGCCATTGTACTTCCTGCTGCTCACTTAATCACCTTTCCACTCTGAGATAATTGACATAAGGCCAGTTTCTTCAGATGTTTTTATTCTAAGGAAATACTAATGAATGTATGAAACTGTTTTTTTTTTCATTAAAGGAAACAAAATAGGATTTTCTTATCAGAAATAGTGCTCTCCTTGGATGAGAGATTTTCCTGCCTTTAGAGATATCATTAGTTTTTTGGATGTTAATAAATTGTGATAGAAAAACTGAGGAAGGAAGATGCTCTGAAATAGTAGATTTATTTGTAAATTAATAGGATCTGTTTATTTTCTGAGAAAAGCAGAGGAAGTTTTAGCACGTAGGATTGAGACATTTCAAGAATCTATTATGGATGATGATTTCAAGTGAGTTAGGAAAGGCTGACTATATGTGAACTGATAGATCCTGATTTGTATTTTGTAGAATCTTTACCAGGAGTAGCTATATTTGCTGTTCTGCTGATTTGTATTGCTAGGCAGACTTTTCTTTTCTAAGTTAGCTACAGCATTACTTATATTTAAGTAGTTAGAATAATGTATCCCATTATTTGCTTCAAGAAAAAAAAAAAAAAGCTTTAGAGTGCTCATTCTGGGTAAAACACTTAACTGTTCTCATAAACTATATCACATGACAAAGTTTATTAAAAGCTACCAAGCCCCAACCAAAAAACCAAAAACAAAACCCCAACATAGCTGCCTCCAAACAAACAAACATAACCCTTGTCTTGTTTTTTTTTTTTTCCTCTGATTAAGGTGGATGGAAAACTAAATATTGTTCCTTCTGAAATTGTCAGGAATGCACAGTATTCAGCTGGGCATTTATATGTGAATTATGTGTTTTCCTCCTCAAATAGAATTTTATCAATCTCTTTACAGATGTGTGGTACTTTCTGACCCTTTGAAAGACTCTTCCCGTTCTCAGGAATCTTGGAATGCCTTCCTGACCAAACTCAGGACATTGCTTCTCATGTCCTTTACCAAAAACTTAGGCAAGTTTGAAGATGACATGAGAACTCTGAGAGAGAAAAGGACTGAGCCGGGGTGGAGCTTCTGCGAGTATTTCATGGTGCAGGTAAGAGTCCTTGATATTGAAGAAGAACTCAAGAAGAAAATACTTGAGTCCTAGTTTTAAAAATGGTGCTTTTTTGTTGTGGTTGGATTTCTGGTCCTTTAAATCATCTGATTATTCTTTGAGGGCTGTGGCAGGAATTATGGAGACTGGTTTAAAAGCAGCATTTTTGGATCCTGTTTGCAGCAGGTTTGAGTTACCTTTTAATACAGTAATACAGTTTCCTGCTGTTAAAAAAGCAGAATCTCTTCAGGCTTGTCAAAATTTTCTGAACTCAATTGAAGCAAACAAATTGCATCTAGAAAATGTTTTAGTAGTTGATCTTGAATTTGAGGTAAGTGTCCCATTACTGTGCATACACACTCAAACTCACAATTGGTATTTAATGTGAATGCTGCTGTTTACTTTGTTCAGATTGTTATCAGTATTTATGGAGGTGATGTTTAGAAAAGTGTCTATTTTGAAGTAATCCATATAGAGACTGCCATGCCATGAGTTCTATTTTTTATGTAGTTATAAATACAATTTTGTTTTAGGTGGTTTAGAGAAAAGCAAGAACCTCTTGTTTGATAAAATTCAGTATCTTGATTCCTTTGGAATTTTTTGGTCCCTGTACAATGCTGATGTCGAATCCACTGCATCCTCCTGCCTCCTTTGACTGCATGTGCTATCTTTTGTATAGGATATGTCTTATTTTGAGGCCATTTCTACTTAGCAGTTTGGCTTTGTGTACAAAAAAACCCTTTTATGATGCACTGCAATTGATGCCTTCATGGTTTAAACTGAGAGGAAATCATCAGTACTATTATGGGAGATGAGTCTTCAGCATTTATTCATTTATTTATTTAAATTCAAACTTTTTATAGATCTATGAGCAATATTTTGTAGTGAATCAGGATCTGGATACACATCAGAATTTACTGGCAGAGCTGTAGGATTTAATTTTCTTTTGTGGACCTCCCTGTGTTGGGAAGAAATCTGCTCTAATGGCAGGTTTTTCTTATATATGTGAAACAAAAATTAGAAAAAGTAGTTCCTGGAGCTGTGTGGATGGATGAGGACTGAGGACAGGCTGTAAAACCAGACGTGAATAATGTCAATAACATGTTCCCTGTATTTCTTGTGTCCCAAAAGGAAGAGCTGGCCTTTGTCTTTGAGATGCTGCAGCAGTTTGAGGATGCCCTGGTGCAGTATGATGAGCTGGATGCCTTGTTCTCTCAGTACGTTGTTAACTTTGGGGCTGGTGGTAAGTGTCTGAAAATGTGAAATAAATGTTGAGTGCATGAATTCCTTCACTGTGCTGAGCAGCCCTGTGCTTTGGGCAGTCCCAGGGAGGCTGCACCAGGCAGTTTGTGCTCTTGTTTTATGCTGTGTGCAAACACAAATGTCCATCAGTTGCAGTCTTACCAAAATTTTGTTTCTTGTCTTGTGAGGCTTAGAAGCAATTTTTAATGAAAACCTGTGTTTTGCTCTAATGGGATGATTGTTACAACCAGAGGCCTGAACTATGAAATGACACAAGTATTGATCAGGCTGAGATACAGCTGCTGTTTTTACAGCTCACTGCTAGGTTTTTCAGTAAAGAGCTTTCTGGAAAAGTGCATTCAGTGTTGCCTCAAATTACACAAGATGTTTGGTAATCACTGCAGAACTTAATAGAAATAGGTGCTTAATCTGCACTACAGAAGATTTAACTTCATTTTTGAGGAAAAATTACTGTGCAAGAAGTATCAAATAGCTTTAAACTCTTTTAATGAGCTAAAGCACATGCTGTTATATAACAGCTTTAATCAGATATGTTTTATGAATCTGGTGAAAATATAGTGCAGGAGTAATTGCAGTGAAATAGATTTATGCTGACTGAACCCAATGCAATACCTAGATGTGGGGCATATCCATCCATGATGGCTGAGTGAGAAATACTTAAGCAAATAAAGCTTGTTTGTTTTGAACTTCAGGTAGGCTTAATTGCTAATAAATAAATTAGAAACTGGTTGCCACTGTACTGATAACAAACATACAGTGAAGACAAAATGCCTATGGGAAATGAATGTGAATTCAGTTATCCTACCTTGCTGTGGAGGTTCTGGTGGGTTTTTGGTTTGCTTTTTAAAGCTAAGACAATAAGTCATTTATCCATGTGATAAACTTGGGAAGGACTAAGGCAGCTCACAGCCTCTGGAGGGAGGATGAAGGGGCTTTCCTGGAAAGCACTGCTTGATTCTTGGATATTAACTTTGTTTACTTAGATGGTGCAAACTGGCTGACGTTTTTTTGCCAGCCAGTGAGGAGCTGGAATGGTTTAATTCTGAGGAAGCCAATAGACATGGAGAAGAGAGAGCTGATCCAGAACCAGGAGGCCACGCTGCTGGACCTGCGCAGTTACCTGTTCTCCCGGCAGTGCACCTTGTTAATCTTCCTGCAGAGGCCATGGGAGGTTTCCCAGAGAGCGCTGGAGCTTCTTCACAACTGTGTGCAGGAGCTCAAGCTGTTGGAAGTGAGTTGGTGTCATCTGTTCCATTTTGTGCATTATTTCATCCAGTGATGATCTGTGGCATTCTCTGAAAAAATCCCTTTGCCCAGGATTTTTCTCCTGGGAAGCTGAGAAGCCTTAGAGAAATGGAAAACAATTCTTATCTCATTGGCTTCTCCTGTGTTGTGCTCATGTGGAATGTGTTTAGAGATTGTTTACTCACAGGTGGTTGTTCCATTGGATTCTGCTGTGAGTTGTTTTCACTCTTTGGCCAACCAGGGTCAAGCTGTGTCGAGACTCTGGAAAGAGTCAGGAGTTTTCATTATTATCTTTTTAGCATTCTGTAAGTATCCTTTTGTATTCTTTAGTATAGTATAGTATTCTTTAATATAATATAGTGTCATAAAACAATAAATTAGCCTTCTGAGAACATGGAGTCAGATTCATCTTTCCTGCCTTTGTCAGGGCAATTCCCAGCAAATACAATAATGATCTAATGAGATCTTTCAAGTTTAGCTGTTGGTGACCTGCATTCAATAAGGGCTGGCTGGGAGTTATCAAAATGGTGCTTTAATAACAGTGGTGCTGCAGCTGATTGTGTCATCATGAGGATGTTTTTGGGAAGAAATTTGGAGACATCACATCTGGGAACCAAATCTGTTTAATTAGTTAGTTAGGTAAAGTGTTTAGTTAGTTAAAATGTTTTATTCTTCATGTGCAAAGTTATTCTCTAAAGTGGTAGTCATTTGCCTGCTTATTTCATGGATTTATTACCAATCTGTTGAAATGTAGCTCCCATAATTTAAATTTATAGCAGTGTTGTATTGAAGGAAATAAGGCAGCGTGGCTATTATGCTGTTATGCAGGCTAATCCTCTGTAACAAAAAGAAGAGATTATTTCTGAATATCACTTTGTGGCTTACCCATGTCCTCATCCCATGGGTGCCCTGTTAGTTTTATTTGTGCCATTATACCAGCAGCTGCTAACTTTTGCCTGTCTGACATCGTGGTACTAAGTTCCATCTGTTCATCTGTATTTAAAAACTGCAAATCTGCTTCAGATGCTTTGCTGACACCTTCATGTGTTCTCAAACTAATGTGTAATTCCCACAGATAGTATTATTTGTGTGTGCATTTTGTGGGTTATTTTAAATTTCCAAAGTGTAGCCTTCTAGATCTCTGAAGGCACTTCCTACAGTTCCCCTTTTGCTGCATCCCAGGTCTGTCCTGTGCCCCCAGTGTTTGGAGTTTTCCTCTGCACTGTCCCTTATTTCTGTTGTTCCTGTCTTGCTGTGGTGATCCAAACTGAATGCAATGTTCTGACTGTGAGACAGTGACACATTAATGTGCACAGCTTGTACTTATCCCTGTTGTGATCCTTTTTCTTTATGCAGGCAAACCTCTTAACGTGGCTTGACACCACTGAACACACAGCAGAAATCTAAATTACTCTCTTCTTAGGATCTCCGTATTCCTGAAAATTCCTTCAGAATTCAGATCTTTATTATTTCTTCAAGTTCATTGTGCTCATACTTTGGACTTTCCTATCCCATTAGTCACTTAGTTTATTATGGGGTTTAGGACTTTTATAGTCTTTTTAAAAGGAATATTTTTGCACGGGTTATGAACAGGGTTTTGAAACACCATTATTGTGTCTATATTCCATGTGTTTAGTTATGCTTATCTTTATCTCAAGTCTTGAAAATATTTTAATATCAGACTCTCTTTTCTTTCTCTAGCTTTCTCTTTTTGTGTTCCTTTGTTTGTTTTTATCTCCATTTTTTAAATTAATTGTCCATGGCAGATGTCTTATCCTTCAATGAATAAGCTTATTTTTGTGAAGGAATCTTAGAGACTAATTTGTTTTCTCCAGGTTTTTAACACTTCTTTACACTTTTCATTTCAGTCTCAGTTAGAACTGATGTCTTCTTAGGAAAGTAGTAGTCTATTTCCAGAAATTTTTCCTAACTCTGTTTTCCTTAAGCTGAGTTTTCAGATTTCTGGAATTTTTCCAAGACCTATTAGTCTTCCTTTCCTTCTCTTTCATCTTGATGAATGTATCAGATCCAGTTAATATGTTTCATGAACTAATATGTATAAATTATTCAGGAGGCAGCCAGAGTTGGGCTGTGCTTTGTGTATTCTGAGAGTAAACTCTTCTAAGAGGTTTTGCTGTGTTGTGTCAAGAAAAGTACTTCTGCTGAAGTATTTTCTCATCTGATGATGGTTTATTTCCTAGCTAATTTTATCTCTTCATCTCCAGGTCTCAGTTCCTCCTGGAGCTTTGGATTGCTGGGTGTTTTTGAGTTGCTTGGAAGTCTTACAGAGAATAGAAGGCTGCTGTGATAGGGCTCAAATAGATGCAAATGTTTCCCACACAGTTGGCCTGTGGAGCTATGCCACGGAGAAGGTGAGTGAATGATGTGTTGGGGTGGTGGTATTACAATGTTGAAATAGAATATTTGTTTCCCTGGAGCAGATTTTGTCCTTTTTATTGTGGAATTTAATACTGGGCTCTGTACATTGTCTTGAGTCTAGTCTAGATGAGACATCCATGTTTCAAATTCCACTTAGTCTGTTCCTATGGAAGAGGTGATGTCTGAGGTTGCTGCTGCTTTCTGTCCACTGCTGAAAAGCATTTTAGAAAGAAGGTAAACTCCAGAAACTATTGGAATAGTCTACTGTAGTATCTATGGATGTTTTTGAAGACCAACATCTTTTGAAGACTCGCCCTTTTGTTTGCATAGCCTGTAGAATATTTTCTCTTTATTTTAATTATAGTTTGCTCATGTTTCAGTAGACTTAATAATCCTCTAATTGAGCCCTTGAGGTCCTTGTTTTATTACAAAAGCAGGGAAATGAAATTTCATCTTGAAGAGTTATTGCTAAAAAAAATGAGGGGGATGGAGATCAGAACAAAGGAAGCAAAGAATTGTTTAAAATGGCAATTGGTGCATCAGATTCTTCCCATACTCCTTACATGTTTCTAGGGAAAATAAGCTCCAACATAAACTGGAAGTGTTCTTCCTTTCCATCATTTTTCTAACACAAAGGGTAAAGGGAAGAATTTTAAGATAATGAGTAGCAGTAAGGTGGAATTGACTGAATGAAGAAGTTTAGCAACTAGTGACAAAATTAAGTGGAGTTTAAAATAAATTTTAACAAGAGGTTAACGTCCATCCCCATTTTTTATGTGACAAGCTGAGACCTTTATTCCTTTGCAGGCTTACCTCTGTAGTTGATTGAGTTTTCTAAGCAAATTAACCAAATGGCCAATAGATAAGAGCTTCTTTAAGACAATATTCTGGGTGCTGAGCCACCAGCTGCTGTCTAGAAGGGGTTTTTTGGTAGCTAACACTGTTAGCTGTGCTGATCTCTTTTTCAGGAAGGTTTTCACCTGGATACAATCCTTCAGGTGGATTTGCAAGCTGCCTAATCACTGTACTGCAGACTTGCCTGCTTTTCTTGATTATGCAGTTTTCAAAAACACAGACACAGCTATTAGAAATAATCTTTGGTCATAACTGCTGAACATCTCAAGCTTTGTTTGTGTTTGTGTTGAAAACCAGAAGGAATTATTCAGATTAGGTGTTGTGCATATAGGGATTCTGTGTGTGTAGGCACATGTTCCAATATTTGATGCAGTAACTTATATGCAATTTAATTCCTTAATAAGATACTTGATATTTTGAGAATAACAGTTAATTTTGAGATCCTATAAGCAGCATAATATGAAAGCAATGAAAATGGAACGATGTAATAGAACAAGAGGAGTTTGATATTGATTTTACAGCCTATTGAAAGCAAGCATCTGGCTTCTCTTACAGTTAAAATCTCTGGGTTACCTGTGTGGACTTGTGTCAGAGAAGGGACCCAATTCAGAAGACCTTAACAGGACTGTGGATCTGTTGGCAGGGCTGGGAGCAGAACGCCCTGAAACAGGTACTGCCAGGAGAGCTGGAATTCCTTCAGTAGCTGCCATTGTCTGAAATGCATGGCATAGAAATACATCAGAAATACAAATGTTTAGGTATCCCTACATATATACACACACACATTGATAGAACTTTATGTCCTGTAAGTCTTTTAATGCCTATTTAGTATTTCAAACTACCAGTGCATCTCCTTACTGTTGCAAGCATAAATGTTTCCATCGATGCTCCACTTATCAGCATTTAGGTGATTGGGCTTGAACAGCACTGGATTTAAATTAAAGTCTTAATGCTTTCAGACAAATATTTAAAATAAAATTATTGGAAAAACAAATGGAGCATCCTTGTTTGTGTGCGGATAGATAACCTGCACCTGGAGCTGCAAAATGGTATTGGTTTTTAGTTTTCTCTCCACTTTGTACTGGAGAAAAAGCAGGGAAGGGATGTGGGGAGTGCTGTTCTCAGAATGTGTTTGTAAGTAACACCTCTTGTCCTGCATTTTTCCAAAGCCAATGCATCACAGAGCCCTTACAAGAAACTCAAAGAGGCCTTATCATCTGTAGAAGCTTTTGAAAAACACTACTTAGTAAGTATGAGTCTTGGTTATTTATATTAGTTTTGTGTGTGTTTGCACTGTAGATTAAATAGGGCCAGAGTTTTCAAACCTGAGAAGATACATTGAGAACATAAATTTGTACTCCCATGTTTTGGTATCAAAGGTTATTTCTTGCACACTGAAAACAGCAAGGCTGATTTGTTTAACAGCTGGAACCCTGTAGGGGCCCCAGGTTTCAAATATTTGCATTAACCTTAATATTTACAGTTATGAGCTGGAGGTTATTATCTGTGGGTATGTATACTTAGATATTGAAAAAGCCAATGTCATGGCTGTCATGTTCTGCTATCCCAAAGTCAGAATTAACTGACTCTTACCCAGAAGAATATTGATGTGTGAATTCAGCTTCCTTTTAAATGGTTTGGGCTTGCATTTTGCAGTGAGTATTACATGATTAAAGTTATACTGTTGATTTAAAAAAAAATATATATATATATATAAACTGTGGGACATCTGTGGATAATAGGGTTGTACCTGGCATAGATTGATGCACAATGAGGATTCCAATATTGTGCATCTTTTATTTCCTGACAGCTCCCCAACTGAGGAACCATTGTAATGATTTCAAGTTTTTTTTTTATTTTGCTGGTTTTGTTTTTCAAGTAGAAGATTGTTAAATAAAACAAAATACTCTTGACTGTCACAAGAATGTGTTTGATTTTTGAGGGCTTGGTTTGACAGTTTTTGTTGGGTTTTTTGTTTGGGGTTTTTTTTTTTCCCAACCAGTTTTGCTTGGGCTTTTTTTCCTTAAATAATTTTCCTTTAAAATTTCTCATATTTGCATATGGCAAAGAAGATTTTCTGGAGAAAGCTTGAAGGAAAATTGAATACTTTTTTTGAAACATGAAAACTATGTGATACTTTAATTTTGTAAAATTTTATCAAAAGAAAAAGTCTCAAAACATTTTGTCTGAAGATACTGGGTTGCACTTTTATTTTCATTTATTTATGGGACTAGTTGTGTGGCTGGATCACACAAAATCACGAGAGTTGCCAGCTTCTCTTACCTATTCAGTTCCATCTTGCACCTGAATATCTCTGCTAAGCTCAGCAGTAACTTCCTAAATTTAAGAAACTAAGTGGGATCTGTAGTGTTTGCCAGAGGAATTGCCATTTCTCTTTGTATTTACAACTGCACTTTTATGCAATGGAAATTCAGCTATCAGATAGACTCTAAAAGATGGTTTTCTGTGTAATTGTCATGTAAATATATACATTTTATGTATGCCCATATTTAATATTGCCCTGTATTCAGTAGACAAGAATTAGTTAAAACTTACTAACACACCTAAGATAATTTATTTGCATTAAAAAAAAAAATCTTCTCAGTTTGAAGCCATTCCCCTTTATCCTGTCACCATGTGATATATTTTTTGTATTTTTATATATCTGGCCAGAGTTTATTATGGACTTTTGAAAGAATTTGAATGCTTGAACACAGTGTGTGTGTTGTAAATGCTAATTTTGTGAGAAAGGTTTGCTGCTTTTATTAAAGCTTAGGGCAAGGGGAGGAGGGTGACATTTGGACACTGTGGCTGCATTGGAGATTAAAGCTTAAGGATGAGGGATAAACTTCAATTTGGGAAGGCAAACAAAATTCCTTTAAGGCAATCTTGTGAAAATAATTATTCTGACTATAAGTTAGCATTCACAGATGTGGGATATGACCAGCTGCAGGAGCAGTGAAGGTGACCTGCTGAGTATTTTGTGCTCAGGGCAAATGTGACTCATTCTGGGCATTTTGTTGCAGTAACTTAGTCTCTTGCTATGAGTTTGTGTGAAATAACCATACAGCTGCCAAAAATACATAAAGCTCATAATGGTTTCTTTTCTTTTATACAGGATCTGTCCCATGCCACCATTGAAATGTACACAAATATTGGAAGAATTCGCTCAGCTAAGCTTGTGGGAAAGGACTTGGCAGAGTTTTATATGTAAATGACTCTTTAAAATGTCCTAAATGCATTGCCTTTGAAAAGGTTGAAAATTATTCCTGAGGAAGATATGCTGTAATTAAACAGGAATTTTAAAAAGTATTTTTTAAAATGTAAACAAACCCTATTTCAGGGGAAAAAAAAGAAAGAAAACTAGCAATCTCTCTTATCAAACCTTAATTCTCACCTCATGGTTTTGTACTTTTACCTTTAACTGTTCTGTGTTCTTTAGCTTGATCTTTTCTTCTTCTGGGGAGAAAAGGCTGGGAAAGATAACTGTAAACTTTGAAACAAGTTAGAGGCCTCCTTAGCAAGCAGGCTATAGTAAATGCAGTTGTTGCCTTAACTACATATATGAACTGCATCTATCTAAAAAAGCCAGGAAACATGTCTTTGGAGAGTAATGCATTTCATATTTGAGGTTATCATTGCAAAGTGATTGTTTCCCCTCCTGTGAAACAGTGATTTGATTCCTGATTTCCACTTTTTTTTTTTGTTCTTTTTATCCCTGCTGTTCAAATCCACTGAGAAAACCTCCTGCATTTTTCAGTGTCATTTTGTATTTCTTATTTAGAATTTGGGAGTCATAAGAGTTTTTTTTGGAAAATTATGTTGGGGCATGCTTCCCACCGATATTCACTTAAGCAGTCTGATCTCCACATTGCAACAGTTTCTCCCAAATTAACTTAAATTTTTATCAGAGGAAGTAATGTTAGGTTTAAAGACTGCCATGGAACTGCTGTGTGGTGATTAAAATTTTCATTGTAGTATTCTTCTGCTTTAAAATTTTTGAGGAAGCAAATTTTTAGTTAACTGTCAGAAGCTTTGGGTGGCTTTTGTTTCATTTGTGGGAGGTTCCTTCACCTCATTTGCTCTGACTTGGGATAGATCTGCATATGGAATAATGACATTAATTGCATTTCTACTTGCTGAAGTGAATTGCAACAAGGAAGGCCCATATGTTGATCTGTTACCAGAAAATTCAAGATCATAATTCATAGACAGCATAGATTACCATAATTCAAGATCACTGCACTTTGTCCTGCATTTACTTGCAATGTTCCTTCCCCATCAGCACTTGGAGAAAAGATGCAGAGTTTTCCTGGCTGCAAAGGTTCTTACATTGTCCTGTGCTCATTTTTTCATTTTCCAAGGAGGAAGAAAGGTCCCCAGAAGGCAGAGGTGTATCTTCAAGGAGCACTGAAAACCTACCTTGCTGAGGGCTGGGCTCTGCTGGTCACACACACGAGGAAGCAGCTGGCCGAGTGTCAGAAGCAGCTCGGCCAGATAGAAAAGTATCCTCTAAGGCAGAGCCAGGACAATGAAGACAGGAAAAATGATGCTTGGGATTATTTTTCTGACATATCTCTAACTTTTATTTAATGGTAAAGGCTGCCAGACATTCTGAGTCTGAGCTGAGACAGCTGAGTTATTTGATACCATAGAGTGTATTTTGGGGGTGGTTCTGTTGTGCTGGTTTTTTGTTGGTTCATGTGCTTTTAGAACAAGATACATTTTACATGTCAGCCTCCTTTGCAAATTTATTATTAAATAAAACAATGAAAGCTTTTCTAGATTTGAGCTGCAGTAATTACAAAATATTCTCACATCACTTTTAAGCACTCCTAAATTTTTCTGCTTCAGTGCAAATGCTCATAAGGAATCTGAGCCAGTAATATTGCATTCTTAGCTAAATATTCCAAGTGATCATTTCTATCTTCAGCACTTAAAATTTTAAAGAATGTTTTGTGACTTAGTTATGATAAGTGGTGCTGTAACAGCTGGCAGATTCTCAGCCAGGTAAATTGGTATAAAATAGAATACTCAAGATTATTTAGTGCTAAATGTTGGCCAGTCAGAGATACAAGACATTGTGTCTTTACCTTGCACACTGCATGGATTATTGTAAAATAATGAATTTTCTATGCTCGTGAATCTTTTTAGATGAGGCAAGATTGCACTGGTTAATTATGGATCATATTTTTAGGTCTGCTACAGAAATATTGAGATTCTGCAATACTCTCAGATGATGGTAAATCTTCCATTTTTTCTTTTCTAGTGGAAAAGTGCAGCGATGATAACAGGAGGTCTTGTCTCTAAAGCTCAGAAAAGCAGTACTTGAATGTCTTGTTTTCAGTCAAATTTGTAATTGTTGTGGGTTTCTGTCTCCTGTTTCCTTAACTTCAGTAGTTATCTCCAAACAAGCAGCCTTTTAGCTGGTGATAATCACTTAACAGAAGAGGAACGCAAAAGATTTTGCCAAGAAATACTCGATTTTACCAATCAGCAAGCAGAAAACCAAGGTGAGTCTGGGTCTTAAAACTTCAGCTTCTCCAATCTGGTTGTTCCCTAAAGGTAGATGGGGAGGCTTTTTCTCATTTGATTCATTATTTTGAGTATAATTTCTAAACTTGTGTTTTCCAAAACATTTATAAATCTCCTCTAATGAAGAATAGTCAAAGATGAAAGTGTAATTAACATTTTTATTTTAAAAACTACAAAGTCTTTGTTTTCCTTCACTTATGTTTCTCTGCTTTAACAGCCCATAATTTATTGTGTGGTGAGTTTTTTTCAATTCCTAACCTATCTTTGTCTCTCAGTGCTGGCATGCAAGTGGCAGCTCTGTGATGGGGCATCCTGGATTTTGATGTTAGATCTGTGCCCATCCACATGCAGTTTATTGTTTTGTCCATCCTGTTTCCTCTCTTTATTCTTCATGCTGCTTCAGTAATATCTTCTTATCAGATATTAATCACAATTCAAATTCATATGGAATACTTCCTGTAGATCTGAACACTGCTTATTTTATATGCAGAAATATTTTATATGAAGAAATACGCAGAATTTGCAATGATTTGATGTACCATAAGTAATATGTTACTTTAGACTTGATTCTTAATTAATTTTAGGTGCTGCCTTAGGGTTGTTTTTGGAATGTAGAAAAGAGAATGAAAACCCCTTGCACGGCAGAGCTGATGGCTCAAGGCAGCAGCCTGATTATTAGTTTCTTAATTTTGTACAAGCTCTGGGAAGTTGGTCACTTAATGCTACTGTGTTCTGTAGTGGTGAAATGTTCAACTTCTGATTGGACAATCTTTCTTAATTCAGTTGTTTTTAATAGCCTGGAAATGGAAATTGTAGTCTAAGTAAAACAAATCTCAGTGTTGTTTAACTCTCATGCAAGATAAAAAATCAGAAAGCAGTGATTTGTTGAGAAATAATTCATTGTTGAAAATTTGTTGATCCATTCAATTCTAGGGATTGAATTTTTAAGAGAAAAATTTTGCTCATCTCCAGCAGCACTGGAGAATAATAAAATCCCTGTTTTTATCTTTGCAGGTCAAAAGGTTATATTGCCTATGCACTCCTTTGCCCAGCTGAAAACTCTGCATTTTGACCCTCCAAATGCTGTTGTCCATGTGGGTGGAAAGTTGTCCATCGAGTTGACTTTGCTGAGCCAAATGCCCATCCCTGTCCAGGTGGACCAGGTTGCCATCCACGTTCACTTCAGCATCGAGAAGAACAGCTACAGGAAAACAGCCGAGTGGCTCACCAAGCACAAAACTTCCAACGGTGTCATCAGCTTCCCTAGTGAAATGACAGGCTTGCCTTTGTCCAGAAACAGCCTGCCAGCCCTGGAGCTGGCTGAAATGTACGAGAGGAGCCCCTCGGACAACGCGTTGAACACGGCAGGAATCATCTGCAAGAACGCGCACATGCTGCTGCGGCGCCAGGAGAGCAGCAGCTCCCTGGACGTGCCCTCAGGGCTCACTTTGGAGGATGGGGCTCACGTCCTGAAGTGCAGCAACTTGACTCTGGAACCAGGGGACAATAAAATAACCTTCAATATTCAGGTATGTTTTTGTAGCTGGGTGGTTGCAGCACTCGATTGTAGAGAAAGTAGAAATGCTGGCTGAGGAAGAGCGTTGTGCTGGTGAGTGGTGCCTATTTTGTATATACAGGTATTGATTGCTTCCTGTTACACTTGGATCATCCATTCCCCTTGCAGCTTTTTGTTGTTCTCCACCATCATTTCCCTTGAAAGGATGCTGTTGTGTTTATGCTAAAACATACAGATGACTCTTCTACTTGAAATCATTTGAGTCGGCCTTCCTAAACCTATTTTAAACATCTTGACAATTGCTGACAAAAATTGAACTGATAAATTCATATACAATATGATGTACTGCTCATGAAGTCTGCCTGTGCTTTTGAGGTTATTCAGAATAACGTCTAAAAGCTTTGATGTGAATTCTTTTTCCAGCCATTCAGTAAGTGATTGTGTGGTTAAATTTGGTTGACAGCCTTTTCTCCTCTGCAGAGGGTGGTAGAATAATTTTTCTCTTGGGGGATGTAGTAAACCTACCTGCAAGAAGTTGAGATCAGCTACAAGTATTTGAATTTAGAAGATGTTGGAATTAAAATTGTCCCCATTAGTCATCATCTAAGTTAACTAACTTATTAGTTACTGGTTATCATCTGTGGAATGGCAATGCAGTCATTTGAACTACCTACTGACCTAATTTCTGAGGTTTCTCATCCTTTCAAAGGATTGGGACAGGTTAATGGGATTTGGATCAGAGGCCTTGGTGGCTGGAAATCCCATATTCTGTAAAATGAATTCACATGTATGTAAAAGTGGATTTCAGATGAAGAGAGCTGTTAGGGACTGCACTGACCTGGCATTTGGGGTTAGTGGGATCAGGATGCAATTGGAAACAGCAGAAGAAGAGATGGATGAAAAGCTAGATAGAGCTCTGCTTTGAATTTGTCTGGTTCTGCTGTGAATCTGGTAGCCACTGGGGGATGCACAGCCTTACTTTTATAACTTTGCTATTTTCCCAACCTTCCTTTCAAGGAAAGAACTTTGCATGGGAAGACTGCTCAGTGTGAATCCCACAATACAGTTGTTTCAGGCATGATTTATCTGTCCTTAAAGGGAAAATCTGAGCATGTTATAATTTTAACAGTGTATTATGAGATAAAACAACATAAGTGTCTCTGGATTTGAGCTGCAGTATTTAAAAAATATTTACTAAAAATCCATTATCATTGTAGTAATACACTGTGTCACTTTTACTGGATTACACAGCTGGCCAGGGGATAGAAACTGCTGGCAACTTGTTTTCTGGATTTTCTTAAAGTAATGCTTAATTGCACCACTTCTGCAGGAAGAGGAAGAGGAATGACTGTGCTTCTATGACCCAGAGGGGTTTGATCATTTCTGTAGATCTTACAGTGATGATTAACCTTATCTATGCTGACAGCAATCTTCCAAATTTTTACAAGCCTTAAAAGAGATGAGAAAGCATTGTCTAAATTCTTTAGACCCATATTCCCATCTCATGCTAAGATTTAAAGTATGTGTATATTATGTATTAGTTTACTCATGCTTTTCTGGTTTTTTAGGGCTAAAATGTAGTGACTTTAATGTCAGAATGCATAATACTGAATTTCAGTCTGGATTTGCCATGTAAATAACTGCATGAGGTTTGACTGTTGAGTTGGTATAGCTTTTCTCCATAACTTGTAGACTTATTTAATTCTACCCAGCATTGTTATTTATGTATTACACTTGGAAAGTGGCACATGAATAAAAGAAAACATTTCCCATTCCCTACAGTCCCTAAGAGAAAATAGAATCAAGAATAAATATACTATAAGGTGTTACAGATTTGCTTTTGTTTTTAATCTTATTGAGAAACATCCAGAATCCCATTACTCAGGAAATGGGAAGAGTTGGAAATTAAATATGTATGTGTTACTTTATTGTAAACATTGACTCAGGTTGTGTGGTGGGGAATGTGTGAAATCAATAGCTGGAGCTGAAAGCTGTGCCTTAGATAAATGCTTTGGGATTTTATAACTGTTTTTATGAATTAGCCAAATAAGCACAGGTGTTGTTTAGGTACTTAAAAATGTTTTTTCATGTATGTTGCATTTTGGGGGGGAACCAACCAACAAATAAGGCAAAATACACCCCAAAGTAACAAACTGACAGCATAACTACTACATTAGTTATCCTGATTATTAGTATTAGCACTGGTTAATTATGATGTTTTTTCTGGAATCAGACAGTTTCTATCTTAGTGGGGCAAAAGGTGCTCCTTTGTGTAAATCTTGTCATTTACTCAGAAAACTGAGTTTTCTGAAATCTGCAATTTTAACTTACAAACCCAAAGTACCTGATAAAAATGAGATGGAAACATGCTGTTCTTTAGCAGAGGGCTTGTTCTAGGAGTATTTTCTTAACATTAGGAAAAAAATTCAAATGTTTTTCTTCCAAGGCCAAAGAACCTGGGACATACACGCTCAGGCAGCTGTGCACTTCAGTGGGAAAGGTGCAGTTTGTCCTTCTTCACATCTACCCCATCGTGCAGTACGATGTGTACTCCCAGGAGCCCCAGCTCAAAGTGGAGCCCATGACTGGTAGGTGCAGTGGCTGTGCTGAAGCTGCTTTGATGATTCCTCTTGTGCTCCTGTGGGACTAGAGAAAGTGTTTCATGGCTTCAGTATTACTCAGTTTGCCTTACTCTGCCTTGTGAGTCTGAAATACAGCCTTGCTTTTTAAATTATCCATCATCATATCCTGCCAGTGATGGCCTGTTTTGAACAACTAATTCAACTGAACAACACATAGTGTCACGTTTGAACCCTGATTCGAGCATGCATTGTCACTGAAATATCAGGTGTGATTTGAGCTGCCACACTGACTAGACGTGAATATTTACATTTGTGATTGACTGAGCTCCTTACTGGTTGTGATCACAGGATCAGTTAGGCTGGAGAAGACCTCTGGGATGGGTCCAGCCTATGGCCAAACACCACCTTGTCACCCAGACCATGGCACTGAGTGACACTTCCAGTCTTCCTTTTAAACACCTCCAGGGACAGTGACCACCTCCCTGGGCAGCCCATTCCAATGTGTATTCTCCCTTTCTGTGAAGAAATTCCTCCAAACTTAATGCTAGAGTCCCTTTGATATTTACAAGAAATAAGTAAGAAGTGGGATTCTCTACTAGAAAAAATATAACTTATCAAAAATGAATACTGAATGCATCCATTGGTTTCAGGGACAGCTGAATACTAGTTGTTGTAGTGTTTATTAGAGTGTATAAATGGAAGATAATAGTGATTTGTTTTCAGGCTACTGAGTGTGACAGCTGAGGAATTGATATGAATTTTGTGCTGGCTTTCCAGGTTGCAGTGTGTGGCTAAGGAAGGACAGGCATATTGGGCATAAATCAAATTAGGGACCCCTATGAAACTGATAGCTCTCATTCTGTGTGCACACTGGCATTCTTGCTGTGCTGATCATGTAAATACAGCACATGGGTGTGACTGGAATCACAGGTGTGAAAATACAGAGCTGTCTGCAACCTGGAGAACTTTAAAAGCTTAGTAAATTCTTTGGGGTTATTGTATTTCACTGAAATCTGTGCTAGAGAGACAGCTCATGTAAGCTATCCAAGATGCAGTGGGTTTGGGCTCTCAGGTTGAAATGTGGTTTCCCCACAAGTTGTATCTGAGCTGGGTTTAATGTGTCCCATAACACCAAAACCCCACACTTGTAAGTTACCCCACTGTGTGACCAACTGTCTGCTAACAAGGCTTAGTGCACTGTCACCACGTGCTGGAATCTGTTAACAATTCCTGCTCTGTCCTCCAGAGAGCCTTTTGGCTGGCATTCCCCAGAAGGTGAAGTTCACAGTGACCACTGGTCACTACAGCATGAAGAGCGGGGACACTCTGCAGCTGAGCAACGCCGATGCCATGCCCATCCTGTACCACCCCGAGAGCAAGGCTGTCATCTACTCCAACACCAGGGGTAAGCCAGGAACTGGAAAGGAATCATCTTTAAAAGGCCCACAAGTTCAGTCATCCTGAAGCTTAATACTTACAGCATTAAGAGCACTGACACTGCTTGTCAATAGTCATTATTAAGAACAATTTTAGGGATTTACAACTGAGTACTTCAGTCTCAAGTTTTCACCTTCAAACCAGTAGTATGAACTTTGACAAACACAATTGGACAATTTTACTTCCATTGATGAAATCCAGAAGGCATATGAAACTGCTGCACGTGTGTCCAAGGTTGCTTGAAGTGAAATGATGAGGCTTAACAAGGTGCTTTCACTTTGTAGAAACTTGAATAAGTGTTATATGATGAGCTAAAGTTGCTCTTTAGCTGGTTTGAAGTTTGTTGTTAAATTGCCCTCTCAGTTCTTTCCTGAGCATTAGGAGCCTTTTATTACATGGAATGTGGTGGTTAACTTCCTGCAGTTAAAGAAGGATAGAGCATTACTCATGGGAAGTTAAATATTTAACATGTGCAGATTATAGCTGGTTTGAAGAGGTTACTGTGGAGTTTTTTAACATGGTTTCTCATTGCTGTTTTTGGAAACATTGCTGGGAGGTGGTTATGGCACCACATATTTTTCTATTATTTGCTTTTTTTCCCATTCTACACATCTATAGAAAAGATCTCAGAGTCATCATTAAGGATTCAGTCTTCTGAGAAGATCACAAGCATCAGCTTGCCAGTGGCCCCTGCTTACCACGTGATTGAATTTGAACTAGAAGTCATGTATTTGCCATCAGCCACAGAATCTGCAGTAGAGAAGGAAAATACTACAAATAAAGAAAATCACAGAAAAAACAAAGAGAAGCAGAAACAGGACAACTGCATGGCTACTGTTGATCAAAAAGTAAGATGTAGTTTAACTTTTTTATTATGAAATGTATTTGATTGCAGGGGTAAGCACTTCACAAAATAGAAGTGGTGGTGAGGGGGAACTTGCTTGTTTAGAACTTACTTTCCTTCAAAAGGCATATATGCAAAAATCATACTGAATGTTAAAATGTAAAGAAATTGCAAATATAAGCAGAAATATACACTGTTGTTAATAAATTGTCAACTGTTCCCTTGGGTAGTAATCAAACTTTAAGTGTTTTAACACAGTTTATAAAGCATAGAGGGTGCCTGTGTCTTTGTAAAAGGTAGCATGGTGGTCTTTTAATTCCTGCTTCTGATTCATGGGAAAGATGAAGTCAAGTGTGCTACTTCAAATAAAAACAAATATACATTAAATGCATTTATAAAAATATTTTGATATATTAAATTATTATAAAGACATTAAAATAATAGATCTTACAGCAGTTTATTTTATATTGACCTTTACCAGGGGTAAAGGTGTCAGAGATGCCATTGGTGTCCTTTTTTTTTCTGCTATTCCCCTTCCTTTTTTTTATAGTCTTTAGAACTGGGTATGTTAGTTCCTAGAGAAAAAGCTGCTTTGAGATTTCATATCCCACTCACAGGCAAACAAAAACCTGTTATTTTTTCAGATTAGATTTTACATAGTGATTTTTTAAAAATGTTTATTTCTTCCCCTCCTGTATGCATTAGATATAGACACTTGATGAGAAAAATTTCACTTAAAAAGGAAAAGAAAAGCAAAATCATTGTGCCAAAGACAACTGCAAATAAGAACTGTGTTCCCTTTTTTCCTGTAGGTGACCATTGATTGTCCTTGGTCAATTTACTCCACTATTATTGCATTAACATTCTGCATACCCTTTAATGCCAAGCATTCCTTGCTGTCAGCTGGCAAACGGTAATGTACTCATTATTTATTTATTGTTTCTTCTTACAAAGTATGGAGCTGTATGAGGTTTCATAACTCATATTTATAGCAGGTTTTTTTAAATATATAAGTTGGGCTTTTACTATCTTCCCTGTGGAAGCTTGTGCATTTCCTTTCGTGTTCTTTCATGACAATAAAACAAATTCGTGGTTTTGGAAATAAGACCAGAAGATGAACCCAGTTATCCTGTTTGTGTGTAGTCTGGTTTTGTTTACTGTGAAAGAGGATGTTTTACAGCCTTGTTTTATGGACATGGACTCTTCCAGTGTAACTCCTCAGTTTTTATTGAAAAAACTGTGTCGCATTTTTCAGGAAATATGTGCAAGTCTGCGTACAGAATTTGTCAGAACTCTGTTTCCAGCTTTCAGACTACAGCCTAAAAAATTCTGCTGAGTGTACAGATTTGCAGCTGGTACCTCTCAACCCTGCATCTCAACAGGTAAAACTCACTTGCTGGTTTATTCAATTTATTCATCTTATGGTTGCAGCTTGTCATTGGGTTTTGGGAAAAAAAAAGTCAGGCAGAGACAGATTTCCAATTAAATACAGCTGTAAACCAGTTCAGTTGCAGAACTGTTTCTTACAACAGAATTATAGAATGGTTTGTGTTGGAAGGGGAAGATGAGCAAGTTTCAATCCCCTGCCCTGGACTGGGGAATGAAACACCTTCCACTAGACCAGGATGCTCAGAAGAGCCCCATCCAACCTGGCATTGAACACTTCCAGAGGTGGGATATCCACAAGTTCCCTGGGCAACCTTCAAGTTTCTTTCAGCCTTGTCTGAACATATTAAATTGTTCAGTCTTGGTGCCTAGAAAAAGTATGTAAGAACATATTAATAATTTTATTAAATATTTAAATATTTTAAAATATGAAATTGAACTTCACTGAATGTGAAGTGTTTCCTCTTGAAACATTTGATTCTGACAGTGAAATGGATCCTTTCTTTTAAAAATATGTGCATTGTGAAAAAGATTCACTGTTAGTCATTTTGTTCCATATTTCCCTAATGATTTACAGTTTGTTTCTGTAAACTGTACCAATGCCAGAACAGACAAACGCATTCATGTGTGCATTTCCTCTTCTTTCTCAGAGGAAGGAAGCAGCTAACACTCTAAACACTCTCTTTCAGGTCGTGTACAGTAAGCAATCAATATTCTTTGTATGGGAATTGAAGTGGACAAAAGAGCTTCCTCTCTCCTTGCAGTGCCTGTTTTCAGTCAGCTTTTGTCCAGCTACCTCTGAAGAACAGTCTCTTATCTTGAAGCCGTTCACTTACGAATTCCAAGTGGAAAATTTTTTTGTAAGTATTCCCTAAGTAATAGGGTAGCATATCTTAACTGAGTATTTCCTCCTTAACTGAGGTTTCCTAAGGAGTGAAAAGGGAAAAATAAGAAATATATTAGAAAAAATTGGTTTATATCATGAGGTTGATACCCACTTAGAATCATTGGGAAGTCAATTTGTGAGTGACAGAGCTGCAGCCTGATGTGATGTAGTGGAATCATATCCTTGCCACAGAAATGTGGTCAGAGCTGTAACACTTGTGCTTAATTGTGTTCCATTTTTTACTGTTTTCACCTTCCTGGGTTGGTGCCATGGAGATTGTCTGCAGCTTACTGAGCTGCTTTTTCCCTGCTGGCTTAAGATTGTGCTCTCCAAAGCAAATTGCAATTTCCAAAATATCTTTGCTATTGAAAGCATCTGAGTAGTTTTTTGCAGTGCTTGAGATGAGCTCCTCTAATGAAATATTTAGGGTTTTCTAGGCCATTATCTGAAATATTCTTCTTCCCCTTTATGGACAAACTTTTTATTCCTTTGATCAGCTAGGAAGCTCATAGACTAGGTAGAATTCCTTTAATAGGAAGTTTTATCAACATTATTTAATCTCATCTCTAAACTCAGTGTTCCCCTTTGTGATGCTTGGGTGAAAAGCAGCATCATTAGAAGACTCTTGTTTTTCAAATCCTTTTTTCTGTTTTCAGTGTTTTCTATCTGCTTGTTGCAAACTGGCATTGAGCAACATTTCAGGTGTTTGTTTGCCTACTGCCATGTAACAAGCATTTTTGGCACCTCTATCAGCATCTTTCTGGAGTTTTTAAAGACAACTACCTGTGTGAAACAGTGGGGGTTTTCTGGTAGAAATTTAATTTTTTAGGAATTAAGAATCAGTTCTTTGATGTGGGCACTGTTATTCCAGGGACTATGATAGGAGGAAGGATGAAGTAGTTCTGTATTACTCAGAATCTGAGTGATGTGTCTGTAAAGGCAGGAGCTAAGAAACTGATAAAAATTGTTTAAATAGTAAGATTGGTGTCCATTTAGGAGCATTGAAAGTCTGTGTTAAAGTACAGAAGTGAAGGAAAAAATATATTTTCACTGTTGGTATCAAAAATAGATTGAATCAAATTTGATTTGTTCTACTGGACGGTGTCCCTGCCCATGGCAGGTGGGTTGGAGCCAGATGATCTTTAAGGTCCCTACTATTGCACAGCATTCTAGGATTCCATGTTCTATGATTTTCTTAAACTGAGCAAGAAAATGAAGTGAACATTGCTTATAAGTGATTCTTGCATTAAGAAGATTTAACAGGATGTGTCTGTTATGTGTAAAGTTGGTACTGTACCCACTGTCAGTTCAATTTAAACACAAATAGAACACCCATTTTTTCCTGATAACAGCACTGTTTTCTTCCTGACAGACATTGTACCATGTGAAAACTGAAATCTTCCCACCCTTGGATGCAGAGTACTGTAAAACAGGCTCACTCTGCTCCTTAGAGGTGTCCATCACCCGGCTTGTTGAGCTCTCTGAGGTTGACAGAGATGAAGCATTAACAGAATCAGATGGATATTGCACAACAAAACTTATGTATGAAGGTAAGACTATTTTTCTTAAGCATTTTAATAAATTTTCCCCTAATTTTTTCTTGACAATAACATTTGCCAGATACTGTGGCATAAATTCCTTTATTGTGGGTACAGCTGCTTAGTACAACAGTTTTCATTTTGCAAGACTGGGAATATTTTATTTTCTCCTCATTAATCTGCCTTCCAGTGGAGTAGAAATGTTCTTCAGACTGGATGGATACATGCTTGAGGCCCAACTGTGGTCCCTTCTGTGTAGGGCTGTTTTCTTACCTTGCACAGCTCTTCACACATAAAATCTGGTGGGCTTTTAGATGTTGCTAAAATGCAGATTTTCAAAGTGCTCTAAAACTATCCTGAGGGTTCTCCATTTTTCACAGAAGAACTGTATAGTGTTTTCTCTTTATTCTTGCAGTTGTTGACAACAGTAGTAACTGGGCAGTCTGTGGAAAAAGCTCTGGAGTGATTTCTATGCCTGTAGCACCTCGAGCAACTCACAAAGTGCACATGGAAGTGATGCCACTGTTTGCTGGGCATCTGCCTTTCCCTGATGTCAGATTGTTTAAATACCTCCCTCACCATTCTGCTCACTCCATGCAGCTTGATGCTGGTAAGGCCAGTTTGACCATGTGGCTACTTACAGAAATTACTCTGCTTTTCCTGTGTTCTTGTGTAAAGAGAAAAGCAAAGCAAGAAATACACTGACAATATATGGACCAGGTACTCAAAGGTGTCTCTGCTACCTTCACTCACAGTCCTAAATTGAAACTTGATCTAATGGGAACTTTGAATTTGGGTTGCCACCTAAATTTTTGAGGAGGAATAATAAATGCATTGTTCTCTTATGTTTCCCTTAAAGATTAGTATGCAAATGAGTTCTCACTGGATTTATAATCAAGTGAAAACTGTTTGATAACCCTCTAATCCTGCAGTTCCATTTTCTCTAAATTGTGTCTTCATTAGCTTTGAGATTCTTTCCCCAGTTTTCAAGGGATTGAATGTGAAATAAAAGAACTGCTGAAAATGTGGGCCATTCAGTTAGATGCAGAGTTTAAATTACCACAGCCATGTAGAGTATTTATCTGTACTGAGTAGTTCCAGAGTGAAAATTCACTCAGAGAAGCAACATAGCTTTTGTCAGTGGAGTTGCCAGTGTGCATCCTTCTAGCTTGTGACAGATGTGAAGTCATGCTATTGAAATTTTCCTTCTAAACCAGTATAATTCACTCTATTACATTTGGTGCTGGCCAAAAGTGTGCACGGACTTTTACCTCAGCAGAGATGATCAATAACTGTGAACATGTGTTAAGCTGACTGTCAGAGCTCTGAAATGACCTTTTAGACTTAATTGGTAGAATAAAACTCTATTTTTTCCTTTTGTTTTCAAACAGATAGCTGGATTGAAAACGATAACCTGTCTGTGGACAAGAATGTGGATGAGCAGGCTGACAGCAGCAGCATCAGGAGCAGGGGGAGCCTGCATTCCACAGCCAGCGGGGAGCACAAGGGTCTGCCCATGCCCCGGCTCCAGCCCTTCTCCCCGGGCCAGGTCTTCAACAGCAGCACAGGGATGCAAATCCTGGTCATTCCCAGCAAGGACGACCACGTTCTGGAGGTCAATGTCACGTGACAGCTCGGAGTGACACAAGGAGCCCCTTAGGAACTGGATTTGAAAGCACTTTATGGGATAATGACCTGCTCAGTCCTCGTTGCATCATTAACTCCAAGGAGACCCGTGGCACCCGGCGTGCACTGGCCATGGAAGCAGCAGACAATTGTATCAATTTAAATGTACAGTGAGGCTTGTGTCAGCTAGTTTATATTGCCACTTTAGTATGTTTTGTGTCAGCTATTGGGTTTTCTTCCTGCAGTCACATCCCTGCATCACAACAACCAACACAGGGCAACAAAAAGCAAAAAATCCAAATCTTTGGACCACTTCTTTATTTTTGTTGGGCAGCTGAGAGATTTGTTTCATGCTTCCTACATATTTTAGAATGTAGAGTTGGATGATGTAATTATCCAAATCTTGAATTTTTATGTAATAATTTACAGGCTTTTCCACACATGTGCCAGAAACATAACAAGAGCATACAACAACACATTCACTGGTGTAACAGTTGCTTTTCTGGTTTGCTTTTATTTTGTTTGTTTGATCATTGTTAATTCCTGCCATTGCAATTTTATATTAAACTTCCATCATTTGCATACTTAGATGCATGGAAGAGCTACTGCTATAAACAATCTTAACTGAACAAAATTCCTTAATTTTCTGAGGCTTTCTCCTTCACAGAGTAGACACTGTGATGTCACATATTATATGATTTTTTTTTTTTTTTGGGGGTGGGCTTTGGGTTATCCTCTTGCATATTTCTTACCAAAGAAAGATATTGATAGAAGTTAATAATAAATTATTTGGCTTATTGAGTTCCCAGATTAATTTCTTTTATTACCATTTCCAAGTGGCTTTGTTTGCTGCCCCAATTTTTAAGTTGGGGCAAAAATTTCAGTATGATGTGATACTTGAACAGTCAACCTTTCATCATAAAGGCTAAGTGTAATTATTACTGATTAGAGGCCAGACTTGTGCATTCATGATGAAAGAAGGAGGTTGGTTTGATACAGGAAAGCTTGCAGATGTAGAATAATCGTGAAGCAAAGTTAAAACATGTAACTTAAAGAATTTCATTATTTATATCTGAAATGTAAATACAAAAAATGTAAAAAAAAAAAAGTGTAATTTTTGTGAATGTTGCAAATTCACCTGTGACTGGAAAAATTACAACTTCTTCTGATGTCCTGCTTCTGATATTGAAACTTGTGCATTTAATGTGAGAATGACCTTTTCTACTTGCAGATCTATAATGGTGCGTTGTCAACAGACTCCACAGAGGAAACAGTCCCATGTCAAACACTTGTCAGCAAAACTGAAGTGAGGATCTGCTCATTAGACAAACTCATTGTTATTATTTTCTTTTCTTCTGCTAAATTACAAAGGGGAAATGAAAAACAAACCCTCTTTTCAAAAGGAACCACAAATAAGTTGAATAGGCACCCTGCACTGGTCTAAACATTTTACTTTAATTTTATTTTTTATTTAAAAATTCTAATTAGATGTATAAAGTAGACCTGCTAGCTGAAAATGTTCTTATTATGCATCTTCTTTCTGTGAAGGAATGCCCTTTCTCTGTGGGAATCATACCATTTTATTCTGGATAAAACCCAAAGCATCATTTAGTGCGAATGACTGCTGGGATTCTCTGACTGGAAAAGGTAACAAGTTAGTGACTTTGACACTGCAGGTATTATTAATTCCATTTTCATGGTTTGCTATTAAATCATTTTTCACATTGTTCTGTAAGATACTGTTAGATTAAACACATTGTACTAAGATTGTTTAATGAAATTGTAAGCGTTACAGTTCTAAATATACATGTTTTAAAAAGAAATCACCTTCTCTGCTCTGTGAGTTTTGTTTGGTCTGGAGGAGTGATTGCTTCATCTGTTTTAACCAAAGCTGCTTTTGGCTGCAAAAATCAGATTTGTTACCTGGTGTGCAATTACACACTCGAGGGAGACATTGATTATTTATTTATTTCAGAGTTGCAGCCTCTGGAGCCTCCACAGTATTCCACAAATCCAGCACACCCCTCCAGACTTTTCATGCTGTTATTTATACACAGAAATTCAGTGTTGGCAACCTCCCAGGTACAGCCCCTCTATTATGAATGGTTAATAATTTCCACACAAATTGTGTAATCCCAGCTGATTTCTATGCATCCTCCAGGGAAGGGTCTTCACCTGGGCAGGGTCTTTTTGCCCTGTAGGTCTGACTATTAGTATTATAATAATAAGTTGGTTACAATAATTATTATATTATTAATAATAATATAATTATGCATTAATATTACTATTATATAATCAGTTATAGGATACCTGGACTTGAGTCTTTTGCCAAGTTATCAACATATAAGACATACATTCATATTTTGATTTACTGCATCCTTAAAGCTGATTAGTTATAATGAGCTTATTAGCTCATTATAATGATGTCCATAACTAAGGGACGCTGCTCTCTGTACCACCAATTAATTCTCCTTCTTTGCTGATTAGGCTTGGAAATATACAAAGATCAACCATCAAAAAAGATCCTGACTTAAGTTAATTTTGACATATTCCACATTTTGCAACACTAACACCTGTGAGTGATTATCCAAGGGCAAGGCTGAAGGAGCACAGACAGTAAGGATTTAATGGATTGCTAAAGCTCAAACACCAATAACCATTCAAATGGGAAATACCAAGGTAGGGCAGCATCTTTCTGGTGCCAGTTTTACTGTCAGGTCCATGATGGCCACATAACTCCCAGTGTGGGTGCAGAAGTGGGGTCATGGAGCAGGCAAGACCAAGAGAGGGGGATTGAGACCACCAAGGACCCCAAAGCAGCCCATGACACCTTCTGGAACTCTCCCTCAGCAGGTGCTGCATGCCCCAGTCTGTGTCAGACATGAAGAATTCCCTTCCTGGGGAGGGGTCTGGGTGTTGCAATGCTAATCTGGCTGTACATAACCCGAGGAACTTTTTGTTTTGTGGGCCAAAGGATCGAGACTGTGATCATCTCTCTGACCAAGGGACACTGAAATGCCAACACTCAAGTCTCATCACTAGATCCATGGGTGCTGTTATGTCTCCACTATCTACTCTTTACCCATTCCTTCCCTTTTTTCCTTTTCCTTATGTATTTTCTTTGTGATATTTTTACACTTTTATTGAAAAGAATCAAACTGGCCACCAACATCCTTTCCACTGCAATAAAACTGCTTTAAAATAAAGCTCTCACATCTATACACCGGGCATTCAGTGTTGTTGCACTCTAATTTCAGAATCTCAGAACAGTCAGGATTGCAGTGACCTCTGGAGATCACCCAGTCCAACTGCTGCCAAGGCAGGGTCACCCAGAGCAGTGACAGGGAGCACATCCAGGTGGCTCTGGAATGTCTCCAGAGAGGGAACTCTGTCCTCCCTGGGCAGCTGTTCCAGGGCTCTGCCACCCTGAACATAAACAAACTCTTCCTCATGTTGAGTTGAAACTCCTTGTGTTTTATTTTACAGCCGCTGCTCCTCATTCTGATGCTGGCCACCACTGAAAAAGAGCTTGGCACCATCCTCCGACACCCACCAGGGATATATTTATATCGATTGATGAGATCTCACAGCCCTCTGTTCTCCAGAATAAACAGGTCCAGCTCTCACAGTCACTCCAAGGCATTTATAATAAAAAGTATAAATACCGTAATATATTTACTAAAGAGAACCAGAGCTCCCCCGGCTCGTGGCGGGGGCTGGGGAGGGCCCGGAGCGGCTGAGGGGGCAGCAGGCCCGTGCCTGGGGAAGGGCACACAGGGCAGTGCCACAGCCCATCCCTTTCCCTTTCTCCTCCCTGTCCCTCCCACTCTCCTCCCAGTCCCTCCCTCTCTGCTCCCTTCCTTCCCTTCCCCTGTTCCCGCCCCTGGGTGCCGCAGTTCCGCGGCTGCCCTCCCCACGTGTGGCCGCCATGCGCTTCGCGTACCGGGTGAGCGCGGGCCGGGGGGCAGCCCCCGATCCCCAGCACCATCTCCCCATCACCTTCCCCCGATCCCCATCTCCGCAGCCGCTCTAACCCTGCCCTTTCCTGCCCCCGCAGTTCTCCGGCCTGCTGGGCACCGTGTACCGCCGCGGCAACCTCAGCTTCACCCGCGATGGCAACTCCCTGCTCAGCCCCGTCGGCAACAGGATCTCCCTCTTCGACCTCAAGAAGTGAGAGCGGCGAGGGGCGGGGAGGGCCTGGCGCTGCCAGCGCGGGGGTTTCGGGGGGAATAAAGCTCTGAGGGCGTTTTGGAGCCCGACCCGTGGGGTTATCCAGGATGCTCGGCCTGCCAAAATATCCCGGAAAGCGTTTGCTTTAGCGTGAAAAGGTAGAAGCCTGTCTAGTGGAATACCTGTCAAGGTGTTGGGCGCGTACACTCGTGTGGAGAATAGCAGAGGAATTATGTAAAGGTGTATTTCAGAGAGAAAAAGAAAAGGGAAGAAATAGACTTGTGTTTGATTTAGTTGTATGGTTTCTTTGTGTGCTTCTGCCTTGCATGTAACAAAAATTAGAGCATCATCAACCTTTCCTGTGTGCCAGAGTTGTGATCAGTGCTCTCTGTGCCTGCGTTCCAGTCAGGAGCCCGGAATTAGAATTCTGTTATGCAGAATTACAGACCATCCTGGAGCCTGGAATTATAATTTTGTGATGCAGAATTACAGACCATCCTGGAGCCTGGAATTATAATTCTGTTACGCAGAATTACAGACCATCCTGGAGCCTGGAATTATAATTCTGTGATGCAGAATTACAGACCATCCTGGAGCCTGGAATTATAATTCTGTTATGTAGGATTACAGACCATCCTGGCCTGGAAGGATCATCGAGTCCAGCTCCTGGCCCTGCTCAGAACAACCCACCTAGCTGATGTTCAGGGGATTGTGACAGCTGAACAAAGTTGTCAGGGTTTTACAGTAAATTTTGTCTAGGCTTAACAAAGGTATATTTCACTGACACTGATGTTCTTCCTGCATCCCTGTCCTCATTTTACTGTTCTGTGTTTTTGTTGCAGTAACAAGTGTGAGACGTTGCCCTTGGCTACACGGCTCAATATTGTGTGCGTGGGGCTCTCTCCAGATGGAAGCCTTGCCATTCTAATTGATGAAGGTACTTGCACAAAGAGACATCTGTTTTTTAAAAGAATTCGGTAAAAATGCAGCCTTGAGGGGAGGAAATCTGTTAGGTGTTCAACCTTAACACAAAATTAAAAGTCATATGCTTTAGAAATTGCATTATAATTTTGGGTAAGGTATCTTTATTTACAGAACTTGTTTACAGAATTTGGAGAGTGTCTCATAATTTGGACTGTATTTTTTAATTTTAATAATATTAAGCACACTGTCTTGAAATGCTTTTCCCCCTCCTCTTCAAGAAAAGAATGTTTTCTGGGGTTATGATTTTTTTGGTACTCAATTATTCTTGGTACTCAATGATCCTTTCCTTCTGCCCTTACAGAGGGAGCTGCCTTGCTTGTGAGTTTGATTGGGAAATGTGTGATACATCAGTTTTATTTTCACAAGCCAGTTCACAGTGTCAGCTTTTCCCCTGATGGCAAGTAAGTAAGAAGTGCATGCTTTAGAACAGAACAGCAGGAATTTCCCGATAAACTAGTTGTGATTATGAAGACATCCTAACCAATCTGGAAATATTTCCTATTCATGAGTGAGGGGAGATTTTGAGCTGATCAGGGTCACTTTGTAAAATTGAGAGGGGAAGAAAAGAAGAAAAGCAAAGCCTTGAAAATAGAATATCCTGGTTTGAGTGTTTGAACTTTTCCTTCTGTTTTGGGGCTTTGAGAATAAGAATTTCAGTATTCAACTTCAGTAATTTTTACTGAAGGTTTTTTCTTTTATAATGTTTAAGTTGGGGGATAGTATCAATCTGCAAATACTTTGTTTTTCCTTCAAAAGCAATTCATTTTTATTGTTTCAGTAGTGCAGGAACCTCTTTATTATTATATTGTTTCATTGTATTGCAGTCTGTACTGAACAGTTGTTTGCTCTATCAGCTTTGTGTGCAGTTATGTCTTTTTCCCCCCCATTATGCCAGGAAATTTGTGGTTACAAAAGACAATCTTGCTTACCTGTACCATGCTCCTGGGAAGAAAAGAGAATTTAATGCATTTGTTCTGGACAAAACCTACTATGGCCCATATGACGAAACAACTTGTATTGACTGGACTGATGATTCCAAGTGAGTTGTTAAACTGAAGCACTGTTTACCTGCACATGTTGATATTTAAATGCACATTGCATTTCCTCTGAAGTATTGTACTAGCTTTAAAAATTGTGTCTTTAATTAAAAAATACAATTAGGCAGACCAGAAAGTATAAGAAATGGGAATCAAATTACTTATTTAAGTATTCTTACTTGAAAATGCATAGTAATTCATAAAAGGAACATATCTTAGGAATGTGAGCAGGGTTGACCTTCTGAATGTGTTTTAGCCCCTTCTACCTCTGCTATGGTCAGCAATCACAGTTTACAACACTTGTTTGTAAAATCAAAGTGGTGACTGCTGGATTTGAGCTCAGAACATTCTCCACCCAGGGAAGAGTTTTGCAGTCCAGTGTTCTAATTTTCTTTTCTATTTTTCTTTTGCAGGTGCTTTGCAGTGGGGAGCAAGGACATGTCTACGTGGGTGTTTGGAGCAGAGCGATGGGCTAACTTGATCTACTACTCTCTTGGAGGCCATAAGGATGTCATAGTTGCCTGCTTTTTTGAAGAGAACAGCCTAGATGTATGTATAATCACACAACACACTTGAATTGTAATATTGAAATAGTGGAAACAGAACCTTATCTGTAAGTGACTATTTTGACAATATCCAGAATTTAGAAAATACAGAAATGTCTCTTGATTGCTCTGCCATAATTACATGTTTAAATTTGCTCACCCAAAACATTTTAGCTTTAAATATGAAAAAATGATTTAGTTTAGCTGTGATGCTGACTGGTTATCAAGTTGCTTTTGGTCCTTGCAAAATTTTTCTGGGGGCAGGCAAATAATTCACCAGTTCTCAGGACAAGTCAAACTCCCAGTTCAAAGCACCTTGGATTCTATCCTGAGAATAGAATGCACACTTGCTAACCCTTCTGCAAGTCCATATTCATATTTTTGCAGAGCACAGAGCATGGATATTGGACAATAATAATTTGTGTGTTTGTATTCTAGCTGTACACAATTAGCCAGGATGCAGCTCTGTGTGTGTGGCAGTGTGACACTGAGCTGGATGGTTTGAAGCCCATGCCCCCTAAAGATGCAGCAAAGGAAAAGAAGGCAGCAGAAGATGATGAAGAGCTGCTTGAAGAGCCCAAGGGTGAAGAAATTCATGGGAAAGCTGATCCAAGTGAAGAAGAGACTAGAAATAAAGTTAAATATTCACGTGTTGCAAAGTAAGTGGTTTTCAGTTATCAAAAATGAAAGTAGCAATGGGGATTTATTGTACTGGGTTTTTTTTCATCTGTTCTAACTTATTCAAAGCAGTATAAAACTGTCCAGGATTTAGAAATTTAACTGTCTAGAATTTAAAATTTAGAAATTTACTGCAGATACCATTTTAAGTAGTTCTGGTAGAACTGTCTTACCTTGATTATATGATGGGCACTACCTTTTACCTTCAGAATAACAAGTGTAATTTAGCAGTATAAGAAATACTGACTCATGGTGTCCTGTTGTTTGGAACTCAGAAATTGTAAATGGGATCTTTACTACAGATTTTTTACTACTTTACTACAGTACCCTCTCTAAGTCTTGAGGCTTTGGTTTCTTGCCAGAAAGGCTTGGTTGACTTCAGGAGATGACATAAAGGTGGCTCATCAGCCTTCTTGGTGAGCTGCTTGGAGATGCAACTCTGACAACATCCTGTTCTTCAACATTCACCTTTTTTCTTTTTTCTTGGGTGCCAGGTATTTTTTCAATAAAGAGGGAGATTTTAATAACCTGACAGCTGCAGCCTATCACAAGAAAACACATCTTTTAGTCACTGGTTTTGCCTCTGGAGTCTTTCACCTCCATGAGCTTCCAGATTTCAATCTGATCCACTCCTTGAGGTGAGCCATGGGATTATCACTATCTTTGGTTTGGTTTTTGTGGGGGAAGGGAATAGGTTTTTTTGCAGGGGTTTCGTGTTTGTTTGATTGGGTACATATCATGTTAAGCAGTGAAGGATGAATAAAAAAGAGCACAAAAATCTTAAAACATGACTGTCTATTTAATACTGTAATTTCTGGAAAGGCAAAACCATAAATTTATGTAATAAATACCATATAATTCCACTCCTCATTCTGGAAAAGTGAGGTCTGAATAAGGAAACTACTCAGGAGTTCCTGGTCGTTGGCTAGACTTCTTTAACTTTGTCCATTTTAATATTTTCAGTTTCTTTGTAGAAAATATTAGCTGGAAAGTTCTGCATATGTAAAATTATCTGTAAATTGTATCTAAGTTGAGAAATCATATCAGATTCTTTT
Organism: Molothrus aeneus; assembly: GCF_037042795.1. NCBI lineage: Eukaryota > Metazoa > Chordata > Aves > Passeriformes > Icteridae > Molothrus > Molothrus aeneus. The sequence continues at coordinate 111,339,494 of NC_089647.1, read as the reverse complement.
CCATAACTGTAAACAATTTCCATGTACAAAAAAGCCCCTATTTTATTTTCTTAAACTTGGGGAGTTTTATTGTGTTGGCAAGTACATTTTTGGGATGCAGATACTCTGCCTTCATTCTGGAAATGTTTGATGGTTTGGAGTGAACAAAGGAATGAACTTTGTGGTTTTTGATGTTACAGTGGTACAGAAGTTCAGTAAAACAATCAAACAACTTGCTTGAAGAGCTTTAATAAATATTAGACTTGAAGTTTTATCACACAAATTTATTTATTGGTTACTTCTCTTACTTCAGTATTTCAGACCAAAGGATAGCTTCTATTTCTATCAACTGCACTGGTGACTGGATTGCCTTTGGATGTTCAGGTTTGTCAGGTTTTTTTTGTGTGTATTCATGGGAAAAATAAGAAATGTGGTGGGCATAAGGCCCAAATTCCTCTTGCTAGTTTTGACTCCAAATGTTAAATAATTGATAGTCTCATATCTGTGCTGTCTAGGTATAGTAAAACAAATACCACTAATGAGTCTCTCAGAGAATTCTGATGATTCAGGGAAGTATTTTGCTTCTAACAAAGCGGGAAAAATTTCTTTTGCAGGAAAAAATACATATTTTATTTAGGAAAGCTTCTAGCAGAGTTAGGGAGACCCCAGATCCCCTCTAGTTAATTTCTGCTTTCATTCTGGGCTGTTTTTTCTTTGCAAAATGTTGCCCATGGCATTTTACAAACCTGCCTGGATGTTCCCAGCATTCCCACCCTGTCCATAACGGTTTGCATGAAACCCAAAATTTTACTCTTATATGCAGCCCTACTTTTCTTTCCAGCTCTTTTATCAACTGGTTGATAGCATTGCTCTTGTACTATTGAAAACATTATTCCAGGTAACAGCTCATGGAGGAAATTTTTGGGGAAGTTTCCCTGAAGTTATAAAAGGAAAAAGCTCCTATTAGGACTGAAAGATGCAGAATTCTACCTGTCTGCATTAACCTTTGGGTTTGTTTGGGGGTTTTTTTTTGACATTGCTTGCCACTGTGTGTTTTGTGGCCTGCATTTGCAGGGTCATTGTGTTCATGGCTGTGGTTAATCCTGCTGTGCTTACAGGTCTGGGTCAGCTCCTGGTGTGGGAGTGGCAGAGCGAGTCCTATGTGCTGAAGCAGCAGGGCCATTTCAACAGCATGGTTTCCTTGGCATATTCTCCAGATGGACAGTACATAGTAACTGGAGGGGAGGATGGCAAAGTAAGTGAGACAATATTGCTGGAATGTGAACTTGTAATAATGTACTAAGCAGCTTGACTTTGCATTTTATGTAGAAAGCTCTGTTACTGTAATTGGTACATATTTTTCTTACTATAAAGTCATAATTTTTTATCCTCTCTTTCCTTAAATGTTTTGATTTTTCTTTCTAGAGTATATATATTTTGCTTTGTTACTACCTGTGGCTGTAAATTGCATCACTTATGCTTTCTAGCAGGTGATTTTTTAATTATTACAGATCCAGTCACCATAAATGCAAAAGTAACAAATTCATCAATGTTATTTATGGTCCCATGATATCTTGGGATGAATGAACTTCAGCCACCCAACTTCTTACCCTTTAAATAATTGTTTTTTGATATGAAATTGATTTCAAATTATTTATGCCAGTGCAATTTTTTTGTTTAAATGTACCATTCCAGAAGCTTGTCATTTAAGAGAAAAATTAACTTCTCATGGATGACTTGCATTGAAATGATAGGCTGTGTGTACAGGTACTTTTATTTTCAAAGGTGTTTTGCCACGATGTCTTGGCACATAAATGGGACAATAGTAGTAGCTGATGTCCTGTCAAAACTTCTAAATGGCAGAAAAAGATCTGTCACTTTCTGCCATTCAGGATGAAAACTGGCCAAAACCAAGAAGTGTCAAACTGCAGAAGGCTAAATGCATACAATTTTTGTTCAGGAAAAAACCCTGAAACAACTGGAATATCATCTCAATTGTAACTTTTGTAATGGCTTTAGAGTTGGTTTTGAATTTGACACCTGTTTTATTTGACAGTATAAGCTTGGAAGCTCAAGATGCTCACCAAGTGTTACTTTCCTTTATTAACTTTGTTTGTGTCTGTCTCTGCTTAGATTTTCAGTTGCAAATGTGTCTTAAGAGGTATAATGATAATCTCTGGCCTCTTGAGTGCTATTACTGAAAGTCTTTTATGCTGTTGCAGAGTTCTATAATTAGGTTTTCTCTACTCTGCTGCTGCCTTACTCTGATTTTCTCTTTTTTCTGATGATAGTGATTCTAAGAAGTCTTTTCTTGTCTGTCCTGCAGGTGAAAGTGTGGAACACTTCAAGCAGCTTTTGTTTTGTCACCTTTACAGAACACAACAGTGGTGTAACTGCTGTAACTTTCACTTCCACTGGCTATGTTGTCCTGAGTGCTTCCCTGGATGGAACAGTGCGTGCCTTTGATCTGCACAGGTAGCTCTTTGCATGAAAGCTTTCCTGTCTCATTTAGTCCTCAGCTTTCACACTCCCCCCAAAATACAGCAAATTACTGATTGTTTGTTTGAAGTCTCATAAAGGTGAGCAGCACTGCCTTACTGGTTTTTGGTTCAGCCTTTGATTTAAATTGAGATAGTTATTAGGAATGCTCTTATTCTGTCCACTTTCTGTGAAGAAAATTCTGGAAGAACTTTCCTCAGAGAAGCTGGAAATCCAAGAAAATCATTGTCTGGCTTTACTCAAATGGGGAGAAGGCACTTTGCATAATATAATACAGCTGTGCACAGAACTGGGTGTGTAAACAAGCCCATGTTTCTGAAAAATTGACACATGCTATTTAATAGAAGAGAGCTCCTCAGAGTATTTTTGTCTCCTATTTCTGCAGAGTTTTTCATGCTTCTTTTGGATCTTGCAGTCATGCTGAGGCAACATATCTTAATTTTATAAAAAAAATATTTTTTCTGTACATAGCTTAGAAGTCTTTACAAAACAAATGAACTCCTTTTATAAATAAACTTGTTAAACACACATTTAAATAAATCTACGTGAAATGTTCTCATAATTTCTTTTCACCTCCTCCACAGGTACCGGAATTTCCGTACCTTTACCTCTCCACGACCAAGTCAGTTCTCTTGTTTAGCTGTGGACTCCAGTGGTGAGATTGTGGCAGCTGGTTCCCAGGATTCCTTTGAAATATTCATCTGGTCAATGCAGAGTGGGAGGCTGCTGGATGTAAGGACCCAGAGTGCTGGGAGGGCTTGAATTTAACCTTGTGTGGAGTGTGGTGATACTCAGCAACTTTGGGATTAGTCAGGGGAGTTTCAATGCAACATGAAGTGTTTTGTTATATTTATGTTCAAACACTGGAGCTACACTATGTTGCTCTCAGCATTTTTTTTTATTTATTGCATGGAGCTCACCCTGAATTTGTGTGGGAAATAGTTAAAATTTTTGAGTAATGAGCTCTTTCTATTCATGAAGTAACACCAGTGGTGGTGAGCTAACACATGGGCATGAAAGTCTTTCCCTCCTTATTCAGAGATGTTCTTTGCCACATATTTTCTACAGGTAATGAAGAAATCGTAGTTGCTCAGTTAAGACTGATACAGATTTCATGAAGGGTTTTGCTGGAGCAGGGCAGGGCCATAATTGTTCAATTATTGTTTCAATTCTTAAGCATTCCTTTGCATCTTGTACAAGTAGAAGAGTGTGTGATTCACATATTTAATTTGGCACAGCCATGGAATACAGATCACTTCAGTAACTTGGGATATACTTGACTGGATCTCCAGAGTTTTGAGTTTAGTTTCTTTCCTAGATATTTTTTGGAGGAGTAGGAACCTTCCATGAAATGAAAATCTCTGTCACTCTTATTCTCAGTTTTTTATTTTTGTTTTTATTCTGAAGTGTTATCAGCTGCAGGAGGTACTGAATTCTTAGAGCAATGACTTGGTTTTTCACAATTGGTCTGATTGTTTTGAAAGGAGGGAGGAAATTGGCACAATGCATCCCTAAAGTGTGTGCATAGGAGTGGTTGTAGATGCCTATATAGTGGTAGCACTACAGGGAATTTTTTAAAAACTTGTGAAAATAAAAAGTTGAGAATCACTGGTGTGTATCATGCCCTGTGTCCAAAAGTGATCTCAAATGTGTGTGGACAAGTCAGGTGTGGTTTATTGGCTGTATCTGGAGTTTACTGAATGCAGACTACACAGATTTCAGTTTCTTACACCTAATTCCAGGTTATTTTTTTCTTCTCTTTTTAGGTCTTAGCAGGTCATGAGGGTCCCATCAGCAGCTTGTCCTTTAATCCAATGAAGTGTGTTCTAGCCAGTGCCTCTTGGGATAAGACTGTAAAATTATGGGATATGTTGGACAGCTGGAGAACTAAGGAGACATTCATAATAAACTCAGATGGTAATTCTTGTTTCATTTCTCGTCTTTTATCAAATATAAAGATACTGTGTAAAATATGTTAATAACAACAGAACATGTCAAATACAGAGACACTCACTCATGGAAATGGAAAAGTTCAGATACTTCACTCTTGTGCTTGGTTAATAATGCAATAAATACTTTAATTCTTGCTTAGCGTTATAATTAGTGTTATAATTAACAACATACAATTGTATGTTGTCCACAGGAAAAAGTACAGTCATACTTTTTGCTCTTTTACTCTTAAATTTTTTCTAATAGCTGAGATAAGATCCTAGAAAAATTAAGGGTCTTTTCTTAGAAAAGCATATGAGTGCATTTTTAACTGTTTTGAAAATTCTTTGCAGTTCTTGTTGTTGCCTTCCGTCCCGATGGCAAAGAGCTGGCGGTTGCTGCTTTGAATGGCCAGATAACATTTTGGGATCATGACAGTGCAGTGCAGACTGGCTCCATTGAGGGCAGGCACGATCTGCAGATGGGGAGGAAGGAGCTGGATAAAATAACTGCCAAGCAGGCAGCCAAGGGCAAGTACGTCCAGGGGGCTGCAGTGACAAGAGGGTGCCACACTGGGTCACTTTGGAGTTGTTTTTCCATTTGTTTTCTACATGAAGATTGCAGAGTGCATCTGCTGTTCAGATATTTCTGATTCTGAATGTTAAAAGCCTGCCTGACATGTAGATGCCTCCCTTTTGTAGTTGGCTGTGTTCTCTCACTGGTCAGCACCATTCTGAGCATGTGTTTTTTCTCATCTATTTGGGACTTGGGTTGCCCACATAATATTAAGCTTCTCAGGCCAAGGTGTTAATTTGCTGTGGGTTAGGTTTTTTAGTAGATATCTTTCTACACAAATACTAGTGTACAACCATTAGTATGTAGAAACTATTAGATTTTTGAAAGAAGGTAATTAAAGTATGGGGTTTATTACCTGTTGCTATGCATGTGAAGTAATGTTTAAAAGCAAGTTGAATTTGTGTGCTATCAAAAAGTATCTTAGAGAAATGTTTTATTCTTCTCTTTTCCCCTTTTTTTTTTCCATATTGCTTCCAATAAAAAAAAAAAGGGGGAAACAATAAGTTTTTGGAAAAAAGCTTTGGAAAAAAGCAGTATTTTTTGCTGGTGAGCTCTCAACCATGTCTTTCAAACATGCCATGGCATTGGTTTTTCTGTAGCTTTTCTGGTTTTTTGTCATGCATGATATAGTTGAGAGCTCATTGACTGAGCTGTGACTCAGATTCAGAAGTATGGAAGTATTTCATGAAGCTGTTGAAGTTCTTGAAATTGTCTCTGATTCATGTAAAGCACCAAATGCTTTGTAGTAAATGTGTGTGTGAAGTACATACAGTGTGAATGAAGATCTCCATTTTTACCATGTAGTGGTTATTTTCTGAGTCTTTACATTCTACTCATATCTTTTAGCTCAGATGTGGCAGTGAAATTTAACTGCTTTCTCTTTTTCTTTACCAGATCTTTTACAACTCTGTGCTATTCAGCAGATGGTCAATCTATTCTGGCAGGTGGATTGTCAAAATTTGTCTGTATATATAATGTCAAGGAACAGATTCTTATGAAAAAATTTGAAATTTCATGCAACCATTCTTTAGATGCAATGGAGGTATGTGAGCACAGGAGTCTTTTTTAAATTTCCTCACCCCCACAAGACTTTGGTTTTGATATAGCATCTCATTAAGACTGATTCATGAATGTTTCTTAAAGAATGGGTTTATTTTTGTGCAGAAGAGGTGGAAGGATATATTCCTCTTGGAACAGAATGAATTCCTGAAACTCTTCCCAGATTTGTACTGTGCTTGTGTTGAATGGGCAGAACTCTCAAGCATACTAAGTTAGTTGGCACTAGACTTAAAGTGGAAGTGAAAATTTAAATTACCAACCTTTTGTACTAAGCTAACTCCCCAGGTGTCAGTTTGTGTTAGCAAAGAAATGAAGGATTATTTTTGTGGATACAGAACAACATCGCTGACCTTTATAAACTCTGTTTCTGAATATTGCCAAATACCGAATTAAATTCCTTTAAAAGTAAAGTGAATTATGAAAAATATCAGAAGGGGAAAAAATTCCAGTAACCCTTTTCACCATCCCCTTACCAGGAAGGATGATTATTGTTCATTTCAGGCTCTATCTGACTGTGGTTCCAGGTATCCTTTTTTTTACATAGACCACTGCTATGTACTTCCAAGTATCATAGCAGTGGTCTGTGAGCTGGTGTAGCTCAACGTCTGCCTTGAAAGAAAGTGAACAAGCTGAAACAGAATCCTGGAGGGGATGGGTATTTAGAAAGGGGGACCAGAGAGGTCCCTAAAATCTCACTTACATTGTGAAGTCCCTAAAATCTCATTTGCAGTGTTTTGGCCACACAACCCTTGCATTAGCACGGTGCAGTTATGGAACCTGCAGGACAGAAGGAGTAGGGCTGCAGCTGAGGAAGCAAACAGTCCATCTCTGGAGTATATATCAAACCTATAATAATGTGAAAGCACAGTCCAAACTGAGCTCTGCTGTTTGAGAAGACATTCAGTGCAGTGAATGGAACTTGCATGTCTTTCCAGGAGTACTTAGATCGGAGAAAAATGACTGAATTTGGCAGCATGGCTCTGATCGATGAAGGTGGTGGAGGTGACGAAGGTGTTGCCATCCCTCTTCCTGGAGTAAAAAGAGGTATGGCTTTGGCTTTGCTCTCTTTGTTTCTACTTTTTTGTGCATCAGAACCTTTGACACAGGTAAGAAGGGTTTGACTTGTTTAGCTCAGTTTTAACATCAGGAAATTTGGTCCCACCACCTAAGCTGTGATCTCTTGGACATGAACTGTGCCTTCCTTACCCAGTCTTTAATTCTGCCAGGTTTTACCATGCTGCACATTATTTAATGGTAACATCATAGTCAGAGTTGATAACTAGACTGTGAACTTGTGGTGAATCTGTTAAATCACTTCCAGATTTCTCTTTTAGGTGACATGAGCTATCGACACTTTAAACCAGAAATAAGGGTGACTTGTGTGCGATTCTGTCCTACAGGTTAGTATCAACAGTTAATTTAGGATTTTTTTAATTCCATATAAAACATGTGAAAGAATAGGGTACTGGAGGATTATCATCACTCTTCTGTTTCCATTCTAGAACACATCTCTTTGTTGTTAAATATTGTTATTTCTCTTTTAGGACGAAGCTGGGCAGCCACCACCACAGAGGGCCTCCTGCTCTATTCACTGGACTCTGGGCTAATGTTTGATCCTTTTGAGCTGGATATTGATGTCACACCCAGCAATATCCGCAAAACACTGAGTCAGAAGGAATACACTATGGCCATTGTCATGGCCTTCAAGCTGAATGAAAAGAAATTAATTCAGGAGGTGATAGAGGCTGTCCCTAGCAGTGAAGGTGAGTGGATCTGCCATGAAACTGGGCTGAGCTAGCTGTAAACAGACATGTGTGAGCCAAGATAAGTTGAGGTGTAAAGGCAGATTTCTTAGTGTTAATTTATGTTTTAATTTTGCCCATCTACTTCATGCTCATTTAGTGACTTCTCAGCATGGAATTTGATCAGGCCTAGAGGTGCAGGCAGGGTTTTTGGATTTCAGTTGGTGTTGGAGGGGCACATCGAGTTTAACCTTGTTAGCACTGTGCCTGTGTGATGAAGACCATTAACCAGTAGCAAGGATGTAATCAGCAGTTTGAGGAAGGTGATGAATCTTGTCTGTTGAGCACTTGTGGCACCACATCAGAAGTACTGTGCCTGGTTCTGGGCTGACAGCACGAGAAAAGACATTGATGCTCCAGAACATCTGGTGGAGAGCTTAGAAAATGATTGGAAGGCCAGAGTACAGCTGACGAGAGGCTGTTGTAATCCACTGTTAACAGAGGATGACTGTGTGCCTTTTTCTTAAGCAAAAGCTATCTTTGAGAATGGATTATAATGAGGTAATTTAGTTATATATGAGATTAGTTTGGATGCTTCTAAATAGTGTTTGTTTGTGCTGTGCTGTTGCTAACAGCATTGAGATCCTTCCTGTGTGGGCAGGTGACTTTGCTGTCTTTTCAAGTATCAGTGCCTCTGATTGTTGTGCGTAACTGGTTCCACTGAATACAGAAATTTGGGTGAGGTCAGAAGCAGCAACAATAAAGTCTGTTACTTTAGAAAGGAGGAGAAAAGGGTGAAATAAAAACTCTGCTAGGAGGAAGAACTTGGAGAGGGAGGAGTTAATATCTTGCTTTTAAATACAGTAGTGTTTGGAAGGTTCAAAGGAGGAACATTTGTCCTCTGAGAGATTGTGGTACTGTACCCTGAAATACAGCACTAAATATCCACCACTTGCCAAAGTGCTGCTTTCTTCTTCCCCCTATGCTTTCCTGTGGTCTCCTTCATGTTATTCCAAGTAATAACTCAACTCTATTGAATGTTTATGGGTTTTTTTTCCTTTTTGCACAGTTGATGTTGTCTGCTCATCACTGCCAGACCTGTATGTGGAGAAGTTACTGGAGTTCCTGGCCTCTGCTTTTGAGACCTCTTGTCACTTGGAGTTCTATCTTATTTGGGCTCATAAGTTGCTTATGCTGCATGGACAGAAGTTGAAAACAAGGTGAGATCTCATGAAAATCAAAATGCTGACAAGAATATTAAAATTAAAAACCTGTCAGTTTAAGGCTTTTACTTAACATTTACTGATATTCTAGATAATGCATGCACTACAATTAGAGCACTTCAGTCTTAAAAGTTCTGTGCTAATGATAGAAGTTACAGCTTGGACTTGATCTTAAAGCTCTAAAAAAGATTCTAAAAAGTGTTTGTGACAGAATTGGAATATGTTACTGTATTTGTGAAGACACATTGCAGAAACATTTTTCAAATACAACAGGTAAAACTTTGCTTGAGTTACTTAGACAATAACTGCATAATGATTTCAAGAGTGATAGCAAGATTTGGCAGTTGTGTTTTTAAACAGTTATGCATCTTAAATCTAACTGAAAGGTGATGTGCAGGTATTGATTGCATTTTTAGAGACCTAGCTTGTGACTATAGCTGGTAGTACTCTGCCTTCCTACAGAGTACTTTGAAACTACACAGGCCTGGTCTGTGAATTATATTCAGCCTACCCCTAATACAGAATTTTAGACTTCTAGGAACAAAACCAGGCAAATTTACAAATTTAAAATGGGCTGAGAAGTAATCTGAGAAGGAGTCCTACAATTTAAAAAACAGTGCATTGTGTAACTCTTCCCTTGCTTCAACATGGATTTTAATGTTTTAGTTACTGAAATGACTGGAACAAAATCTCTCCTTTGTTCCTGCTAAAGTAGAAGAGGACAATTTAAAACAAATTCCCCATTGTTCAGAAAGTCTTGTAGTATCTGAAAGGAACTGTCATTGCTGCAGCAAGCAGAATCAGCTCTTCCAGATGCAGTTGGACATTAGAAAAAACATTTCTCACAATATATTACTTGTATTAAGTGTAATCATTGTGGACAGAGTCAAAAGCAGAGAGCTTTTGTTTCTTTAGGATTATCTTAAAAAGTTGGCATTAAAGTTGTATGCTTGTTAGAATCTTGAGAGCATAGAAAAGTTCTAGATTTCCATAGGTAAACATGAACTGCACTGCGAATTGCATGTTTTCTCCATCCAAGGTCAGTGAAGCTGCTCCCTGTGATTCAGTTCCTCCAGAAGAGCATCCAGCGTCACTTTGAAGATGTCTCAAAACTGTATGTATTGTTACATTTGAAAGTCCAAATCTAAAACCTGGAGTGATTTGGGGGGTGACAGTGTGCTGTTAAAGCTTTTGAGACAGCCTTCTTTTAGAGTTGTTTTTATTTCAGGAGGAAAACAATGTTTCCCTATTTTTTCAGCTGTGAGTGGAACATTTACAACATCAAATACGCCTTGGCCATTTCCCAGCAGCGGGGCATGAAACGTGCAGCAGAGGAAACACCAGGGGATGAAGAAGAATTGGATTCTGACAGTGATTATCTTATGCAAGAAGCTCATAAAGATACTTTGAGTTCCTAATTGCTCCTTGTGAGAGGGAGAAAACCTCAGATTGTATTTTATGCAGTGGTATTCACTGAGAATGAGTGGCCCTCATAGTGGCATCAATTCCTAACAGTGTGACAGAGTTCCCTGGGAGGTAGTGATGGAAATGTGGGACATGCCATGGATGGCACTTGGCCTATTTCCTGTACCATTTGGCTGTAAACTAGACAGCATTGATCTCTTGATTAACTGATTTCTTTTTTTTAAATAATTCCTGATTTCAAGTAAGAAAACAAAAAAGTGTTCTTAGGGAAGTTAGAAGTACAACTGGAAGAAGTTTATTCTTTATTAAAAATGCCTTGGACATTAAGTATTGTGAATTTTATAGTGCAAGCTTAAAGACTGACTGAATTTTAAAAAGGATGAAAAAAATTATTGATTGGAAATATACTGGTCTCAACTTGTTTTAAATGTTGTTTTACTTGGATTTAATATGTACATATTTCTGGAACACTTTTCTTAGTTCTGTAGCCTCCAAACCTGATGAGATTTCAATAATGAGGAGAAATGAGGACCCATAGCAGCAGCTATTGGAGAAAATTTATGGGGCTTTACAGTTTGTGTCGAAGTTTGCTTGACAGCCTTGAGGTACTGTAGTGAAAATTTGTTTGGACATTACCAACCAAATAAAGTAACTTAAACTGTAAGAGAATGTGCTACAAATGTCATGGCTTGTTGGATTTTTTTGAGGTTTTTTTAAAAATGTTTTTCTTTTTTTTTGATGAAAGCCCTTTTGTGTCTTTTTTTTTAAATGTTTATTAACACATTAAACCTGTAACTTTTCATTCCCTCTGGTTTTGTGAATTGATGGGAGAACTGGCTAATAAGAGCAGGGACCTGAATACAAATAATTGGGCTTGTCCTTGCAATACTTCGAAGCCACATGCTGAAATGGCTTTTAATGAAGATACTACAACTACTACCAATGATCCAGAATTTATTTCCTCAGCATATTCTGCTCCTCTGGATTTGTTTTATGGGGCTTTAAATATTAAAGGTAACTGCAACGAGGTCTCCCCTCAGTCCAGGCTGAACAGACCCAAGTGCTCTCCACACAGCTTCTCCTCAAGGCCTTCACCATCTTCACTGCCCTCCTCTGGACACTCTCTGATAGTTTAATACCTTTCTTTTCAGCCTTTCATTCCCCATTCTGTCTGTATATCCAGGATTGTCCCATCCCAGGGGCAGAATCCAGCACTTTACCAATGTTCATACAGATGGCAATTGCCCATTTCTCTGATTTAGCAAGGTCTCTCTACAGGCCCTCCGTGCCCTCCAAGGACCCAACAACTCCTCCCAGTTTTGCACCGTCTGCCACCTTGTTTATTTTTCCCCTGTAATTTCCGCACCGTTATCTTTTCACCCTCAGTCCCCTTCCCACCGCTGCCATTCCCGATAAATGAGGGCCGTGAAGGGACCAAAGGCCCGCGGCTCCCGGCCCTGAGGTGGCCCCTCCCCGCCGCCAGGGGGCGCCGTCGCCGCCGCCGCCAAGGGCGCAGCGGCCTCCGGGCGCGTTTATCCCGGTTCTCGTGGGCCTCTCCCGCTCCCCTTCCCGGCTCCTCCGCTCCCCTTCCCGGCTCCTCCGCCGCCGCCCTCAGCCATGCTGACCTCCCGAGGCCCGGCCCTGTGCACGGCGCTGCGGCGAGCAGCGCCCGGCGGCCTCGCTTCCTTCCACTCCTCCGCTCGGCGCTGCCGCGCCGCCCGCGTCGCTGTGGTGAGTAATGGAGGAGCGCGGGGGCCGGGGCAGCGCTGAGGAGAAGCGTTTGTCTGTCTGTTTGTCTGTTTGTTTCTTTGTTTGTTGTTTGTTTGTTTTTCCACCGTCTGGCTCTCCACAGCCACCCTCGGCCCTGCAGCCGGGGTCGCTCCGGCAGTGCAGGGGAGGGCTCGGCGGGGCGGCGGCCTGGGAAAGCCTCGCCTGGTGGCTGCGACCGCTGGAAACCCTGGAGAGACGCTGAATTTGAGAAGAAAAGGCTGCTTGCAGCTCAGAAACTTGGAGGAAGCCAGGCCAGTAGAAGGAAACATGTAAAAATTGGCGTCTGTGTAGTTGTTGTTGGCCTGGAGTTGGTTTGGGAACCACAGAATGCCAGGATGGGTCAGGCTGGAAAGGGAGCACGGTGGTCACCAGGGCCGGCCCAGAGCACTGGCACAGGGTTGTATCGAGGCGGTTCTGGAATATCTTCACTGAGGGACACTCCATAGCCTCCTTGTTGTGAAAAACGCCAGTCACTTGTTTTTAAAATTTTAAAAGTTTAATGATAATAAAATGGTTATAAAAATAGTAATATAATTAGAGTAATAAAACTTGAACAATTGAGATTAGGACAATACGAGACTATAAAAACAAAGAGTTATGGACAGTCCGGGTACCTTTTTCTGGTCAAAATAAGCCCGAAAAAGGACACCCATTAACAGAGGATTAACCCTTAAAAGCAATAGCCTGTTGCATATTCATACACCTCATACATGATGCATAAATTCCATTCAAACACAGGATTCTGTCTGGTCAGTGTCAGCTTCTTCCTCTTTATCCTAACGGTGTCTTCATGGCTGAGCAAGGCAGGAAGAAGTTTGTTTCTCCTGATAATGGGGCAATAAATTCTCTTTCTCTGAAAGATTTTGGTGTCCTGTGGCTGCTATCTCGGTGCGAGTCCTTTCTTGCAAAAAGTATCTTACATAGCATAGTTTCTATTTTAACATGTTATAACCTAAAACTATATTTAACACACTACTTAAGAAAATTAATACAGCATAACTTTCCAACATAATACATATAATATTAATTTTAATATTTGCGAAAAGCCAATCATAAAATAAGCATTTTTCACACTTGTCAGTCTGTCCCAGTGCTCAGTCACTGCACAGGAAAGAAATTCTTCCTCATGTTCAGGTGGAGCTTTGCATTAGTTTATGCCCATTCCTCTTGTCCCATTGCTGGGTGCCTCCAGGCAGAGCCTGGTCCATCCTCTGACACCTCCCATTTAGATATTTGTACACATTAATGAAGTCTCATCATCTCTTCTTGAAGCTGAACAGCTCCATGAATCCTTTGTACTGAGGAACCCAGGAGGATTTAACTTGAAATAGTTGATATTATTACTGGGTGAGGTACTGGCAGTGAATATATTTAAATTGGGTTATGCTTTTTGGCAGGAAGGGGGTAAAACATGTAACAGAAAAAACATGTTACAGAAAAAAGCAAGGCGGTGGCTACAGATTGCTAAAGAAAAATCCAGGCTGTAGATGGTGTCACAAATGGTTACACAAATGGTTTTGGAACTCAGTGGACAGTCTTTGAAGCTTGAGCTTTGCATAGTCTAGACAGCATTCACATAAAAGAATAAGAAGGCATTGCCTGTATAAAGAAATGTTTGGGGCAGAATTGGTTTGGGAAAGGGCAGAATGCTGGTCCAAATGGCTAAAAAATAACCCAACAGCAATGCTGTCATTTTAGCAAGTCACTAAATAAAAGTGACTGAAATAAGTAGTCACTTTTTAAAATAGAGCTGGGAAAACAAATGTGATTTTTGACATTAGTGATGTAAATTTTTGACTGTGGTAAAAGATCTATTATCAAGCAGGTACTGAAATAACAGAAGAGTTTATATTTAGAAGAGTTTACAATAATAATGTTACAGTATTTTGGTTTCACTGAGTTTCAAAAACATTTTAGAAGTGTCATTTACAGAGCATAACCCTAGCACAGTTGCTTGTGTCTTTATTCAGTCTAAATTAAATGAAAGATAAGACAAAAGAGTTACAAAGCAAAAGGCAGCTCTTAAATATAAGAATAGATTAACATGGACAGAAGAACATTCACGTGTCTTGTTCATTTGGTGAGGTGATGGTGATACTTGCTGAAGTTCTGCCCACGATAGCAGACACCTGGGTATTGTGACCAGAAAGTCCCTTCAAGTGTAACATTACTAGATGAGACTTTTTCAGTTGTGAGTTTCTGTTCATGTGTCTGTGTTTAAAAACTCTCAAGCTTCAAAAAAAAAAAAAACCAAACAAAAAAAAAACTGAGGGAAAATCAGGAAGGAAGAGACTAAAGTAAAAAAAAATTATAATAAAAAGAAAAAAGAAAATTGACTTCCTAACAGGATTTTTTCCTTTCAGAACAAACAGCCAAACAAAAAGCTCCAAAAGAATTCACCTTTATGCTTTCAGGATTTAGATAAACCTTTGGATTTTTTTGGTTCTGTTTCATTCTTACAATGGCTTTTAGAAAAAAAAAAGTTTTTTATCCTTCTACTTTGTTAGATTCTCCACCCACACAAGAGTAGCTGACTGCTTTGTGCTTTTTGTTCTCTGGGGTGTATAAACAAAAGTATTATTTCCACATAGTTAAAGAGAAGTATGGCTAATACGGCATAATTGTATTACTGCATTAAAAGTGATGTAGTTGTTGATCTCTGATGCAGATGCTCATTTAAAATAGAGCAGCAGGTAAAGTAGTTTATTTTGGGTGCCACCTCAGAGTGCATTTCTGTCCCTCTTCTGGTGGATGTGCACCTGGATGAGGAAGGGTTTCACGTGGATGTGGACACTACATAAGAAAGATGAATGACACTCAAAACAACCCACTGTGTGCACAATAAAAACATTCCTAAGGGTAGCATGTCAGTTTATTAACTTTGGTATAAATAAATACTAAGTATAAGCCAGGAAATAAATAGTGGTTATTTCTGAGCCCGGTGATGGGTTGCTATAAATAGGAAATGTCATTTCTGCAGTCTGTCAAGTGGTGACACCAGTGCTAATAGCATGGTGTTCACTGGCATTGTAAGAGCTTGCTTTTAAATTGTTGTTAACTATTCTTTAAAATCTTACCTTGTGAAAGATCCTGTGGGGAGTTTTGTGTCACCTGCAATACTCTGTTATTTTCTCGCTAAATACTCTGTTGTTTCTCACAATACTCTGTTGTTTCTCACTAAATACTCTGTTAATTTCTCACTTCAGGTCCTGTCTGGCTGTGGTGTCTATGATGGCACAGAAATCCACGAGGCATCAGCGTAAGTTGCTTTTTGGGACTGTGGGCTCCACAAGTCTCCGTTGCATTGCAGCAGTTTGTTTAATTTAGTTTTGCTGTCTCTGGCTGTCAGAATTACCCTGAGAGATGAATGATGAAGCTTTCTCACAGTTTTCTCACAGCCTGATAGTGAGCTCAGGCTGCATTCTTGTAGAACTCAGTGGTTGTCCAAACATGCAGCACCGTGCATGTGATGCCAGAACAATGAGTCTGAGAGAGACTCTCTTCAAAACAGGAATTCAGAGTTCCAGATTCAATCTCAAGAGAGTCAAATACAGACTTAATTCCAGAACCACTTGAGTTTCCATTCCTGGGGCTAAATCTAACAGCAGAATTGTTAATGCTTAAGTGGAATTAAGTAAGCATCTTACTGTGACCTAATAAGAGATGTGTCACCTAGACCTAGATTAAATGTTAATGACTATGTTAATTGTGAGATTCTTCCATAACACTTGGGGATTTGGAGAAGGGAAACTTTTGTTGTTCTTGGTTGCCTGCTTTGGTAGGATGTGTATTTTTTCTCATCATTTCAAATTCAAATCCCACCACCAGTTGGTGGAATATTTGTAGCAGGTTTAGGGGTCACATAAAGCTTCTCCCTTAAAGTTTTCTGCACGTTGTATCTCCATGTTTGCAGTGTCCTGGTTCACCTGAGCCGTGGGGGAGCTGAGGTTCAGATGTATGCTCCAGATGTCCCTCAGATGCATGTCATTGACCACAGTAAAGGGCAACCAGCTGAAGCTGAGTCAAGGTAAGTCTGTGATGTGTTAGGCTTTCTTCAGATGTAGTAGCCTGTAAATGGCTCTTGTAGCACTTGGCTGAATGCCTTCAGTAGCTTTATGCCAGCTGTGGTGGTTTTCTTGGAGAGAAGATGTTATATGAGTGTTCTGGACTTGATTATATACAGTCTGTCAGTGCCTGTGTTTCCCAGCAGTAGCATTTCAGAACCTTCAATAGCTTCAGTTACTAAATACCAGTGTTCTTGCTTCCTCCCTTCCTCACCCTCCTCTTCCTCTGCAAAACTTTATTTACTCTGTTCTGTGTGCAGATGCTTAATTAATCACATTGTTTTGTTTCTGGTTCTTCAAGGAATGTTTTAGTGGAATCTGCCAGAATTGCTCGTGGTAAAATCACAAGCCTGGCTAAGCTCACTACAGCAGACCACGATGCTGTGATATTCCCTGGTGGATTTGGAGCTGCCAAAAACTTGTGAGTGCCAACTAAACATCAGATTTACTAAATATTCATAATTAACTATGCATAATCAACCTGGCAAAGAGAAGGCTTTGAGGTGGTCTAATTGCAGCCTTTCAGTACCAGAAAGATGGAAAAAGACTTTTTACAAGGGTCTGGTGTGATGGTACAAGGGGGAATGGCTTCAAACTGGAAGAGAGTAGGTTTAGATGAGATACTAAGCAGCAGCTGCTTGCTGTAAGGATGGTGAGGCACTGGAGCAGGTTGTCCAGAGAAGCTGTGGATGTCCCATGCCTGGCAATGTTCAAAGCCAGGCTGGATGGAGCTCAGAGCAGCCTGGCCTAGAGGGAGTTGTCCCTGCTTATGGCAGAGGGGTTGGAATGAGCTGATCTTTAAGGTCCCTTCCAGCACAAACCATTCTGTCACTCTATGAACCAAGATTCACACAATAAAATCCATAAATGACCTTATTTACTACATATGTAACTCCTAATTAATAAGGATAGCTCCTTTCAAAGTCTTGTCATTGTCTTGTTTTAAATTCTCTGAACAATGTTGATGAGAACTCAGGAGTTCAGATAATGCATAAGAGGTTCTTTTTCCTCCCCCTAGTGGTGTTTCTTTTTGGGTCTGAGGGAAGTGAAGGTACAACTTTAATGGTTTCAGATGCTTGTAGTGTTATTCTGTTTCTTCCTCTCTGCCTACCAAAAAATCCCCGCTTGCTTTATAATTATAAAACAACAGCAGACTCAGAAAAAAAAAAGGAAATAAAAAGTGTTAGCCATGTGGAATACTGGTTATCTTGCTGTTGAGATGCTTTCTTGTTTCCTTGGAGGAACATGAATGTTACTTCCCTTTTCTTCTTACATATTTTTCTTCTTTGAGAAGATTGCTGTTCAACTTCTCAGTAATCCTAGAAAGCTGATTTGATGATTCTCATTTTAAGATGTTTTTATTAAGTAAGAGACTTTCTGGCAGAACAAAGCCTTAGAAAAGAGACATTTTGGTTGAAGCATTGATGGTCACCTACAGAGAGTTTTTAACCAGTTTTTCAGTAGCTGTTAAGTTTGGTATGACCCTTTGGAGCCAGTTTCACAGCAGATAGACAAGTACCTCTGTTTGTAGGTTTATACTGAGCTTTGTGTAAGTTTCTTGTTGTGACAGATCTACCTTTGCTGTTGATGGGAAGGATTGCAAGGTGAACAGAGAAGTTGAGCGAGTCCTGAAAGACTTCCACAAAGCAGGCAAACCTATTGGGTAGGTATGTGAGTTGGATGGCATTTGTTTGAAAGTGTGACCATGGAAACAACCTGTGTCTAGTTGAAATGTGCAGCTGTTGTTGTTAGAACTGGAAAAAGGATCTTCTGGTTTGTATCATTTGCAGCCTATTTTTTATATTTGTTTTTCAAGATTTGTGTATGTTGGTGTTTGTCAAAGGAGAAGCTGGGGAAATGCTGAGAGGAAATTGTGATGTGTTTCAGATTTTCAAGGCTGTGTTCATTTGAATCATGTCAGTTGTGAGCAAGTTCTGGACTAGTGGTGGTGTAGAATTGCTCTTACAGTTCCTTCTGTTGCAGCCTGTGCTGCATTTCCCCAGTGCTGGCAGCAAAGGTGCTCTCTGGTGCTGAGGTAACTGTGGGCCATGAAGAGGAGGAAGGGGGCAAGTGGCCTTATGCTGGGACTGCAGGAGCCATCAAAGAGCTGGGAGCAAAACACTGTGTGAAAGAAGTAACCATATCCTTTCCTGGTAATTTCCATGTCGGGAGACAGTTCAGAAATGTGGCATTAAAGGAATGAACACTTGTAAAATCTGTGCTTTTCCACATAGATTTTCATGGGAATGTGCAGTGGGTAGCAGATAGCAGTGGTGCAGTGCAGGATTACAAACTCTTCTGTACACAGCTGTGTAAGTACTGCTGTGTAACTACACACTGGGAGTTAGAAGTTGTTCTCAGTCAGCTCCCTTGGGCACCCAGTAATACACCAAGTGCTGAATGAATTTGCACATAAAACTAATGTGGGTTACAGCTGGTCAGTTCTCTTTGAGATTTTTATTTTCCTGAAGTTTAATGCTGCAGATTGTACTTAGAGATATTTTACTGCCATCAGTGAATTTTGTAGGTTTTCTGGTGTTTCTGGGTGTTTCCACAGGTTTCTCATGCAGCATTTGTATTTCTGGCAAAAAATAGCTTGTCATAGGTTGGATTATAGGTTGCAGCTGTCTTTACAGCTGGATGGTAATCCCATATTTGGAGGAAGTTTTATAGGATAGTGGAGCTGTGAAGTTTTCTCAGTGCTGGTTCATTTTGCAGACAGCATCTGCAAGTGCTGTGTTTTCCTTAACTCCTTTTTACGAAGCTCATGTGGATACAAAAAATAAGGTGGTGACCACCCCAGCGTTTATGTGTGAAACAGCATTACACCATATCTTTGATGGCATTGGGGCAATGGTGAAGAATGTGCTAAAATTAACTGGCAAATAAAATCAGAAATTTAGGGTGTGGTATCAAACATATCATGGACCAATGGAGATCTTTGCACCTGCTTGTCCTGCTCACACTCTAGTGAATGCTGATACAAAGGATTTTCCATGCCTTTTTGAGAGAGGGGCATTGCAGAGGACAAGGAGCCTGGCCTGAGACACAGAGGATTTTCTTGAGCTTTTCCATCTGGAGAGAGCTGACTGGATGTGTTCTGAAACAAAAGTCTTCCCAACACACCAATGTCAAACCAGTTTTAAGGGAGGAAAAAGAGACTCAAGGCCCTTCCAGAAGCTGAGGGCATATGCGTTGTAGGGATTTGTCACATGGCAACATATGTAGTGGATGAAGAATGGGGGGAGAGGAAGGAATGCATGGTTCAAGGTGTCTAAGCTCAGGCCTGTGTCTGGAAACCAACAGCCAGGCTCATCTGTTGAGGGAAAAGGCATCTTCCACATCTTAATTTAACTCAGTATTAATGAAAAGATTTTGTTTAAATTTCAAAGAATCCTACTTTCACAAGGTCATTCTGAACACCAATCAGCAGCAGGACACAACTGCCACAACAGCAGCACTTTGAAAAACTCATCCATTGGCCCATTATAGTTTTAAAAGGTCTTGAAATGAAGAAGAAAATAATATCCGCTGACGTGACGCACAACTCTAAGGACAGCACCCTGTTAAAGCAGTTGTATGACAAGTAGTGAATGGAAAAAACAATCTCAAAATATCCTAACTTCCTCTGCTTTAGGGCAATAAAGCTTTCTCCAAAGAAGTATTATTGAATGTCTGGAATAATGATGTATAAATAAATTAATTTCTGCCTTTATCTTATCCTTGTCCTTTCACTTGTGTTTGGGTACTACCTTTGATAACTTACATTGGTCGGTACATTTTAGCAGTTCTTCTGCTTTTCAGTTCACCAATTTTGTATATTTTTTCCATATAGAATCCAGCAGAATCTTCTCCACTTCCACCTCTTTCTATTGATTAGGACACAGCATTTCTCAAATTCAAACAAACAAAAAAGCAAAATGACATCCTTTACTTTGGATTTAAGTTTCTTTTCCATGAGAGACTTGCTGAAGTGAACCCATATTTTCAAGGGAGAAATGTGTGCTTCATAAATGAATTTAGCAGTCTTAGATTGAGTTGGTGTATGGCAAATGCCATTTGTGGCTGAACACTTGCCAGGGGTGTGGGGTGACATTTTTTCATTGGAGTGAGTGAAGAGAAAATTTGAGAGTGAGTGTTGGGCATGCTCAGCTTCCTCAGTCAGGGTTCAGGAAATAAGCATTTTTGCTTCTGGAGCCTCCTAATTATTAATTTTTTGTCACTAAAAGAAAAAAAATCACATCTGGATTTAGAAGATTTGGATTTGTACTCAGTGCTGGCACTGTTTTCTTGGGGGATTTCAGAGATTGCCTGAGCAGATCAACTCCAGTGAGGTTACAAAGGAATCATACACAGACACCAAGTCATTGTGGAAGTAGACGTGGTTCATAAAGTGAATTTTGGACATTTCTCTAAAACCTTTTTTGCTTATGCATCAGATTCTTAATGAAATTTTCAGTATCAAGTTGGTAAGAAACAGAATTTATAACACTGCCCCTATATATTTCAGTGCAAAAACACCCCTTCATGAGCTTTTCTTGTACAAAGTGAATATTTTAGTGGATATTTCAGGATCAATATGGAGAAGCTTAGCAGAAGACAGGAGGTCATTGTTCATATAAAATGCAATAACATTTTAAAGTGCACGTGTTTCCCACATCTGCAGGAGATTTAGAAGAAACTTGGTAACAGAAATGATCACACAACAGAAATGATACTGAAATCCCCAGGGTGGAAGAGCAGCTGGTGTGCCTGCGTTAACAGCACCTCCTTCTGCTGCAAGAACTCGGCTCTGGGTTAAACCTTCCCGTGAACTCCCTCACCACAGCAGGGCTGAGGGCTGCTGGAATTTAAGGTTTCTCATATCTACAGTTCCTAGGAAGTGAAACTGTGGTGGCACAAAGCTTCCTTAGATGCTGAATCTTCAGACCCAGGTGCCCTGAGAAAAAAGATGATCTTTTGGAGAAATTGCTGTTGCTATCAGTGAGCAGCTGTGGGAAGTTGGTGGTTGGATCACCCAGATGATGCCTCTTTAAAACAGTTCTCAACTCTCTTTACCCTTCTTTTTAAATTTCTCTGAATTTAGAGACAATGGGATTTTTTTAAGGTTGAAAGAATCGTGCACCAGAATTGCCTTTCATTTTTTAAATTCTCTCTAATTTCCCAGTAATGTGCTGACCAGAAACCTCTGATACACACATTTTTCAAGGATTTGGTGGTGTGGGTTTTTTTGGTTGTGTTTGTTTGTTCAGTGTTTTTTGTTTTGGTTTTTGTTTTTGTTATCAGAAGAAAGTTGTTTAACTTTGGTGGAAGATGTAGGATTGTCATCTTGGCCTTCAGCCTGTGTAAATTTGGAGGGAAATTCCATGTGCATTTAGAGATTATTATTACAGATTTGTCTGCAAACTGGGATTTTCCTTTCCTTCAGTAGGGCAGATTGGAACTGGTGAGGGGTTTGCTGCTTTCAGCCAAGGGGACAAGAGTTTATGATTAATATGTTTTGCTAAATGCTACCAGAAATAAGAAGTGAAAGAGGCTTCTTGAAGCCTCCACCAGGAGTCATGCAATACCTGGCTTATGGATTCCTGACATTTGTTATCTTTGGGAAGCATTTAAGAGCTTTGTGCTGCTGAAAGTGAGTTGTAATAATTGTGTTCCTGCTCGGGTTGCTTTTCTAGTGCTTGCAGGATTAACTTGCAGGAGTGGGAGGAGTTGCTGCCTCTCAGCTGTGATTCTGTTTGTCCCCTTTTGCCTCATTGAAGGTTACACACAAACCCTGTTTTGTGGAAGGTTTCTCTGCTGGTGGTTGCAGCTTTCAGAGATTTGGCAGCAGTGCTTTTCTCTTCTAAAGCAGAAACAAGAGTCGGGGTTTGAGAAGCCCGTTTTGTTTTTTACCCTTTGGTTTGTGGCTGCGAGAGACACTTTTTTGGGGGGGGGGAATAAAAAGCCAGCAGAGGGCACTTGGTGAACAACGTTCTGTGCAGGGTTCCACTTACCCAGGGACGATATTCCAGCTGTGTGGCAGCTGGAACGTGGGACAGTTCCGTAGGGCAGTTTTTTTGGACATTTTGGATCCGTATGGAGAATAAAACAAATATTTCTTCCTCCTAGCTTCACAATAACAGATAGGACATCCTATTCCATTGCAATGAATGCATTTGTCCTGCTGTGTTGTTAAGATTCATTTCTTCAGCACACTTATTTATACCCCTGAAAATATAGTAGCAAATAAACATCAGTTAAGCTCTAGCCCCTTCCTGTGATATAGATATCTTGGAAAAAAAAATTAAGAAAAGTGTAGTATAAAGTCATAAAGGTACATAGTGAGGTTTGGGTTTTTTTAATAGGGATGGGGTTTTTTGTTTTCTTGTTTGGATTTTATTTAAACACTAGTGGTGTTATGGCCAATGTTACTGAAAATGAAGTTTTGTCAGGAAGGACTTTTTATCAGGCCTAGAGATATCCCTGGAAGGAAACATACTGTTTCTTGAACTGTCTGTGGCTTTGCAAGCTAGCAGTACTTTATATGTGTGAATATGCACTTAAAATTTTTTCCTGTGTCATCACCCAGACAAGGAAGGACAACTCGAGGTCAGCTGGTCACTCAAACCTTCACTTGCAGGAAATTGGAATGGTGGTTGTAGATAAGCACTGGGAATGGCATGAAGTACAGCTCTGGGAAAATATAATAAACAGGGACAATTAAACATCCAAAGTGCTGCTGCAAATCTGAGTCATAAGAAAGGAGAGTTGTAAACAACATTTAAGAGGTCACCCAGGCTCTTCTGTAGTCACACAGCTCACACTTGTCAGCAGAGGTGCTCACACAGCACAGAGCAGCACACAGCAATAATTACATTTAAAAACAGATAGATGATACAACAAAGAAATAAATGTTATTTTCCCAACAACAGCACAGCATGTGGACTCAAGTGTAAAAAGGTTATGCCAGATGAAACATTTTAAAAAACATTAAAGCATCAGAGTCTTATTCATATCATGGCTTTACAAATCAGTTTTAATGGACTTAATTTACAGGTGATAATCAATTAACACCAATTATTTTCAATAAATTTTCACAGCAGCCATAAAAATTGAGTTCTACAATTTTTTTGAGAAAAACTGGTAGAAATTAAATAGTATATAATCTAGCTCATATGTTTATACTGGGCCTATTACTGACACCTTTTAGTTCCATATGCATTACAGTGGATATGTCTCTGTTCTTGTGCAGCTTTTACAAGGGTTTTATTTTCAAAATATGCTCTGAGAATGAATACATTAGTCCATTTACATGATTGGACTTCTAATATTTTTTCAGTTTATGATGAAGAAATTACAATGCTGATAGAATAAATGCCCAGTACTGCGTAAAACAGTAGCTAGGAAGTTTCTCCTGCTTTTGGCACAAAAGAAACCCAAAACAAAGTGAGGAATCTTGACTCAGGTTTCTGATCTGTCAACAATGTCAGCTGGAAAAAATTGCACTTCTTCAGCTTTCTCCCCCTAAACCAGGGATGACTCTTTTCCATCACTGCACAGGGGTGGTGTTGGGGAGTTCTCTGAATTTATACAAATACTTTGAGCTGCCTGCATCAAAAGGGCTTTGTATGGCTGGTCACTGGAAAAATGAGATTTCTGCATTAGTGTTCTTCTGTGCTTAAAGCAATTGGGAACTTTCCCTCCCTTCTGTGCCATAAAGGGATTCCTGTAAAAGACTCTGGTGTGGGGCTGAAATTGCAAGGTTGCTTTAGCCATGCAGGTGTTACTGAAATGGATTTCCTTGTGTTTTAATTTTCTTCTCCTTTGTTGGAGGGTACTGTGAAAAAAAGGCAGCAGAAGTCCTCTCTTTATTCCAGCAATAAAGGTGCATCTGGGCTGGAGCACAAGAAAGGCCCTGTGCTACCACTCTGGGTTCCTTAAATGCAATTTTAAGACTATTTGCATATTTGCTTTTGCAATTTACAGAACCTTTTTTACACAACAGTTTACATTACAAAACCTATTCATATTACATCTTCAATGACCTATCAGTACCTGATAGGTCCTTGCAGCTCAGTTCTTGCTGCTGCCCTTGCACCATTCATGCCCTGGCTTGGTCTCTTGTTCTCATCTCTGGCCAAGAAGCCCACAGTTTTGGCAGGCAATTTTGGCAGGCAAAAAAGATTGCCATCAGTAAGTGTAATAATTTGGAAAAATCCATGAATCTCCTTCTCCTTTCCCCCCTCATATTAATTTGTTTGCTCTAGATCCTCATTCTTAAAATTCTTGCTATTCAGGAAACAGGAACTGCTTGGCCTGTGTTCTTGTGCCATATCCTGAGTGTATCATGTGTAGTGATACATTTCCAATAGTCCTTTCTTCTCAAAGGGTGAGATAGAAAAAGAATTTAGAAAAAAAGAAGAGAAAAGGTAATTAAAAACTAGGTGTGGGAATATTTTTGTTCTGGTTGGGGTTTTGTTTGTTTGTTTGTTTGTTTGTTTTTTGCCATTTCAACTTTCTTTTGTGACTCTTGTCAAATACTCAAGAAGCATGGAAACACCTTTT
This sequence comes from Molothrus aeneus, assembly GCF_037042795.1. Lineage (NCBI taxonomy): Eukaryota > Metazoa > Chordata > Aves > Passeriformes > Icteridae > Molothrus > Molothrus aeneus. The sequence goes on along the minus strand of NC_089647.1, from coordinate 111,314,681 downwards.
TAATTCCATGTAGAAGTGGAGAAAAATGCTGTTCTTAGTATAGGCTAAACCAGCATTCACACAGTGCCTGTTGATCTAGAAGGGATGAAAGGCAGAGCTGTGTGACTGATGTGGGGAGGGGAAAGGGAGGAACTGGGGGAGAGGGAGAGGTTTTAGATGTCTTACGTACAGTGTAACTGGAAGGCCCCTGGGTTGAGATATAAACCCAAAATCTGGCCATAGTTTAGAAAAGAAAGGCTAAGAGAAAAGGTAAAAGGAAAAGGCTAAAGGGAAAGGAGAAGAGAAGGGAAAGGAGGGAAGGATATTGTTAAAGGAAGAAGACGCCCAAGTTCCATCAACATCTCCAAAAAATATCCATCTGCAATGGCTAAAAAAAGATGTGACCTTGTCTTTTTTGATGTGGCCATCAGTGCTATGATTAAGGAATTTTATAATTCCAGTCTGGATTGTTGCTACATACAGCACTATGGGAATGCAATTAGCACAGCTAGAGCAAATTATTCCACTATGTGCTGTTTCGACATCCCTTTGCCTTGTGACACCCTTTGCAAAGAGGAAAGTTTCCTTCTAAAATGCACTGGCTCCTGGTTTGTTTTCAAGTGTGACACAAAACATGGAGTTTAGTTTATAAATTACATATGGTTTGAAGTCCTGGCTCCTGACAGACTGCCATGTTTCTTCCTGGCAGCCCTCTGGACAAGGGCCCTGCTGCCAAGGGAATTTGTCTCTAGTCTCTGTCTGGACACGTGTCCTCACACAGAGCTGGCACCAAAATGTTGAGATTGTTTAACTGAACTGCCACCCCTGGGTGGATCTAAAAGATATGGAGATGTGGCTCTGAGGGTTTAATGGTGGACTTGGCAGTGCTGAGTTAATTGTTGGATTCAATGATCTTATCCAGCCTCAACTATTCTGGGATTCTACAATTCCTGAGAAATGCGGGGCTGTTTAAGTGGCTATCAGATTTTTAGAGGTCATGGAGTCCTTGAGATGAGGCAAGCAGTCCAGACTTTTAGGGACAACAAAAGCACACAGATGTTACCTTTTAAACTTTCTAATTGCAGAAGAGCCTCTCTAACTGTAGGCACAACTGGAATACAAATAAAGAACTCTTATGGACCAAGTGATTGCTCTCATTGGGGTTTTTGGTTTTATTTCAGGTTTTTATTTGTAATCATATTGTGTCTTGAAAAATACACAAATTCTGAGACAAACATTTGGAGGATGAGACCCAAAAGAAAGACAGTCACAGTATGTACAATTATTACAATAACATCTCTCTGTGCAGTTGGACCCCAGCTGTTCTACTGAGCTGCTCTGTACTCAGGGTAGCCAAATATCACCTGAGCTTCACTGCAGCACTAGCACAGGCCCTTTTTGGGGGATTTTGTTTCTCTTCCCCACCATGGGGAAAGAGCCTTTAGTTAAGAAATTCAAAGGTAACTGTCTCCTCCATGTCCATTTTCAGCTCAGATTTATTCTGTCCCTTCCTTGCAAAAACAGTCTTGTCTCTCCAATGGAAAAAAAAAAAAAAGGTGCAACTGTTCCAAATCAGGGTGACTTTGTGCATCCTTGTGAGTCATTCCCCCTGCCCAAGGGCTCAGTGTGTTCAGTCTCAGCTGGTTCAGTCTCAGCTCTGTTCTCTGGATGCTTTTTGGTTGTGAAACAGGGGAATTGCAGTTCTGGCCTGAAAAAAACTTCTGCATTTCCTTGACATTGTTTGTACGCAGGGTCCTTTGGACCCAAGTTTTGCCCAGGACACCTCTGCTACCTGAATTGAACATTTCTAGAAATAAACTCATTTAGTTTGCATAGGTATCAGTTACAAGTATTCTGATGAGTTTTAAAATATTTTTTCCACTCCAAAGATACTGTTTTTAAAGAAGTAACATTGTCACAGTAATGATTTCTCATTGCACAGTTCCAGCTTAAGAATCCAGCTTTGCCTTATTCCATGACAGAAAAAGATAATACTGAATTCAGCCTTCTGAATTTTTGGCACATTTAGCCGTGGATTTTATAGTAATACATCACTTCCTTCCTCTATATGTATGTTTTATAAACTTCTACCTCCTTTCTTGGTAAGCTTCACCCATCTGCTGAAGAAATACTACATTTCTTGTGGAAAAAAGGGTTCTTACTCATAGCCCATGACGTTAGAAGTGAAAACAGAAGCTGAAGTTCCACATAATCAAGTTTCACAAGTTTTCCATCCTCACATTTCAGACAATGGGAGTGCTTTCCTACTTCCAGTTTTTGTCTGACACAGAGAGTAGTAGTTACTCCCACTCCTCCTTTCAGTTGTCTTGAAGGACAGCAGATGAAAGGCAAAAGATCTCATTTGGATCAGCTAAAACCTGATCCTGGAGTTTTGTGAGCCTTTTCTCCTGCAAGTAAAGCAAACCCACACAATCCAAAATAAATTGTATATCCTGGCAGCACTAAAACTGGACTCCAAGAAACAAATGCAAAAGCAGACTTGCCACCTCAGAGTTTTGCTGCCCTTGGTTTTGTGGAACACCAGAATGTGGGACGTAAACACCTAATAATGCTTGGTCTGTTCTCAGCTCTTGGTGCTCTGGAGCAGGTGTCACACTGACCCCACAGACCTGTCCTGCCCAGAAAGGTCCTCTGGTGAGGAGAACTTCCCAAAGACAAGGTTGGATTCCCCTGTCACAAGTGCCAAAGCCCCAGGGGGACCAGGAGAAGGAAAGAGAGGGGAAGCACAGCCAGACTTGGCACATCCACGGGGCTTCCGGAGGGAATCTGATTCTGCTCTGAAAAATTGAAAAAGAGAAAGCCAGCATGTAAGTGATGGCTTGACAAAATATATATAAGTTTGCATGACACATTTTACATAAATGGATGGATGGAGGATTATTTTTAAAATAATGGATTTTGCCTCATTTTCATAATTCTCCTTTTTTGTGTCTGTACAGAGTCCAGACAAAAAGTACTGGGACATTAAATAAATTTTTCTTTTTCACAGAAAAAGTGCAGAAACCCAGCAATAATGATTGCAATTTTTCTGGATGACTGAGAATCTTTGTTTAAAATCCTGACAGAAAAGCAGCAACCAGCCAAATGTTTAATGGGAGCTGGCCCTGCCCATGGCAGGGGCTGGGAACTGTGGGTTTGTTGAGATGCCTTCCAGCCCATGCCACTCTATGATTTCAGGATGAAAATACATTCTCCTTCTTCCTACTCAGGGCCTGAGGGAGATGTTTTGATTAAGAGTCCATAAATGATGGTAATAAATATTAAAAAATCTGGGTCACACACACTTTAGATGGTAGCAGCACTGTGGGCCACTCTTGGTACAAAAACCACAATGTGGACAAAAGCCACAAATTACCCTTGGCACAGGTGGTATCTTCAACCTGTGCTGGATGTAGTACACAATTAAAAATAAATTTTCAACCCCTGAGTTAAAAAGAAGAGAATTTTTTCCTGTAAGTGTTCCAAGTCCTTCTCTGTGAAGAACAGGCTGTATATTGGTTTTTATATACCTGAGGGCTGTTCCTATTGCTGTGGGATCAGCTGTCAGTGTCTCACTGGAGTTAATTTATCTCTAGCCAGGGTGCTTCCCCCCTGTTCCTGGAAGGAGTTTGTGATATTAATGTGCAGAGAACAAGTAAACATCAGGTAATCCTCAGTAATGCTTTGAAATAAATGTAAGGTTATAACAACAAGCCTCCTGGCCTTTTGTGTCTTCTCCCCAGGCCCTTTCATTTTTCCCAGAAAAAGTGTTAAACTAGTAGTTGGGAAAAATAATCCATGCAGCAAACAAACAGAGATGTAGCCATAGTGAAACAGATGAAAATTGTTTCTGCTTGACGTAAAAATGGTATTTGTTGATCTGGTTGACTGTGAAATGTGAGAACTGTTTCTGTATATAATGCCTTTGTTCCCAGCAGGTCATTTTTAAATTTTCCTACATCCCTTCTGAAATAACAGCTAATATAAAACAGATTCCCTTTCTCTCTTGCTTAAGAAATTGCTGAAAATTAAAAAAAAAAAGGGGGGAGCTGTGGCTGATGATTTTCTTTAAAAGAGGTTAACAACAGGAAATAGATTTTCCCTTTTTGCAAAAAATTAAACTTAAAAAGTTAGGCTTTTGTTCTGTCCTCCTCCCCAAGCCCCTCAAAAACCTGCAGTACAAGAACCACGAGGTGTCAAAGGTGTGTGTTTCAGCTTGTACTCCTAAAGTGAAACACTCCCCTTTTGTTTCAATAATTTATTTGTTTTCTTCCTCAATGAAAATGCCTTTTCATTATTAGAAATAGTTTATATTCAGGGGTAGTTGTCAGGGAGGTTTTGGCTGAGTCAAACATATATACAACTATCTCATTTAAATATAACACACTTACATTTGGTTTTGAGAATCTTCCACTGCTTCTGCATTAAGAAGTTTGACCCTCAATAATTTCTGATTTCTTGTGGAAGGTAACAGCTGGAGATATTCTAATTCCTGTTCTAGTTGCATTTATAAAGTAATGTGAAAGCACATTATACCATATTGAATTTAACTTCATGTTTTTTAAAGACCTTCAGGCCAGCTAGACTACCTAGCTTAGTTCTAAAAATTAATATTTCCTGTATTTTTGCAAGTTGTTTTTTGCTTGTCAGGCACGAGAACTGTTGGGGTTGGTTTTTTTCCTTCTGTGTGATCATGAGATAAAACCCTGGAACATTTCTCTTTCTTAGTTTCTATTTGAGTTTATAGCAGCATAATCTGTCTGTAATGTCACAGTGTGGCTGAACTTATCACATTAAATGTAATATAATAATTACTATGTAAAAGATCATATCTTCCAGCCCCACTGACTAAAATAAAAACTGCTGCTGTTGATTTTATATGACCAAGTGTTATAGGTTTAATGCCCATTCAAGATTTTGTAGCACTAATAAGAATTATTTGGCTTGCAAGGAAGATATTTAGGGAAGAAGTTACTGACAATGGTATCTAGAAGCTGGGCATCCTTTCTGCATTGAGTTCACTCCAGCAGTGTTTACAAATCACCTTTGTGTAGTTACTTCTCTGTAATGAATAAAGCTAGATCATAACATCTGCACTATATTGCAATATTGCCTTTGGATGAAATCTACTTTAATTTCCCAGAAGAGCTTATGTGGAGTCATTAATCATGTTTTTTGGTTTTTTTAATATTTATTACCAAAGGACCCCCCAGATCTCTTGACCTGGTACCTGGTAGTGTAACTTCAGAACTACCTGAGAGGAAGTGGTAGCTAAGTGGGGTTGGTCTCTTCTGCCATATCTCAAATGACAGGAGGAGAGGAAATGGCCTTAAATTATATCAGGGGACATTCAGATCAGATATTAGAAAAAAAAATTACTGAGAGAGTGGTTGGAGGCATTGGAAGAGGTTGCCCAGGGAGGTGGTGGAATCCCTATCTCTGGAAGTGCTCAAGAGAAACCTGGATGTGTCATCTGGGGACACGGATTAGGGCTGATGATGGTGGGGCTGGATGACCTTGCAGGTGTCTCACAGCCTTGATGATCCCGTGGTTTATCCACAGCAAGATAGTTTACAAAGGCCTTAACTCCCAGAATGGAGTGGCTTCTGCGTCCCCTGCTTTTTAGTGGTTTTTATGATGCCCATACTGGTGAGTGTCCTCAGGGACTCGAGGCTCCTGGCCCTTCAGCCTTCTTCTCCCTGCAGCCCAGCTCTGTCTCAGTGCTGGAGATGTTTTCCCTGTCTGGGACAGCTTAGTGAGGGAGAACAAGCACCCCAAGTTTATTGGACTTTCTCTATTCAGCACATTTTGCCAATCTTGCAAATACAAAGTAAAGCACAGGATAATCACCCAGACACTTGCAAGTTAAGGAGTGTTGCCTTACCAGAAGGGGAAGGTGGCTCCTCAATCCTAGGTGCAGCTGGGAAAAAACCCCACAATAATCAAGGTTAATTGTTTGAACCTAGAACTTTTTCTCTCTTTCTGATAATTGATCTAAGGGTTAATGTTATTTTTTCTCCTACATTTGTCAAACAAATTGAAAGTTTGAGTATGATCACAGAATAATATCAAAGACACCTTACTGCCCCCAAAATTTAGATGATTGAAACATTTTGATTCTGTATTTTCAAAACATTTTTTTTTTCATTTTGAAAACTGTAAAACATTTCACCTCAAAATTTTTGAACAAATGTTATTTCACTTTACATTTTGAAAGCATTTTTCTCCCAAGAATTTTTTTCATTAAAAGAAAGATATTAAAAGGATTATATTATTTGAAAATAATTTTTTTCTATTTTAAGCAGAAGTAAATTTGTGTGGTTGAGCATAATGAAATTTTCCAGCTGATTTATTCAAACAAGACACCTTAAAAATGTACTATTTGTTTTGATGTTTATTACTTATTGTTTGATTTTCTTTTTCAGTTGGTCAAACTCAATGCCTCATCCTTCTGGTTTCTATGCTTGTAGGTAGCTCAAACAGGTTTGGCCTATTCAAACATGTGTTATGGTCTCACTCATTTTCCTAAGGAGGAAAAATAAAAATTCTTGTTGCATCTGTCCAGCCATGCCATCAGACCCACATTTTCCAGCTGCAAGGGGAAAGGAAAGCAGCAACTGGCTGTCATTCCTCTGAAAGGGTCTGTCACCTGGACCTTGGATCCAATTGCCAGGATTAAACTTCTGCCTCACAGACCCACGTGCAAACAGTGAAATTAACTCTGCTGTTCCTCAGGGGCAAAGTGGATCAAGGACAGGCCAAACCATAAATAACCAGAGGCTTAAATTTGGGGACATTATTCCTTAATGTCTCCTCAAAGGGAGGATGAAGAGGCAGGTGCCTTGCCTTTAGGAGCCCTGAAGTGCTGAAGCTTAACAAAGAGGATTTATCTTTTCTTTCTCACATATTCTTTCAACAAAAGCAAGGAACAGGATGAAACTGAGTGAAAAAATGCTTTAAAAATTGAAGTAATCCCTCTCAATGGCTGCATATGACTTATCAACAAGAAATGGCACCCTCAACTCCCTCCTCTGTACTAAAAAAAAATCTTACCTGATACATTGAGTTTAATTGTAGATTTCTTTGTTTGGTGGCTCTCAGTCTGTCTGTAGATGCAGGAATATTCAGCATCATCCCCTAACTGGACATTAGAGATCTTTAAGGAAAGGTTGCCATGCTTCATCTGGTCCGGAAAAAGACTGGTTCTGTTATGGAATTTTTCATCCTGGCCCTCCAGTGAATCCTGCCCATTCTGAAAGAAGTGCACCAGCTGCTTGGTGCCAATCTGCCAGTAGAGCATTGACTTGGAAAGGGCCAGCTCTCCAGGAGGGGTGGTGGTGCAAGGCAGAACCACAGTTTCTCCAACAAATGCATGGCACGCGGTGTCCAGCTGACCTGGAATAAAGCCCAGACAGTTCCATCAGCATGCAGCAGAGACAGGGGCACCACGATTCCTAGAATTTGGCTTCACCATATCATTATTGCCACTCTCCCTCCCAAATTCTCCTGTTTCCAGCCAGCAGGGCCGTGTGTGCTCAGAGCCCAGCCAGCTGTGCAGCAGTGTGGAAGCCCAGGGCACTGGGAATATTTCTCTGTCTGCTCTGGGGTGCCCTGACCCCCAGGGGAACACTGACTTTGACTCTCATTCATGGAGAAAGTTTCCCAGACTTCAAGATCGACCAGAATCCACAAAAGTGTGAAACAGATTATAGAGAGCAGTGTAGGTGCATCACTTGGTGAGAAATTGAGGTTTTGGGATTTTTAGTATGTTGTGGATGGAAGCAAGATGGAGGGCACAGGGTGTTGTCCTGGGTTTCTTCTTCATGCTTCTTCTTCTTCTTCTCCATGGGTTTGGGTGGCATTTTGTAATTGGGCAGAAAAGTCCCCATTGCAGCTCTGTGGGATCAGTTATTGGGGTAAAAGGGAAAATAATCCAGGTGTCAGTTCTTCATTGGAGAGTTCAGTCTTAAAAGATCTTGTAACGAGATTGTTGGCCATTTTGTGTCTTCTAATGAAAAGCTGCAGAACTCACAGTAGTGAGGCTGTTTTACTGATAAGAAATAAAAAACACCTGAGTGTGAACATGAAACACCATCTCAAGTGCCTTCAATCCAGACCCAGAGAAACCCACAACTGGGACCCCCACACAGCAGGACAGATGTTGATATGTGCAAGTTGCCTCCGCTTTGGAAATGTGGCTTTTGCTTGAGCTTGTTTCCCCTTAGCTGGTGATTTTTGTTCCAGCTTTTGGTATTCTCAGTCTGTGGGATTAGGTGTCTGATTTGACTTTAATTAATAGGTCAGGTCACAAGAGGAAAAGGGGATGCAGGGAAGTGGGGGTGGGCAGATATGATGAAACAAGTTCTAGTTTTGTAGGAAGTCTGTCTGAAAAAAAGAAGAAGTGTAAAAACAGTGCTAGACCAGGAGAAAAATCCTGGACGAGTTTGGTCTCCCACAACTCCCATTATTTGGCTACCAGATCACAATTACCAACTTTTAAGCAATGTGCTGGGGGCTCCCATCCCCCTTTCTCTGCAAAATCTTGCAGAGGGTCTGACAGAAAAGAGCTTTTTTTCTGCAGGTCTGGCTTGGTGCACTCTTGCTGATCCCTGTCTGGTGGTCTCACACTCTTGGGTGTTAATCTGCAGCAGCCAGAAAGAAGAGTCTGTCATTCCCACTTTAGAGAAATGGTTTTTCCAAGACCTTGGGGAGACTTGGTGGATGTCCTTGACATCAGGCAGAGGTGTTACCAACTTTCCCAACCTTGCCAACCAATTCCAGCACATGCAAGAGCCAGGATGGAGGTATCCTGCAGGTGGGCAAACAGGGGCACAGGCAGGGCAGGCAGCTGCACCCCACTTATACACACTGTTCATTTAATAACTTAGTGCCAATTATTTCTATAAATCTTTCCAAGTGAGCTGAAAGCATACTAAAACTTGCAAAAATGGATGAGTCTGCCTCTATCAGGTAGGACAATTCCTATCAGATTGTAGTGCCACATCTTCTAGGGTAGACTGGGCAATGAAGAAAGTTTTAATGCATTTATAAAGCATGAACAACTAGGTATTTCCAGCACAGAATGTGGGCTTAAATTAGCACTCTGACCAAACCTGTTGCATAAAATAATATTATAAATTAAATGCAGATTAATTAATTTGGATGAAAAAGTTATTCCCAGCATGGAACAGAGCAAAAGCAGTGTGAGTCTGTGACTGCACTAAAAAAAAACCCTAAAATTCACTGTGAAACAACTCAATCTGCTTCCATGGCCAAAGTTTTGGGAAGCATAAGGGGCAAGTAATTGGACTCAATATTGAAATAAATATTCTTGATTGCAGTGGGGTCACTCCTGTGTTCCTGGCTTGCATCAGCTCTCTGCATATGTCAGGCTAAAGACCAAAGAGAGTCCCAGTTTCCCCTTGAAGGCAGTGACATCAGCCATGGCTCAGCTTGTCACATGGCTCAGTTTGTTACATCCTTTGTTTCCAGATCAATCAGACTTTTTTGGTGTCACACTGTGTTTATGCAGGCATGAAAGCAGAAGGAAAAGCACGATCCAGACAGCTGAATCTCAGAGCCAAGTAAATGTCTTCAGTAATAACTCTATCACCACACATCTGCTTTTCTTTGGTTTTCAGAGTTTTCAGCTGAAAATCCCAGCCAAGTTTGCCCAACAATGTCAGCTTTTAGCTGGAAAAAACACATATCCCAAGACTTTTTTCTGGTTAGTGGTGGAAGGAGAATCCCCTTGTGTGGAGAGCTGAGCCATTTGGTCATTATGCTTTGGCCATGACAAAAAAAAGGGGCCACTGCTGGATAAAGGAGGAGATGGAGTATCCTGAACCCATTCCCTGAGCTGTTTAGGCCTGGGGAAATGTTGGAACCCTGGATGCTGAGAATTTAAAACTTTCTGTTCTGAAAGGACAGACCCTCAAGAGAACACTGCATTTGACCTGAGGCCATGGAGAAAGCTTCCAAAATGGAATGACAGAACTGGGATTGTGGGTGTGTAGTTTGATTAGAAGTGTGTAATATCATAGGGTGGAAAACTTAGAGTTTAAGGGTTTAGAATATAGTAATATATATTGTGGTGTTTGCTGAGGTCCCCAGGACGAGAGATGAGAAATCTGACTCCATGTTCTCAGAAGGCTGATTATCATATCATATCATAATGCTATACTAAAACTATACTAAAGAAAGAGAAAGGATGCATCAGAAGGCTTAACAAGAATGATGATGAAAGCTCATGACTCACTCCTCAGAGTCCCACACAGCTGATGGTGATTGGTCATTAAGTTAAAACAATTCACATGGAACCAGTCAAACATTCACCTGTTGGTAAACAATGTCCAGACCACATTCCAAAGCAGCAAACACAGGAGCAGCTAATCAGATAATTATTATTTACATTTTTCTCTGAGTCTTCTCAGCTTTGCAGAAGAAATCCTGGTGAAAGGATTTTTCAGAAAATATGACAGTGGCAATATATAAAGATAAGTTGGAGGTTTTAGGGCAGAGGCTGGTCCTTCTTCTTTACCTTCTTCTGCATGGGTTTGGGGGTATTTTGTAATTAGACAGAAAAGTCTGCATTGTGGGACGTGAGTAATTAGTTATGAGGTTAAAAGTAAAAATAATTTAGGTGTCATTTCTTGAATGGACAGTTTTTCCTTAAAAGACCTTGTAGAGAGATAGATATGGGGTCATTTTTTAGCTTGTTAGTAGGATACTGTAGAACTCGCAGCTTGTAAGATTGTAATATAGATAAGAAATAATAAACATTTGAGCCAGAGCACAAAATACCATCTCTAGCACTTTCATCCTGATCCTGACAGGGAAAGGCTGTGCTCAGCAGTGTCCCCAGGGCATGGCCATGTGTGAAAGCAGATTGTGGTTCTGGCTGACCCTGACCACGGTCAGGAAACCACAGGGGGAGAGGAGTCTGCCTGAGGCTGCTGCAGGGGTTTGGCAGGCAGGGGTAGAAAGGAGCCTCCAGAGGAGGAGGGAGAGAGACTTTCCTGGTGGGAAAAGTCTTGTCTGCAGGGTGCTGTGAGGGGGGAGAGTGCCTGCAATGCGTGGTGCTGCACTTGCATGAAGAAAAGATGGTAAACAGAGCTTGTAGCTCCGTGCAGAAAAATGGACAATAAGGATTTTCCCAATGAGCAAAGGAGGGAGGAAGGGTGTGGCTCCTACCTCCTGGCTGTGGACTCCTGTACATTTGATACTGGTTTTAGCAGCACACCTATTTGCTCTTGATTCTTTTTCTGAAGGTGGAGGACAGCAGTATTTAGCATACCTGAGCTGAGCCATACCCATTCCCTCTCCTCCATGACATGGTGTACAAACCTTGCAACACTCATGAGGACCCTACAAACAGCCACAGGGTCCAGCCCACCCTGTCCTCCCTGCTTCCAGCTGGTAAAATCAGGGCAGAAGGAGGCAGGAAAGGAGGCACTGCTGAAGCTGGCTGGGATAAGAGCAGGTGTCTGAAATCTGCTGTAATGAGTTATTTAATCAGCCCACAGCTGCAAGAGGTCTTTGGTAGATGGGGAGAACAGACTTCTGGGGCAAGTCAAGTACGAGTCCTTATAGAAGCCAGTCTTGAGGAGAAGAGTAAAGTCCTGCTGAAGGCTGGTGGTGCTGGTAGAGCTTCCCACTGAGGCTGTTACTGCAGCAAGAAATGTGGAAGCAGGGAACTTCCTGGCCAGAAAACTGGAGTAGTTGTGGTGGCACTTGCTGCTGAGGTGTGTAAATCAGGATTAAGAGTGCTCATCTTGCCTAGCAAGAAAGCTTTGCACATGGAAGGGGCTGTTCTCCATCTAGGAGATGAATGTTGCTACACAGCTTTCACTTGCAGTTATGAGGAAAGTGGGATGAGTTTATTTTGTGAATTTAAAAAAAGGTATGTGTTTTAAATATTGCTGAAATGTTTAAGCCTGTTAAGATGAAGTTGAATGTGACAATTTAGCCAATCTGTAAGACTCCTGTAATGAGAAAGCACTCCTGCTTCAGCAATTGAAGTGTGGTGCAGGGAAGCTCATGAAGATTGAGCCTTTTTTTGTTCCCCCCCCTTGTTTTCTAGGTGAAGTGTAGCATCCTTAACCACCACAGTGTCTGGCAAATGTGAGGCTTTTCTGGGCAAGCAGAGGAGTCCTGACCACACACAGAGGTCTTATTACTACTGTCCTTAAACATCAATGAGGAAACTGCATCTTGTATAAAGTTCTCTCAACAACATGTGCTGGTTTATCCTTTCCATAGGCAAGATGGTATCTAATTCATGTAATGTCAGAAAGTCAACTCTGCTAGAACTAAGCAGATGCAAGATGGTTTGGGGTTTTAAAGGATGAGATTCCAAGTAATATTTGATATTATTAAAATGATGGGGTACTTTTAAGGATATGGCAGGATAAACTTTATAGGTAAAGGTTTTTGGGTCTGAAACACCTTAAATTTGAAAACCACTGCTTTTTGATACAGAAGTTTATCTGAGGGTTATGACCTGTACTCTCAAACTTTGGATTGTGATGAAATAGATGCAAATCAATACATTCATTTGTTCTGTTTTGCTCCAAGGTTCTGCTTGCAGCTTGTGTGTTTGCATGTAAATGCCTCTGCAAATTCCTGGGTGTGCACTATGGAATATTTACCTCTGGGCAGAGAAGCAAGCAGTAAACAGGCAACCATCCAGAGAGCAGTCTCCCTAGTGAGAAGGAGAGAGAAGAGAGAAAGGTCAAATGCTTTGTTAGGTTGCTGGAGCAGAGATCAAAGACCTTTCCTCTGGTGTAATTTATGCCATCTTTCCCAGCTCCCTCCTCTGTGAAGGTAATTTGGATATGAAGCTGGATGGGTTAGAAATCCTGGCTTGTTTTGCCATCTAGTTTTGGTGTGGGTTTTATCTGCTGCCTGTAGAACTGAGGTTTCTCAGTGTTCATGATGGGACAAGGCTTCATTTGCCAACTCCAGACCTGTACCTCCCTCTTGCCTTCACATACAGACAATGTTAATTGCATCTACATAGTCATAGTTTGATCCTGAGATTATTTTCTGTTGGTAATTAAATGAAATTCCTTCTGCTCCCAAACTTCAGCTCCTTCACAGCCCAAGGAAAAGCTGTGATAAATAGTAATAACTTACTTAGAAATAACTTACCATTTCATTTTTGTGCCTCCCAGCCCTTGGGAATCAGGAGCTTCACCAGACACTTCAGCTGCCACTTGTGTCTCTGCAAAAGAGTGAAAGGGCTCTTAATTTTTTGTTAGCAGTGTTCCTTGTAAGAGAGAATAGGTTATTTACTGATGCTTCGTTTGCTGTTTTCTTTCACTTTGTGTATGTAAAACACAGGGTGTTATATAATTTCTGGGTATATATAATTTACAGTCTGTGTTTGTAAATTCACTGTAAATTCACTGTCTTGTGGGGTTGTTTTTTTTTGTTTTGTTTTGTTTTTTTTTTTTTTTTTTTTTTTGCACACACTCTTACAATACCAAGAATGTATTTTCCTGTGTAGGATGGATGTGAGTCACAAGCCCTGCACTGACTAGCCCTCAGCTCAGTGAAGGGATTTTTTGTTCTGCAGCCAGCTGAGAGGAGAAAGTGGAGAAACCTGATGGGTGTTGTATTTATTAGGAGGTGCAGGCACCATCCTACAAACTGCTAAATACCACCACAGCTGCACACATCCCAACAAAATAATGAGCCTGTAAGGAAAGTGAAAATATTTCCTTTGAGGAGGCTTTTAAATCAGGTACTTTCTCAGGAAAAAATCCAAAATGGAGCAGGAGTGGAGATGGGAATGAATGTGGAGTTTGGGCTTCCAAACGCCATCCTCATAGGATCTCACAGGTTAAGGAGTACAAATATCAGAGTGATTGTTCCTCTCTGTGTGCTCAGAGATGATCCTTGGGAGAGCTTTGTGGACGGTTGGCCAGCTGAGAAAGGTCACGTCCACATGATAGCATTGGTTGAGTTAGAAGGAGACAAGTCTAGGATTCAGCAGTCAGTGTCCAATCACTGGCAAGGACATTGTGCCCTTGGTGCAACAACTGGATAGAGGAGAGGATCCTTTGCCAAAAATATGAGGATAGTTTCAGCAGAATAACCACAAGAATGTAGAAGTAGTAACAAAATAACCATAAGAATATGGAAGTAGGCGTGGTTGACCAATAAGTAATTAACCAATAATGAGCTCAGCTTTGCAATATGTATAAGCTTCCTTAACACCAATATAAATATGTGTGAACTATCAATAAAGTTTGAGACTTGCTGATCACGCATATTGAGCACCGCATTTCTTCTGCCGATCCAACAATTCTGATGGTGGAAGCGGTGTTTTAGCCAGGATTCTCTTCCCACTGAGGGAGCTCTGTGTGGGAAGGGTGCTGGTGCTGTTCTCCTGGCTGTTGCTCCTGCCACAAGTGTGGCTTCCTGGGGAACTGGATTTGTGTTTTTCCCTCTCTCCTCATGGCCAAGCCCTGCTCATGAATTGTTCAACAGCCCCATCCTGATACTCAGTGCAAACCATCTGCCATCGTTGGCTTCTTTGACATTAACAGTGTGTCCTGCCTGTCTCTGCTGGACTCCCATGGCTGCCTCCCTCCCCACTGAGGAGGTTTTGGGCAAGGGTGTACATTTATGGAAGTTTATTCCATATTTGTTTCCTTCCTGCCTGCCTGTTGTCAATGAAACAGAGGCACTGATGGTTGCTCCTATCACAGAATCATTGGGGTTGGAAAAGGCCTCTGAGATAGAATAACCTTTGTCAGCCAGACCAGAGTGCCATGTCTAGTTCTTTCTTGAACACCTGCAGGGCTGCAGAATCCACCACCTCCCTGTGCAGCCCACTCCAATGCTTAACCACCCTTTCTGTGAAAAATTCTTCCTGATGTCCAGCCTGAACCTCCCCAGCTACAGTTGAGGGCTGTGTCCTCTCAGTGTGGTTGCCTGTGACAAGAGTTGAGTTTATCTGCCCTCTCAGCTTTGTGCAGATGTTCCATTCCTCATAAAGCTGCCAAAATACCAGGAGCACTTGTTCTGCTGGACCAGGGCTCCCCAGCAGCCTCTCCTGTCAGGCAGCAGTGAGGTCTGGCCATGCTGAGGGTGTCTGGCCAAGCAGCTCATGCTCTGTGGTACTGTGGCCATGTCCACTCTCTCTCTACATACAGGTGGTCCTTATGATAATCTCCTTATCCAAAAACAGCTAAACATTTTGGCATGTATGGCCGGCTAACAGGCATTTTTAAAAGTACAGTGGCAGCAGACAGGAATGACCCACAAGGCAGAGCTCCTGAAAGTTGTATTATTCTTCTGGAAGGTCAGTAATTTTCTGACAATTTTCATTCTGACTCCAGGAAAACCAGGGTGGCTCCTGAAAGCTGTATTATTCTTGTGGAGCATCAGTTGTTTTCTGTCAGTTTTGATTCTGACTCCAGGAAAAGCAGGGTGGTTGTTCCAGCATAGCTGGTTTGTTTGGGTCCCTGCCTTTGGCTGGCTTCCTTCCACGGAGTCCCTGTGGAGTTTCTGCTTCTCAAAGATGCCTCTCTGGAAGTTTTGGATTGAGGGATGACTGAGATCAGAATTAAGATACACAATTCAGACACAATTTGGTATGTTGAGCTCTCTTGCCATCCATGTGCTGGAGTTACTTCCCTACTGGAGTTAAGCTTGTGCATAAAGAGAGCAATGCAGGTCTTTTTTAAGGAAGCAGAACCAAACCACAGGAATGCTTCAGATGGTCTAGCTGGAGCACCTGACCCTAATTTAGCTTAATTCAGTACTGTATAGTTGAAATAACATTTCTTTCTGGTTTGAGCTGACTTAACTTGATGCTCCTACTACCCTAAAGGAGAGATCTCTTCATGTCTGTTCAGCTGAGCTGGTGTAAGATGTGTTCTGCACCATGTGGATAAGCACTTAAAACAGTTTCTATTTTATATTTCATTTTTCTTATTTTCCATTTCTGGTTTAAATTAAATAGAAGCTTGGAAACTTACAGTTTTTTCTTTCTAATTTTTTTTTTCAGATTTAAAATTTGATCCATTTATTGATCATTTAAATCAGCTGTAGGAATTACTTAGGACTTTTTCCAGAGGTTAAAATAATTAACAGAGTAAGGCTTTGCAATGAATAGTCACTTCAGGAAGAATTCAAATGCTAATTAGTAACTCTTTAACATGCTAAGCTACCTGAAATAACTAAGACATTGGGTGCAATTAAAATATATGATTAAATTGTAAAGTGTATGATTAACTTGTGAAGCATATTATTAAATTGTAACATTATGATCATCTTCATAATCTTTGTCACCCAGCTTTTGTGTCATATGTGCAAGGCCATGTATTGAGCATGCTAGCTCAGCCTGCATTAAAATTAAATTAATCAAGTAGTGAAGTAACCAAACGTTCCCAGTAGAACTGCAGGGCTTTGTGTCCTAAAGCAAAAGGATTCCAATTGTCCCTTTCCAGTGCAGGAGGGATGGGTGAGAAAGGGTCTAAATGCTACTGTCAAAGTTATAATGCTCTTGGGAGCACTGAAACTCTTCATGTGTGGTGACCACAGAGTGTGACACTGATATCAAAGTGGTTGTGAACTAAGTGGGCAGGACAAACTGAAGGAACTGATTTGCTTTTTCAGCTCTTCCACCTCACCTGGCACCATCCAGCCCTGGGCACGGAATGAGTGGCTGTGCAAGGTGGAGCAGACACCAGCTGGAGAAGGCAGCAGCACTTCTGAAAGGATTAGCCAAAATCACCCAGCAGATGAATGAAGGCTGCTGCCAAGGTGGAAACTTCTCATTGTGCACCTGGCAAGGCTTGGTAGCTTAGTCACTGGTCATTTTTTCAAGCATGGTTTTTATTCCCCTCCCTTCCTTGCATACATTTGGCTTTTGAGAACAGATTTATGCAAAGTGACTGTTGTTACTGGTGCTTGCAGGAGCATGGGGGAGGCACCTTTCTCCATGACTTTGTGAAATCCTGAGTGTACCCTGAGCTGAAAAATGCCACCTTGCTATTCCTTACCCACATCAAGGCAATTTTCTGTCATTTCTTTAAATGCTCTCTCTCATGTAACCACAGTAACAGTCCTATTACATTTAGGTAAAAGCCATTAGTTAATAGAAAGCTAATGAGTGAGTTTGCAAGTGGAAATTACACTCTGGTTTCTTAGAGAAAGTTTTATGATGCAACAGCCTGTACTGAAACTGGGTGATTACTTCTGGTCTCATCTGAAAGCAACCTATAAACAACATGAGGCATCAATTTACAGGCTTGCCCTATAATTAGTTCAAGGACAGGGATTTAAGACATCTTGGAGAGGGGTATATGCTGATACATAGTCAAAAGCAACAGTGGCTTCCTCTTCAAGGATTCTAGGTTTTGAAATTGCCCTAATTTGAAAGCAATCTTCTGGAAGTTTGAGTGGTGGCAGCAAGGGTTTCTGTAGCCACCCTTGTGGCCCAAGGCAGTGGGAAGGAAGGAAGGAGTGTCCTCTTCTACCTTGGGGGACTGCCTGGAGCTTCAGGCTGCAAAATGTGCTGTGGTGACAGCTGGGTCTTGGATTGGGATCCTTATCTTCAGGTGCCCTGCTGTGGGTGGCTGGCCTGGTTTTCATGTTTGTTTGTTTTAGCAAACTTTATGCAGTTGTAATTCTCTGAATTTCCCTTCTCTGCTGAGCACTGGGCTTCTGTGTGTTCTGTGCTGCAGTCACCCCAGCCCAGCTGTGGAGGTGGTGGGTGGGGTGCTGCCTTTGGGCTTTCCTGGGTTTCCCCATGCTGCTGGAATGTCCCATTGCTTAAGGCTTGTTGTGGGCCACAAGCAGGCTCTGGGGACTGAAAGGTTAGCAAAGGCATTTCTGATCTGAAAAGATTTTCCTTCTGGGAACAATGAATGAATGAGTGATGGTGCATGGTTTGCTCCTGGTGGAAAGCTGTAGAATCAAAGAATCATTAAAGTTGGAAAAGTCCTTTAAGATCATCAAGTCCACCTGTCAACTCAGCACCACTGCTG
This sequence comes from Molothrus aeneus, assembly GCF_037042795.1. NCBI lineage: Eukaryota > Metazoa > Chordata > Aves > Passeriformes > Icteridae > Molothrus > Molothrus aeneus. The sequence continues at coordinate 111,296,697 of NC_089647.1, read as the reverse complement.
TGTTCACCACTAAACCATGCCCTCAAATGCCACCTCTACACATTTTCTGACCACTTCCACAGATAGTGACTCCATCATTTGATGAATCCTTATGATGAATACTGTATGGACATACAGGCTGCTCCCTGGGCAGCCTGTTCCAGTGCTGTACAACCCTTAATTTTTTTCCTGATATCTAATCTAAACCTCCTCTGGTGCAACTTGAGGCCACTTCTGGTCCTGTCAGTTGTTGCCTGGGAGAAGAGGCTGACTCCCACCTGGCTACAGCCTCCTTCAAATAATTGTAGAGAGTGATAAGGCTTTCCCTGAGCCTTCTGTTCTTCAGGCTGAACATCCTCAGCTGCTCCTCACCACACCTGTGCTCCAGACCCTTTCCCACCCCTGTTGTCCCTTGTTTGCTCCACTGTACCACATACAGGTCCTGCAGCAGGAACTTAGAGCCTCCCTGGCTTTTAAATAAACAGCTTTGGTAAAGAGAAATTTATCTCTGTGCATGGAAATAAAATGCATAGGGAAAACAGGATTTTCAGTTTATAATGGACCAGTTTCCAGAATTCAAACATAAATAAACATCTTCCCAAGGGTTTGAAGGAAAATAGCAAAACTCTAGAGGTGTCTGGCAAGAAACAGACTGTATGTGACCTCTCACACTTAGCAGGCTGGAAGCCTTGGGAAACTAGACTGTGTTTTTGATTTCAGAAACAGCCATTCTAAATAGCTCTCAGACTAAACTGAGGTAGTCTGTGGCTTTGTAAAATGGGAGGAGTTTGATGGCTCAGGGGACTGATGCTAAAAGTGGCACGTTTCGTTTCAAGTTTCAGGGGGAAGGAAGCACGCTCTTGGTATGCAAGTGAACAGAATTCAACCCTGAGCAAATGAAGCTACAGTCTTGTGGCTATTTGGTGGTTTCATGTTAAGTCTGGTCTGATTGAATTCTCAGACAGTCAAGATCTGTCGCATCCATATTTCCTGCTGTTATTTCTGAGAAATGTGTCTGTCATCTCCTCGATCGCCTTGTATGGAGGCAAATCCACGAACAAGGAGGATTTTTGTGCTCGTTCCAGAGGGATGTTGTGTCTCTGCTGCCTTTGGGTGTGGGAACCCAGGACATCCCTCTGGTTGTCCAGGATGGCCAAGACCCCTGCCAGGGGGCTCAGGAGCCCTGGCACAGAGCCCAAAACACCTGTGGGTTTGATTATGACCCATGGAGCAAATTACCAACTCTATAGGAAGATCAGCAAGCCACAACAGTTTAGGTAGAATAATAGTGAAGTTATCACGGGGTGGAAAAGTAGATTTTGGGGTTTCTGGTATGGGGGTTCAGGGGGCAAGATGGAGGGAACTGGGCGTGTCCAGCTTTTCTCCTTCTTTTCCTTGGCCTCCATCTCCTGCTGTGATGTTGGCACTTTTAGATTGGTGTAGAGTAGAAGCTCACTGTCTAACATAGGAGATAGGTATTGGAAAGTAATTGTAAACATTGTACAGGTAGTTTTTAGTATAAAGACACAACACCACCCTGGGGGCAGGCAGAGTGCCTGGAACTGTCCTGCTGGATGGACCTCAGCTGGACAGGAGAAAATTTTTTATAGATAAGATACAATAAACAACCTTGAGACTGAGAACTGAAGAGCTCCAACTCATTCTTCAAGCGCTTGGGCTGGGAAAAGAGACTTTCTAATGTATCTCGGGATCACTCTGACAAGATAAAGATCCTGACATTTGGGGTCAGTGTTTGGCAGTTTGGCATGACATCTGTCTGTCATTTTCAGTAGTGGGCCCTAATCCCATTTTCTTAAGACATGGTTTATTTTCTATGTGAGATAACTTTGGAGCATTTAGCTTTCCAAGAGAATGCTGCTGCTGCATGGCAGAGCAGTGCCTTCCATTTGCTTTCTACCTGTTGCAAAGACTCTTGGCATAGGGAGGGACTTCTTCACTCTAAATCCCTAGGAAATGTTCCCAGCCCCACCTATCCCTGTCTTGTGTGTCCTAAGCCCTCCTGGGACTGAGTTCTGCAGATCTGAGACATCTGATCTCAGGAAGCACAGCCTAAGCAGTATAAGTGTGGGTGTGTGTGTGTGTGTGTATGTATATATATATGTATGTATATATATATGTATGTATGTATATGTGTGTGTGTATATATAAATATATATATGTATGTGTGTGTATATATAAATATATATATGTATGTATATATGTGTATGTGTGTGTGTATATATATATATGCATATATACGTATCTATATATCTATTTGTATCCCCTCCTTGACCCTCGTGCTCATGGGTGAGATTTATTCCTTGTGACTTGTGGTCTGTGGTGGTATCATGCCCTTTGATGAAGCTTCTGGAATGAGACAAAAAAGCCATGGTTCCTTTTTGTAAAGTCCTTCTGACAGCTCCCACAAAAGTTCTTCTTTTTCTCAATTCCTTTTTGCCTTTCTGAGAGTTTCCAGTGCTCTTTATCTTCCAGTTCCAACAAAATATATTTTTTTCCTCTTTTGGTGAATAAATTATTCTTCTCAAGAATAAAGATTTCTTTCAAGAGATTAGTTATGTGAAAAAGGCACAGGTGTGTGAGGCTTTACCTTTTAGGAAACTGTAGCCTTAAAGAAGTAGCTCCCAAGTGACAATGCAGAAAGAGACAAGAATTCATTCAGCTGAATCTATGTTATGTATTTTTTCTTATTTGGGAGGCAATTCCTGCCTGAACATCTGCTTCTAGTACTCACTGTATAATGGTTTATTTTAGTGTTGTTTAACCTACAGAGGTATTGTAGGCTAGAATGTTAACATGGAAATAAGGATCTGATTTTTTTCTTCACTGGGGTCTTTTTTTCCTCTGGCATCTGCTCAAACTAACCCTTAAATCAGTGATACTGCCTGACTCTGGAGTACTCAACAACCAAGCAGCTAAGCTGATTCTTAGATTAAATTATGTGAAGAATCCCGGAGGCATTATTAGTTTAACTGATATCAGTGAAAGTGTTTGGATTAATACAACACTGACCAGTACTAATACTTCTAAAGTGGATGATCTGGAGATGTAAAAATGAGACCTGGTTTTGAAGAGTGATGATCCAGTCTGGGTTGCTAGCATCACTTTGGAACAGAGAGCTCAGCTTCTGTACAAGTGTGCCACAATCTCTGAAATGATTACTGAGCCTTACTGACTGGATGTGTGTGAGGTTCTTGCTAGATACAAACTGGAGAGGAACTGATTGGAGTAGGAGAGAAGATAGGTGAAATAAAAATACCTCACTATCCTTCCTCTAGCCTTCCACACATTAATTATGTATTAATTATGTCAAATGGTAGGAATTCTGGAATACGCCTCCTCATAAGACAGATACAGGCAAGAAGGACCAAAATGGATTGAAATATGTGGGAAGTTCTTGCATAGTATGGGTGTGGTTGGCAGGTATTTTGCCTTGCCTTTTCTCTCCCATTTTCCCTCCCATTGCAGTTACTACTTGCCTGAAAGGGCTTTGTGCCATCTGGATTAGAGATTCCCTAAGTGAAACTATTCTATCTTGTTAAAAATGAGGATGGAAGCCTAATCCTTCTGTTAGTCTGTTACATGTAGAAACCTCCCTACAATGAAATATCTCTACCTAGTTTAAATTTCTGCAAATAGTTTGCAGCTCCAGTATTTAATGGGCTGAGCTCCTCTGCTTGCATGGAAATCACACAATTATTTGAGCTCTTCCTTTGTTACAAAGCTCCCACAGAGGGACAAGGTACATGCACAGCTAGATGTGTACAAGGCTGGTTCAGGCTTCTTGGAAAAACAGAGTCAGGAGGGTATTTCTGCCTGGAATGATGGAAAGGGCAAGGAAAACTTAGAGAGGATGTAACTTGACAAAAATTGAGTTACTGAACACTAAGAGCCCAAGGCCAGGATGGATGAGGCTCTGAGCAGCCCAGTCTAGTGGAAGATGTTCCTGCCCATGGAGAGGGGTTGGAATGAGGTGATCTTTTAAAATCCCTTAAAACCCAGACCAACCTATGAACAGTATTGAGCTGTTAAGTTTGTAAAGCTCCAAAATGATCCATTTTAAAAGTGTGGGTTTTTTTCCTGTCCAGTCTGCAGCTATCTTTCACACAGAGCCAGGATTATAAAACCCCCTTGGTAAATGTTATCAGCCCAAGGAAGGAAAGAGGAAAACTCCCTCCCTTGGAAGTTTTGTATCCAGGTAGTGGATATAGCCTAATCAAAAGGGAGAGGGAGAAAGGGAAATTCTGGGGGAATTTCTTAGGAAGCAGAAGAGAAACTATTTCAGGCTCAAGAGACTGCTTTGAGCTGACAGAATAGTCAATAAAATGCCTTTATTACTTTTGTTTGATGCCTTATATAGGAGGAAGTGTAACACACAACTGCCAGAGAATTTCTATTCTCCAAAATGACTTTCCAGCCCAATATTGTGAGAGCAGGGAAAATCCTGACATACAGATGTTTATTTTTGCTAGCAAGAAGCTCCAGGATTACCAGTTTCTTTTCCTTATTGTGATTCTTCTCTTCCCTTAGCTATTTTAATTTTATAATATCTCAAAAAGAGGTTCTTTCTACAAGATGTGGTTGTTAGTGATACATATAACAATCCTACCAAGCCTCAGTAGTCAATTGATTTTTTTCCCTCTATCAGACCTGTTAGGACAATATATCTCATCCTTGACTTGTAATGCCAAAATAATTGTAATTATATTTCCTATCAGACAAGAAGAGGAAGAAACTTGGACCAAGTTCAGAAAATGTTTTTGTTCTACAAGAGGGAGTTAAGTATTCATCAACAAATTGATGAGCCTGACAGGTAAATGAGGCTAATTAGCAGCCTATGCACTGTGAATGGTGGGTCTGAAAATGGAAGTTCAGGGTGCCAGGGTGAGAGGAGAGAAAGAAACCGAAATTAATCAAGGCTGGTGTAACTTCTCTTGGCTCTTTGCTGGAGGTTAATGTTCACTTTATGGGGACTGAGGTGACAGAGTCCCCTGCTGAAGGTTTGTACACCTGGAAGATAAACCCTGAGAACAGCTCCTCTGAGCAACAGAAACCACCTGAGTAACAGCCAGTGTTTTTCAGCTACTAAATGCAGTTGTTTGAACATGTTTATGAGCAACTGTTCATCATAAAGTTCTTATAGACCTGGAACAAATCCTAGGGCCAATCAATGATAATAATTAGCTCACTGATGTCAGAGCTAAGGAACCCAAAGCAGCTGGTCTCTGCCTGAGCTGGTCTCTCAAGGAACATTGCTCTCTTAAAGTAAAAGTGAAGGTGTCTGGGTTTTATTTGAGGTTTGTTTTCTCACAATTCTTGTAAACTGACCTGCAACTGCAGTTTGTGAGAACTTTTCAAGGAGAGAGGAGCTGTTTACAGAAGAGCTTTTCCCAAGTGATTCATAGCATGTACACACATAGCACACCCAGTACCTCTGGCGTGCTGCTGAATTATCTCTGATACTTCTGCAGGTTCCAATGGCACCTTTTCTTATGCAAGGAAAAAACCAGATGTGTAAATAATTAAGAAATGGAAAAGCTGTTCCCTTCTCCAGGAGCCCAACTTGGCTTTTTCCACAGATGCCCATTGTAATGCACAAAGTATAATGGAATACTTTGTATTAGTAAAAAGATGGACTCCTAGTGGTTCAAGGGCTCTTGAATCAGTGACAAAAATAAGACTGAGAGTTGCCAAATATTGCAGGCTTGAACCTGACCCCCTCTTCCCCATGGAATTGCTTTCCCAACCCCTGCTTTTTGAAAATATTTATGAAGCCACAGCCTACACAGTCTTTTAAACCTAGCTGCTCTGGTGTTGGAGCAGAAAGCTTCCAGTTGTATGGCTGTGTTACAATCATGATAATATTAATCTCCAATTAACTTCTGTTTGTCAGAGATATGAACAGGATCCTAAGCACAGGCCCTTAAAAATGCTTGTAAGCACTTCATGCTTCTTTTGCTAACCTTCAAATAATTGTTCCAAGTGCAGAACAGTCATACAGAGACATTTTGCCCAGGTGCTGAAGGTCTGTAGACTTTTGGCTTCATAGTTGAGGTGGATGTATTTTTTTGTCTGAAGAAAATTTTGGTTTTTTGTCTGTAACAGTCAATTTGTGTAAAAAAGAGAAGGAAGACTTGAGGATCATAAGCACTTCCTGCAGGCCCCATGCTCTGGAATGTTTCCTCAATGTTCTTAAAGCTTTCAGGCCTTTTTAATGCCTCGTTCAGATTGAGTTCAGCCAAATGATTTTCTATCTGGAGCACCCATCTCTCAAGCATTGTGTAAGCATGATGAGATCTTGTCTCATTCTTGTCCCACCAGCAAAACAGCAATTTCTGTTATTAATGCAACAGCATTAATAGCATTCTTTTACCCCTGACTGTAATCACAGCCACACTGGGAGGTGCTGGCTGCTTTTCAAAGTAAAAGGCTTGGGATTTGGAAGCAAAGCAAGGAACTCCCTTCTTTTGAACCTCTCTGAAAGACCACTTGTGTTTGCTTCCTACTTACGTGTTTCTGCTCAGAACCATGGCATGAGAATGAGGTGGCATCTTCCCTCCTACTCTTTTCTGACAACAGTGCCCTATTCTTCCCATGGCTGTGTGCATGTAAATTAATTTTCATATTACCTGCTCTCTCGTTTAGGTGTATGTGGGGACCAGCTGAAATTTGTGTCATTATTATCTGTGCATGTGTCTGGGTGGGGAAGGGCTGTGTGTTACTTTTGCTTTTTCTGTGGTGGTTCAGTGCCTTAGTTTTCCTGTTGGAGACTGCAGGACTTCAGCAGGATTTTTTTTTTTTTTGTGAATGATCTTTTAAATTAAAGCCGTACTTGGTTAAAGTGTTTCTCTTCCAAAATTGGAAGATGACCAACAGCTCTAGTTTTAAAAATCCAAACCAGCTCCTCCCATTCCAGCTCTCCCCTTTGCCCCAGTGGACAGTAAAAGGTCTCTTCCCCCAGGAGAAAGCAAAGGAACAGTGTAAGATGGAAACCACAATTTCTTATGCTGTAGCACTTCTTATTACAATTTCTTTCTGTGTCTTCCCTTTCCTATTGCAAATCAGCTGTTGCAAGCCTTTATCTGGGAGAACTAGGAGAGAGAATAGAAAATCCAGCTCCAGCAGCATTACAGATGGTTTTACAAAGGATGAATTTAGAATTGAGAAATAGCAGCAGTTGACATAGAGATGTTTTGCGTTGGATGTTGCATTCCCTGATAGACTGTTGAGGGAAGGCAAACTGTTGTTCCATAACTGCTGTGAGAAAAGTGCACAGAAGTGCATGGAAAGGGCACATGAATTCTGGTATGGGTTCTCTGATGTCTCTCTGATGTTAATGTTTTTGCCCTCTAACACAAATTCCCTGGACTTTACAGAACTGTCTTAGTTATGTCTTTTCTCTTGCCTTCAGAAGAGAATCTCTGGAGGGTTTTTTTGGTTGTTGTTTGGCTGGTGTTTTTTTTGGCTTTTTTGGTTTTTTTAATATTTCTATTTTACTTTCTTATTTTTGCAAGATTTGTCAAAGGGCCAAAAGGGGTGCTGGGGGGAAGAGGGAGGAATTAAGCAGGTGTTTTGCTTGATCCCACAAACCTCACTCTTCTTAAGAAACCAAGTTGTGAACTGTTAATTACATCTTTTTGCAATTGGCTGGTGCTGATCTTTGAGTTGGGATAGAATGGGAAAAGTTAAGTCAGTCCTTGAATTTAACAACTGAAGAGCACAACCCAATATGTAAATGTATTATAGCTTCCAAGAACTAGGGGAGGATATAATCCTAAAAGTCACTGACTTTTTAAAAAGTTTTTAGTTTGCTCTTCTAAGGTGAAATGGTTCAGTGAGAAGGGAGCTCTGGTAATGAACTGTCTCATTGCTTCAGAGGATGCTTATTTTGGTTGTAGCCAGGTAACCCTCTCACCAGTGGGTATGTTTAATACCAGAGAGTCCTGAAAATAGGACACAGCTGAAAGCAGGCTGGAGAATGAATATCTGAAATCAGCCAGATGGTATCAGGCTAATAAATTCTGCCCAGATGTCTTGTGTTGCAATAACATCTGGTGGTCACTCGGTAGTGGGTGGTAGGGTCATCTTGGGGGGCCATAGGGTCATCCTGTGGGCTGTGCTGGAGCTCCCTTTAGATATGGCCCTGGGCCCAAACAAATTACCTTAGCAGTGAGTCACTGGATCAGCTGTGTGAGATTGTTTTCTGAAGGAAACTTGCTGGCTATGCAGGCAGCTGCAACTACAGCAGCACAGGGGTTGCTGCTGTCTTGTCTTTTTTGCAGTCTAGAGTGCACCAAAGGAAATCTTTCTCAGCATCAGAGATGCCAAACAGCATTTCTTTTAGATGCTTATGCTGTTTGGAGCACCTTGGTAAGCAATGACTTGAAAAGAAAGAGCAGCAGTTTGTGCAGAACCACAAGGTTTCCTGCTATGAAAAATCAGCCTGACCTCTTTGTGGTTCTACACTTTCAATGTAGGAAATCCCCCTGTGAAAGTTTTAGGTGATCTTTGTTTTGCAGTCTATTTTCAACTAGCCCTGAAGTGGAAGTTGAGGGTGTGAAATGCATGACCCACATAAGGCTTGAAAATTCAGCAGAGCATTGCACTGACCCACAGCTGGGTCTTTAGGACTTGCCTTCCCCCAAATGACTGAGCCCTTTCCTTTCCAAAACAGCAGCATTTACCTTCACCAGTGTTGTTGAGAGATCTTAACAGTGCTCTGACTGAAGCACTGCTTGTGTGACATCTCCTGCTCCCAACACACATCCTTACATCCCTTGAACTTGTGCTCTTTCCTTTCCACTGATTAACACCCTGTGAAATATCTTCTGATGCTATCTCACACCAGATGGTTTTTTCCCCTAGGATGATCCAATACCTGCTTCTGCAATAGCAGGAACAGGCTGTAGCTCAACAGTTGTGATCTGGTATCTCTGGGTAGCTGCAGGAGCTGTTTCAGTGCCACAGACACAAATCTCCTCTGCCACAGTGCCTGTGGCACATCTGCTTTGGCACCCTCTGAACCCTTGGTGGAGATTTGCACAAGTGATGAGGTTTTGCATCACCTAGATAACAACTGTTCTTTGGAAATCCAGGGAAAAAGTGAGTTGGAGCTCTACAGTGATTATGTCTGTGCCAGTGATTTTGGAAACACTACTAAATACTTGTATTATATGGCAGCTAATTTCTGGTTGGGTGCATGATGTGCCTTGGAGCATAAAGGGCAGAAAGATGCACTGGTTGTTCTAGCCATGTCAAAAATCCAGGAGGTGTGTGAGTGGAAATCTCTAATACCACCTAAGAACTCTGAATCCTTGGATATCTTCTCCTGGAATACCAGAGAAGCAGTGTCATTCATGAGGCCATCCAGAACTGAGCAGGAGGTTATGGCTGTGTGGTGTCAGGCCAGGCTTCTCAAATGTTTCTCTGCTCACATTTCCTAGTGCCATGACAAAAACATTGACTGTCCAAGCTGTGAAAACTGGTTTTAAACTGGTTACTTTCAAGCTCCTCTGATATTCTCTGCTTTAGTGATCTCCTAAGGTGCAAATGGACCTAAATCAGAGACAGGATCTCAGCTTTCTCTCCTATCATTCTCATTGAGAACTGTAAACACCAGTGGATAGCCCTGTTCTCTGGGAAAGCAAAATGTGTAAAGTATTAGCTGAAGGGACAGTGTTCCTTCACATTCACTTCACATTCTCCACTTTTTTTGTACACAGAATGAGATATATGTGAGATCATTGTTTATATCTGGGTTTCTCTAGTTAAGAATGCCTGCTGCACTTTCCTTAGAAAGGACTACCTTCCTTTATTCTGTTCTTGCACAAAATGTTTAAAATCATAGGCCAAATACTTTATTATTTATCCACATGCAGAATAGAGGCAGGACCATGTCTGGCTGGGCCCTTTTGACATCTTGTAATATGCTGTGGATATTTTGTTTGGATGGAAGGGATGTTCTTTTTTGCAGTTCTTAAATTACTTTTCAATGTGTTTCCAATACACTGAAAGTGTGTGAGAGTCAAACTCTCATAAAACACAATGTTATTCAATGCACAGCTCTTGCTACCAAAGTAAACAATTGATTTTTCTGTGTTGCCATCAGATTCTGGGGAAGTAGGCACTTCTGGGAGATGTCTAACAAAGCTGTAGCCTGGAGGAGTTTTGTCATTGCAATGTGCTCAATGTGCTAGACAGATGTAGCAATTTTACTCTAGGACAGATGTAGCAACTGAGTGGGTCTTCCTATGGGTGGGAAAGGATGTTTTCCTTGACATTTTCCACAGCTGGACTGTCTGAATTCACATCCTCTCTTGTGATCAGCTTTTCATGAAAACCCATTTTTTCAATGAGCCCAAAGCTTGAGTTCTGAGTATTTGTGGTAAGAGATGGCCAGACTTGGGCCTTTAGAAATGACTAAACTTGAGATGAAAATCGCACAGAAGCGTTGATTTGGAAAGGCAGGACTCCTTCTCCAAATTGTCTTTGCTTCCTGGTAAAAAGAGCTGATGCATTTAATGGGAACTTGAGTTGATTGATCCTTGATAGGAATGTGCCAATGACCTACTTCTTACCCAAACTGCATCTCCTAACTTCAGCTGGGGCAGTGGGGGGGAGTGTTGGGTGGGACTTCTCTGCAACCTACGGCATTCCTAACTCTCGAAGGAAAAGGATGTGATGTCCTCAGATGGGAAAGTACCAAATGCTAATTGATTAGCTATGGCATTTTGCATATTTTACAGGCTGCTGCCAAACATCTGGAGGCTTCATTATAATGCAGGCAAACAAAGAATTGTGTTTGGTTCTTTAGAGCACTATGGAATGGCATTAAACACTACAGCTGCCCTTTCTGCAGACACAAAAGTCCATTTGTGAGAATATATAATGGAACAAATTGGGGTTTTTTTCCTCCCCTTGCTGACACATTTGTGGAAAGTTTACTAGTAGTTATTTGGTGTGATTTGCTTTAAGTGACAGTTGTCAAAAAAAGTAGTAGCTTCTGGGTTCAACCCAAGGGAGAAATGATTTGTAGGAAGCACTCAAGGTATGTGAAGTTTACATGACCTAGTTTTGAAGCACTTCCTCAGAGCCCTCACAGAAATCTTCTCTAGATGTTAACATGCCAACCCCATATTTGTGGTTCAGAGCCCTTACATTCCTGTCCTGCTACCAGATGGGATTTGAAGAGCCTCGTTAAGTTTGTCTCTTTCAATGCCCCAGATTGTGAGGAACTCAAAGCTGACCTCGCTGCTTCTAGGATTGTTTATTTAGAGGACTGAACAAAGAGTGTTACATGTTGGCCTTTTTACAATCACTCACGCTGTAAAACATCATTTGAGAGATTGAATTGGCAGCTGAAGGACAGTGAACATCTCAGAGCAGCTCTGAAACATAACACTGGTTTCAGGAATTGAAGCAATCCTATTTCTATGCAGTTTTTCAGGGATGGCAAAATGTCTGGGCCTTGCAGCCCTGTTCAGGAGCCACCCAAGATGAAATAGCTGCCCTGGCCTAACCTGAGCAGGACATGGGGTGTCTCTGATCCAAGATGAAATACCTGCTCTGGCCTAACCCAAGCAAGACATGGGGTGTCTCTGATCCAAGATGAAATACCTGCTCTGGCCTAACCTGAGCAAGACATGGGGTGTCTCTGATCCAAGATGAAATACCTGCTCTGGCCTAACCTGAGCAGGACATGGGGTGTCTCTGATCCAAGATGAAATACCTGCTCTGGCCTAACCTGGGCAAGACATGGGGTGTCTCTGATCCAAGATGAAATACCTGCCCCGGCCTAACCAGAGCAAGACATGGGGTGTCTCTGATCCAAGATGAAATACCTGCCCCGGCCTAACCAGAGCAAGACATGGGGTGTCTCTGATCCAAGATGAAATAGCTGCCCTGGCCTAACCTGAGCAGGACATGGGGTGTCTCTGATCCAAGATGAAATAGCTGCTCTGGCGTAACCCAAGCAAGACATGGGTGTCTCTGATCCAAGATGAAATACCTGCTCTGGCCTAACCTGAGCAAGACATGGGGTGTCTCTGATCCACACCTTGCTGGTAGGGAGTCAGTGGTGGCCTTGCCATGATTTGTGTTACCTCCCTGAGCTCTGTCTCTTACAGCTGCTTCATCCCCAAATCCCTGCATTTTATGGCCTGCAAATGCAAGGAACACTGGAGCTGAAGTTTCCATTTACCCTTGGATATAACCCTTGACATGAGGGCTATTTCTGAGTGGGAACTTGTTCGTGCATCTCTCAACACAGAAGAGTAGGAGAAAATAGGAGCCAAGCTAATAAAACTATATTTTAACCAAGGCTATCCTAAGTTAGATCATCCTCTCTCTTCTGAGGTGTGGGGCACATCTGTGGCTGGGCTTTGTCACACATGCCAAGCCAGCAAATCTGCACTGACTGGAGATCAGCTCCTGCAGGTCACTCTGCATCTGAATTGAGTTGTTCAGCTTCAGTGAAAGCAGTATTTGGAAAACACCTGTAATAAAATGGTTTCTTTCCATGACCACCATGAAAATTGTAGCCACAGTGAGGTTCTCAAAAGGTGAAATGAACTGTGTGGAGGATAATCTTTGAGGACAGAAGTTTCCCATGAGGAAATTCAAAGATCCCCTAGACAGGCCTACCATACAACCCTGCTAGCTCTTTAATTAGGTGTTTTGTGTTTTAGTTTGAGACTCTGAAGGTTTCATCCAGGTACTCATGCAGCTCTATCCTGTGTAATAAAAGGAGTTTGTCCTCAGCAAGGCACTGCTGCTTTCCTTGGCTTTAATAGATGCCAAGTGTGGGCCCAAGCAATGTTTATGGAATTAGGCTTCCCCAGGGTACACTTACTGGATGGATGACAACACTCTAGTACAAATCAACACACTCTTTTCTGCTTCATTCCTCTGTGCTGAGTGAAGAAATGGGGGAGGAGGTAGTAAAATGTGTTACAGCACAGGGACTTACATGGGTCCTAGGGATGAAATGAAATTGTATTCTGACCCCTGACTCTCTGGCTTGGCATAGCTGTCCTGTAGAGGGGACCTTTCCAGGAAAACCTTTTAGCCCTAAAGCTTTTAATTTCATGTCCCTGTTCCCTTTCCCAGCAGAGGATTTAAAAAGTACAAGAGATGCAACACAACATGGGGACCCCAGGGAGCTTTCACTCCCATCCTCACACGTTATTGCAGAATTTCTTGTTGAGAAAAAAAATCCTTCCTCATCTTAAACAAATCATTCTGTAAAAGAATATTGATTTTGTTATAGAAGACAGTTGAAGCTCTGATAGATTCTACTCTATTGATCCTATCACTTGGGCCTTTAGATTCATACAAGGTTATGCTTTGCTTTCAAAAATCTCTGTGAAGTATGAATATAGTGCTACTTATAGTGCTGCCAGAAAACTTGGCTTGCAGCCTGAGTCTTCAGAAGCATCACTGTGGGTGACTGAGTGAGGAGTGTATGGGAGTGAATTAACCATGGAATGGCCCTTGCTGGATCTGTGATAGAGCTGGAAAAGTGGTGACACTCCTGTCTCCATTTCTTCTCACCTTGTGGTTTTTTCAAATGCTTCTGGGCATCTCCTTTTTCCCCTTCATTGTTGCTATTACTATTTAAAGAAAATGTCATCCTCTGGATAATACATTACATTTGAGTAACAAGATCAACCAAATTTAAGCTGGTCTACCTCAAAGAGGTAGTGTATGGAGTTCTGTATGCTCTTCCCTTTCCTGATGTCAAAATGAATCAGCCCTCTTTGGAGATCCAATGGGAAGGATCTGCTTGGCTTTAGCTCTGATCTTTCTCTGTGGTGGCATCAATCATTGGCCTGGCAAGACTATTGATAAAAAAGCTGAAAGCAATTTTGCTTTTAAAAAAAATTCTGGTTCAGAGCTTAAGCGCATGCCAATGTAGAACATGGGGTGCTCAAATGTTAGAAGAGAAGCCAGAGCTGGAGATTACATTTAAATGCACTTAGCTGAGAAATGTGTTTGGACTGTACAACTAATTAACTATATTCATAAACTGATAGGAGGCCAAAAAAAAAAATCAAGCAAGCAGCAGTCTCCTTAGTCTCATTTAGTGTGCTCTTTTCAGCAGCCTTGCAAGGAGATTGTAAGTGAAATGAAATAATATGAAAAATGGCTTTGTAACATGTGCACAAAGTGGTGTGAGAGGAAAATACATGCAAAACTAAGTTGTGGAAATAATTTTAAAAATTAGAACCCTATAGATTATAACCCATAATAGTTATCTAGATCAATAATTCCCCTTTTTTCTCCATCTTTCCCATTCTCTAATAAAGTTGCATTCTTCAACTACATCAAGCAAAGCCTGGATTACACCACTCACCAGTGTTCTTTTTGTATAGAACAGAAGTGAATTTGGAGTGAAACTTTGAGTATTGGAGTAATGCAGTTAACAACTGCCCTTCAGCACGTGGAGTTCATGTCTAGGCAATGCTCCAGCACTTCTCCAGTTCCTGTTAGCACAGACACCTCTGCACCACACCTTGCTCTGGGGTTAGCATTTGCCTCAAGGTGTTGAGGTGCTGTTTTAAAAATATGTGAGCAGATGTGACCTGAAATCAATGAATGGAAGTCTCTGAGGCTCAGGCTGCTTTGAAAAATATGACAGCAGGTACACTCACAATGTATACACATCCCCAAATGGCCCTGAAAATTATCAGTGCTCGATGAGACACACTCACTGAAGCATGTTCAAGTGTGTGTGTATTTAATGTAATGTAGCAGAAAAGTATCTCATTGCTCAGAGGACAGTTTATATGCATTTTTCTCTCCTCCCTTATTTCTCTCACCTGTTGTTGAACCAAAGCTCAGTCATGGACATGTCCCAGCACCTGGACTGTCACCTTAGGTGGCTGTTCAGGGATGCTCAGCTTCCATAGGAGGCTTTGTCCTCAGAGGGTAGGGAGGCTGTAACACAGTTCAGAAAAGGAAAGTGAGAAGGGTGTGAAAGAAAAACCACCTAAACTCTTTCAAAGGATTCTAAGTACTCATCATAGAATGATTTGGAAGTGACCCTGAAAGATCATCTCGTTCCAACCCCCCCTGCCATGGGCAAGCACATCTTCTACTATACCAGAGACACATCCAATCTGACCTGGATGCTTCCAAGGATGGGGCATCCACAACTTCTCTGGGAAACCCATTTTAGTGCCTCACCACTCTCACAGTAAAGAATTTTTTCCTTATGTGCATCCTGCATCTACCCTTTTCCAGTTTAAAATCATTGTCCTTTGTCCTGTCACTACAGGCCTTGGTAAAAATTCTCTTTTTTAGCAGCCCCTGAAAGGCCCCTCTGAGATCTCCACAGAGTCTTCTCCAGGCTGAACAGCCTCAACTCTCTCAGTCTGTGTTCAGAAGAGAGGTGTTCCAGCACTGACTGTTTTTATGGACTTCTTCTGGATCTGCTACACCAGGTCTCTCTTTTATGTTAGCAGAAAACTGTAGATAAGTGACAAGGTAGGAAAACCCAAGAAGCCCCCTAAAGAATTGACTGCACCTGTGTATTGGCTTCTTTTCTTTTTTCCTTAAAGGATAGAAATGCTTTTTCTTTTGCAGAGTGAGATGTTCTTCTCTCACCCATCCCTCACCTCCCACCAAACACTGAGTGGCTTTTCTGGAGATAAAATGTGCAGAACTGGTGACTTTTCTACCAAAAGATCAGTCTCCTGAGTGTAGTATATCTTTTTTTAGGGCTTTTCCAACTGGGGAAAGCTTAACAGAATTTTTTTTGTAATACTCATCTTGCCAAATATTCCAATAACCTGGTCTGTATTACGAGAAGCGCACTAGGAGCTAAAAAATTTCCTGTCATCTCCTTTCCCTTTCCAGAAATAGATAAATAATGAAATGAATGAAAAATCTGTGCTGATTTCCACCTTTGCACTACTTACACTTGTGTTACCAAGATAAACTCCAAAAAATGGCAAGTTTTTTGATTTAGTGAGAACTGAAATCTATAGCTCTGTTATTTCACTTCTTCCCCAAGATTCACTTTGAGTCATCTGGTGAAATATTTCTATTTAGCTTTCAAAAAGGCAAGATTATCTAGCATGAGCTGGCTCTTGAGGGGGTCTGAGTTCCAGGTTCACATGGAGGAGGTGTGAGAAATTGATCTTTGTGGCATTTGTTGCTCTGTACTTCTCCCAGATGTCTTTTTCCTACCTTCCTCTGTCCCTGCATTCATTTGGTGGGTACAGACAGTCCCCTCTAAAGGCCACAATGAGCTACCAAGAATAAAATTAGATTTTAAGATAAGAAAGTTGTTTTAAATGCCTTGTTTGGGCATTGGCTTGTACATATATTGCTGTGTAGGTTTTGTGGTTTGTTTTGTAATTAATCTAATATAAATCTGTCAAAATCAAGGCACCAGGTTTCTCTGGAGCTTATTTGTGCAACAGAATTTGGTTATTTTAATTTTTTTTTCCCAAACTCCACCACCACTTCTAGTAGAAACCACAGTGACTCAGTTTGGGAAAACCCTCCTGTGCAGATGTATAGCCTCTTTCTAGTCTTGTCACTCTTACACTTGACTTCTTCACTACCTGCAGCCTGCACCCCGGGACCTCTTGCCTTCCTTTTAGCTGCTGTTACTCTCTGCAGTTTGTGATCAGAGACCATTCAGAACCTGAGGAGTTACCCAGAGCTCCCTTTCTGCCTGGCTGCTGAATGTCCTGAGCCTTTGCTCTTGCTCAGGTGACATTTTGAGGCAGCAAGTGTGATTGGATTGTTTTCAGCCTAGTGTTTGTCCTCTGAATTTCACCAAGCTGAGACTCCCTGTTCAGTCACTTCTGTCTGTACCACTTTCATGGCTAAGGAAAAGCAAAAAGATAAGAGCAGAAATAAAGGCAAAGTGGTGCTCAGTGAGAAAATTAGTTGGAAATGCCTTTTGTTTTAGTGGTGGCCTCACTTTCCATTTTGCAGTCTGAGCACACCCCAGCTGGGAGCCAGCACAGGGGAGAGCAGTTACACAAATGGGAACCCCCTCAATCCAGAGTTTTTCCTCTCTGGAAAACTGTTGCTTATGACAAAGAAAAATAAAACAAACCCGCAAGCCTAATCCACATGGTTTCTTTTTCATTTTTACCCATGGAAACATCATCTGAAGCAAGTGTAAAAGACCTTAGCCAAACCCCATAGCCCAAATACTGCAATTTTAGCACTTTCTCATCCAATATAGAAAACTTGATCTCTTGCTTACCTCTGTGGAATCTCCCTGTGTCCCCTCTGCACGTGCTGAGATCCAAACGTGCTGCTGCAAGGAGCTTCTGCTGTGAATGAGGAAGTGCTGGAGCAGGGCAGGATGTGAGCAGTGACTCAGAGAAATCAGGGGCTGTTTCTCCAGCCAAGCTGAGGAATAAATGGAAATATTGTCAGCTCTCACCATAGACTGTTCAGCTGACACAGGCTCTTACAAACTACCAATAGAAAAAGCTCAGGAGTTACCACTTTACCAATAGAAAAAGTTCAGGATCCACCTTTGATCTTTTCCCAGAATTTAGCTATTTACGATAATGCAGCCTTCAGGTATTGCAGTTCCTTCTAGGAGGACTGCCTACCTTTTGTCTCATAGTTAAGCATTTCTTTGCATGAATGTGCTACTTGAAAATGTTCAGAACAAGGATTTTGCCAGTGTTTCTGGAACAACTCTTGTCTCTCAGCTTTAGCAGGCACTTGGGACTTTGCTTAATTCTTTCTACTGAGGAAAAAAAATAATTAAAAAACTTTTATCTTACATTAACATCAGTCAAAACTAATTGTATTTGGTTTCCTTTACAGCTGAGCACTGACT
The DNA here is from genome assembly GCF_037042795.1 of Molothrus aeneus. Taxonomy (NCBI): domain Eukaryota; kingdom Metazoa; phylum Chordata; class Aves; order Passeriformes; family Icteridae; genus Molothrus; species Molothrus aeneus. The sequence goes on along the minus strand of NC_089647.1, from coordinate 111,278,882 downwards.
CTACCCCTTGCAGTTTCTAAGCATGCCTTTCTAAACTCTAGAGTGCCAAAAAAAGCTGTTTCTTTTATTTGCTCTGGAATCAAGCACTGCTTTTCCCCTGGCTCTCTGCTTCTGATGTGCAGGTTCTGAGCAATATTTACCCCTTATGTTTTCAGCCAGCCGTGGCAGAAGCCTTTCTTTTTCTCCTTGAGAGCTCTTGCATGTTGCTGAGCTCTGAGTCTGGCATGGTCTGCTGTTGCATTTCAAATTGAAATTTGAATGATGAAATTGGAATGAATAATGAAATTTATGTTTTCCTTTCAATGGGCATTTGCTGCCAAGGGCATTTCTTCACTAGGGTGGTTTGTTTTTTTTTTTTTTTTTTTTTTCACATAGTTGCATAATTGCACAATTCAGCAATTCAATTGTGGAAAAATATGTTTGGTGTATTCTGTTCAACACTTATTCAAACTCTGGTTTCTGGGTAGTCTCTCTTGCACTGAATTGAATCCTTCTGACATCTCCCTTTGTTTACTTTACAGATGCATACACACACTTAATTCACTATTAGTTGAATTTTACATTATATAAACATGCCATAAAAGGCATACCCATTGATTTGAATTATTATTAAAAAGTATTAAATAATACTTGCTCTTAAAAAGAAATAATAATAATACAACCACTGTTCTCATTTATCTCAGCTCCTTCTCTGCTTGGATTAAGTAGAGAGCTTGCTATTTAATCATGCTGGAAGAATTTAAATATTAACATGTTACACTCATACAAAAAATACTTAAACTTTAGAATAAGCCTGTTTGGTTTTTGTTTCTTGTTTTTATTTTTGGGGATTCATTATTTTTTGGGGGTTTTTTGGTATTAAGCTAGAAGTTAAGTAATTGAAAAAAGTCTAGAAAATCATCTTTCATTATACTAGAAAACAAACAAAGCCACCCACACTCTATTTAACTGTTTTAAAAGTAAGACTTACAAATCAGTCAGCTTCATGGTAGTATTTGAGCAATATGTAATTTCTCACTCAAATAGGGCTGTAATGGAGTTGCTCATTCTCCCCTGTGGCAGTGATAATCCAGAGTATTTCCTGAGGCACTTCACTTTTGGAAAGCTTTGAATGTCTGATGCAACTCATATTTAGATGTGTGGAAGACAGAGCAGGGGAATAAACTTGTGAGTTTGTAGAAGTTATTTTCTCTCTAGCACTGAAACACAGAAGTGGAAGTCTTCCAATACTAGAATTCATGATTAAGTACCAAAACCATCTATGGCTGCACTAATGTCAAGAGAAAGTTGTATTTGTGGTTTTTTCCCCCCTCATGCTCTTCTGAGTGCTACTCTTCTGGAAGATCCTAATCCTACTCTGAGAACTCCTCTCACAACAGCAAAAGTATTGTCCAAGTTAACTCAGTTGCTGGAATCTGACTCAGAGGTGCCATGTCCTGTTTGAGATAAAAGAAAATCACTCCATAACAAAGATTAAGGATGTGACCTTAATGCTTCATAGGCTAATTCCTTCTTTACGTGCTTTGAACAAGCCTAAATTTAAACTATCAGCTGAAGAAATTGCCCTGTGTGTCCAGTGATTCCAACAGCCTTTTCCACTACATCCCTTGAAAGTCCTATGTCTTTAAACACAAGTTTTTCTTGTGTTTTGTCTTCCAAGTGCCCTGCCTGGTGATTAAGTACCACCTAGCCAAAAAACTCATGAGGATGGAAAGGCCACTGTGTTCCAGCTTTGTGTTAGATACCCTCTGTGCCTTCCATTATTTTCTCATGTTATTGCTGTCCTCCCATCTTGCAGGAGGAGGTAGCAGGTGTGGATCACCAATCCATTCTTTCAAAACCTCTCAGCTGTGGGGGTCCCAGTTGTGGGTTTCTCTGGGTCTGGATTGAAGGCACTTGAGACAGTAATTCATGTTCACACTCAGGTGTTTTTTATTTCTTATCAGTAAAACAGTCTCACTACTGTGAGTTCTGCAGCTTTTCATTAGAAGGCACAAAATGGCAACAATCTCTTGTTCCAAGGTCTTTTAAGACTAAACTATCCAATGAAGAACTGACACCTGGATTATTTTCCCTTTTACCCCAATAACTGATCCCAAAGAGCTGCAATGGGGACTTTTCTGCCCAATTACAAAATGCCACCCAAACCCATGGAGAAGGAGGAAGGAGAAGCATGAAGAAGAAACCCAGGACAACACCCTGTGCCCTCCATCTTGCTTCCATCCACAACATACTAAAAACCCCAAAACCTCAATTTCTCACCAAGTGATGCACCTACACTGCTCTCTATAATCTATTTCACACTTTTGTGGATTCCAGTCTATCTTGAAGTCTGGGAAACTTTCTCCATGAATGAGGGTCAGAGTCAGTGCTCCCTGGGGGTCAGGGCACCCCAGAGCAGACACAGAAATATTCCCAGTGCCCTGGGTTTCCACACTCAGCATACAAAAATACAAGAGCTACAGACACTTGTGGTCATTTAATGGTCTGGATGAAGGCTGTGGGTCTGGTGGGCATGGCCATACAGATTTTACTCAATTTGATTTTCAGTGATAAATACAAAGGAGTCATACTGATCTGTGGTGACTGCTCACCAGGATAAACCTTTCCAGTGTGTGGTTGAGCTTTGGTTTGGAGTTGGTTTTTGTTTGGGATGATTTTTTTTCCAGGCTCATCACTAGTTCATGTGACAGAAGAGGTGCTGTGATTGCTGAGTGTTCCACTGTGCTACACTGAGTGTAGTCAAACTTGGAAGAAAATTAAGACCTGGCAGCAGTGCAATACTGGCTTATAATTGTTTATCTTGACAGAAAGAAAAGACTGAAAGAAATATTTTTCTCTTCCTAGCCTTCCCGTTCTTCCAACATTATCCTATTAAACTTAGCATGGGTTGAGTGACCTGAAGGGGAGTGCTGTTATGTCTGTATGCTTTCAAAACCCAGTCATAATTTTTCCACAGAGTGGTTGAGCTTGGAAGGGACCTCTGTAAGTGATCTGCTTCTGCTCCCCTGCTCAAGCCAGGCCACCTACTTGATCTTCAGACAGAGCCTTCTGTGTGGGCCCATTTCCTCTGAAGAGAGCCTGGCTCTGTCCTCTTTGCACCCTCCCTGGAGGTTTTTCCATACACTGATGGAATCCCACCTGAGCCTCCTCTGTCCCAGGCAGGACAGCCCCAGCTCTCTCAGCCTCTCCTCACAGAAGGCATACTCCAGTCTCTTCCTCATCCTTGTGGCCCTTCACTCTCTCCCCTTTAGATTGATATATTTATTGTATGGGGGAGCCCAGAACTCCGGAAGTTCCCCTCATTAGTGCTGAGGAGAGGGAAGGGATCACCTCCCTGAACCTTCAGGCAATATTTTGCCTAGTGCAGCTCAGGATGCCTTTAACCTTCTTTGCCACAAGGATACAATGCTGACTTGTGTCTGACGTGGATCCTTTTTTTTCTCTTCTTGAAGACAGGGGTGATGTTTGTTCTCCTCTACCTCTCTGGCACTGCTCACAATTGCCACCATCCATCAAGGATTATCCAGAGTGGCCTGGCAATGATATCTGCCAGCTCCCTCAGCACTCATTGGTGCATCTCATCAAAACCTTGAATGGATCAAAATCCAGGTGGATTTTGTTTTTTTTTAAACCGCCTTTCTGCATGCTCAGACAGCGTCTCTGTTCCTTCCTTCCATGTCATCCACCCCTGCTCCACCCTCTGCCTGCTTCTTGTTGTGCCTGAGTTTTTCAGGATCTCCTTGTGCATCCATGCAGGCCTCTTGGTATGTTTTTGCTTGTTTTTTTTTGGCTTCCTACACATTGCAATGAAACAAGCACAGAACAAAACCTTGTTGAGACAAGCTACCAAGCCAACACAAATCCTTAAGCTGGCTCACTTACTACAGGCCATTGTCTAATGTCTTGTTGGTTTTCAGTCCCTGGGGCTCCTCACTTCAGTGTTTGGAGATGTTCACATGATCAGTACCTTTGTCATGCTGCTTTAAAGCATGTAAAAGGGTGTATAAATGTGCTTTCTTCCCTGTATTTGCTATATCCTGCATATTTGATAAAAGGTTTCCAACTAAAGCAAAATACAGCCTGCTTTTCCACAGAACACAACTCCCTTTTTTTTACCAAACACAGTTGCCCACACATGTGCTAATTCAAACACTGTCAAGCAGATCCTTTCCAAAATCAGAGCCAGACTGTTTTCATCATCTATAAGTGAATTGATGGAAGAATGAATAGCTTATATATTTTAATTTCCTGTATCTGGAATATAAGCTTGCATTCAGCTGAGTACTGGTGCAGACTGGTCAAGGGACTTGTGTACTTTCATTTGGTGCTATTATAGCATGTTGTAACCTTGCAATATTCCTTTTTCTAGTTGTTTATTTCCTCTCTGCTTGTGTTTGTTATCCAAATGGCTTCTAAGCCTGCTGGCAGAGTTCTCCAAAAAGTGAGTATTTTTTTGGCTGTTCATCTCATATTGGTGATTGTAGCTGGTATAACTAATAAATGTGAGTTTTTCTCTTTGCCCTGTTCCTCATTTTGTTATCAGATTAACCAAATAATATAGATAATCTCAACCAAGCCCTCCTCAGAAGGAAAATGCAAACTCCATTTGTCATTCTGAGCAGAAGACAGCAAGGTTGTTTGAGTAAGGCAGTACAGACCAGCTGTATCTTGTCCTGCTCACCTTCTCCACTTCCTGTTGATAAACTTTAATCCTTCTCCAGTTCAGGTGGAAACCAAAAGACTGTTCAAATGAGACTAGTGAGCACCTGAGTCTGTGTGCTTTATTTGTCATTTTGGATTTGGCTGCTCAGTGGGGCTTTCCAGCCCTGATTGTGTCTGGTTTCCCTTTTTATCACGTATTTAGCTAATACCTTGTGTGGTGAGGACTCTTACTCCAGGGTGAGGGCAGATGCAGACACAGGAAGAATTAATGAGTTTCCATGCTGGCTTTTGAGTCACTTGAGCAACAGTGGAAGACCTTTCACGGTGCAGCCATAGTAGCAAAAACTGAAGCAGTGTGTTCAGTTGCAAAGGAAGAGGTGACAGCCAGCAGCATTGCTGTCCAAGAGATGTGTAAGTCCTGGCAATGGGAGATACTTGGCAAGAAATATGTATCTGTTACTGTGGCCTAATGACCTGAACATGCCAGCAGGGATGGGAACAAAAATTCAGCTTGACTGTGAGAAAGAAACAAATGTGAAGCTGATTTTTGCTACTACTACTACTACTTTAACTGATAAAACTTTTGGGCCAATCAATTAGCTGTTTGTTTCTCTCTGAAGTCAATTCCCCCCTTTTTTCAGGTTACCCTGCAGTGGGTGGCTGCCCGAGGGCTCAGGATCTCAGACACTCAGGGGAGGATTTGTACTTTTTCTCTAAAGCTGTTAATGGTTGTATTTGCCACAAGGCTTCTGGATTTTCCTAGGGAATAGCAGAAAGCACAGGGAGGTGTTGGAAATGTAATTTTCTCCATGTATGGTTGCTTTTCTCCCAGCATAAGCAAGACATAAAACAGACTATTTCAGTTGGGCAGGACCTGCTTTAATCAGGTGGGGGGAAGGCTCTGCTCAGCTTAGAAATGTGCAGGGAGCACACCCACCTTTTGAAAGGTATTTAACATTCCAACCAGTTTATTTGCAACTATAATAGTATTTGGGGGTGTAACTGGGTTCCTCTCTGGGCCTGTGAATTGTGTAAGCCAGGAATTGAGCAGAGGTACCTGGGGGAGGTTCAGCACAGTCCCAGTGTGAAAAATGTGTATTTTATGATTGGCTTTTCTCAAATATTAAAGTGAATATGATATGTGTTGTGTTAGAAAGTAATGCTGTATTAATTCCCTTAAGTAGTGTGTTAAATATAGTTTCAGGTTATAAAAAATGTTCAAATAGAAACTATGCTATGTAAGATACTTTTTTCAAAGAAAGGACTCTCAGCGAGATAGCAGCCACAGGACACCTGAATCTTTCAGAGAAAGAGAATTTATTGCTCCATTATCAGAAGAAATGAACTTCTTCCTGTCTCGAAGGCGCTGTTAGGATTCAGAGGAAGAAGCTGACACTGACCAGACAGAATCCTTTGTTTGAATGGAATTTATGCATCATGTTTGAGGTGTCTGAATATGCAACAGGCCATTGCTTTTAAGGGTTAATCCTCTGTTAATGGGTGTCCTTTTTTGGGCTCTGCTGCCTAGAAAAAGGTACCCGGACATCTGTAATTCTTTGTCTCTATTGTCTCATATTGTCCTAATGCAAATTGTCCAAATTATTATTACTCGAATTGTATTACAATTTTTATAATAATTTTATTGCTATTCAACTTTTAAAATTTTAAAAACAAGTGACTGGCGTTTTTCACACCCAGCAATGCCATTTGCAATCCTCCAGTGATGCAACTGCTTAGTAAGGCTAATTATAGGAGCGGTTCTTCCATTTCATGGCAGGGATACCATGAGATCCAAGAGGAAAAAAATCCTACAGCTTGGTTTATGCTCTCAGAGTTATGGTCTCTGCTATCCTGTGTGAGCTTTGTCAAGCCTGATGTGTTCATTTCTGAACATGACTGCAGATCCAGCCACTCTTGTTATATTTTGTAGAGGGTTTTTTGTCTCTGAAGGGTCACGTGTCACTGTAAATGTTAGCAAGCAATGAAAGTGCCCATTCTGCAGTTGTTATCTGCAGTCCTTTACCCCTGACCTATCAGAAGTTGGTCTAATAGTGGGGAAATTGTTTGGTTCAGCACCACCTGCTGTGCTGTAAGTGTCCAAAGGCCCTTAAGGCAACACCTTCCCTGTGGCTGTGACCCACAAGGACAGCAAGGTGAGCAGGGACTTTGTGATGGGAGAGGAATATAGCAGCAACTCTTCAGATCTTGGAACTCACCTTACCTAAAAATCAGTATTTTGAGAGAAAGCCCAATTTTTCCTAGTGTGAAAGTTCAGGCAGGCCCTAATAGCTGTCTGTGTAATTAACTTGCTGGTATTCTGCCAACCTGTGGGGAGCAGCTCCTCAAGAGGGCAAAAAATAGTCTGTGCTGTCTTGGCAGTGAACAGGGACATGAGCTTTGGCATGTTGGGGTGCAGGGGAGACAGGAATATCAATATTCCCTCCCTGTGCCAGTACCAGTCATTGGTTTCTCTGGGTTTGGATTGAAGGCACTTGAGACAGTAATTTGTGTTCACACTCAGCTGTTTATTATTTCTTATCAGTAACACAGTCTCACTCTTGTGAGTTGGGCAGCTTTTCATTAGAAGGCACAAAATGGCCAACAATCTCTTGGTACAAGGTCTTTTAAGACTGAACTCTCCAATGAAGAACTGACACCTGGATTATTTTCCCTTTTAACCCAATAACTGATCCCAAAGAGCTGCAATGGGGACTTTTCTGCCCAATTACAAAATGCCACCCAAACCCATGGAGAAGAAGGAAGGAGAAGCATGAAGAAGAAACCCAGGACAACACCCTGTGCCCTCCATCTTGCTGCCATCCACAACATACTGCTACACTGCTCTCTATAATCTATTTCACACTTTTGTGGATTCTGGTCTATCTTGAAGTCTGGGAAACTTTCTCCATGAATGAGGGTCAAAGTCAGTGCTCCCCTGGGGGTCAGGGAACCCCAGAGCAGACACAGAAATATTCCTGGTGCCCTGGGTTTCCACAGCTCCCCAAAAAACAAACAGTGTGAATGAAATCAGTGATGTTCCAGTTGTGTTTGCATCCAGCCTGTGACAGTCCTGCCACTCAGACAGGGGTGTTTTGGGAGCCATGTGCTTTCTTGCTTATCTCCTTGCAAAATTTGACCAGCATTTGGCAAGCTGCTGAATTTCACTTTATCTCTGCTCCACTACACTTTTGCATGTGGCTGCTTTGTGCTCACCTCTCAACTGTGCTGTGTGCTTGCATGGAGCTTTCAGCTGAGATAGGATATATCAGAGATATGATATACAAGTGTTTATTGCCAGGCTGGGTGCTCTGCCCCATCACCTGGGGGTGCAGAGATTGAGATTATAGCTTGCTTTGTAAAAGGTGTAGTGAGAGATCAGTAAAACTGCTGGGCTGTAAAGCCAGGCCTTTGTAGGAGGGATTTAGGGTCCATTGCCAGCTTCTCACCTGGTTTCTGTCTAGGTGCAAAAGGTCAGTGGGTCCCTCCTTGCTGTTTACTGCAGCATTGCCTGGAGACTAAACCAAACAATTCCTTTCCTGTCCTGCCCTTCAACCACACCCCAAATCTTCTGAAAAATATTCAGGCAGGGGCACACCCCTTGTGCCTGGGATCCCTCATGGCTGTAGGGTGCTTGAGCCTGAGCATCTGTGACCTGGGAACACTAAAACCAGTTTTAATGCAAAAGTTGATAAAGCATAAAATGGAGGAGGTGTTTGACACGTGGATTATCTACTACTGTTTCCCAAGACTTGAAGGTCTATTGATGCAATAAATGCAGCCACTGACTCTGGTGGATTCCTTTGGCCAAGTTTTCTGTTTCTGAGGAACCATTTTTTGACTTTGTTTAGAAATAATTTTTTACCCAGATTATGTTGTGATTCAGTAGGAATTGCTGAAAAATGAAGCTGAGACACATTATATGAAGCTGGTCTGCAGCTGCCACATTGCCTAAAATGCTGATGAAAGGCACTGGCTCACTCTGTGCATGCCTGATAGTCTTTTGGTTAATCATTCCAGCTGGCCAGAGTGTATGTTTGGTAGCTCTTCTTTATGGGCTATTTTAAATAAAAACAAATTAAAACTCAATCATTTTCCCCCAGACACCTTCATCTCCTGAGAACTGGCAAATTGTCACTAAAAGTAAATTAAATACCAATCAATTTCCCCCACAAGCCTTCATCTCCTGAGGACTGGCAAATTGTCACTGGGCTGGAGAGGATTAAAATATTTTTTTCCCTCTTGCTTTCTTGTTCCTCCTCTCAGCTGGATCAAACTGTCCCATACAAAACAGCATGGGCAGGCAGCTGTCTGCCCCATGATAGTCATGAGCAGTGCAACTTCAAAAAATAAACAGATAATCTGAAGTTAAACAGAACAGTTGCACAAAGTTTGGGGGTTATTTATTTATTTATGTGTTTAATTATGTATTCTTTTAATTTTTCCTGCTCAGAGGCACTTACCCCTCAGCACTGGGTTGTGTCCAGGACTCCCAATGGGATCCTCACCTGCTGAGAAGAGACCTGGCACCAAAGCTCACCCTGTCTGGGACCCCTGGAGACTTCACTGTCTCCAAAGCCACTTCCTCAGCCTCTCCAGTCCTTCAGTTTCTGGGCATGCTTCCTGTGCATGGTGCCAGGAGTGCAGGAGACCTTCCTGGGGTGGTGTCCCTCTGCCTCACCCTGTGCAGAATCAGTCACTGAATTCTCCTGGGAAGCGTGGCCATTATCTGGCCAGTCCTCCTGCTTTGTGCAATAGGTCAGGAACAAGCACAGAGCTGGATTTTTCTCATGGTTTTGATAAGAGAATTCAATAACATATCTTGAATAAGAGCAGCCCTCTGTGCTGCAGATACAGCCAGATGGAAATATGGGCATATTGAGACTTAGTTCATGAGGGCAGGGAAAACCAAACCAAGGGCTTGAAAGACCAGGTTTGTGATAGGACTTGTAGTCCTTTTCTGACACAGAATTTAATCACACTGATCTGAGCTGGTTAATAAAACTTCCAACAAGGTGATAAAGATATTTCATGTTTGCCTACTGTTATAAAATTAGCTACAGTTCAGGCATTTTGCACCTTTATTCCATGACCTATTTTTAGTTACAGTAACTGTGATAACTGCAGTGGTGATGCATTTTAGAAGCTAGGTAGCACAATAATGGTAAGTCTGATTGACAGAGAGATGAATTGAGAGGTGTAGAGTTGCTTCTAGTCCAGCGTGATGCTGTGGAAAACTTCTTTTTGCAGGCAAATCTGATCTTGTTTCGAAACTGCAGTCTCAGCCCTGTAAGAGGGATGACATGTGACAGCACAGAAGAAATTAAGGAAACATTTGCAGTCACTCCCTGTCCACATTATGGCTGTGTTACTGTTGCTTTTTACTGACACATTATTTAAAGATATCTTTTTCCTCTTTCTAAATTTTTTAGAGGTGATCTTTTTTTTGTGTGCAGTGTAATCCCATTCAAAATTAGCAAACAGCTTCTGTTGACTTATGATGTCTACTGGGGTAGAAGCTGCAAAAAAGTAGACTTTCCAGTCCAGCAAGTGGAAAAAGGTCTCTGCAAGCTGGAGATAGGAGTGTAAGCACCAAGTCAGCTACAGGCAGCCTTGTGTGACTCTGAGCATGACTCTGTGTCCAGTCATCCTTAGCAGCATTTCTTGGCATTACAGAAAAACGAATAAGTAATTTATTAGTAAATTGTTGGAACCTATTTTGGGCGAGTTCAAAGGGCAGCCTAAGCATCCTTGATATATGAGCAGCTATCCCTACTTAGCAGTTTCTGTGCCAGGCTGAAATGAGAGACAGGCTCTTCCCTAACAATATACAAACAAAGAGTTTGTGATTAACAACAATGTCACAAGCAGCTGCCAAGGGCTTGCATTTGACATCAAGGGAGCATGGTTCAGATGCAGTTATTATGCTAAGTGGTGCTGATTACACAGGAAATGTTGGAAGCATTTTTCCCATGTTGGAAGGTAATTGTACAAACTGACCTGTTGTCACCTAAGTGCATCCTGAGAGATGAATGACATAGAAGTCACTGCTCTGTAATTCCCTGGGGTGGCAGATGCAGAGATCACCTCCAAGGACATGTGGGGTGCCTTTAATAAACACAGAACGGGGAAGCTGGGAAGGGGCCACAGTCATCCAGTCCAACCTCTCTGCTCATGCAGAGTGCCCCAGAACATGCTATTCAGGATTGTGTCCACACAGCTTTCGAGCATCTCCAGGGAAGATCTCCACAGTCTCTCTGGGCCTCCTGTTCCAGTGCTCAGCCACCCTCAGCAAAAGGTTCTTCCTCATTTTCAGGTGGAACTTTCTGTCCACCAGTTTCTGCCCACTCCTCTTGTCCCATGTCTCAGCCTGCTCCCTGCTCTGAGCCTTCCCTGCAGACAATGACAGACATGGCTCAAGTCCCCTCCCAGTTGTCTCTTCTTGGGCCCACCTCCCTCAATGTTCCCTCATCACTGAGGGGCTCCAGTCCCCCCATCACTTTTGTACCCTTGTTCCAGACTTGCTCCAGGAGCTCCACAATAATCCTCAAGGGGGACCAGATTGCAATGATTCCATCCCATGTCATATCATGGAGGTGGTGAAAGCCCTAATGCCCACCACATATTGAGAGGGAAAGTCCCAAGAGCCTGACAGCTATGGGGGTGTTTTCTCCCTGTGGAGTTAGGCTGTACTCAATTGTTCTTTAGAGCAGTTTCTGCTCCTCTGGAAACGAGAGAGGTTGGAGAAATTACACTTGGGGGTAATGTTACCTTTTGTGCATGTTTGCTACAAATATGAGAAAAATTCACTTTGTAAGCTGGGAAAGCAACAAATAAGTTTTCTTTGACATAGCCCAACAGCTACTGAGAACAGATGTTGGAGTCAGGGTAGCTGGAAAAAGGGAATGCTTTTTTGAGCAAAAGAGATACTTCAGCTCTCTCAGGTAAAAAGATTTAAATAATGAATCTAACAACAGGACAGACGGATCCAGATCACTAAGTAGCAACACATGTTTTCTCTTGGGGCTTTCCACTTGTGGTTTACCAGCCATGCCACAACAAAAGTCTTTCACTTTTCTGTTAAAGTGAGTCCATTTATTAGTCTTCCTCCAAAGCTGCATCAACTGTTGCTTTCCTGTGCATGTGTTTAAGTGAGCTGCTGTCTTTAATGAAGGCAAACAGAGGGATGCTGGTGCTCCTGTGCAAGACTGGTCTGGGGGAGTGCAATGAGCTGGTTTCAGTTCTGGAAGCAGGAGTGTGTGCTGTGCCTTTGCTCTGCTTGGGGTTGTGATGTTGGATGAGAAAAGGATGAATCAGCCCAGGCTTAGTGCTGCCCTCAGGCTACTGCCTGGCTTTCCTGGAGTTTGTTGTGTTGTTTGAGGGATTTTGTTGTGCGAGCCAAAATGAAGCACAGGTGGTCAGCTCTGTGTTGTGTTTTTCTCCCCTAATCTGAGGCCTTTGAAAAGGAGCACTGAGGGATGTGGCTAAAAGTAATACTCACTTTGGGTGGAGGCAATGGCTCAGATTGACTTGGCTCTGTGTGTGTTGATAGATTTAGTCAAACATCCAGAAGAATGAATAGACTTTATTTAAAATATAAACATGGCATGTGAAGACAAAAGCTGTTATCACTAAATTCCCAAGTCCTTTTGAATGGTAGCAACCAACTGTCATCTAGGATTTACTGACCTCTAAGAACAGCTGGAACCCTAAGCTAAATGCAAGCAGAGATTTTGCAAGAAAAGGCTTTTGCATTTAGGTGTATCCATGAAGTAGCCCAGAAGTAAGAAAACCCAACCAGTCCAAATTTGTTTTAATGCCATATTGCAGAGTGACTGCTAGGTCACTTCTAACATCTCTGAACCATTACAGTTGCAGAATATAAAAGTGGAAACTACTTGTAGGAAAGGCTTCTGTCAGGTACAGCAGCACCACAGGCTGCACAATGTGACAGATAAGAAGGAAATGTCTGCAGGACTTTTTACTGAACCACTAGGAAATGGTTGCCCTGCACATCTGCACAGATGTTGCTCACATTTTTGAGGTGTCTGCAAGCTTTCTTCAAGCAAGTTCCCTGTAGGGTACACTGAAGACGAGATTTGGACTCAGAAAATATCTGATATCTGGACTTAGGGACATGAGAGAAGCCCAGCTACTCAGCTGGGAGCCTCCCTGGGGGCATTGCTTTGACAAAAGATAACTGCTGCACTGTTGCCAAGTGGCCCTGCCTCCACGTGATGTGAATAAAACAGAATTTTCACTCAGCTGGGAATTGAAAGCTGATCTTGATATGAAAAATCAGTGTCTGAGCTCAGAGTTGATACTAGAGTGCCTCTTACACACAAAGCAAAAACAAACAAGACTTATTCACAAAAATCAAACAAATTTAGTCTAGCAACTGGTGCAGGAGAGGTCAAGTGTTTCCAGAGCTCAGTTTAAAATAACAATCTCCATCCCCCCATGACAAGATGAGGAAACTGTCCCATCTGGAAAGAGAGCTTGTAAAAATTCCTCCTCATTCAAAATTTTGTGTCATCAGCAAAGTTTACTCTTTTGCTATTTTCAGGCAGTCAGTTTGGCTGACTTGGGGCTGAAACAGCAACACACATGCACTGGCACAAGGAAAATGCAGCTCTTGGCTTTCTGGACATTCATGGACAACACACTGATAGAATTTGTTTTTTGTTCTTTTTTGTTTTGTTGGGTGTGTGCAAGGATGAGACAAAAGCACAAGTTTGGTTTAAAACCTTCAGTTTAAAATCCTCCCTGGAAGCCACAGGAAGGTGCTTAAATAAAGATTCAGTTGAATCAAGCAGAGCTCAACCACAGGTTTTTTTACCATCCTGAGAAGGTTAAGTCCAGGTAACATGACATTCACTTAGTAGAGAGCACTATTTTTCATTTCTGATTTCCACAGCCTGTTTTTTTCTCACAGCTGGCTCCTGTTGAAAGTGGAAGTCCCCTTTTTGGTGGAATATTTGGTAAAAACCAAAATATTGCTATCAAGGCTTAAAGAAGGCACCTTCCCTTATTATAAAAAATTCAGTATTTGACCCCATTAGAGCAACTCCTGTTTTTGGAGGACTGGGTCAAAGTGCTCTGCCTGGTTCTGTACAAAGTAGCAGCTGGTGAAAAGAGACAATGAAAGGATTGCATTTTAGAGAGAGAAAAACATGGAAGAAGTCACAAATCTCACTCTGCAGAGCCCCTCAGTTTTGTTTCTTTGTTTTAGCTGCCTTTCTTCACCTGCAGTAGCCATCCTCAAGGTAAGGTGGCAGGAACCACATCCCATGCTCCTGAAGGTGGCTGCTTCTGCTCCTGAGAGTCCTCAAGGATCCTGATGAGAGACTGGACAGTCACCAGCTTCCAGTGGTCTGGCACAGAGCAGCTGAGTCCCAGGCTTTCTGCTTTCCCCAGTACAGGTGCCCAAACCACTGACAATCACAGAGGACTGTCCAAAGTGCTGAGCTGGAGTGGTGACACAACTGTTCTGTGGACACAGTCAGTGGCTGGAAGGAAAATTCTGCAGATTTTCCTCTCTATTGTGTTCTAGAAGCTTTTTTTTTTTCTTTGCCATCTCTCTTGGCAGAAATCTGTCACTTGTATTACAAACAATGCTGCCACTGAGGGAGCAATGCTTCTCTTGACACATCTCCAGCTGCCCAAGTTGTTGGCAGACCTTCCATTTAGGCAGGTGCTGTAAGAACAAAATAATTTATTTTTATAAAAAAAAATAGATAAAAAACTCCCTCAGAAATAATCATTAATATGTAACCAGTGGAACAAGCTGCAAAGCTATGGAAAAGACATATTCATGCTGCTGAGAGAGAACTGACTGGGGAGAAGTCCTGCCTGGATACCCAAGACACTGGGGGCTTTCTGTCCTCATGCCACAGTCTGGAAGTGCCTCTCTGTGCGAATGGAAACAGTGACCTCCTCCCTTGTGAAGGGATATCAGTATCACCTTGGGCTCATTTAAAACTATTTCAGAGAATGAGATGCAAAAAGCCTCTCTGTGGCCAAGAGAAAACAGCTTCCTCTGGGTCCTCTCAGGAAATGAAGGAGTTCCTTCATGTAATAGTTCAGAATTGCTCCAGCTCTGAATTTCTTCTCACCAGGGCTTCCTCCCCCACTGCCTGGAGTGGGTGGTTGGAGAGACTGATCCCACCAGGATGGAGTTACTCTTCCTTGCAATCTGCCTTCCTCCCAGTTTCCAAACTCTTTTTTGCCTTTGTAACAGCAAAGTTAGTTTCAATATCTCATTTTGGTTTGCAGCGTTCAGGATTCTCACTGCCATGAAACAACCTGGCCTTCTTCAAAAGGTGCCAGAAGCAGAAGTGCATTTACAGCAGTATTGAAAAGCAAAATGCTGTGGCAGAGCATCCCCCAGGATGCACCTCCCCAGGGCCTTATTCCCCTACCACACACAACAGAACTGAAAATACCAAGTAATGATTGAATTAGGCTAGAATTTCTCCTAGAGCTCATCTTTTGTACTAAGGTAGTACCAGCTTTATTTCTAAATAATTCCTGCCAGATACTGGTTCTCTCTTTTGTTAAGAAATCACAAAGCAGCAAACCTGGACTGATGGACTGATAGCCTGGACAAACTCTGCCTCAGTGCTCAACTACCATTACCCTTAGACAATTTCTTCTAACATCTGGCTTAAATCTCCTTTGTTTAAGTCTGCTGTGCCTTAATTGCTGTGTCAACTGGGTTAGCACAATAAATAACTTTTCCCATCCTCTCAAAAGACACTCTGAAGAGGGTTGTTATTTTGTCCTTAATCAGCCTGGCCTTCTCCAGCCTAAACAGACATAATCCTAAACAGAGATGACATTCCCTGGACCATTTTCATTTCTCTGGTATTAATCCAAGTTGCCCTTAAATTAGGATGCCCAAAACGTGGCCCTCAGAGGTGGGACAGCTTCTGTCATCAGTGAGCCACCAAAGCTGCTGTCCCACCTCCTCTTGCACATGTGGAGTGGAGAAATGACAATGGAAAGACAGCATCTGGAAGGTGCCCTTGTTCTGTCCTCAACGAACAAATCACGCTACAGCAGCCTTCAATACAATAAATATTTACTCTTATTTATGCCACTGAGGTTTTTTTACTAATGGGCTAAGGCCAGGGATCAAACCAAGAAGGGCCTGCTCTAAGTCAGTCTGGAGAAGAAAAAGTCGACCTTAAATGAGCTGCTTGTGTTATGTCAATGCAGTTCCTAGGAACAAAAGGAGAAAATGTCTCTTTATTTTAAGGAGAAAATCCATCCTCCTCCATAGATTATGCTCTGCAGGAGGGAATGCAACAGCTGTTGATGTTTAGCAACCACAAATGTTGGGGATCAGGCTGTGGTCTGAGAAATAACTGACCATTAACCCAGTTGCCATGGCTGTCAGAGAAATTCCAGGAAAAGTAAAAGCCTTTTTTATGGGTTTATTTATTTAAGGATTATTTTGCTTCTGCTTGATACTATGCATTGTGTACATTCACAGAATCTGCTACAGCAAACTATGCTCTAACTAGTACAGTTTTAGTGAAACCACAGTATTTTCTGCCTGTTTTGCAGACACACAGGCAACAGTCATTAGATTCATAGAAACTACCAAATGAGATACCAAATAGGCAGATATTTCACCCTGTACTCTTGCAAGTCTTCTGTCCAATTTTTTTCCAAATCTGTCTTTATTTTTTCACCCAATTTTCATTTTTTTCTCTACTATAAATAACAAATGAATTTGTAAACCAGCTGGCCTGCAATATTGTGTGGCAATAAAAATAAAAATATGAACATGGTGGAGGTCTGAAGAGTATGTTTCTTCTAGGAAAGGTAGGCTTTTTTTAAAATTGGGTGTATATAGGCTCAAGTTCACAGACATGATGCAAATGATGTCCCTGTATCCCAGTTAAAGATCACCTAGTAGTGCACAAAAAAATGCTTCACTTTGTATCATCTAGCAAGTCTAATCTAAAGGCTTGTGTTGAACCTGAGTACTGAAGCTATGAAGTTAAGTAATTTGAGACAAACAAAATAATATATTTTTAATACTTACAGCTGAGTCCTCCTTGGTCTTCTCTTTGCTGGACATCTGTTGGAACAAATGCATGGGTTTCAGCATGTAGGATAGACAACCACCGACTTCAGAAAAATGAGATTCATATTTAGCAACATCCACCAAAGCTGAGGGTTCAATGTGCTAAATGTTCTGTAAAATGCAGTCCAATATTCTATTTGCTTACAATCCAGGCTACCATTTCAGAAAGGAGAGGTTTTGGGATTGAAGTGATGGCCCCGCTCCCCATCTTGGGACAGAGTCCTGCCTCACTCTTGTTGTTTCTGTAGGAAGGACATTACTTCTACAAGAGCTGCTGCAGATCCTGGACAAGATCACACCCCTGCTTTCCCCTGATCTTTTCTGAGGCACCCAGGGTTGCTAACATTGAGGAAGAGGGCACAGACTGAAAACATGCATTGTCCTTGTCCATGAAAAGTGTGGTTGCTCCTGCTCTGTCCCTTAGATGTTGGCTCCTGGATAGGGGCTTAGAGCAAGTGCTCAGCTACATTGGCAGACTCAGTCTGGCCCTCAAGATGTCTTTTAGAGCTTTTTTAGAGTCACACACGTGGGCAAATCCAGCTACACAAGGGTAGCCATGTGACCAGCTACATTTCTGCTTGATCCCAGCAGGATCCTGACCCTTAATCATCCAGCCAGTGACTCAAAAGCTCTCAGGACTGAATTATGCTCTGATTTCTGCTTCAAACTGTGCTATGATGAGCAAGCTACTGACCCCAGTCCTGTTTTGTGCCATCTGTCCAGAAGGAGCCTGCAGGGATCAGCTGACAAACCATAGCCCAAACAGACACAAAGTCTGAGTTACTCTCACATCCAGAAATTACTTCCTGTGAGGCTCAGAATTCACAGAATCACTGGGTTGGAAAAGACCCTCAAGATCATTGAGTTCAACCCAGCCCCAACAGCTCAACTAAACCTTGGCACCCACTGCCACATCCAGGCTTTGTTAAACACACCCAGGGATGGGATGGGGACTCCACCACCTCCCTGGGCAGCCATTCCAGAACTTTATCACTCTTTCCATAAAAAACTTTTTCCTAATATCCAACCTGTATTTCCCTCAATGCAGCTTGGGACTGTGTCCTCTGGTTCTGCCAGTGCTGCCTGGAGAAGGAGCCCAGCCCCACCTGACTACAAACACCTTGCAGGAAGTTGTAGAGAGTGATGAGGACCCCCCTGGGTCTCCTTTTCTCCAGGCTAAACACCTCCAGCTTGGAGAAAGGCACAGACACAGGAAGAAAGGCTCAGACACAGGAAGAGAAAATCATAAAGAATAACATATCCTGGGGCACTAGATTTCCTCCCCAAGGCATCCCAAGTTTTTGTTAATGGCAGGATTTCCTACTGCCAAGGGCAGGTAGCTTAGTCATACTTCATCTCTTCCTGTTGGATTTTGGAAGTGAAAAAGGATTCTTATAATTTGGTCATGCAAATGAAGTGTCTCATTACCTTTATAGGACACTAGATTAGAGGACCTCCTTCTCCACAGCCAGCAGATTAAACCAGTTAGAAGACCTATCACAAAGACAATGCCAATGATGGCAGCTGCTTGAGCACCTCGTCCTTTTTTTTCAGGTTTTTTGTCACTTTCTGTGCCAGCATCACTGTTTTTCTTCTGCTGTGTGTCTAGAATAAAATAGAAAAGGATGTCATAAGGTGTAAATTTTCACATTTCATACCAGGCAAATATTTCACCATGTCTTCGATGCATAAAAAATTCTGAAGGAGTCAAGATTTGTGCTATTCATATCACTGTGATTTTGGTGATTCCTTCTGAGTAAGACACATCTCCAACTAATTATGTCTAAATACCAGTTTACTCTTCCCTGTCATCATAATGCATCCATTCTTCTTTTTTCCTTTTTCTTCTTTCCCTCCAGCTTTTAGAGACTGTATGTTTGGGCTTGTATCTAGACTCAGCTGAAAATAAATCTATATAGAATCTATAAAGCAAACCTGATAGTGTTCAGAAAAATGGGTGAAAATCTGCTTCCCTGAAGTTAGTGAAGAATCTTCACTCAATGCTGCAAACTGAAGGTTTCAAATCACATCTCTGACTCTTTCAAGTGCGATTGAGAGACTTAAAAAAACCCCACAAAAATATTAATATGAAGATCCTTTCCCTCAGAAGACAACATGACAATACCATTAGGAAACTAATGATGAGGTTACTTAATTTTCCTTTAATTTGGGATGACAGCATGGTGTATTATCACATAAACACTCTACTGTGCAACTTCTGCTCATGTGCTCAATTTTTGCTCCTGGAAATAGTTTATATTGTTTGCCTACATGCATGGGATCAGTGTTAGGGGTGTTCAGGTAAATTAACTGTGGGTATCCAGCTACAGTTATGGAAATATTCCAAGCTCCTTGCACCAGGGTGCAGAGACCTGTGAGAGAAAGGTGTGGCTGGAGGCAGGACCAGGAACAGCAGTGAGATCAAACAGCCACCTCCAGATCAGCCTTCCACTCCAGACAGATTCTCTACACAGCTTTTTGGAAATAATGAACTCTGGCAGTGGTACTGAAACTATAACTTCTTAATACCTTTTTTTAAAAATAGCTTTCTGGTTTTGTGAAGAGTTGAATGACTAAATACTTGCTTTTACTATTAATCATCACATCAGCAATAATTAGCACATTACACTTGTGCTATAAAGTACATTGTTCTGTTGAGCTCATATTGCCCATTTGCTGCAGACCTGGTTTAAGTTGTGCACTGTATTAAATTGAGTTTTGGAGAAAATGGAAATTGAATTTTGGAACTCGGCAGAGTAAAAAGCAAATATTAGTATTGCAAAGCCATTGTGTAGGGGGTCAGAAATCATGGATCTGCTGGATGGTGGCCCCTAAAAAACAACCTGACTCCCCAAACCATCATGTTCCTGAGGAACTAAAAGGTTAAGCTCAGCAACTGCCTCAGATCCAAGAGCTTCTCAGTGCTGTTGTCACAACACACTTGGTGGGTTATTTGCTTCAGTGTGGATGATTTAAACATCAGGTCCATGGCTAAGCACAAGTGGCGCTTGAAACAAGGCCTAAGATCTTCTCAGAACATTTTGGAACCCCTGAATTAATGCATAGCCCTCATTAATGTGCATCTACAGACAGAGACATGCTGGTTGAAATTCCTGCTACCTAGAAAACAGAGGCAGCATGAGGGAACTTACAGTTGGCTGATAGATTTTCCTGCAGCATCTCATTTTCTATGGAGCACTCTATTTGCATGTTAGAAGTGGCTGCCACCTTCAGTGTGCTGAAAACACTGAAGGTGCCGTCGTCGTGGGATATGATCTCAGTTTGTGAGGGATGCAGGCGACTGTTGTTCACTTTATTGATCCAGTAAACGTTGGGCTTTGGGTATCCATTGCCAGACCTGCAGTAAAAGGTCACCTCCTCTCCAGTGCTGTCACTGTTTCTTATTGGTCCACTGAGTATTGGTTTGCTGTAACTCGCTGGAGAGCAAGGAGAAAAAGAAATAGTTGTCGATGTTTTGAAACGTACTGGAAAGGCAAAATTTTGGGATGGATTCTGAACAAACTGCTGGATTTCAAACCACCCTCATGACTTGAAGGAGAAGTGCCTGCAGGTTTGGTCTGTAAACCACAGAGCTGAGAGAATCTCTGAGAGGGCAGAAAGCTAAAGCCAAACCCAAAGGAAAAGGACCAACTTCAGCTGCTGTTACCCAGTTACATGCAAGAGCTCTCTTACCCATGAAAAACAAGAAGAAAAGAAACAGACACTGGATAAACAGTTTTTACATTCATTTTCCAAGGTTTACGTTCCCTGTCTTACATTAAGCAGAGAAGACTTCATTTCAGCAAAGAGCAGAAGTCTGTTTCAAAATTAAAGTTGTGCTTAAATATAGTATTGAAATAGCACAAATTTGAAAAGTAGAAAGGAGAATTTGGGCAAAGTGACACAAGTTCTTACCTGCTAAGCTGAGAACCACTTCTGCCTGGTGAATCACTTTGGGAAGTTCAGTTTTCTCCTGCACTATGCATTTGTATGTATGTTCATCACTCTGGCTGACATTTAGCAATAGCAGAGAGAAATCACCATTTTCCAACTTATCCCAGAATAATTGAGTTCTGTCTTTAAAGTGAATACATTGATTACTGTTATCATCTTGGCCAGAGATCAGTACATGTACAACTGAACACTTTTCTTGATAGGAATCATCAGCTATTTGCCAATATACCCGTAGATTTTTTAATTGCAAGGGTTTCTTTTCGTTATAAATGCAACTTAGTGTGACGTTGTCTCCAAGTTTACTGATGATGTTCTTCTTCTCTCGTGCAGTAACTAAAAGATTAAAAAAGAGAGAGGGAGAAAAAAGGGAGATTATGTGGGGAAAAAAGTAATTATTTTTGAGTACATTATACCACATATAGACTCTGTTATTAGTTTTATAGCAGGTAGGTGAGTATGCTCTCTTCATAGTCATTCCTATCTCCCAAATTTCCAGTGGCTAATTCTCATCATGTCTATTTGTCTGTGCATTGTCCAAAGGGACCTTTTCTCTGAAAGCAGTGTTAATCATTCCTAGCCCCATGGATACCCACATTTCACTTTTCACACTGACTGCAGACACACATTCAGGTCCTAATGCTTCAATAATCACTTTTTTTTTTTAATTAAGAAAAATGCCAAATAACTCCACTTAGATCACAAGAAGTGGAAACACTGATAAGAAAGAGTGCTGCCATTATTTTGAGACCCAAAAAATTAAGAAGGGAGTTAAAAGAAGTACTTCTCAAAGCCGGCATGACAAAGCAACCACATTTTACTGCTACTGTCAGTGACACCCTCTGAACAAATACACTCAGCTGGCAAACCAGCACACCCAGATACCTCCAGTGGCACATTCATTAGACATTTACATCTTGAGGGTCACTTGAGGTAAAGTCAGAACTTTATCTGGCTTTCAGAGCACTTTTCCTGCCTTTTGGACATGAGAAAGGCAGCCTCTGCTCCATGTGAGCAAGGCAAAGGCACAAGGTGATGACAGCTGATGCAGAAAGCTCAGCTCAGTGAGTCCCATAGGGCTGGGCAGCTCTGCCCACGGCCTCCCTGCTGGATCCCTGCCCTCCAGACCAGCAGCCAAAACCTCACTGGTGCAACTGCTTGGTGGCACCAAAGCAGTGTTTGTGTTGTGGGTGCCAGGCAAGAGGGGCCAGGCATGGGGCTGGATGGGAGAGATTACAGCTGGGGGAAGGGGATTACCTGGGTGGATGGCTGAGGGGGAGGAAGATGACAGGAGTGGAGGTTGGGAAATGCAGAAACAGCATGTGGTGAGGTGGGAGGGAGGTGTCAATGCTAAAAGGGAACCTGTCTTTGTGAGGGTGCACTGGACTCAGAAACAGCTCATCTACACATTTGAGTTGGGCACCCTGGTCTGAAACTACCACTGAGGCAGGCACAGTGCTTGCAGGGAGAAAGGCAGGATGTTTACCAGGTACTAGGACTGAAACAACAGGCTTGAAATGCAACACAAATGCTTGGTTCAGATTTTGGGAAACCCGTTGGAATAGCAGGAAAAGTAATGCCCTGGCAATGATGGGTGCAACTTCATGACTGGACAGAGACAGGCCAGCCAGCATCTGTTGGGACTGAATCTGGTACAGATTGTCCTGATATTGGGGCCAGGGAGTTTCCTTGGTGACTTTGTTGAGGTCCTTCTCAGTGATTAAGCAAGAACAGAGGAGAGAACTCTAAAAACATTTTAATATCACCAGATGGTGTAATTTAATTCTACCTTTGTTTTGCAAGGGATATTTTAGAACCATAGTAAAAGTAAAATGACTAATAGTAGGAGTAAATTTACTACTAATAAGTAGTAGTAAAATTACTAGCATTGGCTACTTGATACCGTGACATATAATTCTACTCTTGAGTATACAGGCATGTTAGATCTGCTTATCAGCAGCTCTTATTACTCCACTTTTAAGGCCTTTTGTTGACAGAGGTAAGTACACAGGGAAGTCTCTGAAGCAAGCAAAGCAATCTAAGCAAGAGCATCCATAAGGTCCCTTGCTGCTCTCTGCAATGAAACAGAAATTGATTTTATCTTCTTTCCCTGATGCATGTCAGAGAAACATTTTACTCTGAGGAATTCTTCAGTATCTTGTAGAAAACACAGAGATGTTAATATTGTACATTTTACATCTACCTTGTGCAATTGGCCAAACACATTAAAGGGAGGACAGTTTAATTTTTACTGAGTTTTTATGAACTTACCAGCTTTCAGGATAAGAAGAAGCAGTAACAGAAATCTGTACCTAAAACAAAGAGCAAATATGTGTTACAACTGACTTTGCATCTCTGTTGTTTAAATAAGCAATAACCCCAATTTTGATTGTTTTAATATAGTGGCAGAAGTAGGTAAATTAGGTACTGCTCCCATGTAATGCCCCATTAAGTATTTGCATTTTTGACAGCTGCAAAGCTTCTGTTTATACAACTCAGCAGTGGTTTGGTGGCCAAGGCCACGAATAGCAGCAAAATGCACTAATATTGGAATCAGGGCAGAGGGCATGAAGCTGGTGTTGGGCCTGTTTTCTCTTCTGAAAGAATTGATTGGCTTGCTGGACAAACAGGTTCTAGAGGCTATCTGGGTCACTGGGAGGGACAGTGGCTGCACAGGTCAAAACCCTATAAAAGTTTCCAATCTTTTGCTGAAAGTCCAGGAGTCATTTTGTCTGGTTAAAGGAAAACAGCATCTGACCATGCTGCCCACCAGGCTGTGCACTGAGTAAAAATGTGTAAACAGGAAACCTGCTGATAGTGGAGAGCTGTGCAAAGGTTTTTGCTGGGAGGAATTTGGTGTGTTTGATTACTCAGGAGGGGCAAATCTGTGCAGGAGTTTCTCCAAAGGAAAGGAGGTTATAGGAAACCCAGTTTAACCCATCTATAAAGTCCAAGTGATTTAACTCCCATCCCACAGGGGTTTAAGATAAATGGACAGCACTTCCCTGTGAGTTACTTTAAAATAGCCTTTCACCACCACACCTAGTTACACATTGTGCTCTCCTTCTTCCAGATTGCTGTAGGAAGGGAAAGAAAGGTGCTGGAAAGGTTTTGGAATGAGAACTGTGTGGCTGAGCTGGCCACCTTGATATTACTCAGATGCAATAAGGTTGCAAAGCTGAGCTGACAGGCAGAGGAACAGGAGCTCTGGCCTGTCACCAGTGTACCCAGCTCTCCTTTGCAAGCAGAACTGAGAGGCCGCACTACCCAGGTTCTGCTGGTTCCCTTCCTCCAGAGTTCTCATGATGCCTTAAGTTTTAGCTTTTCATATTTTCCAGATTCTGTACTGCATTAGTATATAACTCTGAACTTAATAGAAAGTGTTAGCAAGTTCTCTTCACAGTTTAATTAGATAAAACAATCCTTTTCCAGCTGGAGAACCAAGGACACTGTGGCAGCTTTAGGCCCAAAAAGTGCAAACAACAGGGAACTGAGGAGAGCAATCTGGGAGGATGGGACTGCATAACCTGGAGCTGTAATTGGACAATTAACCCCAATATGGAAATGGACCAAAACTTATAGAAGTGTGAAAAGCTGTGACCCAGGAACCCATCCTGGGTGTAGCCCCAGCCAGGCTCTTGTACTGCCCAAGGTGCATCCTTTGAAGGCCTTTTTAATAAATCCCTGCTTTATTCCTTTAATGCTGTCAATCCTCTGTTCCAGGCAGCCTCTCAAGGCATCACCCAGCCCTCAGCCAGGCCCAGCACTGAGCCCTGAGCTGAGGCAAAGGGATTGAGGGATACCTGCTCCCAGCAGGCCATTTCTGCCCAGGATTGAGCTCCAGATTCCCCCACCCAGGCTGGTCACTGCCTTCCCTCCAAACCAACCCTGCCCTGTCTGGCCCTCCTCCCTCCAAGCCCTGACCTAACTCACTCCCCAGCAGCCATTCCTCACTTTACAAAATCCCCTCTCTTCCAGGCTTCCTGCCCTTTCCCCACAGCTCATTTGTCCAGCCAAGCACAGGAATTCACACATCCCTTCCCAGGCACAGCTTTGCTCCTGCCCAGCTTTGCTCCCACCACCTGCCTGGGCACAGCCTGGGGCTCCTCTGCTGCAGAGGAGTGTCTTCAATTCCAACCTGTCCACCAGGAAAATTATCATCTTCCCAAACATATTCACCTTCCCATGCAGAGAACATTCCTGACACAAAATCTACATCTACTCAAAGCCCCATTTCCAGAGACTGAGGTAGAGAAATTTTAGGGGAGAATCAATCTGAATTGTATTATTTTTTGTATAAAGAATACACTTAATTTTATTTTTCTGTGTCCTTTGAAATTATTTGATAGATGAGGCTTGAAAAGTTTAAGTGTATACCCAGTGTGGAAAATTTCTGCTCTATTACTTCAGCAAATCTGCAATCAGTCTCAAAAGAAGTCTCCCAGGGAAGCACACCTAAACATTCTGTACTATTATTTATCTTCTACTACTTCTCTTACATTAAGTAGTTTATTAACCAATATCAAAGATGTAAAACATACAGCTCTACAAAACAGAACAGCAATAGATTTTTTTTTACTAATGCATAAACATAAGTGTAAAGATTTTGACAGTGGCCTTTACACGTGCATTTGCATTTTATTTCTGTTGTATTTTTTACACTGTTCAGGAGTCATCACTTTTCTGCCAGGCTTGTAGATGTTTGTCTTGACAAGCTCAGGTCATGTAGTCATCAATCTTTCTTAATCCCATGCCTGTGTTTGTTTTATTATTCCCAACCCAAGTTAGAAGCTGTGGATATAGCAACTCATTTGAATAGAATGAAAACAATAACTGATTAATACTTAAGAGACTCTCTAGGGAATTTCCCATAGTAGGAATTTGCTAATGCCAGCAGACATTTAGATATTCAGCCAGAACTGATTCTCATATGTATGTATACAAAGCAGATCTTGATTTCTTATTTTAATAAATGATGCCACAGTCAAGGTTAGACAGATCCAGAGATGCCTCCTCCTCCTTCTTGAAGGAAGTTGCAGCTGTGGTTTTGAGGGGGTGGTGTCCACCCACGATGTTCCCCTGGAATGGCTTTAGTTCCAAGCTTCAGTTGGAAAAAGGGAGAAATGCTCTGCCTGCAGAGAAACCTCTACATTCACTCAGCTCCTGTGTCCATCACTAGCAGTGAGCTCAGTTAAGTGCTGGCATAGTTGCACTACCTTCTTCGTGTCTTAGTCTCCTAAATTTTTAAAAAAATATATAAACTTTTTTACTTTTTCAATTCTTTCCCACACCTTCCTCTTCTGCAAGTGTTTTAAAATGCCGTGTGAAACAGGAGAAAGTTGCACTTCTCCTTTCATGGGTGAGACGATTTTCCTACCAGCACCTCAACTTCTCCAACACTACTTATCTTAAAGCCACGGGATGCTGCTGCCATGGCATGCTCTAGCCAGGCAAGAGACATCCTGATGCTTGCAGTAACAACGTTGGGGGCTTTGCTGCACTGCTGAGACCCACTTTGTCCCCTAGCCTTGTGGTGACACGGTTTTTCCCGATCAGCAGGTGCCCTAAGCGTGTCACCTGCGGAGCTTTTCTAACACCTGCTGTAAGGCAGCGCCACCCGGGGCAATAAACCCCAGCGAGTCACGTCCCATCGCAACCCTTCAGCTGAAAATATCCATAAAAGGCGTTGATTGCCTGGAGCCCTCCATGGCTGCTATGACAGGGGACCCCTGCCCGGGCTGACGGGGAGCTCTGGCAACCCCCGGCTCCCTGCTCCCGGCTCCGGGAGCGCTGCCGCCTGTCCCGGCTCCGTGGGTCTCCTCCCTGAGTGCATTTTAGCAGCCCAGCCCCCGCCAGCGCTTTCCCTGCCCGCCGCAGCAGCAAAATTCGCGTTTCCCAAGGGCGATGCGCATCCCTGCCCGGGAAGCGCACAGGGAGCGGCAGCAGCGACCCTTCCCCGCGGCCGCCATTCACTCACCCTCGCGGCTTCATCGTGCCGGGCCAGCCGTGCTGAGCTAAGCCGAGCCGAGCCGTGCCGTGCTGAGCTGAGCTGAGCTAAGCCGAGCCGAGCCGAGCCGAGCCGAGCCGAACCGAGCCGAGCCGTGCCGAGCCGAGCCGAGCCGTGCCGTGCCGTGCCGAGCACCAGCTGCCCGCCTCGGGCCGTTCCCTTTCTCCTCCCACGCCTCCTCCGCCGGGGATTTCCGCCTTCCGAGCCGGTGAGCGGGACCCGGCACAGCCCGGCCCGGCCGTGAGGTGGCTCGGGGACCCGGCACAACCCGGCCCGACCGTGAGGGGGCTCGGGGACCCGGCACAGCCCGGCCCGGCCGTGAGGGGGCTCGGGGACCCGGCACAGCCCGGCCCGGCCGTGAGGGGGCTCGGGGACCCGGCACAACCCGTCCCGACCGTGAGGGGGCTCGGGGACCCGGCACAACCCGGCCCGGCCGTGAGGGGGCTCGGGGACCCGGCACAGCCCGGCCCGACCGTGAGGGCGCTCGGGGACCCGGCACAGCCCGGCCCGACCGTGAGGGGGCTCGGGGACCCGGCACAACCCGGCCCGGCCGTGACGGGGCTCGGGGACCCGGCACAGCCCGGCCCGGCCGTGACGGGGCTCGGGGACCCGCCCGTCCCCAGTGAGCGCCTTCCAGAGCCTCGTCGGGGCCTCTGGATGGGGGATCCCGGCTCCTGCAAATCCATGTGCCGTGAGGGAAGGACGACGGTCCCCGTCAGGCGGGACCCCCCTCACGCTGCTGAGGAGCCGTGGCTGGGCGGCTTTGGCCATAGCGCGTTGTGGAAGACACAACGGCGTTGTGAAAAATGCGTATTTTATGACTGCCTTCTCGCAAATATTAGAACGAATATTGTATGTGTTATGTTAGAAAGTTATGCTGTATTGATTTTCTTAAGTAGTGTGTTAAATATGGTTTTAGGTTATAAAAAATGTTAAAATAGAAACTATGCTATGTAAGATACTTTTTTAAAAGAAAGGACTCGCAGCGAGATAGCAGCCACAGGACACCTAAATCTTTCAGAGAAAGAGAATTTATTGTTCCATTATCAGGAGAAACGAACTTCTTCCTACCTTGCTCAGCCATGAAGACACCGTTAGGATAAAGAGGAAGAAGCTGACACTGACCAGACAGAATCCTGTATTTGAATGGAATTTTTGCATCATGTATGAGATGTATGGATGTGCAACAGGCTATTGCTTTTAAGGGTTAATCTTCTGTTAACATGTGTCCTTTTTGGGCTTATTTTGCCCAGAAAGAGGTACCCGGACTGTCCATAACTCTTTGTTTTTTATTGTCTCATATTGTCCTAAATCCTAATTGTCCAAATTTTTATTACTATTATATTACTATTATTATAACCATTCTAATTATATTACTATTTTTAAACCATTTTATTACTATTAAACTTTTACAATTTTCAAAACAAGTGATTGGCGTTTTTCACAGCCGTCCTCTTGGCTCTGCGAGGCGCTGGAGTTCGGTGCCACAGCCCCGGGGGAGGGCAGGGACTGCACCCGGTGATCTCGGAGATCTCGAAGAATCCTGCCTCGGAAGCGGGAAAGTTGTTTTTCAAAGTACGTTAAGTGTATGTTTACATAAATAGCATCTTTATTCTGTATTTATATTTTGTAAATAGCTAAGTGGGATTTGATAGAGAACAGAACCGCACCTGGAGCTGTCGTAGGTGTGTTGGTGAGGGGGTGTTTTAGCACCCCCCGGCTGTTTGAAAACTGCGGTTCTCAGTCGCTACAGTTTCATTTTCGGCTCCACATCAATGGCTGTGTTTGCCTTGTTTGTTAGGAGCTCAAACCCAGCTGGAACCTCTTTGCCAATGTGAGCATTTGTGACACAAGGCACAAAACTTTCACAGCAATGGTTAAAGTCTAGCACATTCATGTTTTATTTTTTCAGGGTTTTAGTCACCCTGGGAATGCGATGACGCTGTGCACAATGAATATGAAACTGTGGGGTTGTGCAAGACCCGCCATCTCAAGGCCATTTCCGCTGCCAGCCAGCAAGAGGGGGATTTCAGTTTTGGGTCTTAAAGCTGACACTACTTCAGCCTCTCTGTATCACTGACACCTGCAAATCAGTTGTAGCCATGATATTTTCTGAAAAATCCCTTTGCCAGGATTTTTCTCCTGAGAAGCTGAGAAGCCTCAGAAGAAAAGAAAAACAATGGTTATCTGCTGCTGTGGAATGCAACAGGTGCATCTGTGATTGGTCTCATGTGGTTGTTTCTAATTATTGGCAAGTCACAGTCCAACTGTCTCGGACTGTCTGGTCAGTCACAAGATTTTATTATCATTCCTTTCTATTCCTTTCCTTGCTAGCCTTCTGATGAAATCCTTTCTTCTATTCTTTTAGTATAGTTTTAGTATATAATTTTCTTTTAATATAATATATATCATAAAATAATAAATCAGCCTTCTGAAACATGGAGTCAGATTCTCATCTCTTCCCATGTCGGGACTGCTTGCAATTCCCACTATCAGTCATCCTTTTGGGAGGGTAGGCCTAAATTTGTGCTGAATTTAAAGAAAGATCAACATTCCTATGGAATTCTGCCTGAATCAGAACATATTTGTATCAGCCAATTCATGTCTTTCACTGAAACATTTCCTGATGGTACATCTTAGTTTGGGAATTGTTCTTTTGATATTTTAGGTGTTGTTTTTAATAGCAGGCATCTGGTGAATGGGGATGTACAAAGAATCAGTTCTTTGTGGCTAAAAACTTCCTGACTTTAAAAGCTTGGGAGTTTATATGTGACTTTTTACAGTTCTGGATATAATTTTTTTTTCTTTCTAAGATACATAATTTGAAAGAACTCTTCTGCTGTTCTTTGCAATGGCTTCTATCCTGCTTTTTTCACTCCTCTGTACCAGTTTTGGTGGAAAGGAATGTCCCAATAAGCAAGAAAGGCAAATGTGTCTCCATAGCCAGGAATCTCTTTAGGATTTGGAAAGGTCAGGTTGCAAACCACTTTGCTGCCTGCATCAGACTTTTGAATATGGATTGCCTGATAAATTTTTAATCTATAAGTCAACCTGTCTTCTATTTCCCTTCTAAATGGTGTTCACAAAGGCCCAGCCTTATGCAGGTAACTTGCCCCTATCTGCAGAATTCTTCAGAGGACATGAAATATATGGATGTTCTTCTGCCACTGGCTCCATTCCTATGGAACACACTGAGCAACCCTGTGGTTAATAAAAGTGGGTTCTCACTGCCAAATCATTGTCATTACATGTAAGATGTTTCTTAGTATACAAGCAAAAAAAAAGAGAAGCAGCTGCAGCTGATATGGTTCCTTGTATTTACACTGAATATCATACAATAAAAATGTATTTTTATTCTTCTGAACACAGATTTGTTAATATGGCATTTGCTAGCAATAAGTTGGGGTATTTGGTTCAGGGTCAAAAGAGAGACCTCAGTGATGTGATCTTTGCTCTACAAGTATCCCATGAAAAATAAGATGAACAATAACAGACAGGTGCTTGTGAAAAGTTTTCATCAAAGATGTGGCTCCTCATTCCTATTACCATGCACTCACAGAAAAATTCAGACAGAGACAGCTGAGTTCCTAGAGTGATTTTAAAAACACCCTAATTGTTGACAGGTAATTTGTCCTCTCTTTAGTGTGGACACACGACTTGACACAAAGCATCTAAGGCTGTCAGGAAAATAAAGTAACTCCTACAGCTTGTGTGTGGCAAATATGTTGCCTGTGGACTTTGAAAGTAGAAACACTGCGAAGATTGAGGGAAAAAAAAAGAGAGAGGAAAACAGTATCCCAGTTTTTCCAGGCTCTTAGAGAAATGAGAGAGCTGTTTGCTTTCAGACGTGTGTCATGCAAAGAGAACTGGTGGATCTGCAAAACACCCATCTTACTAATACAGTTATTGAGAATCCAGAGTGAAACAGAGACATATATAGAAGAAAAGAGACATATATAGAAGATATATATTCACTAAATTTATAGAAGAAATGATCTCAGATTGAACACCTTCGGGGACAGGAAAAAGGGGTGACAGGGTTGTGTGTGGTATGTAGGACTTCAACTGTGTTTGGAGTCAGCCATGAAAGAAGTGCTGTGACACCTGAAATATATCACATCCTTATGGAATGGTGTCCACAAATCTCTGGTTTTTGCACTGTGGAGGTTTCAGTGTGTGGCACTAAAGCTTTACTAGAGTAAAGTATGACTTGCAACTGGGAAAGAAGTCAAGAGAGAAATCACAGTAGCTTTGGCCACTTGTGTGATTTTATGTAGGGGTAAAACCAAAAGAAGGCACAAGGTGTGAATGATTTTGCAACGCTTTTCCAATACCTTTTATCTGCCTACAGAGAAGCGAATAGAATTAGCAGATGGAGGAGGGACACTTAATAGAGGATGAGGGGAACACAAACATATTTTTTTTCCTTAACTAGTGGAGACAGTGGAGTAAGACAGCGAAGCTGACTGCTAAGAGCAGTCTGGTGATGGGAAAAGATGCAATTGCAATTAAAATATCTTGTGATTCTGAGAAAACCATTTGTGAGAAGTCAATGAAAAAGAGGAAGCGATTGTCTCTTTGTTTGCTCTCCTGCTCACATTTTGTTGTCACAGCAGGCACTCAGGGAATTGGCCAAAAATATCACTTTAAACACCCAAATTCCAAGATTGTTCCATACAAAAGAGGAAACCTGTAGCCCTGTAAAACACATGTTTTGGGCAAAATGTACTCTGTGTGTGTGGCAGCAATGACAATCCATTTATTTATACCCAGAGAAGGAAAGTACTGTGTTATATTTAATTATGTTGTTAGAAAGGAGCACTGATATTCACAATTCTTTATTAATTGTGCATGTTTAGATAGCTGATTTTCTGTTGTTTTAGGAATAGCAAGGGAATATCTATACTATAACAATATTTTTCCCAGCTCACTGTGTGTGGGCATGTTAAAAAAAAAAAAGATCCACCATGGTATGTCATTGCTGAAAATGTCTCTTGAGCCTCTTGTATTCAGGCCATATTATCCTGTGTGGAATGATTCCAAAGAGAAGAGTGCTCTTGTTTTCTCAATTGCCCTCTGCTCCTTTGCTCAGTTTCATTTCTGCCAGATAGTCTTTGTTCTGATTATTTACTCAGGCCACGAGATTATGCATCAAAGAAGCTGTTTGGGAATAGAATTCACAGGTTTTGAGTTCACAGGTTTTAGAGTGTGAAATGCCTTCTGGAGAAAGGTTACTTTCTTTTGCCCAGGTTCACTCCACTGACTCTAAGAGTGACAAGAGAGGGAGCACAGCTGAAGAAACTCAGCCTTAAGCCAGGTGCAGATGCCTTTAACTGAGGAAGAGAAGAACCAGATTGTCTGAAACCATTCAGCAAATTTTTTCCTTCTCCAACAGGACGTTGTTAATTTTTAGGACAACTTCTTCAGCATGGCATTTCTGAGCCCACATAACATGCAGAGCACTGGAAATCCTCTGAGCAATTTAAAAAAATCCCCATCACAGCTAACCCTGGATCCCAGTGACTGCAAACTCTCACACAGAGCATGGAGAGGGAATCCATGGTGCATATACCGGCTGCTATCTGATATAAACTAAAACATAAAGGTATTTAGAACCTACCAAAACTGATTTCAAACCTCAGCCTTCTCAAACTGAGGTAAGATGAAGTCCATAAAATGCCCTACAATTAAAGTGGCGTTTTGTTTGTGATCATGGTGATCTTCTTTGAGGAGAACTAAGGAAATGTTCAGAGAAAATGCTTAAGAGCCGTTGTGGCAATAATCTGACAAACAAAACTGGTAAAACATCTAAATAGGTAAAATATTTTTCAGATTCAAACAAAATTATGTAAAGTCTCAAGACTAATACTTTCTTAAGGAAATAAAATTCAGCACAGATATTTGCTGTACAAATTAAAGATTACATCAACAATTTTTAAGAAGCAGATTAAAAGAAATACTATTATCCATAATTTTATATATATAATTATAAATTGATTATCATGATGTCATTATAACTGTTAAAATACATGAGCTCTGATTTGAAATTATAAAACATATTAAGCACGGCTTTGAAAACTGATATTGTGTTCCAAGTCTAAATGGACCTTATAGAAAGCTATTTTAAGAACAGATGTTGTAAAAAAAAATCTTAGCACTACGTAAGAAAGCAAGTATGTATCTGTCCTGTTCTAAGCCATTGCCATGAAGTTAAGAATCTAGCACATTTTGGAAATCAATCTCTGACATTAAAATATTCCCTCTTGAAGAAAAACAGCTGTATTCCTGGATACATTAGTGCCAGAGCAAAACAGTGCCCATCACATACCAAAAAGAATGTTTTAACATTGTCTTTAGAAATAAAAAAAAAATAGAAAAGTGTTTCTTTCTCCTCATTGCACAGTAGAATAGGAAACCATGTAATGCAACAGGATATGATACGGGTGCCAATTAATGAGAAATGGGAACTGAAATCTATGTGACTTTATGTTGTTTATTGAATTATTTGATAAGATATGGTACTACTACTAGGATTTGATGAGAACTGTAGTTTCATTTTATTGTAAAAAGCTGGTTTGGCCCTTAAATAACTCAAAAAATTCCCTTTGATACCACTTGAAATACAAGTGTAAAGTGTAGATAAAGTGTAGTGTGGCATTTGGGTTTTTGAAAATGTGGTTGCAGGACAGATGAGTGATTGGGCTGAATTCCCCTAAAAGCCCTGTCTTTCAGGAGGTGTAGAGGCCAGGACATTAACCTGATTCCAGAATGGGTTAGAGGCAGGTCAGGAGCTGTCAGCACAATGAGTACAGGTGGGCATCTCCCTGTGGATGCTGCCTGGATTTTTGTGTGTGCTGCCATGCCATGAAAGGCAGCCATGGATGTGCTGCCTCTTCTATGCACAGCAGGACAGGGCTCACCCCAGAAAGTAAAAAAGGAGCAACATTGCATGGCTTATCAGCTGGTGATCAGCTGTCCAACAGCTTCCTCCAGCCCGTGGTGCTCAGCTTCTTGCACCATTGATTGCATATATGTAATATTTTGTAATATTTTAATTCTGACTTTTCCAAACTCATGACTTCCTTTTTTCACTGGCACTTGTCTCCAGCTAATATTGCAATGTGGCCTCTTTGTCCTTTTCTCAT
The DNA here is from genome assembly GCF_037042795.1 of Molothrus aeneus. Classification (NCBI taxonomy): domain Eukaryota; kingdom Metazoa; phylum Chordata; class Aves; order Passeriformes; family Icteridae; genus Molothrus; species Molothrus aeneus. Next base: position 111,245,020 of record NC_089647.1, on the reverse strand, counting down.
CACTGATGCTGGTGTGATGTGATGCAGGCAAGATTTGGTGGAGCAGCATACACTGCTGTACTAGTTACAGCTCAGAGAGAGAGAAGTGGGTTTTAGTTCTCAGTTTTGTTTGTCAGATTATTGATTGTGACTTTATTTTGTAGAGAGAAAGAGAGAGAGAGGGAAGGAAGGAAGGAAGGAAGGAAGGAAGGAAGGAAGGAAGGAAGGAAGGAAGGAAGGAAGGAAGGAAGGAAGGAAGGAAGGAAGGAAGGAAGGAAGGAAGGAAGGAAGAATCTACCTCACAGAGCTGTAGGTGCTCCTGTGAGAGGTGAAGGCAATAATGTGATCTTTGCCTAGACACATTCTGGAGATGATCCATTCTGATTTTCATTTCTGAAGAGGAAATTTCAAAGCCTCTGCTCTTTTGTATGAAAAGAAGTCATGATCTGCCACAACTTGATGGTATTTAAGATGAGTTTTTGCCTTAAATGATGCAGAAATCATTTTTGCTGGGGTAAAAAAGGATGTGATCTGGCAGGGTGTAAGCTGCTCAGCGAACACTGCCCACTCTGATGTTACTTCCCTGAAATACTCCAGAGAGCACTGAAAAGGAGATGGATGTTGCCATTCATCTACACACACATGCTGCACAGCCAGCCCTGTGGAGCAGACATTGACCCCTGCCTTTGTGACAGCTGAGGGGACCTTGCTCCAGAGAATGGAGAACACTCCTGCTCTGCCTTCTGGCTCCAGCCCTTCAGCTTCCCAGGCATCAGCACTTCTGGGACCTGCTCCTAGGGCAGTTGGCTTCAGCCACAACACTCCCTTTGGCACAAAGAGCAAAGAAAAAACCTCAATTTGCTTTCTGAACATGCTGTACCAGAATAATAAGAAAGCTGGCTAGCCCCCAAGGCTGACAGGCATCCCAGCCACCTCCACCCAGGCTCCCTTCAGACTTCATCCTTCATTCCAAAGACAGTAGCAGAGGACAGAGCAGCTGGAGACTCTGGCCTGTTTGCTCCCACAGGCACCTCACTCATCTCTTGTCTTGTTTGGGATCTGTGTTTGTTCTGGTGAATTTGCAGAGGCTGAAGGACTGTTAAAGTTGCTATTTTGACTCCTCTAAGCCACCAGAGTCAAAGGGCCCTGAGCTCTTTAGCAAATGCTTGGCTAGAGCCTCACCTCCAGAAGGACCTCCAGGTTTAACCTACAAGCCCAAGACAAACACATCCACATGGATCTGTTATGTCAGCCAGTGGCTCATTTCCAGAGCTCATTGTTCATACTCTTAACAATTTCTCCACTCTCCCATGGCAGTGGCCTGGATTTCCTTCCAGTCTTTGGTTTCCCTTCTCATTTCTGTGCTGGAGTAAAGAGCCTTCCTAGAGTGACTGCCTCCTCCCTCCTCTCCCTCAGCCAGCCATTTGATGGGCTTTGTGCCACAGCATTGCACTGAAATTAATTTCTGCTTTTTGTGAATGTTGACCTTTCATTGCATTTCTTGCTTTTCTGCAGCTTGAAGAATTATTGACATGGCCTACTGTTCTTCACCTGTACAGCAGTGCAGCTGAGGGTGGAATAGAACCCGAATTCAAAAGCAGTTCAATGAATAAGGCAGTACAACAGGACTGATGTGCTTTAAATGTGCAGAATCAGGTCCTTTGCCTCTACTCCATCAGGGGAGTGACATATCAGACAAATTTAAAGTCTATAAACACTTGTGTCTATTCTTAGCTGGGCATTGGAAGTGCTATCTTCATTGCACTGGTAACAGACTGGCTCTTCCCAAAAGGTTAAGTGAAAAATGGAAAAAGAAGAACAGAAAGGCAGGCAGACATACAAAACCCTGGTAAACCCACCTTTAAGACCAGATGACTTGCATAAAAAAAGCCTTAATTAGGTTAAATGTTATAGAACTGATTTTGTGAGAAGGACAGGCCAGAGTTCAGCTTTTCCTCCATCGTCTTTATAATTTCACTCTACCTCAGGAAAAACAGTTTCCCAGTTTTGTTATTTTAAAAATGCAAATAATCTGCTCTTGTGACCAGCAGACAATTTTTTAGAAGAGTCTTAAGTACATACATTTGAAATGTTCTTGGTTGTACTGGAAGCTTTCATTTTTTTTTTAATTGTGCTAATTCGTGCTCTAAGTGGAAACAAGGAAATACTGCCCTTGTAAAGACAAATATTTATTTTATTACTGAAAGCACTGGGCGGTCATTCAGCCTTTGAGGTCTGAGATTGCTGAGAGATATTTTAAGATTGTGTTCTGAATGTTTAAGAGATTATAGGCTTAGTTTTCTAGAGCATGTATTAAATTTCTCTGGAGTGTGAATGAGGAGTTGTAATCTCTTCCATTCTCCTCTTTGAGTGTGTTTGTATTAGCAGGATCTGTCTAAGTCTGTAATTCTGCAACAAATAGGATTAACAGGCTGTCTGCTCTTGCTGTACCTCAGCTGGGGTGCAGAAATGTGCATGTCTCTTCCCCTTATGAGCATGTTTGTGTGTGTTTGGCACACAGCAAGACCAGGAATGAAGGACTGCTGATGGATGTGCAGCTGTGTCCCTCCTCTGTCCTCCCTCTCAAATCCTCAGGAGATTTCTCAGGAGCAAAAAAGCTGCTGAGCAATGTTTAGACCTTCTCCGAGTGACTGTTTTAGGGACTGACTCATCTCAGCAGTGGTTGTTTTCCTTGTTCCAATCAGTTTTATTTTATTTTCCAAAGTTGGTCACCTCAGAGTTTGTGCTGTCAGGCATCTCTCTCTAAAGTTGTCTTTGTTTATGTCTGTTGTTAGGATTTAGTGTAGTTTGGCTGTGGGAGAGGACACAACAGATGATTACAGACATTCAGGGAGGAATTTGCAAGACAACCTGTCTATGAACTAAAAGAAAGTTTGGGATTATTTCTCTTGCCCTAGTGGTTTTCGCTCTGACTCAGTGTATAATTCATCAACCTTGGTAGAAACAAGCATTGCCCTTCCAGCTCATAAGACTGCTCTAGAGAAAGTATTGGGGTTTTAAAGTTTTGTGGGTTTTGTGGTTTGGTTTTGGTGGGTTTTTTCTCTTTTTAAATGGACCAGATTGGGCATTCATTTAATTTTAGGGAAGGGAAGGAATCCCAGTTCTCTTGCATGCTACTCGTGTATCTACACAGCAGATGCAATCCATACTGTGCACTGCTTTCAGAATATCAGAACCATGGCAAGGGAAATGCATGTATGTATTCCATATGCAGGGATCTACAAGAAATGTAAGATGACATTGTTAAAAAGCTGTATCTTTTCCTTGACCATTTCACTTTTGAGAACTTCCACCCATAAACAAAGGAGTTTAGAAAATGTGGGAATGAATAGGAATGAGAACCACATTGAATGAATACCTTGGCTACACAACACACATCACCAACTCAAAATCCAGCAGACATTTATCTTTTACTTTGTCTCTGCATTCCATTCAGAGATTTTCACCCAGATTCCCATCTGCTGGAATGCTGCAATAAAAAATGGGAGCACATGTGATGTAAGAGAACTCAGTTTCCCCATTTGTGCTGATTTCCCCATCCACACACCTGTTTTGACTCGTGGGTGTTTTCCTGGAATCACAGCTGGAAGGGTCTCAGTGGAGCATGCATGCAGAGGTGCTTCCTTTGCCTGTGAGCTCCTTGCATGGGCTGCTCAGGCCTGTCCACCCACACAGCCACAAAAGCAGAACAAGCTGTGGAAACAGGCAGAGATGTGAGGCAGTGACTCAGTGACACAATGGAAAATGTTCTACAGGGTATGGAACACTTCCAAATAAGAATAGCCAGTGTGGGAAAGTGTGCAAGTGCCTAAATCCTCCATGGTGAGACAGGTAGAGGGCATCCCTTCCTAATGGGAATGTTGCTAGCAGTGGAAATAATTTAAGAATATTTGGGATAATTCTGTTCCTGAAATTTGGGGGCATTTAATTTAAATCTGCAATTTGGACCCAAACACCAGATATACCTCTGATATATATTGCAAATGTTTTCAGCTTTACTACCTCCTTGGGATTAATCAAGTCTATTAATTTCTAGATAAGATTCCTTGCCAGTAACTTTTATTTGTTCCCCACCCAGTATCAGACTCCAGTAAGTTATCTGGACTGCTCATGCCCTCATGGTTCCTAAATGATTTGTTCCTGTATTACCCCCCAACAGCGTGTTTTAATTGTTTCTGAGAATCTTATCTTTTGGTTCATGACTATGCTTTTGTGTGAAGCCAGTCCAGTATGGTCTTGCCCAAGCAGAAGGCATCCATTTGGCATTCTTCTAATTCCCACTGGAAGGATAAAAATATTTGGAAAGCTATTAAAAGGAAAGGAAGTCCTGCAGGGGACAACATCCCCTGCTCTAATATCACAGCCCTGAGCATTTTCTGATTCATATTGTGTAGAAAATATTAACTTTCTGCTGGCCATTGGCAGCCTGAGAAAATGTCTAAAAAAAGGGTGTCCTAAGGTTGTTATAGTGATTGGTGGGGTTTCACTGGGGCTGTGCTGAGGTCCAGCTGTTGAGCACAGCTGCATGGCTGGGCTGCCTTTGGCCCTGTGTTCAGAGACAGGCAGGGATTTTTATTTGGAAGAATGAAAGTTTGACAAGAAAGTCTCACAGATATGTGTGCTTAGCAGAAAGATTTTTAAATGTAGAGTCTGATAAAGGAATAGAAATGAAAGCAGGTTTTGATATAGAAGAAAAGAATTGCTGAGCCAGTCTGACTGGATAACCAAGGAGGCACAGGGTGTGTTAGTTAGAAGGGGTTTTTATGGCTTAGAGCAAAGGATAAACCCACCCCAAACAAGAAGATGTTTTTACCAAGCAGAAAGACAGCACAGGCAAACAAGTCAGCAAAGCTGCAAGTAGGAAAAAGGTCTCAGAATTTTCCACTGAAAAGAAAACTGGAAAACAACTTCTAGGTTAAACTGCAATGTACTGACTTTTAGTGATTGGAGAACAGTAGCATGAATATGGTAATTACAGTAGTTATGACAGGCTATAGATAAAAGTTCAGGTATAGATTGGTTGTACTGCATTAAGATGCTCAGCAAAGAACAGTCTATAATGCATTGGAACCTAAACCAAAGGGTCTCCAGGCCTGCCTGCAGCTGGAGCTGACAGCTGTAGGCACAGCTCTGTCACCCACCACCCTGGGCTGCTGCAACCTCTTGGATGGAATAAACTGCATTTTGGAGAGTGCCTGGAGTCCCACATCCCTCATTCAGGCTCTTACAGTTTTTACTCTGCTGAGGGGGTGTAGCTGAGCAGAGAGAGGTCTGTGAGGCTGGTCACTGCCTGCACTCACACCTCAGCAGCAGCCTTTGCCAAAAGGTGATGGACTTTGGGCAGGGACAGGGCCATGAGGTGAGTTAGTCTGAGGCCAACATGAAAAAGCAGCAGCAGAGCTTGGTCTCCTCCCAGCTGGCAGTGGTGCTTGCTTTGAGAGTGTTCTATATGGCCTTTCCTCAAGTGCTGAAAGCAATTATCTCTAATAATTACTCAGTAAAATAATAATGGAGCTGTAATTTAATGTGATTGCTTTAGTTCTGTGTCTGCTTCTCATCTGTTGCCAGACTGGATGTGAGTTGAGGTTGCCCAGAACAAAACAATAACATACAGATGGAATTGTACTGCTTACATTGACTTTATTTTCCGTTTTCATGTCAGCTCTCAGGAGTTTATATTTTCTGATTATTATCCTGTTTCTATTCAGATGTCAAAAACCTTTCAATTACACCATTAGAAGCAAGATAAAACACTTCCAAGTAATTTTCAAGTATGTTTACAGGATGATTTTTAAACTTGGACTAAGAAATCCTGTTCTTTTCTCAGATTCACCATCCTGTACAATTTTCTAAAAATGAGACACATTTTACTATTCTAACCTATAAATAATCATTGATTTGGTAAGCATTTGAAGAGGTTAAAGAGAAAGAATATTTTTATATGTTAGTGTTTATGTAAAAGACCTGGTGGATACTGATGGAGATTTCCACCCTCCAGGCAAGTAGGCTTTGTAACTGAGGTTACACAGGTGTCAGTGGGACTGCCTCAACAAGACATTTACAGAATCAAGACCTCAGTGTTCTACAAAGTCACCACAAAGGTCAGCATAAACAGTCTCTGAGTAGCTAATGAAATAACATAAACCCAATCTCATCCTCATGTCAAATAAAGACAATAATGTGGTTGTGGAAGGAAAAAAAACACGTGGTTTTTGTATGTACCATGGAAGAAATATGAAGAAGGAAAGTTGCAGTCTAGAGCTGAATCAAGATTATTAGGAGTCAACAAGATCTTATTTACATAAATGAAATTTAAACCAGGACTGAATAGAAAAATAACACAGAAATCTCATAAATTTTGGGTAACACCTGCCCTGGGAGACAGGCTGTTTTAGTCAGTTTACATATCTACTAAATATTTGGAAATGTTAATTGAGCAGTTCTTGTAGCACTAGAGGGAATATTAGTCCAATCCAGGGAAGAATTTCTTAGTTCCATATTTTAGGCATGCCAGCAAATAGTGTTATCAAAACTCTATTGTATTAAGAATATTTACTAGCATTTTAAAAGCATTTTAAAAGAATGTTTTCCTAGTGACTGTGGTAGACGTAGACACTGAAACTTAGTCATAATTGTACCCAAACAAGCCCTATCTGCTTGTGATTTAGCTAAATAAAAATGTGACCTTATTATCTTAGGTCAGCTTTGAAGAGTTAAAATAAACATATTTTATTTATCAAAGGAAGAGTTGGAAATGTTTTAATAGGATTTTTATTGTATACCAAGTTTAGGGCAGTAAAGAGGAACTGCTTTGCAGTTTATGTGATAATTTCATTCATTATGAGATGTAGTTGGGGAAAGAGATTTGCTTTAAAAAAAAAACACATAAATTTTGGGAATGCAGGAAATGTAAGGCAGTCTTGTCTAGAATATAAGTAATATATCTGCCATCTCAAGAAATATCTTTGGTTCTTTAGCCTGAGGACAATACTATGAAGTTGCAGACAAAGTGAGAAAAAATTTATTTAAAAGTCTAAAGCCAGTCCACTGGTTAACCAGAGGATCAGATCCTAAGATGGTGCTGAAGTACCTGCAGATAACAGGGTAGGCTTTATTATTCAGCAGTAACCTAGGAGATGATGGGAATGGCTGGCTGTTTCACCAGAAAATTTAGGGCCAGAAGTGAGAGCTCTTGAACCTTTGTAAACTCCCTGGCTGGTCACCTTTGAGCAGGTGATGAGCAGTCTTGTTTCCCTGATTATGCAGTTCTGGAGGTTCTCTCTGTGATATCTCTGTATGCTCAAAGCTTTTGTCTTTTGAAAGAGAAAAATACACAGTTGTGTGCAACTCTTAGGCTACAGTGTCAGGCAGGTTTTAATACTGTGAGGGCCATTAGACATAATCTTTGTATTGTGGGCTGGATAGGGCAGTTCTCTACTCTGGTGAAGAGATTTCTGCTGAGGCCAACATGAGCACTTGGCTCTCATGCTGTCTAAGAATCAGGATCCCAACTCTGTGGGAATGGGCTCCTCCAACAGATAATACTGTAACACCAGTGATAAATCTATAGTGATTTAAATTGTGTGGATGGTTTATAGTTTTTTTAATATCAGGTACGGTTTCTGGTATTGAAGAACTATCATTAGGAACACCTATTTCTCATAAAAGCGTTGAAGTTCTTGAAGAAATAGGTGCTGGAAAGTGATAAACACACAGCAGAATAAATCTGAGTGTATTCACTTTATTAGTTCATATTAGTGCATCAAAACTAGAAACACAGATACCTGTGGTATGCTCCGTGGTTGCTTTTGTGCTGTTTTAAAGTCACTTAGTCACTCTGTTAAATCCATAAGAGAGTTAGGCCAAAAGCTTTGTCTAAGACTTCCCACAGCTGAGGATCTTCAGATATGAATCCCAGTGTAATATGAGATCAATTTGTGCAAGATGGATTCCAGACATTCAACATCAGCCATTTATTTTTTCTCTAATCCTTGTAGGACCTCTGCTTCAAACTCTGGGTTGGCTCAAGCTGAGACCCTCCCTTCATTTTTAATCTGATGAGTGGTTGTTGTTTTGGCTGAAGAGACACCACAGAGGCTGCTGCACCCCCCCAGACCAGGAGCTGAGAGCCTTAAAGAGCAGGAAAAGAAACTGGGGCAGGCTTTAAGAAAACAAAAGCATTGTCATTCTGAAGGACAAAATGTGCTTCAGTCGGGAAGGACCTAGACTCCAAAGTGCCAGTGTGAGTAATAAGGGAAAGCAGTGGCTTTTCTGAGAACTTTCAAGCACTTTAAAGAGGCAAGAAACTGCTTGTTGTTGGCCATTAAATCAAGATTATCCATATCTAACCACAGGAGTGATCCCCCATCACTGCCAGGAGCTGGGGGACACTCCAGGCCATGGGGAGGAGGAGGGAGAGGCAGGAAGGGCAACAGGCACCCACTGGCCCAAGCTCATGAAAGTAAGCTCCCAAATTCTGTCTTTTCAGTAAGAAAGACATGGCAGTAGGAGTTGTTTGAGGGGGAATATGCTGCTTCTCACAGTATGAACATTTTTGTAGGTCCAGCTCAATGATGTGTATTGGAGAGAGAATGCTGGGGGATGCTCAGGGTCAGCACAAGGAGCAGACCACATGGAGCAGCCACTTCCACCAGGTTTATTTCAGACCCTGGGTTGGATGAGGTCCAGGAACACGCTGAGAGGAATTTTGGGATGTGCTCCACACTTGTAAGTGGCACAGGGTCCCTGAGGTGTGGCACTGTGGCAGAGAGCACACCCTCTCTTGAACTACGGTGGTATCTACAGGCACACCAGAAAAAAAGGACTTATACAAATCCAAATGCAAAAAGAATGTACCAGCTAAAATTTCTGTGGGGTTAATCAAGTCAGTACAGAAGTGACTCTGGAGTCACCCTGAAAATCAAGGAGAGAAGGCACTGTGTGCTGTGGCTCTGGAGTTGTTCCCACAGCTGCCACCCCCAAACCAAGTTGTCTGTGGCCAAATGCAACATTCAGTCATTTCTTGAATGCAAACCCACTTGTAAACCACTTATAAAGCACTTATTCCTTGTATTTCAATCTAAATTGACCCTCTTGTAATTAAAAAAAAAAAAAAGAGGACAGGTAGAAAGACCATCAGAAAAAAATTCCATTACCTAGAGCCCCAGATTTGGAATTGCTGTGCCCAGAAATGCACAGGGTTTATATCACAGAGCTGTTTTTGGCCCTGGCACTGGCAGGGAAATGAGCATGGGTACAGTCAGACTCTGAATTGCACAGTCTTAACACAGCTTTCATACAGATAAGGATTTTTCTGGCAGGCATAATTAAAAAATAGTCTAACAGAATAATTTATGTTGTATTGATTTGCATTAATGTGGAAGAAAATATTCAGCAGTTCCTGATGGGAAATATAAGCTCCTGTAATGGAGAAAGTGTCATTCAGTCTTGTATATAATTAAATCATATCTACTCTTAGAAACTCTTTTATGCAAGCATTCAAACTCTTTTATTCTTCTGTAGTGGAGATATAAATTATAGTGCCAAATTTTATTTATTTCTATACGGAAATTGACATGCACAGAATCAGTTTTCTGCTCCCTGAGGATGCATACTCAGTAAGGAGGCTTTTTTTCTAGGAGGAAACTCGAAAAATCCTGGGTCAACAATGCTATATATTGCTTGTGTACTTGTTTTTCCCATAAGAACCAAAAGTCTGTGCATTTTACATGTACAGAAAGGCACAGCAGAGAACTAGGATGAAAAAAATATTCTCCATGTTTCTCAATTAAAAAAAAAAAAATTGATTTGCTTGGTTTTGGTTGTTTTGAGGAAGGCTGAAAAGTAAGATGATTTAAAAGCTCAGGGCCAACACACCCCATTATAAGTACTATATTGCAGCAGAATCTGAATATCTTTTGCTAAAAAATTCTGTAATAATAAAAAATCTTTTTGATTTCTTGTCAAGTTTTTCAGGCTAACTGTAAGGCATCAGAAGGAGAACAGCTCTGTGTGCTTACCACAGGGTAGCAGGAGCAAGATCTACTTCTAATTCATGAGCTGTTTTCTCAATAAAACCAGTGGGGCAGAATGTGCTTGGTTAATCCCTGAAGTCATACTGTGTTTGCTGACCCCAAGGCTTGTCAGGTGTGCTCACCTTTCGAAAGGGAAAGGACACTGGTTTGGGCCCTCAGGCAGATAGAAACCTCGCGGGATGATTCTGTCTGAATCAAAAGATTGCTTCACATAATTGTCCAAGTCTTTGAAGTTATCCACTGAGGATTATAAACTGTACTTTTTTTTTTGTGGTGAACTTTTAGTTTTGATTTCCCAGGGGTCTGGAGTGGTGATTGCTGTGGATGTTGCATCACTGCTTGGCAGCAGGGCTGCTGCTCTGGTGTGGAAATCACTGCCTGCCTGCAGCCTGCCCTTCCTAAACAAATGATCCAGCCAACACAGGTGTTCCTTTGTCATCCCAGCTCCTCATGGCTGGGAAGCTCACAAAACAGTTCCCTGGGCTTTGTATCCTTGGACCAGCTGAAGCTGTAGGTAAAGACTGCAGAATTAATGGTTTTGTGTGCTGCAGACTCACATCCAGCCATCACTTCACTGTGGTCACAGTGCTTCATGGGAAGGTTTCATTTTCTGAGTCCCACACTTCATCTGCTGCTCCCACCTCACACCTGCTCACAGACCAAACCCTGCCCTGCAGGTGGGCAGCCAGCACACCCAAGTGGAGGATTTGGTGCCCAAAGGTGGGCAGTGTGCCAGGAGAGATGACCCTGGGCATCTGGGTGTGCAATGTAAACCTACAGAAATCTTGGAACCACCTGGGGACCAAGGTGTCTCCAAGGGTGATGCCTCAGGTTTTAGCTTTTATGTTTTTCAGATTCTGTACTGCTTTAGTGTGTACTTCTGGGCTTCATATTAAGGGATGGTGAGCTCTCTGCACAGAGTAGGAAGACAAAATAATTTCTTCTCCTTCTCTAGCTGGGGACCAAGGACAAATGATCCAAATCTCAGGCCCAAGAGCACAAACAACGTGGACTGAAGAGAGAAAAACAAGGAGGGGACTTCATAACCTAAAGCTGTAGTTGGACAATGAACTGCAAGATGCAAATGGAGCAGAACTTATAAAAGTGAGAGACCCCGTGACCTGTTGTGCATTTTTTGACCATTTTGATTCATCTTGGGTGCAGCCCTGGCTGGGCTCCTGTGCTGCCCAAGGTGGATCCATGGAGGCCTTTCAATAAATCCCTGCTTTATTCTTTAGCCTATCCAGTCTCTGTTCTAGGTCAGCTTTCACAAGGCTTCAATGGCAAGAAAGTGTTCTGGCAATTGACTCATCCTCCTCATTTCCAGCAGTGAAAATGGCCTTCTGTGAAAGTAGCACCTCTCCTCATTATGGAGAGGAACTCTCCAGACAGGCTGCTGGCCCTGGATAACAGAGCAGTTGCATTTTGTATTCATTGAAACTGATGCTTGGGCTCGGAACTCCTTGTTAAAACACATTTGTGTGGGTGAGAGGAGAGCCAGAAAGGCATGTGGTTCATGTCAGCTTCATCCTCCTATTGCTCAAGAGCAGAATTGCCTAGGCAAAAAAAAAAAAAAAAAAAAGAAAAAAAAAAAATCTCTTTTACCCAAAATTTACAGCATTCTCAGTGAGGATAGAGAGATTCTTGTCCACAGTAGGGAGGCGTGGGAGGAGACACTTGGAGAGTATTAACTTCATTCGTGGGAACAAGCATAAGAATAGTGGATGTTAAAGAATAAAAGATCCTTCCCACACTTCCCTTTAATCCACTGCAACTTTATTCTGCAACTGGCAGAGCTCGGCTTCCCCCTCCTGGGGAAAGGATGGATGGGCAGGAGCAGGCAGAGGATTTTCCTTCTCTCGGTGCTCCAGCGTGGAACTGTTTTAAAATTCCTGACACTGGATACCTCTGGCTTTAGCTAAAGGGCTTGTGAAGAGCAAGGTAATTTGGAAATCAAGCCTGTTGAAGCAGGATGAAATCTTCTATGGCAATGGTTTTATCTCTGCTAGAAAAATATTTGGTGTCCAGTCATCAAAGCCCACAGTTGCTGTATGGAAATGTTCAGTGCTGATAATCTGCATTGTTTTGGTGCTGGAAATAGAAACCCTGTGTGCACCTAATAGAGACGTTCAATTCTGAGTCACAGGAAAATACCCTTGCCTTCATTAACTTGAAAAATCCTTTTAAAGTTTGCAAAACAGTGATTTTGAAGTTCAAGGACAATTGATGATGACTCCCTTTTAAGAACTAAGAGCTCAGTATCTGTTTTGACAACAAAGGCATGCATTATCATAATGACATGGGCAAAGGAAAACAGTGCAGGATTGATCAGGTTCAGTAATAACCTCAGCCCTTTCAGTTAATCAATCAAAAGACAATGAAAATTTATACCTAAGCATAACAGCCCATCAGCTGTGCAGATTATTTCTGATTTCTTTTTAGTAACCTGTGAGTACTCAAGCACAGATACATAAAACACAGCTGGTTTCTGGTGCCTTTAACACTCATGGAAGTGTCAAGGGCATCCAATCTCTTAAACAGGAGCACCTGTTCATATGAAACAGCAAACTTTCAGGTTTTGAAGATGTACAGGTTCATTTTCATGGAGGCTCAACTTAAGTAAGTTTTTACTCCTTCTCCTTTTAAAATCAACCCCAAAGGTATGACTTTTTTATCTCAGTTGTTAATTTTTTCAAAAGAAGCTAGCAGATATCCCACCTTTGAAAAGTGGATACATTTAAATGGACACAAGTCTGGGAAGATTAAAAAAGAAACTACTATTTGTTTATGCAAAACTTGGTGTATGATAGTCCTGGAGGCACATGGGAGTTTGAATTTCATTAGTGGCAGCAATTCTACATGTATTCATAAATCTTCTTGGTTTATTTTATTTTCTAAGCTTCCAGAAAAGCAAGGTTATCACTTATTTGTGTAATTTGTGACACTTATTTGGGGAATTCCATTTCTTACTGAGAAAAGGAATTAGGGTTTTAAAGTCATAATTTCTTCCCTATTTCTTACATAGCTGCTGTCCCACAGGTAATTAGCCTGAATATATTTGGTGAATAGCAAATACTTAAAAATCTATATTTGCACAAACCTGAATTAAAGGCTTAATAAAATAAAAATAAAAAACCCCCAGAAAATGGACCATGTCTTAAGTAGGTGATTGCTGCATATTTCCACATCAAAGGTTTGTCTCTCATCTGGATTTGTGTGTGGCTTTCTCATTCTGAGCTCAACATTTTGTTGCGTTCTTGTGCCAAGAGATATGAAGAGTTACAAATATCTCTATCAAATGCTTTAGTGGAATTATATTTATTTTTCCAGACTTTAAAAATGTAAACTACTTGGCATTTTACAGTTTTCTCAGTAGACTCATGAGTACCAGCAGACAGTCTGGTTGTTCCCCCAACTCACCATGCCAGAGAAAGCATGATACACAGGAAACAAATATAAAGTATTTATTTAATAATGAATTCAGGATATGAGCCTGGAAATTGCCAGATTAGATGCAAATTTCAATGAAAATACAAAGATACTATTTGTGTCCTATGTCTTTATCTAATCTAAAAGTAAACACTTTTTCCTGTGGCCCCTTCCTATTTAGATATTCAATTCTTTTACACACAGACCAAAAAGCTCATAGTTTCCCAATAAGTAGCTCTTATTAATGCATATTCATCATGTTTGCTAGAAAAGAAAATCCAAGTCAGGGGTGTACTTTAGTGTGTTAGAAGATATATTTCAAAAGATGTGAACTTGGGTGGAATATTACAAAGGTTCCAAGATTAGAAATTCTCAGTTCTACACAAAGAACTGGGCAAATTTCTATCTCATGCAAACCAGCTTAAGTTGTCAGGTGTGGAAATATTTGCTTCCAGATATGCCAGCTTTAACTCTGTTCCCAAGACTTTAATTTTTTAGTGTTACCTGCTATTGCCCAATCCTCCATGATTTATTTTTACATGCAGGATCTTCAGCTTGCAGCTTTGATTTAAAGAAAAAGAGCAAACCAAACTAACCTCCCCCCTTAAATATTTTAACTAGACTGGTTTCTCCTTGGCCTTAGATACATTCTGTGTCCCAACACCATGAATTTGGAGGACCAGGTGTAAAAAGCCCATGGATGTTTCTAGAAGGAGCCACAGGCAGCAGTGACAGATCACCCTATGACCCCCATCCTTCTCCAGAGCTCCAACTAAAACTGTATTTTTCACAAAGTGTTGCAATTCTTCATTAGGTGCTGACAATGGCATCTGAATATTTTCAACAAGATTTCCAGATGATATAATTTCCAGGTTTTATAAGCTTTGAGGAATTGGCAGCATGGATCAGGTTTACAGCTGATGAATTGAGTGTGAAAGTATCTGTGAGCCTAACCCTTATGATAACTTCTTTCTCTTACTGTCCTTTCCCCCCTCTTTAATAATCCCCTGGTTTTAGCTCCTTACTCAAGCATTGGAACTGAAATAAAGAGCAACACTAGTGGGAGCCCTCGACTGGCTAGACAGCACTGACACAGCCTAGTGACAGGACAAGGGGGAATGGCCTCACACTGGAAGAGAGGAGGTTTAAATTTGTATTGGGAAGAAATTCTTCCCTCTGAGGGTGGTGAGGCCCTGGCACAGGGTGCCCAGAGAAGCTGTGGCTGCCCCATCCCTGGCAGTGTCCAAGGCCAGGCTGGATGGAGCAGCCTGGAATAGTGGAAGGCGTCCCTGCCTATGGCAGGGGGGTTGGAACTGGAGGATCTTTGTTTTCCCTTCCAATGCCCCAGGGCATTCTGTGAGTCTATGATTTAACTTTCCCTACTTCCATTACCCTTTTTTTAACCCCTGCTGCAGTCTGCTGAGATTCCTGGGTATTTTTCTCTGCAGCAAACAGGGAACTCTGTATTTCCACCACTCCGGTCCAGCAGTTTTGATCCATTTGAACAACATCTCACTTGACCTTCCATTTTAAGGGGTGGTGACATGAATCTCCCAGGGCTATTCAGGCCACCAAGACAGACCCAAGTCAGACCAGCTCTGCCTACACCATGCAGGAGGACCTGACTCATCCCTCTATTTTCACTCTCCCAAAGGCTTTCCTCCTTCCAGTCCCAAAAATATTTGAAATTGTTATTTCATAAGATAATACAACCATAAGAATGTGGCTAATATTCCTGGAATTTTTGTATTGCCTGAGGTACATACTATTTGATTTTTCAGTGGTAAATGGAAAAGGACTTTTAGCTCCTTAAAGTGATTGGTGATCTGTGTAAAACCATACATTTCTTTAAGCTAATTGAATTGTCAAGAAATGCCTATGCTAATTTTATTGTAAATTTTTGCCTTATTAGAAGGTCCATATTCATGTCAGGATTCAATGCTGAAGATTTATTTTTATGTCTTTTACTCAGGATAGCAAACAGTTCCAGTTTCAATCATCTAGACTACACTTGATTAAAACATCTGTGAAGCCGAGTGTATTAATTAACTGTTTTTCTAGTTTAAGGTTTTTTTTTTTGTGCCTGAATGGCAAATCATCTTCCCATGCAATATCAGATAAAGCTGGTTCAATAATCCTGTCACTTATTTTCCACACAATTGTTCTCTTCTGCTTTTGTGGTGTGTTTTGCTCCTCAGTGCCTTGATACAAATTTGTGACTCTGCTGATCAATATGAAATCAATTATGGTTTGACAAAGTAGAGTTGCATGTTTTTAAAAATTTTCTGGTGTGAGAAAGATTATCCAGGACTGTCTTCACAGGTTATTATAAAATTCTTCAGAAACATCACAAATTTCACATAATAAATGAGAAATATAGTTGTTTGTCACTGTTGTTGACACTGTTTGCAGATTTCCTCTGCAAAAACTCAAACATTACCCTCATTCATCAACTAAACTTTAATTAAATGAACTTCACAAAACCCTATCTCAGCAGGGCTCTTGTGAAATTTATTTTATGTTTTGAGGCCCTTAGCTGAAATGTGCTCTGCAGCTGCAAAATGTTCCTCTTGTCTATTGAACAAACTCTGTATCCACTGCCTGCTTCTCACACTTCAGGTTTTTTTTCCTGATGTGGTGGAAAGTGAAATTAAACCCATCATATTCTGTGTGATGTCCTGAGGAAAGCGCTGGGTTTTGTGCTGCAGAGATCTGTAGTACCAGCAGAAGTTGATAGCAATGATGTCAGGAAGGACTGAAAATAAAATAAGGCTAAAGGTAGAATGTTCCATCCAGTGGAATGAAAGAATACCTTTCTGCTGTAGATGAAGAGCTGAAACATTGTTCATGAGGGAAAAAGTACATATAGGGACCCTAAGGCTGATATGTGATCCAAATGCAAGCCCTCATCCAAGAAACTGAGGCAGACAGCAAATGTGAATTCCTTGCATCAGTTAAAGCTGAGATAAAATCTAATATATGCAACATTGCCACAGGACCTGTTGTCTCTACCACTATTCCAAGAGAAAAAAAATGGAAACAAATAACTCTAGTGGAGATGATGGAAATATTAATCCAGGAACAGTGTCAAATGATAAATCATCTGGTTTCTTCATCAAGGTAATGAAAGATTTAGAATGGACAAAGATATTAAGCAAGGGGAACTTTCCAATTGCATGCAAATCAAAGACTTGGTGGGAAAACAATGCTTCAGTAGGAGGAAACAAGCTCATGATAATTTTTGACCTTTCACTTTGAAACATATAGAAATATTTTACAGGCAATAGTGTTAAAAATCTCAGAGGAAACAGATGTGGCTCAGTTGCACAGTTCTTCAGTAATTTAAGGTCCTACTAAAATCAGGCAGGGCATCAGAGAGAAGTTTAATGACAAGGGAGAGATCATAGGAACTAATGAGTTCTAAATCAACACATGAATTGTTCTACTGATACAGAAAATTGATGTATGTTCTGGGGCAGTGAGTGAGGTGTGTTCTCTGCTTCTCTTGTATCGATCACAAGTAAATAAAAAGAGAACTTACAAATCTTTACTGTGACCCAGTGTGGGAGGCAAGTGGTGCATCCCCACTGAACAGTGCCCACTTTGCCACTGCAGGCTTTTCTCTGCCTGGAGCTCAATGCTGTGGTGAGAGAAGTTAGGTGTGAATATTCTCATTGTGAAACTGGTTGCCAAAGACAAATCTTGATGTAAAATAGCTGGCTAGCAACTGACACGGAAATGTGCAGGGGGAAATCCGTCCTTGCAGGTGAACAGCTTTGTAAGGTACATCCTCAAAGATGGTCAAACCTGCGTTTCAAAATGCACAGGAAAAGGATGGACTGCTCAATTAGAGAGGAAAAGTATTTCCCACTCCCTCCATAGGTACACACCCACCTTAAACCTGGTTCTGGTGAACTCAGTGGGTTGGCAGTCCTTGAGGCTGAAATCCCACTCCTGTGTGCAGGCAGTGCTGGCCTGAGCTTACCCAAACCAGCGAGAGGTGCCAAGCTCACGCTCAACACAAATTAAATCTTTGATACCCGAGGATGGTAATTAGGATTAGTGGTGTGGTGTAATGAGTTATCTGTTTCCAGTTCTTTCCATGCAGGATACTGCATTCCCCTTTTCTTTCCCACCCTTCTCCCCTTCCTCCACACCTCTTCCCAGCAGCTCTGCCTTGGGTTTCAGCACCTCAGACCTGCCCCGCTCCTCTTTCACCTCAGCCCTGTTTGTCCTGCTGCTCCAGCCCAGCAAAGCTGCCTCTGCTCCTCCCAGGACCTGGTGCTGCCCTTCCTTCCCCTCTGCTGCTGATTTATCTCCTGCTGGCAGCTGGGATGGCTTTTCACAGACCAAAACCTGAGCTGGGCCAGGCAACTCAGCTCTTCTGAGTCCCCAGAGAGGCACCTAATGATTAAATATTTAATTAAAGATGACATGATTCCCAAACCAAGGAGAGAACTACATACCTCATACCTTATTTGAGGATGTTAGAAAGATTTGGCTCCTGGTTTAGCAAACATAAAATAAACTGCTGCAAGCAAATAAATGTAGAAATGTATATCAATAAATATACATTTATTATAAAATTATATATATATAATTATACAATATTAATATTGTTATATTAACAATATATAAAATTAACAATCTTATAATATATAAAATATTATTAATATATTAGTGTATTAGTATAATATTAATATATCAAATAATGTAGAAACATATATACTGGTCTGGGGGTGGTTTTTTTTGCTTTTCTCATCCATTGGATCAGTAAATCTTGCCCAGGCTGACTGGAACACCTTGGTTGGCCATGGCATGTTCCTGTTGTTCTGCAAGGTACAGCTCATGTAGTGAGGATCCCTTCCCTTCCCCCAGTGTGGAGATTTGCCTGTTTGGGGACTTTGGGTCACATTTTTCGTGGTCATTTTTCATAGAATCACACAGCATCCTGAACTGGGTGGGACCCTTCAGGATCATTGAGGACACCCCAAGAATCCCACCATGTGCTGAGAGTGTTGTCCAAACACTTCTTGACCTCTGTCAGGCTTGAGTCTATGATAATTTTCTATAAGTGAAATTAAATATCTTGATTTCATTAAATTGAGAGAATAAATATCTCGATCACTGATGTCTTCCTCTATTGATCCCACTGTGGCTCTCCAATATTAAAGTCCATTTTAGGTGCTGCTCCATCCTTCTGCAGCTCTGTGACTGCATCTGTACGTGCTGAAAGCCAGTCCTACTCTGGAAGCTGTTAAATAGTGAATATACAAAAAAAATTCAAGTGTGAGATCCATTCAAGCAGTGCTGTTTTATGCTGCCAAGCAATAGGAAAAGAGAAGGCACTGGAATCATGTACCCAAATTTTTCACAATTTCTGACAACGCTGAGAATTTCTTTGGTTTCATAAGTGAATGACTTGAACTGTTCTTGCCTCCAAGGCAAATCTGTGAAGTATCAAGAAGGAATGATGTCTTGAAGGTACTCTGATGGTAAGGAGGAGATTGCTGCACTGGCACTTGTGCTCTGGAAACAAAGCAGTGCCATTATAATTAAAGCAGCATCATCTGGAAGCAGATGAGTTAGGGGGGGAAATTGCCCTTTTACAGTGCTGTATTTTTCCTCTGAAGGAAGGAATAATTTATTATATTACTGTGATATCTTTACTGAAGACATTTTCTCATCGGTGCTTGTCAAATTTCAATTCATAAAAGCTGATTTATCTTAGGAACCTGCCTGCTTTCAGAGCACCATCTGCTGGTGCTTCCTGGGCCCCGTGGAAGAGCTCCCAGAGGTCTCTTCCTGCCGGAGAGCTCTGTTCCTCTGCATTCCCCAGAGGAGGGAAGGGTCTGGTGGTGTTCACTGCAGCTTGGTTGTGTTGAGAACCAGAAAAGCATTTCTTTATTTAAACTTCTGCTCAGTATCCATTCATCCTGCCAGAGTGTGTCTTCTGAAGGTAATTCTTATCCACATTTTGAAAACCTATAAAAGGAGCAGGAATGTTTGCATCATGGGGATAATTCTTTAGTGATGATCTGTGGGCTTGGCCCCTTAAATTTTGTGTAAGCTCATCCACAGCTCTGTGGCTCTGCAGAGAAAGAGGCTGTGCTTTACCAAGTCTGAGCAAATCTGTTTAACAGACTTTGTGTGGAACTTGTCAGATTTTCAATTACATCTTTTGTTTAATGCTTTATTGCCTTTCACCCCTGCTCAAATACAATTTATTTCTTTCATAAACACAAATGAACTTGCCACATTTGAGGGAAATCAGTGATGACCGATCAAATTTATATATATCAAATTTATACCTATATAATTATAGGTCTGAATTGTGTTGAGGTTGTGAAAGAATATTTATGTGGGCTCTAGCCTTGGACCTGTAGATGGGTTATGAAGGTCCAGTGACCTTTTCTCAGTCAAAGTTATCTTTTAAACCATAGCACAGGATGTCCTGTGTCGCCATGAAAACTGAAGAACTCTTCTATTTCTAGCCCCAAACTTATCTAAATGCTTTGAAGGATTTAATACCCATATTTTAATCATGTTGATGACTTAGTTGTTTTTAGAAAGAAAACTCTAACTGAACTCTATGGTACAAAGTCATCAAAATGTCTCCTAAAAATACCTGCAAAGCAGTTAATGTTCTCTCTAGCCTTTAAATGTGCCTGAAGACTTAACACTGCATTAAAGAAATGAAGTACAATTAGAGTGTAGGATTATGTGGAGATATGAAGTAAAAGAGGCTTCTGAAATAAGCATTTTGTAAGCAAAGTGTGAATTCTTTTTGGATGAAGATGGTGTGAGTGGTGTCTGAACCAGCAGAGTCTGTAAGCCAGTGGTGCATTGGAGCCCTGATTCACTTTGCCCTTTGACTCCCTGCCCAAACAGCCCCAAAAGGGACTGGCAAATCCTAAAAGTCCCATTTCTGATGGCACTCCTTCCCTAACTCAGCCTTGCAGACATTCCTGCCCTGAGCTGCAAGAATGGACTTCAGCTCATCATCTTTGCACAGAGCTTTGAGCCTGGTTGGTCTGGACTTGCAGGGGTGTCCTGTGGGACTGGATTGTCCTCACATTCCAGGGGTCCTAAGAGAATTAAGCCTGAACAGCAAGATGTGGGATCTTGCACCTCCAGGAATCTTTGTCACCTGCAGGCATCCAAAGCAAGAAAGAAGAAGAAGACGAAGAAGAAGACGAAGAAGAAGAAGAAGAAGACGAAGAAGAAGACGAAGAAGAAGACGACGAGGAAGAAGAAGAAGAAGAAGAAGAAGACGAAGAAGAAGACGACGAAGAAGAAGACGAAGAAGAAGACGACGAAGAAGAAGAAGAAGACGAAGAAGAAGACGATGAAGAAGAAGAAGAAGACGAAGAAGAAGACGAAGAAGACAAAGAAGAAGAAGAAAAAGAAGAAGAAGAAATTTGAAGGGTGAAACAGAATCTGCTGGGAGGTTGACTATGGAAGGTCAGCTTGTGAATCCACATAAAGTACTGTTATTGAGTCAGGTGCCACAGTTTTGGCACTTAGATTGTATATAATTATTTTAAAACACTGCTGTGAGGTGGTGTTATCAATTTAAGGATGGGATATCTTTGTTTCAGGAATAGAGGTGCAATCAGGTAGGATATCTAAAATGCAGAAGAGAATGGAATTGCTATCATCTACATCCCAGTTGCACAATAAATCCTTTGCTACAACTTCCTTCTTAGTACAGTGAGTTTGGTGTGCCACTTCAGCAGAGTGAAGCACAGCTGAGCTTCTCAAATACTTCACTGTGATTTTGCAGAAATCTGTTCCCAAATGTCAGTCCCAACAGTGAATTTAGAGGGCTTGAGGTGGAACACAAGTACAGTACTTGTCTTTCATCCTCTGTCAAATTTTGTGTGTGTAGGTGGCAAGCTCAAGCAGCACCTGCCAACTACTTACTGGTTATTGGCTTGGAACAGAGCTGTTTACATTTAGTTCTGAGGCATCCATTTGTGTACTGCTTTGTATTGCTTTCAGAATTGTACTGACAATCATGAAATTTTAGGTTCAACCAAGTACACAGTCTCAAAGCAGGAGCTCTAATTTAAAACCACTTTGTAATCAACAAAGAAAAATTGGTCTGAAATCAGTTACCAATGCACAGCTTGGTGGCAGGACTATATTTAAGATATGCAGTGTATCAGCCATTGAGTGCACAGGAGACACTAAAAAATTATATTAACATTTTGCAGACTGGCTTTTAGAACAAGGGTTTAACAGCTTGGGTTGTGCCCCCGAAGTAATTGTTGAGACCTGAACTCTCATCAGAACATACAGTGCCTTATGCTTCAAGGGGGATGAGCACACAAGGGTATAATAATAATAATAATAATAATAATAATAATAATAATAATAATAATAATCGTCATCATCATCATCATCATCATCATCATCATCATCTGTTTTCTGCGCCCTGTTGAGAGAGTGTGTCATAGGTGACAGTTACAAAAATCTGGTAACACTTTCCTCATTCTTGCCACTTTTGGTATCACATGCAAAATTGGCTTCTGATTCCTTTATAGTTTTATTTATGTGTGTTGTGACCAATGGGTCGCTCTCCTCAGACTCTGTTGCTGATGTGCAGTTTGCAGTCACCTTCTGCACAGTCACTGCTGCCCCAGCTTTGTTTTGAATATTGTGTTCAACCCTATCAAGATCCATCTTCCCTCCTGTTGTGGATGTATCTGTCCAAAGGGTATTTGGTATGCCCTGGGTGGTTAGTGTAAATGTACATTAATTGCACAAATAATGCAACATTTCCTTACTTACCTTCCCTGCCAGAAAAGAAGTTTTCTTTGTTTCCTTGCAGTCAAGGTGATGCCAGATTTGCTGAATCTTCCATTTGTGAATTTGCATTTTGAAAACATCTTTACTCAACAATGATCAAAACTGTCACAGAGTTTTTACATGGGGAACATTTTAAGGTGTTTTCTTCCTTTAATCAAGTGGTATCAGATTTGACAGTTATTGGAAAGACCTTATGCCACATTAAAGAGCCTTTTTTTGGAAAGCTTCTTCCAAAAAAAAAAAACAACTGTGGTTTGCCACACAATTTGATTACCATGAATTATCTTGAGGCTTAGGTTGACTTGAACCAGTTGAGTGGAAAGCAGAAATCACCTTGGAGCCAAAGCAGGTAGCTGTGAGGCTGGCCCATGATAAGTTAATTTCTCTGTATTCATCTCCAAGTGTAATTCATTCCTTATACTTTGCATATTGATGTATGACAGAAAAGACAAGGTTACGTCTCCTATTTGAGACAAAAGGCAATTTTTCAACTGCCCCCTTCCTAAGGGGTTGGTGAAATCACCGTGGAGGTGTGTGGGATCCCTGGGTGCCAAGCAGAGAAGGATTTGAGAGGGAGGGGCTGCCAGGACTGACCCTGCAGTGCCCCTGTCCTGAGCTGGAGGCTGGGAGCAAGGAAGAATCTCCCCATCCTTGTGCCCAGGATCTCTCTGGCACAGGGGAATGCAGACAGGAAGAGATCTGGGACAAGAAGCTGTGCTGGGAGCCAGGCAGGTGCCATATGCCTTCCTTCCTTTCTGTGCTTCCATAAACTGTGCCCAAGTGCTTGGTTGGCCACAGGGAAGGCTCAGGAGGTTCTGCCAGAGCAGCTCTGGATCAGGCAGGGAAGGTTGATGGCTGCAGCTCCTCACTGATGCTCTCTTGCTGCCTCCTAACCTGCCTGCTCATTTCTGCACTGCCAGATACCTTGCTCTGGGAGAAGTCTTTTCATTTCTGAATCTGTGTGGGAAACAGCCCCGTCTGTGGCAGCTTTGAGGAGGTGTTGTCACATCAGAAGGTGCAGTTCTGGCTTTTGAACCAAAGCCTAATGCTCCAAGCACATACACACCATTTTACGTGTCTGAACAGCACTGTGCTTGTTAAATATGAATGTTTCCAGGACTGCTGCCCAGCTCTGCAGATACAGCATTCTAAGATTATCCATTTGCTGTCTTTCCATCAGCTGTGTTCACTGCAGGAATGGAGATTATCTATCTGCCAACCATGGAAAACTCTGAAAGTCAAGCTGTGTCCTTTCTGGCTTGTGAATCATCACCTGAAACCTTGACTCAGCAGTCACAGGGGAGCTCTTAGGCCATGGTTAATATGTATTCTTGTGATCTAAAAGATTCTCTGTGGTGCTGTGTTATTTATTATTTCTTTAAAAATGCTTATGTGGGATCCTACCCATAATCTTTAGTTCCATGGAGCTAAGGGAATAAAACAGTGGAAAATTACTTTTAGTCTGTTCAGAGAGGGGGATCTGACATTAAATATATTTTGAATGCAGACATAAGTCTATATATCTATATATCTATATATCTGTATATCTAAATATCTATAAATTTATATATTTTTAAGAAATATCACTTTCCCAGCTATAGTTTACTGAAAATCAAAATAATATATTGCTTCAAGGTGTCAGCTTTTAGTTCCAGTGAGATATGATGTTCTGGCAAGAGGAGGAAATGTATATGAGTGTGAACTGGGTGTGAGAAGAATACTTAAAGAGATGGTTTTCTTCATTATTAATATAGCTTTTGGATATTCTGTGATTATTTATAACTATAAAAAGCATGTTTTGCATCGAAGACAATTATGCCAGTTAACAGGCTATGATAATTGACTGAACAATCTTAGAATACTTTGCCCCTTTCAAACCTGTTGCTTGGATACCACTTTCTTTGAACTATTATGTACCTTGCTGAAAATTAAATAGTAAAGAAAAGGTTTTAGCAGCTCTTTGTCTTTTCCATCAACTCTATATTATAAAATACTTTCAGAAGTGGAGACAAAGGGTTGGGGCTTTCTGGCAGTAAAGTACTGACAGAAACAGCTGGAAAATGCAACTCATGTACAATCTGAATTCAAACCTTTGTTTTCTAGTTATGGTTTTGTTTTGTTTTTTTTTCCTTGCATGCAAGCTTTTCCTTCCTTTTCCAAGAGAATTTGAACTTGAGATGCAATGCAGCAATTCTCAAATTGCAGTCATCCAAAAGTAACTGGATAATGCATCCAGGTAAGTCTCTCACTAATGAGAAGGGTTTGTTCCCTGCTCAGCTTTACTTACTCACTAAATATGTAATCTAAAATTGTGTGGTGGCATTTGTGATTTGGAGTTTTTATATAATGGAAGGTATTTTTCATCTCCATCTAAATGCCAGGTATTCTATTATATCCTGCCATGAACTGCTGTGATTTCTTTAAGCTGTGAGCTGCTGCTTTATCTGCATGCACAATCCTCTCAGAAACAACAGAGGTGTCTTGTTCAAGGGCTTAGATTTGCCTACAGGACTCATTTGCTGGAAATCTTCACGTTTATTTACCTAGTTTCACTTCACTCTGATGAACATGAGAAGAAGGGTTGGGGGATGAATGATCTGGTTGGTTCAGTAGGCAGAGTCTTTGGAATCACCTTTTTCTGGGATTATTTTACCATCTGAGTTGAGCTTAAGCTGAGGACTTAACTTATGTGACATTGCTAGCAGAAAACACAAAGGCTTTCCAGTGAAAGTCCAGCCTCTGAAGAGAGAAGTCACTTGTTTACAGGAAAGATGTTGACTCCAACTCTAGGTCCTATTGGACCTAGGTTGGGAAAAGAGTTATTTATTAGAGATTTGTCCCAGTGAGGATGGCTTTTTCTGCCCTCTGGAAGGAAAAGCTCCTGTCTGTCCCCTGTGGCCCTGTGCCTGGAGAGGGTTGTCCTGCCCCAGGGAGGGTTGTCCTGTCCACCTCCCAGAGAGGCGCAGGGTGACTGCCAAGGACTGGCACAGACTGGATTGTGAGAAGCAGCACCTCCCACAGTCAGTGAAAAGTCAGGACTTTGGTGCAGCTCATTGCTCCGGTGGGTGATGGGCAGAGCTGCAAACACAGCTACAGTCCAGCTGTCTCCTGTTTCAGCTCCTCTCTGCTTCCTGTCATCACAAAAGTGAGCAGAAGCAGAGGGGAAGTTCTTATCTGGGTACAGGGTTGGACCACAGACATCTCCCAGTCTGGATCTTGGGATTTGCCTGTGATCTCTAATGCAAAGGGAATGTTTTGTTGCTTTATGTTCATAGCTGAGCCATTCAGCAGCACTGCTGAAGTGACTCACAGCAGTGCTGAGATTGTGACTCACTGCTGCATCCTTTCTGGAAAGACACTAATCCTCCTTTCCTGCTGCTTGGGCTGCTTTGGGAACCACAACATTAAGGACTGAAAGGCACATTTATTAAATGACACATGCCAGGACTGGGTTTTGTTTGTAACAGCGAGGAAGTACTTTGTGGCCTCTCTGCTGTTGACTAGACACTGACACATCTGGCACCCAGGCACCAGAGGATGGAGGGATTTGGGCATTTATTTCCCTGGTTAGATCTGGGTGTCAAGCCTATTTCAGTCAGTGAGTCTTTGGGCTGGATTCCAGAGTTTTTCTTAACTACCAACATCTGTCAGATGTCAACTCCCTGAATCCACCCTTCCTGGTCATGCTATTTTAAGGCACTTGTATTTTAAATACTACTACTACTACTAATAGAACCCTTATAGATTTTTCTCTGAGTAATTTGTCCTCAAGGGACTTGGAAGTCCTCAGGTTTCTTCCTGACCAGTGTCAGGATGTGGTTTATCCACTAGGAGTCATCCAACCTTTTGCCACACAGGCAGTCTGGCCAAAAGCCTTTGGGATTGCTGGTGGAGCAGAGGAGCTCTGCCCTGTGAATGTACTAAGTGGTAACTCTGCTTCAGTTGATTATAGGTGCAGCTCTTGCCCTAAAGTGGGAGATTTCTGTTCTAAACAATTACTTCTTGTTGGTTTTGATCTCTTGGGACCTTAGCTAGAGCAGGAATGATCTTTTATGCCCTTCATGTCTACAGGTATTTGAAGAAGGTGTCTTTATCAGAGCTAATCTCCCTGGCTCCAGTTACAGTGGAGAGAACAGGCATTGCTGGGTGTGATTTACCTGACATGCTTTATCTTCCTTCCTTAGGATGAAGCAGCTATGTCCTGGGAAGCAGGATGAAGCAGTTTTGTCCTACCTGTTTCTCTCAGTAATTTGTAAAATAGCTCTTGGAAGAATCTGTACTGAGTCAGGTGACCAACAGCCACATTTACTCAATAAATAAGCTCTCAAATGATATTTATCCATGGAAATGCCAATGAACTCTGTTACCACAACTCTCTCCCAGGGCTTGGACTTTGCATAATTTTTTTAACTAATTAGGGGTATGGTAATTTAGGTTTTTTATACCAGCAGAATTATGTATGTGTGGTTTCTTCTTCCTTGAGGGAGGGAGGCAGATTTGTTCCACTGTCCAGCACTGGTGTGGCTGCTCTGATTCACTCAACTGTGCCAGTGTTTCTAATTATAGCTGTTTAAAAATTGTAGAAGGTTTTCAAACAACTCCTCTGTGCAAGTACCTACACACCCTAATCAAGAGTCACCTTAGCTGGAGGAGTGACCTCTGCCTTGAGACTCATTAGGGCACCAGAATGTGCAAGTTTCAACAATTTCTATTCTTGAAACTATGAAGGAATGTGAGGTAGGATCCTTTCTGATGAGGAGAATGTGTTTGTAAATGTTTGCTTTGTATATTAAAAAGTTTAGAAGTCTTGAAATAAAAATTATTGCAAATCAAATACAAGTTTTTCAGGGTGAAAGGGTGCTTCATTTTCTGCTTGTTGCTTAAGTTTTTGAATATTGTTTTCAGGGTGAACGCTGATAAAATTAAAAACAGTCAATTTTTTTTCTTAACGAATGTCTTTTATTAAACAGAATGGTGATAAGAAAAATGTTGGTAAGGCAAAATCAGTCTCAGCAACAGTTTCATTTTTGAAGCTTTCTGCTGCTACATGAAAAAAAGTGTAAAATAGAAATCAATAGTAATTTAAAAATATTATCTCCCTAAAATATTAAATAAGGATGTAGTTTTAAAGCAGGAAAAGTATAAGGTTGATATTTTACTGAAGTGCTGCTCAGCCCTGCTTCATGTGACAGGTGAAATTGGAGGCTGGGCACGAGCCAGGCAGGGATGGTCAGGGCATCCTGTGAGCCTGAAGGGGGCTCACGAGGTCCTGCTTCCTACCAGGGATTCATATGGATTTTGTTTTCACATGAACCATGTGAAGGTGGTGTAGCAGATGTTGGACTTCTAGCCATTAACAATTTTCACCTTTGATGGCACAAGGCTGTTCCATCCCACAGAAACACAAGTTCACTTGAATTCCCACGCTGCCCATCTGCCTGCATTTCAAAGTTTGCTACCTTATTAACTGGTGAAATATGTTCATTATAATAGCAGCAATGAGAAGTATTTAAGTGCACCTCAAGCAGTCAAACCCTAAAGATTTAAATCTGCAAAACCCATCTGCTCCTAACTCAGGAACTCACATAAAATAGGAAGGTGCAAAGGATTCCTATATTAAATTTTGCAAGCACTTGCTTTCATCCTTGGGGACATTGGAATTTCACTTGGAAGTGCAAGACAAGCCAACTTTTAAATTTTTTTTGTCTTCGGTTTGACTGGGCATTATAAGTTCATGGGTACTGCTAAGTTCATGGTGCTGCTATTTTTGCTCAAGCTGATCATTCAGTTCTCAAAGCACTCTAAGAGCTCTCCAAGTTCTAGAAATTTTAGGTTCGGTTCTTTTCTCTATCTCAGAATTATCAGTGGTGCCTATCTAAACTGCAAGTCCATTTTGTGCCAAAGGTGACCATACTGAGTATTAACTTTAAAAATGAAGATTTGGGTCTGTAATTCCCAAAGTTTGGAGATGTTTCCTTGCAGATGAAAATAATGTATTGTTCAAAACACAAGTCTTAATGACTGAGTATATTTGTCCTGCCTGAAATATGTGTAGGACTATCAATTTAAAAAGTAAGATTTTCCTTTAGGACTGTGGAGAAACTCCTCCTTCCCTTCAAGAGGCAGCATGTCCTCTAGTGGAAGACATTTTGCTTTTAAACAGCAAATAATATTTATAATAAATACCTAGGTTTGGAGAATGCCTTGGTTGCTGGAGCTGCCACTTTTCTGAGCTTTTAAGTAAACTGAGAATTATTTAAAAAAAGGATGCTTCCATTGTAATCAGTTACATTTTCCTCCCTTCAAAATCTACGTTATCAACAAATAAGCAAAAAAAATCCTGTCGAAAAAGTAATAAATGTTAAGTCTCTTCTCTGATTTGTTTTTCATGTGGGATATTTCTCTTGTGCCTGTAACTGCCATTTCTGTGCAGAAAGATGCCATGATCTGGTGGCTCAGGTGTTGTCTTGCAACCAAAAAAACCTGGGTTCTCTCCCCACAGGTTTTCCAGCTATTGCATTGAAGAAATGGCAGCAATAAAACCAAAAAGGGATGACTCTCACTGCTGAAAAAATCAGTATAAAAATTAATTTGCCCATCTTTGATACCAAGCTTTTCTTCAACACCTGCCCTAGATGCCTTTGCTGCAAGGAGGGGTGGATGTGTCGTGCTTGTTGCAAGGCTATGTCAAGGCAGAGTTTGTGGTTTTTTTTTCAGAGCTGTTTTAATCTGTTCTGAAAGTCTGTTTCTTGCCACAGAAAATCTAATCACACTGTTCTCTGCACGAGTGGTTTAGAGAATCCCTCTGTATCTTTCAACATGGAAATTCTCCTTGCACTTATACGGCCTAGCAGTGCATGGTGGAAAACTCAGCAGGAGGAGCAGCCTCCTCATACCTGCCATCCTGGCCTGCTGAACTATGATTTTTTCCCCCCATTTCTATGTTTAAATCTTGTTTTTTGGTGGTTTGCAGATACTTCTCTTGCTTCCCACATAAATTCCAACAGTATGACCAGATGTCTGTTTGGTTTCTCTCACACCCTTTACAGCCCTAATCCGAAATGTTTTTAACACCAGCCACAAATGGATCGTGTGCTCGTCATGCAAATTACCTCAAGCAGATAGCCAAAACATTATCTCATGCTGGCTTAGATGCTACAATGCTGAAATGCTCCCTCAGGATCCTGGGCAGATGTCTTTGGGCTTTCTGACTCTTCTCTGGGATGGGCAAAGTTAAGCCTCAGCCATTTCCCCATGTAGGAAATGTGTTGTTGGAATGGAGGCTACTGTAAGAACAGAAATACATTTCTTGGTTGTACCTTCACTTAGAGGGATGCAGATTCCAGCCACAAAAGATGTCCCTGAAGAGGAAGACTTCATTTAAGTGGCTTATAGGAGGGAGAAGGTGATCATGTTGATATCATTCCAGCTGTTTGGAAATCCTGCCACCTTTGGGGCTGTTCTGCCTGTTGGCAGTGGGAGCAGAACAGTCCAGGGCTCACAGGCAACAACTGAAGAGCACAAGGTTTTTGCCTTAAGAATCTGAGTCGTTCACTCATCTTGATAAATTCTTGGAGATTGGGTGCTGGGCTGTGAAACATGCTCTGCTCACCTACCACTGGCCTGCTCATCTTCCTTATTATTATTATTTTTATGTGTATTTTTCTATTTGTAAAACTTTAAACTTCGTTAAACTTTCTGAGATTCATGGTTGGAAAGTGCTGCTTAAAAATTAAGTTGTTCTTTCTGCTACTTGATTATTTTTTTTCCCAAGGCCTGGGTGAGATTAGAAGTTTGACTTTGCGTGCTGAAGTTGTATTATTTGTTTTGTTTTGTTTTCCTAACCACTTCCACATGCAATCAGGTTTTATTGCCAGCTGCTTTCCATGGTTGGTCTCTGGGGAATGTAGGCTCCTGTTTGTTGTTAAACTCATAGCAGTTGGTTAGTTTAACTTTTTTCAAATGTTAATTTTTCAGGTTTGGGTTTACCCAGCCAGAGGTGGGCAATGGAATAAGCAATGATGTGTAAGAAGGGCTCATCAGAACCACAAATTCCTGTAGAGGGAGAAATGGGCAAGTTTATCACCATTCTTGCATTCTTTCTGTATTAAAATTAAATATCTTGGAATTTTTCACTTCCCACAGAGCAGGAACATGAAATTTCATTTAATTAATAAAAGAAAGATTTTTATTTCGCAATTTTAAACAGAAAAGGACAGGGCTGCCTGTGATGATTGCAGCAGGGAGCCTGTGAGCCCAGACATGCTGCTCACCAGGGAAGCTCCCAGGGAGGCCAGGAGCTAGCAGGAAACCAGCAGGTTTCCCTAGGAAGTGTGTTTGCTCGCTGTTAGAAGATTTGATTCAATCAATCTGTTCCTGCAGAATATATATGCATATTTTTCAGGAACTGGCATTTTCCTATGGAAAAAAAGAAAAAAGTCTTGCTGAGTTAAAACTGGAGATCAGTGAGCATGCTTCTCTAGCTGCATTGGTGAGAAAGCCACGTGTGCTTTGTAAATGTATGTAAATATATGACAATTAACATACAGTTATGCAGCTGTACCAGACCTCTAAAATGCAGCCTATGGATGACCCAAAATTATCCTTAAGGATTTTTTTACTGTTATCTGTCCACCTAAAGCTAGCACTGGAATGAGCAGATTATTTGTCAGAACTCTGGACATCCCTCTGGCTGTCCTGAGCAGCCAAGACCCCTGCCAGGGGGCTCAGAGACCCTGGCACAGAGCCCAAAATGCCCCTGTGGGTTTGATTATGACCCGTGGAGCAAATTACCAAACTTAGATGAAGATCTACAAGCCATGACAATTTAAGTAGAATGATAGTGAATTTATCATGGGATGGAAAAGTAGATTTTGGGGTTTCTGGTATGGGGGTTCAGGGGGCAAGATGGAGGAATCTGGGCGTGTCCAGCCTTTCTTCTTCTTCTTCTTGGCCTCCATCTTCTGCTGTGATGTTGGCACTTTTAGATTGGTTTAGAGTAGAAGCTCACTGTCTAACGTAGATGATAGGTGTTGGGAAGTAATTGTAAATATTGTACACGTAGTTTTTAGTATAAAAAGATAACACTGCCCTGGGGGCAGGCAGAGTGCCTGGACTGTCTTGCTGAGTGGGCCTCAGCAGGACAGGAGAAAAAATGTTATAGATAAGATACAATAAACAACCTTGAGACTGAGAACTGAAGAGCTCTGACTCCTTCTTTGAGCACCGGGCTGGGAAAAGAGACTTTCTAAATTTTCTTGGGGTCACTCTGAGCAGCGAGAGATCCCGAGACAAGTATTGGGACAATTTTCTACCTTGCAGGCAAAGGCTGTGTGGGAATGAGGCACCAGAGAAAGCAGAAGAAGCCCAAGGTGGTTATGGTGAGAACATGTGTAGCCTCTTCAACTTTGCATATTCAGTGTGACAGCTGTGAGCCCTGTGTATTTCCCTGTGGAATTTATTCTTTTAAACCAACCTTCTGATTGTGGGCTTGAACCCTTGTCATGGTTTGACACTGGCACAATGCCAGTGCCCCCATGAAGATACCTTCTCCCTGGTTTCTGCTGTGAGATGTGACCAGGAATAAGCAAAGTAGGCTCCTACTTAGGGAAAAAAGAACCAGAACTTTATTAACTACTCTACAACTACAGATAAAAAGGAACACACACACAGGGAAAATGAAAACCTCACAAATGCATTTCCTCCTCCCCCCACCAAATTTCCAACACAATACATTTATTCCTCAAATCACCAACTCTCGGTCCAGCACCACCTTTTAGACAATCAATCCTCAGTTCATCAAGAGGAGAGGAGTCCTTCTTGTGCCATGGGCTTCCCCTGGAAACACAGCTGAAGCCTCGTGTGTTTCTGTGTCACTCGTGGCACCGCCCGGAGTACATCTGCCATCATGACCTCTTCCTTTCATGTCCAGCGCTCTCACCACTGAACACGGACCAGAACTGCTTCTAGGGTTGTCTTTTAAGGATGCTCTGTCCCGATCTAAAAAAGGCACAGTCTCTCCTTTGGGACACCTGTCCCCACAATCTCTCCTTTGGGACACCTGTCCCCCCCATATTTTTTCACCCCCTGGGGCCGAGGGGCATCAACACTGAACCCTCTTGGTTCTGAGGCCATTGCCTCCCCCTAGAATGCAGTCTCTGTGTCACAAGGAACATGGGTCTGTCCATGGCTATACAAAAAGAGTCCAGCAAAAGCCACTCCATCATCTCTTCCCACTAGGATTCTTCTCTATTCTTCTACTATCTCTCACTCGCCCAGACCTCTCTCACACTGGCCCATTTCCTTCCTCATCTTCCAATCTATCTTCTAGAAAAGGTCAATGTTCTGTAAAGTTCTCATTCTCCAAAAAGGGGTTAAAAGCTCCTACAAGTGGCCGGCTGAACCCCCCCTTCTTCTCCGTCCCAGCCGTGCTGCCGGCGCAGGCCCATGTTTATCAAGTCTCAAGGTTACAGTCCCAGGCAGCGGCTCGCTTTCTCTCTCTCTCTCTCTCTGTGTCTCTCAGGGGGGGCTGCCCGATGGCTCCTGGTCTCTCTCTCTCTCTCTCTTCCACCCTTCCACCCCCGGGCTCAGGCCTACCTCTCCCGGCCACATGGCTTTTCCCCTCCCCCTGCCCAGCCAGCAGCTGGGCCGGGGGAGAGACCCGAACTCTTTCCCGCCGGAAACCCAAGAGAGCTTCCCAAGGGAGAGCTCTGCTTTTAACCCCGTGTTCTCAGAGGCGTGTCCATGTCCCAATGGCCAGGTTAAATGCCAATATTAAAGTCTGAATATCCATTGGCCAAAAACACAGCATCTCAAAAAACACATTTCCTGTCAAACCACCACACCCCTCGGTGCCAACAGCTGGAAGACTTGAGGAATTGGGTGTCTGTTCTGGATTTAAGCATCAGTTGTTGGTACCAGCTGTCAGAACCCTGGGCACTGGCTGCTTTTCCAGCAGCCTGAGGGCTGTGCTGTCCCCAGACTGCTGACAATGGTTTGGAGAGCAGTGGCCAAGCTGCACGGGCACCACAGGAGGAGGGACAGAGCGGGGGTGAAAAAAAAGAGGATTTGGGGCTGAGCGGGGTAGCATAGCCCATGTTCAGCCCCTCAGGAATTCCCACTGGGCATTCCAGAGGGTGGCACATGGAAGGGCTTCAGTGAAATCAGGACAGGAACAGAGTGTCTGGCTCCAGGCACCAGGCAGGAGCTGAAGCAATTTCTCCTGTCCTGGCAGGTATAATGGACAAAGGTCTGTGTGTCCCATGTACTGTTCAGTGTCTGGGAATCTAAACACCACCAAAACCAGAATTTTTTTCACACAGGCTGTTAAAAAGAGATGAGCTCTTGTAAGGGTTTGCATGTGGACGCCTTTCTACCCTATACTTGCTCAGAAGACTCTCTGTAGGTAAGGAAGGAAAGGGTTTAAGTCCCGAGCGAGCTCTGGAGATCCTGCAGCATTTCCTACCTTTACCCTCAAAATCTTGCCCTGTTGCTGTGGCTGCAGGCTTTTCTAAAGAAAATCTGGGTTTACATGGGGCCACACATCCAGTGCTCCAGCTCCATTTCACAGGGAGGGAAGAGGAGCTGTGGTGGTGGAGGATGAGAGGATGAAGCCTGTCCATGGCTCTGTTTGTAAGGCAAATGTGGGTGGGAGGAGCAGGACTGGAGCTCCAATTCTCTGTGTGTGGGAGTGATGAGGAGTCTGATCCCCTCAGACAGAGCAGTGGCACTGCCTGATGTGAAGGCTTCACTATTTAACCATTAGCTGAAATCATCTAGCTTCTAGATGCAGGAAATAAAAGACTGCTTGACTTTCTGAATTTTTACCTGTGCAAAGCTGTTGCCCTCACTGTCCTGCCTGAAGAGAGCTGTGTTTAGTCCTCAGCTGGAAGCTGGTTTGTGTTTTAATAGAAGCACTTTGGAAACACCTTCTCCCACAGCCCTGAGCCCCACCAGTGACTCAGTGCTGACTCAGAAGAGAAGGTTCCACCACTGAATCAGCCTCAGAGCTGTGGGACAAGGTGAGGTTTTCCTTGGCTCTGTCCATCCAAACTGTGACCAGATCTGCAGATCTACTCAGCTTGCTAGATGGGGTGAGGTCACAGCTCAAGAGGCTGAAGTCACATCAGAACATATTTGTAATGAGAAAAAAAAAAAAAAAAAAAGAGATTTTCACAGACTTGGTTGTTTGTCCAGGATGTAGAAGGAGGCGTGATGCAGGACACCCAGATTTGGAGCTCTCTGGATGCTTATTTTAGAATTTTCTAAAGGGAAATCATCATTCACACTTCAGAAATGAGAAGACACAGGTACTCTTTGGGGTCTTTGAACTGAAATATTATGTTAATATTTGTGTGATTCAGGTTCTATTTTCCCTGCATGAGTTGCCTTCACAATGGTGGGGTTTGAGTTTTGTGGACTTGTTTATTTTTTTAACTCACCATTATATCAGCTGCAGTGCTTCTCATAGGGAGCAGTGAAAGAAGCTAAAAGTTACTTTATGACTATGTAAGAGCTGGTATATTACTCACCTTTCTAAAATAAAAGTTGTATAATGAATTAAATGGAATGATACCAAAAAAGGTAATTTTAAGTTGAAACTTCACCAAGAAATTTTGTCAGATCTGTTATTCTGCAAAGTATTTCCCTGCAAAGGTGACTGGGAGAAGATCCTTAACACAATATTTGACTACACCTGCATGGAGTGGGCTCCTTCAGCAACAGAGCAAGTAATCCCGTCCCTCTCACTCCTGCCATCTGTGACTGCAACACAAAGAGTTGAATATTTGCTCCCTATTTATTTACTGCCATGATAAATTTTCACTGGGATACTGCTGACCCTGTCTGCCATCTGTTTTTGGTACTGGGCTGCCACACAGTGGCCTCCTTCAGAAACCTGGAGAATGGGAGGAGGAAGGGGGAATATCAAGTTGATAACAGGAATGAGCGAGTTCAAACGTCGTGATTCAGTTTACAGGGGCTGTTAATTCCTCACTGGGTGGGGAAGCAGAATTTTGTTTTGTACAGTCCAAACAACAAGAAGAAACAAATATGAGAACACAGAAAAAAGATGTAGGAAACCCCTGAGTTAACTAACAAAATATTCTTTCAAGAAATTTATAAAGGAGTTTGTATGAAAGTAGAAGAGTTTTCCCTGATTCACTAATACCTGCTTTCTTTTCTTTGCTACTTCCTCTTTTTTCCCTAGATGCAGACAACTAAAATTTTTTTTAAAGCTTTTTCCTTTTAGATGAGCCCATGTTGGGAGGATGTTCAGGGTGGAGGTTTGGTTTTGTGCTGCTGGTAGATTGAAGCACAGCCCCTCCTGGTTTGATCCAGACCTGGAACATCTGTGATTTTAAATTTCAACCAAAGTGCTCCCTCATGCAGATTCTGCTTTTGTAAAGTGTCTTAGAATGGTTTGGGGGTGGAAAGGACATTAAAATCCATCTTGTTTCAAACTGCCTGTCATCAGCAGGGGTGCACACACTGTCCCAGCCTGCTCAGAGCCCCATCCAGCCTGGCCTTGAACACTTCCAGGGATGGGGCAGCCACAGCTTCTCTGGGCACCCTGTGCCACCAGGAGGGAGGTGGGAATGGGGTCAACTTCATCCATTAGGATCCTTTCTGGATTATTACTTTGTAACTTTGTAAAATGCACGGGGTTTTGCTGCCCTATAGGTTGAGATTTTGACATCCTTCACTCCCCTCATGTCTTCCCCATTCCTGTGAGAAGAAATCCATGGCAAGGGGTCAGTCCTGGAGGCTTCTGATGCACCTGACCCTGACAGCCTTCTGTGACAAATAATCTGAGGCAATAGAAAATCTGACAGTGTGAGGCACTCTGACATTCCAAATATGCACTTCAGACCATCAGGAAGCCTCAAATGAAAGGATTTAGGAAGTTTTGACTTCAGTGGTGTTATGTGCCTGCAGTCAGACAAGTTGCCTTGGTTCATTAATATGAATTATTGCCAGGTAAGGAAGCAGAAAGGTAGGAAAATTTACTCTGTAAGAAAGGACTGCTTAAATCTTAAAAATAGTTTCATGGGATTATATGTCAGGTTTAGATCTATTATTTTATGTATTCATCTGTGATAGGATTTTTTGTACCTGCTTGCTCTCAGAATAAGCATCCTGTGCTCCTTGGTTTGTCATATTGTGAGGAGTCTGATGTTGTTTACAGTAGGTGGATGTGAAATATATTTCTGTAAAAGCTCTGGGATCTTCATTTTAACACCTGCACATTAGTGCTATTAGAGTGGAGAGTGTTTCCTTGGTGAAATTATTGCTTGCTTTGTCATTGTGCTTATAAGGCTGGTTTTATTTTGTCATAAATTCCAGTGCAGGCAGAGAAGCACAAGTGACTGAGGCAGTTGATGCAGGCAAAACTGTCCCTACCTGGGGAAATTTTATTTAATCTAATTTACTGCCAATTAACACAAACTTCTGGTCATCTCAGTTCTGATTTTGAGAAAAAGAAGGACAAAACAAATCAAACAAACACTTTGGTAGAAATCCTTCCTGCCCCTTCCCCTGGCTCAGCAGAAGTTTGATCAGCATTCACAGGAGCAAAAGCCTGGATGTAACAAATGAGAGCAGAATTGAAACTGCCCTAAAGGGAGGTGGTGGGGCACCAACTTTCCTGGATGTGTATTTTCAATAAAAGCAGCCACTTTTTGCAGCCTTATAGATGCTCCTTAATGGTCTGTTTATCTGAGAAATGGAGAACAGGTTAATTTTGAAAGGAAAGGTCCATGCTGGGAAAGTATGTGCACTCAAGATCCCAAAAGGAAGTATACAGAGGAAACAAAATTCTGCATTTGACTGAGTGAGGTTTTTAGGGGCCCTCCTCATGGAAATCCCAGTGCAATTAGCCAGAAAAGAGATTATCAGAAAAATCTGATGAATTTTTTATGTGAAAATATGCCCATGGAATATCTTTTCCAAGCAATTTCACAGAGAATAAAACAACAACAACAACAACAACAACAACAATAATAATAAGAATAGTAATAAAGTAGTAGTAGTAGTAGTAGTAGTTTCCATTTTAGAAAATGGAAACTATTCTATTCTTTTAGTATAGTTTTAATATAATCTGTATCATAAAATAATAAATCAGAATAAGATGGTGCAAAAAGAAGCTGCATATTTTACTTGAAATTTGATTTAATCTTACATATGTGTTCTGTTAGTAAAAATGTGACAAAACCTTCAGCACAGAGAAAAAAGTTTTAAGCAGAAAGAAGAGCAAAGCCTTCAGTGTGTGTTGAATTGCTACTGTCATTAATGATTTTCAAAATGGAATAAAAAATTAAGGTTTTATGAATTAATGAATTATATTTAATTCGTGAACCACCAATTTCCTACATTTCAATTTGCTAAATAATATAAGAACAGTGTATCTAAATTAAGCAGTAAAAAATTTCTTTAAATATAATTGAAAATTCCTAGTTATTCTTTTTGAAAGAAACAAATTTCAGGGTTTTCATTCCATAGGAAACTTTGGAAATCATCTTTTCCTTTGAGAGTAAAACTTCATTGAAAAAGGTGGAATTTCCCACAAAATAAATGCTAGATTTTGAGAAACGTTAGCTCAGAGTTTGAAAGACAGTCACAAAAATGTTGAGTTCTCTGCTGGAGAATGGGAGTTGAGTTATATTCATCCCCCTGGTCATGTTTGGAGCCCAGAATTTTTGGTGGGGTGTGTTTGGGGCAGAGGGAGGTTATGACACCCGTGTCAAAGTCCTACTGGTTTTAGGGAGAGGGTGTTTGTGTGGGAATCCTGCAATCCCAGCTGGTTTAGGGCCCTCTCATCTGCTCCTGCCATGGCATCTCCTTCATGGCAGTCTTGAAAGGTTTGGAAAACATCTGCCAGATGTGTTCTGGGTGCAGGGGATCCCTCCTAGGTGGAGGGAGAGGACAGTAAATGAACTTTGAATTTCTGCTTCTGTGTCCCATCCCAGGTGTCACAGCAAGGGGGGATCTGGGACCTCTCACCTGTGCTGCTCTGTGTCACAGACACATTTTATGGAAAATCCTTTCCTTAGGCTTTTTCCTCCTGAGAAGCTGAGAGACCTCAGGGACAAAATGTAACCAATGGTTATCTGCTGCTGTGGAATGCAACAGGTGCATCTGGGATTGGGCTCATGGGGTTGTTTCTCATTAATGGCCAATCACAGTCCAGCTGGCTCAGACTCTCTGTCCAAGCCACAAATCTTTGTTATCATTCCTTCTTTTTCTATTCTTAGCCAGCCTTCTGATGAAATCCTTTCTTCTATTCTTTTAGTATAGTTTTAATGTAATATATATCATAAAATAATAAATCAGCCTTCTGAAACATGGAGTCAGATCCTCCTCTCTTCCCTCATCCTGGGACCCCTGTGAACACTGCCACAGTTCTGGAGTGCCTGCAGCTGAGTTTGGCTGGGTGTGGGTTATTTCCAGTGCTGTATTGCCAGGTTTTTGTTGGAAACATGTCCTTTCAAACCATACCTTCACCAGAATTCTGGGACATTGCTCCAGTCCTGGTCCTGCCCTCTCCCCCAGGAGGTTTCCCTCTGGATGCAGAGGTTTCTCCTGGATACCTGGTCTGTAGCAGCATCTGCTGTCAGTGGCTTCTGTTCTCCAGCAAATTCCCTCCTGGATCTGGGTGTAAGACTGACTAGAGCACAAACCACAGGAAAGTAACCTGTGGGTTAATCCAAACACAGCTCAAGTGCTGGTGGCTGTGAGTGGGCAGTAAAATCCATAGGGCAGGTTAGAAAAGCAGGGAGAGCAGCAGCATTTAAAAGTGTCAGTGTGCCTGGGGTGGTGGGAGGGAGGTTACTACTTACAGCTCCTGGAGAGAGAATAGAGTTCCACAGGAGCTTGGATGGCTTTCCCTGTATCTCCTGCAATTTAGGTACATGCTAGCTGGAGCTAGCATTTACAATGGGATTTCTGTTTTGCACTGGGATGCACATTTGTATTCCTGGCTGAAAAGCCTGGGAAGCAGAAGTTCCCAGCTCCACTGGGATGTGCTGGTTGCAGTGTGGGTGTGATCCTGATCTTCAGTAGATGCACAAACCCACATTTGCAGCATAGCAAAGCAGGGACTGCCATGAAATCAACTGCAGTAAAGGAATACTACAAATTCTGGCCCTGCAGTTCTATCCTTCCTCCCATTATGCCCTTCCAATGCTTCTATTAAGTAAATTCAGATCTGAGTAGGTTCCTTTATTTTCTAAGTAATATATTTTTCTTGCACTTCTTATCATTCCTATAATGGATTTTTATAACACCCAGCTTCTTTCTTCAACTGAAAATGGGGCTGTTCTAAGTGTAATTTTGAGAACTACAACTTAAGTTTTAACTGACACCACAACAGAGTATGCATTTGGTGTCAGCAGTGTTTGGTGTGTCACAAAATATTCTTTTGGTGAATTTTACTCTGTCTAACTAATGTCTGTGTTGCTGTCCCAGCCCCTTTGCCACCAGTCAGGGTGATTTAATCAATTTAGATAGCAGGGGAGCACTGGAGGAGCAGTGTGTCAAACCAAGCAAAAGCAGAAGTGGAGCTCCAAACCAAATACAGCATTATAAAGATCTCCTGCGTTACACATAGTGGCTCTTCACAATCCTTGTGAATTCAGAGGTGTTGGCAGGTGAGTTTAACTTCTTCTAATTTAAAAACCAATGTCACACAATATATACAGCTTGAGAAATTTCTGAAAGAAGGAATATGAGTGTTAGTAATGATCTTGTGTTATTTCATTTATGTGAGGAGCATCCTGCTGTGAAAGTGATACCCTTTGTAATATTAGTTTTTATAATAATATCAGTATTTTTTCAAGTGTGTTACTCCCATGTTCTGCTTTTTCACCAAGTAACCTGTGCTTGATGACATGTAGAGGCTCAGAGAAATGCAGTTCAGGGTTTCTTAGCAGTGGCCTTTTTGCAGTGGTGCAAAGTGGACTTAATGACAATGTTTTATCTACAGCTAAGTGTATGAGACCCATTTTAATTGGCTGAATGATATTATGGCTGCAAAAATCCAAAGAGTCACAACTGAATTAAGTAAATCATCTCACCACATCTTTTAACTTCAAGGCTTAATGCTTATAATTCCTAGATTTTTTCCCCCATCCACCACCTCCTTTAAAAACTGCAGAAGAAAGATAACCCAGCCAGCTGTGATGGCATCCATGGCTTTTCCTTGGGCAGGTCTTCCAACCTTAGGGAATTACAGGTAATTGGGGAAATGTGTAATGAAGAAGAAAGTTGTCAGGTTTTTTGCTAGAGAATGTATTAGTTTGAATTTACTCAAAATTCT
Organism: Molothrus aeneus; assembly: GCF_037042795.1. Lineage (NCBI taxonomy): Eukaryota > Metazoa > Chordata > Aves > Passeriformes > Icteridae > Molothrus > Molothrus aeneus. The sequence goes on along the minus strand of NC_089647.1, from coordinate 111,204,430 downwards.
CTATTTTGCTGCTAATTATTATTGCCACATGTCTGAGTAGGAAATAGAAGGGTGATTTAAAAACCATAATGAAAACAAAACTCTTTTAAAATGCCAATATAGCAATACAGGGAATCTTCCAGTAGAACTTCTGCTGAACTTCCTGCAAAGACGGTCCAGCCCCAGGGAGAAAATGTAGCTGAATATGATTATGCAAAGGAATAGGTGATTTCCAGCTTTGATCACTGGCTGATCATAAAATGCTGAAAAATTATCAAAAAGAGTGGCAACAGTGGTTTTAGGAGGGCAGTTTTACAACTGGTGAGAAGCACATTGCTTTGCCATCCTGGCCAAACACAATGCATCTTTATTTTTTCCCTTCCTTAACCAAGGAACACAGTGTGTTTGACAGCTCACAGGCTGAATGGGTTTGCCTTACATGAGGGAAAAAAAAATGTGGGGATGTGGAGGTGGTGTTTAATTTCTGTTTAGTTTGTGGTGGGGTGGTGTTGTTTCTACTTAATTTGTGTAAGATTAAAAGCAGGTATTTGGGAACTTGTTTGCTGTCTTTGAAAGGTGTTACAGGGAGGTCTTGAACAGGAAATTGTGAAAAAAGGAAGTTGTATGCCTTTGAATTAATCCTTTATAAATAGGTGCAACCAGAGGGGTTGAATAAAGGCTAGGATTTATTTGCATAAGGAAGTAAATTATGCATGTTATATGCATAAAAGAAAAGGAGAAGAGCTGTGCAGCAGAGAAAATGTGAGCTGTTTCTGTAAAAGGCTATTTTTTACTTTATAAATATGGCACAGTGTTGACAGCATTCATGACATCATGTGATGCAAGTGATGTCAGCAACTTGGTGTCATGCAATTGTGTATTTTGACCTGCATTTCAACAAGAGAAAGACAAACTCTTTAAAATAAGGACTTCAAATTAAAAGCTCCAAATAAAAATAGCCCACATCCCCCACCAAAGTGTCCTGCTCCAGTTTAGGGGAAGCTGATCTCCATCACCCAGCACAGGGAGGCAGATGTAGGTGCCAAGGTAGGGATGCTCTTCTCTCTGCTTTGCTGAGACAATTTCTCTGGTTTTAATGGCATTTCTCCTTCTCCTGACCAGTGAGATCAGAGCAGTACCCAGCTGTAAAATGGCAACATGCTGATGAAGTTGCAGCCTGATTGCTTGTAGTTAATCCATAAAGTAATTCTGTTTCTCAGACATTTATCTCTTCTGCAGCACTGACGGGTGATAATGTGAGGGGAAAAAAAGCACTCCTTGGGTAAGAAAGTGATTTTTTTCCTTTCACACTGCTTCTGAAGAGCTTCCTGGTGTTCTGCTGGCAAAAGAATGATAATTTTCCACTCTGCTACTTCTCAATGTAAGACAAAAATTTCTGTTAATGGCGAGCTGCTATTTTAATTAGTTAATAATTTAATTGTTTCTAATAGCCTTTTCTACTAGGGCAAGGTAAAGAGATATAAATCTAGCTATGCATATTTATTTACAAATCTGGAAGAGAGGAGGGTTTATACCTGAATGTATATTTCTAATTGGAAGGATTTTCCTAAGAACCTGATTTACAGAGAAAATATGACAACAAACTTGGAGCTTTTTCCTTTTGAGAACTCAAAATTCCTTATTACTCTTCAATCCTGCCTCTTGATTTCTTTATTTTTATTGGCTTTTTTTTTGGAAGAGAACATAAAATAACTCAAGTATGCTGTGCTTTACTGGTTCTAACTTAATTATAGTTCTGCACTTAATTAAGAAGAAATGATGGCAAATAACTCTTACTGTTCAGCATTCATTGAAAAAAAAATCCTGGAAATAATGGAGGCCAGATGAGAGAGAGAGAGAGAGAGGGGAAGAGAACTGAAACTCTGAAAATTGGGCTGGTGGGGCAGCTGCTGTCCCAGAAGCCATGTTCTATAACCCCATATATGCTTCTTACACGTTATTTATTTGGGAAGTAGAAAATTTTGAAAGGAAAAGTCTGTACTGAAGAGCTTAAAGTCTGATCTTACACCCTTGTTTTGTTACAGCCCACCTTTTAGTCTTCAAATTTTGGCAGATTTTTGGAGGGTGTTTTGCAAATGGGTGGCATTAATTTGTGGTGGCAGGGGATTCCAGGTGATCCCCACTGTGATTCTTGATGAGGGGATACAGGGCAGCTACATCCTAAAGGAGCCCAAAAATGCAGGTATGTAGCTAAGGACTTCCATAGATGGTAGGCAGAGGATTATTGTTAGGTTTTTAAAAATCCTGAGTGCATCCCAAGTACCTCAGTTGTAACCTGGTGCTGAGCAGTTCTATCATCACAGCACACGATGCTCTTTGGGTGTTACAAGAAAAAACATCAACACCAAAGCCCACTCCACCTTCCTTTAGTGTGTTAAATTTCACCACAGGGTTTTTTGTCATGAGGTTCTGTTGAATTGTGCTGTGTCTGTGAACAGCACAGGTAATTAAACCATCCCTGAAGGTAATTAAACCATCCACTTCTGGCTCCAGAGATGTGCTGCATTCAGTAAGTTCACAGTGCATTCTTGAAGTAAATGAAGCAAGTTTCTGGTGTCTACCTGCTGAAAAAATGCACTGTGCACTGCCAGCCAGCTCTACCAGCCAGATTTAAGCTGTTCATAAACTGCTTTGTTTATCTTGGGACTTTATTTACAGAGTGAATTGCAGATGTCTGAAGATCAAAAACCTCCCAAATGCCTGTTGAGAAAATTTAGGATAGAAGCAAACACCAGTGGGTAGTTTAGGAGTTTGCTCCTGTTATATCTTTGAATAAAAACCAATTTTGCATCTTTAATGAAATGAGACAGTCTGAGGGCAGAGAACAGCTCATGTTTACACTGTGGGAGCATTGGAGAAACTGTCTGTTCCCAAATTCAGGGTACAAATTGTTTTGCAGCTAAGGGTCAAGAAGAAAATACCCTCTTTTTCCCCTCTCCATATCCTGCAGGATGCTATAGAACAATTAGGTTCATTGGGGCTGGGGGGGCAGGATTAATCCTCTCACGGAAACATCTGGAATTGGTAAATATCTGAGCTGGGAGACCCTCTTAGAACAGAGTATGGAGGATTTCCACAATGGAACAAACCAGCTTTTATTCTTTCCTTTCTCCTGTTCTCAGCTCTTTGTTAAGTGACAGATTTCAAGACCTGAAATGTAGAAAAAGTGTGTCTGTGCTTAAGGGGGAGATAGGAAGGAAGAACTTCAGCCAAATTAACATTATAGACCAGACAGAGGATATGCTTATTCAGGATGGGGTGAAAGAAGAAAATATCTCTCATGGCATGAGACCATTTGAACTTTCAGATACCTGGAAATAACACTGGTAATGGCAAAATACAGTGGAAGTTTCTTCTAGAGAGTAGAAAAGCAGGGGAGGGATGGAAGGGGCTGGTTTGTCTCAGAAGGACATTTCCCCAAACACAAGTTAAAAATCATGACTAAATGGTAGATACTTGCTGCTGACTTGGAACTCACACTTCCTCTTGTCTTTGTTTCTCTGACATGGTTTTTAAAATGCATGTAACAGATATATATTCAGAAGTGCTATTTTTTATAGACCCTCATATTTCCTGGCTGAGAAGTTACTTCAGAGCAGGAAACCTGAAACTTCCTGAGCCTCAGGCAAAGTGGAGCCATATATGATAAACTCCTCTGCAACTGTAATTTTACATGGCTTATTTGGCTTGTGCTTATTATGATTTCTGCCTGTCCTTCTGATGAGTCCAAACAGAAGGGGCTGATTTTGTGGTAACACTCTCTTCCAGCAGAGAGTAATTGGTCTTTGTATAGATACACCAATATGACAATTTTTCTGCAAGGAAAAGATTTGTCTTTATGTTTTTGCATCAAAGCTAAGTGGAAGGAAACAAACTGAGTCTGTCTCAGCTGATGTTTTCAACTGACTGAGACTTGCCTACCACACTTAGGGAATTTATTGAATGTGACTTGTGTGGTATATACTAAACTATTAAGCTTCCTGCCTATCTCCTGCCAAAAGCAATTGCAATTAGAGCACTTTATTTCCAGGACCTCCCCCACCCCAACCTTCTCTTCAATGTATCTGTATCTGACAGTGGGATTATTTTGTAAATATGTGCATGTGTTTAGTACAAACTAAACCAGAACTGGCTGTCCTGGAGAAGTGAGAGTTCTCTTTAGGCATCTACTAAAATCCCTTTTCCCAAGAAGTTAGGAAATTTTTTTCTGCTGAAACTCGCAGTATGTGGTATCAGTGAAAAATCAACTTGATTTACTCTAGATTTGTCAAACAACATTTTGTTTCTATTGAAATTGTAATGTTGCATGCAACCTGATTCTTTCTAAATTACCCCCTATTCTCAAACTTCTATCAGCGTGTTTAATATAAATTGCTATTATCAAATTAAGATGTTACAATTTAAGAGCGTCTAAAACGTTTTGGTTTTTTTTCCCCCTGTCATATGAAAAGTAAATATTGTGACAGCTGTCTTGCTGCAGATGTCTTCATAATCCTCCTGGTAGGATTTCATATTAATGAGATTTTTTTCTGCCTATAGATTTTATTTCATGGATGTAGGGCTGCTGTTGGGTCCCTGCATTCACCATTTTTTGCTTGAGCACAACTCCAGCCTATAAATGTGCTCCTCTCTCTGGAAGGTGACTCAGGCCAGGACTAGAAAGTTGTTGTGTGTCTTCAAAAGACTCTGAGGACACAAACAGCCTCCTCATGAGTATCTGAACCATTAGAGCATCTGAGGCTCTGCATAAGGCACAAACACAGCCCCAGCTGGCCCTTTGCCCTGGCCCAGGGATTTCTGTTTGATTATTGACAGGGCTTGGGTGAGTCACTTCTGCCAAATCTGCAGCTCAGAAATGTTTGTGTGAGATGTGGATGTGAAGCTTGAAAGTCACCTTGGACTGTGGTCTGCCTCCTTCTCCTGGAAACTTTGCTTAAAGCATTCCAGGAAAGAAAAATAATTCTTCAAAGGGTTTTCTGATCCTCCAGAGACTGATTGGTGTGATGTCAAGAAAGAGCAGTTAAATGTGGTTACTCCTTATAAATTCAGGAGAGGGTGAAGTCAGTTCTCTGTTTAATGGTAATTTTATTTAATATTGCAGTAAAGTGCGCTCATTTTTGTGATGCCTGTAAAAAGTGCTATAGAAATTGAAGAGTATTTTATATTCTCAGAGATACTGCAAGAGGAATAGAAACAATTTGTCTGTTTCTAGGTTTCACATCCCATTAAATGTGAAGGAGACTTAGGCACCCTCTTTTAAGCAAACTGGGCATTTCAAAAACACTGAAGGACCAGGAAAGGACTTCAGAATAGAGCAAACAAAAATGAAAGGCTATAGCAGCTATTTCAAAACTGCAGAGAAAAGTAAATTCCTGACAGGAATACCCAACCTAGTCAGCCTCAATCTGTGGGGCAAGGAAGGATGCTGAGAATGAAAACCTACAGCAGCTGAAAACCAGAAGTAGCTAATAAAGCACAGTTATTAGCTGTGGTTTGCTATGATGCTTTAACCCCCCAAAAAAGGCTGACCCAACCAGCTAAAATTCCTTGAGACACCATCCACAATCTTTTTACCATTTAGCATTACCACTAACACTTTAGCTAATAATTAGGAATTCCTCTGGTTTCCAAAGTCACTGTATGAATCATTTGGTTTAAATGTGGGTACCTTAAGTGAGTCTGAACGATTCTGCTGGAATCAGCAAATTAAGTAGACCATTTAATCTTCTCAGCTGAATTTACCTGGCTGGAGGAAATGTGGCACAGACATTTTGAATGTTAATGGGAGACTTGTGAAAATGAAGGTTCCTCTTACTTTTGTAAAGGTCAGCAGAATCAATGGCAGAATTCACATCACCTGGAAAAATGAAAACATCTTGGAAAGTGTCAGAAGTGAAAAAAAAAATAGTATTGAAATGAATAACCATGTGAAGGAATTAAGTGAAATGGGTACAGAATTTGCTTTGGGTCTAGGGATGAGCAGCTACTGGGGTCTGTACAAGGAAATCAATTGAAAATGTGGAGATAAACCTAGATTGGGAAATATAATTCTAAATAGACAATTGGTCTGTAATATCTCCATTTCCCTCATCCCTTTATTGAATATGTGGTCACTGATTAACCAGCATTTTAATGAGTATATATATGACACACTTTAAAGAATCAGTTGTGAGATACAAATTAGAAAACTCTGTGAATGTGCTCTAATGGTAAAATATGTGATACTCATAACTATGAAATGTTGAAAAACCCTCCACTTTTCTATTGGTAATAAAATAGGTGAACTTGGCAACTACATAAATTAACTAAATGTGGGATGCATTGAGTTTCTTTTTAAGTATCTCCTTTGTAGTAGTTGCTATTCTTTCATTTAATTGAGAAAAAGAGAACTTCCTCTGCTTGTATCCTGAGAGTTCCCTTTGAGAGTTGCATTTCCAATAATATTTGTGTTTTGATGGGGTTTTTAAAAATTATTTGCTTGAATGGTTTGTTTCTGTTTTTTACTTTTGAATTTTCTTCCATGCAACTGATTCAGTGCCATTTTCCTGCCTCCCCAGCCCCAGGCCCAGCAGCATCTGTAGGTCAGCTCAGTTTTGTGCAGACTGGTGAGGAATTGCTGAGGGCAGCAGGGTTTTGTGTGGAAGGAAATGCTGCAACTGCTTTATGGGAGCAGATTACATTTCTCACCTGAGGGGCTACCAGTGGCTAAATTGGTTCTGTCGAGCTGTCTGTGTGTTCAGAGCCCTGAATTTATTCAAAGTGTCCTTAACCAAAACCAGCTTTTAACTTCCTTGCTTGTTGGAAGAGTTTGAGCCCATCTGCTCTAAATGAATCTTTAGGCATCGTTATTAAAATATCAGCAAGGGATATCACTCAAGGCTGGAGTGCCCTTGCTCTGATTTCTGTGAAAACACAGACAAGGAAATATTCCCTGCCCCAAAGAAATGAAATGGGTGAGACAAAGCCAACAGAAGCATCTGGAAGGGAATGAACTTGGTTCATTACGCAGTGAATAAATCCTTGGCAGACCTCAAGGTCTCAAATTTTGTGCGGTTGAATTTTTTTTAAAATAAATGCAACAGTGGTTTGAAATGGTATCCAAAATGTTAGAAATCCCCTTTTTATCTCTTATTAGTGGAAATACCCTTTCTGTCATATGGAGTGATCTTCCTGACCTGCTGCAGTCCATAATCCCTATCACCTGCCCCTCTTCCTTCACCTACCCTGTGCTGTAGGAAAGGTGTAAAAGAATATCTCTTACCTTACATCAATAGCTGTTTATCAGAGGTAAATGAATGCCAGAGTGAGGAAAAAGGGATATACTTTGCAGTAGCCTAATTTATAGAGGTGGTAGCTTCTTTTGAAGACCAGGAATTTGGTCCGTTGTTTTTAATAACAAACAGATCGAGCTATAAATCAGTTTACCTAATGTCACAGATTGGTGAGAGGAATAGAAACAGTGGAGACCACAGACACACTGTGCTTTTATATTACTTTTTCATCTGGTTTCCAGTTACCTTTCCTGCATATTTATTTCCTCACCATCTTCCTGCCTCCATGGTGGTATTTTGAAATGCTACTGTAAACCTTTTTGTAGGAGGTCTTCACCAAGACAGCTGAAGATGTAGAAATGCCCTCAGCTCTACTTTCTGATGGGATACAAAAATCCCTCTGCTTTCAACCCAGCTGCCTTGCTTTGCTCTCTCTTTCATACTTGGCATCTTATCTCCTACAATTCTGTGGAAAAAAGTTAATAATCAGTACTGACATAAATGTACACACATACATATATGTATATAAAGATTTGGGACAAGATTTATACAAATAGACTCAGATTTTAAAAGTATTTTTCTTTTTAGTGGTGAGGTCCCTGTTTCAAAAGGCACTTTGGGGTCTCACTCATGCAGAAAGTCACAAGAAACCACCACAACATGAAACGACAGCAGTCACTGGCAAAGCTCAGGCAGTGGTGTGGATTTAGGGACTGAATTTGTGTCCACACACCATGAAACCAGTCCTGCAGGGTGTAGTCATGGTGGTTCCCATATAGGGGTCTTCTCTCTTCTCTCATCAGCTGGTTCTGCCTGGTTTACAAATAATGTTTCTTTGGTAAAATGATCTACTTTTTCTTCATTAATGTGAAGCCCCCTCATTCAGGCATTGTAAAATGTGTAAGTGACCATTCTCAAATTTAGCAACACCTTGAGGTATGAGTTAGGGTTAAGGTCCCTATACCAGGCACTGTAAAAACTCACAGGAGTTTTTCCATGGCAGGAAATTTCTCTTATCTAAGTATTCAAGAATAGACAAATTTAGGAGGTGAAGTAGTGATGTGGAGAAGAAAATAATCTGCCAACCTCATGTTGCAAGACAATAGAAAAGATAAGAAATTAAACCATTGACCTGAATCAGTGTCTTACCCAGAACCACTGTTGTGTTCCAAAATTAAACAGTAAGACTTAAAATTGTTTAGTAGAAGACAAGGAATAAAGTAGAACTGTCCACCTTAAATACCTTTCTGCTTTTTGTGGTGCTCTGGACTTCTCTTTCCTGCTGTTTGCCTGATATTTGGCCACAGTGTTGAGGAACATGGACTTTCACTCTGCCCCAACTATATGCTTTTAAATCTTCCTATCCTTTGAGTATGGAGACTTTTGATTTCTTATTTTATGCCTGACTCTGCCCCTTCTGACCAGAGGAGGACATTTAGGCTCCCTGTCCCTGTTGCTTGTGGGCAACACTGGATTTTTCACCTTGCTTTTTGTATTGCTATGTGTGGATGGTGCTTTGCACAGCAACACCTCCCCTCTGAGCCAGCTGCTGGTCCTTCACCTTGTTGTGTGCAAGGGTCTGTGCTTAGAACATGATTTTCCTTCTTGCAAGTTTATCTCCTCATGCTCTCTGCATGCCTTTTCCTGGGTTGGATCTTGCCTGTCTTTAGAAACCAGAATCTCTCCTGTTGGCTGGAGTAAGTGAGCCACAAATGTGCCTTTAATTAAGGAACTTTTAACAACTCCAAGTTATGTGTTGATGTGTGCGTTCTTGGGTCCATAACGTGAGCGTGTAGCTCATATTTTGCTGCTTAACTTCTAGTCCAAGACCTCTATTCTGTCACAAGACTCACAGCAGTTCATGGCTGGCCTTGTGTTAACTCTTGGCAAGAGTGTGTGTCTTATGTAACCTTTCTTCCCAACAACACAGCAAAAGCTTCACCTTTCTTTGCCCCGCCCTGCTCCCTGTGAATTGGTTTGTTTATGGGCTTCCTTGTTGTTACTCCTGCTCCAGTGCTCGACCAGATTTGTAGACTCAGAAATGTAAATGCTGCTTTGTTTGCCTGTTCAATCATAAATTCTGTTCTGGTGTGTGTTCTGCCTGGCTGACCATTGGTGCTGTACTTCTCATATATTTATTAGGGAATGGCAAAAGAGCCAGAGTCTCTGAAGCTGTATTCACTCCTTGCCAGGGACATTATTTGCAGAGATGTTGCAGGTTCTGCTCCTCTCCATCTAAACACACACAAGCTGGTTTCTTGGCTTCTTCCATCAAACTGTTCCATTTAGGGCTTTTCAGTTTTACAATATAGCAGGAAAAAAAATTGAGTGAGTCTCCTTCCTTACTGTTTGCTGTAGCTCCTTCCTTGCTAAAGCAGAAGAAAGGTTGAAACAACACAGGAATGAATTAATGGTGGGGGGATAGCAAAACCAGGTGCAGGACTACAAAGCAGTGAGTGCCATGCAATGCAGTGTGAAGGATTTCACAGCAACAGCATTGACAATGCCTGAATTAGGAACTAGAGGATTTAGGAAGAGAAATGTTCCTCTTTAGAAGGTCAGGTTTTCCCTGTGTATTCTGTTTCTTGTCCTGTGCTTAACATTGATAACAGCAGAAGGAAATCCCTATTTTCTCCTTCATCTACAATTAGACATGCTGTATTTCACTTACAAGTACCTTTCAAGTAAATAAAGCAAAACAAACCACTCTGTGTTTACTCCTCTTTTTATTGCAGATTTTTTTGTTGTTGTTCAGATAGAGTAGGGTGATACACACATCTCCTTGAGCACTGTCCTTACACATTGTGGATCCTGAGGGCTTTTTTTGCACTAAAGCAGCTCTGGAGATGGATTTTCTTGTTTCCACCTCATGAACTCAACTATGCTGATCTTTCCACTGGTGGCATTTTAGATTCTTCTCCTGATACATATGTTTTGATATTTGCATGACATCTGCTAGTGCAGAAAACCAGGTGTGGTGTGATGGAGACAAGGTCTATGTTACTTGGCAAATTATATAATCTTAAAATCTGTCATAGGAACATAAAGTATTGGAGTTTAAAGATGGAGTATTTGTAAGTCTAGAGTAGGTACTTGTTTTATTTAGAATAAATGCTTGGATGTTTTCACAAAATGACTGGAATTATAGGCATTGTGTTAAACCCTTCAGCTTTCCCACTTGGTTGCTTCATGAAATTCCCCAATGTTTTCCCATCACATAACATGCTGGGCTTTTCTATTGCAGCCCTGTGGTGCTACACTTTCCCCCAGACAAACAAGTCTTTGGGAAATGGTATCCAGGCAGGATGCAGGGAATTAGGTGATCTCTGCAGCTTCTCTTCCTGGTGTAAACCAAAGCCTAAGCTTCATTACCACCCCTTGGGAGAAATGGAAGAGAGACGGTTGCTAAAATTGCCAAACAAGCCCAAAGTGTAATTGACTTAGTCAGCTGTGAAGAGAAGAGTGTTCTGAGACTGGACGTGTGCTCCTGCATGGATTAGGGAATAGGTACAAAAGATGGCATGGTTTCACAAACTGAGAGGGAAGGGAGCTCTATAAAAAGCAGACAAGCCCAACCACCAGGGTGACCTCTGGGCTTTGAAGGCCAAGTCAGGTGAGGGGGCAGCTGAGGCTCTCAGCTTGCAGCACCAGCAGCAATTGCACAATAATGAAACATTTTGCTCGGTGTGCTGTGCTGGCTGTGTCAGGCTCTGCAGCTCCTGCTGCTTCCAAAAACAGCAGAGAAACCTCCCTGGCATTGCCTTGGCACCAGCCAGGCTCCTGAGGGGCAGGAGCAAGGGTTGTCCAGGTGGCAGTCCAAAAGGATGCAGCTTTCCTAGTTCAGGGTATGTATGATCTTAGAAGGAAATAGAAAAGTTGGCTTTATTTACCATCCCTTTCCCCTTTCCCTTCCTTTTTTTTCTCTTTAGTATGTGCAATATACATCTCCTCTGGAATCTGTCCCAAATGATGGTGTTTAGCCTTTTCGTGTCATGCCCACCTGCTATTTTTCAGCCATTTCAGAAAATTACTGGTTTCACAATAGGATTGCAACATATGTCAGAGGGATAGGGACATTAGGACAAAATTGGAGAGGGAGGAAAATATAAATGCATCCAGAGCTGTTATTTCATGTTAATATGCAGATGTTTTTTATTGCATAAGGACGTGGGGAACCATGTGGAACTTGCTCTCCTCACTCCTTTTGTCCCAGTCCTATTCCCCAGTTTTTGCATTTGTTTGATTGTTGCATTTCCTTGTAACCAAGAGTGTGTATTATCCTTGAGGCACCATCTGCTTGCTTTGTGCCTGTCTGAAACACCACCCTGGGACCTGGCACAGAGGGGCCCTGAATGCTCTGATAACACATTCATATCCTGATAAATGGGCCAGTTCTGCACTTCCTTGGTGCTCCTGGGCTCAGAGCATGAATAAAAGCAGCTCCAGCCCAGGGAGCACTTGAACACTCTGCAGTCAATAGGAATTGGTGCTGCTTTGGAAATGGAGGTGAAGATTGCAGCAAGGCATGAGTGTTGTTACAGAAGGTTTCTGTTTGGAGTATCTTTGGAAAGAGGGTATTTTCTCTTGTAATGCAGTGTGAAGACACAATTCTTATTGCTCATTTTGACTGAGTTAGAATCTGACCCAGCTGTCTGAGCTGCAGCTGAATTAGCGCCTGAGTCAGTTATAATCCACTTCTGAAGTGTGATAGGAGTCCCATTTTCCCTGACTCATTTTTAGCCCATTGTCAGTAATTCAACATGATCTTCAATGAAGATACAACGAACTCAATTTTTCTCCATTACAATTGACTTTTTAAGCATTAACATTTTTCTCAGACTGTATTTTTCAGTTTGTTTTGCATAGTCCAAAACTCAAAGCCACAAAATCAACAACACTTAGGTCTTTTGAAATCCACACTTTGTGTGGTTGTGTATGTCAGCATCCTTTTCTACAATGCAGTAGAGCAGAGATGAAGAATAGGCAAAATAAAGCCAAAGATTTCTCTAATATTTAAAGAGGAAAAAAATTTATACATTTTAAAACACATGTTTTGTGTGTTTTACAAATCAAATCTGAATTCTATTTGCTCCAAGCTTTCAATTTTCTTTAAAAGAAACCCGAGGTCTGAACTTAAGCTATTAAAGGGATGTAGCATCATTGTGAATGCCTGTAGGAACAAAAAACAGGAGACCACTTGAGGGCAGCAAATGCTCAGCTTCTCCCTGACAATATAGCAACGTATCATCAGGAGGCAGGAGACTGTACTTTTATTTTCCATTCATTTATCGTGTAATTTTTGACTTGTTTTACAAAGAGTGTTGTTTCCAAATAATTGCACAGATAGGGAGATTTTTTTTTTAATTGCTGTAAAAATGAAAAAGGGAAATTTTGTTCTGGGTTTTAATTTTTGCTTTGGAATTCAGCAAACATATGAAGGTGCATGGAAGTTTTTTGAAGGTGGAAGAGAAGGGACCCAGCAGTAGAAGCTAATTTTTACCAAATATGTCTTAGGATTTTCACATGTCATTTGTGCAAAGTCTTCACACTAGAAAATACAGAAAAAAACCATATGTACTAGTAAAGAAAAAAAATTCAGTATAAATGATAATGCAAGATCATGTAACTTTCAGATACCTAAAGAATGAAGACAGTGTCAAAATACACATTTGGTATGTCAGATTAAATCTGCACAAGAACCTCTAACCTAGCACAAACTAAATTCTTACAAAACTTGATTTCACAACCTTATCTTTTCCCAAAAAATGCTCAGTTTTAAAATGCAGCAAAATCATAAAACGCAATCCATCATCTGGAGCTAAATTTATGCCTTTGTGCTCCCTTAACAGTTTTAGAATTAGATGCCAAGCAGAGATCTTTACCAATTAGGGTAACAGGCTGATCAGCCAGGAGGTTATCTGGGAACTCCATGGAGAAGCCCATGAGGGTTTTTTGTGATTCATGATGATGATGACAGAGAAGTGCAGGTTCCAGTTTAGTTTTTTACTTTCTTCCCAGTGCCATCTTTCCTCAGCTGACTCATTTTGCACCTTTTCCTGTACCAGTTGCTGCCTTCTCTCTCTACAGACCTTTAGTCCTCATTGAAGGTTTCCATTCCTCTGCTCTGCAGTTTGAGCTGCTCCCCCTCATCCCCTCACTTCCTCATCCTCTCCCAAGCTCCTCTTCCATGTCAGCTGGAGTTCTCCTCCTCCTCCCCCTCGCTGAAGCACCAGGATGGGAGCAACCAGAGTGCATCAGAAATCACTTCCACCTCCTCTGCTTGGTGCTGCAGCATCCTCAGCTTGTTGGAAGATGCCAGGGCAGGGATGTCCTGCTCAACCCCATCAGCTGTGACTGTCTGTGAGTATTTTGGGACCTCTGAGTCTTGTACAGCACAACCTGAGCAGATTTTCACAGAGGCTGCAAATATCAGCACTGTTTTCATCCACGTTTTTGCTAAACTTTAATTTCTGGTCAAAAGTACGGAGTTGCTGCAGAGTTCTAGTTTTATGGTGGTATTTATTTTAATGTTAGAGGAAAAAGTGAAGTCAAATTACCATTTTCAGAAACGAGTGAAAAGCATAAGCCAACTAAAAATATATCTGCATACAGAAATAAAATTCAAATTCAATGCTTAATGCAATTCAGCACCATAATAGGCAATTTCAGTTCATGTGAACAAAGTGGATGAGGTTTAATTGAAGGCAGGCTTATGTAATTGAAAATGTAAAAGGTGCCTTACCTGTAGGTATTGTCATTGGTGTTACCTCTGCTCTGTTTCTCTTGTCTGAGGTCATATTTTCCTGTGGATGCACAGGAATTTTGAAAGGGGTAAATGTCTCTATTTCACAGATGTAAACCCACCACTCAGAAACACTGTTGGTCAGAGTTTTCAAGATTTGGCACTGCTTTTGCATTTTTAAATTTTCAGTTTTTTTAATCTCCAATCTGTGAGAAAGAAGCTGTCTTTTCCACAGTGCCTTTTCATTGTCCTTCCCACTGAAAGTAAACTGGAGCTTGCTGTCCACTCTTCTAAAAATCAGGCTTTATATCTGTTTCAGATGAAGTCTGCAGAAACTGGCCATTACTGAAATGCTGTTTTTTTTACTCTATCTTGCACAGGAAATCTGTTTCAGAGCCAGAAATACAGATTGACTCTCAGGACTTCTACACCTTTGGTTCAGCAGCAAGACCATCTGTCACTTCTAATTCCTGCTATGAAAAAGATGATCTAGTTATCTTTGATGGAATAGTTCTGAATTTGCAAGCTACAGTCTTCTCCTTTTCCTCAATTAGATTTTCCTCCCCTCCTACATACTGGAATCTCTATTTGAAGGTTCAGCCTTGGATAAAGCTAAACCCCAAAAGAACGATGCCTTTTTAATCACTGGCTCCCCACTGCATATGATATCAACTTGCAAAACATGCTAGCTCCTCTCACCAAAGCAATCTTGACTTGCTTCCAAAGGGGAGAGAAAACAGGTGAATTCCTTGTCACTTTAGATTTCACTAAAGATATGCAGATATTTTGCTCCATTTTAAGCTTGATATATGTTTTGGAAGGTTGAGGGTTTCTAAGGAAGGGCTGGATATTTTTTTCAGGCATGTCTACATCTTAACCAGCATCTGCATATCATTCCAAGGTTACTTTTAAATCTTCTGGATTTTCACTCAGCTTTGTTTGACTCTCAAAGGCAAAGCACTCTTTCTCATAGGACCATTAAATCATAACAAGATTCTCTTTCACAATGAGGAAAAAATCAATTTTTTTCCTTTGGAGGAAGCCATCCTCATCTTCATCTGGGTAAAGAGATGCTTCCTGAATCATAATGCATTCAATCTTTCACACATGTGTTTTCTTGGTGCAAACTACAGATAAAAAGCACATGATATAATTACATGCTTTTGTACCGTAGGTGAGGGATTGTCTCAGGCTGTTCCATCCAGCTATTGTTTTTTTCCCACCCATGTACACATAAACACATTCCTGAAGCTCAAACTCAGCTGTGTTTCTGTAGGGATGTCTCAGGTCATGTCTCTGCTATTACATTTTGATGAAAATAAGATTGAAATTTTAGGGATTAATGACCACTTGGCAAAAATTCAGCTGATATCTACTTTAGCTGCACCACTTCTTCCAACCTCCCTTCTCCAATGAATAACTGAAAAGGACCGAGGAACAGAGAGCTGTTTCTAGGATACAATGTGCAGCACTTCCTACTCTTGGCTCACTCTAACTTCAGCCTCTCAGCTCTGTCATTTTTTTCTGTCTATGAATTTAAAATAGTTTTTGCCACCAGATAGTGAAGTGGAAGCAATAGCATTTGTCCCAACTGTGAGTGGGATCACCTTGCTACCGTGGTAAAATCAAAGGGGCTGATCTGCACATGGATTTTACATTAAGGTAATTTCCACACCTTACTTATCTTGCTGTTGGGTTAAAACCTTTCCTGCAGTGAGTTCAGAGGCTTTATGCATGTGTGTGAGAGCACATATGTCTCTGTGCAAAGCATGGCTTCTCTGCATTGGCATTCCAGCTGGCAGTTCCTGGAAAGCTGTCTGGAAAACCACCCTGTGGCTCCAAAATCTTCTGCAAAAGGGAAATCATGAATGCTGTGGCCTCCCTCCTGCCACTCATACCTGTGCTGTCCTTTCTGTGCTCCAGCACGTGGGCAGAATAGGAAAGACATGGTTGGTTTTTTTGTAATCCCTCTTTGAAGGGAAAACAAATTCCTTTTTTATTTTTTGGCCATTCCAGATGAGGGAAAGAAAAGTCTTTTGAACTGGGTTGCCCCAGGTTCATCTGGGTACAAACACTTTGGGTACATTGATCCATTGTAAACTCCTGGAACAGGAACAGGATGCAGGTATGGTGGACAATTATTATCAAACAATTGCTGCTCTGTATCCAGCCACTTTACAGCTTTCTGGTGTCCCTGAGATATAGGTGCTGGTTTCATGTTCTTGGCAGCCCTCCACACCCTTAAGTCAAGGTCCCCCTTTTTTGACCAGGAGCTGGCAGAAGGCTCACAGATCAATGGAGAAAAGCTTCCCTCAAACTGGAAAACTGAAGAGACTTTTTTTGTCATTTAAGCTCTATAGACAAACCTCCTCACCAGCATTTTCCTCTTGCAGTACATGATTACTCTGAGATTTAGGAAGCAAACAAACAGTAATCATTAAGAGCAGTTTATTAAACAAAATAAATTTCTCCTTGTGCCGTTGACTAAAGAGCAGGCAATTTATCTGTTCCTAATTATGAGGTTATGCCTGGATTTTTCTAAACTGAAATGACAGTTTATATACACTTTTTTTTTAGGAACACAGTCACTTTTTGAGGCTTTTGCACAGATGAACTCATTGATATCATAAGTACCGCCATGTGCAAGAGATTGAAAATGGTGATGGAAGTGATTGAAAATTGTGTTGTAAATCTTGGTGCTGCTTCTAGTGAATTACAGACCCACAGTAATTTATACCTGCCCTGATGTTTAACAGAGGGGTGTTTTTTCTAGTCCAATTCAGTCAGATGCACACATTCACTCCAGGCCCATGTTTGGGATGGTGAAATGAAATAGTTCCCATAGTTATTCCTAGAAGTTAATTAGCTGTGACAGTGGGAAAGTGACCACCTCATGATTCTTGGATATTTATAACAGGGCTGTCACTTGCTAGGTTAGTCAGGTCATAGAGGAGATGAGAGTGTGAAGTCAGGTTTCTGTGGCCCACAGAGCTGACCCTGCATCACTGCTCTTCCTTGCCATGGCTGGAAGATGGCAGGAAGGATCTCTGGGTGCAGGATTGGTAACACAACCCCAGCTGTGATCCCTATCTTTGGGAAACAGGGCAGTGCTGCAGAGCTCTGTAGGTGCATCTGCATTTCCTTCGTCACATTCCTTCTGAGTCTGGCCTGGGATTAATGAAATGGAGATGCCTTTTCTGCTCCTGCTTTCCTGAGCTCAAGGTCAGACTTCCAGGGGCAGAGCAGAGCTGTGGCAGAGGATGGAGAAGTGTCACAGTGCCATCCCTCAGCTGCACACACTGCACCACCCTGCTGCTCATCTGCACCAAGTGCTGGTTGCTCAGTGGGGGACACAGAGGGAGATTTGGGGGTTTTTTCTTTGCCTCTACTTTATATATTTTGCCACTGGAACTTCCACTGTCATGCCTCAGGACTTACTGTAGCTGTGCAGCTCCCTAATGCATGAGGAGATGTTTGTTTGAGTCTCCAATTTTGCCGTGTAATCAAGACTTAATGTGCTAAATGTGTTCTCTGTAAACTGGTATCAGCACAGCTGAGCATGACCTGAGCAGCTGGGAATATTTCTGAGAGCATTTTTTGTGGTTTTGAGAATTAAAAGAGCAAAGGAGTTACATCAGCAGGGGAAAAAACCCTCCCAAATTACATGTTTTATGCAAATCAGAGGTATTTTATTGGTAATGATAGCCTAACCTGGAACAGATTATTCCAAAGATCTTTCTCATTTAGAGTACCATTTATAAATGTTGTCACTGCTCAGGAAAAGAGATATCTCACACTAAGAAAACCATGAGTTACTATCATGACAAGGAGAAAGCACAGAAGTTCATTTTTGTCTGTCATTATGGTCCTTCAGTTTTAGCAGGAAAAAACTTTCATAGAACTTCAGCATGATTTGCAGAGTGTCATTTCTCATTTCTCTGTTAAAATTTCCTGCCCATAAATAGTGTGCCAAATGTTGTAGTGGGTTTGTCATCTGCCCAATATTCTTCAGAGAAAGCAGCTGACTGTTGGCTTCCCTAATTATTTCTTCTTCTAATATTGTTTCCTCAGAGCTAGCTTGAAAGGGGAACAAACCCCAACTATATATGCATATATATAATCAAGTAAAACCAGACATTTCTGTCAAAAAAAAAGAAAAAAAAGGTAAAGCTTTGGAACAAACAATAAGTTTCATGCAAATGTCTCTCTCTTAAAACTGGCAAGATTTCAATAAGCATTTTCTGAGAAGTATTTCATTTTATTTTACTGAAAGGTGGGACAGTGCATTTTAAATTGCTATGAACCCCCACTGGAGAGCCAAGCTGGGAAACTGCCAAACCTCTCATACCTGCAGTGACAATGGGGAGCCATATCAACACACAGAAACCCATATTTAACTAAACTGTTCAATTGAATTCTAATCTCCAGCTAATCGCTAAGGTTGAGAAAAAAAAAATCTCCCTATTCATGTTTTATTTCTAAAAAATACCTTTATGAGGTAATGCAAGTGCATGAATGGATGAGAGACTCAAGCACAATACACTGTCTACAAAGCTAAATGAGCTAGGGGGGTCACATTCTATTAAATATCTCACCCATGAAACTCACAGTTAAAAAGAAACTTTAAATGGAGTTTGGAAAGTCACTGAAAGGCCTTTTTTGGGGGTTCCCAGGGTAGAAGGTGATACAGAGGTGTGTTTTTGTTTTGCTTCGCTCCAAGTCTCCATAAGCCACACAAATCAATGAGATTACAACAGAAATAGCAATGTATGTGTAGTTGGGCACATTTTGTGTGTCAAAACAGAGCTGGAGCCTCCTGAACGGGGCATGTCTGTGTCTTGTAGGCATAGGGAGACCTTTCACCCTGCCTGCTGCAGGACTATGTGCAGGAGAAAGCATGTCAGCCCTGAGTCTGGGCATCAGGCGGGACATCCCTGCTGTGACTGCCACTATCCAACTGAAATTCTGCTCAGTATTGTGTGTGGGAGAGATCACAAAAGAAAAGAGGAGCTCCTTGACTTATTTGAGGGCATATTTGAGGTTAATAATGGGGGCAATGTGGGGTTAAAACACATGGTCCTTAACTCAGGACTTGTAACACAGCCCCTCATCACTCTTTGCAAAGTCATGGTTGCCCTCCCCTGGTTTTACCAAAGCAGGAACTGATGTTCCTGGTAAAATCCACATCTGGAGAAGGTATCTCCCTGTTACAGAACCAAAATATAATTTCACACGAGGATGCTGTGGAGCAGTTGTGAAGAACTAGACATTTGGGTACAGCTGGTTCTCAAGCACAGCTGCTCAGGTCTCTTACTCTCCAGAAACGTGTTTGCAAAACAGGAAGGTCTCCCCTGGACCACCCCCTCATGGTTTCAGGTGCTTACTCTCTGGTTCTGAGTTTCCATCTTGTTTGCAGACTCTGGAGGCCAGTCAGGTCTGTGCTAATGGTTGGCTGGGGAATCCCACGAAACTCTGGGTGGGTACGATGGCTCCTCTTTGCTGATTTCAAGAAATTCCTTGCAAGCAGCTCATTCTCCTGGCTGTCCTCCCTGCACAGCAAGGCTGGGCGTGTCCTTGATTTAACCTGGCAGTGAGAAGTACTGGCACTCACTTTTAGCTGAAAGGGCTCTCCCTGACCCAGGTTTTATGCTTGTGTGGAAACTCTGGCAGCAAAAATAATTTTCCAGCGTCTTCCCATTTGTCCTGTTACTTTCCTGTGTCTCCAAATCTCACCTTTCTCAGTGTGAATCGGCCAATGTGACCTTCTTGGCAAACGCTTGCTGAAGTTTAGAGCCAACCAAGTGTTGTGGGGGGCTATCAAATGTCTCCGAGGTAAGGCATGCATAAAACATGAGCACAGAGTCGTAAATAACTCGGCTCCTCTTCATTTATTTTAAAATAATGATGGTTGTTTAACTGGCTTAAAAGGGTTACTCTTTCACCCCTAGCTTGTTCTGAGCACCGTGGGAAAATGACAGGAGCACTGTTTAGTTTAAGGGATGTAGTCATGCAAAACCTTTGCTGTACCTTCTGGAGGAAGCTGGAGTGTTTCAAGAAATAATGAAGGTGTGAATCATCACAATTCTGAGTTGTCTGATAAGAAAATCTTTTAATCTCTTGTAGCAGTGCAAGGTCTCCGATTGCTGCAATTCTCTTTTATAAATTGTGCAATAAAATATGGAATAAATCATTGCAAATGAGTCCAGGATTATCAGCAGTCTTTTCCTTTGATATCAGTATTTCTGACCGGTGTTCTTTAAAGGCCTTTACTTGTTAGTTTAGTTTTAGGAGACAAATAAAGTAATTAGTGCTCTTTCTTTTTTTCCCCATTTTATGGTCTGTTCTTGGCACACTTAGAAAACATTTGAGCTTGAACAGTTAATTTTCAGTTGTGCCTGTTAGCAGGAATTATTTCCATTTTTCAAAAACAACGTAAGAAAACAACCAGGATGAGATACTGGTTTCATTAAACGTGCATGCAAAGGATGAGGTGTTTTGTTGCTTCAGTCCTATTCTCTTTTTCTTTAATTTTAATATATTTTAAGCATTCAAAATGCACTAAAAAATATTCAGTTTTATATGTGTGTGTTTAGTCAAAAAACCCTCAGGAGTTTCATTTTGAAAAATATTGTCATTGTTTCTGGAATTTGGCTCCACACACTCTGTGTGTTTTTACAGGACAAAATCTCTGGTCTTTTACCAAGGTTTTATGGTTTTATTTATACAAAAACCACACAATGCCAGAGGATGCCAAGAAGGTGAACAGCTTGGTAAGATTTAGGCTTTTTGGGAGTCCTTTCAAGATCAAGAAAGATACACAATCAAGTAAATAGCTCAAATTGGAAACCTCAGAACCCAGCTTTGATATGTGACTCTTCTCATAATATACAATATGACTCTGATTTAGCTTTATCACTTCATTGATCACTTCCTAGGCAGCAGATGCCCATCGGCTACAGAGAAAATCAAACATTATTCACTGCTACTTTGACTGTGGATGGTAAACATGTATTTATAATATAAGGCAATGTCCTACTGTAAGAGACTGGAATAGTGGAGCTAGAGGGGAAGAATGAGCCATAAAAAAATACAGCTTGAAGTGTTTGGGTTGGAATCTGTTGTGATTTATTCTCCAGCTCCTTGCTCAGGTTGCTGCATGTCCCCTCAGCCTGCCCTGGGTGGGAACTACAGGCAAGGGGCAGCTCTGCTTGGTGTCCACGAGCATCCTCCACACCCTCTGATTTCTAAAGGCTGAAAGAAGGTGGAAAAGCACTTTTTGGAAACAGCATGTCCACTTACCTTTTGGAATTTCGTTGGTTTCTTTTACTGCTGGAATGCCTTTTACTAATATTTGATGAGCGGGTGAAGAAAATGTGACAAAATTGCATCAGTAGTAAGATTGCTCATGGTGCTTTAATTCTTTGCTCCATTTGCTTCACACAGGAAGTTATTGGGTGAAATACCTTTGTGTGCAGATGAGGGATGTGTGACACACTCTGGCTAATAGTCTGGTTGTGCAGCTCAGATGAGGGTCGGGCCGCCTGGCCTCTGTCACTCCCTCCCCTCATCCAGCTGTTTGCAGCCAACAATCACCTTGGGAAACCACACACAGTTCAACCTCTGCTTGTGTGTCAGTCATGAGGGACTTCTTCCTACAAATAATTCCCAAACTGGCTTAGGAATGCTTTGGATGCTGGAGGGAGGAAGCCAAGTGACTGTGAGCTGCAGGGAGTGAGTGAATGGCTGAGGATGAGTAGTGGAAGGGGAAGGCCATCTCTGCCAGGCATGGTTATATCTCCTGGGGCTCATAGGTGTGGGAGACTGGCAGTAAAATGTCCCTGGGAGGGCAAGAGAGTCCTGAAAATGAGCTGAGAGCCCCTTGCAGCTGAACAAGGGGATCTCAGCACGTGCTGGAGGTGCATTTGTGGAAGAGAACAGACTGGGGAGAATACAAGTAACGGAATCACAGCATTTACCTGGTTTATGTGCAGGCCATGGGCTGAACAGGAGGACTTGACAGCCTGAGCTCTTCTCAGGGGTTCTGAAGTGTTGAGATGGCGAAGGATCTGTGAGGAGGAGGAGGGAGTTCCTCTGTGCAGCTCTGCCTTGTGGTCAGGGCCTTGTGGTCCTTCCTGGAGCTCTGTGATGCTGCAGTGAGGTCACCTTGCTGTCCTCCTGCTCTCAGTACATTTGTGGGCTCATGGTGTGGCATTCATATCCTCTGAACAGAGACATAATTCTCTCTCTCTCAGGTTTTTTCCTGGAGAAGCACAGAGATCAAAACAATTCTTATCTCATTTGCTGCTCCTGTGTTTTGGAACATGTGGAATGTGTTGGAAGATTATTTACCTGAAGGAATTTTCTTGATTGGATTCTGGTGGGAGTGTTTTGTTTTCTTGACCAATCTGCAAACTGTGTCCTGACTGTTGGTCAGGAGACAGGAGATTTTGTTGAGTGCTTGTGCAGTTTCAGTTTAGATGTAGTGCAATATAGTATAGAATAATATAGTAATTAATTAGCCTCCTGATATCATGGAGTCCTCCTCATCATTTCTCCCTGCATTGGGGGTCCTGAATTATCTGATATTGTGGTCCCTCTCATGTTGCTGCATAAATGATATGGATGCCTGAGCCTGTGTGATCATACTCTGTCTACAATGGGCTTTTAAAGCCATCTGATGCAGATACAATCTCATGAAGCAGTTGGGACTGTGTAAGAATTGTTGATTTCTCCTTGGGTTTCTTTAAACCCAAGGCAATGGCACAGCAATCTAGTGATAACCTGGTGTAGAAAAATAATAGAGATGCTTGTGTTGTTCCCTTGCCATTTTCACTTCCTTTCTTTTTCTTCGAAACCCTGTTTATTTCCCCGTAGGGCTATGAAATAACAGGAAGCAAGAATACCCCAGCTAGGCAACATCTCTTCTGCAGAACTACAGGAGATTACATCCTGTGAAAAGGTTAATGAGGAACTGAGACTTTTTTTGGTCAGGATAAAGAGCATTATTCACTTCCTGGTGCACTAGAAGCATTCGTGAAACCTTTTAGGAAATGGCATAATGTATTTTTAGTGCAAAATTAGGCTAGAAAGAAGTTGCAAAAAGCTGTACCATCAGCCCTGGATTTGATGCATCTGACATTCAGCAGCTGCAGGTTTTCTTGCTTCCTTTTTTCATTGAAAATAGATGCAGAGGACTTTAGGAAAAATATCCATTTTTTTCTCATATCCTCATCAGACTCTCCCTAGAAAATGCACACCAGCCAGTGTGTGAGCCCAGCTGGTGCTGGACACTGATCCTGCTGGACTCCAGGCAGAGTGCACAGCTCAACCCTCACTTTCCACCTTTGAGAGGACTTTTGTGGCTCAGTGCCCATTGCCATTTCCCTGCCTTCCTCTCCTGGCCCATGGAAGCTGCTTCCAGGGCTGCTACTATGCACACTCAGAGATTTTTTTTTTTCTTCAATCTCTGCATTTTAATTACAAGTCCTCCTTTTCAAAAGGCTGGATGTTTTGAGATAATGAAATCTTTCCACAGGTCATGCTGCTTTCTCTTCCTCTGGATTCCTCTATTAACAGAAAGCTACCGGTTTCCAGAAGGAAATTGTCTTGATTTCTTTATAGCCTCAATCTGTTCTCACCAAAGCCACTGGCAAACCTTCTGTTTATTTTTCAGGGATACAAAAACTAAGCCAAGTGCCATCAGGCAGAGATCAGCACATTTACTGAACCACGAGCAAGGCCTGGGGAGCCTAGTTAAGTAATTCATTACAGCTTCTTTGAAATTCCTCATTAAATAGGTTTGAGGTTGCTTTTTGCCAGAAATGCTAGCTTGCTGAGGTGGAAACATTTTGTGGCAATGTACCAATTTCTGTTATCCAGAAAGTTATTTTTGGGTCTCAGGTGAAATTTTATGGGGAGAAAAGGAGGCAGAGAAGGACTTTTATCTGTAATATTGGGCTGAACAAATGTAGCTACCACGGCTTCTGGGCTAGAATTGCTTGCAATTGCCTGAACACATCTGGGCAGATGGACTTAGCCCTCAATTTCAGGTGTCTAAATTGAAAGGCATTTGAAAGAGGATTGAAAGGGGGCTGGACTGGATATTCTTGAAAAACCAACTAAGCCAAACCACCTTGTGGCTCCATTAAGTCTATATGTTTGTGATGTATCTGGTTATAAAAAATTATGTTGGAATTGAGAGAGCCATCAACCTGAGGGAAGGAGAAACATCATTTAAGCCCAGTATTTTCATAAGGATTTGAATTCCATGTCATAAGGAAGTGTGACATCCCCTGTCACAGGACAGAGTGTTAATTCAATGCTCAGAGGGCACTTAGAGACATCACAGAAGATCTTGTCAAGAAGTATCAGCAAAAGCTGTTTCTAGTTTAAGAAATCACTAGAAACTGGGAAAGTGTGTTGAATTAAATCCATGCCATTTTTACCTTGTCCTTGCACCTTTTCCTGGCTGTGTGGTCACTGTCCAAGACAGAACTCTGGGCTAACGAATACTTAGTTCAGTCTGGGGCGTTTTAGGCTTTTTAAAAGAAATTTTGCATGAAGGCAACAGAAAAAATCCTTCCTGACCCTTCAGCTGTGCCTGCTCTCTGCAATTAGCACTGTGTGCCTGTAGCTGCACTGGCTCTTGCAGATGAGATCTTCCACAAGGCTCTGGAGGTGTCAGTGAAGGAAAAATGATAATAGAGTTGTAAAGAGTGCTGAGGCTGGAACAAGACCAAATACCCATCAGCATTCCACTGGTTTTGATCCATCACTGACAGTAAACCAAAGTCAGGGATCCACACTAATAAAGGCATTCAAATACCGAAAGCTCACCAAAATCTCTGTGAGTAAAGTGTCTAAATATTTTTATAATGTGGGTCCTAACAAAGTTAATAAATAATATTTATGTTAAATCAGAGTGTTGATTTGGCTGATTCAGGCTTTTTGGGAATACAAGAAAATTATAGTTATTCTCAAATAATTTAAAGTATCATGTAGTTACTTTGCATTGAAACACCACTATCAGCTTACCTCACTGTTGTGTTGCATTGTGTTGATGTCACAGGCAGTACAAAAGCAAAAAAAAAAAGAACTAATGATGAATGCTTGCACTGCAACAAAAAACAGATCAAGATTTGCTTTGTATGTTGATTACCATTTTATTTATAAGCAGGACATATTCTAAATATTAATATTAAGTGATCTATTTTGCTCAACAGTGTAAGTATGAAGTTCCAGGGTTTCTGCTTAGATGCTGGGTCCCCATCTGTTGTATCCATGGTGATAGCAAGACTTTTGTTCTGATTCCATTTCAAATCAGTGTTGTGATTCTTAGTGATTTTGAAACTGCTTTCTAGCAAGTCTGAAAATTAATGGTTAATCAAACAATCTCAGCTTTGGCTCAGTTATCTATGTGCATGCACCCATTATTAAGTAGCAATCTACCTCCAGCAGCAAAACCTTTCATTGTGGTTTCAGTTCTTGTGTGGTGTCTGTAGGGATAGGATAATGTATTTGAAGAAAATCTGATGAAATTGCACCAAAGCTTTCTACATCCTTTATTGGGAAATATAAATGTCAAGCTCTTTCTTTGTAGGGATTACTGGGTCTGTACAGCCTCAGTAGTAGGAGTGAGCAATAGGAATGAGGGAGTGGGGTGATAAATCAGAGGAACACTTGCTTTAGTAGATATCTCTCTTACAGCAATTTGCTCTTGGAAAGATAGTTAGGGTTTGTGTATTATCAGATCTTTTCTGGAAATTTTTGGGTAAAAAACCCCAAACATAAAGTTAAAAGATGTGACTATAGGGAGAAGAGAGATCACAAAGGAAGGGTGTCCCCATGTGCATGTTTCAGAGGAAAGGA
Organism: Molothrus aeneus; assembly: GCF_037042795.1. Classification (NCBI taxonomy): domain Eukaryota; kingdom Metazoa; phylum Chordata; class Aves; order Passeriformes; family Icteridae; genus Molothrus; species Molothrus aeneus. The sequence continues at coordinate 111,178,549 of NC_089647.1, read as the reverse complement.
GTGAGGAAGGCAGGAGGTACAGCAGGGTGTGCAGAGGAAATACCTTGGAAAGCAAGTGAGAAATATTCTTAATTTTGACAGCTGTGGAATGGGAAAACCTTGGTTGTCCACCCCACATGAGGGATGACACGGAGCATTATGCCAATGGGACCAGCAAGAAACTGGGTTAGCCCAGAGTGTGGGACATGCCAGTGGGGAAAATCAGTGTGTGACTGCTACAGCTCCTTCTCTTCTAGCTAGAGACTTTCACCCAAGCTTGGGCTGAATCAAATTAATACATGTCTGATAGGGAACTTGAAAATCTTCCTGGTATTCATCAGGAACTGCAGGTTTCCAGAAACTGTGTATTGCTGTGCTCAGGCTGAACAAAATGAAGAAGTACTCCAGAGATTTGCTGTGCTGTAATTTGCCCTTGAACAAAAATGAAGCTTAAAAAAGGTTTAACGAATATTCACACTTCTCAAATACTTCTCTGGGGTTCTGGCCTCCCACTTGGCTTTATACACTGAAGATGAGGGGGGGAAGCCTGCACTGTGATTAATCCCCCTGGCAAGGTCACCTGGATAGAATGTTCTTGGCTGGAAAAACCCAGTGAAGGGTCAGCAGTGATGCTACATATGTGGTTTGTCATTAACATGCATTACCAGTGATTGAAAGGTAACCTGAAGTCTTTTGTTTCTGTGACTGTGCAGGGCTTTTATAGTTTCAAATAAACAGCTGAAGGTTTTTTCTGTTTCCTCCTCAAGTGAATGTGCAAAACATTTGGCTCTGGCCATTCCTCACACTTGCCATGACAGAGCTCCTCCCTGGGCCAGTGATGACAGAATGTGGTCCATTTTTTAAATGGGGATTTGCAAACTCAAACACATTCACAAATCAAGTTCAGTCAGGGGATTCCTCACATTCCTGCCCCGAATGGTCTCCAGACTCCATGAAAAATGCAACTGGTCTGCACTCCATATGACCATGTTTTTTTAATTTTGCTCAGGGGGATGTCAAATGATAATCACTGTCAGCCAGTTTCACAAATGACTAGAAATTATCCTCAAAGTCAGTGCTATCAAGATGGAAGGTTTCTAATATATCTTGTGCTACTTCTGATGTACAATAAGATGCAAAAAGACCTATCTTTTTTACAAACAATTTGACTGATGGAAGAGATGCTTTTAAAATTTGACACTTCAGTTGGTGGAGTTGCAAGATGTTCTGAAGGACACAATCAGAGTTCAAAATGAACTTGGTCAGACAGGCAGATGAATAGAGAACTTGTCAGAGAGATGAATAGGTGAATAAGCAAAAGGATGTTCAATGTACCAACTGTGACATTTAGGAGGGAGAGTACAAATGCCAGGTGGGTACTGTCTGCTAAGCAGCAGTATGGGAGAGGAAGGTTTAGAGATGAGAGTGGAACAATACTCTTTTAGTCAGCAGCATGGTATTGAAAAAAGTGGGAATTTCACCCTAGGCTGAAGTTGAATTTTAAATAGTTTGGTAGTCTTAAATGTTCTTTACCAGAACTTCTGTGATAAATGCCTCATTTAGGTCTGATGGCCATTTATCCTCTCTGTAGATGCTCCATTTATTTTTGCAAAGCCAACTCATTCATTACAGCTAGCTCTTAGTAAAATGAAGCATTCAACTGGGAAGGTTGGCTTATGGCAGTCAGCCTAAAGACATCTCCAATTTTGTTTTGAATGAATTAGTGCAGACCTAGTGTAACAGCTCTTAAAGCCCATGTGGAGCATGGGGTGCCTCCTCTCCTTGGATTTGCTTTGTGAGAGTGAATTTTTCTGTGGAGAGAGACAAAGTGCTGCAGAGGACATCCCGGGGAGTCTTCCTGGGGCTCCCATTGTCTGGAGGAATCTAAGGAAATCCACCCAGGCTAAGGTAACATTTTGTGGCTTCATCCATTCATATGACTTGGCAATCCATGCATATGACATGGATTGATGATGAGCACATGATTCTTATATTGAATTAATCTGATTTCTGCATTTTATTAAAAGCAGTGGGGACCAAGCTAAAAGTGATCTTGCACACAGACTCTGATTTTCTCTTTTCTTAAAGAAATTTCAATACAGACATACAGATATCTTCCTTAGTTTCCCTATGCTTTCCTTATCTCTACATAACTATTTAACCAATACAGACTTACACAGAAAGAGCTTCTTACCTGTGTGTCATGTATTGCACAAATTTGACAATGGTTCAGCTATCCATCTTAGCTGCTAAGAGCTTGGTTTAAAGCTTTATAGCAAAAGGAAATTTCAGATTGTTTTCAGCGGAGGCAGAACAGACTGTATGATAGAAGTGTGGAGTAAGTTTTAACTGAGGGGTCCTTCTCAACACTACCCTCTTCCTTTAGGAGTTTCACAAATTTCTTTTACACATAACCTATTAATATTTATTCCTGACTCATGAAAGCAGGGCTGAGCTAGATGACAGCCTTGAAATGGCCTTTAATTTCTATGACCTCTTCATATCTTGCATAATCCTGTTTGACTTCAAACTGCTTGTAGGTAAGTGCACACTGAAAAATGTTTCCTTTGCCTCCCTGAGGGCACCACCAAAATGAAGCAAAGCAAGGAGAAGCAGGATAGCTGAATGGGGCTCTCAAAATCTAAGATGCTACATCTTGTCTGTCTGCAGATCCCCTCTGTGCTGCAGCCTCTGCTCACTGCTTAGTTTGCAGAGATAAGTTGGTCTTATCTGGAAATATCTCTGTACTTGAAACTACTAAGCAGAGCAGATGCACACACCTCCTCATACTGTAGAGTAACCTGTGAGGTTGGACTATCTGGTCTCATAAACCAGCCTCTGTCATCAACAGTCTGCTTTTTGAAGTTTCTGCATGGGTTAACTGTAGAGTACCATCTCCCTCTGAAGATAAGATCAGAGACTGGACCTTCTTTGCAGTGGTAGCCAAATGTGCCTGGCAATGTTTTTCTATTTTTTTCCCTCTCTGTCTCCCATGCAAACACATACACAGCTAAACAGAACACAAGAAAACAGTTGGAAATAACTGGGATAAACCAATCTAATATAAAATCTGTATCAACAGCCTCAGCCTCTGCAAAGCTTTAAAAGCATTTCTTACTGACTTGGCTGACAAACCCCCATCACTCTAAATCTTGTTCCTGGTGTTTGTACCTGAGTAACCAGGAAGATGCCTCCCAGAGAGAATATTGCTCTTGGTTTTCCTGCCAGTAGTGCTCAAGTTACAGACCTACAGCACTGCTGTTCCAAGCTCTTGCCTGAAGTCAGAGACAGAATGTAATGCACAGTCCCCAGGGAAGGTCAGAGGCAGCAGTGGCAGATCTTGAGACGTGTTGGGTCCATGGGCACACATGTTGTGCTGTCACCAAGGCTGTGCCATGAAACCCACACCCAGTTCTGGGGCAAGGAGCTGAGGTGAGGCCAACATCCCTCGTCAGTCCTTGAGCCCCATCTCACAGTGGAACAGCAAACCCTCCAGGAGCTGCTCTCATTTCCTGTCTCCAAGCCATTCACAGGGTTTCCCAGATTTGCCAAGGTATAAGAGATGTGTCTTGGGCTTTTCTTCCTTGCAAGAGAAGCGTGAGATTTTCTTTAGAGAAAATTAGGGCTTCTCTCCACTGTGTGTAGCTGTTTGGAACAGTCAAGCTCTGTCTTTTGGATTGATCTTCCCAAGATTAATCAAATCTGAAAGATTCCTGGCCAATTAATTCTTGAACACTTTATTATTACACTCATCTGAGCTAAAATAGCTATGGAAAATTCTCTTGATATTTTGGATAAATTGCAAATCCTTTTTCCTTATACTCTGGAATAAGCATGCATTATCCCTAGAACCAAGATTTCTCGTATTTTCCCTAAATGAAAGTTTAATATTTATTGAAATCTTCTGTTGATTAAAAGCTCTGAATAGTGTATCCAAAAGACTAATCGATATTTTAAATTCACTCAGACATATTAGCTGCTTACTGTTACATAGAGAAATAATGAACTTGCTATATGAGAATGTAAAATTTATGAATAATTCATAGATGCATTAATTTATTCAGTTTTGCCTTTTGAATTGATTTGGCAATTATTCTTGTACTGCACATCATTTACAAATGCTTAGATATAAATATTTACAGTTGCAAATTTGTGGTCAAATAATTTCTCTTCTCTGATTGAATGGGTTCTGTAGCACACCAAGCAGTGAAAATTGTGAATTTTACTGTTAAATATACAGTTCAGTGGAATGTGGGTGCTGGAACGATCAAGTAAAGTGGATACATATTGACTGCAAATATGGCCAAACTAATGTATTTTAAATAGAAATAAATATTTGCAGGCAAGTTTTCTTCATTTCTTATTGCAATAGGAACAAGGGAAAGACCTCATGTGTTGTGGTGCCCCAGACAAAAAAGACTAATGTCCTTTGGCACTGATATTTTTATTGTTTATTCAGCTCTTCTCACTTTTTCCTTTGTTTTCATTTTTTCCCCCTGCTGATTGTGTTTTACGTCTTTCAAGGATGACTGCAACATTCAGGAAAATGAGAAGTCCCTCTAAAGGGGGATGACTTAACCCCACAGTGAAGTTATAGAAAAAGAGGATCCAGAAGCTGAACATTATGGATTTCTGAAGAAAATTGTGGTCTGAGTGGAAGGGTTAATTCACAGTGGCTTATTTCAGCCAAAGGAGACTTGCCTCCTAAACTCCCCTGTATTTACTGGAGAAGGAGAGACTTCTCTAGAGGATGATTCAGAACAGGAGCCTAGTTTTAAATGCTCTGAATCACGCTGCTAGTCTGCTTATTTTGAACGGTGCAGTTTATCTTCCCTCCATTTCCTACTTGTTGCCCTGATTGATGAGTAAGGATTTATGCAGAATGAATGAATTTCACCTTTTATGAATAAAGCATACCATTGTGAGTATTTAGAGAACTTGATTTGAGACTAAAGAACAAGTGAAAGCATTAAGAAGTATTATTTTATGTATTTCTCTCTCTGAACAGTTAGAAGAACATTTAAAAATTCCAGCTTTAAGCATTGAAGTCATTTAATACAAAGCAATAATTCAAAGTAACTTCATGTGATTTTTTGTTTTCTTGAAGCACTCCAGAAAATTGTTTTTCCAAAGTTCTTTCACTTTGAAATGCCTGCACAGAAACACTTGAGGCTGAAAGTAAAGCTAATCCATTTGCAGATAGCACGTTCAGAAAAGAACAAAACCTGTGAAATTACGAACAGTTTGTTCTGAAGAAATAAAGATGAAGGCATTAGCATTCAAAGCAATCCTAAAGCAAAAGTAGGCATTTTGATGAAAATGCATTTGAGAAAGGAGAGTGGATGCTCAGCTGGTCTTAAAGCCAGACCAGTGGTAGCTTGGTAGGGATGCAAGGGATGCTCAAAGGAAATTTGTCACTGTGTGTAGCTCATGAAAGAGCATGAAACCACGTTCAAATTGTTTGTGACTGCTCCCCTCCTGGCATTAAGTGCTTGTGCTCAGAGAAGAGCTTCACCATCACAGCACACCAAACTGCTGGAGCTTCTGCTCTTGAGGAAGCAGCATCACTGGGCTGCTGGAGCACCTCACATCTGAGTGAGTTTTGAATCAATGTGCTGAGCTGCAGATGATGCCCAGGAAGGAAAATCCTGACCAGCAGCCTCCTCAGGGGCTGCTATAAGTGCTGCCTGTTGCCTTGCTCTCCATGGTGGACTCTCTATGTCTTTTTCTTTGTGGCACTGGGGATGCACAGGGCTGTGGATGGCATCCTTCTGACACATCAGCATCTTGGGACAACAACAGCTGATGCCTCTGAGGTGAACCTGGGTCACTTCACAGGTGCTTCTACAGGTGTGGAATAGTGTACCACTGTAAGGTGGCCTCCAGTAGGAAAGCCAGGATTTCCAGCTGCCAAAGGCTGTTCTGCAGGGACCTCCTGTCCCAGGCAGCCACTGGTGATCCCACTTGTGACACTGACTCCCTGCTGACATCCACTGCTCTTTCCCTGTGCCTTTGTCACCCCTGTGCTTGCTGAGGGCTTAGGAAGAACTTCAAGCACCCCCACAAATGATTTATCATTAAAAGACTGTTTTAAATATGATTTCCATTATGGGTAAGGTCCATATGGGGATTTGTGTAGTTCAGAAATGCTGTAGGAGGGGAGTGATGAGTGAGCTCCCTAGGGCTCTGCCAGGTGCCTGTAGCATGTGTGTGCTCCACTTGAGTCACAAACATGAAGTGGGGAGGCCACAGGGCCATTGCACAGAGGTGAGAAACTCTGTGCTGCTGAACTCAGTGATGGTGTAAAGGATGCTTGAAGCTGGCTTCCTGCTCATGATGTGGTACATTGTGGAGCAGCGTGCCTGTGGTTAACTCTTCCTGTCATGGGTGAACAGACAGAAATGATATTTGCTTTTTTGTGCAGTGCTGAGACATTCTTGTAGTCTCTTCACATTTTCATGTGAAAAGCAGGAACAAAATTCTGCTGTCACTAAAATGAGTTGTCAGAACAACTCCATGTATGAGTTTAATTTCAATTAATATTTAATAACTATCTAGCTTTTCTTGGGATAATGATTTCACAAGAAGAGAAAGATCAGAGCAGACCTCCTGCTAGTGTAGCACAGATACAGCAGGAACTGCAGAATTGCAGGGTCAATACAGCAGAATGAGATCCTGCCATCTGTAGTCATTGTGGGTAGCACTCCACTCCTTGAGAGTCTGCACTTGGGCCAGTAGGACTGTGTAAAGGAAAGAACACACTCAGTGTTTATTGAGGATCAGAGTTTGACCCTAACTGCAAAATACTCCTTCTCTTGCAAAGAATAAACCAGGCATGGCTTAAGGCAATCCTCGGTGTCTGCTGCCTTTTGTGAGAGGGGTGAGATGTCTCCTCACAGGTCTTGCATGTTTTGAGTCTATGCTGTCCACCCCTATCCACAGGCACATAAATTCCTCACTCAGCCATGTCATGGAGATATTATTTTATATAAAGCAGACTTTATTACAACAATTTCTACAACATGTTTGGAACAGCAAACATTTCTGTATGGCAAACAATGCTAGAAACACTCAACCATCAAACAGTCGCTCTATGGTTTTGACATCAATGTCAAAAGTAATATTTCTACTCTCAGCAGGTGAGCAGATATAGGTGGTTGTGGTCCACAGAGAAGAATAGGTGCTGATTTGTTTCCTCACAGTTGTATTGGCTCTGCAGTGCTAAAAGTCTTGTTAGTTCTTGTCCTTGGCATCATCGGATGCATTACTCTGAATTTTGAGAGTTAGAAGAGCCATTAGGTACAAAGGAGGGAACAAGAAGACCCACAGCATATGTTCAGTCTGCAGGCAAACAGGACTGCCTGTGCTAACCCCGATCCATGTGCATAAAGATGGTCTGGGAAGTTAATTATGACAGGCAAAAAAAAAAAAAAAAAAGAGAAAGGGCTGTAGGAATTTGCTCCAAATGACAGCAAATGCAGTTGGCAGGATGACTGAAACTCAGTCCCTGAAGAATCCCTCCAGGATATGTAGCTTCCCTGACACTAAGTCAGTGGGCTTATTAGCTGGATTTGATGATAGATTCATTTGCTACCCATAGCCAGACTAACATGTGTAATTCTTCCTCTTTCTAATTTTTTTTTCTGCCATTGGATAGGGGCCAGCTCCATAGATCAATTTGTTTATTTGTGGTGATTTTGTTTTTCTGATGATGGATGAACCAACTGATAGTGCCATCACCGCCCTGTGAACCCAAGGATAAATTCATGGGCTGCTAGCAAAAGCACTGCCTGATACCTGTCATCTCCACTGAGCAGGCACTGCTCCTTTCTCCCCAACTCTCAGGATGGCTGGAGGCATCTTTTCCTTTAATGTTTTATTTTTCACTGAGCTGCACCGTGTGGTTAATTTTCCTTCCTACTTTGCAGCTTCTCATCACCAGCCTGCTCCATTACGTAGGTTTATTCCACTTTCAGATATCACAGCTCGCCAAGTGCGAGGCACAGGGAGGAGCAGCAGCACAGATTTCAGAGGATCTGGCTAATTTCTCTCCTGGCTGGCATTAAGGAGCAAATAACTGAGGGTTTTTACCTGTTCATTGGAAATGAACCCCCAAAGGTTTGTGGAGACAGAGGAAAGATGGTTTTCAGGCGCGGCCCACCAGATGCCAACAGGGGGAGTTTCAGCTCTGCCTCAGATTTAGGCCTCTGACAGTCTCCTCACCTTTGCTGATATTGATCATGAGGGATAAAAGTTATTTATTTTCCCACATTTCAATAACATTTCTTAACGCCTCTTTCCTTTAAAGAAACACTTCCACAACTCTTCTATAGATTGAAAATGAAGGCACAGTTCATATCTCTTGTTGAAATCCTTTTAAAAAGAGACCAGTGATGGAATGGTTCTACACTTTGCTTTGCTGGAATGAAAGAAAGCTAATTTGCCTCTGGGACAAATCAAAACCAGATTTTAGAAAGCAATCTCCATTTCTCTCTCCTCCCTAAAAACCCTCATAATGAGGCACTTCTCTTGCTCATTTTGCATTGACAAAGATTTGAGTGATAAGATTTTAGAAAACCAAAAATCTGCTTCTGGCCTACCAGTTTAAACAAAATAATTCATAGCCAGATAGAAAACAAATATAAAAAAAATATACCTCTTTGATATATTTGTTTTTTTAAGGGGCCAGTAAATGGAAGGACATCCATTGTGAGGAGGCAGAAAAACATCTTATGAAAATGAAGCTCAGTCTTTAGAGTGGGGGTGTAAACCATGCTCGTGTACAAATGAATGGAGGAAGGTTTTTTGAAGAGACATTTTGTCTCTTTATAAACAGGATGGGTTATGTCTGTGCAATGCTGCAGTCAGTTCTGCCAGGTCCCAGTGAACTGCAGTTTCTTTTCTTTTCGCAAAATTTCTCTTTTCTTATTTGAAAAATTGTTTTCGAAATTGGCTTCAAAGAAGAAGGACTGTGTATTTTTTGTAACAGAAGCATGATATTTCCAGTTGCTACTGAAGAGGGTATCTTCTGTATAATGAGCCTCTAGGGTTCACTCAAGTTGCATTTCAATCATTTTTTACAGCCATCCAGACCAGACTTCAGCTGCTGAATCTGCTTCATTTCTGGGTGTGAAAACATGTACAGATTAAATCCAAAGCTCTTCAGGAGAAAGCTGAAATGTCCTGAGTCATCCAGTGAGAGTTAACACTAGTCTCTTTTCAGAGACTTATTACCTCTGGCTCTGAGCTTCAAAACTACAGCTCCTTTCAACTATGATTTCTCAGCTGAGAGGGTCCAGAGCTGTGATCTTGTCAATAGAGGACAGGATGGATGAAATTGCCCTTTGGCAGAGTTGGGCAAATCCTGGAAAATGGACTTTTCCTATTCTGTGGAAAGAGCATTTTTAAGGGATTAAATATTCTTCATTTTCCACTTGGCATATGAAATTTGAATTCACAAGCTTTGTATTTTTCTTCATACCCATCCATGGGAGGGCCATGCTCTGTGTAATATCCAAAAACATATAAGTAAGGATGTCTGTGGATATATGTATGTATATATATATATATATATATATATATATATATATATACACATACAAGTACATATAAACTGTAATTGCCTATTTCAGAAATCCAAATTAAAATTCATATCTACAGCAGTGATATTCATCATTTCACTCTGTCCAGTTTTCCAGTCGGTTGAAAACCTTTTTAATTAGTAGCTATCAGCAATCCTGTGAGTGGGTTGCTGAGTAGAGAAGGTTAATGCTGTGTCTGAGGGGGAAGGGAGAGAACTTACTGTAGGAATTAGGACATTTTTCTTGATTTGATGAAATTGTGTTGGAGAGAAATCCACTGCGTCTTGATATTGACGTAATTGCATTGCATATGCTGAAACATCCCTCTGTAATGGGCTGATCCAAAGGGCAAAGACGGCCTGGTGAGGTTTGCCGAGATGCTCTGTCTATTCCCATGCCAGCAGACCAGCCAGGAGGGGTGAATGGTTCCAGGGGTATTAGGAGGGATGCCAAGATCAGTCAGGCCTGGCAGGTTTCATTAGGGCAGTTGCAATATTGTGGTAATACATCTGTCTGGGCATGGCTCTTGAGTCAGAAATGGAGAGTAAAAGTAATTCCCAAAGATACTGAAGTAGGTCACTCCATCCCTGACTGTGACCCAAATTCCTCCCCTGAGAATGAAGCCTCATTTCACACCCTAGCCAAGCAGTGTGAAGACAGGGCTGGAAACCATTCCAGTTCTCCTGTGTGTGAACTTCTGCTTGGAGCCCAGACTGGTTGTTGAGGCCACTGGCAGAGAGTGAAAGAGAGCAAAGGCATGTGGATGTAGGGAGGGTGTTCAGACCAAGAACTGAGAGAGGCTGTGTCAGGATTAAGGCAGCTATGCAAGCTTGCACAGGTATTTCCACTCGCGCTGTCCTCACACCTTCTCTGAGGGGAGGTTTTTGTCCTGGACACAAGGGCTGTTTGTACATTGCCATGCACCACACACACACACGGCCCCTGGCCACGTCTGCTTGTGTGGACATGCCAGTTTGCACCATGCCAGCTGTACCCTGGAGAAGGGAACGGACAGGGAAGGAGCTGTGGGGCAGCAAACACCGGCTGGGATGCCTGTGGGAGCAGGCCCCGCAGGGCGCGGCCAGGGGCCATGCTGGGGACCAGGCCTGCATCTCCTCTGAGCCCTGCTGGGTTCTTTGGGTTGCAGCACTGAGGATCCCAAGGCTATATTCTGTAACCATGGGATCTGGTCCGTGTTTGGGAAGTGTACAAAATGTTGCTTGGGAAATGTGCAAAATGGCCGCAGCAGGACGTGGGTACATCTTTCTGTGTCTTTGGCCAAGAAGACGAAACTGCTGCTGTCACAACACCGTGTGAAGCACCGAGGGTCACGATGGCATTTTAAACAAGATAACCCAGTCAGTGGGGAGGTAGATGGTGCACCATGTGCACAGCTGGCTTTGCAAACCACAAAATCACAAAATCAGAAAGAGTAAGTAGGGAAGCATCAGTTGACTTGTAGAATGAAGGTGGATGTTTGATGGAAGTACATTAAAATTGTTCAATGCTAAAGGAAATAGCAATAAAAAATGCCTTATATCTCTACCTATAACTCCCAGGCAGGCTTACCTGGACAGTAAATAAAACAGTGTGCTTTTGTGGAGTAAGGCCAAGATGCTGTCAAGGATCACATATCTTTTAGTCAAAAGTGATCTAGGATCATGCTTTCTCTAAAGAGAAAAGGGACAACTACAGAGGGGAAATATCTGTAGAAGAATTGTTCGTTTTGACAGCTGAGTGTTTAAAGCACAAAATCCCATGAAACACCACCAGGAATTAGTGAGGAATGTGAGGCAATTCTTTAGAACAAAACAAAACAACAAAATGGGAAGCAAGTAAGTTGTGTCTACCATGTGCTTAAGAACAATAGTGCTGAGTCAAAACCTGCTGGAATTGGTTGGGAATGCTGTGGTTTAGCAAGCCAAACTGAGCTGAACTGGAATGCTCTTTTTGTCTTTCAAAAAGCCTGTAAAGGCTGGCAGAGATCTGGTCAGCTGTTCAAGCCCTGCTGAAGAGCCCTCAGAGTTCAGTTTTTATATCTAGTTAGGGGCCCAGTAGAAAAATTAAGGGTCAGGCAGGTTGTGTTTGAGCAGTGTGTGGAATGGGTTTATTCTGCATGGAAGAAAAACGTTTGTTGCCTCAGAAAGATGTGTCCTTGTGCACTCTTCTGAAGCAGGGGATTGCTGTGTAAATAGGAATGTGACCAGCAGTTGGGAGAATTATTTCATGCTTGTGACGTTACACAGACTAGTTTAGCTCTTCATTTAAGGGCTCATGTCCAAATTGATTCAGGTCCAAGTCAGAGCTTTGGTCTTGCACCTTGCTCCCTCTCTTCTTGCCAGCACTGATATTTGCATGGTCATGTCATGAGCCAGTTCAGGGAACTAAACTTCTTAAAGGCCTCAGCTTTTTCTGCAGAGTTACTTTTTACCTGGTTTGACTCCCTGAACCAGCTCATAGCAAGATCATAGCAAGTCCTGGTACTGGCACACAACATCTTGCTGGAATTTGTGGCTGGGGTGAGAAGGAAATTGCAGGACTTGGGTTGGTTGAGCTCTTGGGGAGCCTCAACTTACAGCAATTTAACCTGTTCCATTGCATCCACTTACAGATCTTCAGTCCCCTTGGATATTTTATATCCACATTTACCTGACTCTTTAACTGGACTTCTGCACTCATCAGCATGTGTCCATTTGGGTCTGTGAAATGCTGTGAGTTCTCAGCTTGGAAGGCTTAAATCACCACCCTGATGTCTCCTTCTCAGGTCAAAACAACGGGCATATAGAGAAGTACCAAGACTCCCTGCCATGTAACTGAGTTAATTCTGACTTGTTTTGGGCACATCTTGGGAAGAAAAATGGGTTGGTGCCAATATCTTGGCCTCATCCAATGCTGGTGAATCTTAAGATCATCACTCATCCTCTCTGGGCATAGGCAGGCTATGCAGTCACATCCATTTAATGTTAGAAATGTTAGAAGATATCTATGTATGAAAAGAAGTAGACATCAGGATGGTAATGATTTGCTCCCATCTTCTTTATGAGGTCACAAATATCAACAGAAATGTGCACTTTGGTAGAACTGGTAGAGAACAGGTCTTCAGAGCATGGTCTCAAATGGTGTCCCCTGGGAACTTGCCTTACCAAACAACAACATCTCCTTCAGTTCAAAGGAGTCAAAGTATTTTCAAAATTTGCTTTGTAAGTAACAGTTGCAGTTGCTGCAGAGATATTCAGCAATTGTGGTTCATAGTGGGAAGTAGCCTGTGAAATCAGGAGAGGTGGGGAAAAGTCCCAATGTACAATTTCTCTCTTGAGTATGAGTTCCACATTTTGTGATGGCCTGAGACTGTAATTTCACCTTTTCTGACAGTTTGACTTTACTTCCATTTGCCAGCCATTGTCGTTATTTTGTGTCTCCATTGCTCATCTGTTTGCCATAGCAATTTCTGCTATCTCTATCCCAGCTTATGTGTTTTAACTTCTAATGACTTCCTTAACATTTCCTCGGTGTTCCTCTGTTGCTGAGTTGCTCTGTTGCTGCTGGAATGCAGGAATTTTTTCCCCCCAGAATGAGGCTTTAGTTACCTGAAGGCTGAAAAAATGAACATTGTATTTCAAGGCAGTAGCACATAGCAGTGAAGAAAGTAAGTGGTGCTTTTCACTTAGCCTGTTTTTTTTCACCAAGAGCAGACAAATGACTATTCCAATAATTAAAAGGAATATACCTGGAGAATAAGCTGCATAATGAGTGCCCCAGATGCTGAAACTTCAGCTCTGATTGTGCTTTTAGATCTTCACAGATCTAAAATGCAGAAGCCAAATTCCAGTTCAGAGCTGCTGCTTTCAGATGGTAGCATGACCTCTGGTATCAGCACCATTTATTATTATTATTATTATTATTATTATTATTATTATTATTATTATTATTATTATTATTATTATTATTATAATATTATAATTATTATTATATTAATTATTCTTTTCCAGTGCATACCTCAAAGTGACACTTAATAGGAGGAAGGCTAGGGAAGAAATAAATACTGAGATGTGATAGCATGCATTTTATGTGATTTACCCACAGTCAGAAGTGAAAGCAGTGACCTGATAAGTGTTTCTAGTTTTAATATACCTGAAGAAGGGAGAGAATTACTCCCCCTGTGAAGCTATCTGTGGCTGGTTTTGGTCATATGGAAATATGTAGCTTCCATGCCCAGGGGTGATGGGACAAAATCTAGAATAGCTGTACTCCTCTATGTATGAGTAAACTGGCTGTATTTCTTTCTTATTCAGAGGATATTCATCTTGCTTTTTAATCTTAGAATATAAGCATGGCTGAATCTCAGAGAAAAGGCTTGAAAAAAACCCAATAAAATTCTTTTTCTTGTTATACTGCTTTGGACACCCTTTTATGAATAAAATGGCACGGCCAAGCGTGAAGTAACAAAGGAATTGTAAGCAGTGGCCAGCATGTGGGAAGTCAAAACTATCTACAGCTGAAAACGTTCTTATTAGAAATGAAGGGCAAACAGGAATATAATTTATTATTGCCTCTCTATGTGGCTTCAGAGATCACATAATCCAAAGTAAAAAATGGCATGCATATGTTCCCTAAAATATTCTTCACCATAGAGGGGCTATATATCAAAACCTTATTTCCTGGTAATGAATTTTAAATAAGTGCCCAGGGCATCAGGTCACTGATGTTTCCACTTTGCAAACTGGGTGGGCTATGAAAGCCCCTAGAGCCCTTCAAAGGCACCTTAAAAAAAGTTCCCAAGCTTTAACTGACCAAACTTTTCAAGAAAAATACCTGAAACAATTAGGAGAATGAAAACCAGGAGGTCAGATTACTTGGCCTATGGCTGAGGATTTACATAAATAGGCCTAACCTTTGACTTGAAAATAAAAGGTAAGTACAGAGCCCTGACAGAACAGCAGGTCATTGGTATTTACTCTGTAAAGTACTGCCTCTGATGCTATGACAAAAATGCCAGGAATTCCACTGATCACTGTGTGCTGATAGGGCTCAAAGGTATGCAGGCAGCTAACAGAAACCCAGCCTACCTGACTGATCGAAACTGCATTACTCCCACGCATTTATAACCCGCAATCTGTGAGCGTGGGAAAGCGTGCAAGGCCTCAGATTAATTCCTCAGAAAAAAAAAAAAAAAAAAAAAAGGAGAAAGTTGCTGTCCTTAAACAGTTTTGTTTTAAATGGTAGTTTGGGCAATATATAATAAAATGAACAAAAATTCTCTGAGTGAGCATCTTGAGGCATATTCTTCACAGTGTGTGTCGCTGTTCAGGAGACTCCAGAGCTGGTGTTGGCCATGCAGGCTGAGATTGGTACCACATTCAGCATCTTGGGACTTTGTCAAAGATGAGCTGTGCTTCAAGTGTTGAACTGGTAAGCAGCTGTAGGAAACAAGTCCTTGGCTTAACTGAGGAAACTCTAGACAGCAAACCTGCAGGAGAAATGCCATGCTGTGTGTTTGCGCTACATTTTGTCAAGCAATGGCTGTGTGCTCACAGGTGAGAGAGGGAAAGGTGAGCAAAACAAATTTTTTTTTGTTTTTAGTTCTAGTACAATAGCAAAGATGCTTTAGATTTTTTTTCTTTTCTACATGGATAGCAAAGAAAGGAGGACTCCTGTGAAAGTGGAAACAATAAGGGCAGAGTTTTTATGTTCATGTTTTATAGAAAGAGATTTGGTTTCCTGTTCCAGTTTGAGACACAAGCACACACCAAGTATCCTGCAGGCTGTTTCAAACTTGTTTCACTAATTAATCAAAAGTGATCCATTACAGAAAACCTGCAGGAATGTCAGAGATGGATGCTTCTGCTCTACTGTTCTTGACTTGCTTGTTGCAACAGAGAGGGGGAAGCTGTTAGTGCCTGTCTAGTAAATTATTGAAGGATGGTGTAAGAGAGCCTGCCGCCTTCCTCTTGAAGGGCCAGGGAGCCTGGGGCTAGCCAGCCACATGCTGCTTTCTCTGTCTGCTAGACCACTGTGTGGTTTTGGAGGGAGGTGGAGGAACACCCCACAGCTGGGTATTGATCAGGGAAGACAGGCTGGCCCCATGCCTTGGGCACTGCCTGGCCAAGCCCCGGGATTGGAAAGCTGGGCAGGCAGTGCTGAAGCAGAAGGAGACAGTGGCCACCTGAGGATAGTCAAGCAGGGTGTCCCAGCACCCATGTCTGACCAGCATGGCCAGGGTACCACTGGGTACAACTTCCTTTCCTCTGAGGCCAACAGGCATGAACGCAAAGGGAAGTTAAAACCCTTTGAGGGACATCCTGTCTAGAGGGTGTTCAGGGTGAGTACAGCCCCTTTGGTGTTAGTCCTGGTGCCTCCCCTCACTAACCTCAAGTGCCTCCTCCACTGGCCCTGGTCTTCCTGGACAGAGCAGTAGCCAAATGTCCCCTCTTCTGAACCATTTCTGTGATCCTCTCATGCTAAGAAGGCCGCACAGCTTTGGTGTCCGTGAGTAGGTGTGCTGTGCTGGCACTGTGGCACTGTGGCACTGGTGCACTAGGCTTGGAGGCCACGGGGCAGAGGTGTTACCTACCCAGTACCTGCACTGTGCTGCCACGTGCTCGATCTCTTGCATGCTGAGCTGTGTTCCCTGCCCTGCTCTCATCACCTGCTTCTGTTTGGCAGGCAGGCTCCTAAGGGCTGCATCCTTTGTGGAGTGCTGTCCCTGCACAGTCCACTCACAGACTGCTCTTGAGTGCTCTCAGACTGGATTTTAGCCAGTGAGAAAGATTTTGTGGAATGCTGAACTTTGTACCCTTACCTTGACCAGTGGAGCAGCAGACTGGCTGTACTCTTCTTCTGAGTCTCTTTTTACTGCAGTGTCCAGTATGTAAATCCTCTTATCCCATTTGCCATCCAAAACATGTTCTGGCTTCCTGTGAAATGCCTAAGGGCAGAATTGAATTGATCTTTATGTGATCTCTGATGGTAGGCAGCTTTTTCTTAATGGTGCTTGTGCCACTCCATTCTTGCAAAACCACAGGAAAATATTTAGTATGACAGGACTTTCAAACACTGTGCTGTCATTTGCTTTCTTCAGATAATTATTTGCTTTTTTCAGGATCACTGTTAAATGTGACATTCACCCTGACATTCCCTAGTGGCTGTGCAGCTCATGCACATGTAGCTTTTCCTTCAGTCTCTGTACCTAATGGAGCAATTCACCTTTCCAGCACTCTTTTAGCTTCTGCCTTGGAGGTAGAACTAAACTTTCACTCCCTACAAGAGCTGAATGAAATTTGTTGGGAGAGACTGTTGGGGTTGAACCCTGTTCCAAAAAACTCATCATCAACCCCTTCAGTCTCCACCAATGTTGCCCCCAACCAATAAGTGCCTCTCTCAGCAGATAAAAGCAAGAATTTCATAAAATTTTAATGTCCCAGGGAGACATTTTCTTCCCCAGCTCTGTATTGGCTGAACATGTTATTTGTTCCTTCACTCATCCACTTCCTTTGCTGACTAATTATGGTAAGACACTGGCCCTGTAAAACCCAGATCAGCCCAGCTTGCCTTCTTTTGCCTATAGATTTTTCCTCAGACCTACAAGACCACAATCTAGACCAGAGAGATTTGGGTACCTGCATTCAACTGGAGATTAAGATGCCCCTTTTTTTGCTTAGGTTGATTTTCTGTTCTGCTCCAGGCACAGTGATGTCCCCAGCTCTCTCAGAGGACTCCCTTGAGTATCCTCTGGGTTGCTCAGCACATGCTCTCCATGCATTTGTAAACTCCTCCAGTGCCCTCGGTGTAGCTCAGGCTCGTTAGGTTGTTTCCCACTGCACAGAAGAGCTATTTCATATATTCACTCATAGCTGGAAAGCATAAACATTCAGAAGCAAAACATTACTCAAAGTCATAAGGATGGAAAGCTGCAGTTGTAAAATCTTGTGTAGAGAAGCCCATTTTCTCTTGTGAAGAGCTTTCAGGCACCATATCAAGCCTGTGTTTTGCTACAGGAGGCATCAGCTGAAACAGCGGCAGCCAAAAGGCATTGATTCGTTTCATTTATTTTTAACTTTCCTATTGAAATGCCTGAGGGGAAAAAAATAAAAAGGGAAATCACTCCCTTGGAGAACCCTTCAGCTCTGGGAAAGATACCTGCTGCAATCTAGAAACAAGCTTGTTCAGGGAACAGCCAGGCCAAGCACTGCCCAGGGGGCTGCAGTTTGCTCTTTCCTAATCTATTTATTTTAACTGTGAGCACAGCCACCTCTTTCAAAGGCTGTTGCTGTGGATTTGGTTTTTGGTTTGGGATGGGTTTTTTTGGTTTTCTTTTGGTTTTTTACTCCAGTCATGGGGGTGGAACGAGTAAGAGCAAGGAGAGCCTGAGCCTGGGCAGCCTGGGCTGCGTCAGCCAGCCGGTCACAAGGATGTCTGTCATGTGCTGCTGCTCCTCACACAAAGATCCCTTTCTTTCCATGCCCGGTGGCTTCTCCATCAATGAGAGGACCTTGTCCTACAAACAGAAATCAAACGTCCGTAATTGCAGTGTCACTGATAAAACATGACTTCTTTACCAATTTGTGTGAGCACTTTGACCTCCTGCCTCAGTGCAGCAGACTTCGAAGATTCCTTTTTGTCTCTGGCTCTTTTGAAGGCTGTGTTGAAAATACTGTAGGAAAGTTTGTTTGGGGAGTATTTTTGATCCACCTCAAGTAAAAAGCTAAGCTGGTGCACTTCAGTCAAAATTGCGCTGAATTGTCTGGAGTGATTGCTAGCTCTAAAAAATAAAAATGGATTTCAGGTTATGGTTTATTTTTGCTTAAATTTAGAACTGCTTTTGTGTGAATAACTAGTATTATGTATTTTCAACAAAAATGAGAACAGAATTTCTGCTCCACACAGCTTCCATTCCTAAAAAAATTGAAAAACTTAAGAAGGTTGAAAAGAAAAAAAATTCAGTGCTGAATAGCATGGCTGAGCAGCTGTCTTATTTTTTCTTCCCTAAATTGGATTATTGCTATAACTGTTCTTTCTAAGTTAAGATCTCACTGGGGGAAGGAAGAAAGTTTCTAGGTTTCCCAGCAGGAAAGTCTTTAACAAGAAGTTAATGTAGGATAATGAAGGGGTCAGAAAAATCGTAAGCACAAAGGGATTGTCCAGAAGGCTGTGCAGAGAGGGGTACAAATAAAGATATTAAAGAGGACGGGAAATGTGCAGCAACTCTTGAATTTTAACCAAGCTCTTCATGCTCATCACCCTGGGCACAGCAATCAGCAGCACCCATGGTCAGTGTCCCAAGTTGTCACAGAGAAGGGAAATTTCTTGTTTGTTCATGTGTTCTTCTTTAAAGGGAAATACCTTACAAGTGACAGGATTTAAAAGTCTAGAAGATACATAGGAAGACAGTTTAAACACAAAACTGAACTGAAAATGGAAAAAAGCAGATATTTTTGGGATTTTGAGATTATGCTTGAAGTTTCTAACATTTAACTCCAACAACAGGGAAAGAGAACAAATTAACTGGGTTAGCACACCACTTAGATTTGCTGTTGTTTTTCAGTCAATAGGTCACTTCCCTGGGTTAAGAGTTGTGCTCTGCCAAGCAGCAGGATTTTCTGGCTGGTCCTGTATTGATGAGAAAATAACTCTCGGATTCTCTGGTGCCATAGGTCATCAATAAAATAAGAAATTCTTATGTTCTTCAATACTGCAAAATTTCTGCCTTTAATATTCTTAGAATATTATGCTATTTTTCAAATATACTAGAATTTTTTCAAATATATTAGAAACCCATCTCAGCCGATGTTTTTTTGTAAGTGATTTTATAGACATTATCTTCTGAATTCCCCTTGAGATGCTGTGTACTAACTGTGCTGATAGCTAATTCAGGTTTATTAACTAGAGTGGGATTTTGCCAGTTAGGTCCCTTTAGGGTCAGGCTTGGACACTCAGAAGTCTTATACCCATGGAGACTATTTCATCAGATGTACATGCAGATGTAGGTATCTCTGTGGTCTGTGTAGTTGTGCTTGCACTGATACCCCTAACAGTGAAATAACTTGGCAGCTTTAAACACTTTGTATGATGAATGAGAGACAGCACAATTAGCACTGAGTTCCATGAACAGATCTGTTGCTGAACAGCATTATTAGCAACAGAAGAAAATGCTATCTCATCTACCAATTTCAGGAGATTTTATTGTTCAATGATAAGATAGGAAGATTCCACATTCCTTATTTCAGAAAGAAGTGGTTTTTATCTGTGAAATGTCCTCACTTCTCAAAAACAGATGTCACAGGCTAAAATACCTAAATACTGAGGAAAATGACAGCTCTCCCCTTTCCTTTTGCCCTCAGCAAAAATGAAGTCTTGGCTAGCTACTGGCATTTTTTAGGAATTATGCCTGCTCAGTTATTTTTTTTAATATTGCTGCAACTTTTTTTTTCCTGATTCCTGCAGAAATGAGGCTTATGCAATCCTGCTGCGTGTGCTTGTATCTTCGTCACTTCCACACCCCCGAAATCTTTTGAACCTATTGACAAATTTCAACCCATTGATCTCTCAAAGAAAATCAAGTTCCTACAAGCTTTGTGAAAATAACCTGCTCACAGAGAGGTTGGCTGCAGTGTGAACAGGCACCATTTCAGACAGAGGAAAACCCACTTTTAGGAAAAGTGTTTATTTATAGACACCTGTCCATGGGGAGTATTCCAGGGAAAGCTGTTTCCTTCCTTCAACTGCAGTCAACTTAATTTGAGGCTCTGGTCTTTCAGCAGCCAGGCTTTAATGTACTGATCTCCACAGCATGTGGGGATACTGATTTGCAGTAATGATTTACCACCTTTACTGCATTTAAAGCAAATTGTTTTAAAAACCACTTAATTTTCCATTTCCTCTCTTTTTTTCCCCTTCCTTTTTGTTAAGAACCAAAAACTGTCCAATAGCCTGTCTCTTAAGACCAAGACATTATGCCCATCATGTTAGAAGTCAACCCTTGACCTTTAACACTGTCACTTTTCTCTGTGGATTCTCTGAGGTTAAAGTTACAGAATTGCTGAAACAGATAACAGAGTGCAGAAGGCTGAAAAGTGACTGGGACGAACCTCCAGGGACAAAGTTAATCTGTTGGAGCATTTCCTGTGTGTACTTTGAAACCTCTCAATTTAACTTGATCAAAGCATGAGCCGACACGTTTCAGCTCCCTACTGAACAAACAAATTTGCTGCTTATCGTTGTTGCCACCTCAGCCTTTAATTTACTTTACTTAGTAAGCCAGTACATGTTAAATGAACAACCTGGTTACTACAAATGCTGGGTGCTGGTCTCCAAAAAAAGGCTGCAGTTTCCCTGACATTATTTAGCTCAGCACATCAAAGACCCTGTTTTTCACCACAATCTCAATGTAAAAGAACCACAGCCAGTGTGGTCAACAGAGGCCTCTTAGGGACCACTTGATCCATCAGCATCCATTGGCTTATATTTCAGTATCTTGGGATTCTACCTTTCTTTTTCATTAATTCCCACAGTGCATAGTGGACTGAGAAAATAAATGGAAACACATTGGTTAAATCACATTAACACCTTTCAAAGAACGTATGGATTAACAGTTCCTTTAAACATCACTTTTTTTTATCAAAAGCAGTAACTAATACTTTTTTAAATGTTCTGGTAGTTGGGAGTATTTTTCCCAAAAAATATCTTTAGTCAAGTTAACAATAACAATAGTAAAGACTAGTGTGAGATGTTGCATGAAGGGAGCATGGCCAGACATGATAATGAGCTAAAGTGGCTGCTTTCTGTTTTTAAACCAAAATAACTTGGCAAGTGTTTTAAACCAAGCCTAAAGTATTTTCATTGTTTTCCACTTACTTAAATCCACTGGCCCATATTTTCCAGCATATCTGCCTTTCCTTATTCTCAGAGAAATTGAGCCCAATGATTTGAACTGTTCTTCAGTGCTTCTCTGTGGCTGCAGAACCCCTGAACTAGGAAATTACTCCTGTCTCTTCAGGGTATAGGTTTCTGGGTCCATCATGCCAATATTGAAATATCCTGGGCTAGAGGAAACAATCAGTCAGTAAACCAACCTCTTAAACCAACCTTCCTCCCAGAGCAATGCTAGAAGGGAATTTCACTTGATGTAGGTAGGTACAGATATAATCTACTCTTCATCAAAACCATGGTTGCCTTTGGCAGCTTCTTTCCTTCTTTCAAGTAAAACTGACTTCTTAAAATATTCTGCAAGCTCAGATATTAACCATAATCAGTTTTTATTCTACTTCTGTGTTCATCACTCATTGAAAAAGCAAAATACTTAGACAATGTAAGTAATGATGGAAAATTTCTAAAAGAGTGCAGTGCAGTGACACGTCTCCTCCTGGAATTAATGGGACACGTGTGATGCTCTCCTGAACCATTCCCTCAGTGTCATTCAGAGACTTGTGAGCATCTCTGTAGGAAATGACAGGGCAGCCAGCCACATGGCAGTGTCTGCTGACACAGATCAGCCTCCACAAGCAATTCAATAATAAATGTATCATGTCTTTCCCCATAATACCCACAGACTAGTTGAGTTTAGGGGTTTGTGAAGCTTGCAGGTGATCTTTTGGTTATCCTGGACTCTTTCAGGTCCACTGGGTTCCTTCTCAATGTGGACTTGCACTGACTACTCTCTTTCTCCATGTTATTAATTTAAACAAGTTAAGCAACTTATTTTTTCCACCTAAATGAAAACTGTCCCAGACATAGAAAACTCCCTTCCCAAAAGAGGAGTTGTCACAAATAAATGACCTGCATTTTGGGGTTAGCTTTAATGAATTAGCTGTAATTATTGCGAGATAATGCAAGATTTATCATTTTGCCAACCTGGTTTCAAACTTGTCTAAAGAAATCTAATTGTAACTAGTTGCCATTTTCAAGAACAAATTTAGGCAGCAGAGTTGACTGGGTAATGTTTCCATGCTTCTCTGGCATGAAGCAGAACTCTAAAAGTATTCTCCAAGTAGGGAAAAGAGCAAGTTTGTTCTGGACTAGGTGGTAGCCTGGTACTTGTTTTTCACATTGGGGTTATTGGAGAAACAGATTTAAACCCTTCCTTGGCTTGATCTGGGTTTCTCACACCAGAAGGGATTCCCCTGACACCACTCCATCAGCTGCTCTGTGATGGCTCTCCTTAAATGGGTCTGGCCATAGAAGTTGCTTGTACTTCTCCAAGAGATGCTGTCTGTGTGGGTTTGAGCACTGCTCTAGGATGAGGGACACTCACATGCTTGTTCCTGAGCCAGGTATTTTTTATTTATAAAAAGTGGAAACTTCTCCAGTGGGTGGGCTTGGAGAAGATACTTTTTCCTTTCTATCAAACAACACTGGTAAGGAGAACACCTAATACTGAAATTGAAATCCCTACATCAGCTCCAGCAACCTTGACACATATTGTCTCCTAGAGTGACACAAGCTGGTTTTTATACCAAAAAATTTAACATCTATATTTCCATAAATTTCTCTATTTTTTAGCAAGTCCACATAAAAAAAAAAAAAGGCATTTTATAGAAATTTTCATAGCAGCTGTAGAGATGTAGAGAATAGGAGGTCAAAGGAGTGGTTCTTTGGGCTGCTCTGTGGATTTTCTCACTCAGCCCTCAAAAAATCTTCAATCCTTTGACTCTCCTTCTCATCCCAGCTGGTCTTGGCACAACTAATCATAGAACACCACATTTGATTCTGTCTGGAACATGCTGCTAAGGGCTGCAAATGCTCTTGCAGGTATTCCTGTCTGTGCTGAAGCAGCCAAACAAGTCAGGCCCCCTAAATGAGCAGGGCTGCACAGAGGCCAGCAGCCCAGAGGTGACCTGTCCCATGTGTGGAGCCCTTACACAGCTAGTAATGGTTTTTAAAAGCAGAATGGAAACAAAATATTTAAAACCCCCCACAAAGGAGTCACCATCAGCTGCTCAGCTGTACTGGAGGCCCTGTCTCAATGGAAGTCTGGTTGGATGGTTGGGAAGTAAATTCCACACAGCCGTGGTTACTAAGGGAATAGGAGCCAGGGAATGTCAGCCTTACATGCTCCTCGGTCCTCCTCTTCTGGATGAATATTAGTTATACTTTTCAGGCAGTTTTGTGGGTGGGTAGAGACAAAGGAGAAAATAGACAGGAAAAAAAAAAATCTCTATTTGTGTGACAAGGCCACCTGCTCATATCTTCTCAGGGTGGTGGCCTCATTGTGTGTTCTGCTTCTCTTTTCCTCTACACAGCCAGCATTCCACACATCTGCAATTTTCCAGCCATGAGTTCTTTTAAATTCAAACACCAGTTTTAGCCTTCAAAAATTAATCTTTGCAAAGCATCTATGTCAGGAAAACTGTTGTCCATTAGTAGGAAATTATTCAGAAAAAGGAAGACAATTTGCTTATTTATGTAAGAAACTGCTGTACAACTAAATACAGATATAGGTCAGTAAAATAAGTTCTTTGATCTATTGCCACAAGAAATCAGTGTAAATATGTTTCCTGATAAGAGTTGCTACAGCATAATTGCATTTTACAAAGTGTGTAGTGTGCTATTACTCAGGAAATGTGTTCACTGATACACATGTCTCCACTCAGCCTCATGGCTGAAAGGTTTGCTTTTTCTCTTATTTATAGTTCTTACACATTTGTAATAAGGTGATTAAACTCATGAAGGCATGGAAGAGAGTACAAATAGGGAAAATTGATTCTAGAGCATACACAACCACTATTGAAATAGATACCAGTTGATTGTTTTCAAACATATGTAGGTTAGTGGCATTTGAGATTAAACTGCAAGGCAAATATTAAGAGGGATTAATTTATACTGTCAACTATGACTGTTCTGGGCTTCATTCTTTTGCTAGAATAGCTGAAAGCACAACTCCATTACAGCTGTAGAAGGCTTGTTCTTCATGGAGTTTTGTCCTGTTTTGGGGGAACAGTGCTCACTGTAGAAATTGAGCCCCCCCCAGATCTTGCTGAGGCTGCTCACTGAATGCTGGTGGTATTGAATGCTCACCAGGTCCTCACCTTAGGGCAGATTTACCCTGGGCTTCAGTAAGATTGCTGATATGGGAAGATGGGAATGATCATAGCACTGTTAGAATTCCAGCTGTGATTGCCTATTTACAAGGATGCTGCCATAATAATGAAAAGTATCCAGGTAATCCCTTTCAAGGTTTGTGAACCTACCTGAGCAATGCCTGCTGGATAGAAATTGTTCAGCCAGGCAGGACTGAGCTTATTAAACATTGTCTCAGCATGAAAATATGTATATGAGTGTACAGGTTTAAGCAAAGCCATCTCAACAGATTTAATGTGGGGGTTATGAAAAGACCATTGTTAAGAGTGTCAGGGAAGTGGTTGCAGTAGTATTTCTTTGTTTTGGAGAGCTCGTGGTTGAGCTACCAGAAGCAGAGCCCTGCAGCAGGATGGGAAGAGCAGGAATGCCTCTCTGCACTCAGGCTACAGAGACTGGGATTTCACTACTTGTGGGCTGCTATAAAGTCCCGTTTTGCTTAGGCATGATATTCATGACAGGGTAAACAATCCCCTCCAGGCTCCAGTGGGATGTCAACCATCCTCATGGTCTCTAGTAGGCAGCAGAGGAAAAAACAGTGGGTGATTCCCGAGAGAGAAGATGTGGTTCTGGGTTCATGGCCAGAGTGGGAGGCAGTTCCCGCATCCTGCCTTTTCACTGGGTTCTGGAGCCAAACTTGCTGCTCTGCACATCATGTTCTTGTCATAGAAAAACAATTTCTACAGCTGTCTTCCCTGCAACAGCTTCAGGACAAGGCCTTCCTGGGACAGCCTGAGGGAAGCTCTTGCTTTTTCTTACAGGAGGTGCAATATGCAGTCACGTGGAGGACAGCCTGAAATCAAAATGAAACTGAAATCTGATATGTCATTGTCTGCTCATTTTGGAGGAGTAATGGGAGCCATCACCATCATTTGGGGTTTAAGTGAGCCTTGTGCTGTTCCATAATTTTAGTGTTCCTGACCTCTCTCCTCGAGGTATCTCCTTTCTAGTTTTTGGAAACCAGTATCTTTGTGTGACTGTGAAATGGTTCATTAATTATTGCCTATCTTCTTAATTCACTTGGAGATTGATTGGTGGGAAGTGTTTGGTGGGACAGTCTAAGTTCCTGATGGCACGGCAGTTCAGACTGTGAACAGATTCTGCAAAGCTAGAAATGGTTGTTGCTGATGTTGTCTTGTTGTGATTGTAACTCCCAGAGTATGCAGAAAAACCCTCTCCTTAGAGATATGTAGGATTGTCATTGCCATAGTTGTTAAAAAATTAGCTTTATCTTTTTCTCTCTTAATCTTTTTTTTTAACTTTTAAAATATGTTGGAATAATAAGATGGGGAAAATCTATAAAAGAATGCATTAGAAATATATTGTAAGCAGATACAAGGAAACAACATTCATGTTGCACACAGAGTCTCAATTTGTCTGTTTTGGGACAGTACAGTCTCTAATTACATGAACAAATATCATTTTTGAAGTCATATGATATAAAAATATCTTCCATTTAAAACCTTAGACAAACATGAAAGTCCCACCAGTTATGTTACTCTTCCTCTGCTTTGTTGCCCTTGTGGGTATGACACTCATTTTCTACAACAGTTCACTGACAGTATGGGGGGTTTGCAGTGAGTTCAAACATTCCTGACTCCTGTGCTTTCCTAAACAGGGATAGAAGTACTAAAATTTTGAAAGGCTTTCCTCACTCAAGCCCATGAAAATTGCTAGCAGGGGCCATAGCTGGAGAGCAGAGAATCTTGGCTGGGAGGAGGATGTCCCATTACTATATATTAGAAGAACAGGGCTTATCTTTTTCAGATTTCTGAAGAGAAGTCTGGAGGGATTTCAGAAGATGTGTAAAAGGTATGTAAAATGGGATATGTAAAAGAGGAATAGTCTGACCCAGACAGAAAATTGTCTTTCCAGTCTGTGTGAGGACATCCACCTCGAGTCATCCTACTTAGGGATGAGAAAGTTAAAGTAAGTATCTTATCAATAGCCTTATCTTTTAGCAGATAAGGCTATTGATAAGATACTTGAAAAACATGAAAAGAAATTATATGTCTCCTTCAGACATGCATCAGGCTTTTCCTCAGTCTCTTCCCCAGCAGTATTGCATGGAAAAATGCTTCCTTCTGTACAAGAACTTTTCTAGTGGTTAAAAACATTAGTAAGTCTGAGACAGACCTTTAAGTCTTGTTTCTTGACTGCTCCTAATAGATGTCATGAACTCAATCCCACAGTTTTGTATCCCTGAACTTCACCTTATTTCTCTGTAAGACAGCCTTCTGCTTTCAGTGTTAGACACCTCACACAGCCTTGTGAGGACAGACTTTATGTAAAGCCAGCAAAGATTTGCTGGGGGAAAATAACGTGTGGTGTAATCATAACATCTCAGAGTTATTATCTTTTGCCATTAAAAGAATTGTACTTTGGCATGTGAGAAAGGGAAGAAGGAAAGACGCTCATTAGCAGCTTCCTTCCTCAGGCTCTGAGCTTCCAGGGGCTCCTCTCTGAGAAGCGTGAGCACAGCTGCAGTCCCACAGCAGCCTCAGCTGATGGAACAGCTGCCTCCGCAGTGCAGTGCCATCATCTGCCCCTCTCCTTCAGCCCCACTCTATTCCCTCCATCCCCTGCATTGGCCTGGATGTTCTCTGCTCCTTTGTGGAGCCATTTTAAGATATTAACATGGAAGAAAGCTTCCTGTGACCTTTTGTGTGTGGAGATAAGGAAGTCTCTGGTAGCTGTGGCAGGACACTCAAGGTGCCCCAAGGTGCTTCAGGAGAGGGGCAGAGTGGTGGGCAGGACAGCAGAAGTGGCTGTGGTGGCCAGAAGACACAGTGACTGAGGATGTCAAGGAGCCACAGCCTTTCCCTTCAAGCCAGAGCTTCCTGGTGCGATGGGAGCACTTGCTGAGACTGCCTGGCTTCCCTAGAGCCCCACAAACACCAGTGTTGCCCTGACTGCTGGGGAAGAGCAAGAATGAAGAGGAGAGAGGAGAGGAGTGAGGGTGCTGTAAGATGGGACTGTGATCAAGAATTACTTTAAGAGAGAGAAAAAGGAATCTGAAAGTACCATGGGGAAAATGCTGTTTCATGGCTCTGCAAAGTTGACCAGACTGGGGTTATTAAGAGAAGTTTATCTAATACTCTGCATATACATTTTCAGACAGTAGAAAGTGCCAGATTTGCTTGCCTCTTAAACTCTGCAAGGAGTTCTGGTCCTTCCTCCCTCGCTTAGAAAGGATGAAGTTGAATTAATAAAGGTTGAGAGAAGGACAGCAAGGATGAGTGGAGGTACAGGGCACCTCACCCTTTTCTAAGGGGAGAGTTAAAACAGAATAATCACCCTGGAGTCTGGAAAAGAGACCTGGAAAGGGCAGAGAGGGGCTCTTGGTTTGTGGTCCTTCATGGGATCATCAGTGATGTGGTTGATGGGTAAGAAGAAAGTGAAGAAGGAAGTGGTTCATTGTTGCTTGTTAAAAAGGGTGGTGAAGACCCTGACAAGTTACAAAGGCAGGGTGATTTAGGTTGAAAGGAATCCTTGGACATAATCTGGTCACAACCTCTCTCTAAGCACTGCCAGTTTAGCTCAGGATTTGTCTTCCTTGGTTTTGAATGTAGGATGCAGATCCTACAGCCTCTCTGGGTAACATCTTCTAGTGTTATCAGACTAAAGATCTGAAGCAAATTAAGAAAGTGGATCAATGCATAAATCAGCTCATTGGATATGCTTGACTCATAGGATGCATGGAGAGGAAAGTCTGAATTGCTTTCTAAGATGACCAAAACTCAACAAGAAAAATGCTTCCCGAGCTACTAAAACTGTGAGCACAACATCTGGCTTGAGGCAGCAGGTTGAGGAATCAACATGATTCCCACCACAACTTATTTGTCCTTCTCTGCCCTGAGACACCTACTACTGACCACTGTCAAAGGTCAGGTATTGGTTTTGAAGGGTCTCTCATCCACCCAGCATGAACATCTTTGGTCTGATCAGCGGGTGACCCAAGCCTGCCAACACATCAAGCAGGTGAAAATGCTGCTCTTAATGCTGCCTTCAGTTTTCACAGGACAGCTGCCCAGGCAGGTTCGGACCTATTTCCATCAAGCATTAAAAGCTGGTTTCATAACGTGTATTTTTCTGTCAAACTTTGTGAATAAAACAGTGCAGGAAGATGTCGTGACTAACGCGAAGCTTTTTATTCAGGCAGCAGATGAAGTGGGTTAGTTTTAGAAAGGAGTAGGAGTCAGAAGAACATTCAGCTTAAGCAGACAGACCAACCCTGGTTAAACTGAAGGGAAAAGCAGTGACACTAGGCCCTGCATATCTGATGTGAAAGACTAGGAATACAATACTGGATTTATTGTTCGGGTTATACATTATCCCAGAAAACTGTGGTTTTATAGTGGCGACATCTGACCGCTTGCTATCAAGAGATAACTTGAAAGTGCTGCACGATAGGAAAACTGTTCTTTTCTTGTTGCAGTTATTTTTATTGACAAGCTTTCAGACACCGTGAAAGAGTCCACTGATACTTAGCAGCAAAATACTGTTCACAACCAGCCAGAGGAAGATTGAAGGCATGAACAACAAAGCAAATGAATACCCTGCAGCATCTCTGCACACATAGCTGCTTGTTCAGCCTTCAAAAACAAGTAAATAAAATGCACAGATGTTTGGATTCAGAGGTAAGATGATTCCTCAGTGCAGGAATGTCTCCCATTTGTTGGGTGCAGTGTGCTGCATCTTGCAGGAGAGGTGCTTCTTTCTGCAGTGTGTCGTGTGCAGCAGAGCCCCCTCACTCTCACATCAGACCCCTCCTTTCCCACTCATAGGAGCTGATAATCATTTTGTTGCAGAAACATTAATTGATTGCTTGGGGGGAAAATACATTGAGAAGGAATGCAGTACTTTATTTATAGGTTAGTTGTTGCTTTTCCTCCTGTAAATTGCCTTCACTTCTGGTGGTTGATTCTTAAGGAGGGCAATGCTGTGATCACAGGGAGAGGCTTTCTGGTGTCTCTGTCTTCTTGCTCCAATTTCTGCTGCTCCCCTGCCGAACTCAGCTGCAAAAGGAAGTTCTGCACCAGCTGTGGTGGTGTCCAGAGCTCAGAATGGCACAAACCAGAGGCACAAGGGGCCAGCAGACAGGTAGGTCCCAGGCAGGGGATGAGCCAAGGGACCTGTGACCTGTAGGCACAGTGCCTGGATTTGCAGCTCCAGGTCCAGAGGCTTCGTGTTACCAAGAGTGTCATAGCCAAGACATGGTGGATGGGCAGGTGGAGTGAGCTCAGCCAGGTGTCATCTTGGACACCAGCTACACCAGATCACCCATTGTCTGAGTCTATGAGCAAAAAGATACCCTCATTTCCCCTCCACATGCACTTGCAGGAAAGGAGGAAGCCTAATCTGTGCACAGTGGGGCTCCACCTCAGATCAGCAGCTCTGGAGCCAGGATTTGTCCTGGATGGCAAAAGAAGGGCAAGCTGGATGCCCAAGTCTGCACATTGCAAAGATGAGGAGACAATGAACATGGACATTATTTTGTTTTTGCAGCTTGTATCTTACCCAAGCCTTTATTTTTAGGGATCTCAGTTAGAACAGGAGAAATAGCAAAGCTTTTAGTAAGATCAGTTTCTCTAATGACTCACCAAGTGCTACAAAGTCAAAACAGGTTGCTTGTGCTTGAAAGGTATAAAACATGTCATTTTTATGGTTACTGTACAAAACACTGCATATATGCATGCAAGGGAACATGAGATTTTAAAATCTCATCAAGCTTTTTTCTTGTGCAGCTAGAGGCTCCTTTCTCCTGTTCTTTTATTCGTGTGTCATGATTTGTATTAAGCATTATTGCTCTAGCAATTAAGCAAATTTCCTTGCTGCACTCTGCCAGTCAGTGTTGCTCCTTTATACTCCCAAAAGAAAGGAGGAATTAAGTTGCTGTACCAGTGTCCCAAAACAGTTTCTTTTGCAGTGCACTAGAGTCTTTTCATTGGTGCTAGAAGGGGCATCAAGTTCTGTGAGCATTGGGGAATGAGTAATGCCTGCATCTGACCTCCAATAAAGACCTGCAAGTCCATCAAATGTCTGTTACATAATGCTATTTTCAACAACATTAATACACCTACATTTCTTTAATGTCTTTCATTCCAAATGAAATTTCACCACCATAGTGGAAAATGTGCCTTTACTGTTGTAATTACACAAGATTTGACAAGAAAAATATCCCTTTCAGCAAAGGCTGACAGAAAAACAAAATTCCAAGGAAATAAAATATTGTGTAATGCAATTAGAGATTTTTGCAAAAAACTTTTGAGGGAAATACTCTGATTTCTTCAGAAAAAAAGACAGTCATTTTATGATTTTCCATTAGTTTCTTAATCTCTCTCCCCTTTTTAAAGTTTTTAAAAATTTTATTTGATGAAACTGGAAGCATCCAGAATTACCCAGGCCCCTAGAGGACATAAATAGTAGCATGTGATATTTCCTTGGGTGGAGAATAATTCTTGTGCATCACATTCCTTTTGCAAGTTAGGGGGCACCTCTGCTACAGCAGCTGATGGTTGCTGATGTGGCTGATCCACACCAAAGTCCCACTTCCACAGCAGCACCTCTACCCAGGCCCCCACAGCTGGTGTGGAGCTCACCTGGGTGTGACCTGCAGACAAAGGATGCTCAGACATCCCTGCATTGTTTTTAGACCTGCCTGAAATGGGCTCTGAAATGAGTTTATCTGATGAGTTAAAGCAGCAATGCATACAAGAAATAGTTCACATCTTTGAGATCCTTGGTTTCTTTGTACGAAGGTAAGTTACAAAATCCCTGGTAGAACTCTGCAGGTGAAATGGTCTTTTTCCTCCTCTTCCTTCCTGCTGGGGAACTGGTTGCTCAGGGAATTTGTCCTTCTTACCGTGCTGGTTACAGGATGAGGATTTCTTGCTGAAGACTGTCTTGAGGATGGGGATGAATTAAAAAGTTAACTACACTCTTCCTTTTCAACTCTGGCTTCACAAGAGCACTTCCGTTCCCTGGCCCTTGTGGAGGTGTTATAAAAACAGGTGGAGGTGCATCACTCCCATATGGAACTGTGGAGAACATTGGATTCTGTGGGGTTTTTTCTACACTGTTGCTCTGTGACCTGCACAAGCCATTAGAAAAATGGAAAGAGTTAAATGTGATGGCTTCTGGGAGTGCCTTCCCAGCTTGATGCAGGTATTTCCTGCCTGACAGCTCAAAAATGGTAATTCATGGAATTGGATGCACATTTCTTTCTGCTCATTAAAAAATCAGTGATGACAGACATGATCTCCAGAGTGGCTTTTCTGTGCCTTGCCATGGCTCTGGCCTTCCCCTAATTAAGAGAGCTTGGTGCTGGTGAGCATCAGGACACATCTCCAGGGCCCAGCCACACATTGTAGGGGCAGAAGGAAGTGTTTTGAATGGCCTTTTGACCCTCTAATCCCTAATCCTATTTACATCCTCATGTGGTGAAACCTTGACTAAAGAGGTGTTCAAGTTCTGGGAGAAATGTGCTGCTCTAGGTCTTGTGGAATTGACTGGGGACAGCCCCAGAAAGGAGGAGCTTTACAGGAGGATGATGGAAAGGTGGGATGTTGCCCATGGATGGCTGACCTGCACCCCAAACTTCCCAGGACTGGCCCAGTAACTGCTCTTGGCTTTTGCAAACGTGGCTTGCATGTCCTCCTCCAAGACTAGTGAGCTGCTCTGCTTCTTCAAGATCTTTAAATTTGGGTTTCCCCACAGCCAGACCTTTCTCAAACTGCTTAGCTTTTTTTTCCTAGTACACCCACATAATTACTCCAGCACAAAGAGTGGGCTTGTGAAGCAGCAGCATTTTAAAAAACCACAAACTCTGATCTCAAGGCAATCTTTCCCTCCCACTTCCTCCCCCTTCAAGCAGGGGTGTCAGCCGTGCTGTTTCTTTCAAACTTTCTCTGAGTCATCTCATCAGGCAGCTTGTAAATACTTGAATGCATCCATCAATGTCAAGTCAAGTAAGTAAGTAGCAGCACATGCTGTGCCATGGACTTTCCCTTGCTCACATTTCTCTCATTTTCAGGGATGCAGAGAATTTAGGGCTGACCTTATCTTCCTGTACCATCAGCATACATACAGAGATGTCATCAAAGATGTTGTCTCATCATGAGAACAAGACACCAGAAATAAGGTGAGCTGCTTAAATTCAGGAAGGCTTCAACTCTTCTGAAACTCCCACTACTGTATTATCCAGAGTGGAATGCCTTCATGTGAGATGCTCCATTCATTTCATCCTAAACCTAAGAAATTTGAGGATCTGCATTACCAGCATGCCTTTGAGAATTTGAGAATGTGTCATTGCTAACCATTTTGGACCAGCTGGTCACAGCATTATGAACTGTTGCTAGAAAAATATTATGTTTTCATATTACAAGGGTGTAATTTGCTGTGTCATCGTTGCGTACTAAAATCTAAAAGGCAGATTGTGATTCAGAGGGTGCATGGAACACAAACCACCTCCTCAGAAGGCAAAAATCTCTGCTGAAGAGCAGCAATGCTCCCAAGTATGACTGATAAACATGTGAGTCTTGTCGTGAGCTAAATGGCAAAATGTGGAGCCTGCACCAAGGCTTTGCTCAGCACAGCGCATAATTCCCTGGTTTGTCTGCTAGCAGGCTGGTTTATGGCAATGAAATCACGGCAGTGGGAAGAAATGAAAAGTCTTGCAAAAGTTCTGAGTTATTCCCTCCAGATGGCTTGGGAGGAAGGTCTGGTGTCATCGTGATATTCGCCTAATAACTCTGAAATGATCAGCTGAGGTGGATGAGTGTACTCTCAAACAAGTATATGTGTGGAAATACGCTCCTCCCCAGCCTTTCCACCCAGACAGGTTGGTTATGTGTGAAAATTACATTGTGAGCCAGGAACTCAAGCTCAGTGCTACCTTATGGAGTACACTGGGGGAAAATTGTCTGAGTAAGAAGAATGTTATGCTGCAAAATGGAAGGGAAGAGGTTCTGAGTACTCTTCCTCCTGCCTGCTCCAGCCCCCAGTGAGAGCTGAGCACAAGTCCTGCTGTGAGGGGCATCTCACTCGTACCTGCTTTGAAAACATGAGGCATGGAGATCTCTCTCTAAATTCAGTGGCCTGTCTGAGTAAGATACTGGTTAAAGTGAGTACAGATGGTAGAACTGATCCACAAGCAATTTTTCCCTACCATGACCAAGGGACATTTCAAGGGTTGCCCTTCCCTCTTTTTTCTCAGGGAGTGCAAGTTGAAAATCAGGATAATTGCACAGCAAAAATGCTTTCCATCTCACTCCTTTATTTACTTTTTTTTCATTATTTCCTTCCACTCCCAGGTGAAGGAATGCAGGCTGTTTGAAGAGCTGATCTGCTCGGGTGGGGCATTAACTTAATTTGAAGCATTGCTGAATATTTAGTCATGTTCTGTAGGAGTATTAGAATCAGAAAATTCTTGGATTCCTAACAAACTCTGCACGTGTACATGATCTCCAGAAAGAGAACAAGTGTTTAAAAACAGGGCTCTGTACACAACTCTGAAGTAATTTAAATATAAGATATATATATATATATATGTATATATATATAATTTAAGTTAAAAACATCTTGCAGTACTACATTACTGACAGCTGAAAGTCAGACACCAACTGTGATGGCATAGATCTGTAAAGTGCTTTAGGGAAAAATTACTAACTGGTACAAATCTGATTTTTAAATAAAGATAGCACAAAGAGAAGTTTGAGTTAATTTAAATAGGAGCATGCCATTTACAAAGAGAAATCTCTTTCCAATGGTCAAACTGGTCAACCAACAGGTTTATGAAGGTAGCTGTCTTATTTTTAAATCCATTAACTTGTGCTGTGGCATGTGGCACCTTGCTTTTGTGACTTAAATCTTGAAATCAGGACACTTCTCAAGTCTATTAAGGGCTAAAGCAAGATTCTCTTCTCTAAAAGATTTTGTGTTCTCAAAAAAAATTTCCCATTTTGGACAAGGATGTACATGAGCGCTTAAGTGAACATTTAATCCAGGGCTTCCAGACGTGTTTTCAGAATGAATCTCTTTGTCTTCCTTTTTCTCAGAGTAATAGATAACACACTTTTTTTTAGAAAAGCATAAGTACCTGATTAAGTGATGGCTTTATAAACAGGCCCGTTCCTGATCCTTCAGACTCAGACTAGAGGTGGAAGTCTCACAATGCACACTGGAGTGGTGTGCAACAAGAACTGGACCCAGCATTTTCAAACCAGGTCCACTCATAGTTCACACACACTGGCTTCTGGCTCTTTTGGTATCAGATTTCAGAGGAAGGTAGAAATTGTTTGTAAAGCACAAATACTTTATAGTGAATACTCTTTCACTGTGTGAAAGATGAGCTCAAAGCTGATGGTGGATGACAGATTGGCTGACTTATCCAACTGCCATGGACAGTTTTCCAGCTGTAGCTCCAGAGCCACAGTCAATATGTAGTCATCTAACTACTTCCTGGAGAGGCATAATGAAGTAATTAGCTGCCTAAGCTCTATCAGATATACTTGCCCCTATGTGCCCACAAAACTGCTCCTGCGAAAGTCAAAACACAAATCTGGGAGGAGCTCCAGGCCATAATGCTGTGCTCACAATCAAAGTGAGGCAAAGGCAGCTGCTGTATCAAAAAACTCCCCCCAGCTTCCATTGTCAGAGGCAAATTGGCTTTCAGGTCTTAATGGTCATTACCCAATCCCTTATCATTCCCAGTGGCTGAGAGCAGCTCCCCCACAAAGCCACACAACATCATTCACTCTCACACACCACGTTGACTTCAGCACCGAGGTGCATCTCATGCCCTGACTTATCTTGGTACGTGCTGCCTATGAATAATTCAGGACATCTCCAGACAAGTTTACCATTTCAGTCCAAGTGAATAAGCAGCAGTAACAAATTCGATGCAAAAGTGTAGCAACAGACTGCGCAGCTAGTGCAAAGCAAGGAGGGTTTCCATGGACACACTTCTGCTCTGTTAGAAGGCTTTGAGAGAGAAATGCAGCATGAGTGGAGCAGGTTGAGGACATAAGAGGGGATGGGCTGTTCCAGAGAGTTGTGTTTGCCTGGCCACTGGGGCAGGAAGGTGTGATGGGAGCTGGAGGCAGCTGGCAGGATGAAGGCTGTGCAATGCGCCCATCCCTGCAGTCTGGGGCTGCCCGAGTTTTGCCAGCACGCTGTGCTTGTTAGTCGCTCCTGGGGTGACAATGGGCTGCACTCCTGGCGCTGCAGCTGTGCCAGATGCTCAGAGCTCAGGTGCCAAGTCACACCGTGCAGGACACGGTCACACGCAGATAGACCTGTGCACATGGTTACAACGACACTTTGTTACAATGTTGAATTGGTTTTGGGTGCATAGCTTCCTGATTTTTAACTTTTTTAGCTAGAAATTGTACCAAGCAGCTCAGAGGCTTATGTTAGAAACAGGCAGAATTCTTGTGACAATGTGTTTGGCAAGGGTAGCACTCAGCAGATTTCAAGGACATTTTGACAGGAAACTTTAAGATACATCAGTGCTATAATGAGAAAGAATATCCTCCTATTAACATGTAGCTAGATTTTCTCCTTGATTGTTTGGTTAATGATCCCAGCCTTGTTAGCTGCTACCAGGGAAGATCCAGCAGCTAGAGGTCTGAGATGAAGAAGATGAAGAATCATGGATTTCTAAATTAGAAATGTTCAAAGGTAGAAATGGGTAATAAGGAAATGAAAGGAAAAATCTTTGTGATCATCATCCAAACTCTAGGGGGAAATGAAGAAATCTACTATGGATAGGAGGTACTCTCCATTCAGCCCTTCAGGTCGAAGGGTTTTCTGAAGTTTCTTTCTTTGAAGAGAGAAAGTAAAATGAGCATTGATTTAGGAATACAGGGAGAATGTGGAATACAAATGGGAATACTTGAAAATGTTGTGGTATTTGGGCCCCTGTTAGCCTTAATCAGAGGGGAGGAGAATGCAGTTTTTTGGGGAGAATGACTTTACCCTGCCAAAACTTGTCACACCTAAATTACTTAACTATTCCTGTTATGCTTGTCCCTTGCACTATTTGAGTAGATGAAAGCTGGCCCAGCTTTATAGGTGGATTTGGGAATTTGTTGGGGTTCAGGGTTTGGACTTGCAAAATTGTTTATTTTTGTGTTTTTCACCACAGCTTGTCTCTTCATTCCAATGTTTCCGTCAAGTTCTCTGAGCAGGGATTGTCTCTTGCTATAGTAACATATCCTGCTTCTGGTATGAGGAGTCCTGCTCTGGGGCAGGGGTGCTTCTTCCTGCACAAAGCATATCTAACTTTTGATTTTACAACTAGCTTCTAAGGGTCTTGGTTATCTTTTATCTGCTATTTAGGTAAAGAATCTACAGCAAAGAATCCTATAAGTCTTTCCAGCTATCAACCAAACTAATTAAAAAAAGTCCCATTAATTTCTTTTGGGCAATTACTACATAGTGAATAATGCAGTAAGTCACTCCAAGCTCCTGTGTAACGTTTCCTTGCTTTATGGATTGTTTCCTAGCATGCCTGCAGCAGAGCTGTTTATGTTGTTTTCACTTTGTAATTTTGTGCATGAAGAACTACAATAAACATAATTAAAACCAAATTTCCCTATCTCTCCTCTTATATTTCTTCTCATGACTCTTCCCTTCTCTTAATCTTCTTTATTCTCCTCCTTCTTTCCACTCAAATTTATTCTTTTTTCTTTACTCTTTCTGCTTTTCTATCTGTTTCCTCTCCATTCCCAGTTCTTTTCTGACCTTTTTTTTTTATTCCATGTGTTTTCAGAACCCTCAGAGGGCCTACACTTAGCGTAAGCTGGGGTTTCCAGAGATGACAAGTTTGTGGGTAGATGCCAATAAGATTTGAAGCTGAAACACAATCATAAAAAAGATCTACAAACTCTTGCAAAACTGGCTTGTATAGACTCATACCTGTGAATGACTTATGAGCAGACTGTCTACATTGCTTGTGTTTTCCATTTAAGGTGATCAAATGTCATCTTTCCACCATTCATCCAGCTGCCTGATTTTGTATCTATCAGTCATTTTCTTTTTAAGGAGAGAGCTGCTACAGTATTGAAAGCACAGCTGGATTTTATTCTCTAAAATACCCCCTTCTGCATCTGGGTTTGTGAATGCAGACCCTATTTTAGGGGTCAAGATTTTAGGGCTCTCCAGGCTTTGTTTCTGCATGACCGTGGGTTGACCAGCTCATCCTTGATCTTCTGCTTTCCATCTGCAAGATGGAGATATTGACTCCTATGTAAATTACTTGGAGTTCTACAGATGACAAAGGCTTTTACTGTAAAAAATGCTTTTTTTTTTAATTTACACCAAGAAAGCACTAAACAGTTCTTGATGAGTGTTCAGCCCTTGCACGTAGAACAGGTGAATGCTGACCACTGGGATGAGGGGTTGAAGTTTTCCACAAAATTTAGCAGTTCATCCAAAAAATGTGTAGAAGCTGATGAGCATTACCCAGTGGGATTTTTTTAATTACTTCTTCCTCTGCATCTCAGGAAAAGCCATCACATCTCATTATGCAGATTCTGCTCACTAAATGGGAATAATTGGCTTCTGGAATGACACTGCTTTAGGTAAGCACTGTCCATGACATAATGACAAAAAGTGTATCCCATCTGAAAAAGAAAGAGATGCCAGCCTGACTGTGCTGAACACCAATATCAGTTAACATTTTGCTATCTTTTCTAAGGGTCCCTGTAGAACTTGCTCTGAAATTTTGTTTGGCCATTGATAAGGACTGTAGGATTTGGCTTTTAATGAAGATGATACAAATTTCACCTTGGCATCTTTCAGAAATGCCATACTTGCGTTAAAGGAAAATGCTTCTGCTCAGCACAGAATCCTGTTCTGACAGACATAATGAAACACAGATTAATGCTTTCATGCTAAAATGTTCTCTCATGCACCTTTGCTAAGTTTACATCAAGAAAACATGTCCCAAGGTGTGGAATGGGATCATATATTTTTCTTACAACTACATAGCTTCCAAGCTGCTTTGAATGTTATTTAGCAAGGAAAGAAAAGAAGGTGAAAAGGTTTTCCCCACCCCTTCACCCCCTCCTCTATGCTTGCTGCTATTACAAAATACCCAAATGAAGAAATTAAGCAAAGATGAAGATGAATTAACATTAAGCACATTTGGACACACCTATGAGAAGGGCTTGGGAAGTTCCAAGAAAGCTGGGAGAATGAAATCCTCTGTTTGTCCACAGCTGAAATGGGACCACATGGAGGAATTACCACCAAAAGTCACCATGTTTTGTCAAGTCCAGAACACCTACACTTGTAAATTACACAGTGCAGATTCCTCAGTAGAAAGACAAATGCCATCATTTCTGTAATGCTGTAGTGTTAGAAGACTCTTGGTGCCCCAAATACAAGAGCGACCTTCACCTAACAAACTTTTCTAACCAATTAATTCAAAGGTTCCTTGCTCACTAGAAGGGAAGTGATAGGGCTTGATGCAGATTTTGTGGGGATGGGGAGACAGACTTCCCTTTGACTTTGCTGCCTCAGGCCCCTGGAGACCACTTGTATGTGCATTTTAATGTGGATGTTCCTCGCACGTCTCCAATCCAATCCAGGGGTCTTGGCAGGGACACAGCCTAAAGGGGTGACCCAGGGTTTATCTCACACTGCACCAAGGGCAAGGCAGCTCTCTGTTTCCATTTTAATTGTGTCAGTGTTAGCCAGGGCTCACGTCTGCTTCCTCTCTCACCCCACAAAGGGAAAATGTGTGCCAAAATGCTTCCTGTTTTTCACTGCCAGCTGGGTCGCGTGCTCAGGGTGAAGCTCATTAAGACAGTGTGTGGCACTAAACCCTGCAGCCTCCAGGAGTGGAAACAATCATGTTTCAGCATCCTTGTCCTGAGTGGACTCAAGTGGAAATCAGGCTGCAGAGCACAATCAGTCCAGAGACAAAACCTGAAAGAGGGAAGGCAGCCACATTTAGCAGTCTGAACAAACCAGGGGAAGAGGGCATTTGTTCCATACAGACGGTGTAATTGTCCTTTGCTTCAGACAACATAGGAAGGAGAGTCCAAGAGGAGCACCTGATGGTGCAAAATTGCTTATAGTCAGAGGGGTTTGCCTTCTTTCCCACAGTATGAAGGGGTTGTCCATTTGGGCAACCCTTTTCTGGCTGATGGAGCTGACATGCATTACAAAAGCATTATGCCATTAATTAAGCTTTAAAAAAATGTCCCTTTTCTTGACAAAAGCAAACACATCTGTGTCCTTGACACACTTTTCTGTACTTTATACTTCTCAGCTGTGATATCTCTCCGTCCCTATGTTGCACCTACATTTTCCTAAGCCTTTCAGCCCCAGGCCATATTGTTTGAATAATGCTGGTCATTTTGTCCTATAAGGGCTTCTTTTTCTCCCAGAGCAGGTTACAGGGTTGTTATGTCTAACTCCAATCTCACACGTGGCATAAAAGACAAAGAAAAGCTGTCTAGTATTTCACTCTCTCTTCGTTCTTGGTGGCTAAAACGAGATTTCATAATAATGTTTATGTTTAGAATTTCTGCAGTAATAAGCAGATCAGTATCAGTGTGTATGCAGTAAGTTTAAAGAGCTGTTAATAGACAGTTGGATGGCTTAGGAATTTAAAACCTTCATTACTATGTCATCAGTTCAAAGCCAACTCAGTTTACCAGGGATCCCTGATAGCATCAGTCTCTCCTTCCCAGATGAAGCAGGTATGCTTGTCCAAACTTGGAATTGCATTGCAATTCCACAGAAAAATCAGGAATTGTAAACTTTTCATTCCACAATTTCCTACAAAAAAAAAACATTCTGAAAAGGGTATTTTTAAAAATTTCAATGCTCATTTTAAAATTTCATTTGGCCTGAAAAACACTTATAAACAGCCAAGACTAAACATATGGCAAAAAGTAGAATGATGCAACAATAAGAGATAATACACAAATTTCTTTTTTTTAAAGAATGAATTCTGAAAATCTATTTTATAGTTATGATCAAGAAAGGATATATCCTATAATAATGTGTCATTTTAATGTTATTTTCTCAAGGGGAAATAGTTATAAAAGATTCTATTTTGATTTTTTAATAGGAAAATACATCTTTAGTAGTTTTTGGAGATAATTTAGGTTAATGTGCTTTGAATGTCCTTATCATATTGTATGTATACAAATTCCTTATGAGGAAGGGAAGGGAAAGAGCTGCTTACTTAGAGTATTCCACTTAGGATGTCCTAATAATTTGCCAATTATCTTGGAGTCATTTTCCACAGCCACCAATTGTGATCTTGCAAAATGGATTGGGACAACAAGGAAGTGAGGGAAGGAAGGAGGAGAAGGAGAAGGAGAAGGAGAAGGAGAAGGAGAAGGAGAAGGAGAAGGAGAAGGAGAAGGAGAAGGAGAAGGAGAAGGAGAAGGAGAAGGAGAAGGAGAAGGAGAAGGAGAAGGAGAAGGAGAAAACACAATGTTTCTTTAACAGTGTATATCCTACATGGTAACACACTGCTTCCCCTTTCCAAATGCTCCATGAGGAGACAGTGGGTTTTTAAAAATACAGTTGTACGTTTTAGGTATTTTCCTGATGAGACACACCAAGTAAGATCAGAGGGCTAAAATTTAACTCATTGTTTGTTTGTCTGTCCATTTCCACCATCATGGGAAATCCCAAAGTTATCCACCGGTGATTGGTTTCTGCCTTCCAAAGCCAAGGAAGGAGTTCAGAGAGGATGACTTTTTCCTTGTCTGTGAAAAGTTGCTTTGTATTTATCTGCGTTGCTGTCCCAAGGGAGGATTTTCTTGATTAATTTGATTCTGGTAATGAAAATAGATAATGGTGTGGTGAGTCCAGTTTTCAGCTATGGAAATGCTCAGGACATTGGTTGTACTTAACCCTATATTTAAAAAGGAGAAAAATTCATCATCCCTTTGCCTTTGCTACTGTCACAGGAATGAGGGGCCAATTAACATAAATAATACAGAAGGAGGAAATTTTCTTAAACCACAAAATTTGAATGTGGAAAATTTCCACTTTAATTCCTGAAGAATGCCTTTATCACTTTTTTAACAGAAGTTATCTTGGGCTATGACTCTTTCCTCTAGTGCCGTGGTTTTCAGCATTTTG
Source organism: Molothrus aeneus (assembly GCF_037042795.1). Lineage (NCBI taxonomy): Eukaryota > Metazoa > Chordata > Aves > Passeriformes > Icteridae > Molothrus > Molothrus aeneus. Next base: position 111,136,802 of record NC_089647.1, on the reverse strand, counting down.
TCTATGAACACTTCATGGTCCACAAAGTATTCCTCAGGTTCAGGAAAAGGTGAATAAGTAAAGAAGGTTTAAATATGCTCTTGAGTGATGTATACACATGAATAGTTGAGAAAAATTGAAAAGGTTTGGACATCTATAAAGCAAAAAAATTCACTTGCAGTCAGTGAGGAGTAGAGAAAATTTGGACATGGGTATCTGGAAATTTTGTGTTTAGTCTAAAAGACTTTCCCATAAGCTACTTTGCAAGTTAAAACTATATTGGATGGTTTAATGATATTTTTAAAACATGCAATGAAACTGATAAACTGATTCTCACTTGAGGGTATCTAGGAATGACAAACTCAGGATACATACAACATGTAGGTACTGCTTCCCTAGGAATAGGGAATAGTTTTTGAATAGGCTTGGAGAGACAGACTTGTTCCTTTAGAAAAATTCATGGTTAAATAAAAACAGTGAAACAAATTGCTTGCTAATATTCTTTCAAAAGAAAGATGCCATGTGAAATTGCTCCATTCCAACCATCAGGTTGTAACTCCCTATTTTTTCTTCTCTATTTTTCTGAGCTGCAATAATGACATGCTCCTCCTGGTATGGTATCTGACATCAGGCTGATCCTCATACTCTGAATGCCAGGGAAATCTGTCAGGTGTTGGTTATTCCCTGACATTCTTCTGTACCCTGAGGCTGGAATCAGCCCTTGTCCTTTCCCTGGTAACACAACTTACAGCAACAGGCACCAGCTGACCTGCAGGTTTCTGTAGGTAAACAGCTCTTTATTTGGAAAGAGATCTCAAAAGACATCTTTTGACAATTATTATTATTATTACTATTACTACTGTTTTTTTAGAAACGGAAGAACTCCCCACACCTTTTTCTGCAAGGCTGTAGTTTCAGTGTGTTTGGTAAAGTACTCACATTTTACATCATCTGAGAGTCTGAATCCATGCATCCTTCTACTGCTGGTTATGTAGAATGCTGCCTTTCCAGGCTGTATATTAGTGTGTAGCTTTAATGCAAAATCCCAGCTTTAACATAAAATTAACTCTTGGGGTCAGACTTTCAGATTTTCAGACTGATACCTACACAAGTAGCTCCATGGCCAGAGATGTTTGGAGCAGTGGGAGCTACATGCATTGAACTTCTTTGGAAACCAAATTCCTTGTGCCTGTCTCTCCTACAATAGCTTTACATGTGCAGTGAGGCATGAGCAGTTTTGTGGGTGTCAGTGGAACAGCCTCCATGCATGCAATGAGATACATGAATATGTGCAGCATTGAGCCACTTATTTTGTGATTTGCCTGTCTTGATCTTAACTTGAAGCCAGTGAGGCTTGAAAAAATTGTCTTAGTTCTTGTAAGAGATGAGGTGAAAAGGGAAGCTACTGTTTATACTGCAGAAATTTCTGAGTAATCTCAAGGTAAAATAGCTAAAGAACATTTATTTTGAAGCAGTCAAATATTGTAGCCTAACTATGACTCATAGCTGCCAAGTTCAGCATCTTAGAACTTAAAAATGACTGCAGCTTGGTGAGAAAAAACAGGTGAAACTGGAGATGGTGGCACCTTGAAGCATCCTCCTGCGACAAGGAGGTGATGTTTTCTGGACTGCAGCATCATTTCACTTGCTTGTTATTTGCAGATGCCCATAGCTGAGACAATCTGAGTCAGTGAGACACAGAGTGCCACGGTAAAATTTGTATTTTCAAAAGAACTGAGTGGTGATTGCAACTCACCATGATTGCGTGAGCATCGCTGAACTTCTCACAATTTCATGAATCCAAAACAGAAGAAGGTTCAATAGTTTTTGTGTTCCTTCCTTTCTCAGTCTGATTTTCAGCTATACACAGCCAGGACATTCAGCAACCTCTGTATCTTTAAAAAAATTTAAAAAAACCCAAACCCATATATATATATAGAGAGAGAGAGAGAGAGATATTTATATTCTGATTTTTTTTTTGGCAGCTGTAGTACCAGGTGCTTGAGAATCTCAGCTATCAGTGTCAGGTGTTTCCTACATGCAAGACTTGTGCAAAGAGAACTTTCATGAGCTTTTGGTATGAACAAAATGTTCCTTAAAGCTCCTTAAGTGTTCCTTCCTGCTATAGAGAACATGGGGGAAGAATACTCTCTATGTTAAAATTATTTGTCCTCAAAAAGTGAAAGCTTGGCTTTGGTGACCAAAGGAATGATTTGTTCAAAGGCAACCCAGTGAAAGATGGAATTAAACTCTGGGTTCTTTGTAGCCAGATCTCTTTGGCCTCAAGGACGTCCTTAAGACTTAAGTAGTAATTACAGAAAAGAGCTTGCAGTGATTGTTTCAATATCTCTGCAACAGAGCATGTTGTATATCACAACATGCTTTATGAAATGCTCCCTGGGTAGTGTTTGGAAGTTAACTTTGCCATATGAAGGTAAAAGTTCCCCTCCTGTTTGAAGGGTTTCATGAAAAAGAGAAAAAAAAGTGGATCGCCCACCGACAATTTCAAAGACCAATTTTAACAATATCACACTTTTGTTTGTTTATAGTAAAGCTCTTGTCTAAACTTGAAGATTCGGGGTTGTTTTCCCCTGGAGTAGTTTTGTTGGCACTGTTCATAATCTTTTAAATTCCAAGCTAGATTTTGGAGGACAGTCAATGCATTACTTCATGTGAAAGCTATTATTCCCTATGAATAATTAGCACTCCATTCTGCAGGAGGGCGAACATGAGGCTTAGTGCTGAGCTGCTGCTCAGAATGCTGACTGTGGTTTGCACAATTTGCAGTCCAAAGTGGAATAAACTGTGGGCTTGGGCTGCCTGAAGCATCACTCCTAGGTGTATGGGCTGCTCACTGAATGAGTTCTCTTTGGGAGAAAGCTCACGGAAAGCTTTTTGTGCATGTGGATGTCTGTCCTCCCCAGCCCCAGGTCCATCTGCAGGAAGAACAGCTTGCAAAAGTGAAAATGGCTGCTGTGGAATTCCTTGCCATGTGGAGGATTGCAGCTTGGAAAGTGACCAAACTGGACACACTTGTTCAGCATCCTCCTGTCCACGGAGGTGTCACTGAAATTTTTATCCATTCCCAAAGAAGTCAAATCCTAAAGCAGCAAAAGGATGATGAAGAAGAGCAGGAAAAGGCAGATTTTGTTTATGTGTCATTCTTTTCAGGCTGTCAATCCACATATCTCTGTGCTGGTCACACTTACAGAAGCTTCTTGTAATCCTGACTAAGAAATTTCATCTGTTTTCTGAATTAATCCATCATAATGATGTAGGGATATCAGTGTTGTAAGGCTGCTGTTATCTATGTAATACAACCAACAGATCTTTATAGATTATTAATTCCAGTGTAAATAATTTACCACAACATCCACGTAACTGGTATGTGAGATACTGATAGTGTTGGACTCTCCCAGAGCACAACAGTTGCACAAAGGATCCAGTACACAAACCAAAGATATTGAAAAAGATAGTGCATTGTTGCTTATGGAGTTGCTAGAAGTCATAGGAACCTGGAGAAAAATTGATCCTTATTTTGCACTGCATCTCTGTCATCAAGATGATTTCTAATGGCAGGCTGTGAAAACAATTTTAGTTCCAAGACTTTTCAGAGTGCTCCCAGGAGTTTGAAATATCTCAGAAATTACTTTTCCACGTGAACTGTGACATTTCTATAGGAGTCTGAGGTTCAGGCCATAGATGTTTGCACATGACCTCAAAAGTCAGCGAGTATTCCTGTAAGAGGACAAGGAAAGTGAACAATTGTGTTGACCTGAGCTCTTTTTACCCAATATCAAAAAGTTTCACACACCTTTATAATTATTCTTTCTAATTTCCTTTTTCTTTGTATTGAATATTCTGGTCAAAGTGTGGATCCTCAACAGGTACTAAGTGTTCTGGAGAAGAGTAGAGTAGGAATTTGCACCAAGTGAGTGAACACTGTGGCCATGTCACCTTTTTTCCTGAACAGGCATGTTTTGAGAAAGAGAACAAAAAAGAGACACTTGATTGAAGAATTTCTAAATTAAATACTCCTCCCTTTATGCCACTTCAATTGAATGCTAGGAATATAGTTTTAATGCCAGAAAAGACTATTTATGATCATCCCGCCTGACGAAAGCCATATATTTTTTATCAAACTGGTTCCTCTTTTGAGCCTCTAACCCTTGGTAGGGTACACAGGTTCAATTTCAAGGCTTCACCTGAGAGGGATTCCAGTGTACCCTTGAGCAAGTGATTTGGTTGGAGGTCTTGGCTCATAGGAATGCATGCCTTTGCTCCTGAATGCAGTTAGCATAGTTACCAGATGTTGGATCTTGCTCTACCTTAATCCATTAGTTTAAAAAGCCCTTTGCTATCAGAGGTATTTACAGACCATGTTCAGATCCTTTTTTACTTTTCTGGGGATAAACTAAACAGACTGAAGTCCAGGAGTCATAAAACTCCTCCTTAGAAAAAGGTTTAACTTTAGATTGTTACTCCCTCTGAAAAGTGACTGTAAAAACAGTGCTGTGGAGTTTCATGTGGATGGTTTTAATGGTTTCTATATAAAGAGCTTTGGTTTACCAGTTAAAATGCTGTGTGACTGCCTGCCAGACCTTTCAGTTTTATCATAGTCTCTGAGGGAAGTTGAGATTTTGCATCCTGTCTGTCATCACAGGCAGTAAACACAGATTAAATCAGACCAGGGATTGAAGATTGCAGTAGAAATCCATTGCCTGCATCCCTCTCACCTTGGAGGAAAGGGATCACATCTCTGGTGACATCAAGCCACCTCATGCCATGTGATGCGACTTGGAATTTGTTCAGTCCCCCCATCCTCTGGTTCCCCTCTTGGCCCCCATCACCAGGAGCCACCTCCAGTCCAGCGTTGTACAAGTGGGGAATGAGGGGCTGGAGGGCAGTGCCACAGAAAGGGCTCCTGCTCAGTGGAGAGCTCAGTGTGAGCCAGCAGTGCCCTGGCAGCCAGCAGGGACATCCCTGTCCTGGGGGACATCAGGCCAGCTGGGCAAGAGAGGGGATTGTGCTGCTCTGCTCTGGGCTGGGGCAGCCTCACCTCAACTGATGGGGGCAATTTTGGGCACCACAGTGGAAAAACAGACGTGAAGCTATTGGAGAGTGGCCAAAGGAGGGTAGCAAAGATGGTCAAGGCCTTGAAGGGAAGCTGTGTGAGGAACAGCTGAGGTCCCTTGGTCTGCTCAGCCTGGAGAAGAAGGGACTGAGGAGAGACCTCCCTGCAGTTACAACTCCTGAGGGGCAGAGGAGGGGCAGGCACTGATCTCTGCTCTGTGTGACAGTGACAGGACTTGGGGAAATGGCCTGAAGTTGTGTCAGGGCAGGTTTAGGCTGGGTATTAGGAAAAGGTTCTTTCCCCAGAGGGTTGGTTTGGCACTAAACAGGCTCTCCAGGGAAGTGGTCACAGCAGCAGCCTGGCAGAGCTCAAGAAGGGTTTGAACAATTCTCTCAGTCGCATGGTGTGACCCTTGGGGATGGTGCTGGGCCAGGAATGGGATTGATGATCCTTGTGGGTCCCTTCCAGCTCATCATATTCTGTGATTCTGTGATTTTGTGATCTGCTCTGGTCCTGCTACTCCTTCATCTTCCCCATGTGGTGGTGGCACTGTCAGTGCCTTTCACTGAGTCAGCAGCCAATGTCATCGCGTGAGGCTGCACAAGTGGCCCTGTTAATGAGCCACAAGATGAAGCAGAAGTCTGCTCTTGCTCCTTCAGCCACACCAGCTCTCTCCTGCAAACACTCAGTGAAGCAGTATGCTGCTCTCCAAAAAAATAACTTGAATGTCCCCTAGTGCAAAAAGCATCAATTTTGTTCTGTGAGAGGATTTCACTTTTACAAAGTCATTTCCTCACAGCAATGCTGCCCTTTGAGGCAAAGAGATGTTTTTTTGCTCCCTCTTGTTCTAGTTGGTGGGTGTAGATAGAAAGAAAATTCCATACTTTAGAGATAAGGATTACAAAACTAGTGGATTAAATTGGTGACTATAAGGAGGAAAACCTAAATACAGAATGAGTGAAAGAAAAAGGCAAGAAGAAATGGAGGGAAGCAATGAATATCTGAGGAAATAATACACAGTGTTTCTTTTTCTCTCTACTATTTTTTCTTCCCACCACTCCTTCCAATTTAAATCTTTCCTTTGGTTGTAGGCATCAATCCAGCAACTATATGAAGCAAGTAATTAGTGCAAGTATGGAAATAGTATTATTAACTTAGGTGACCACAGTCAAGATCAGATTTCTGTTCCTTTTTTTTCCTATAATATACATGTAGAATTCTATTTCCCATGACAGAATATTTCCTTTGCAATTTGTTAATTGCCTCTTTCATTATGAAGAGAATTTGTACTCAGAGAGCTACAAAAGGCCATAGGGCTCCAACAGCACTTAGAAACAGTCAGATCTGCAATGGGAAATAAAGGGATGAATTAAATGATCCCCAAATGCTTTCCAAGGCTGGAACAAGAGCTAGGCTATCTTTTAACAAGTTAACTTCTCCCTAAACACATCCTCATTGCCAAATAGGCAAATCCGGCTCTCCTGGGTGAGAGCTGCACCTGCAAGACCCAGAGGTGCAGGAACAAACACTGCAGCTGTTTTCTAACAGGTGGGGAGCTGGATGTGAGGTCTGGGGAGACTTTGGATTTGCCCCAGTTGCAGGGTAACAGGTGTAATGCTGGCCTCCAAAAACCCTAAGTACAGACCACAGTGTGACCAACCTTCATGATAAAATACTGGGAATTCAGGTTGCAGTGTTCTAGGCTGGGTATCATCACCCTCTTCCCCCTGCCTGATGTTTTCACCAAATGAAAAACATTTCCAAACACATTTCACAAGCTGTGTCCTTTTAATTACCATTAATGATATTTAATTCTTGAAGATACAAGTCTGCTTAAATATTTATTATAAATAAGCTCTCACTATAGATTTAGAGTCCATTTTAAAATGCAAATCATCTCTAAAAAATGGATTTAAGACGGATCTTATGCAATATTTATCAATTAAAACTAGTTTCTGGGATTCATAGTTGCATAAGGATTTATAAATAAAAAATAATACTGGGGGATATGTTTCATTTAAACTATTTTATTTTCTTTAGATTCAGTTATATCTAATATTTTGGTAGTTAAATTGAAATCCTGCTACATAATTTACATCTAAGAACATAAGCTAACATCTAATTTAATTTCATCTTTTTTAGAGCAGATATAAAACATATTCTGCAGATTCATAGGGACATTGTGGGATTTTTTTATAATTAACCTGACAGGACACAAGAAATGCATTTATGGATAGTTGTTATCAGTGTTCCACCACAGTTAAAATCTTCTTGTAAAGAAATCAAGAAGGGTGTGGATCCCTCCAGAAGATCAAAGAGATCATGCATGTTTGTTCCAAGTGTTGTCCAGCCCTGGCCCTACCTAGACTGTGAGATCTGACACAATTCTGGTCACGGTCTGTATTGGTTCAAAAGAAAAACAGAAGTTCTGCAGCTGCTACGGCTGCCTGAAATGTTTGCCTGGTGTAGCCAGTCTGAACTGAATTGGAAAGTTACTGTGTAATAGTAACTTTTTATTCCCACAGAAAGAAAATATTAGGAAGTTAATATTGATATATTTTATTCACAAAGTATCTGAAACTTCCTGAGGCTGCAGAGGTTGGCAGTGTCTTAAAAACACCTACAGATTCAGAATTTTGTCCTGGTATTGCTGTGTAGATCAGTTTGTCCTGTTTTCCTGCATCCTTCTGTTCCTTATCTCAGTCTTACACTGAAAACCCCTTCAGACACAGACCAACCTTTCCTTCTGACATTGTGCCCATGGCAGGGTTGTCTTTCCCTATGAAGTCTTGATGACACAAACAATTATACCAAAAGGCCATTGTGGCAATCTGTTTAGGATTCCTGTAGTAACAAATCTCTGAAGACTTTGAACAGACCTTGTTTGAATTGCAATGAATCTTTAGGGGAAAAAAAATAAATCTGGTTGTGATTTAAATATTTTCCAGTGAGAGAGAATCCATCACATTCCTCTCCACCTGATAAATGTTAATTATCAGCATTTCTATCAATTGTTATCATTTCCTTAAAACAACCACAACAAAACCTACCTGTCTGTTTACTCAGAATTGCAGATGAATCAGATCTGCTCAGTTTAGGAATCTGCCAGGATGAAGGTTTCCTCCTGCTATGCCACTCCATCCCAAAGGATATTGTATTTCTCCAGAAATTCACCCCAGGACACATCAAAGAGTTTTGGGGGAGATTGCTTTACTTCACTAAAGAGTTAACAAGCAATAGGGCTGAACAAATAATGAAATATGTAACACTGTGGATTTCACTTCCCCCTGCTGCAAAATGTCCATGAGCAGCACATACATTATTTAATGTGGCTCTTCAGAATTGCTGCAAGAGCTGTACATTGGCGTGTGTACGTGAGAAAGGAGGGTTATTATTCCTTCCCAACCAATTGCTGGGCAAATTCCTTGCAAATATTTGGGTCTTGAGAAATATTAACTGTGATGGATCATCATTTTGGTATTCTTTCTGGACTTGGCAGGTGCTATCAGCAGGTGGAATGTATTCGGGCTTCAGCTCTGCAATGCAGACACACAGTCGGAAAATTTAAAAAATTGAAACAAAACAAAACAAATCTCCCCTTCTTGAGTCAGTCAGGGCTTACATGGGAGACTGTTGTTACAAATCTTGTGTTTGGTGGTGAAATCCATGGACAAATCTTGAAATGGATGAACTTTACTGGAGCCAGGCTGGCCCTGGGCACCTGCAGCATCATGGCCACGAGAGGTTTGAGTTCCCTGCCAATGACAGCCTTGGTAAGGAGCGGATGACAACTTCAAGTTTCACTCTTTTCCCTCTCAAATACCTGCACACCCCCTTATTCACGCCTTCAGCAGCAGGTAAAGCCTCAGGTGGGCAGCAAAGGTTAATAATCTCTGGAGGTATCCTGGTCCACCCACTGCCTCCAGGGAACGTGGACTGGGTACAGAGCACGGAAATTTCGAGGGCATTAAAATAAAGATTGCTTTTTACTAACAATCGTCTGTGAAATTAGCACCTACTTTTCCTGATTGATTGTTTGTTTGTTTTTTAAGTACCTGACACTGAAATGCAGGCATTCTTGGTATGGCTTGTATTATGAAACAAGAAATTATTTTAATTGCCCAGGCAATTCCCTTCCCGGTTGCTGCAAACAAAACGATTTCCTTCAGCAGCAGCCTGACTCATGTGGTGGTTGACAAAGGAGCTGCTCCCTCGGAGCAGGGCTGCTGAAAAGTTCTCGGGGGCTGCAGCCTCTCCCCTCACCTGGACCATGGGGGTCCAGCCAGCCCGGGGATGCTGCTGGGGCAGGGACTGATCTCTCAGCCCTTTGCTCCCAGCTGTCCTCACCCAGCTCAGTCTGCACAGACCCTGCTCCTCTCCTTTGCAACTGCTTTCATTTATAAGCATTTCAATGCTGAGTGTGTGTGGAAATCATTTTAGGGTAGGGGATGGGAAGAGCACTGAGCTGGGAGAGCTTTGAGAGCCCAGCTCTCTCTGAATTATTTCTAGATTGAAGTATCTTTGTGAAGTTTGAAGGTTTTTTTTTTCCCCTTGAGCAGGTTCATGCCCTGTAAAAGGATTCAGTTAAGACAGAAAAGCAGTTGAATCCAAAGGATAGAAAAGAGATTTTGGTACATGTGAAAATCCTGTGGATTTTCTCTCAAAATGTGCTGATCTATAAATTCATGCACTAAATGCAGGACACAAATATTACGAAAATGCATCTCTGGCACTGCCCTGCCTGTAGAACCTCCTCCTCTGGTGTAGGCTTTGAACTCACAGCTTCAAAATTATTGATTAAAGCATGTTATTATTGATGACATAATTAAAGTATGAGTGAAGGAAGGAACATGCAGCCAGTTATGGTATTCAGCCTCACTTTATTTGACTTTATGAGACACATTATTTATTTGTGTCTTGCTGTGGGATGAGATTGAAATGTGTCTTTAGATATGCTTTTGGCCCTTGGCAGGTGAAACATCTTGGATTAATATCAAGTCTTAAACCAGTAACACAATTATATGAACACCACACTTCAGCTTTCATGTTCTGGATGTTTAATCATAATGCTGTAGTTAACTAAATGCCTGTAACTGTCTCCATAAGCCTAGTAAGTCTGTATTATTAATAAAAAGGTCCTTTGCTGAGACTTTTAAAACTCCTCTATATTCTCAACACTCAGGTGAAAGAGGGAGAGATGAAAAGAGATTTTTTAGACACTTCAGGGTATAGAAATGACATCACAAGCTTTTTTCTTAAATTCATAATAGCTTTCTGCAGGCTGCACTCTACTAATGTGCAGCTTAAATAGTGTAAAAACAAACTGGCATTATTTAAGAGACACAGATTTCTCTGGAGAAATACCTATTTTTCCTGCATGTATCTCTCCTGGTAGTAGGACTGCAGAAGCACACAGATGCCTCAGTCAGAATTTGCTCATAGACACAAAAAGTCCTTTGATAGTGATACATACATGTTTTAATTAAATAGAGAAGACACGACTTCAAACTGATTCGTGCAGCAGATGATACAGCAAAGCTAATTATTATCTTTGAATCTGATAACAACAGAAGTAAAAGCTTCCTGATGCAAGGGAAAGAGATATAAAGAGTATTTGGGAAAGAATGTAATGCAGATTCAATGACTCTTCTTTTCTATTAAAATCAGATATGAAAGTAATTATAGAATTTTTGTGTGCCTGTGTCAAATTTTGCCAATGCTAAATAAGCTGGAACTACAAATTTTTAAAAAAATACCTCAAGTAACTTGCAGCATTTATCATGTCAGCATTTTCAGGTGGATATAGTGCTGGTCTGCTTTGGTGGCTGCACTTATTCAGCCTGAGATGAAGTAGAAGAGATGTTATTTATAGTTACTCCTTCCATTAAATTCGAAGCTTGTACTCTGTGCCACAGAGGAGCATCCAGCAGTCTACAGAGTTCAGATTACTCCAACTGCTCAGACTCCAGTCTGGCCTTCATTCCATAATCAATAATGATCCAGCCCTCATTTTTATTGCTACCTAAGCATAACTACTAAATAGATATGGTGGGGGATATACACCACCACTACCACTAAAACATCTTTGTTCAACATCCTGTCAATGACACAGCAACACTGTCTTTTTTTTTTTTTCTCATGCTTTGGAAAAAAAAAATATTTTTGAAAGATTAGCCATATTGATTAAATGGATTTTCCTTTAAAGCTCTAAACTCTTTGGGGAAACGTCATGCAGCTAGGTTACAGAGTGTTTTTTCACTTGCTTGTTTTCTAACTGCATATAGATTACAGCCAAAAACTTGGTTGATCTGAACACATATAGCCTCTGGAAGATGTGATCTGAGCTCAAAATTGAATTAGATTGCAAATTTTGCAAATTTTTTTGCCTTCATATCACAAAACTCTGAAGCCAAACATGCTGATCTTGAGAACACTCCAAACTATATGCCCCAAACTCATGTCCTATAAAACCCTAGAATTTACCATCTGTTGCAAAAAGAGTATAAGAGTCTCTTGGTATTGATACTATTAGTATCAAGGTTAATTATTCAATAAATAATTACATTTGGTTCAAATGATTAGCTTTTGCTTTCTGTTCTTCATTTGTTTGCATACCTGTGCCAGCTGGTCATACAGATTGAATATGATTGGGTTTCTTCATTTGGATTGCTTGATACTTTTAAACCAGGAAAATTCTAAGCAGAGCAATTTTGGCTTTGAATTTTATGATACAATTTTAGTCCTTTGAACTAAAATTTGTAAAACTCTGGGTGTCCTGTAAATACATAAAATCTAATTTGTACTTCTGAATAGTTGGGGGAGTAAATAACACAATACTCTCATAATTTGTAATAAAAAATAAAAGGAATTTCTTTTTTTTAATGTGCCAATCTTTCATGGAAAACCAAGTGGCATTTTAATAGCATTGCTAATTTCTAGTTAGTAACCAATAAGTAGAAACTCTAATTATTCAAGGTTTCTTTTTCCTACATTTTATAAATTATGGATGTTTATTATGAGTTAACTCCTTAGTAAAGGTTTGTGAAGGAGTGTTTTCTTGCCTTTAATATGAGTAGTTTTTTGCCCCTCAAATTCTGTTCAGAATTCTGAAGGTTATTTTCCTCTCCAAGGTGAATCTATGTAGAAGCATGAACTCAACTGCAAATGAAAAAGGTTGAGGGCAAAACTTGACCTCAAATTTTGATTTTGTTCAAAACCAAAACCCAGGTGAGAAGACTGCATTTTCTAGCACTCTGTCAAAAATGAGCAGTATTGGGAAACCTAAATTACTCAGGCACAGCTGAGAAGTTCACAGTGCAGTCAAGAAGGATAATGTAGTTTTCAGGTCTGTGGGTTTAAACCCAGGCAATTTAAAGGAATGTTGCTTAAACTGTTCACCTTCTAAGGAAATATGCTCAGTAGCCTCTCCAAAATGAAGACTAGCTGGCTTATCAGATTTTCTAGTAGATACCCATCTACAGACCAAGAAGTAAAGTTCTTTTCTCAACCAAAAATTCAGACAAATAGGACATACTTGAAGTAGGGAAGGGTTCAAAGCCTTGTGGTTGAACTGGAGATGTTCACCTGTTCACAACAGGCCTGGATTGCAGCAGTCTTATGTTATTAAAACTCTTATCACAGCTGGTTACAGATGTCCAAAGTATCCAAGAGTTTATGCCACCAAACTTCATGCCACAACTCCACCTTGGTAGAATATGGCTTGGAGCTTAAAAGCAATTGATAAACTGAAATAATTAAATCATGCTAGGGAATTCAGGATTCAAAATAACTCTATTCACTACTATTAACTCTGGCACTGTACAGATTGGGCAACATGGATGGCTATTCTGTATTTATTTTCTGAATATGGTCTGAATAGTAGTTGAATTAACTCCTGCATTAGGAACTTTATTCCCTGGGTTTGATCAAGGTGAATTTGCATGTACAAGCTTCACATTTTGACTGTGTGCATTAAGCATTCAGTTTGCAGGCAACCATGCACATCAGAGCACTTACAGATCATTTCAGATATGACTAGAAAAACATCAGCTCTTGGGTAACCCAAACCTGTCCCAGGCAGGTATCTCTTCCTTCCAGGCTCACTGTATCATGTTTCTATGTAAAAGTCAACATCCTTCCTGGAATGCTCCCCCTTAGGGGAAGACCAAGGGGGAAAAAACAGGGAACTTGCCTGTGAGACAGTGGTATGCCTTTGATTCATTGATCCTAAGGACAATGCTGAGACATCCTCAGGAATTTAATGGCTTTGGAGCCTGAATTCCAGTTTGCCAGTGCTTTTTTCAATTCTAAAACCATGGAAAATTGAAGAGTTTTTTTTGTTCTTGTTGTTGTGGGGTTTTTTTGTTAGGTTTTTGTTTTGTTTTTGTGGGTCTTTTTTTTGTTTGGTTTTTTTTTTTGTGTTTGGTTTTTTTTTTTTTTGCTTGTTTGTTTGTTTTGTTTTTTCTTTTCTGGCAGTGAAAATGCTGGTTTAATATTTTCAATTTGTTTGGAAAAAGAATTAGTCCTTCTCTCTATAGTCTTGTGTTCACCTATACCACAGCAGCACGAAGTCAGTAAATGAGGTTGGTACTAAAAACTGAAACCATTTATTTTCCTGTGTTTGGATCATCTGTGGATTATAACCCTGCAGCTGCACTGAGCCCCCAGAAGTCCATAAAGCTGCATTTAGTGTTTCCACATGTAGTCTGATTGCAAGGATACATTAAATACAAATATATTAAAAAGAAGGTTTCAAGAGCAGGACTGACACTCTTCCCTGTAAGTCTGGAATATAACCACACATTTTTTCTGTTATTCTAGTAGTATTAATGTAACTAAAAAATTAATTTTAATCAGAGTATAAAGTCTATCTTAAAAACCTCATTATTTATGAGCAGTGTTATAAAACAAGTAGTATTTACCCTGGAATGTCTTTAAACTTGTTGAAACTGTAAAATCCAATTAATGCTCTCTCTTCTTTGCTTCAGTCCATTCAAAAACCAGTGTCTAAGTCTTGCAAATACTGACAGGAGGGTTTGTTAGCTTCATAGAAAACATCCAAACAGTTCATGGAATTTATGCCTTGGGGAAGCATTTGTTTTTCTTGTTTGGTCAATTAAACACTGCCTTTCTTAAGGGAGGGTGTATTGTAACATCAGGCACGATAATAAACAGAAACACCAAAGGGTTGCTGCAAAAAGTTTGGGTTGATGTTGGGGTTCCAGTCATGCCTTTGGAGAGCTCAGACACTCAGGGAAGGGGTAATGCAAACTGAGGAGCCTTCTGCACAGTTTTGCTTGAGATTATTCAAACTGAATAGCTCCAAGCCTCTTATGAAGCTGATGGTGCTCTAGTGGCAAGTGAAAAAAAAAAAAAATAAAGCTACGTGCTTATTTTTTCAATGTGAGCAAAGGGAATTTTAAGCAGAAAAGTTATGAAAAAGTTATCATGGTGCCATCAAAAACACTGGGAAAGCTTTTCTGCTGAAAAGGAATAGATGTACAGAGCATACAAATTGCTGAGCTGGATGGAGGCTTAGAAAGTGCTGATTCAGCACAAAACACAATGATTTCACCGACATCTTCACGAAAAGTTTTGCTTTATTTCAATATATATAAGATGCATGATATTCACTTTAAGTTTTATTTTTATGCTTACATTTAAATTTATCTTTTTTTTGTAACATGATAATAGAAAGGTCAAAATTATATGAAGCAGCAGTGAAGTATTTTGTAAGTATGAAGTGAGTAATTAATTTTGAATTATTTCAACCTCACACAAAGATTCTGAAGCCTTGGACTTTCCCATAAGGAGGTCTCAGGTGGGGAATCACCAAATTGCAGAGGATGTGTTTCCTTTCATTGGGTCCATTTGCAGTTACTGCATTGACAGTCACAGGCACAAAGTAGACCCAGCTCTTGCTCTTTCCAGGAGGTCTGGTTGTAGAATTGCACTCAAGAAGCTCTGTCCTGTTCCTCTGTCTTTCTGGTGTGTCACCAGTGATTTAAAATGAAATACAAAATGTATTCTTCAAAGTTTCAAAATAGCTGATGGCGAACTTCCTCCTTTGATTTTGTTCCTACCTTCCCTCTACCTACTCTGTCCCTCCTGAACTGATTATGTTAAGGATAACTCTGGAAGAGGAGGAGGCTGGAAAAATACAAAAATTACACACATCTATGTAAAAAATACAAAAATTACTCACATCCCCCACTGGGTTGCCGAGCACATATAAAAACCCTGGACCACAGTCCCCAGCAAGCCTGTGGCAAACCATAAGGGGGACATGTTAACTGTGATTCTCTCACAAAGTCCTTATTAGGCTACACCAGCAGACTTTCCTCTTCTTCCTTCTCCAGGTTGCTGTGGGAGTGTAACTGATGCACTTCATTAGGGTTTGAAATGGTGTGAGTAATCCTATTGTTTCTATCACTCTGTGTAAAGTGTGTATAATCACCCTGCTTCCTCATGATGGTATGAGTAACCCCTTTTTATGACAAGCTTTTTCCATATTCCCTATTTTTTACTCTTTAACTTGTGATTCTACTCCTGCAGCTTTGGATTGATTCAGGTGAGGGGGGAGGCTGGGAGGTGGGAAGAAGGAGGGATGCAAAGAGAGAAAAAGAGCATTTTTCTTTCCCTCACCTGTAACCCTGATGTTTCAGTTTGGCTGTGGGCTGGAGATCAGATCCTAAACCAGATGAAATCCCACAGGCTGTGACTGCTGAGGGTTGTTGGTGAGGATGTGGCAGTGGAGGTGCCTTGTCCTGTTCCCAGCATATTGCAATGCTGTGATGGCCCTGACAAGGGGAGACAATGATGAGGAGGACTCCATTGATATCAGAAGGCTAATTAATTACTTTATTATACTATATTATTCTATACACCTAAAACTGAATCTGCCAAGCACTCAACCCTGCACACAACACTCACACTGCACTGAATCTCGCGGCTGTCACCCGACAGTCCCAACACTCACACACACACTCTTGGCCCTGACAGGCCAAGGAAACAAAACACCATCACTTTGGGTAAACAATCTCCATATTGCATTCTACTTCTGCACAACCACAGGCACAGCAAATGATAAGAATTGTTTTTCCTTTGTCTGATGTTCAGAGAATGTTCTTCCAGTTCCCAGAAATATTCTTGGGAAGATGTGCCTTGCTCTTCTCTGTGAAGAGAAATATGGGGCTACACCAGCAGATGGAAGTGGTGGCTTGGTGAGGGTGTCACCATCCCAGGGGCCTTTTCCATGCTCACTCTGCCAGTGCTGCTCCTATTGGCACACTTGTCCTGAGATGGGAAACCTGGGGCCAAGAAATCAAACGCAGACAACATCCAGAGTTTGCTTACAAGATCTTTTTGACAACTCTGAAGAAGGATCTGGAAACCAAAAACTTGAGCTGGTTCTGGACACAAGGATAACATTGCTCCTTACTCATGTCTTGCAGTTACCTAAAAGCATTGAATGTATAACTTGGCTTAATTATTTCAGGTGATACCTTTATTTTCCTCATGCTGTGTATGCCTTGTTCTTGCTGCTGCTCAGTATTCGGTGATGCCAGCACATCCAGCAGTTTGTAGTGCTTTCCCCAGTGTGTCCCTGTGTTCAGCTCCCTCACACAGCCATACTGGGCTCTACAGCCACATGTGTTTTGCAATATTCCTCTGCCACTCATTTCCACCAGCACTGTCTCTGCTGCAATGTTTTGCCACAGGAGGAGATGGACAGTGTTGTTCAGAGCATTTCCCAAAGGCTCAATAAGACTTTTTGTTTCTGAAGTCGAGGGTTAGTTATACTTCCTGGGAATGAGACAGTTCCCATCCTCTTGGAAGAGCAGGAGAAGAAGGCCCAAGGAAGAAAGGAGATTAAACACCAGCTGCTGGGCTGATAGATTGCTTTGCTTTACTTCCTTCTAATATATGGGCATAAACCAAAATCTTCCATCTCACACTTTGACATTTCTGGCAAACATAAATTACAGACCAATAGAAAAACAAAAGTAGCACATACCAGGAATCAGTCCCACAAACCAAACTATTTTTTTTTTTTTACTTTGCTGCCACAAACCCTTATCCCCATATTGTTAAAAGAATTCCTTCACTTCCTTCCTACATACAAGCTCAGCCCCCTTGATAGATAGTCCACTCCTTTTTAGTATCTACTGTCTTTGTGGTAACATTTTTATTTGCTGGATGAAAGGGTAAGAAACCCACTGGTGATTTTCTATTGCTGTTCATTTTTTGCAGAAATTCCTCAGATGCTCCAGCATGGATATCTTCTGGGGATCTTTTCTTCTGAAGTATCCAGCATGGAAGGGTCTTGATTCTTGTTACACAGACAGTAAATACTCAGCATTAGCAACATAGCAATGCTTAGTTGTCCTTAAGTAATTGTTGTTTCCACTGGCTGGAAAATAGAATAAATGGGAGGGGAGGCATACCCTGGGCAAGTATTGATTGCTGTTCTAAGATATTGTCAAAAAATGAGATCCACAGAAACTATAGTAAAGCATTACAGTACAAGTTGGTGAGACACTGACTGGTGTTCTGAATTGTTTTCAGCTTTGTTGAGAACATTATTGATCTTCTATATCCAAGGGGACTTGGTTTCCTCAGCATTTTCATTACAGTTTCTGGCTCACCTACAAGCACACTAAACCAAGAATACTTTGTCTGGGGAACTAAGTGGTCTCTGGTCTGCCTTGCCCTTGAATTGAATCTGACTTCTAAGAGACTTCCTCAGCCCTGATGTCGTCAGCAGAGCACAGTGTTATGTTGGAACATGAGGGAAATATTAGATCATGGAAATTAACTAAGTGGAAGGACTTAATCTAATTCCTTCATCCTAGGTTATTGTTCTTTTAGAGTCATAACAAATTAGGAAGACTATGTAGTGCAAGGAAATAAAAGAAAAACACTTTACCCCAAAATCCCCTAAGAAACAAAACAACAGGCCCTGGCTCATGATGTCTTTGCCTTGTGTTCTGATGTGTCCCTACTCTTGTCCCTTTAATATACATCATGAATTTTTCAGAATGTGCTCTCTGCTGATGTACATGGAACTGTGAGTTACAGATGTTAATAGGATGTGGTAGAAATGAGCTTTAAAATTTCTGGTGAAGAGAACTGTGCTGGCTATGGTCATAGGCTGGTGAGATGACCCACAAGTGGTGCTGAATGTCTGTGATTGCGCTGCTTTGAAAATATACATCCCAGGAGTGGGGCTGATTGGAACAGCTGCAAAAAACGGCACTTTTAAGTGTTGAGGAGAGATGATAAAGGGCATTTACCGCAAACTGAGGCTTGTGAACATGTTGGTCACAGTTCTGATACCCTGGCAGTGGCTGCCACATGAGAGAATCCCTGAGTCTGAGGACGGGCTGGGGCAGTTTCCCAGCTGCCCTCAGACAGATGGAGCAATGGATGGGTGCCAGGCTTCTCTGTGCTTTCTCGACAGGTTTTATGTGACCCAGCAGAACACTACTGAAACAGCAGGTCCTGTACCACTCATGTAGTAATAGCTAATGGGTTTGTTGCTGAAATTTTTCGGTTTTCTGTGTGCAGTTGTAAGCAACCCATTTATCTAACAGCTGTGCTATTGTTGTTTATGACCACTGACTTGAATGAGTTACCAGGAGCTGTTCAGAAGGGGCTCTTTGCTGCCTGTGGCTGTTTTCATCTATGCTCTTGTGTCCCCCAAAAAGAGCTGGGCTTTAAAAAAGTGTGAGTCAGCACAGTTGTGTCATGTCATTTATTATCATTCTTGCTGAGAGCCTTGGGTATTACCTCAACATAATTATGAAACAGGGCCCTATTGGGGTTAGCCCTGCACACAAATATGCTGAAGGGTAGTCCTGTTATAAAATGAACAGTACAATGAGAAATACCAGCTAGAGACACTAAAATGAGTGCAAAAAAACCCAAGATAATGTTTTAGCCATGAGTGGTTGGGTTAGTCTGCAACTGCCTCAGCTGAAAACATAGGATTTCTAAATTGTAAAAGGCTCCTAAAAAAAAAAAAAAAAAAAAAAAAAGCATAAACTAAGCATAAACTTTACACCATATTTTTGGGCCAAACAGAAGCAAATGTTTTGAGGTGGTGAAGGAACTGAAAGAAAAAGTGTTTGCAAAGGGATTAAAATAGGGTACTGGCAAACCTGGGCTTGCATCTCATGGTCCTTGCTGCTGAAGGACGAGTCTGTTTCTGTAGCTGGTGGCTGTGCTTCCAGTCCTGTCCTTCTCTGGCACCACACTTTTGAAAACTGCTTCATGGCAGGATTGAGAATGTGCTGAGCCTCAGAGCAGCTGGATCAGACAACATGTCCATTGCTTCAGAGAGGATTTCCAGAATCCAGCTTTGGTCCCACAGGAAAGCGCTGGATCGCCCAAAGAGATCCTGTTGGAATTCTGGATGCTGAGAATTTTAAACTTTCTGTGCTGAAAGGCACAGGCTTGCAAGAGAGCACTGCATTTGACCTGAGGCTGCGGAGAAGACTTTAAAAATTGATTGATAGCACTGGGATTACGGGTGTGCAGTTGGTTAGAAATATGTAATACACAGGGTGGAAAACTTTGAGTTTGGGGTTTTAGAATTTAGAAATAAATATGAAGCAAGATGGAGGTTTTAGGGTGGAGACAGGTTGTTCTTTACCTTCTTCTTCCTTCTCCTTCATGGGTTTGGGTGATGTTTTGTAATTGGACAGAACAGTCCTCACTGTGGGCTTTGAGGGATCAGTTATTGGGTTAAAAGGGAAAATAATCTAGGTCTCCTTTCTTAATTGGATAGTTTAGTCTTAAAAGACCTTCTAACAAGGGATAGTTAACCATTTTGTGTTTTGCTAATGAAAAGCTGCAGAACTCATGGTTGTGAGGGCTGTTTCACTGATAAGAAATAATAAACACCTCGATCTGAACATGAGCCACCACCTCAAGTGCCTTAAATCCCAACCTCGAGAAGCCACAAGATCCCATTAAAATAAAGGTTCCAGAAATTTCCAATCTCTCTGCTGCAAAACTTGATCTCAATTAGATCAAGAGCTGCTGGACCTTTGCTTTAGCTCCATGGATGAGTAACACTTTCTGGGGGTCTGGCTTGTCTCTCACTGCTGATGAAGTTTTCCTCTAGGAAAAATCTGATGAGTTGTGGTGGGTTGATTCTGGCTGGATGTCAGGTGCCCACCAAAAGCACCCAATCACTCCCATCCTCAGCTTGACGGGGAAAGAAAATACAACACAAGGTTCATGGGTTGAGATAAGGACAGAGAGAGATCACTCACCCATTATCATCATAGTCAGAGCAGACTTGATGCGAGAAAATCAGATTAATTTATTACCAATAAAAGCAGAGTAGCATAACAAGAAATAAAAAGCATACCTTCAAATACCTTCCCCCTGCCTTTCCCTTCCTCTGGGCTCAACTTCACCCCTATTTCTCCACCTCCTACCCCTTAGCAGCACAAGGGGACAGGGAATAGGGGCTGCAGTCACTCATCTCTGCTGCTCCTTCCTCCTCAGGGAAGAGGAGGACTCCTCACACCTTTCCCCTGTTCCAGTTTGGGGTCAGATATAGGGGAAGCTTCCAGCAGCTTCTCACAGAAGAAATCCTGCAGTACCCCAGCTTCCAAAGTCTTGCCTCAAAATCCCAATCTAAAGAATCATAGAATGGTTTGGGTTGGAAGGGACCTTTAAGAACATCTAGTCCAGCTTCCCTCAGAAGAACAGGGACACCTCTAATCATGACATGTGTCTAACCCCTGCCAGATGTCTAATAGGTCTTGTGGCTGAAAAATGCCACAAGATTTTAGAGAAGATTTGAATGGGCAGCAGTAATTCCGCTTTGTATGTTTCCATGAGTGCTCCATCAAGACTGGAGTACCATCATGGTGGCTGAGAGGAGATTTGATTTCTGGGTCAAGAATACATTTTCACATCTATGAATAGTATAAAACCCTTTCACATTGATCCAAAAACACACAGAACTTCTGAGTAAACACTGTTCTTCCCTTTGACTGTGGCTTCTTCCTTCCACCTTCCTTCATGGGCCAGACCTTGCTGCTGCTGCTGCTACATAAAGTTGTTCAGCTGAAGTCCATGGCAAGTGACCACAACTGGGTATCTGTCCCATGGATTGTTTTCTTCTCTGATTAAAAACTGAGGCAAATTCTTCTCATTCCCAAATTTCCCAAAGTCCCATGACAGGCCTGTGCACCAGCACACCGGTTCCCCACGAGCAGCTTGGAGTGACACAGAACTGCTCTGTGGCACCTTCAGCTGGGGCTGTTGCAGAGTGAAGATGTCATTTAGCAACTCCCTCTGGAGGGACACTTTTTCCTCCTGAAAACAGAAATAAAAGGTTTTGTGTCTCTCAGGACAGGTTCTGAGCTACAGCAGGTCAGTGGAGTCCGGGCCAAGTGAAGATTGCATCAGTCAGCCCCCAATGGTCCATGCAGGAGCTCCAAGCATGTTGGTATTGCTTATTTTACTAGGTAGGAAGGTGAACCAAACACAGCAAATATTGCGTGGTCATCTCTGCAGCCTCAGAATGAGTACTTAACCTGGGGTGGGGGAAAAAAGCCTATAAGAAGATAATGTGGGTGTGTTGAGAGGGGAGGTAATTTTTAAGCCAAAAAATAGAGTTTGGAAATAATGGTTTGATTCATATGGTTTTCTATAGCTGGAGGAAGGATGTGTATTGTTTGAGTCAAGGAAAATCTTTGGGGAGCCAGTCTGAAAATATAAAATTACATGATTAGTATGAGCATTCTCTAATTGTCTACTCATAAGACTAAAGAATACTTTTTTCCCTACTTAGCCATGCACGAGTTTTTGTGCTGAGTGGCTGCTTTTGGGAGATTGACAATACCAAAGGCTGCCTACCTTTTTCTCTCCAGTTGATACATCTGGATGTATCAGTCAAGGAATATATTGTGAAAATAGTAACATTTTAAAATTAGAATAATCACTGAGAGAAATAATTCATGTCGTAACATAAAATAGTTCAGGTAGTTTAGGAAGTGGCATCTATGCTGTAGCCAGCTGCAACTGGATCTTGTCTGTCTCTCAGTTGTGGAGTTTCTTTTCAATTGATACTGTCATTGAAATAGCTGAGACTCAACTCCAGATACCTTGACCTTTTTCTGCTTGTTTTAATGCTGGCTGATTCTTCTGGATTCCCTACTCTCCTTATTAATTATACATTGAAAAAATAATGAAGTATTATGAAGCACTGCCATGTCTGTGCAATCCAGCATATTGGATTTTTCACCTGGAGTGTCAAGCTAGATTAATTATTCTGATAACAGCAGGATTAATCCATTCATCACATACAGTGAAAAAGGCACTGTTAACATTCAGACTGAGTAATTCATGGTCTTGAGAGGTGCAAATGGCAGAACTGGCATTTAGAGGGCATTTGTGCCTTTTAAAAACCACATTCCCCTGTTACCTTCCCCCTTTCTTGGGCCAGATTCTTGCAGCAGGGCTGGCTGTTACCATGGGGGCAGGAGGCAGCTCTGTGCAGGGCTGTGTAGGTACAAATGTTTGGCAGAACCCTCCAATGTTAGGTAGAGGGTATAATTAACCTGTCATTTAACATTAAAAACAAAACATAACAAAAAACCAAAAGAAAATAAGAAAGAAAGAAGGAAGTGATTTTGTTTTTCTGGTCGCCTTAGTTCCTGCTTTCCTAAGGTGAGATTGCCAAGAACCATTACATGGCTTTTGAAAGCTGATTTGAGGTCAGACAGTGAATCAAAATCAATTCTTGATTTTTGTCAAGTGTGAGCTGCAGCCGAAGGGTCTGATTTGGGAAGAGGGTGAGCGTCCACGCTGGCATCCTGCCCTCACTGCTGCTTCCAGCTGCCAGCATCTTCTGTGCTGAGCTCCACCTTCCTGCACTTCCTCTGAACTGATGAAACTCAGGGGCAGGATTCTTTCAGCTCAAACCCCTCGTGTTCAAAAAACTTATTCTATTTTGGTTCAGGGAAAGGAAAAGAAAGTTAGATCTCTGGAATGTGGCCTCATTAAAAGAGAGGCAGGTAACTGGCTGGCTGCCTGACTGGAACTCGTCTCAGCTTCATGCACTTGTAACTGAAACAACTCAACTTTCCAGAAGTCTCTAAATGGATTGCTTTCAGTCGGAACAGTACACAGACATTATAAAACCTGCAATTACTTTTACTGTAGGGCCATAAAGTATAGATCTGTTAAAGTCTGGGTGCAGAACATATGGACATCCTACAGTTCCGACCAGCCCAGATGAAAGTCTATTATGAATGATGAAAACAAGGTACTAGAAAATCCATTAGGGCTATTTGTTCCCACTTGCAATGATAGTCTCTGTAACCACATTAAATCAAAGCATCTCTGGGACTTCATTACAAATTTCTTTTATCGATACCGTAAGTTGATATAAATAACAGTGTAAGAAAATCTGGGAGAAGAAATTACATTGCTTTGTATGATTTACGTATTTGTGATCAATTATTTAGCATTTCTAGCAGAGATGCACTTAATGTTTTCATTGGAGTGGGACCCTGTAGTGCTGGGGACCATGTGCAAATTGAGTGAACAAGAATCGCTGGCCCAGAGTGCTCTAACCATTTAAATTGGGTTAAGGACATAAGAGTGTAAAATGAGAGAGCAAAAATGACTAAACTCCTCTCCAGATACCACCACTGCTCTGGGATTGAAACTACATTCATATCCAGTGAGAATTGAAAAGACATGTTTGGTTTTGAACTCTAGGAAACAGTAAAATCAGAGACCAACAGAAACCTGCGGTCACTGTGTGTAGCAGCTCCTTCCCCATCCTCTCCACAGCTCTTCTTCTTTCACAAACAGAAACAAGACTGGCTGGTGTCTCTTCTGGAAATAATGGCCTTGATCAAGAATGGTTCGCAAAGAGGAGAAATAACTGCATGTTTTTGTGGTAAAAATTGAATCAAGACTTTCTACAAGGCCAGGCAGTGATAGGACAAGGGATAATGTCTTTAAACTGAAACAGGGTAGACTTAGATTAGATATTAAGAAGAAATTCTTTACTGTGAGGGTGGTGAGACACTGGGACAGGTTGCCCTAGGACGTTGTGGATTCTCCAGCCCTGGAAGTGTTCAAGGCCAGGTTGGATGGGGCTCTGAGCAACCTGGTTTAGTGGAAGGTGTCTCTGCACATGTCAGGGGGGTTGGAATGAGATGATCTTTAAGGTTCCTTCTAACCCAAACAATTCTAACAGTCTCTTATTCTATAATTCACATTCTTGTGTTCTTGACAAGAGTCAAAACCAGCCTTGTTCCTCCTGACCCATCAAGAGGTTTGCATTTCAGTTTGCAGACCTTGTGAGCTCAAAACATAAAAAAGAGATATTAATCAAACATGCCAATAAAGTTCAGAGAAAGTAACATGAACCCAAAACAGTGATTGCCCCCACCACCACAGATTCCCCTCCCTCTCTGCAATTTGTAATTATCATGAGGTGGTTATCAGTCCTGCAATAACTAGGCACAACAGCATGAGTTAGGAATGTATCATCAATTTATCATCACATTACCTTGTAATTTTTTTGCTTTTATTGGTCTATACAGCCTCATCATGCATAAATAGTGGTGTGCAACTTTGTGAAAATTGGTCAAAATGAAAAAGCCCACCTTGAAATAAATTATATTAAACACATCAATTTCTAACATAAATATATAATTTGTATTTTAGAAATCCAAGATGCCTGCAACCCCAAATTATAGGAACTGTGACTTGTTAACATAGATGAGGAGATGTGTCTATGCCAGTCACTGGTTCCAAAATACTTTAAACAATAAATCTGAAACTCAAACTTGCATAATGCCACATTTTCAGGGACTGCTGGGGTGGGTGAAGTTCAGACTATGATGGCAGGGGCTCTAATTACCTAAAGGACATGAAAATCCAGTTTTTACTCAAGGTGGCTTTGAAAATCTTAGACTGTTTATTCAGCTTTATCACCTCCATGCATTTGTCCCTGTGAAATGGATGTGTCAGGGAGTCATGTTCCTGTCCTGAAGGATGGTCCTGCTGTAATGAAGACAGAATTTCCAGGAGTTTTCTTTCAGGATGCACATGGAGGAGAATGGAGTGATCTTCTGAAGGCCTCAAATGGCAGAGAATTATTCATCTCCCTCTAAGTGTAAAGCCCTGGAGACCTTCCCCAAGGTCTGGGCAGTTGGAGTTGATGCCATGTGCAGGAGCAAACTCCCAGTAAAAGCAGCAATTTTTGTTCAGTCAGGGGGGCTGGTTGGCTCCAAGACAACCTGCAGCAGCTCATCCTTTGCCCTTCTTTGCTTCTGAAATCTGGGTTTGTTGTACTGTTCTCATTTTTGAAAGGAGGAACAGTTTTGAGCATCCTAACCAACCAGAGCCTTTGGGGCAGCTGCTATTCCTGATTTGATCTTTAATCAGTGTAATCATGGAAGCAGAGTGTTTTACATTTCTGGCATTCATGAAGACAGCAGAGGACCCTTCAGGTGGGCATTGCAGGATTATGTCAATATTGCCCCTTTTTCTCTTCCACTTCACTGTACCAGAAAGGTAAATCCATCAATTATGTCCCAAAAAGCTACAGATTAAATGAACACACAGCCTGCTGTCTGCCATCAGCCTGTCCCCATGGTCTCTCTGACCTGTTTGACTGAATGCCATATAGCAAAGCCAAAAAGCAGGAAAATTCCTGTCCTCACAGCAGTGACATGATATAACCAATGTCCTTTCCTCTAGTATCCCTAAAATAAACCTTTTGAGGTTCAGCTGAAGCTCCTGAAAACATCCTTGAACATGGCTTCTGAACACACCAGAGTTACAGCTTTTATGTGAATATCTATTTATACACATATGTACACATAAATATTTTTAAAAGTTAAAAGTCCAATTCAGCTTCCATTCCTTAGAAACAGAGTACATCCACTGGGTTTAATAGGAGAGTAAAATCAGGTCCCAGCTCATGAAAGGGCTTCAGTCTGAGCTTTGAGGAGGTGACACGTACCAGAGACTTTAATTAGTCATGTCAGCAAAAGCTTTGCTGACTCAGGGCTTCCATAGCTCAGCTGGTCTGTAGGGCAGCATCCAAGCTGGATCCTATAGGATGTTGACCTCTCTTGAGAACCCTGTGCAGCAGCCAACCATCTGCAAAACATGCAGAGTAATCATAATAATTCCCTTGGCAGTCTGTTTCAGAGAGGAAAGGGAAAAGAAAGAGAGAGGGAAAAAAAAAAAAGGAAATTAATTTCAGTTAGCGTTGAAATACTCCTGTGATTATTGCCTTCACATTTTTTAGTTTGGGGCTGTGTATTGGAACATTTCTACTCTCAACACCAAATGTTGTAACAAGGTCTTCAGGGCTAAGACAAAAAAGAAAACTCGTTATTCTAGTTTGGTATTCTCTCCCTTCAACAAAGATAGATCTTGATTCTTAAGAGGAAATGTGTTTTTACACATTTTTGCACAGGGGTAGTTAACATTATTTATTATAGCCACAATAGCTTTCATATCTAATTGTAGGGGTGGCCAACCTCCCTGACCCCATGAACAATATAACAAAACCTTTGTATGCCTGACAGTCTGTTTTCCCTGAATTTATAAGAAAAGGAAGGGAAATAAGTTTATGATGGGAGTTTTTGGTTTTCTTTTCCTGAAGCACTGACATATAAAATACCTCAATTTTGCTGTATTGCTGTATCTGGTGGCCTGAGCTCCTCCATTCCTCTGGAAGCCTGGCAAGGGCAGGTGTTGCTTTGCAGAACAGCTGCCTCTGGCTGGTGACTGCAGCATTATCAGGCCAAAACTGTTTTCTGTGGAAGGCCTGTTCACCCAGGAGAGGTCAGGAGGTGGAAGTGTCCCCATGTGGAGGTGAACCTGTGGCAGTGCATGGAGGTGACTTTAAAATGAAGGCACTCTTTAGCAGGTTCAGTTCTGAAATTTGTCACTTGTACAAATGGGGGAACAGAAAGTAAAATGAGAGAATTTTTCATGTAGCACATGTAATAACCCTTTAAATACTTTGTGAGCCCTCTAGTGGTGCTGTCCATGCCCTGGAAACCTCCAGGAGGCAGCTGGAGCAGGGCAGCCTTTCGTGTGAGTACCAACACTGCTCTTAAGGGTGCAGCGTGCACATCTCCCTTTTTCTGATTAGCTTTGAAAACCACAGAGGTGAGGGCTTTATTTCTGCTTCTCCTGATAAAAAATTCTTCAGAACAAAGGTGTGTGGCTCCTACACACCTCAGGCAGCTGAGGTGGACAAGGCAACATCCTAAGAATGTTGTCCTTAGACAACATCCTAAGACAACATCATCCTTAATGTGTCTGCTGCAGGTCTGGTTTTCAGTATGCTGTGGGTTAAACAGCATAGCAGGGATACAGCAAGAGTTCACCAGAGAGGAAAAATTTGGCTGCAAAATCCTAAACCCATTTCTAAAAGAGCTCATCTATGGGATTTCTGTGCTGTGAAAAGCATCACTCTGCTTTTATTCCAAACACAGTTTGGAGCGCTCCTTTATTTTTTTAGAATTGACTCATAAAGACTCCAGGAGGGCAATTAGTGAAATAAACCTCTAATCCTCGGTGCAGTGCCTGCTATGGCACTGCTGTTTAACAGCCTCCTTGCTAATCAGTTCTCTTCAGTGGGCTAAATGCCATAGATGCTATGTAAATAAATGCAAGTTTAAGAGTGTTCTACAGCGAGCAGTTGCAGGTCTGTTCCTTCTCCTCCACCATAAAATCAGCAGGCATGTCAACAGATATCTACTCCACCTTGCAGAAACAACTTTCCTGCTTGTTTCATTGCTGCAGCTCAGGAAAAACAGAAGCAGGGAGCAGCAATAAAACAGCCTGTTCATCGTGGGCAGCACCACCAGCATCTGATACCTGGTGGCAGCCAAGGCATGGAGCAAAGGTGCATATTTTAGAGTCGAAACAATGCCCACCGTTTAGGTGGCTATTTTATTTCTTCTGTGATAAATTTAAAGCCAGACTCTCATAGTTAGAGCTTTCTGGATGAAATGGCTGCTCCTTGTCACCTTCTTCATGCATAACATTTCTCCAGAGGAGAGGTTTTCCAAGTTGAGATGTTTTCCCTCACAAATTATATTTGTAAGGGAATATTATTGAAATTAGTGAAACATGAGAAATATTAGAGGTATTAGTGAAAATTAGTGAAGCGTGAAACATTAGAGATATTAGTGAAACATGTAATAAATATAATTTGAAATGGGGCAGTGTGCAAAATCCCATCAAAGACAGATGAAACCCAGCCCTGTTGAGGATGGTGGCAAACCTACATCTTCTTTAAAGGAACTAGAATTTCACCCTTATGTGTCAATGAGCAACACCTTTTAACTAACTTTTTTGTCTTCCAAGGGGGGTCAAAGAAATCTGTAATACTGGATGTATTTGTCATTTCTCTTCTGTGCTGTTCTGAGGTAAGAGCAGTGATGCTCAGAAAGAGATAATTAAACCCTTAATATTTCCAATACTACATCCCAGTATCCTCCAGCACAGAGATGAGGGTGAAAAAATGAAGACACAAGGAGATGGAATTACTTGCCCTGAATTATCCATCAGACCTGTAAACAAAGCACAGGTCTTGTATGCTCATGGCATTGAGCAGACATCAAGTAAATAAGATGATGCTGGGTCCTGCAAGTTTCACCAAGTTATTTACATAACATTCTTATCAGTCTTCATACTTACATTGAATGGCAAATCTAAATAAACAAAGCATTTTATTTGAGTTAAATAACAAATCTTGAATAAACAAAACATTTTATATGAGTGTCTAGCATTTAAGAATTTTCAGAATCTCCAGAGTTCCATTGTCTTGCCTCTGTAGAGAACTGCTCCCTTCCTTTTTTTTCAGTGTGGATTTTTTAATAATTTCTGATAATGTTGTGATACATATCACTGGCAACTTCAAACACTCACATTTTACAGATAAATGATCTTAATTATACAAATTCCTTCTGCCTAGTGAGAACTTATTAATATAGCAACATCTTATACATTAATACTAATTTCCACATATATTATTTATCAATATTTTAGCATCTAGCACAGGTGGTGAGCTTTTCACTGACTAAAATGGTGAATGAACTCAGGTAAATTATACTGACAGACCATATGCACCATGTGCGTGACTGCTGAAACCTAAGAATTTCACAAAGCAGAAAAAAAGATGCCATTTTTTTTTGCTCTCCAAGTGTTACCAACTTTGGAGTTCATTTTCTTCTATGCACACAGAGACACAAAATATTCAGCAACATCATTAGGTATGTTTATTAAGGATAGAAAACTGGACCTGTTTACATACTGCACATGCAAAGCCATTCTGAAGTTATTAGTTTAACTAATAGGCAGTTAAATGATTTCAAAATATGCTTAGAACAGGTGAGATTGCTTAAAGAGGAATATTTCTGAATTCAATAACTGAAAAAGGTGGCAGCAAACCCTGCAAATTCAGATCAGTGTAAGCTAGAGGACAAAGAGCTGGTTATACAAAAAATGAGAATTGAAAGGATTCAGTGAGTCCTGGTGAAATTCCACAATAGCAGAATACAGCAATTTCTTTGCAGAATGTTTAAAAGAGTTTGTTTCTTTACCTTTATTTGAATTTTAATTTTACTATGAGATGTTCAGAAATAATTTTTGATTTTCTTAAATTAGCAAGATCCTATCCATTTAGGAAAACAGTGGGGGCTTTTCTTCTACCTTGCATTAGACTGAAAATATTCACACTTAGTATAAAATAGCTATAAATTATGTAGTATAATTTCCTGCCAAAGATTTGGATCTGCTCTTACTAGGGCTAGTGGTTTGTCAGGATAAACCATGCATGTTTTCATGGGGAAAATGCAAGGTGAGCACCATGAACGTGCAGTACAAAACATGGGTAATTTTATTTAAATACAAATATTCTTTGTTTTGAAATACACATAGATATTACCTATTTTTAAATACACACATTGAAAAATAAAGAAGAACAACAATTTTGTTAACTCTTTATCTTTACTTCAGTGGCAGCAATAGCAGAGTGGTTTTATTGCCCTCTCCTCATTTCTGCTTCTTTGGCCGTGCAGAGGGAACTGAGTTTTCCTAGTTCTGTGGGGTCAGGGGATTCTGAGCACACAGGTGACTTCTCCAGGGGCTGCCAGGAGGTGAGGCAGCCAGCCCACATCCAGTGGGTCACCCTGCCAGCCTTCAGCCCTCTAAGAGAGAACTCCAGGTGATGGACAAGACAAAAAACATCGCTATTACAGATTTCCACAGAGCAGCCTTGTCCCTGGAGGGCGTAATTACAGAATCATCAAGGTTGGAAGAGACCTGCAAGTTCATCCAGTCCCACTAGCAACCCAGCACCACCATAATCACCCCTAAACCATGTCCCCAGGTGTCACATCCAGATGGTTCTTGAACACTTCCAGAGACTCCACCAACTCCTTGGGCAATTTATTCCACTGCCTGATCACTGTGTCAGTGAATTTCTTCACTAGTATCTAACCTGAACCTCCCCTGGTGCAACTTCAGGCTATTCCCCTCTTGTCCTTTCACTTGAGACATGGCAGAGGACACAGACCCCAGCTCACTGCAGCCTCCTCTCAGGTAGTTGTAGATGTCTTTGGGCTCCTTCCATGATCACAACTAAGATAAAGTAATCTGATATAACTGAGATAAGGTAATCTCTCAACTGAGATAACATAACCACTTGTCCAGAGAAGTCTATTTCTTTCTGCCAATTAATCAATCAACCCAGATAAATGAATCTCCAGCAACTAAAATGTTTCTCTATGAATTTTGTCCCCTGTTAAGCCCCCTTCTATTCTAAGGTTCTGTACCACCTTCTATTCACAGGTGGTACAGAACCAGAGGGGGTGTGTTTATACTAACAGCAGCCCTGCCAAGTCAGAGCCCACCTTTCACTGAAAAGAAAGGTCCTGCTCCATCTCCCCTGCCCTTTCTCCCCAGCTGCAGGCACCCTTCTCCCTCCCCATATTGGCTTTGGAAATTGTGTGGCCTCAGGGCGAGCCCTCTCACTTGACAGGCTGACATATCTGGCAGTAAATTGTTTTTTACTTGCATATTTATTTATCTGAGGTGTTGGATTCCCACCAGGTCAATTCTCTGCATTGATTTGCCCCAGGGCTACCTGATCTCTAGAACCACCCCAAGGGAATGGGGCAGGCTGGGGGAGGAGAGAGGGTGAGGATCAGGGTCTCCTCTCTCTTCCTTGGCAGGGCTCAGTGAGATGTGAAACCATAACCAGAAGATGAAGCTCACTGGCAGCTTGATGTCCTGCCTGCTCCTGTCCCATACTCCTGTCCTGTCCTTGCACCAGCCCCAGCAGCTGCAGGAGCTGCATTTGACAAAAACCTGACACTTCCTGGCAGTCCTTGTTTCAGCTGCGCTGGCAGAAATGCATTTCACTGCTGGGTGGGCAGGCAAGAGCCCACCCACACTGACAGGAGGGAGCAGGCAGGGCAGGGACATGGAACCACAGCAGGTAGACAGGATACAGATGGCTTGAGATACTTTGGAAGGGCCCCTGAGCTATCCAGAAGAGATCATGAGCTGTAGCTGTGGGGTTGGCATCTTTGAGAGCCCCTCTGAATGTGTTCACAGTGTCCCTCTTCCCACATCACTCAGCACATCTTTCTTCTCTTAAACAAATGTCTCCTTATGGCAAGAGCTGTGGATGGATTTAAAAACACACGAAGCCAGCTGAAAACAAAACTCTTGTGACAGCTATCACAAAACTGCAGCTCTAACAGCCATGGCTGCCTGGATGTCGAAACATTGCTGGAAGAGAGTCGGGCTCAGTGCAGTGGCACTCATCAAACCCTGGCATGATGAGAGGTATCCTTCCTGTTCACACAGGCATCCCAGAAGCCAGAACTGTCTTTCTGCATCTGCCTTATAAAAACTTCTTTCTTGAGCTGCATGTATCAATTCAGTTTGCTTTCCTTCTGGATGATGAGCAAACGCGAGCTTTTGAGTTTATCAAGCCACAGCTGTGAGATACCTTTGACAGGGAGTCTGCAAACCCAAAACCCCCAGTCTGATGAATATTCTCAAAACTAAGCACATTCAGGCTTCTGTGCACTGGATATCACACAGGCTTCCACAAGATGTGAGGGACTGGCAAAACAGAGCAGTGAGCTTAATTATGAAACAAAAAGCAACTATGAGAGCAACTATGTAGTAGCTAAGGGTACCCAAAACCCAGAGATTAATTCTGTCTTCCTGAGATATGAAGGACTGGCTGTTACAGGCCTGGTTTATCACTGTGTTAAACCAATTTTATGTTGGTGTAAAACCAGGATGATAGAGCTGTGCTGAATAAACCCGAGTATGCATCCCCTCTGTTTTGTCATACACTCTCACAGATCTAAAACCAGCTAATGATTGAGAAAATCAAAGAAAAACCTGTAAAAATGAAATGGTAGAAATGTCAGGTGCGGGGGAAGAGAATCGTTACACTACTTGATCAATGCACTCCTACTGAAATGATTTGGCCTGAGGGGCAAGAGAAATTTATTGGGAAGATAACATGCAGCAAGATAAAGACCTCTTGGAAAGCAGCATTAAAATATCTTTCCTGAGTAATTAAACCAGGCTAAAAGTTTCTTAAAGACTTTAGGGTTCAACATCCCCTTGTGTGTTTGACCACCTCCATCTCAACATTTTATTTAATGCTTGCAACCCTTTGAACCCCTGTTCTGTTGTTACTGAGCTTGTTGTACAGTACTTTATTGGTTTAGGAGACACTTTGATTCACAGTGACTTATTCACAGCATAATTCTATTCAAGAGAAGCAAGCATGTGACTCTCTACAGCAGCAGCACATTCTGAGTGGATAGCATGGCACACATTGCAAAATCTATATTCACCACAGAGCATGTGTTCATGCCATGAG
Source organism: Molothrus aeneus (assembly GCF_037042795.1). Taxonomy (NCBI): domain Eukaryota; kingdom Metazoa; phylum Chordata; class Aves; order Passeriformes; family Icteridae; genus Molothrus; species Molothrus aeneus. Next base: position 111,103,818 of record NC_089647.1, on the reverse strand, counting down.
AATTCATATTTCTTCTTTAAAACTACACGAGTCTTTCTCAAGTGTAAAAGGCATTAGGAAGTGCACTTGAAAACACTCTGAAGTTCAGGAAATGCCAAGGAACCTCATTTCTAAGCGTGTCTATTTGCACAGGAACGTCAATATGCAGAATGACTGCTGGGCTAGAACAATGCAGGAAAAGAATTTGCAGAAAGGGGGCCAGCATGGCTGGGATGAGCATATTGTGAGAAAAGTACCTTGCATGGTAGCAGAGCTTTCAAATAATGGCTCCATTTAATTCCATCTCTGATCATTAACTTTAGCTGTTTAAAATATTGCAAATATAGTCCTTATGAGATTGTTTAAAAGAAATTTTTGGCTTGCAATAAGTCAGTAGTAATCAGTGGCAATGGTACTTTTACAGTAAATGTACATGAAGTTTATGAGTGACTACACAGTAGGACATAAAAATATGTATTTCCAAGTTTTATGGGTGTTCTCCAGAAAAAACCCCAACCTTCTGAGAAGCCGATTTACCCAAGTAGACATCTATATACATCCATTTACTGTAAGAGAAACCAAATTTTTGTCCTTTGTAATGTTTACTTTGATTAACTATAGGTAGTTTGCCCTTTGATTGCTGCTAGTGTTCTGTGGAACCATTTGTTTTCCTGCAGAGTTAAGGGCATTAAAAGAGGAGGTATTGCCTTCTTTTTGGCATGAATTAATTTTAAAAGATCTTTTGTTTAAAAGGGTATTTTAAAAATCCTGAAGAAGCAGAGATTGCCCAGCCTCTTACCCATCCACTTTAGGAATGTGCATGAGCAGACACCTGGGACATGGACCTTATTAAGGAAGAAGAGAGAATATTTTTGTAAGGAGCACTCTGTTAAGTTATTGGCAACAAATCACTTGTCCCTCAGGACACACAGCACTTTCATTTCTACTGGCAAAACATGGAGGGAGCCTGCTCTAAGTTTACCTGTTATTTATTCTGAAAGGTTTTAATAAGGACTTAATTGTAGAAGGGTTTCCAAGGAACGAACTTGAAAATTAATGTATCCTTGTCCAGGGAAAATAATGGCTCTGCTGCATAGTTTAGAATCTTTGGGATTAAGGATGTGGCTGGTGGAATTTATGAAAAGTAGTGTAAATAAATACATCAAGATGTGATCATTTGGAGGTTGTTTCTCATAAGTGCTCTTCCTCCTCCTTTTGTGTTATTTATTCTTCTCTGCTGTGCAGCCCTGACAGTTTCCTTTGGGAGCTGGTGCAGATACCTGGGGTCTGGCTGCTGGGTCCCCCCAGACGGGATGGGCTGGTCCCACCTCAATGTTCTTGGAGGGCTTCAGCCTCCAAACACACCTTTTGAGGAGAAAGCAAACAAAGGAAGGCTCAGGTTCCCTTGCTGGTGCTCAGACAGATGCTGTACCTGCTGTGGGTGGGGGCTTCACCACCCTACAGTGCTCTGCTGGTGATCTTCTTTGCTTTCTGTGGAGGAGTCTGTTGACAATGGACTATTTTCCACCTGAAAAATGGAAGCAGTTTTGCTGTTCATCCTCCCTGTTGGAGGTTTTCAATGACAGGTGTGCTGCAGCAGCTCTGGAGAGCTTGAGGAGCCCACTGCTCTCCCACCACGGAGTCAGAGAAAGGCACGTGGGCCTGAAGAGCCTTTTGAGAGAGCTCTCAAGCCTCTTGAACCTGAGCTTGGCTGTTTCTGTTGTGAATGACAGCAAAGAGCCGATCACCCCTAACCAAGTTCGTGTTGCAGTAAAGGGAATTTAAATCCTGAGAGTTTTGGTTCAAGGCTGCACAGACACCTCCACTTGGTCACTGGCCTCTCTTTTTATTCCAACACTGTTGTAGGAATGTAAATTGGGACCAACAAGGAACAAAATGGTTTCTGTTCCTAAGTAGATGCTTCAGTTAAGGCCATCAGATGCAAGTTTTAATTATCGGTGAGGTAATTGAATACCAACATTTTTTTCTTTTGTTTCAGGCTGTAATTATCTCATTTTACACCTTCATGGTCACTGCTTGTTTTCATGGGGAGATTTTTTTGAAGTCCCTCACACTGATTTAAAAAAACATCTGAAATTACTAGCACCATAATTAGGACTGAAACTGGGAACAGCTCCCCCTAATAATTGCAGATATGATGAGTAACTGTAATTTATGTTGGCTTTCTATCACCACGAGTTTTACAAAAAGCAAACAAACAAAAACAAACAAAAAGGTCAGCATCCCCACATTTGCTTTTTGCCCAACCTGTCCCCTCCTCTCCTGATTCCTCTGGGCTGTGGCCACTGAATGGCAAAGGTGTGGGCTGAACATGTCTGTCTGTCTGTCTGTCTGTCTGTCTGTCTGTCGTTGCTGCAGCTCTCCAGTGTAACGTGGGGATGAGCCACAGTGGATCTCATCCACCTTATCCCCTCCTCCCCTGTGCCACATCCTCAAGCACAGCAGCTCACAAGGGTGTGGAAAACTGAGCTGACAAAGTCAGAGGACCCAGTGGATGGGAATGCATGACACCAAGTGTTGTGAAGCTATGAGGAGCCAACACAGAACAATTTGGCCCCAAATCCTCCTCCCAGATGTGTCTGTTGGGCAAAGGTCCACTGCAACCTCTCTTATTCCAAAATACTGCAGAAGTACTTTAAGAACCAAAAACCATTATGTTTTAAAAAATAACTATATTGGAGGGAGTTGAAGGTTTACTTTTTAGACACAATTGTCTAAAACCCCAGATGTTTCATGTTTAAATCACCATGAACTCAGAGGTCTGATGCTCCACTCAGGCCAGTCCCAAGGTTTAGAGGCTTAGAACCATCTAATAGACCATCCATATGTTGTCACTCTGTCCTTTCAGTGATGATTCAGACATTAAACTTCTCATTTTTATGATTTGTCTTTCAGTGTGTTTTTCATTAATATTAAGATAAAAATAAACCCCAGAAAGTTCTTAGGTGTATGAATATATCATTAATACAAGTGTTGAATGATTACGTAAGATAAGAGTGCTTTTCCTCCTCCCTTGCATTTCCATGGAATAAGAAACTGTAATATGCCTGAAAACCCTCCTTTGAAATGTTGCTTCACAATCATTGACTAGAAAGATCAGAACATTTCCTGAAATAATGTGGTTTGCATAAGGTCACAGTAGAGATCAGAGGGAAGAATTGCACCATGTCCCAGTTAAAATATGTCTTTTAACCGCTGAATTTGCTCTTTTGTAATTTTGAATATTTCCCCCAAATGAGCATAATCAAGATACCTCCACATGTGTTATTGTGCATGTATCTGTATTTATATACATGCCCATATACATAGCAGATGCAAAGATTTTGGTTGTATCGCATGCAACTGCAAAAACAAAGTTACTTCAGAAAATCAACCAGTAATAAAATGCTGTAATTTTTCTTAGGAAGACAAGAAAATGTGAGTAAAGATTAGAATTATAAAAACAAAAATTCACCTGGAAAACTCTTCTACAGTAAGCAGAACTGTTGTTCTTTATCACAGTGGTCAGACAGTCACCTGCAGTGTGGCAGCTGTCCCTGAACACCACTGAGTTCTCCATGCCCATGGCTCTGTACTGCTCTCATAATTGCTAACTGAAAGTTATGGGGAGAAAAAGAAATAAAATAAAATAAAATAGAATAAACTAAACTAAACTAAACTAAAATAAAAGGAATATCAGAGTATCAGTTTTAACAGAGCGCTGGAAACCAAAGAGCCACAATGTGTTGTCTGGCTGATGGTGTATCCAAAGTACATCTGGAAGTTGAAAGGGGCTGCAGGAAGACATTGAATGCACCTGAGAGATAACGATGTAAATCAGGTTTTGTGGTAATTAAGGTATGTGTGGTGAAAACAGAGGCAGATGCATGTTTAGATTAGTGAGTTGTGCCAAACATGATTGGTGCTGAAACTTCGAGAATTGATTGCCAAATTTGTTGTCATTCCCATTCTGGGCACAGAGTTTGGAGTAGAAGAGTCATTAGCGGCAACTCTCTCAACACTACCAATGTAATGATTAGTAAAACATGAAAACATGCTGGGCAACTAACATGGCCCTAAAAGTTTCTCTTATATTTTGTCTTTTACCTGCTGGTGTCCTAAAATGATATTTTCCACCTTCTTTTGTCCAAACCCCTGATTTTGGAGACTGAAATGCAGCATAAGACACACCCTTCAGTTCTCAGGGTCAGTAGGAACATTCACTTGCTCAGAGTTAATCACACACCAAAGCAATATTTTGAATGGCCATTTTAACCCTGCAACACCCTGCCATGTACCAAAGAAAACCCTACTGGCAAGGATCAGTGTTATCCCCAGTGTTGTCTCCCCAGCTCTGTTTATGGCAAGAACCTGTGCTTTTAATTTATCATAGTTCCCTCCTGAAGTCTGGTGTTGTCATGTAAAGCCAAACAGAGCAGATGTTGTTATGATAATGATGATTAACATTATTATTGATGTTTATAAATTAAAGCCTGTTTAGGCAAGCAGTCACCTGCCTGTTTGAGTTCTGTGGAACTGACAGGACCACTGAGGTCCCCACGCTTGATTAAAGGCTGTTTTAAATAGGAGTGAACCCGAACATATGTTTAATTGCTTCACTAGAAGTATGGAAAGTCTCATTCTCTTCATGGGACAAACCTTTGTTCCTTCCAGCCAGACCATGCAGGCATAAATCACCCTGAACAGCCAAAGAATCCTCTGCCTGCAAAAATCCCCGGATTGATCAAACTTAACACCTAATTACAGAGCTGGGGAGCTTGCACTGAAGGCGGTTTGAAAGGCTGCCTGGAACATCATGGGTTGAGCTGCCTTTGTTGGGAGCATTGTGCTGTGATGTGTAACGTGGGTAGATTCCTGTGGGATGTTGACAGTTTGTGGGAAATGCATGTAGGAGGAACTGGGTTACGAAGACCAGGGGGTTTAAATTTTTTTTTTTTTTTTTTTTACTCTCTCTCTCCCTCATTGTTCTGCATGTGGGCTTGGAGATTTTTGGGGTTTGGTTTGTTTTGTTGGCTTTTTAAGCTATGGGGAAGGAAGAGCTTCTGGTTTTGGAAAAATCCGGCCACTCCATGCAGTGTGTTATGAGCCACTCATTCCTGAAGGTTCGATACTGTGCTGGTCCTACCCTCCCAAAAGGATGCTGGTTGATGCTCCTGAAAGCTCTAATGTTCCTTTTTTTTTTTTTTTGCTTATGGCATTTATATTGAGTGCTAATCACTTGTTAAGCTATGGATTTATGTAATAAATTAATTAGCTCTGCAATGTTTTCTCCACTCTCTGCCTGCCAGTCTGTCTCTGCTGGGACTTGTTAGTTTTTTTCCAGTTACAAATAGCTCTCAGAATTATTATTTGTTTTTAAATAATTTATCAGGCAAATATTTTTTTCCCTTTCACACCAGAAGTGGATTTTCTCCTGTGTGTTATCCCAGCCTGAGGCACTGGGCAGGCGTGATTTGGGTCGGCACTGGCAGTGGGTTTTCCACACTCAAACATACAGAGTTTAAAGTTCATGAGCTTACAGAAGAGCAAGGATAGGGCCAGAAGCTTTGCCATTGGAAAAGGATGGATCTTGCCTTCATGAACAACTTAGGCCTAGTATTAACAGGGCATGAGCTATCCAAAGCCATAATGCCATTTGTTCTAGAAAAACCATTTTCATGGCACCCTCCCTCCCATGCTTTCTGTTCCCTCTCCTGAGTGTATGCTGGAATTGGTAGGATATCAGAGCAGGATGTGTTTAATCCAGAGATTTGTTTGGTGTTTACAACTTACTGAAAAATATTTCTTGAACTCCATGAATTTGCATATTCCAGCTTTCTTCATATGCATTCAGTCCATTTTAATTTTGCTAGAACAAAGAATTTCAGAGAATGGTTTTGTATTGGTGTTGTGAGAAAAAATGCAGTCTTTTATCACTCCTTATGGATTTTTATTATGTAACATTTCCACCTTTTTGAATGAGAGAAACATTGAATAGGAGCACAGGATATTTAATTTGTATTAGACTTATTATATTGAAACCTCTAATATATTTCTTCTTATTTTGTCTTTAAATTAAATGGACCTAATCCTTTTTATCTTTTCACATAGAAAATTCTTCATTCCTCTATTTATTTTAATTATTTTTATCTGAATCCCCTCTGTTGTTGTATTATCTCCTCTAAAAGCACTGACCAAAACTGAACAGTGTCCCTGTTGGCAGTGCATTATTCATTTTCCTATCACATTATGCTGTTTGTAATGTTTTCCACCCTGTCTTGCACCTCATAATACACAATTTGTCATTTTTTTTTCCCACAGATTCCACACCCTACAGAAGCTTTCCTGCAGAGCTGTCATCAGGAGTGAACCAAGCCTTTTCCAGAGTGTAGCAGTTTATAAGTCAATAAAGTGCCTTTGACTTTCTAAATTCTTACTAATTGTCAATGCTTGTACTGGGCTGCCATTCACCTGGCATTGTTAGGGTTGTCACCATGTTTTTCTTCAGTTTCAGCCAATAATGTGTTCAGTTCTGGTCCCCTCACAACAATAAAGACTTTGAGGCTCTGGAGTGTGTCCCGAGAAGGGCAATGGAGCTGGGGAAGGGGATGGAGTACAAATCTCATGGTCCGTGGCTGAGGGAGCTGGGGGTGTTTAGCCTGGATAAAAGGAGGCTCAGGTGGGACCTTACACTTGGTAAAACTCCCTGACAGGAGGTTTTGAGCAAGTAGCCATTGGTCTCTTCTCTCAAGAAAAAAATTAGAGGATGAGAGAAGCAAGGGGAGGTTTAGATTGGATATTAGGAAATATGTCTTCACAGAAACAGGTTGTCAAGCATTGAAACAAGCTGCCCAGGGAAGTGGTGGAGTCACCAACCCTGAAGGTATTTAAAAGACCAAAAATTGGTCTACTATATAATATATGAATTATTTTTATATGAAAGTGCAAGCATGGCACTGAGGGACATGGTTTGGTGGTAGATCTGGAAGGTGTTCAGGTGAAACTGATGCCTTTTCCAACTCAAACAACTCTGTGATCCTGTGTGTGTTCTGCAGATGCTCCCACATTATCACACATCCCTTTCTCAGGTTCATTTCCATCAGTAGCCCTGCAAGAAGACATGAGACACCCCAGTTTCTGCTCAGTTTCTGCCAGGCCACCTGGGTTTTTTGTTCTTACTCTTCACCTCACACCTCTGTGCTGTGCTCCAGCTCATGGGGCTCGTGCAGACACATCTGAGCTCCTCTGAACTGGCTGGCCAAGGTGGAGCTGGCAGAGTGTGGGAGGCTGAGAGCCTCCCTGAAGTAGCTGAGATGATCTCTGTGCTGATACACCTCTGTGCTGATACACCTCCCCTCCTGCAGCACGGGAGCTACGCTGGCAAAAAATGACTCACGTCAAGCTCCTCAGCCTCCAGCTGCACCTCTGGGTGCAACCTGTGCATGGCCTGCTTATTTCAGCCATGAGGAGGCTTTCTCCAGCATCCTGGGCTGCCATGTGTTAAACAGCCTTTCTGGGAAAAAAAAATATCACTTTATCAGAGGCTTTTTTGCATAATATCCGCAGAGGTAACTCCAGTGGTTCTAGATTCTTTCAGGCCTCCATTGAGCAAAATTCATAAGCTTTTGCTTAATAGTTAGCTACCACCAGTGTGATTTTTCCCGTGCTCCTATGTTAAACTCAGTGACATCTTTCTGTTTGAGTACTTGGCTGAAGAAACAAGCTGTGTTATGGGATGCAGTCTTTACACTTTATTTCTAAAAAGTTCATTTCTGTAGCCTGCAGAGCAGGTTCTGTGGTGCTGTGCCTGAAAGGCTGCTCACTGATAGCGGGAAATGTTGGCTGCAGTACCTTTCTGAACTCTGGCCAACAGAGCATTCAGATTAAGCAATAATTTAAGCAACATCATCATGAGTGGGGAGAGCACATGGCCAGTTAGTCACCAGAGGTACAGACGCACGCAGAAAGTAAATCCCCAACCTGTTATAGTAATGCACTTAGTTACTGGAAATGCAATATGAGCCTACTTTCATGAGCAAGGATGAAAGAACTTGTTTAACCTTTGTACAGCATTTTCCACCCACACACGGGAGTGACATCAGATGCCTCGTATAGGTAAAAAAACAAGTCAGCATTTGGGAGACTCCCAAACAAGAGACAGAGATAACCCCTTGCCTCTAAGTTTGTGCATTTAACACGCTTGTGGTGGGTCACTTGAAACTTCTTGCTGCTTATTCCTGGATCCTGATGGCTGTGACAGAAAAAAAAACCCCAAAAAACTTCAGCCCTGTGCGTAACGCACTGGACGTGAAGCATTTGCTGGAAGGTATTTTATGTTTGTGCATGCATGCATAAAGCAGGGCTTTTGCATTTAAATTGGGGGATATTTTCATTTTGAATATCCTGAAGATCAAATCACTGGCACTGGAGAGGGATTTTCAGGAGGCCAGTCATTAGCTGGCCTTTAAGTAAGACTGCAAAGCCTGGGAATGGGAATTTGAGTGAGCATCACTGAGCCAGACAAGCAGGACAGGGCTGGAAGTGTCTGGCTCTGTGCCGAACCTGGGTGGATTTCAGTCCACTCAACGCCACCTGAAAAGTCCTGCAGGATTCCTGAAGTTCAAGATTTCCTGAGCAACTCCATGCTAACCTTCGTGTTACTTTCAAAATACGTTGGGGCTTAGTTCCTGTGTGTCCCACTATGCAATAAGAAAGGATTTGGTTTTAATTGATGGTTTTGATTTTTGGAACAATCTGATTGTTCTTTCCTCCCTCCTGCTCACCTCCCACCCCTCAAAAATGCTTGATAAATAAACTTTGAAGTCCTGGGAGAAGTAGCATGTGTTGGTGAAGGGAGAAGGTGGGGGTGGCAGGGGTGGTGGAAGGAGCTCAGTTTGTCAACACAGCAGCCAGGAAGCAAGTTATTTATAAGGCTTGTGGTGGAGAGGGGGCCAGCCCACATGTTTTTAAAAAAGGGCTTAACTAATCACATGGTGCAGCTAATTCTGGTATTTGTAAATACAGTTCACTCTCTCTTGATGGATGAAAGGAGAGCTAAAAGAGGAGCACAGTTCAGGCTATGACAAGTCCATCTCTACACTCAAGGTGCCCAGATTTCTCTGGACTGCAGTGATGCCCCTGAAAAGGACTTCGCTGTGTCTAGGCAAAGCATGAATGGAGGTGCACGGGAACTGATGCTTTCTCAGAACTCAAACATCCTAAATAATGGCTCTGACAACACTCAGCCTAAATTCTGAATGCATTCTTAAACCACAGAACGGCTCATTTGCAGCAGGGTTTCATGACTCTCTCAAGGTGGAAGTTGACTGTGAGAGGCATATGACCATGAGACCGTACTTGGCTGGACTGACATCAAAAGTGAATTTTTGACACACAAAGATTTTTAAATCCACTGATTCAGTACAGTCCCATTTATATTTATTTATTTTTTCTGTGTAGAGCATATAGTGAGCTATTCTTGTGGGCTGAACGACACTCAAAGTCCCATGATGGAGGCATGACACAGACTTGACACTGCTGCCACATTCCTCAGTTCAACAGCCATGGGAAGGTTGGAAAAGGTCAAAAAAATAGCTTTATCTCCAGAGGGATAGTCTGCAATTTAGTGTTTGGCCAGGCAAACTCAAATCACATGTGTATGTCTTTATATATGTACGTATATAAATGTTTATTTATTTATATACATATATGCATATATAGAAATACATATGTGTGTATATAAACAACAGTATTTCACTCTTCAATACAGTTATATTTAATTTCACTTTCCTACAGTAAAAAACTAAATAAGACTAGTCCATCCCCCTTTTTTTCTTAAAGAGCAGTAAAAGACATAAACATGTGACATAGCAGATATACAAATGTTTGTACACTATTTTTATACTTGGAAAAGTATATTAAAAACAGATACACGTGAAATTATATATATATATATATTAAAATGTTATATATATGATTATATATTATATATGGTATGTTTATGTTTATATCATAAACATACCATATATAATAAACATACCATTAATATATATAGTAGTAATAATAATAATAATAATAATAATAATAATAATAATAATAATAATAGTTTTTTAAAAAAGCAAAAGCTGTATTTAGGTCTGCCTTGCTAAAGAGAAGGAAAGCAGAGAGAAGCTGCAATAGGTATTTCTGTAGAAACCCCTCTGAGTTATGTCCATTTACTGGTTGGAGAACTAAAATCACTTGAGGGCATGCCCTGCCCTTCATCCCCTGGATGTGATCCCAGTGGGATCCTGCAGAGCTCTGGAAGTGCAGCAGAGCTCCAGCTGGGGATGTGCCATCAGCACCAGGAACCTCACAGCTAGCATGGAATGAAACTTCTGGGTGAAATTCTGGCCCTGCTGACCTTGGCAGGTGTTTTGCAACTGGATGAAATGGAAAGAGAATTTAATCCTCTTTGTCCAGAAGAAGAGAGAAGAGAGAAGTTGTGAATCAAAACTAATACCCAGGTACAAAAGGGAGGGAATTTTATACTTTGGGGTATCAGGGGACCTGCTCTTGGTCTGGAAGGTCACTGGATGAATCAGGAAAGGCAGTAATAAGAAAAAAAAAAAGTGTTTTCCTGGTGTTCCAAAGAGGTAGGAAATGAGGATCAGTTATAATTTAAATGTAACTTGCTGACAAGATTTTCCTGAACTTTCCAACACCTGATAATGAGAATATGTGACAACTTTTACTCTCCTTAAAACAAAACAATAGACATCCAAGAGCAAACTTGGAAAGCTATGTTTTGAAAACAAAAAGTTTTAAGTGAAACAAATATCTGGAAAAGATTTTTAGAGGACACTTTGGTACCCTAAAATGCAGGGCACTCTGTCCCCTTCCAATATTGCATAAAAATGATGGAATTTGCTGCATCCCAACATCATCGTGAAGGGTGTTCCTTCCTAGCCAGCAGAACATGACACTGGAAGGACAACAAAAGGAGCACTTACTTAAAAGTTACAATTCCTATTTAGCCTGTAAAGGGGAAAGGGAAGACTAAATAGAATTTCTGTTTTATATGCATATATATGAAAACAGATATTTTAGCAATCTACTCCATGTCACTTCTCAGACGCATTAGAACAGAATGCATTTAGGGGTGCACAAAGAAATTATATTTCCATTTAAGTATAAGAATATGAAACTTTAATTTCAATCTTTGGTTTTATTTTTAGTCTAATATTTATATTCTTTCACAAAGCAAGGTATCAGCAAAAGCTGTCCTGGCCCTACAAAATACAAAATTGTCTCTAGTAATTTGCAGAGGTGTCTGAGCCCAACATTCCTCACTGGGCAGTTTGCTGAATGTTACCTGGTGCTGCTCTTCCCAGAGGATCATAAATAATGTTTTCACTGGAAGCACAGGAGGCTTCTTGACTTTAAGACTCTCCCACATTTATATCAGACTAATATCTGTTCTGTGTTCTTGTGTTCCATAAAATAAGTGAAAGCAAGCAACAGCTGAATTCCCAACTCTGGTTTCTGGCTGATATTTTTCCCAGAAACAAATTCAGGCAGTCAAATCCCAGTACTCCCCAAGGCTGGATTGCAATTTCTTAGTATTTTACCTATGTTTTGAATCACGATCAAGAAATGATAAATTGATCTCATATGCAGTACCATCAGTCTAAAATGTTATAATATCTTTGGCTAATTATTTAAATTGATTGCAAACAATTCTAATGAGACCTTTTTATGTGAATTTATTTTTAAATGATAAGTAATTATCTTAAATTGGGACAAGTGTTTAAACTGGCAAGCAAACTAATTGAGACAAATGTCTCAAAGCCATGATCTCTTGTCTGGGAGAGGAAATGTTAAAGCAGGACTGACAGTGGATAAAATGATAGGATTTGTAGAACTTACTTATTCAGGGAGTCTGTAACATCTTAATGTCAAATCAGTCATTCCATTTCAAGCAAGTATGTTCTTTCTAGGCTGAGTATGGATCCAAACCAGAAGTCTGTGCTTTAGAAATATTTGCTTTCAAAATTCTGATTCCCTATGGATTTTGTGGACTTTGGGTAGAACTGGATCAAAATTTCCACAGAGAGCGCTTCCAGCACCAGTGATCCATCCATGAAGCTGCGTGCTAGCATTGATCAGGCTGTGTTGCAAGTATTGTGAAACTGCAATATTTGTTTTGAAAAGACACAGATCCTGAGGCTTGAGAGCCTCGGCCACTTTATTTTTTGGTTAACAAACTATTTCTAGCACTGAAGCATGAACTTTTTTATTCTGTACAAAACATGGCCATGACTTCTTAATGGAAAATTATAATTAGACTCAATTTTGTGTTTTCTCTTTTAGATACTTGTAGGGCAGAGGTGGCATTTAATTAGGGAATAATGAGACCAGAGTTTTTCACCCTGAACCCACCAAGCCGTGGTACTGCCCTGCAGAAATCTCTCACGTCTCCCATGTACCAGGCAACTGCAAATGAACCCATGTTCTTCCTGCTCAGATGACCAGCTGGGTAACAGTTAATCCTGACATTTTAAATAGAACTGACAATTCAACAATAGTTGCTACAGCTGTGAGGGAGTTCATTACGCCAAGGGACTGCATCTGCAATGCACAATGGAAGTGAATCTGGGGAGGATTTGAATAAAAAGGAGCTGAGCTGTTTGGAGGGGAAATGTGGAAGATTAAATGGAGTCAGGAGCATGAAGGCTGCTTTTGTATAAATATGAACATATGAAAAGAGGTTGTGGATGGAACTGAATTTCACCAGGGAGGTGGGCTCCCCATGCACAACCTCTGTGGGCTGAACTTCCCTATCAGACCTGGGTTTTGCCAAAGTGCAGCACAGAGTGAGGAAGCTGCAGGCAGAGGAGAAGCTCTAGAGGACAAATAAACCAGCCAAATAAAGAGAGTATTGGACATCTAGAAAGAGCACATGTTATAATTCTTTTTCCTTCATTTAATGGATCCTAGAAGACAAACTCTCTGTTCAGTGTGATCTGTCAAGGTAGATTTCAGCCGTGCTGTATCGACATCCTCAGAAATCCCTTGCCTAGATGTTGCTTGATTACTAATATTAAGAAAGGTGGGCAGACAGCAATGGGCTGCAGGCTAAAAAACATAATTCAAAACTACATAAAAATGTTTGTTGGGCTTTTGGGTGAGCTGTGCAGCACCCTGGTGCTGCGTGACCCAGCCTAAGGAGAGATGCATGAGACAAATCTGCATGTAGAGTCCTTAGAAGGCAAGGAGCACATGAAACCACATCAAGGCCTCTGTGAGCTCCTTCTCAGATGGTAACAGGCAGCTTGCTTCAAGAGCAGTGGCAATGATGAGAGAGACAGAGACAGAGAATGCAATTGGCTAGAAAAAATTTTACTGCCAGAATGCTCTTTTTGAACTGCTTGCTATAGCTTTCCAGCAAGTTATTTACAATTGCAGCCCATGCTTAGCAGAGTTTCATTTGAAACAAACAAACAAACAAACAAAAAACCCCAAAACCAAAACACAAAACCAAAACAAAAGTGAACAAAAAAATAAAGGGGCAGCTATAATCCTGTGTGTCTGCTAAGAAAATTGTACTAGCTGACAAGAGGAAAATATGACTTGGCCAGCAGTCTTAGCAGCTTTTGATCTTTTGGAAAAACTTAGTCTGGATGAAAAGAGAGGGAGTGTGTGAAAGGTGTCTGATGGTGTGTTGCAGAAGGGGGGAGGGATGAGTGGGTTGTGGTAGTTGTTTTCAAATTGTATTAATAACATGTTTGCAGAAAGGACTTGCATGCTGGTGACATCCTCCCTGAGCTAAAGGAAGACAGAAGAGAAGCCAGTCCCACCTGCAGCCCATCAGCTCCCACCACAGCTGTTGGGATAAGAGGGATACAGGGTGGAAGTCCCAGGTGAGATGCTGAAGATGAGACCCTTGGGGGCATCACAGTGGCCTGGCTTCAAAACTGGTGGTGCACCACAAGTCCTGGAATTGTTTCACACCTCTGGCACAGAGTTTGCTCCCACAAAGCAGGAAAATAATCACAGAATGATGTGGGATGAAGGGACCTTAAAGATCCTCCAATTCCAGCCTCCCTGCCATGGGCAGAGATTGAGTGGTCATGGTGCTCTGTGGTTCCTGAGAAGTAATCTCAGAAGCAGTTTTCTCAGAAATCATCTGAGAAATAGTTTGGGATCAGCCAGGACTGTGCTTTAATTAGGCACAGTAGTATTGTTTGAAAAACCTGGCAACACACTGGCCATGGCTGATATTAAGAGAACCTGAAAAATTACAAGAAAGACCCTCATACATGGCTTTTTTTCATAGTTCTTTACGCAATCCAGTGCCTTCAGAGAGTAGCTGTGCTGTTTGTTTATTATTGTCATTAGCTTTTATTAGATTCAATGCAACTTACCTCAGAATCCCTCTGTGCTTCAGTCTCTGTTTTGACACCATTATTTGTACTGAGGAAAATTTCAATATATTGTAGAAATTATTATAAAGTAAATTATTATAGGATAAATTATTAAAATTCCTTATATAATATTTAAATAAGTAATGACCAATTGTTGAAAACATATTAAATGTGGATACTTCTGCAGCTGGCTGAGGGGAGATTAAGCAATATTAGCAGCTATGAAATGTTTATATTAGTGGTATCTATAGGAAAATTGAGGATTTTTTAAACACATACTAAGCAATACCTTGATTCAGACATGGTTTTGAGGTGATAATCTGTAGCAGTTCTAGCAATTGATTGACTCTGCATCTACCTACTACAGTAGCGAAAACAATTTCTCTCTATAAATATAAAAATGCTGTAGAGCTGGATGGTACTTGTTTGCTGTGCAATTAAACTGTTAAGGTCGACATTTCAATTACCATCATTAGCCCTGAGCACCCCACTGAGAGGGATGGAATCAGTTTACAGCCTCACGAGTGCCCTGGCCCCAGGCTCCCTGAGGAGCTGGGCATAGCTCCCTGTTCACCCAGTGTCTGGAAGGTTGCTTCCATCCCCAAACAGGCAGGAAATGATGGTTTAGTTCCCAGGACAGCCCCGCTTTTTCCCACTGCAAGCCAATTTCAACAATTTCATGTGCTGAGAGCTGTGACGGCTGCTTGCACTCGCTGCATTTCTTCAGGTGAGACCCACGTCCTCCTGTCAGCTTCTGCCCCACATTCTCTGGAAGCTTTCTCACCCTTCCTCTCCTGAACTCTCTATTCCCAAACTTCCTTTTCTTCCACATCTTGTTGCACATGGGCCACACCAGAGCCCTGTCCTGCTTCAGAGCCCTGTGAGGCTGCTGGGTCTGGTACAGGACCTGCTGAGGGGAGCAAGGGTGTGACAGACACACAGACAGGAATTTTTGTCTCAGCCAGGAATTTTTGTCTCTTTTTTGCCCTGAGCAACTGCCTCTACCCAGTTCCATCCTGGTATTTCCATAACCATGTCCCCTGGTTGAGCAAGGCACAGGTGACAAGAGTGACACTGAAGGAGGAGGAAGAGCAGCCAGCTGAGAGAGGGAAGGTGGCACATTCAAAGCAGAGCTGGCAGTTTTGTAAAGCTGACACCAGCAGTGCCAATGCCCAGGCAGATTGCCCAATACACCTCAAAGGTTTCATCAGGAGAAGGCAAGAAACTCTGGTTTCAAGAATGGAAAATTTGGAGCAGCTCTGTCCTGCATGAGGAGATAGTTCAACCTCAAACACAGATTTTTGCAGGGTACCTCACATTTGTGCATCATCTCTGAAGCTACTCCCTGACTCACACCCAGGCTAAGTGCTCTAAATGCAGTTATGAAGGTGTCATGCTCACAGAGGATGGATGGATGGATGGATGGATGGATGGATGGATGGATGGATGGATGGATGGATGGATGGATGGATGGATGGATGGATGGTGGACGGATGGTGGATGGATGGATGGATGGATGGATGGATGGATGGATGGATGGATGGATGGATCTCCCCAAACCTGCAGGCAGAGCTGTGCAGAGGTCTCAGGATGCTGTAAAACCTCTCCATTCAGGATGCCTGACACTCTTCTTTCTCTGTAGCTTTTCTTTTGTAGTTCCCCTTCTGCAGGGGTGGGATGAGTACAGACTGCCCAGATCTTGTGTGCATTTCACCAGTGCTGGGTTGGGCCTTTTGGGAGATTTAACCACATTATCATTGCAGCCAGCTCCTTCTTGTGCCAGGTCAACAATCCAGATTGTGGGGTGAAGAGATGCCCAGTATGAACCCCTGGGGTTCTGGCTGGTGTCCTCACTCCAGCTCAAAGCTGACCATGGATGAGCAGTGGAACCATGACATGACCATGGATATCTCCAACCTCTGCTTCCAATTCCTGCATCCTCCAGGCCCCTGATCCCAGGGAAGGGGGAATTGATTGAAGCCCAGAATTACACTACAAGCATTGCCTTGGCAGGCTTGCTAGTGTGGAGTATCAAATTAAAAGTGACAATAATATTTTTTTATTTTACTTTATGAGATTTCTCATTTTTAAGTCTGGCAAAACTGATGCAGAGATAAGGTGACTTACACAATGTCACTCATCCAGCAAGTATCAGTCAAAATAGAGACTAAGTAGCCTGAATCCCTTTATAAGCAGCTTTTGTCTCATATTTTGGCCTGACTTAGCATCATCTCACATCCCAAGGATTTTTAAGTGAACACTGTCTTCAGCAATGCATGACAGTGACTGCATGACATTTCCCAGACTCCTGAAAACTTAATACAGGAATCCAGTGGTGATTCTGATGTGCTTTTATGTGCACATCAAATCAAAGCTCACCTTAGCACACAGGCACATTACAATGTCAGCTTTATCCCCATCATAACTCTGTTGGCGCTAATGGAGCAGCACCAGGAACTGGGCTTGGCTGTGAAATGGTAAAGCAAGTTCCAGGAACAGTCTTTTCAGCCCATGTGCAACTGCTTTCCACAATGGCAAGAAGTACATTATTCAGCCAGTGAATGGAATAGAAGCACTGACAATCTGAGTGTGATGTTGAGGAAAGCAGTTTTATTCTTCATGTGTTGAAGGAAAATGAACTGGCTGTGTTTAAAAATGTGGCCAAGCATATGTGATGAGTAACATGTCAGTAAACATGTAAATTTTAAAATTTTAACAGTAAAAAAACAGTAAAAATTTAAAAATTTTAACAGTAAAATGTCTCAAAAAAAAAAAAAACAGCAAAAAACCAGAACATTTCCAGCATTGCTGGGAGCCATGCTTTTAGACCAGAATTCACACTAAATCTGGGTGGTGGAACTTTTTTGATTTGACTTTTAAAAAAAATTTAAATCCAACTCAGGTTTATCAGAACATGGCAGAAAAAATTCCTGTCCACAGCATTTTTCCCTGTGGGGAAGGTCATGGTGGCAGAAATTTCACAAGGACAACTGGCATCATCCTGTCCACAGCATTTTTCCCTGAGGTGGAGGTCATGATGGCAGAAATTTCACAAGGAAAACTGGCACCAGCACATTTCCACCTTTCAATTGGTCTGGGGCCAAAATAGTAATTGATTTTTCACTTTCTGCTGGAGGTTGTAAATACCCATAGTGTCTTTTATTTTTCTGCAAGTGTTTTTTTCATTAGTATGGCACTAATCAGCTACAACAGAACTACTTCTGATCAAATTTTAATTTTCTCATCTTATCATTAAATATAATAATTTATATTTGGTGCATTCAATCAAATTTGAAAGATAAGCTATCTTTAATGAAATATAAAATAAACGACAAAGACGATTGGAGTACTGTGAGTAGTAAAACCAAAGCAAATTGGTCAATGAGTATTCAATTCCTTTATTTAAATGCCTACAGAGAAAAAGGTAAACAAAAATATATTTGACAGTGAGTATATCCAGTGGGAATATTTCCTTGTATTTTACTTTATCGTGGCTAAACATTAAGTCAAGCCTTTAAGTTGAATTTAATGTATTAAAGCAATAACAATCAAGGCACAAGGCATTTCCTGGGAATTAATGACTGACTGGGAGAGTTGATGGGCCAATGTGAAGCTGAGGACCATTAACCTCGGCTAGTCATTAATTTCCCTGAAAATTCCCTGTGCTGAAGTTGTTAGTGCTTTTCATAATCTTCTTATCTGTTAAGTGTAAATATAAACATTTTTCTTCATGTCCAAGAAATTTTTTAAAATAATCCATAGGATGGAGCTACCAGCAGCAGTGTGGCTCCAGATGTCCCTTCCAACCCCAACCACTCTGTGACTCTGGGAAAACAGAGAGTTTTGACCACAGAAAAGATTCTCTCAGGAAATCCTTATGAGTAAATGCTGAAATTCCAACATTTTCTAAAGGCCCTGCATGGCAGCAAGCTCATGAAATCAGATCCTGAACTGTCTCGTGGAGTATAAAACCAAAAAGGGCAGTTATGATGCTTTATTCTGATGACATCAAGTTCCTTTGTACATGTCCCTTTACCAGGTCATCTTTGTGCATTCTTAGCTGTTATTAATAAAGTTCACTGCAGTAATATCTCAGGGGCCTTGGGGAATGGCTTCCTTTTGTGTTGGGGGACTGAACAGACCCCCAGACATTCCCATGGCATCCACAATCTCACTTCTCCTACACTGCTTGGGACAATAAATGGATGATCCACAGCAACTCTGAGGAACAGAAATTGTGATGGCATTCTTTGTCTCATTCTTTGTCAGGCTTTTATTTTTTTTCCCTTGATGGTATTGATTTAACCTTTATGAAAATTAATCTCAGGAGAGGGACAGAGCCTGAAGATTTTAAGACTTGAAATTTGCAAGAGCATTTGCAAGTTCTTGCTTTTCCTGTGTTGTTTTTGTTTTGTTTGGTTTTGGTTTGGGTTGGGTTGGGTTTTTTTCTTTTCAGGGTTATTTGGTTGTGCTTTGTTTGGGTTTTTTTGTTGGGGCTATTTTGAGTTTGTTTGTTTGGGTTTTTTCTTTTTGCTGGGCTTTTTTTTTTTTTTGTGGATTAAATGTCTTATTTGATGAAAAGGTTATTGTTTAGTGCCTCCTAACTTCACCAACCTGTTTTCAGGAGTCATTAATTCATCTTATAATTGGCAATAAAATGTTCCATCTCATACTGTAGCCTGCTTAAAAATCAGTCATTGCTACCAACAAACGAAAACTCAGCATGTGTTGTGTTGAAAAAAGATGCTGAACCACGTGTAGGGAATTTTATTCATCCTGATACTTTTGTGCACCTGTGAAGTAATTGGGGCATATTAGGCCATGATTAAATGTAGGCAGGAAAGTAACTCCAACCGTGTATTAGACCTAGGGATGAAATTACTCACATGGAGAATAACCTCTGTATTAACAGATTTGAGATACACCCCTTCAGCATGGAGAAGTAAAGAAAAAATCCATGACTGGCAAAGGGCCACTCCTCTTAAATCTGAAGTCCAGCTTGTGTTTAGGTAGCATTGCTATACAATTTCCCATAGCTCTGTCAATTTTCTTCACAGATGCAGCTCTCAAAGTAAGCAGAGAATTGCGATGCAATCCTGGCTCAACCTGATCAGAAGCAAACCAGGAGTTATCACCTCCCTCTGTGCCCTGTCCTGGCTGTGAATAGCAGAAAAGAAGTGTAAAGAGGATGCTAAACCAAAGGTACCTCATTCAGCAGACTCTGGGGAAACTGTGACCCCAGTCATAATCTGAACTTTGTGGCTGACTCTTCCTTCTTGAACGGGCTATATTAAAACTTAAAACCCAGTAAATGAGGTTGAATTGACAGAGGGGAAAAGACAATTCAGATATATACTGTGTTGCCTCAAACAGTGGCAAATTACCCAGTAGGAAGCTATAGAAAGCTGCATCAGTGCATTTTCTTTTTGTAAAAAAAAAAAAAAAAAAAAATTGACAAAACTGTTTTCACTACCTGAAACAATTGCCAGTGAGGAGGCTGTATTTTATCATTTGAAATGCAGCCCAAGCTGCAAGAGTTCTATTAGATTGTCTAGCTCAATGTTTTATATTTATTCTTATCACTTAGGAGCATCAGATACTCATATCTTGGAAGGTGTCTCTTCAATAAGTGTTTAGTACTCACACAAGTGATAACACTGCATTGGAGTTAACTCAATTTCACAGCCTGTGAGTTCAGAGTATTATCATGGAAAGATCTTGGAGTTTATTTACATCAAATTGACCCATAATTAAGTTTGGCACTTGCATACATAAAATTTGTGATTTCTCCAGTGCTTTCTCTCCAAGATGTTCTACAATTCTTCCTTAGGCAGTCAGACATCTGATTATCCTATTTATTGCTGTTATAAACCCCTCACTTCAGAAATGCATATATTGCATGGGTAGTTAGAGACAGAGCCCTTACAAATAAGTTTTAAGAATATATTCTAAAGAGATCCAAACTACTGGAACATGAACAGTCCACATGTTACAGTGTTATGAGCTGAAATGACTGTAGGGAGCAGAAAAAGGGGCACTGGAACTTTTCCTCCTGTGTAGTGGTTGAAGAAGTGTGATCAGGCAGAAAGAGATGTTTGCAGAGAATTGCAGTTACTCTGCTAGTTGAGGTGTTAGGGCTGGATTGGCCTCGATGATCTTGAAGGTCTCTTCCAACCCAGTGATTCTGTGTGATTCTCTGTGATTCTGTGTGACTCATTAGCTTGGCAGCTATTTGGTTAACCAATTAAGAAATTATATTGATTTACACAGCAGTTCTTAGAAATGCATGTCAGTTTTATTGCAAATGCTTTTAATAACCAGTGGTGTCTCTAAATAGGTTTGGTCCAGGGAAATGGTTGCATTAGAAAACAGATTAATGAATGGCTTCAATGGTTGATGTAGACAAAAAGGAATATATTTCCCAGGGAGTTATGTGGTCATTGACATCTAATTTGTAGGCCCATATTAGCTACAATCTGTTTGAAAGCAGATAAAAATTTGTAATGGTTTCCCAGTCTGTTGGAACAGAGCTCTTGTATTTTAGATGAAAAATACTGGGTTTTTTTAACCTGTATTGGAATCTAAATGTAAACTGTATTGCTTTTTTGGCTTCTCCTTGAAGAGGGTTTGAGCATATTGATGTATTCTTTAGGGGGGAACAAAAGTGACTTGAGATCTACTAAAATCCACTTGGAGAAGAACATGGCAAAGGTTTGGGCAGACCTGTTGTGAAGAGCATCCTGAGAAATAAGACTGATTCTACTCTATGTGTTTAGTTAACAAGCAGCACTGATCATGAACCTGCTACAGAGATGGCAAGGGAAATACTTGAAAGCTCAGTAGATGAAGTAGGAGGGTTTCATTAAATGATTGTGTTTCCATAGAATTGACACTCAAGCCTTACTTTGCTCAAGCTAGGTGGTTGCTGGCATTATCATATTCATTGAGTAGAGACCAGAAATAGCTGGTAACAAATAAATTGATGTGAAGGAAAATCTCATTTTCCTGTCCTGATGGTTGGAGATTTTGTAACTCCAAAACAAGGAGTTTGGAATGATTGTAACACCATCAAATTGAAACAGCCTATTGCCTTAAAATGCTGTCCAGGTTTTGTTAACATCTTATGACTGAACATAACTCTCAGCTATTCTTTTCCAAAGAAGGAGAAAAGGCTCTTGATGATCCTATTATTAGAAGGATGATAATTTTACTGGGGAGGAAAGATGTAACGTGAGGAAACTGGTTGTTGTTATAGGCAACTCTTATTCATTCCCAATGATTTCAGCTAAAGCAGATTCTTCGAGGGAGAACTTGTTCTGGGGGAGCTGATCAGCTGCCTCCTGGATTTTTCTGGCTTGGCTGGAGACAGAGCCTTTGTAGTTCTGTTTGCTTAGATGTAGTGTGCAGGATTATAACATTTCCTTAGCCTTGCAGAAGTCTGGCCACACATCTCCCACTACCACCATGAGCAATTCCTTCCCACTGCCAGCTCATTTCCTTTGCTCTTCTGAGTCCCATGTCAGGGCATTTAAACTCCTCTCCAACTCTGAAGTTCTCTGGTGTAAATTTCAGTGCTCACTGACTAATGAATGTATCTAAGGTGATGTTAAAATTAAATAAATAGTTTTAACTAGAACTGGTTTTTTACTCTACAGCTCTTCCTTTTTTGTCTCTGATGCCCATTGGGGTATGTTGAAGAGCTTTGACAGAAGTTGAAGATATTAAAATACCTTCACTGCTCCGTGCTGATGTTCAGTGTACATAGAAAATTGAGGCAAGAGGACTCCCTGAAATTAGGAGAACTTTCCAGCTGCTTGCACTACATTTTGCATAGTTCCTAAGGACTGTTTAACACAGATTTCTCATTAGCACACTATTCTTGCATACTAAATGTTTTATAGGGTATTTTTTTTGCTGCTATTACAGGCAATGGATGGTTTTCCTATAAGAAAATTGGTTCTTGATAAATGGGTTTATGAAATGGTTTTAACTCCTTCCTACTACTCAGAAACATCATGTGCCATCCTAACTCTGTCTTTGATTGTTTGCATTCATCTGTGAACATCAAAGAGCACACACTGTTATTCTTCCTCAACCAGCTGTTGGCTTTATTATGCCAAATTCTGGTTTCCTTAGAGTAGACTGAAGTCATTCTTTTGATGATAAATGGATCAAAATTGGCTTCATCACCTCACTGACTCTTAGAAGGGATTTTGCATGTATAGAAAACAAAACATATTTTCTCCAAAGTAGTTTCTATAAACTGCCTTGACAGAAAGTGAAAAATCTCTGTGCCCACTGTTCAGATTTCCCCAGACAATAAATAAGGATGTAGTCCAGCCTGGAAAGTTTAAGATTATGACCTGCATGTTCCTAGAGCTCTAAGCACACTTGGTAGCAACTAAAGCAAGAAACTAGACCAGAAAAATACTGGAGTAGAAGAGATTTCATCTGATCTGCTCTCAGATGGGCAGGGCAGGACATGGCAGATTAGACCTGAAGACACAGGAGGGTTCTTAGCAAGTTCTGGTGGAAGCAAAGGGAGAGATGATTTACCAGCACATAAAATAAATGGATGGTGCATTGAGATGTGTCAGTAGGAGTACTGAGTCACAGCTCATCATCTGGAAAACTGGAAATTTTCAGTACTACAGCAACACATTAGTTGATGTATATATTTTGGGAATGAGGGGACAGTGATAAGTAATGCTTTCTGGAGCATATTATAAGAGAACTGGGTTTTTATCTTCTGGGTGTTTCCATCCTATAAGTTTTCCTGTCAGATTTGGGAGAACAATATTTCACTTGGCTTTCAGTTTGTCTCTGAATCATTGTTACAATGGAATTTATTCTTCCAAGCCTGAATTGCTGAAGAAAAAGACAGAGCTGTTTGGGAGGTGGGTGGTATAGAGGAGAGGAGGTGAAAGAAAGGGTCTGTGCATGACTGATCTAATTTTCTTCATCTCACACACTCAAGGCAAGTATGATAGTGTCTGATTAATAGTCATTATTAAGTGACCAAATGCTTATTTTCTTGGCTTGACAATAAGAATTGAGAGAGCATTTCTCCTGTGATGGGCTAGATTTAACAGCAGTGTTGTGTAAGAGCTGAAAGGAACAATGACTTCTTTTGCAGAGGGAACAGTCTGTGCGCTGGCCATGCTTCAGTGAAAAGACAAGAACTTGCTACTAGCATTTAATACAGCTGTAACAGTTATGGGAAAGACACCTGTTGACAAAACATTATGTTTATGAAGGGCTTAGTGGAAAATGAATTCTTCTGCACTGGAGGCATGTCAATGTGGTTTCTATTGCTGAGGTCTGTTTGAACAGACACAGTCCTGGAAGTCATGGGCAGACCTCACTGTAGATAACTGTGGAATTTCATATGATATTCACCAGCTGGTAACTACTGGTATATTGATAGTTGCATTTAATTGAAATTTAGGTGAGGAGATAAAACTGAAAAACTTAATTTCGTCTCATGTATCATAAGCTCAAAAGAAAGAGTATAAACACACCATCTAGAGACAAAATAAATTTTATTACTTATCAGCTGTAAAAGCTTGTTCTGTATGTTTAACAAATGCATTTTTAAGCAGAGCTATGGCACAGCCATTTTCAATATTCACATTGTTTTCTGAATTATTGCACCAATGTGCCACAAGGTTGTTAGGTTTTGAAGGGAAAGACAAAGAATGTTTTCTTGGATGAAGTACATTAAAAAACAATTTCTGCATGCCTGTATCAGTTCTTATCCTCAACTTTATTGGGTTAATTTATACTTTTTTTAGTGTAAGCTTTGTTTGGTTTTGATATTTTTACATTAGGAATGGCTACAGATATGATTAGATATAATTGCTGTTTATTAATCTAGTGGAATTAAACTGTACAAACTTTTCTCAGATAAGTACCTGTGTATGTTGCTATCAAAATATGTGTGTTATATTTGCTACTTTTACAGATTTCTGGTTTACTACTCATTAAATATTCAGGTAGTCTGGCGTCTCACTTATGAGATGTAAGAAGAGGAACTGAAAATAACCTTAATTCTGCAGAAGACTAGATGAAGAAAAGTGATTTTATTTTTGTAGCTTACTTCTTAATATGTCTAGGCTACAGGGTGATACCACAGTTTGTAACATGACTGTATGGATTTCTGGCTTACCTTGAAAAGGTTGGGTCCCAAAAGGATTAGAATAAAACATTTGGGAAAGGTAAAGATTGTCTTAAACAAAGTGGAATCTATTGCTGTGGGAAGAATGAATGCAGTATATTTTTATTACACAAAATTGAAAATGGTATCAGTTGGTGTGACGCTGCACCAATGCACTCAACTCCTCCCCAGGCTCCTTTACTGGGTCGTGCTAGGGCACGCTTTCAATGCCAACATCACCCATTTGAAGAAAATGATACAAACTCAAGAATTTCAATACATCATATTGTTTCCAAGATGCAAATACTCAAGGCAAAAGACAGAGAATGAGAGAAGTGCTCATAAGGATGAGCTGTTCTTCCACCAGTGCGAGAGCTCCGACGGCACGTGCACAACCTCGAGTTGAGCTGCAGTTTTAGTTACAACACAGACATTTTCCTAACACTTTTCTGCATTTACCTGCTGCTTTTCTCGAATATTTTAAGCATCGCAACTCGAATTTTTAAGATCCTACCACCTCCCTCTAGGTTATCTCTCAACGCCAGCTGTCAGAGACCCATCAACAACTGGGCTTCCAGCACGTTCCTGAGCACGTCAATTATTTTGTAGCGGCCAAGACTCCTCGTTTGTTTGGGCGGCAGAGCGGGGAGGCACCCGGAGCTCCTCCAGCGCCTGGCAAACGCCTCCCCGCCGCGGGGGCGGCGAGCATCCCGGCCAGCATCCCGGGGGCTGCGGGCACAGGTGGGACGCGGCCCCGCTGTAGCGGCGCGGGAGCGTCACCGCCACCTCCTCCCTTCCTCCGCAGAGCCCCGAGCCCGCGAGCGGCTCGGGCGGGAGCCGCAGAGCCCCGCGCTGCCGGAGGCCGCTGCGGTGAACGGGGCCGGAGCGGGGGCGGCTCCGGCGGGGCCGGGGCGCGGACAGGTGGGCGGCGGGCGGTGCGAGCGCAAAGGCGGCGGCGGCGGGGGCGGACCGGCCGTGCGCAGGCGGCTCCGGCGCGGATGCCGAGCCCCCCGCACGACAGCGGCGGCGGCGGGAGCGGCGGGAGCCCCGGCCCCGCGATAAAAAGGGAAGGGAAGGGGCCGGAGGTGCGCGCTGCGGGTCCGCCCGGGCGCCGTGCGGCAGAACGTGCCCGGAGGGGCTGGAGGCAGGCTGAGCCGGCGGGGGAGCGGGAGGCTGTGCCCAGCCATGAGCCGCCTCCCTCGCTCGCTCCCGCCCTCCCTCCCGCAGGAATCCCGGGCGGCGCGGCAGCACCCGGGACGCGCGGCTCCCCGGGGCTGCACAGCAGCAGCAGCAGCAGCAGCTCGGAGAGGAGCGAGCGGGGCAGCCGCGCTGCGAGGAGGAGCCGCCGCCTCATCCTGCGGCACCGGCCCGGCCAGCGCAGGTGGGTGCGCAGCGCCCGCTCCCCGCCGCGGTCGCCGCTTGTCCCGGCGGAGCCAGCGGAGCCCGTGTGCGGCTGGGGCGGCTCGGGGGCCGTGAGTGCCAGGGCTCCGTGCGGTGGGGATGGCTCGGGGACAGCGGGGCGGTGCCCGGCGCACCTGAGCGGCCGCAGCCGGGCTGGGATGGTGGCCGGGTCCCGGGGGAGCCTCTCCCGTGCGGGAGTGGCCGGCGCTGCTGGGAAGGCGAGGGGGTTACCTGGACGTGTGGACAGCCCCGGCGGCGCTTGGGAATTTTATTTCTTTATTATATCATCTTCAGGTTTATTTTTTGGTTTTGGTTGGTGGTTTTTTTATTTTCTTTCTTTTTCTAAGATCAACTTGTTCTTGGAAATCGCGTTTGATTTCGGTTTCTGTTCCATTCAGTGTGAGGTTTCTGGCGGCGGCTGCGGGTGTCGCCGCCGTAGGGCAGCGCAGGGTGCGGGTGCCCGGAGCCTCCCGAGTTTGTTCCTGCCCGCTCCCGAGTCCGGAGCGTTTTCCCAGGGAGCATTCGGGCGCCCGCTCCCAGGGATGGTGAGCAGCTCTTAGCTGCAGGAAAGGAGAAGGCATGTGCGTGCAAAAGCCAGGTTTCCCCCCAGAGCTTGTACTCCGAAACTTCGCTATTCGGTGAAACCCGTGTTCTGAGCACCAGGAAGCTTTGGTTTTTCTAGGAAGGCGTGAATTTTGTGTTTTTTTCACATTTTCAGGGAAGGATTAACGTGAGGTCTCTGGGTATACTGGGTTTAGATCTTATTTTGTTGTAAATTGTTAATTTAGCAGCATCTGTGGCATATTGCTCAAAAGTGCAGTAAGCCTGGAATAAATTGAATGGTTTTCATTGTATAAAAAAGTTCAAGATCACTGCTATTTCTATGAGATAATCTTTCAAATACTAGCAATTTTTATTTGCATACATTTCCTCATAACCTATATAAGGTAACTAAGCTGAGCATGGATATTATGTTTCTGTAAAACTATGTTCATTTTTCTGATGGAAGAACAAATCCAATTAGGTTTTTTTGTATTTACCAAGTAATTAAGTGCAGGTTTTTTTGCATTGCCACTTCAGAAGTCCTTTTGCTCTGTCAAGGTTATGATGTGTCCACCAAGCAATGAGGATAAAATAAAAATCTGAAAAGAGTCACGGAGTTTTAAATGTCCTCTTGGTTTAAAATTAATTGGGATTGTTTGGTGGTAATTATTCTATCTTTTTTCTTCAAATGAATTAAAGAGAAAAATGTAAATGACTTGGTTTGAATATTGAAATGCACATTTTACAAAAGGGGACGCTTTAGAATGTTTGTCTAGAAAAACAAGTGAGCTGAAACATTGTGCATTTAATAGGATTTGCAGCATAAAATATTGCTAATTTCTCTTGTATGACTACAGGTGGCAGTGTAGAAGCCAAGAACAAAAATTGGCAGAAACTGTGTTCTGTGTACGAGACTATGAAGAGTGTACTCATGACTAAGCACAGGAACCTGGAAAACCACAGGTATGTGAAGTGATTCATACAGCTGCTTATGGTGCTCCTGGTATTTACTGTATTCTGATATTCCTGGCTCAATAAGTATTTTTGGACCAATTATCACTTAATGTGTTCACAGTAAGAGCCTAATCAAAATGTCATGGAAAAATCTATATTTGACTACTAAAAGGAGAAAAAATACTTTGGAGGCAGTATGGAAGGAGAGGTGGGATTTTCCTACTTTTTATAGTTTATTGTAACTATTGAGAATTGGAACACTAAGTAGCCTGTAGTTGTGGTTTTTTTATCCTTTTAAATAAATACATTTTACATTGATAAACCTAGCAGCAGTTACAGGCCTGGATATCCTTGAAAACTTTAGATGCAAGAGACAACTTTGCATGTCTGGGTGTTTTGGATGTATTATCCAGTAAAGTTTGTTAATGAGCATTGAAGAACTGAAAGTGTGAGGAAAATTGCAGAATTAAGAAGATGTAATTAAGCTTTACATGTAATTTCAAGTAAGTGTCCAGAGGAGATATGTATACCTTGTTAAGGGTTAATTCTTGTAAAATTAAAAAAAAAGGCAACACTGTTTTCAATTAAGAAATAAAAGTAAAAATAAGCAGTGTGTAATAAGAGCTCAAGATTAGGTCTCCTATTTCAAAGCACAGGGAAATATTAGATTATTTTAATAATTATTTGGTCATTAATTAGCAACATTAGAATAAGGCAAAGCTTTTCTTGCATGTTTACCTTGGTGTGCACAGCCTGTGGAAATTAGTCCGTGGGTCTGGATTCCTGGGAAGCCATGGAGGATGAGACAAACTCAAAGCTGGGGCTTGAAGATTTTTTAGAACTGATGAGTGGGAAGTTATCCTGGTAAGAAGCGTCAAAGTGGAATTATCACTGTGATCATGGATATATTTATAGTCTTGCACTTCCTTCTCTGGTCCAGGAGAGCAGTTTGCCTAAACCTTCCAGCTGCTCCTGAGAGAATGTGGTTCTACTGCAAATTCCTATGGATGACCAAGCCACCTTGTGTCAGCCCCTCTGCAGGAGCTGGCCTTGGGCATGGTTTGAGTTGTGCCCAGTTGCAATGGAAATTGCAGAGAGAATGATTTATTTTGCTGTTAAAATGGGCCAAGGCTGTGCACCCCATAGGTACAACCAACCAGCTGTCACCACTAAACTGTTACATTATACTGACTTGGCATCTTGAGATTATGGAATCCAAGTAGAAATGATTAATTATTTCCACCCAGTGCTTAAAGTAGTGACCAGGAAACCAAAGTCCAGGCATGGCTTTGTGGGCACTCAAGCCCTGAAATTGTAAAATTGTAAGGTCTCTGTAGAAAAGCTGAGTCTCTGTTGGGGAATAGTAAGACCCTGATCTCTGGTTTTGGGTACATTATAATGCTTTCAAAATACTGTGTGCCTTGGATAGAATACCCTGCAAAGCTTTCCAAGTTCTTCAATTACAAATGAAAAGGTGGCTAAATCTAGGTCTTCAGGCTGGTGTGCAGAAGAGAGCTCTTCTAAGCATCAGGTGATGGCCATGTTTGTCTTGTCAGCTGTTACTTCTGAGTGAGCACCAGCACTAGCTTCCATATAAACCAGTAGTTCTTTCATTATTATATGTTATTGAGCAACAGTGTTTGAATATCCATCAAAAACTCACATTAATATCTCTGATAAAGTCAGTTGAACTGTTTATGTAGTACAGGTCAGCATATGCTTATGGCTTTGTTGAACATTGTTCAGTTCATTAGTTTGTGCTAACACATTTAGAAGAGAAATAAAAATGTCATTTGTCATTGGCACAAAATTTTAATGGGGTCTTCCATTACATCAAGTGCTGAAAATATTTAAAAAAAAATGGTAACTAAGCAGTGTGATGCTCAAGAGTTCAATTTACAGACACTTCTCTGTGCTAATTATGAAGTATTGACATAAATGAATGAAATCACTTGTTAAAGCGCCTTTTTCAGTGTATGGCAGTTATGTGTTCACAAGATGATTCATAACATTCAGCAATTTGTGATGAATTTCCCTGCCTTTACAGGAGATTACTAAGTATCTGATGTATTTGCACTACAGTGGGTTACTTTAAATTAGATTTGATGGTGGAAAGGGAGCTAGAACCATTTTCTGTCAACTGAAAAATCAGGGCTGTTTTGTGAATCAGTATTGAATTTTTCTGTACTGTATGGCACAATTTACCCCTTACAATAAAATGCAAATGTTTGAGCATCTTGCCTATAAATACAGCAGTGACAGCGTGTGTGTGGAAGCTCTCAAGACTTCTTTTGTGTCGAAAGCTGTGTACATCAGAGCCAACAAAACGCAGCAGACTTGGTGTAATTGAAAGTAGAATTCATAGTAAGAAATCTAAATTTGGAATCTAAACACGTCAGGTCCCACTTTGAATCAGCAAGTCTTGGTTATGTAGAATACTCTTTGATTTGGTGAACGGTGTGTTTGTAAGTACAGCTCCCCTCAACAGTGCAGAAGAGGCTGCATCTTAAAAACCAGTTCTGTGCTTCTGTTTTGAGCTAAAAGTTGTGGCTGGTTGTGTTCTGTTGTCTTAGGGAAGCAGTGTTTAAGGACTTGCACAATCAGTCCTTTCATGCCATCATAAAGTGGCTGTGATCTGTTAGATTATAAAGCATGATTGCCCAGCAGTTATGGGAAATGTCTGTTAATGATACCAGAGTGTTACACAAGAAAAATGAAACTTTCTTACTCCTCTTTACTTTCGTGGGATTGTCTTGAAAATGGTTTGTGGGAACCTGAGGAATGGATTAAAGATGCTGAATGGAAGACAGAGAAGTTATTAACATTTCACAAAATAAATAAATACTTTAAACTTTCACAAGCACCAACTAGTCCAGTATTAAAGATGGCTTTTTAGAAAATAACTAGAATGGTTTGAGATTTTTAGAAAACCAATGTCTCCCAGGAGGATGAGGACAGTCTGAATCAAAGTCTCTGGAGGGAGAGACACAAAGTGAAAATTTCAATGGAATACAATGAGAATAAGCCTAAAATGACACAAGGAGTGTGTCTGAGGGCATTTAGCCTAAACCTTTTTGCTTCTCAGGCTAGAGGTTGATATCAGATCTCCAGTTAGAAAAAAACAAACCATAAAAAGAAGCATTTACTTGCCCTCAACAGTATTAATGCAGCTGTTAAACCAGAGGGATAGTTATGACACTGCAAGATGCTCACTGCAGATTAATGCAACTGAACTCTTGTGAAAGTCACAACATGCAAAGTGTAAGGAAAGTATTCTCAATTAGCAAATGTGTAAAGCAAACCTCCAGGCAGGTATTCCCACCTCTGTCTCCAGGGAGGCTGCCACTGGGATTCCATGAGGAGCTGTAATGCAGCAGGACATCAATCCTGCAAAGGAGAAATGACCCTGCAATTACCTCCAAAAAAAAATCTCATCCTGTAGATGAGACCTTGCTGTCAGGTGATGGCCAAGCATCCTTTTGCTCTAGGAATTCCATTGTATGGTGCTGGTTCCACCTGGTTCCAGAAGGGTGCTGGAAGCAGCAC
Organism: Molothrus aeneus; assembly: GCF_037042795.1. Classification (NCBI taxonomy): domain Eukaryota; kingdom Metazoa; phylum Chordata; class Aves; order Passeriformes; family Icteridae; genus Molothrus; species Molothrus aeneus. Next base: position 111,072,834 of record NC_089647.1, on the reverse strand, counting down.
ATGAGCTGCTGGGTAAAAGGTGAAGAATAAAGAGCTGTGCAGCATCAGTCTGCAGTGTAATCCCAATGTCCTGCATGAGGGAAAGCAGGAAAGGCACACAGGTCCACGTGACACCGGCTGTGGCTGCAGTGTGTGGGGCAGAAGTTGATGAAGGTCATCTAGAGAACAGTCAAGGGCTGCTGGAAAAATTAGGTCCTGTTTAGACAGGAGCACAGAAGGAGAGGCAGGCAGACCAAAATGGAAGCGTTTCTATGCAAATGTTGGAAGAGTGGAATGTAAAATGGAGGGGTTGATGGCTTAGTTCTGCAGTGAGTTATTGACAGTCCACATCTGCCATAGAGAAGGTATCAAGCAGGACACTGATTAAGGTTCCTGTGGACAGCCTGGCAAGAGGAACTGTCAAGAGAATAAAATGCTTGCAGCCATTCTGGAGAGACTCAGAAAAAAAAAAAGCATATTTCCTAAAAACTGCTTCTCTGACTCTTTAAAAAAGTTTTGAGGAATATTCAGCATGGTTGAGCAAGATGTAAGGAACAGAAAGATACTTTGCAAAAACTTCTTCAAAAATTTTAAAAAGGTGAAATTCATGCAAAATAAACATGAATTTTACAGTAAAACAAGTTAAAGCCTGATATGTGATTTATAAAAGGCAGAGAAACTTGTCATAAGTTCTTTCAAAACAATCAGAAATGGAATGGCCAGTGGTCCAGTAGATAACTAAACTCTAAAAGAGCCCAAAGCATATTGCCCCTGTAGCTAAAGGCATGTGAGATAACAATGTTCACAGTAGCAGTGAAGCTGAGGGTGCCAAAGGTGATGCCACTTATTAAAAAGGCTTCCAGAAAGCCTCTGGGAAAGAACAGGACAAGTTTGACTGGCATTCATAGCAGCCAGTTTTCTGGTAAATACCATGGAGAAGAAAACTGAAGCGCTCATGGACAGTTTGATGTACCAGGAAAGAGTCAGAACAGTCTCTCAGGTCTGGTGGAGTTCTTTGAAGGCACTGCTGAGGCTGTGAGTAAGTGTGATTTAGCTGATGCAGTACTCTGGGGTTTCAGGGAGTCTTGTGAGAACAACTCACCAAAGGTGCTGAGCAAAATGAAACTGCTCTGACATAAGAGGAATTTTTTTTGTCCTGGACTGCTGGCCAAAAGATGAATAAATGTCCTGTTTAACAGAAGGGATGGACAGAGTTATTAATGGATCTGTGCTAAGTTTAACACCAGCATGCACTGGTGATCTGGAAGGGAGAGTGCAGAATGATTCTAAGTTAATGAAAGCAGCATAAATGAAAGCCAATTATGAAGAACCCAAGTGGGAGCTTGTCATGCTTGGTAACTGGGGCTGAAGCTTGCTGCTGGTGTTATGAATTAATGCATGTGGAGGAGAACAATCCTGCCATTGTTGAGGTTTTTAGCATGGAAGGAAGTGATGTTGTCGAGAGTTTATCATGCCAAATCCAAGCATTGATCAAGTGTTTGGGATTGGTCAAAAAAAAAAAAAGAAAAATTAGGGAAAAATGGCTCACAGAGCAGGAATCTGCTATGCCAGTTTGTAAACTGCCTGTGCTTTTGTCTTAACCTCAGAGTGCTGTTCTGAGCCCTGGATTTAAAGGAAGAATGAGGGGGGAAGAAAAAGGGGGAGAGAACAGAGCTAGAAATGGGTGGCAGAGATGATAAAGAGCAATTAAATAGATTGAGAACCTTCAGCCTGGCGAAGAAACAGCAAAAGATGAAAATGATAAAAATCTGTATAGGAGTGTAATGGGAAAAAAAAAAAAGAACAGGGAATGTTCATTAAGTGTCTCTTGTAGTACAAGACCCAGAGGGGATCAAATAAAATTATCAGGTGACAGATTCAGAACAAGTAAGAGGTGGTATTTTTTTCATAGTGCATAGTTTAGCTGTGAGCCACTGCACATACTGCTGGATTATCTGGGTATGGACTCAGTGCAAAAGCACCAACTCTTGCTTAGAAGAACACAGAGCCCAGTCCCTGAAGGCTGCAGAGGGATCCCAAAGTCCATCCCTGCATGCTTTTCTTGTCCTGGTGCTCTCAGCCTTTGCTAAAGACACAATGTGAGGACAGAAATATCTTTGGCCTGATTGAATGTGGTTATTAATACGTAAAACAAAGAAAAATCGCAGTCCCATACAGAAAATGCTGACCAAACGCCACTCCAGATGCATAACAGAAATATTGGTGAGGAAAACACATTGAGAAGGACAGATTTTTTCTTTTTCTTGGGCCTGATGGCTTCCCAAAGCAAAAAAATTTCAATTTTCTTTGAACAATGGACCAGTCTTTACTATACCACATTTTAGTGCTGTGGTTTAGTTGATATGGTGATGATTGGCCAAAGATTGGACTCTCTGATCTTGGAGGTCTTTTTCAGCCTTTATGGTTGTATGATATGTGGAGTTTAATGCCTATAACAAGAGAGTTAAGATTCTTAGTTCTGGAGTATCAGTTTACAGCTGTACTTCTGTCCTTGTACAAAGTAAGTTGGACACTTGTTTTCCCTTGCAGTTTATCTTCAGATGGACTGAAATAAAAACCTATATGCAAAAATAAACTGGAGAATTTTGGTTCAGGATAAAATGCTTATTGATGCAATAAAATGAAAAATACAGGTTTTGAACATGGAAGAGGAAATCTCTTTTCCTATAAAAATGGTGAGGTTACACCTAGACTTGTTCCTTATCCAAATGTAGAAGGACTAAAGCTATGTTAGACTTGAAATGAGCAAGAACTTGGAGAGAATAGGTTGTTCAGAATAAACAACAACTTGACCATTAGACATGAGAATGGCATTTAAATATTTAAAAGTATTTAGAAGTTATGAAGCCAGGCTTGCGTAGCCTTCCAACCCAGTAATAAATGAATCAAAGAGTCTCCCAGTGGTAGATCTTGGTGTGAACACAAGAGAATCAGCACAAACACTGCGCTGCACCTTACAAGGGGTCACCGGAGTGGATGGTGCAGGGAACACAAGGGTTAATCTAACCCAGGAATATTTGTCTCCTTGGGTTCCTGGGGTTGGTACAGTAATTCAGCTTCTCCAGTGGGTGATGAGGAGCACCCCAAGCTGGTTTCTGCTCTGAATTGCCTGCTGGAGGAGGTTTTGTCTGTCCACACTGGCTACAGACTGACAAGGGAAACAAAGCAGACTGGCCTCCCTCAGTCAAAGCTGCCCTTTGAATATATCCATTCTATATGTTACTGTCAGATCTGATTTTTCTAGAGGTTTTTGTAGGTCACTTTTTTTTTCCCCAGTGATACTAAGATAAAAATACATGAAAAGACAATACCAGCTAAATCCATTTTTAAGAGTTTCTTGTAGAAGTGTCTGTTTCCTACTAAAGTTCAGATTGTCCCACAAAGTTTTCCATAGTTACCTATTGAGCTGAGAGCCATATTAAAACATGAGACTAAAATATTCTTCTGTTTAAAGGAAAAAAAAAGGTAAAATCAGAGATTTTTCTGAAATAAAATGAAGAATTGTGCAAAAAGATTATATGGAGTTTTTTTAAATTACCAAATTAAGGCAGTAGAGTCTGTTTGAAAGAAAGGGTTAATTATTTACCTAATTATTTACCACCTAAGACACTCATCTCTCTCAAAGATGGGAGAAGAATCAGTCTTGTCATTAGCTCAGTTATTTTGATGATTCCCTTGAATGGTCTTCAGTTTTCCCATTTGTTCAACAACAGCAAAACAGACTTAGAGTAATTTCTTGATTTTAATTTTCTGTAGTGGAATGTTATACTAAAGGAAAGAAGAAGTATAGGGAAAATCTTGGTTTTTCTCTTTATCCAGTAATTAATATAGTGAGGTAATGAAGCTGAACCACTGGCAGTCAGACACTGAAGGAGATTTGGGTCAGCACAGATAACAGCAAGGTTTGATTGTTCTCTAAAAAGAATTTGTTACCAGGCACTGTGGAGCTGATCTTCACTAGTAACATAGTCAGGGGGTTAGGCTTTCATATCTATTTAAAATCATACTTTAAACTGTAGTGTGTGGTCTCAAGTGGTTAAGGGGATGCACCAGCCATAGCATATTTCCCAAGCAATTATTTATTCCAGTGTTATCTTAGAAAGTGGACACTGCTGTATGTTTTTGGTTTTAGTTGAGTGCAATCAGCTATTTGGAAACTGTTTCAGTTATATTTTTCTAATACAAGATCCTCTGAGAAAACAGGTTGTTTATTTCAGTATTATAAAGCTTGTGCATACATACCCTTTTTTATTTTCCTTTTTATCATCAACTATACTTGTATTTTTCATTTTTTTGGGGGGAGGGTGTCAGGCACTATAATTATTCTCTGTTGCCTTACAAATAGTTGATTGTACTTGTTAGTTTTTATCTGGATGGTTCTTAGTGTTCCTGATAATTGAGGTGGTTGTACACTATATAATGAAAATAATAATAATTCTGAAGTCAAAATGAAAGTCACATGCTGCCTTTGATTCAGATTTTGGTTGTAAGAAGTCTGTGTTGCTCACAAAGAAAGTTGTAAACTCTTCTGAAACCTTTGATAAAATGGAAGCCAGGGCCCAAAGCAAATCAGAAATTGCTTATCAGGTCTCTCCTGAGCCCAGTGGTGAGGCACAGACGCACTTCTGACATCACCTCCTACAGCCTTGCATCCTGCTGCCTCCTGAGAATGCACAGAAATTCCAGGTCCTCTAATTTCAGACCCTGAAACCATTGCCAATTTGCTTTTTCAACTTTTAGATATGCCTTCGTCTCTCGTTTTATTTTTCTGTTTGTTTTTTTCCTTTGCTTCACAGCAGTTTTACCTTTAATCATCAGATTTATAGGTGGAGTTTTTTTTTTTTAATTTTGATCCATCTTGGTGCTTCTTGACACATGTAAACATAATCTCTGTGGTTGCTTTACCCCATACACAAAAAAAAAATTTCTAACTGGAATGTCTATTTAACAGCATATCAAATGACATAACAATGCTCTCTCCATTGACCCAGATTGGGTTATTTATGAAGTTTGAAGAAGTTTTTTTGTTTGTTCAGTCAGAGCAAGCTGGGCTACCCTAAGTGGTGGTGTGCTTTGTCAGCTTGCTGGTGGCAAAAGCCTTGAGAGGGTTACTCAATTTAATATATATTTCCTCACCAGATAAACATTCATAGTATCCTTTACAGAGACCAAGGACTGACAGCTTCTTACACTCTGTTTTCTCAAATGATTTCCTATGCAGGCATTTGCCTGTTAAATTTTTCAATTTGTAAAGGAGTAAGATTTGGTTGGCTGTGGTGAAGATGCTTTTGAGCAGGGGGGTTCTGCTGTTTGATGGTTCATGGAATTTCAAGGAGCTGCAGCATCCAGACACAGCAGCTGCTCTGGGGCGATGCTTCCTCATCCTTCTTCATCAACCCTGATCTTCTTAATTTTAACTCCCAAAGAAAAGGAAGGCTGAGGGGACCCTTAATGCCTTCTAGAACCCCCTGAAAGGAGGTCGTAGCCAGGTGGGGTTGGTCTCTTCTCCCAGGTAACAGTGACAAGACAAGAGGAAATGGCCTCAAATTTCACCAGGGGAGGTTTAGATTGGTTATTAGGAAAAAAATGTTATGGAAGGAGTGATCAGACACTGGAACAGGCTGCCCAGGGAAGTGGTGGAGTCACTGTCCCTGCAGGTATTTAAGACACAGGGGTCATATTTGAGTGGTGGATTGGCAGTGCTGGGTTAATGGTTGTATTTGATAGCCTTAAAGGTTTTTCCAGCCCAAACAATTCTATGATTCTATAAATTTCTCTCAAAAATTGCTTGTAAATCTTTTATTTAGCAAAGGCTGTGAAAAGAAACCTTTCCCCCCCACCAACCCCACTCCCCTATAAACAGACCTAGAAATCCCAGCCTAAAATAGAATTGCTTTGTATTCCTGAGGCTGGGGAAGGGAGGAGAGTGGAAGTAGTGCTTTTAATGACTTCTGAAACCTTTAAAAGATAGCAGTCCTTCCAAGAAGTCTGCTGTAGCTCCTTTGATTCAGCAAAACCTAGAAAACTCATAAGAATCTCAAGCCAGGTGGATTACTTATTTAAATTATTGCTGATTTATGACTGGTTCAACAATTACTTCAGGTTTTATTTCACTTTAATGATTCAGGATAGAAGAAAGTTTTGTCCCACAGAAATTTCCTTGTGTTTTATGTCTCATTAATTAATATCTTGGAACATAGTGAGGAGGTGACAAACCTATGGATGATATAAAGCTGGGGAGATGGAGAATTCTTAGGTAGTTAGAATTAAATCAAACTTACCTGTGAGGTTTTGGGGGAGCAGTATGGTATAAAAAATGAAGTTTTAGAAAAATATTTAGCTGTTCTAAAAAGCACAGGCATTAAATAACTTAGTGAGCAGTGGCACTCAGGCCAGAATTTTGTAATTAGCAGCAAGAGTTGAAACTGTTCAGTGGAAAAGAGGAATGTGCAGATTTCATGTCCATCAGGCTCTTTACATTTAATGCAGAAGTTAGAACAAAAATTTATCAAAAGGTTTAGGGAATAAAGAACCAAAAGGTTTAGGGAATAAAGAACCAAACAACAAGGCCAGGCAAAAGATGTAATGGCTAAATAACTAAACAGGTTATTATTAAAAAGTCAATTTAAAAATAATTTTGTCAAATGTCTTGTTAAAAGATTCCAGTTTTATATGTGAATTTTGACTGCTACCTGCTTGCTGAAGATTATTTTCCTCGTATTCCTCAGTGGTCATGTGTTCAAAATATGTCCATCTAATTTTCCACATTTGAACTGGGGAATATTTTATTATGAAAATGTTATAGATCTTCAACCCTTACATTTGGTATTTTATGCAGAAGTGTGTCTGAAGATAAAAAGTTTCATCTCTTGGACCAAATGTTTCTGAAATAGCACAGGACTTTCCTTGAGTGGCAGCTGTGTGTTTTCTTGCTTATATGGGGAAAAAAATACTTCTGCCTTCTTGTTAAAGTTCATAGATGGTTTTGTTGCCTGCTCTAATTGTCTCAAGTACTCTTTTACTTTTGCCATCTCCACGCTGTTTCAGTCTGAGACCCTTATGAAGAAGCTTCTCTTATTTTACAAGCTGATTGCAGTTACCTTTTAGTCACTTGGGTTTTCCACCAGCTCTGCTGATAAAGACATGTGGCCACATGGCACCTTGAAGATCTAGCACATTTTTCTCTCCCAAGGCAGTCACTTTACTGTGATTTTTTTCTCTCTAAACCTTTTTTTTTTTACACTGAATGTTAATCTCTCTCAAGCTGGTCTCACTGAAATGTTCTTCATTATCACCCTTTTCCTCCCACTCTGATAAATCCATTTCATGCTCCTGCTTTGTCAGGCAAGGCTTCCCCTCCCTCTGCCCCTCTTTTAGGCAGCATTATTTTCTGCTGGAGTGTTGGCTGAAGGGCATCAGCTTTGACACCTTGGGGCATTCACAAAGTCTGTCCTTAGTCTAGAGGGAGCACTGACTGTGTTTCCTCCCTGGCTGTGGAAAATGATTGGGGTTTCCAGGGCAATTCTGAGTTTCCAAGTTGGGTTTTTTTCTGAATTGCCCCACAGAGAAGGCCACAGACTCCTCCAGCTGCAGCAGAGCTGTTTGATGGTCACTGGTGAGGAGCTGGATCTCCCTGCCCAAGGTAGCTCAGTGCATCTGGAAAGGAAAAATAAGATGAATGATTGGGAATTCCACCTTTTTGTTATGTTGCAGGGTCTGGGTTGGCTTGAACTGTGTACACGTGAAATAAGATGTACCCTACAAGTGTTTCAGTGCTTGAGTTGTGTTTCCACTTTTCATGGCTGTTGGAAAGTGCAGAATGCAAACAGCTTAGCTGGAATTTTCTCAGGGTGCCTCTCATTTAGTTGAGCTGCAAAGAATTGGTGGCTGGTATCATTTGCTTCATAATGGAGTCATTAATTTTCATCACAGTTCTGTAGAGCTTGTCCTGTTCTGCCATGTAGAAAACTGTGCTTTTTATCTTGCCTGAATTGAGGAGATTTTTTGAAGCTGATACATGGTTAAAATATTACGTGGTGCTTTTACAAAGTTGTCACTAATGAATTAATTACAAATCAAGAATTTCAGTTCTTGTAGTATGTCCCTACTTCTGTTCTTGTTCTGGAAAAAATGAGACTTCTATGGAGACAAAGCTGGCTTTGAGACCTTGGAGGCCTTACTCCTCATCCCTTTGAGTGGTTCCTGACTGTATTAAATCAAAAGTTAATGTTTGCTACTGAGGATGTCCATGATACTTCACCATGCATGGATTTTGGGACCTTTAGAACCAAAGGGCCTCTCTGTTCTCGGGCAGCTTTTTGTAGAATAAGACACTAGACAAAAGACAAAGCCTTTGCTGTGAATTCTTTTGCTCTCTTAATTCATTGTTTTTCTTATCATATTCACTGTCTAATCTCATTCAGAAAGTTTCCCTCAAATGCATAATTTGCGATTGTATTTCTCATTTTTTAATGTGAATGAGTTTAATATTTGCTCTTTTTGACCTTGCACTCCCTTTACATATTTTTTTGCTGCCACATTTCTACATGTGGCATTTCATTTTCATTTTTTTTTAATGTTTTAATTTTCTACACCTACTGGGAGGGGATTGAGGATGACAAAAGGATGTGAAGATGTGCAAAAAACCTTGGCCTTGAGAGACAAAGGATTAAATTGTTTATTTGATGTTAATAACTTGCTTAATGCTATACCTAAAACCTACATTTGGAAGAAGAATGTGGGGAATTCCTTTAAAAAGTGGCACAAAAGCAGGGAAGAAAGTTAGGGGACAGTGATTAATTGCTTTATTGCAGAAGGGGAGCTTTTGGTATCTCCTCTTGGTTTGAAATGAGTTGCTGTGTGTCGAGAAGGTGGAGATTGGCAGAAGACTTTCCTGTCTTACTAAGTTGTGACATCAGGAAATAACTAAATTTACCACGGGGAGTTTACCTAACTAACCACAGCCTTTTAGTGATATGTTAACTTTGTCCTCACATACAAATTTTGAAATAAAAATGCCAGTACTTGGGGTGTCACTGATGGGAAGTAAAAGGCAATATTTTGGTCATAATTGGTAGGAGGCGAGACTGACATTCGCGTGAATTTTCCCCAGTTAGAGAATGAGCAGAAAATATTTCATAGAAATTAAATTATTTCTTTAAAATTCTGTCAAGCTGACTTGGCATTTGTAAATGCTTGTGCTTTCCCCACTCGTAATGCTTACTGTCTGAAAGTGGTTTTATTTAAATAAGAAACACATTATTTGTTTAAAGCATTAAATATTTTCTTTAGATTTCAGTTTTCAGCTTTAGCACAGCCTTCAGAATTTTGTTTTCAAGGCCAGAAAGGTCCTCATGCTGTCTTTTAAAACATCCTGCATGCCAAAGGACACAGAAATATATTCTGCAATGATTCTGCTGTGTTCAGTATCTTGCAAAAACTGAAGGGGATGACAGAGAATCCATCACTTAGCCTGGTACTCTGTTCAAGCAAATTATCCTCACTGATAATTTATACAGACTTAAACCCTCAAGTCTCACTTGAGGACACTTTGGTTTTATCCCTTAAATCACCTGGGGCTTCTTCTATTTCTTCTCTACTTTTATTTAGCACCTTCTGCATACAGTTCCAATGCCTGTGCATTCTAGTATTGATCTTGCCATGCAGAGAAAGAGCAAGATTGGTGAGCTTGGATCTGTTGGGTGTCTGAGGACTGCCCTAATCCTTCTTTTCCACAGCACTGCCTGCCAGGCACGTGTTGGGGGATTTGTTCAGTGATCCTGCATCAGTCCAGGCTGTGGTCCCAGGTTTGAGACACGCACCAGCTTTGTGTGCTGTCAGAGCAGTATGGCCTTGAATTAGCATGAGAGTTTGCCTTCATTGTGTGTAATTGGTGTCTGCAGATGGGATTTTGGGGAAATACCAAAACTGGAGATAAATCTGCTTTATAGGCTGCCTGAGTCCTGTAACACTACTGTAGGCCTGATTCTATTGTGTGGGTCTTAAGAGCAAAAAAACCAGTCCTAAATTATGCCTTCTATATCTCCTTGCATTTTGTAATTATTTGAAAATGAGTCATGTACATATATGCTGGCTTATCATTATGCTTTGCAATTAAGTCAAACTGTACTTTCCTCTTATGCAGGGAAAAACTAGAAAAATTTTACTTTTTTTTTTTCAACAAACTCTAAGACCTCTTGGGAACTCCCCTGTTTCCAGCTTGCCCTTCTGCAATCTGTTTCTGCCTTTCTGACAAGTTAGATTTTAATTTCTTGGCAGACCCTTCTGAAACCTGTGTCTGGTAGTTTGTAGCTAAAGACAGGCAGACTAAACCAGGCTTTCCAAAGCTGCTCCTCTTGCATAAACAGTCGAGTGTGACCCTGTGACTCTGTCATGGATGGTGGCAATGGCAGGCAAACAGGTCCTGGGGACTCTTCACTGTGCACTGTCCTTGAAGTGGTGGCAGAGCTGCCTGAGAAGTTTGGGAGGGGAGAAGCAAGCAGCATTCCTTTCCTGACAGTGAAGTGAAATGTTGGCTTTTCCATGAATAAAGTTGGAGCTATTGATCTGTTTTGGGCAGCTGGCAAGTGAAGATGATCACAGAGCTGTTCAGCTGCCTTCACATGAGCTTTTTTGTCCATTTATGTGTTTCAGTAGTGGTCAGCTTTGCCAGCCACCAGGAATTCCTGGTGTGTGATGGTTCCCTGAAACAAGGTGGGCTACCAGGAAAAACATTGTAGAGCTTCAGCCTGAAAAATTTTTCAAAACGTACTCTCTATTCCTGCCCAATATAAACTAGACTTGGCTGCTGAAATCCATATGTGGTCTTACCCAAAGGCTTCCTCAGTGCAGACCCTGGACATGGAAGTACCACCCTGTTAACTGCTGCTGTTTTCCCTCTGTTGTCACCCTCTGTATTTCTCCTCTGGAAACACTGTGGCTGCACAGGGGTTGTCACCACCAGCATAATTCAGTTTGTGTGGGTCCCTTCCTTGTCCAAGTTGTTGCTGGGGGATAAGTGAGGCTGCTTATGAGTGGAGTGAATTATCCAGGCAGCAATTTCCCATTCCTGGCCATTGCCTTCCCATCCCAGAGGGCAGGTGAGGATTCAGACTGTGTTGTGTTGTGACTGTTCACAGGGAACACTGAGGGAAGAGACGAGGATCTGACTCCATGTTTCAGAAGGCTTAATTTATTATTTTATGATATACATTATATTAAAACTGTACTGAAAGAATAGAAGAAAGGATTTCATCAGAAGGCTAGCTAAGAATAGAATAGGAAGGAATGATAACAAAGGTTTGTGGCTCGGGCTCTCTGTCCAAGCCAGCTGGGCTGTGATTGGCCATTAATTAGAAACATCCAACATGAGACCAATCACAGATGCACCTGTTGCATTCCACAGCAGCAGATAATCAATGTTTACATTTTGTTCCTGAGGCCTCTCAGCTTCTCAGGAGAAAAAATCCTAAGGAAAGGATTTTTCATAAAAGATATCTGCGACATTGTGTAACATAAGTTCAGAAAGTCTGAGAAAGCATCCAGGATTTGCCCTGGCTGTGTTGTTCTTGTGGGAATTTGTGCTGCTGGGATGTGCAGAGCCCTCAGTGCAAATGGAGGGTGTTGTACATCTCACAAGATGTTCATGAGGCTGAGAAGGGAGGTATAACCTCGTGGTGTTTGGTATCTTTTTGGGTGTGGAGCTTTGAGGAGCTGGAGTTTTTGCTCCTCAGCTGGTCCAGTTTGTGAGGTCACCATGAGTGCTGGTTCTTGGAAACTGGAGAATTGAGTTATAGTGACAAAACTCTGACTCCCTTCTGTGTCCCCCTGTGACATCAAGTTGCCTACCCCAGCAAACCATTTTTTTGGGTGGGTGGGGGGATTCAGAACCCCCATGCTGGCTGCATTCATGCTTTGTTTTCTCCCTTTGGAGAAAGGCAGCAGAGTGCCAAGCGAGGAATTGGTCTTGTCATTGGGAGCTGGGAAGGCACAAGGACCAATGGCCAGCAGGGATGTTCAGGTGAGACAGCCCAGAGTGACACCCAGGAGGGCACAAGGTGACCCTGGGGACCACAGCAGCAGCTCTGTCATGGTGTGCTGGGTCTTCCTCTTACTCTAGGGTTTATCTGTGTGCCTGCAGAAGGGCAGGTCGTGGGCAAAAGTAAAGGAGAAATGACCTTTCCCAGCAGCTCAAGGAGGTGTAAGTTACCCAGCTGAAGAAAAATTGAATTTCTAGAGGAGAGGGCAATGGAAAAGGATGATAAGATACAGTGGAGTGATGTACATGAATAACTCCCACAGTGTTAAATTGACTTTGAAATAAAATATCTAAAATAAGTTACTTTGAGTGTCTGGGACTTAGGTGTACAGCATACTAGAAGTCAAAACTAAAAATGGAGTGGGACTTGAAAGGTCCAACGTGGTTGTGACTAAGGTGAGGTCCATGTAGATAAAATTAAGGCCTCTGAAGGCAGAAAACCAGCTGCAGAGAGTTGTTTCAGGTAGTATTCACTAGAATTGACTTAAAAATAATGAACATGTTGATGTTTTTTTGGCAAAATGAAGAGCTTGTTTTTGGAGCTGTTTAAATTCGTGGCGGGTGGGAGGGAATAATACTGTTGTAAACATCATGAAAGCAGGGGAACAATGTAGATCTGAGCTCTTATTCCCAATGGGTTTTTTCTTTTTTGTGTTCTCTGGTACATGCTAAAAATATTTTCAATATCTTAACATCTGCATTGTTATGAAATATGGCACGTCTTTGTTTTGTTTTCAGCTGTGTCATTCTTCCATTACATTTTGTTCCATATGCTCTCTTCAGTTGGGATGTGAAGTCATTTTCTTTAGACAGTTTTAGGCCTAATTGCCTTGACTCCAGAACTGCACTGTGCACCACTTGGAAGAAGTTATTTCTTTTGTTCTGGCTCAAAACAAACCTCAGGCTCTATGTTGGGGAATATGGATTGTGAAAATGTCTTCTGATTGGCAGAGAGGGGCAGAAAATAGGGTAAAAAGAAGGCAGTTATGCCTCTTTAGAGATGGAAAAATATGAGGGTGAAGAAGGACTGGGTATACCAATGTATTTGGGATATTTCTGTGTATTAGCACATCTTACCTCAAGTGCAGCCTCATGTCCCATTTATTTGATTCAGTTGGAAGATGGGGCAGATGGACATGGCAGACCAAGTCTCCAAAGCTCCAAGGAGCAGAGGAAGATGGTGAAGGAAGGCGGGAAGCAGTTCTGATTCATGTGCAATAGAAGCTGCAAAGCAGGCAAGAAACAGGGCCAGACTTGCTGTGAGCACAGAAAAGGGAAATATTAAGTCAGACTGGTAAAGAGGGCAAGATGGAAGAAGATGAGGGGCAGGCATGGGGAGATTGGATGCTGCTGCTGCTCCCCAGAACACTGCCTGAAACACAAGATTTCTGGACTCTGCTTTCTCTCCTAGCCTGGGGCACTGCAAAGTAAGACAGACCCTGGTTTTGGCTTCAAGCAACAGCACTGGGTGTTAATGCTCTCACCCTGTCTCTCAGGTGTGCAATTGTCAACAGGTTGACCCAAAAGAAAAAAAAGGAATTTGCCTGGTTTGATTACCTTTTTCTCTCCCCTAAGTTTGAGGAGACTTTGCATGCACAGCAGGAACTTTTAAAAATTTGCTAAGGTGACAAATCCTGGCTACCAGAACTGGGAAATGCTGAAATCAAGGTTGCATGTGTTACTTTAATTCTGTTTTCATGGATGTGTGTGCTGTAGCAAAATCTAAATAAATGGTAAGTATTGGAGGTTTTATTGGTGTGGTTTTGGTTTTTGTTTGTTTGTTTGTCTGTTTTCCTGGGAGAAACACACCTTTGATAAAACTATGGTGTTTATGGGATGAATCAGGGCTAGGCAGTTAATGAGATGTCCACAGATATTTCTGAGATGAATTTTTCTGCCCAAAGCTGTGACAGACATTTGCTCTTGGCAATCTCCTCTTCCCAGGGGTTCCTGCCACCTGCCTCTGTGTGCAGCCCCACTCTTACTCATGGCAGCAGCAGCCTCTGGGACTTGCTGAAAACCCCTGGAGGGAGGGGGTTCCCTGCTTTGAGCCCTTGTCCAGAGGAGGTGCTGGGCTCTGCAGGCTGCCTTCATTTATAGCTCTGTAGTAGCCAACATCCCACTAATGGTGCGTGTGCTGTACTCAGAGAACATCTCATCTCTGCATCTCCCCTTGTCACAGGAGTGGGAAGGTGTGGCTTGCAAGGCTCAAGGACAAAAAAGGGTCTCCTGGCTGAGGCATCAGGTGGTGTGAGGGGGAGCTGGGCTCTGGCATTGCTGCCTGTACCACAGAGCTCCTGCCTGAGGCTGTCATTTTGTGGCCAGCTGCTCAAATCCTGGTACGTGTCTTGTTTTCTGGATTTCCAAATCAACTCCAGGAGCCACGTGGTCATTCAAAGCCAGTTTTAGATGATTTGCTCTGAGGAATTCAATAAAAGGCACAACCACTATTAAGGGGTAATAGGGAGTGAGGCTTAACTATTGAATAGATTACGTGAGACTGGAAGAATCAGACAGCCTGAGGTCTGGAATGGTCTGGTGGTTGAATTTTCAATTCCAGGTCAAACATAACTTGCTGGGGTTCCCCTCCTCCCCCCCACCAGGCTTTATGTTCCCCAGAGTGCAGTGCACTTAAACAGAAGTGATTGGAACAAAAAAGGCAATAGATGTGTCAGTTAATCTATAGCTCTTTTCTATATTAAGTTAGTTTTAAATAGCATGAAAGGCTGAGTTTAGTGAAGCACTTAGTAAGGCATCTCACGGCATATTTGAATTGAGGCCAGCATTGATAAACTTGGATACTGTGTGATAATATATTCTAATAGGAGCTCTGCATCCACAATGGTTAATGTGTATGTCCCAAACAGGGCTGTGTTCTTCCTTCTGCTCAGATTCAGGGTTGCAATTTAAAGCTAGTTTATTTGTGGGTTTGGTTCATATTTTTCCAGTAAGAACGGGATAATTATTTTTTTTTCTTTTGAAGTGATTTATAAGCAAAGGATATTCTTTAACTTCCCAAAATACTTGCTGTCTGTCACAGAACTCACTCCTGCTTTGATTCCTTTAACACTTCTTTACTTTTCTGGTGGATATTGGACCATTTGATGCTCCTGTATGAGATCCAGTTGCAGAAGGTTTTCTGAAAGAGGGTTCTGAGGCTTCAGGAGTTTGGAAGGGAAACAACCCAAACATTCTTTAAGTAGACCAACATTAAAACAATGCTTATTCTTAATTTATGGAGAAATATGTAATTGTGTCTGGAAGGTCACTGTAATGAGACCTTTACAATTTAAAAAAAGACACTATTTGCTACGTAAAAAAACCAAACACAAAACCAAACAAAAACCACAAAAACACTAAGGCTAAGGCTTTCATAGCTTCCAGAAGGTAGAACTTTGGACAGTTATCCTCTTAAAAGAAGGGATAAATATTAAAAGTTTCCAAAACACATGAAGTAAGAACAAGAAAAGTAAACTTCTTGCAAGGAATAAGGAGTGCAATCAAGGACCTGTCTATGTAAGAGGCACAAGATGTACCTAAAACATTAAGCAGATTTTTGAAGTCTTGTTAAAAGTCATGTCAACCTGAACCATTATAAACAGAAATTAAATTAAAAGACACATTGTTTTAGCCTGAAAATTCATTGAAAAAATATTGACTTCATTTTGCATTTATTTCTGAAAAAGTCTTCAAAGTTATTTCCTGTGACTCTGGGCAAGAACGCCTTGGCAAAATGTTATTTAAAATGTTGTATGTCCTTCATTAGTTTATAGGAAATAATAATTTTAATAATAATAATAATTTTTTTAAGTACATTTTCTTTAACATTGTGGATTGAATTATAATTTCAAATTTTAAATAATTCTCAGTGATTCCTTTTCCTTTAGGTCTCTCTTTAAGTCAAATCAAGAGTCAGAAAATGCCACAGTTTTCTAAGTGGGGATGCTGCCTTCTTGAAGATAGCATCTTTTAGATAATAGAAAATTTAACCAAAGTGTTTACATCCAAAGCAAAATAGCTGTTATGTGCAAGGATGTGAATATTTGATTATTTTATAGTAAAATGTAATTGCATCTGTTGTTGAGAGACTGGTGAAGTGGATACATTCAGAAAAGCTGTGATTGGAGAGAATGGCATTCCCATTGTACCTCATAAAACCAAACGAAGCAAATAATGTTTAGTTTCATGATGCATTTGATCAACGTGTTAAAATAACATAATTTGAATTAGAATTTAACAAAACTATTACCACCTTCATTTATGGCAAAAGAAAATGTCTTTTTTTTTTCTTATTTGTGATCATCAATTGAAAGATTCTGTCTGGAAATAATCCTACAAATTGAGCATAACAGCTGATAAAATACAAAGTACTGTTTTAGTGTACAGTGATAGGGCACTTTGCTAGTTTTTAGTCTTGATTTTGAAGTGCTCTGGTAACAAAATTACTCCTATTTTCTGTTTTTATGTTTTATCTTTCAGTGAACACAGCTAAATCATAGGAACCCTTAATTTCAAATTTCTACCTTTTTCTTTAAAAAGAAAACCTTTGTAAATTTAATGTAAGTTACTCATAAATATGTGTCTCTGCTAGGCAAAATACCAAAATAGCAAAAAAAACCTTTTTTGTCCTTCTCTTTAGATTTTATTGGAAAGTTATGACATACCTTTTTTTCCTTTCTATTTCCACATCTAGGCTCTTGTTCTCCTTCTTCCATGCATAAAGGCCCAACTCCAGTTTACAAAAAGACAAAAACACCCAAATGAAAAAACCACAGGCAACAGTGATGTAAAGATTTAATATTTTTTTCCATCAGGAATGTGTTTCTATATTCCTAGTTTGGCCCATCTGGGTAGTGTATATTTCTCTGGTGTGTAGCCCCAGCTGGGTCATGGTTGTAGAGGAATTTTGTGTGTATGGGTATCTGATGCATCCATAAATTAGAATATAAACAAGACTGCTTTAACCCAGCCACATTTAAAACAGTAGGGTAATCTGCAGTCTTTCCTCTCACTCCTGGAATAATTGTTCTATATTTTTTTTTTCACCATCATTTTCTTCTGTAGCATTTTAGGCTCTAAAAAAACTCCAAACCAACCTAGCTAGCTGATACTGCCTTAGTGAGTTTCTTTTGTTATTTCTACTTTTTGTTAGCTCTCACAAATATATTAGGTCATTTGAATTTTTCTTTGATATATATCCCTTCTATCTGATTTATTTTTGTATATATACATAAAAATATGGGAGGGGTTTGTATATATATTAAAAATATGGGCTGTGCATATATATAAATAAAAATATATGGGGATGTGTGCATATACACACACACACACATATATTTAATACCTATCCAACTTCCTTTGGTTGTTTCTATCATTGTGACTGAGACAAATGGGGTTTTTTTCTTCAAAGAAGAAAATCACTTCTCTCAGTAGGTGATTTGCAAATGAAGTTGTCCTGCACATCTAGTTCCACTTCTGGAACTCCCCCTCCAGAGAGCATATGAAGGGAATATCCCTGGGTGATTCATAGGAAAAAATGATGAGTGGGGGTAAGATTTTGACAGAGAAGTTAATGACAAAAGCCCTGTTGACTCCAGGGATGAGAGGATTCACAGTAAAACACCAATGGTTTAAATTACTTTGTTCGTTGTTCCCAAATATAATTTGTGCTGCTTCACCACAGTTCACTGACTCTACCTTACTCTGCAGCTTGTGAAAACTAACTCAACTAGTAGCAAAATTCAGCTAAATCTCAAAATTTTCTAGTGCTTTTGTTATCCTTATTAGGCAGCAACTTAAAATACTACTAAAAAGGTGTTGAACAAAATCAAGCTTGGTTTAAAGTGGGTTTTTTAGCACTTTTTTCTCTCATGTGCTTTTACTTCTGTAGAGGAAAAAAATAATTCCTCTTCAGTTCAAATCCACAGTGAAGTGGAGATCAAGAAATAGATTGATAATCTGCTAAGTCTTGAGAACCTTAATGGCATTGCATGATGAGCAGTGAAATAATGTAAGGAATTTGTTAAACATTTATGCACAAGGCCAAGATCTGCCCTCTGTTCTGTGACTTCTGAGTGTTTAGATGTGGGATTCAAAGTATTTATGTCTCAGGCTTTGCAGAAGTGGTGCTGCCTTTGGGAACCTGGTGGAACACCTTGAGTTGCCCTGTGTGAATTCAGTGAAAAATGGGGCAGGTTTGAAGCAGGACCCTAAAGTTTTGTTGCAAGTTTGGTAAATTACAGTGAGATGTCACAACCTTGTCTGAGGAGGGATTGCTGCATTGCTCTGCAGAAAGTGATAGAACTAGAAGACAGCATCTAGAATATCAAAATCTCACATTTGTGGCACTAGAAATACCATACAAAGTAGAGATACAATTTTAAAGATTCACTTTATTTAGAAGATAGGTGCTGATCTTGTTTTGAAAACTTGAAGCTGCATATTTGGTAGTTTAGAGATCCACCAATTTTGCTAAGAGTTGCCAAGAAGAAGTTGACAGCCTGGACCAAGGGTTGCTGTGGTTGCTATGTGCAAAAAGCCCAGAACAAACCAGCGGGAAATAATACCAGGGTGGGAAAGTATTGCTATGGTTACAGAGTATTTTCTTTAAAGGAGAGGTGGAGAACACAGCAAGAATCACTGAAACTTAGGTAATAATGTATTGTACAAAAGGAAAACGACTGAAAGATAATAACTGTCTTCTGCTCTTAATGGCATTTTGTTAGTTTCCAGCAAAGAGGGATTTAATTAAAGGAGGAATAATTTGTGAAAGCTTTGTTAGAAAAGTATCCTTAGCTTTTATTTTTTAAAAGTGGAATGCCAGCACAATACCTTGCATATTTTGGCTCAGTCTCTTTGTTTTTTAAAACAAAAAAGATTATTATTTTTTTTTGTCAGGGAGATTAAGAGTTCTTTTAAAAACAATAAAAGTGTAATTATACACAAATAATTTGGCTCATGTAAACTTTTAAAACAGGCTTTCAGAACATTAAAAACTACAAAAGAATTCAGTTTTGCAAAAGATATATGTGATATAAAGTGACTACAAAATACAGTAAAAATTTTAATAAGTTATAAAAGCCTGCTTTAAGTGGTGCTGTAAGTCTGAACTAAAAAAATTCATCTGGGAAGCATCCTGTTACATTTGTAGATGTCCTGCAGGATTTAATTGTAATCACCTCTGTGGGTTTGAGCCTGAAAATCAGGAAGCAGAGGACCTCTGTGGAGCTCAGAGTTGTGTCTGATGGCCTGGGCCATGCCCACCTCCTGCTGCCCACAAGTGCCCTGCTGGGAAAGGTGGGGCTGGGCTGGATTCCAGGTGGCCACCAGAGCCACTCTCTCACTCCCCTCCTCAAGTGGATGAGAGAAATTATAAAGAAAGGTTCATGAGTTGAGGACAGGGAGGGATCACTCACCAGTGACTTCATGAACAATCTTGTGGGAGGGACAGGACAGATCTGTGCTCCAGGACCAGGAAAAGGGAAAATGTGAGAAGTGGACTTTCTGTTTTTTGGTTTTTCGTTGTTTCCTGTGGCTGCTGTGCCGTGTTTGTCCTTCACTCTGACATCCATGCCTTGGAATGCTGCCTTGCTCAGCTGCTCCTCGAGGCCACCACTGCCCTTCACTGGGCTGTGGTTGATGGAACCAGCTGCAGCTCCTGAGCTGTGTGACTGTGCTGAAGGTCTGCACCACACCATGGCTCGTGTGCCAGCCTAATTCCTTGTCCAGGGACACGCAGGAGAATTTATTGTGCTGGGGAGGAAAGGATGGGAAGAGAATGAATGGACAATTTCTCTGTGCTCGAGAGCCTGCTCTCCTTCAGAGCATGGCTCCACCACACCACATCAATTGTTCATCACATCTCTGCCTTGGGCACAATTTGTTGAAGTTGAGGGGGAGGAATTTAATTGTCAGCTGAAATATGTTCAGCTGTTTGTGACTGTTTTCTCTTGCTTTAGTGCCATTTTGCCTGTACTGTGGGTAGGGATTTGAGACTTGGAGGTGAGGCAACATCCTTTTACTTTGCTCTTGATAACTAAACATGGAAATAACCTGCTGTACACAGCAGTGCAGACCCTGGATATTGAAACTGAGATCAAAGACCCTCCTCAAATTAATTTTGTAGCTTTTCCAGCAAATTCCTGGGCTTTTTGCAGTGGACACATAAGACAGACTGTGGAGTAGAGTGGGGAAGGAATGGTCCTGATGGGGA
Organism: Molothrus aeneus; assembly: GCF_037042795.1. Lineage (NCBI taxonomy): Eukaryota > Metazoa > Chordata > Aves > Passeriformes > Icteridae > Molothrus > Molothrus aeneus. The sequence goes on along the minus strand of NC_089647.1, from coordinate 111,052,585 downwards.
CTGATTATACCCGGGCTGGACTTGTTCTGTATAAAAACACTGAGACAAGGGTCCTGACAAGTCCATAACAAAGATCTGAGATGGGGTAGAAGCAAGGGAAATGAGGTCAGCTGGGGAGATGAGGAATGGCCATTTTGTCAGGAAAACGGGGAATTTAAGAGAAAAGTCTTAAGAGAGAAAAGAGAACTGGACTAGATGCTGGAACAAAATGAGGAGCTGGGAAAGCAGGATAATGATGAGGGCCAGTGCTTGGAAGCTTAAGAGTGGATGAAGAACAAGTCCTGGAAGGAAAAAAGAATGAAGGGTACAGAAGCAGAAAATGTCAAGGCTGAGGAAATGGGTCAAAAGTTGTATGCAACTCAGGTGCACTGCTCCTTGCAAGGAAGAGCCAAAGATTTCTGAGCAGAGCCTCCTTTCTTTTCCTACATGTCTTGTGTAGCTGACCCACTGTCAAAACGATGGCTTGCATGGATGAGAGCATCTCACTGCTGTAATTATTCCCTCCATTAGTACAAATGATAGGGACAAATGTAGTGTGGATTCAACTGTTCCACACTGGGCCATTTCCCTATGAGCATTTGTTCTACATTTTTTCCCTGGGGTTTTAAAAAATATACTGAATAAAAACACATTGCATAATAAGATAGTAAAATAATAAGATAGGTGCTAAAGATTATCCAAAGTTGGAATCAATTTTTTCCTGTGCTGCCTTAGCTCACTAGAGTTCTGATTATTTAGCCATGCTAGAGGATCTAATTACATGTTCACATGATATTTATTACACAGGACTTCCTTCTTGCACTCACTAGCTCAGGTGAATTTGCAAATCAAAATTTGACAGCTATGGATTCTGAAAGATGTATTGTGAAGGAGAGAAGTTTGCAAAGCAAGAACAACTCCCTTAAGGACAGCTGAGGGCTGCCCAGGGACTCTCCCAAGGTCTGTGGGACAGTCCAGTCCCTCCCCACTGCTGGAAAGCTGTTCTCCCTCCTCCTTTATCCCATTTTCAGACCTTGATTGTTGGCATTGCTGAACAGCCTCCTGTCCTTCAGAGAAGTCAGGACAGCTGCATTTTGAAGGTCTCTGGCTCCTGGTTGGAGACACCTTACTCAGACATGGTTGCCCCCAGCCCAGATTTATGGGAGGGTCTTGCTGTGGGCATGTCTGAGATGGTTTGGAAGCAGCTGAACCATTTCAGTATTTATTTATACCCACTATAAATAAATCTATTTGTATTATATATATATATATATATATATATATATATATATATATATATATATATATATATATATATATATATATATAAAAATATAATCTATATCTATATATATTATATATTATATAAAATCTATATAATATAATATATTAAATATATATTAAATATTGTAATATAATAAATATAAAATATATATAATATATATTATATAATATATATTATATTATATATAATATTTAAATATATAAATAAATAAATAAATACATATGTAAAAAATAGAGTCCCCAGGTCTGTGGGAGGGTCTTTCTGTGGGCATGGCTGGGGTGGCTTGGAAACAGCTGAACCATTTCAGTATTTATTTATACACAGTATAAATAAATATATTATATATTATATATTATATATTTCAGAGCCAGCTCAGCCTGTTGTGGCCACCTGGCACCATTTCCCATTTTCTTTGCTACTACTTAAGCTGGATGACCACAGTCATCCAAGCCTTGCTCTCTTTACACCTCAGTTCCCCAGGTGTGAAATTAAAATAGTTCTTCTCCCCTTTTTTCATAGGTGGGTGATGCTTACAAATGTTATGGGACTCATTTTCCCAGTATCCATATGGTGGTGATAAACCCAGGAAGAAATTTGAAGTCTCAAAGCTGGAGTTGAACAGGAGAAGGCAGGAAAGTCTGTGGCCATGTGCTGAATGGCAGAGTAAACTGGAATATCCCTTTGCTTGTTGAGCAAACAGCCAATGATCTTGTGCTCTGACGGGGATGGACCTGTTCAAGAAAAAAAAAGAAAGAAATCTAGGATTTGAATGATAGCTGAGGATTTTTATTGTGGTGTGTGCACACACAAAGCAAGATGGATATTTACAGGTGCTCAAGGGTCCTTCAGTCTGGCCCCATCTGCTTTGTGAGTGCTCAACTTCACTCAAAGGTTTAAGATACCTTTTTGTGCATCATAGATTTTTAGAAGCACTAATGCTTTACAGACCTGTGTGCATTTTTACCTCCTTAATGATTCTGTGAAAGCATTAAGGAACTGGGAATACTAATTCAGCAATAAAGTTTTCCTAAGTTAAGTAGTCAAGAAGAGTTCTAAAAAGCTGGTCCCTTGCAAGCCCCCATGTGCCTCCATCTGGCTCACAACCTGAAAGACAGATTCAGAAAAAATCATTGAGATAATTTCTTTCAAAATCATGGCTTTCAGTCCTATTGTTTAGGTGCAATGGACATTATATTTAAGGACTTGCTTAAGCAAATTTAACATTCCTTAGGACTTGAAAACTCCTCTTTTTTCTCTCTGTCCTGTTCTTGCTCTCCACTCTTCCTTGAAATCTGACATTCATTCAATTTGCCAAGGTTCTCTCCTTTCTTTTGTTTTCCCATGGTTCTCAAATTAAATAAGACTTGATTTAAATAATGACATGCTACAGAAAAGAATTAAGCTTCTAGCCATAAAAACTGTGAATAAGCTATTTGAATTTTAATTGATACCTCACATTTGTACAGGATAAATTTTTTAATAAGCTGTTGAAACTTTTTTATCTAGACTAATATAATTACAGTTTCTCAAAGACCAGAGAACTTCAACTCTCATTTCTTCTCTATTTAAAATTATTAAAAAACCTAAAATGAATCCTTTTTGATATAATGTAACATACTTAATTTTTTTGATCAGTGAAAGCAAGTGCAGTTCTTGTTGATGAATGTCACTGCTTATTAATTATAGCAATGATTGTTTATGAAACAGCTTGGTAGAGCAGAACAGAGAGCAGGGTGCTGATCACTGATCATCAGCCTTGTTTATGCTGACAAGTTTTTGATGTCCTGAATAATCCCAGTGAGACAGAACTGGAAAATAACAATGAATGGGAGGCCTTGAAATCCTCCTCCTTCCTTTCTGCTGGGAATCGCTGCAGGACTCTTCATTTTGAGTGCAATCATTGCTTGAGATGATGTAACAAGATACAAGTATGCTGAAAAATACTGAGCAGATGTTTCTATAGACACATGGAATAAATATTCTTCCTGGTTTTGTATACATGGGACAAAAATTCACTTGTACAGGAACAGTCCAGGTAGGAGGGAGCTGTTACAGCCCTCCTGCTTGTGTGCCTGCATCCAGCACTGTGAGATTATTCACAGCATGTCACACTGTAGCCACTGAGCCCCAAAATGAGGCTTTAAGGGTGTCCATTCACAGCAAAATCCCCAAATTAATTTTGTGTATCAAACATAAGGTGTCAGCACCAAAGCCTGAAACTGCAGCACCTGAAAATACTGCAGTGGAAATGAGAGTAATTATTGGTGCTGTGTTCCTTGATTGGCTTTATTGGCCTCTCTGAGGAAGCTGAATAAATATCAATATACTTAAACTGCTGCTGGTCCCTGAGGAGACGTTCAGAACTGCAACATCCCTGCACCTTTCTGAGCCAATGATTGAGTTCATATTTTTCTTAGAAATCTTGGTCTGGAGAAACTTTTAAATGTTTTCAGAAGTGTATTAATAGCAAAGAAGAAATATTTGAAGACGCCTTTCCCTTTTTTTTTTTTCTTTTCCCCTTAATTAGAAAGATCATGGGTCTGTAAATATTTCAGAGTATAAAACTGGATTTGAAAATATGGAAAATGCTGGAAAAGAGGTGAGGAAAATCCAGTGTCCTTAGTTTTGTGGGACAGAGTGTATGAAGTTTCATTGGGAATATGAGGCACAGGTGCAGGGCTCTGTTCTGTTTTGGCTGATTTTTTTTGGTGCTGCCAATGTCTGAGGGAATCTTGGTGAACTTTGTGCTGTAAGAAAAATCACTTTCTCTCCTATTTTGGAAACAAACCAGTTTCTTTCCCTTTTTATGCTGTGGTGAGGTGGCCTAGATTTGCCTCTGTCTCTTGTTGAATTTTAGTAATTTCTGATTTGTGGCTGAGCATAATTGCTCTTACTTTGGGACAGGCAGTGTATACATTTATGTGATAAAGAGATTTAGGGTCTTGGACACACAGCTTGCCCAAAGGATTCAAATATGAGCATGAAAAGGAGTCACATTGTAATTTGGGGTGCTTGGGGTGGGTTTTGGTGCCTGCACATCATTGTTCTGTGCTCTTTGAGGTGCTGCAGTGTCCCAGGCCCTCGGATGGGGTCTGCAGCCCTGGGGCAGATCCTGAGCCCTCTGGAGTTTGGAGAATTGGCTGCAGGAGGTCAGGGGAGAGCTGGCACCAGAAAACTGGACTGGAAGAGCTGAATTGCACCTGTGAAATCTGAAGAGAATTTGTGGTTATTGTATTTGTGTCAGAGAAGCTGTTTGTTTGGTAGCTACCACCTTGGCAGTAGATTGTCTGATAAGAAGACCCAAAAGAAAACATTTTCTGCTGTCCTTCCTATGACAGTTTGACATTTCAGAGACTGCAGTGGGACTCTACCAGTTCATCAGACTCAGAGAGCTTTTGCTGCTTTAGTTCTGTTGGAAAACACTGTGAGAGCATCCTACAAACAAATACCTGAGTGACTTTACTACTTTTAATTATGGAAGTGTTTTACATATATTTCCTTTCTAAATTCTCTGTTCTAAGCCCACTCTCTCAAAATGCTGGAAAACTGTGGAAGAAGCTGAAAATGTCAAGGTAACAGAAATGAACTGTCACTAAAATCTTACCTTTTTCACTCCAAGGAATACCTGGTATTTGAGAGAGAGAGGAAGAGAATAGTGAGGCTGAGGGATTCCTTGTCAGGGAGGGAAGGGAAGGAAAACAAAACCTGTTTCAGGAAGCCCAGCCCATATCTGAAAGTAAGAAATAATGGTGTGTGATGGTGTTCACAGGGGCCTTAGGATGAGGGAAGAGATGAGGATCTGACTCCATGTTTCAGAAGACTTGATTTATTATTTTATTATATCTATTATATTAAAACTATACTAAAAGAATAGAAGAAATTATTTCATCAGAAGGCTGGCTAAGAATAGAAAAAAAAAAAAGAATGATAACAAAGGTTTGTGGCTCAGACAGAGAGTCTGAGCCAGCTGGGCTGTGATTGGCCATTAATTAGAAACAACCACATAAGACAAATCCCATATGCACCTGTTGCATTCCACAGCAGCAGATAACCATTGTTTACATTTTGTTCCTGAGGCCTCTCAGCTTCTCAGGAGGAAAAATCCTAAGGAAAGGATTGTTCAGAAAATGTGTGTGTGGCAATGATGTCAATGACAGCAGTGTGCACCTTAGTCCAAGTACGCAACTTTTCCTTTCCTCAAAGAGCTGCACACCTGGAGGACCTCAGAGGCAAGCACCAAGTCCTGCCCTGGGGAGGAACAGTCCAGGACCAGGCAGGGATGAAAAGCTGGGAAGGAACTCTCCAGGAAAGGCCCAGGGGGCTGGTGGACACCAAGCTGAGCAGAAGCCAGCAGTGCATCCTTCTGAAATGGTCTGATTGCATCCTGGGCTGGTGAGGAGGAGTGCTGCCCAGCAGGTGAAGGAAGGGGATCCCTGGGTGATCCTGAGGTGATCCTTCCTCTCTGCTCAGCCCTGATGATCTGCAGTGCTGGCTCCTGTTTTGATTCCCCAGTAAAAGAGAGATGGAGCTACTTTTGTGTTCCTTCAAGTGAAGGGACACAAAAGTGATGAAGGGTCTGGAGCAAAGGCTGAGAGAGCTGGGACTGTTGTGCCTGGAGAAAAGAAAGCTTTGAGGAAGGAGCATAAATGTGTTCAAATACCTGAAGCAAAGCAGACAGAGCCAGGCTCTTCTCAGCATTGCTCAGTGACAGGAACAGAGACAGTGGCCCCAAACTGAGGCACAGGAGGCTCCATGTGAATGATAGGAATCACTTTTACATTGTGAGGGAGCACTGGCACAGGTTGCCCAGAGGGGTTGTAGTCTCTGGAGGTGTTCCAGCCCGGGGCAATGGTCTGCAGGTGCTCCTGTTTAAGCACAGGGGTTGGACCAGATGACCTCCAGGGGTTTTTTCCAATCTAAACTATTTTGTGATCTTGTAGATGTGCTGACATGCCTCCTCGAGGTATTTCTTTACAATAAAGAAGGTGGAAATTACCTTCACTGCTCTTGCATCTGCATCTGTTTATTTATTTAGCCCTCAAATTGTCTTCTAAAAGTTGTTTTTGATTTATAAAATTAATTTATATTAATGTCTAAAAACTGGTTTTTATTTTAGAAGATTTAGGTAGTAAGTTCTGTTCTTCTGTAGCACTGAAAGGTCTGTGAGTAGTTCAGTGCACAGTCTACACAACTCTGCTGACACAAGTAAACAACAGTGTGGTAAACACCACTGCTCTGTGGAACATAAATTCACTCACTGGAGGTAAAACAAATATCAAAACTCTCTAAACATATCTAAGCTGCTAGATATAAATTTGTATACATTATCTGACCACACTTTTGGCATACCAAGATCAGGTGGGTTATTCTTGGATAACTGAACACTTCCTTTACCTTTGAATTCTTATTATTTTTTCTTTTGCACTTGATTTTCACCTTATCACTACACTGATACATATAATTCCATTCATTCTTGCTTGCAGCCATAATGTAGTTTGGAGACAGCTGTGCATACTGAACAATGCACCAACCTGATTGTTACTACCCTACAAGTCTCTCCTGCCTCTTCCCATCCCCTCTCCCTCTTGTCCAAGTAGCAAAATGCTGATTAAGTTCCTTTCACTTGGCAATTTTTCTCTGATTAGAGACTTTTTGTTTCCTTTTCCTCCTTTTTTTTTTTTTCCACCTACCTCCAAGTAGAAGCAGTGGTGATCTTTCTCATTATTTTCTCTGAAGTAATTTATTAATGATGCTATTTGTTCTCTGGAACACTTGTGTTTAGGTAGTGACTCAGTAGTCTGGATGCCCTGGTGGAGGTTGCTGGTTTGGTGGACACACTCATACTGGTTTATGTCAACACAGAATTTCTCCTGTAATGTAGACTCAAGATAAATATTTTGAAGGAGATAAACTTGAAGTGTTCATAGCATTTCTTTCTTTAATTGGTTTCTTGGTTTGTTTTTTTTTTTGGTGCAATTTTAAAAAAGAGAACTTCTTCCATCTTTGGAAGAGTTATCATAAATGTTTTGTGGGTTTTCCTCCTCTTTCTTCCTGCCACAAGTTATCAAACCATTAATGGTCATTTGTGCTGAAATAGTCTATCAGTTACAACAAACCTTCTTGCTGTGAGCTGGGATATATTAATTATATCTAACAACAAATTATGGGGTTTTTTTAATATTTGTTTTGCAGTTCAGTTCTGCTCACAGTTCCTTGGGGATTGCAGACTAAAAATATTTTTAACTGTACAGATTGTTCTAGCTGTTAAAGAGCATTTCCTTATTCCTGTAGGGACTTGCTGTGGGAGCAGCTCTGAGTTGACTGAAGGGCAAATTTTTTTGGCAGAATGAGATTCATCCATTTAATACCAGATCAAAAGAGCATCCCTCTCAAATACATGCTATTGAAATTTTTTAAAAAGTGAAAAAAACCTAGAAATTGGCAAGTCACAATCCAAAAAGTGCTTACCAATGCTCTGCAAAGAAGCCAACAGGTTTAAAAATAAAAAGCACAGGAGCATCAGTGTTGACCAGTGACAGTGTCTGATTTTGCAGTGTCACACCTCATGTTTTCATTCCATCCACGATGCCTTGGGGACATGGTTTTGTATCTCAGTATTAATGGGCTTGCTGCCACAAAATTGGTGAACTTGTTGCAATGGGAGCCTTGGAATGAGAATTGTGTTTTGAGTTCTTCCCAATAGTGTAGGGGAGAGTAGGACAGCTAAAAAGTGATCCATGTAAGTAAAGATATTCAGGATGGCTTTTGCTCGACATTATGGAATGCTGTCCCATGAGCAAAATGTCTTAGAGATGTAATTTCTTCAATTTTAAGAACTGGATGTTGGTTCTAATTAAATCTGAGAAGTTTATTAATGTTAGTGTACCAATTTTGAATGTCTTGAAAAGTTTGGAAGTGTAGGTTAGAAATAAATCTCTTTCCAGGCATTGCATGTGTGTTTCCTGCAGCAGATAAAAGAAACATGAGCAGATGCTACTTTAGGCCAAATTCCTTTAAATATGTTATTCAAAATTTAAGTTTGCACATAATTCTGGTGTAATATGGGTTTAATGGTTTGGAATTTTCTACTATACCTGCAGAAAATGCCTGTCCACCACTATTCAATTTATTAGGTTAATACCTGCAGAACTGTTGAACTTTTTGATGCTTGTTAGCATAAAGCAAGGAAGTTTCTCTTTTTGTTGGGCACAGGACTGGTAACCAGGAGATGAAGCTCTATCCTTGCCTCAGTCTCCAAGCCTTCCTTTGTGACCTGGAGAAAATAATTTAGTCTTCTTGAGACCTTACAAACAGGAGGAAAGTTCTGAAAGTCCTCAGCAATGGGGCTTTTTAGTTCCTGAGCATTTCCATGATGCCTTGGGATCCTGGAAAAGAAGGTACCAGATAAAGGCAAAGAACTGATTGCCTTTATTTTTGCAAAGAATATTTGTTGATGCTCTTCCTTTTCAAGATTCAAAAGCACAATTTGGAAAAGCCTTCAAGTCTCATTTCCTTAATATATCCATCATCAAACAGAAACAATTTTTTCCCCTCCCTCCCTCTGGCTCATTTTTTAGCTTTTATTTCTTACTCCTCACAAAGACTCCTACAAGTGATCCGTGTGTTTCTGCTGATTACTACTTGATGCCATTTTAGAAAAATGTAGCATAATTAAGTAGTAAGAGGAACTGGGCAGTAAAAGGGGTAGCTTTTGGACAATTCATTAAATACTCGGTGCCTTTTAATGGTAGGGTACTTCCTTTGCTCATGAATTATTCATTTTAATGCTTTTGTTATAATGGCGACAGTGTTCGGTCTCTGAGGCAGTTCTGGACAGCCTTCCTCTGCTGAAATACTGCACAGCAGCAGCTACCATTTATTTTATAAACATCTAAGTCAATAACACAGTTAGTAAATGTATTTTCAAAATCAAGAACACAAGAAAAGCGGACAGATAACAATATTGTAACTGAAGGGATCTGTTTTGCTGAAGGGTTCAGTTTGTTTACTTTTCTGCGAACTATTTAGGGATGCAACTTAAATATTTTTACAGATTATTGTGTTTAGTATTAGATTCAAATTATGTCTATAATGGAAACAAACATTAGTGTCTCTGCTTTATACAGCATTGTGCAATAAAAGGCAGTTTAAAAACACTGTGCATAAACACATCGAGTTTTTCTTAAAACTAATGTTTAAAGGTCTCTTTGAAACAGTTTTTTAAGATGAAACATAACACAACCGCATAACCCACATAGAAAATGCATCTGAGTCATGTGCCTAGAGAAATAAAAGTTTCTTTGTGGTATCTAGTATCAGTCTTTCATTAAAGCATGGACTTTCCTGAAGAGAAATTCCAGTGCAGGCGCTTGAGGGCTCTCCCCATCTTCCCCCCGCCTCCCTGCACTTCCCTGACTCTGGGATAAGCCCCTGGATCTTGGCAGGCTCTGTTAGGGACAGTCCCATGAGGAGCAGGGAATTTGGAGCTGGGAACGGGAATTTGGAGCTGGCAGCAGGGAATTTGGGGCATTGGGAACAGGGAATTTGGGGAGGGCAGCAGGGAATTAGGAGCTGGCAGCAGGGAATTAGGAGCTGGCAGTAGGGAATTTGGGACTGGGAGGAGGGAATTTGGGGATGGGAGCAATGAGTTTGGAGCTGGGAGCACGGAATATGGGGAGGGGAGCCAGGAATTTGGAGTGGGGAGCAGCGAATTTGGGGCTGGGAGCAGGGAATTTGGGGCTAGGAACAGTGCCTTTGGAGCTGGGAATTTGGAGCTGAGTGCAGGGAATTTGGGGATAGGAGCCGGGAATTTGTGGAGGGGAGCAGGGAATTTGGAGCTGGAAGCAGGAATCTGGGGCTGGGAGCAGGGAATTTGGAGCAGGGACTTTGGGGCTGGGAACAAGGATTTTGGGGCTGTGAGCAGGGAATTTGTGGCTAGAAGCTGGGAATTTGAGGTTGGCAGCAGGGAATTTGGAGCTGTGAGCAGGGAATTTGAGGCTGGGAGCCGCAATATGGAGCTGGGAGTAGGAAATTTGGAGCTCGGAGCGGGAATTTGGGGCTGGGAGCAGGGAATTTGGGGCTGGGAGCAGGGGATTCGGAGCTGGGAGCCGGGAATTCGGAGCTGGGAGCAGGGAATTTGGGGATAGGAGCAGGGAATTTGGGGCTGGGAGCAGGGAATTTGGAGAGGGGAGCCGGGAATTCGGAGCTGGGAGCAGGGAATTTGGGGCTGGGCAGGAATTTGGGGCTGGGGTCTCCGTGGTGCTGTTCCCTGCGGACACCACCGCGTGCTCCTCGCAGCGCTGTCCCTCTCTCTGATGTGATTTTAGCAGCGCTGCTTCCTCCCGAGCCGTGTCCTCACTCCCAAAATGCCTCCAGGGCAGAGATAAGTGCGTGTGGGGGACGGAAGCAGGAGCAGATAGATGAGTGATTAGGTCATTGGGATGAGGACCGAGGGGTTTTTATTTTTTCACTCCGAGCTCCCTTCTGGTTTCTTGCTGATCAGATTCCCTGCGAGCACGGAGGGCTGAAACTGCGTAAGTAGAGGAAACAAAACTCCATAGATGGATAAAGCTGCAGAGCTGTTAAGGAGCAGCGAAGAAGAGAGAAGTCTGAACTGAAAGTAAATGTGGTTTCGGGGAATCTGAATCATGCAGTGTTACTTTCCCTTTTTCTAGGCTTGTGTTTCCTATGAACAAGCCAGTGGGGAGATAGAGGTTCTGATTTAGATAATGGCTTGCAGTCTTTGGGATAGCACATCCTGCTGGAGGGGGAGTCCTCTGGCAAAGGTCGGGAGAGCTTTGCCCGCTGCCCACGTCCACATTGTTTCTGCTGGGAATGTCAGCTTCGGGCCTTTTCCTGCGGGTTTTTTCATATATTTAGGTGACCACCCCATGTAAAATGGAAGCACCAATAGGAACCCCTCCTTTCCTTTTTCCTGTAGCTCTGCTCAGACCATTCTCTGTTAGCATGGTAGTGGTACAAAGTGTGTGGTCTTTCAGCTCTGACTAATGCATTTTGTGCTGTGTGACTGAAAATGTCTCGCAGTCTGCCAGGGCTGACTGAGGGTTGTGGAATGTGGTGCCTTTTCTCTTTTTTTTTTTTTCCTCTGATTTATTTTTTTCTTCCTTTTTTTTTTTTTCTTTTCTCTTCCTTTTTTTTTTTTAATTTCTTTTTTTTTTTTTCCCTCCAGTACAAATGTGTAGGCAGCTTGTTGAGAAAGCTCGGGATGCAGGGGAAATGCTTGAGCGTTGTGGAATGCGGCTTCCCCTGGGAGACCCCAGCCAGGCGGGCAGTGAATGAGCAAAGTGGAAGAATGAGAAAAGGGAGGAGGTCGGGAGGCAGGGACAGATAGGAAAGAGTGAGCGAGGAGGAAGGAAGGAGGTGGAAACAGAGGGGCCCATTTCCCTTTTTTTCTGAAGCAATGACAGCTGGTTCTGTCCTGCCTCGCATGACAAAGTGCTGTGGAGAGGAGTATTTCAGCTGGAAGCCAGGGAGCGAGGGTGGTCAGCTGATTATATTTTAATTTCTTTCCAGGCTTTAGTCAGGTGATCCCTGATGAGTAGCCAGCCCACCAGGAAGGGACTTGAGCACACAGGTAAGAGAGAAGCTGAGCACTCTCACATGCAGCTCGGGGGTCTGGGGGAGGAGGTAAACAGCTCTGACATTGTTTGAATAGTTAAAAAAAATCCTGATTTGCTTGGATGTGTAACACTGTGATTGTCTCCTTCAGTGCTGCTACTTCTGCTATTCAGTCTTGTTCTCGATTTTTTTGGAATCTGTCTTTAATTAGAAGCTTTATTGAAGAAAAAAAAAAAAAAACAAAAAAACCCAATTGTGTGGTGTTAAATATAGACCTGGGTATTGCATGAATATTGCATTTTGTTACTTTTTGAATAAAATAACTTTCCATAATGCAAGTATGTCAAACTCATATTTAGAGGGGAATTCCCAAATACTTGAACCATGAGTCATAAAAAGTTAAAGGACCAGTACAACAGTTCAGGATAAAAACTCCGTTCTGCCTTGGGTGGCTGCTTTTGTACACATTGGTAGTAAAATATGTCTTAAAAAAACCCCCAAAGCTTCACAATGCTGAAGCTCTTGAAACTCTGCTGACCATAACCTAGAACATAGGTGGCAGAGAGGAAACAGATGACTGGGGAGGAGGATTGTGCAAGTGCTCTTGGTTTCATGCATCTCTTCTCTCATTGTGTCTAACAACCTGGAGAATGAGTCTTCTCATGTGCTGAGGATATTTCAAAGAGATGCTTCTGGCTTCTTAATTCCTGTTAGATAATGTCTTAGTAAGAAAACAGACTCAAAACCAGTAAGAAGTGCACTTACTATAAATGAAAGAGTAGAGTATAAAAATTCCTCGTGCGTGTAACAGATAAAAGTGGGGTTTAACTGGTTTTATGTGTGGCTACTGTGCCACAGTCTCTTCTCTTTAAACATAACCATGCAAAATTTTCTTCCTTAGTGTTGTTTTTCCTTACTAGAAGAGCTCAGATACTCTCTGAAGTCCTCAATGACTCCTGTTTAAAGATGTGTTCAGGGTTTTTTAAGATGAAAAAGGCAGGCAAGTGTTCCCACCTCCCACCTGCAGCTCTGAAAAACCCCTCGTGGTCTAGAGTTGAAAACTTTATTTTAAAAACCTGTCATAAAAATTCCCATGTTTTACTGGTAGCATTGCTCCTGCTCATTAATTTGCGGTATTTAAAGTAAAACTATTTGAGCTGTACCTTTTTCTAAGAGGCTGGTGCTATACACAAGGATAATAAAGATGCGTGGCTTTCCAATTTTTTGTTTAATTCTATGATGTTTCTCTTTTTCTCATTGTTAAAAAGTCTCTGCTTGTGACAATCTGGCTGTGGGATGTTGGTATTGTCTTGTAACAACAACTGGTTCTTAGAGGCTCAGATATCCTGAAGTTTGATCTGGAGGAGACCCTGGAATGGGGTTGTGGGATGGGTGGAGGAGCATTTCTGTTGGCTTCAGTGGATCTTTATCATATGCAAGCCTGAGGAAAAACCCAGGTTTGAGTGGAAATCTGGGAGGCTAAATGCAAAAGCACGGGCAGCATCAGAGAGGTTGAGGGTACCAGTGGATTTACAGCATGGGATGAGAGCTGTGAAGTTGGGTTTTGCACAGATCATGGCACAGAGAGCTCTTCAGTTTCAAATGATCCTTGGCAATAGTTCTCCACCGAAGGTTTTCCAGACGTGCTTTCCCCTTTCTGTGGGATAGGAGGAGGAGAGGTTTCAGGAGGTGAGGAAAGCTTGGTGGAGCAAAACAATGTCAGGCAATAAAGGTTCTGGATAGCAGGGACTGCTCTGAAGGGGCTCCTCTGCTTGCCACGAGGGCCAGCCAGGAGGCACTTGGTGCTCAATGCCCGCCTTCCCCTAAAAACTGGGAATTGCATGGGCTTGGGGGTCTGGAAAATTGGGCAATAGCCCCAAAAGTACCCCAGGTTCCTGCAAGCTGTTCCACATTGGCTTCATCTTAAGCAAAGGGATCCTTTCTGAATGGATGCAAATCTTCTTAAGCTCCTTGCAGTTGTCCTTAGGGGAATTCCTGGCAGGTGGGCTTGTCCGGGCTGCAGCTGCAGAAATGCTGCCAGGGCACACCAGGGGTTCATGTCCTCACTCAGGGCTGCTGCTGTGAGTGAAAGGGGGTCAGACATGTGGAACTGGAATGAGTAAAAACTTTCAGAGTATAAGAGTATTCATTTCTTTTCTTCATTTTTGGCTTTTTTTTTTTTTTTGCTTGCTTGGTTGGGTTTTTTTGGGTTTTGGGTTTTTTTTGGGTTTTGGGTTTTTTTTGTCTTTTTGTTGCCATTTTGGTTTTTGGGTTTTGTTTCCTTTACTTTATGAAGTTTAACCTATTGATTATCTGTGACCACTAACATCTTTAATAATGTAGACTGTCTAGTTCAAATATATCTCAGAGACAGGAAATGTTTGAGTTTCAGGTCTATTTCTGCCTTTTTGCTTGTGTTCTTAATATGTTTTAGTCTGAAGAGAGGGATTTGTTTGAAATATTTCAAGTGCAGTTCCTAGATTTCCACTTATTGACATGAGAATATCTCTTTCACATAACTTCTGACTTGTGATCACTTTGGGTCATGTTTAGTTAACCCTGGAAATGCCTAATGATCATGATGGCCTTGATGATCAGTAGGAAAAAATAAATAACTTGCCCTGCAAATGAGGAACTGATTCTGTGTGTATGGCATTATAAAGGATAACATCTGCAGCATTTAATTTTCCTTAGAGCAGTGGAAGAAGAATTAAGAGTTCAACAGCTGTACTGAGTAAACTTGCAAGAACATGAGCTCTTAACACCTTTAAATACAGAGATGCTTACTTTCATAAATAAAACTGGTCTAAGAATCTCCAAAAAAACCTTGAGAAAGTTGAATCACAATATTTCAATGCATTGTTTATTATGATGAACTGTTTTACTATACATTTTATCATAGATTGGAAAAAAATCATTGGAAAATGATTTTTTGTTTTGTTTTGCCTTTTTTTTTTTTTTTGCTAGATAGAGGGCAAACCCCGATGTTACTCATTTAGTAAGATCTCTACATTTTAGGGCTTAACTTGACACCAAAACAGTCATTACTTAAGTGCTACATCTCACTTGTCTTGCAGTTGGACAGCGCTTTAGCTGCTTAAAACCAAACCCCTTCATTCCCCTCTTTCCTAGTTATGAGCACAAACGCCTGAAATGGGATTTTCCACTCCTGCAGCACTAAGAGGCTTAGACCTTTTTGGTATTATTCACACGAATCTCTCAAGGCTCCACTTGCATACTAACGCTCGGACAGCCCCGCCAGGTTTCGCTGTGGCCTGGTGGGATCCTCCTGGCGCCTTTGGGGTGCTCCCAGAGGGGTTTTTGGGTGGCTTTTGGGGCTCTTTTGGGGCTGTTTTGGCGCCGCGGGGTCGCGCTCGCAGCCTGGGAGCGGGCGGGGCGGCGCCGCTGTCGCCCTCCCGCGGCAGGACGCGGTACTGCACCCACCGCGCCGCTCCGCCGGCTCGGGGGAATCGCGGCTGGAAAAACAAAGGATGGACTCCATCACTTCCCTGCCTTTTTCATTTATTCACCCGCAGAAAATGAAAAAAAGAGACTGGTAGAGGCAGCTCCAGCAAGTTCAGCGTTCCTCGCTTTTCCCTGATGTGATGGAGAGGGACTTTTTGCAAGGGCGTGTAGAGACAGGACAAGGGGGACTGGATTCCAACTGAGAGTTTGGATTAGGTGTTAGGAAGAAATTCTTCACTGTGAGGGTGGTGAGGCACTGGCACAGGCTGCCCCGGGAAGTTGTGGCTGCCCCATCCCCAGAGGTGTTCAAGGCATGGCTGGGTGAGGCTCTGAGCAACCTGGGCTAGAGGAAGGTGTCCCTGCTCACGGCAGGGTGTTGGAATTATATGGTCTTTAAGGCCCCTTCCAGCCCAGGCTGTTCTATGATTCTATGGTTTTATGCCATAGAATCATAACCTAAAATTCTATGGTTTGGGATTTTTTTGTTTTTTTTTTTTTTTTTGTATTGGTGCAGGTTGTGTGATATAATACATTGTAAATGGTGATCAATACTCTGGAGAGATATACTAAAAACACCTCGATGAAAATTGATAATATGCTGAAACAATAAAAAAAAAAAGAATCTTCAGAAGTCTCTGTTTACTGAAATGTGACATTAAAGTTAGCAAAGCGGATTTATCCTTGCTGCAAAAGCAGAATGATATTTTTACATGTCTGGATCAATTGGAAAGGCTCTTTGTGAACTTTGCATAATCTTTTGGACTGGAACAAAATGTTGGAAATACCCAAAGCTTTCTAAATCAAGTGTTTCATGTTAATATTTAATATCAATATACATGAGCCACTTCCCAAATCAATTTCTTCTCAACTCCAAGTCTTAGGAGTTGAGAAGAAAAAAAAAACAAACAAAACATTCCCTCATTGCTCTATGCACTGATAGTAGTAATAAGCTTCTAAAAGAGTCATGAGCTCTGATACTAAATCACTATTTGTGATGAATGATTATTCAGAAGCAAAAGTCCTGCCACAACACACATTTCATTTGAGAGCTGTCACGGCACCACGTACTCCAAACCTCAGTTCCACAAACTCAGTTCACTCAGGAAAAGGCACAGGCAAGGAACTGTCCTTGATCTGAAAATGATCTGAACTTTTGGAGCATCTTAAGAATAAAGGGGATGCTCAGAGAGATGGGAGGACCAGGCATGTGGAGCTGCTTGCATGGGATTTGTCCCTGGCAGCTTTTTTTTGCCATCTTTTCTTTCCCCTGGCACCACAGGCACCACTTGGGCCAGCAACAGCAGATTGCACTCTGTGGAAGGTGATGAGAAGGATTTTTGGGAGCCTGAACACAGAAGGTCCTATAGTAAGCATCATAAGTGTCCCATACCATAAAAATGGCAGAAGAAAAGGAAGTATGAAAAGAGTTAGTCAGTGACACCAATGATGTCCAAAATTCTTCAGCAAAATCAGGACTCAGTACCTGCTCACAGAAAGCAGAATATGACTGAAATGAACAAGAAAAAAAAGGTTGCAATTTAAATGAAGCAAACGTCATCTTAATAAGCTTTGGGGGTTTTAGGGTTTTTTTTCCCCATTCATTCAGATCATAGCTGGCTTTATGTTGAATCACCTTTTCTGAGGAATTTATTTGTGTGTGTGCATTTTAAAAAATAGTGTCATGATTTGTCATTTGTAAGACAAGAATATGGGTAAACCCCAAAATAACGACCTGCAGTTGAGGCTGGCAATCATTGACATCTTGAGAGGAATCAGAAAATCCATGTTAGGGGTGCTTCCCACGTGTTGCATTCCAAGCACTTCAGTAATACTGTGTATTCTGAAGCTCATATTTATTTTGCTATTCAATGGAAAGTCATACCAACAGAAGCAGCATATTATGACAAGTTAATGTAGTTTCTACTGCACAGTGCCACTGCTCAAGGTGTTGTTTTCATTAGAGGTTTTTTTTCCCCCCTTAAAAATAGAGACCTATTTTGATGGCACATCTTGTCTGTCATAACAATAGAAGTTCAAGACCTGCTTTTCCAACTGTTTTCTCCTTGTTTATGTAATTATTAAATACCCAAGTGTGCACTACATGATAGAAAATTTTAATCCTCTAATCTCTATATTTAATCTGTGATACAAATTCGCTGCTTTTTTTCCAAGACTGCCCACTGCTTCCTACTGGGTGGGAATTGCTGCTTTTTGGAGCAGGGTATAACATTCTCAGGAAGTTTGCTCCTGAGGAGTGGCAAGATCTGAAGTGCTGCAATAAATCTTGCAAACAGGCAACTATGGTTTTAATTGTATTTTAATCTGTGCATGCTCAGATTGTTCCAGTGGTTCTGAGCAATGGCTATGTGAGATCTCTTATTGACCACTCCATCTGAAAACTGTTTAGGAGAGTGTATTTTCCCAAAGAATATTGAAGAAAATAATTGCTGGGGTTCACTGAAATTAAAGTCTCACTGTTGTGAGAATTTTGAAGATGTAATGAACCTTTCCTATAGCCCAACCTGTTCATCATCACACCAAATTCCTCTGAAGAAAAACAAGCCATAGAGTTGAAGCTTTTTCACTGAACATTTTGTTCTGTGGTCACTTGTGCGAAGTGTTGGCTGATATGGGACATACATTACGTGCTAAAGCTGAGTATTCTTCGTAATGGAAGACAAAGCTCTTTTTAGAACTTCTCATCAGTCTATGAAGAATGCTTTGTAGACCCTGATGTAAATGTTTCCTGAGAGCAGGGGGGAATCCCCCTCAGAAAAACCTCTCTGTCTGGAGGGAGAGCTCAGCCCAGCGAGTCAGGATGGGGATTTACTGCCCGGGGGCGGCCATGCCTGCTCTGTGCTTTTGGGGGATATTTGGTTCGGGTCTTTAACTGGAAGAGGTTTTAATGCCAGCCCTGCCTGTGCACCAAACCCACGGGAAGGAAGGAAGGAAAAGAAGGAAGGAAGGAAGGAAAGGAAGGACCTCGAGTACTGAGCGGGGTCGCGCTGGGAGGGAGCAGAGGCGGCGGCAAAAGAGCCCTGGAATGGGACGGGATGGGATGGGTTGGGATGGGATGGGTTGGGATGGGATGAGATGGATGGGTTGGGATGGAATGGGATGGGATGGGTTGGGATGGGATGGGTTGGGATGGGATGAGATGGATGGGTTGGGATGGGATGGGATGGGATGGATGGGATGGGATGGGATGGGATGGGATGGGATGAGATGGATGGGATGGGATGGGATGGGTTGGGATGGGATGGGTTGGGATGGGATGAGATGAGATGGATGGGTTGGGATGGAATGGGATGGGATGGGATGGGATGGGATGGGATGGGATGGGATGGGATGGGATGGGATGGGATGGGATGGGATGGATGGGATGGGATGGGGCGGGGGTGGCTCCCGGGGCAGGTGGGGATTGAGGGATCCCGGCCCTGCTTCCTCCGGCACCTTTTAAAGCCACAGCCCGGACATGGCGTGCGGAGCCCGCTGAGCTCCAGGAGCAGGAATAATTCTGGGCAGCACCTAAATGTTCTGCATATTAACCCAATACTGCCCGGCTCCAGGAGTGCAGCCTTTATTTGTTTCCAATTCAAGCAAATTTGCATTGTATTTGCTGCAAGCAAAGCCCTTGTGAGCAACATTTTGGGCTAAGGTTTGATCTCTTTAATTTTGATCAAGGTGGTGCAAGATGTGTTTCTTCCACCTTTAGGTTTTCTGAGCCTGGCTTGCTGCAGCTCTGGATGTGTTCTGTGCTCAGTGTTCTTGTGAGCACTTGGCACAAAGTGCTGAACAGCTTGTTGCTACTGGTGCCTGTTTCCCCCTGAAGCACACAGCACCTTTTTTAATTTAAAGGAATAGCAATAAGTTAACTAGTTAACTAGTTAACCCCTAACTAGTAGAAATTATTTGCCTATTTAGTTTTCCTCTCAGTTATGAAAGTGCAAAATAATATTAAGTGTGCAGTCTTCACTCTTCTTGTTCTGTGAGAAGCTTAGAGGCTGTTACAGATTAAATACTTGCCCATTTATTCAGTATTAGTAATGCTTGTGTTAGAGAACATAGACTGTGTTATTCTGTGTACCCAGGTTATTTTGTTTTCCCTTTTTGTGAGATTTATTTTTCAAGTAATAACACCCAGTTAGTCAGCGATTGGGTGGACAGGCTGAATAGATTCCAACTTTATAAATGTTAATGCATGCTATGAGTGGCCTTGAGTAATAATGGATGACAGTACAGCATTCAATCAGAGAGGATGTCTGAACCACTCCAGTGTGACTCTGCTACGTGCTCTGGGGAGGGCATGTGTTTTTCTTGATAATAGGAGAAAATCTGGTAAATGTAAAAAGCTCCTGGGGAAAATGCACCTTTGTTTTTCCAAAGAACACAGCAGGCAAAGGCTTAGAGTCACAGAATGACAGAAAGGGTTTGAATGGAAGGGACCTGAAAGATCATCTAGTTCCAACATCCCCAGCAGGGACACCTTCCACTTAGACCAGGTTGCTCAGAGCCCTGTCCAGCCTGGCTTTGAATACCTCCAGGGCATCCACAACTTCTCTGGGCAACCTGTGCAAGGGCCTCACCACCGTCACAGTCAATAATTTCTTCCTAATATTGGATCTAATCCTCCTCTCTTTCAGTCTGAATCCATTCCACCTCCTCCTGTCACTCCAGGTCCTTGTGAATAGTCCCTCCTCATCTTTCTTGCGGCTCCCCTCAGGTACTGGAATGCCACAGTTGGGTCACCTCAAAGTCTTCTCCTTTCCAGGCTGAACAATCCCAATTCCCTCCATTTTTCCTCATAGGAGAGGTGCTCCACCCTCATAATCATCCTTATGGCCTCCTCTGGACTTGCTGCAACAGGTCCATGTTCTTCCTGGAGATGACTTCTCCTGATTAAGTACCTTGACATGTGTGATGCCATACCTCCATTTATGAATTTTGTGGCTTTCTGCTTCTGAGAAACCAAAGCTTAGTCCACAGACAGTTTGTAACCATTATTCAGAAATGAGCTCTGCTATGGACCTTAAACTAGAAAAAAATCAAGCAGTTGTGGATTGATACTCAAAAACTGAATGAGACAGCAGCAATCCTCTAATCTGGTAGTGTTGAGTTAGCATGAATGATACTTGTCAGATGTCCCTGTAAGTATGAGCTGACACTTGTTTGTTCCTTGCTAATTTAGGCACAAGCATTGTCTCATAAAGTTGTGCAATCCTTATTGGAAATATACAGGCACTTTTTCAACCAATGATGAGAATGAGAATTCATCTGCTCTTCATTTTTTTGGTGTAATTATTTAACGTGTTCATCTGACATTTGGAAACTTTAACTGGAATTAGTCTCTCTTAAATGTGTTTGTCACTAAGATTTAAATGGGTTCCAGTATATTTGTTTCATGTAGTGGAGGAGGAGGAGGGGAAGTAACATTTGAAAGTTATCACTGCTTGCTTAAAAGCTTACAAATGCTACCATATGTCCGGAGGTTTTACATCATTTATTAAGATGAGAAAATAACCTAACCATTCATACTTTGAACAAGATATCTAAAAGTGAAGCAGTATTTCCCTGAGCATGATATTGTGCAGTCTATTCAGTGTAGGAGAGGTCAGACTGGTTGATTATCTCTAGACACAATGTTGCCAAAGAGCAATAAATCAGGTATTTTTAAGCTACCCTGTGAACAGGAATACTTTAATGTACCAGCACCACTTGCCTTTCAGACTTGACTGAGCAGACATATTTTAAGATGTTTGTTACAGTGTATTTTTAATCTAACCTGCTTCCCAGAACATTTAATTGTGGAGGCGTCTGAGTGGTTAGCTGTCCTGGACTTAAGTGCAGGACACTCAGAGCCTGCAGGAAATCAAAAGATTCCTGGGCATGGGGTATAATAATCCTGCCAAACTTTGCTGCATCTGTGTCACAGGAGGACTGCAGTGGGGCAGGAAGGTGCAAACAGAGCTCCAGGAATACCTAAGTATGCCACCTTCCATTATGTGTAGATTCTGCCAGAGTGCCCTGGGAGTGCTGAAACTCCATGTGCAGGGACACTTTGGCTGTGGGAAGGGTTTAACCAAAGGATTCTCCTTGTGAAATGGAGTAGTTTGGGTGTTGGAGGCAAGGAACATTCAATAACAGAGCTGATGATGTCTGTGGCATGAAGGAAGGAAGATGAGCTGATCACTTTTTGTCTGCTCTTGAGGGTTTTAGTAGCTGTTCACAGGTGTTTTACCAGCAGAGATCTATGAATGGGATCTTCAGGCTATTGAGCAAACAGGGAGCTTAAAGAGCTTTGATGAGGAGTTACCAAGGTGCCACTTTTGGGAGTATTGGCCAGACAAACACAGAAAAGATTGTGCAGAGCTCCCAGTCTGCCCATTTAATTGTAGTAATGGCTGTGATGTGGCTCCCTTTACAAAGCAGGTGAGTGCAGAAGAGAAAGGAAATGTTAGGGGCATAGAAGGAGGGAAACCATCCTTATAAACCTGTCAACTACTCCTGGTGCTTTCTTTTTTTGGGTGGGTTTGTTTGGGTTTTGGTTTAAGGTTTTTTGGTTTGTTGTTTTTTTTTTTTTTTTCCCTTTACCTGCTGCTCTGCTGTTGATGATCCCTCCTACACACACACACACATCCCATGCTGGTCTTTCCTCTCCAGCTACAGGTTTATAGGATTTCCACAGGAGTGTTTCACAATTGTCCCTAAGTGTGTGGGGGTGATAATCAGACAAGGGAAATTATCTCCCAGTGCCATATTTGCCAGGGCTCTCCCTGAGAAACCCTGTAAGCAAAGACTCACCCTACACAGCCTCTCACACAGTGGTGATTTCAGGGTGGATAACATGAGGAGAAGGCAATCTCTGCTCTTACTCCATGTCCTGCCTAGCCAGATCACCAGAGGATTTTCCTTAGGACAAGATAGCCAGCTTAGAGAAGAAGATTTAAGAGTAGAAGATTTAGTATTGCTGGAGTGTTTTTTGTTTGGAAGAGAATGTTTCTGTTGATCTTCTCCACATGTGTGCAGAGTAGTTCTTCAAGATGTCATTTGTGGTCATTTTTTGCTAGAGAAAAGGTTCTGCCCAAGCAGACTTGGCCTCAGTCATGTCACAGCAGCCAAGGTAAATGCAAAAAGCATTTCCTATAAAATGGGGTGATGTACCCAGACCTGGCCATTCAGGCAGGTAACAGGAGGTCAGCATTGTCCCTGCTTAAGCACCTGACTGCTGAGCAGGTCTGGGTCAGCTGCAACCCTGGTTTTGAATCTTGCCTGGCAGCATCAGCAGAGGGCTCTGGGCTGCCTGTGGAAGCTCAGAACCACGGGTTAGGAAATGAAGTGTCTCAGCTCTGTGCAGGAGGAGCTGACTGCTGCTTTGTTCTACACTTCAATTCTTGGTGAAGTCTTACTGGGACTTCTCCAAGCCAGAGAAGTCCCCATGTTTTGTTGGGCAGCTCCTTGCAGGGTCGATTGTGCTGGCTCTTTTGATCAATTATGTCACACACGGGGGTTGGAAAGAGTGGAATTACAGACCAGGCTCTGCTTTTTAAGGTACGTGTTGGCAGTTTTGCTCAACATCTTTCAGGGACAGTCATGCACAGCTGTCCAGGCTGCCTGTGGTGCACCCTGTGGGGAGGAACCAGATGGATCCTAGGTTTTCCTAGCAAGAAGTCTTACCTCAGCATCTCTTTTTTCTTTTTCTTTTTCTTTTTCTTTTTTTTTAAGTATAGAATACATTTCTTATCCATTCTTATACATTTCTTGTGTGCACTCCACACAGAAGTGCAGGTGTGTTGTCAAAGTTGTATGCAGATTATTCAGCGCAGTGAAGTAACTGCAACATACTTTCACATGATTCCAGAGAGGGAGGAATTCCATGCTGGCTGAGCAATACAGCATTTCTCAACCTTAGGGGCAAGGGAATTTTGTAAGGTGTTTTTTTCTTTTTCCCTCAGTAATAGAGCTTCGTTTGTTTGAACTGTAATAGTTGGGGTAGAAAAAGGCAACTGGCTACATCCCATTTTTCAGCTCAGAGAACTTACTTACAGAATTACTGCTTGTAAATTTTAAGTGATGTTTAGATTGTTAAAGAACAAAGTGATTAAATTATATTATTTGGATCCTCTGAAGTCTTTCTAAAGATCTGAGTGTTGTTTGGTTTCGGTACGGTTGCTTTAGTGTTTGGTTAGGGCTCTTCATAAACAAAATACAAACATTATCTTTATTACTCACAGTGCTGCTGCATACTTGCGGTTTAGGTTTTGCCAACTATTTGCATTGTATAGCCACAGACTCTGTCTGGGTGGCATAAACAAAAACAAAGCCTTTCTGTTCCTATCAAGACTTGTTTTTTCAATTAGGTGCATTAGTGTGGTGTTAGGTAGAGAGGTAAGATTATGTCTGTGCGTGTGTGTGACTCTCCTCGAGTCTGAAGTGGCAAAAAACCACATCAGAATAGATTTATGTGCGTCTTATTAGCCCTGAGCACCCACAGCATGATTAATGCTCTGCAAGAGAGACAGACAAGGCTGTCTCTGCCCCTAGAAGCTCACAGTCTAGCACTGATAAGAGTTGCCTTGTAATTTAGGAGGTGTGAAATTAATTTTGCGTTTATTAGTATTGTGACCCTCCTCTGGATGCAGTTCTGGGGCGCAGGAGCTGTTGTAGGCACATGAATCAGCCTGCACTGGCTTCACTAATCCATGCAAATCGAATGCCTCCTGTTAGCTCTGGAAAAGGTGCCAGATCAGGATTGTCTGTGCTAAGACCTCTCTCTCCTGAAGCATGCCTTGAAACAAATTTCAAATAATGCGTTTCAGGCATCGCAGGCTAATTTAAAAACTCACATGTGCATCCATTATGAAGTCACCAAAACTCATAATCCTGGACTGCCTTTTAAATTTAACAGGGCAGGAATAAAAAATGCACTGGAAGGCAAGCAATAGTTTGTACCCAGGGTTGCACTGTGCCTATGAGTTTTGAAAGAAAGAAGTTCTATATTTTATTATGAGTGGTGTGTTATGTTCCTGACTACAATTGCCATTTCCTCACATCCCCACACACTCCCCCTTCCTATAGCTTTTATTCATAGGATTGGAGAAACAAAATGTGTAATTGTGAAGAAGTATTTGTTCTTTGTTCTTGAGGATGTTCCCATCCCATGCTTCAAATTGTATTTGCAAGTATTGGCATTTTCAAATGGAATTTCCCATCGTCTTTTCTTGAGCTGTTCCAGCAATTCTGAGAATGTGAAGGATGTGTGGACTTTTTTGAAACCAAAACAGAATTTCAGTTTTCAAAGGCTACTTTCAGAAATATTTCTTAAGCCATTAAAGTAAACAAATAGTAGTAATATATGTTCTAATTTAAAGCCATTGCATTTACAGGAGGTTTTCTACAAAAATCTGTAGTGTTTAGATAAATCCCTAATGATTTTGCTAAGTGCATAAGTATATTATTTTCTGTACTTGGATAAAAATTATTCTCTAGCCTTAATATGGTTTTGTAGCCAAGTGCCTAGATAGAAGGCTCTCTTTGAAATTTGTCACTGAGATGGTTGAGAAGAGCTGGTAGAAAAGATATGTTCTAGCAGCTATGTAAAAACCTCATAGCTAACATACACAAAATTATATTGCATATAATAATAATAATATTTAAAACATGATTAATACCTGGGACTGAGGTGTAAGAGCTTTTCTGTTTAGTGGCTGAGAATGTTACTGCTCTGATCAATATTGGTATACAGTAATTTTTTGCCAAAGAAAAATGTTCTTTTCCTTTCTGTACCTTTCTAACAACTACAAGAAATGGCAGCTTTTTGCCATGGAAAGCTGGGAATTTACCAAGTGGTGTGGATAGGACAGTCCTATAAAAGTCCCTACTAAGCTTGTCCATCCTCCTTATTTTGGCATACAATGGCAATTTGAGAAGTTTGGTTTCTACACAGTAGTTGAGAAATAATTTAACCAGAAATGTAAAAAAGCCCAACAACCCACAGCCTGTGGTAAGCTATTGTGTAATAAATAAAGATGACCACAGCTATGGTAAAAATGCTGATTTATCCTTCAGGAAGAGATATTAAGCATCTTTTCTGGTTAACTTCTGGCAACTTGCATTTTATTTCTGCTTATTTCTGCTATTTCTGCTTGGAGCTTATTCTTCATTGCAAGTAAAATTAGGGAACATCAGTGATTTTTGTCTTGAGGCAAGTGAGGGGGAATTGGTCTTCTTTGAGGTTGTGAATATAAAGAAAAAAATTTGTATTTTCTTATTATACCACCAGACCATCTCAAAATACTGGTTGTCACAGTGACACTGATCTCTTTGCAAGAGAATTCCTATTTTGAGGGATTTTAAAGGATTGTTGGAGAGTTTCAGTTGCTGTGTTCTAGAGAGTCATTCCAGCCTGTGCTGTTGTCTGGTAATCCTGCAGTCCTGGGTGGTTGTGTCAAAGACATCTTCTGAGTGATTTTGTCCTCCCCTCACATGTCCTGCTTGTGAGGTGAGACTGTGAGATGCTGTAAGGATAATCTGGATTATCCTTAATATAATATAATATAATCTGGATATAATTTATATATATATATATTAATATAAATATAAGCTGGATAATCGAAGATGCTGTGGGATGATCCACATGGGATGTTTTGAATCTGCCTCTCACCAAGCACTGCAAAGTTGTCTGGGCTTTTGTCCTACTTGGCAGAGGTTTGGGTGAACCTGGGTGCTGAGTGATGCTGACAAAAAAGGAGGAACAGCTTCCACAAGGCAGCAAGGAGGTTGTTGGGCCAGCAATTCCGTGTTCGAGATGGTCAGAGGGGGTTTTCCAGAATGGCTGAGGGGATTGTCTTCCATTTCCTTCCTTCCCCCACACACAGCCCTGGAGAGTCACAGCAGCTGCAGTGGGCTCGACAGAAGTTTTCTGTCTGTCTGGGAGTCGCGTCCTTAAGGCTGGTGGTTCAGCTGAATTCCTGAACATGCTGTACACCCGTCCTTTCTGCAGAGAGTTTTACTGGGCACGTGCAAGAGAATTACTATGGGAAAGATCTGGAGTTGTTTAGGGGGAGGAATTGATTCCAAATGATGCCTTGCTGAGGCTTTATTGTGTTTTTCAGACAGGGAATTAAATAACATTTTCTCTGTACTAGAAGCTCGGAGGCAAAGTTTTTAGTTATCAAAATCAGTGGTTCCTCACTAGTACAAAAATACATATAGTTATCTTATTAGATACCTCAGTTATCTATCTAACTAGTAATTAATAATGCATGGGTTTGTTCCCAAGTATTTGTGTTGGCCTCTTTAAAAGATGTTTTATGGTATAAGCCCTTTATTCTTTACCCAGTATCTCATAGTTAAGTAGTTATTCCAAAGTGTAAAAAACACTCATTTTTCCATTACCTTATCTCACTCTCACAGGAAAAGACAAAGAGATATTGAGTGTTTTTCTGTTTGGCTTGTTCACTAAATAAATTGTCTTTATTAGAATGCCTAATAAAGCATCTGTGCTAACGTAAATCATGTATTCCCTGGACTTGCATCCTTGAGCTAGTCCTGACTGAAGAGACTACATGTGGTCTAATATCTAATTTTCATTATTAGCAGCAGTCTTTTTACCACTGGAGCAAAAAGGCTTCTAACAGATGAAGAAAGATTTTGTTCAGAGATGCTCATCTTTCCCTTGTTATAATAGGAGAAAAAATTAAAAGGAAGAGGAAAGTAATTGAAAGGTTTTAATTCCTGTGAATTTTAAATGGATTATATCGATTAACAAAATTGCTGCATCTTACAGCAGAAACTTTTTACAAGAACTCAGTAATTGTAATTAATTTTTAGTCTGTGCCACATATTTGATGATAGCTCTGATTCATGCTATTATATTCTCTCTTCCTTCACCCACAGCAAAACAAATTTAATTTGATTCATACCCTTACGAAAAAAAAAAAACCAACAAAATTACTCACATGGTTATGATTCAGCTCTTGGCATAAAACCCTGTCCTCCTCCATCCTCCCCTTCTCCCACCCAAACCTCCCCCACCCTCACCCACTGTATATTTATGTCACCGTAGTCTGAAAAAGTTGATTTAGAAATGGAGCAAATGAAATCCTTCTTCAAGCTGCTGTTTTACTTCTGTTGATAAGAGTCTAACAAGACTTCCTTTTCACAAGTGCCATAGAGGAGCAGCAGTACTCTGGTTTTCTTGTTACTTTAGCAGACAGCAGCACTGCATTGGTCTTGAGTCGTGTTTGCTTTTAGCAGTCCAGCAGAGCTGCAGCAAGCGATGCTAAAACTGGCCAGGTTCTTGTAATTGTGAGTCTATCTTTGAAAAAAAAAAAATTATTTGAGAAAACCATATATAGGGATTTTTTTGTTGAAGTGGAACACGAGAAGACCTTACTTTAATATTATTTGTTCCTTAATTAATCTTAATTTTGTATCCTTAACAAGCTTTTCCCCAAGAAGAGATAAAAGCTGCAGTTCTTTCATTACACAAATGTGTAGCAGCGTGCCGTGTTTCCTACAGGCTTGTGCCAGATTCCTCTGTGGATGGGTGGTGGAAAGCTCCTGTCTTCACCCACCGCTGGAAACACAAATGTTACAGTTCTGCCCATCATTGTATCTGACAAGCCATGTTCCCTAAGAGCTGAATGCTGAGCACAGCTCAGCTCCTGTGATCAGACACTGCCAACATTCAAAGGAGATGTTTTATACATGAAAAAGAGATGTTTACACAGAGCTGGAATGTAGAGGTGATGCAGTCCAACAATCCCAGTGGAAATTAGGAGCAGCTCAGTGCCTCTGAAAGCTGACGTGTGTTATGTGTATAACACTGAGCACGGAGGGACTTCCTGCACACTGATGCTGTGAATCAGTCACTGCAGGTACCATAACTTGCATAAGCTGGTGGGAAAAAGTGCATTTTCAGCCAAGCGTGCTAATACAGCCCTTCCACTTTCACTGAAACAGACAAATAAGGCATACCTTAAGGGTAAATATCAAAGAGGATTCAGTTTTAGGGGTTTTTTGTTTGTTTGTTTATTTGTGTGTTTTGTTTGGCTTTTTAAATGCAAAGGTTCTAACAACCTACATCACTTGTTTACCCAAAGGAAAAATAAACAAACATGGACTTGCTCACTTTCTAGTTAAATGATGCATGTTTCTTTGTGTCTGTGCTTACAAGCTTTACTTTTTCAAAATATCGACAGGGAAGGGGATCTGTAGGGGAGAAAAGAGAAAATTCATTTTTTTCTCCTCTTCCTAACATCCTCTGCTTCTGCATGGTGCTATAAGGAAATGATCCATACATTCACATGCATCCATGGTCTGTGACTTTTCCTGGTTCACACGTCCCAGTGGTGCTGGGAGCTTCCCCGTGGGCTGGGCTCTTCCCCTGGGGCAGAGGAGGGCCTTCAGTGCAATTAGCATTGAGGGTGGTGTCACTTTACTGGGGAGCTCACTCCCTTCCTCAGGGAAACACCAGAGTCTGCTTTTTTCCCCAGTCCTGAGATCTTCAGATCTTCCTCATCTTCACTCCTGGTCACAAAGTACTGCTATAAATAAACGTGACCTAGAGTGACAAGTGGTCTTGCACGTGTGGTCTCTGTGCTGCCTTTTCCTCTCCTCTCCTGCCTCATGGCTTTATGAGATGGGAACTGTCTAGCCTGGGCTGTCTGACTCCCCTGGCGAGCAGGAGTCCCTGAGGTGTGGTGGATGGTGGCCTTTGGCAGCACTGTGGAGTGCTGAAATCTTGATAGGATCAGTTCCTCTTGCCCATGTTGTCATCTGGATGTCCTCTGTGTCCAACACCAATGACCAACATCCAGTACCAGCGCTGCCCTGTCCCTGTGTCCAACACCAGTGACCAATGTCCAGTACCACTGTTGTCCTGCCCGTGTCCAACACCAATGGCAAGCATCTCAAAAGCAATCAGGCAATTTATCTGTCATGTTTGGACCAAGACACAAAGGTGAGAAAGTCAGAAGAGAAAAATATTTGGGGGAGGACAATTGCTAACTACAGTAGGAAACAGTCACTGCTCAGACAAAAGAGAAACAGGTCTCCTGAGGAAATGGTCAGAAGAGGGAGAATAGGTGGGAGATTTTGTCTGTGAGGGGGCACAGAGCAGGGTGAAGAACACAGTGCCTTCCCTCTCACGTTCCTTATTCTCTGCCTCCCTGCTCTTGTTGGGTTTCTGTGTTAAAGCACCCAGAGAACGCGACAGAGGGAATCCACATGAACTTCAGTCATGTCTGAATGGCCAAGTTGCTGAAATCAGACCATCACTGCCAGCAATTCAGTGATGCACCTTTCTGCATTCTCATTCTGCAGTAGGACAAAAGTCTCAGCCTCTGACCCTCAAAAAAACCACTCAAAAATGACACCACCACCAACTATACTGACTTTACCAAAAAGAGTATTTCTCAACAATGAGGACAACGATGAAAGCACTTCTTACTCCATTAGAGACCAGCTGCTATAACTTTTCAATGTTCTGTTTTTGCCACATGGAAGGTGACTGTAGGTGATCCAGCTCAGCACTAGGTTGGAATGAGATGCACAGTGTGCTCTTACAGGAGATGTGGCATGGCACAGGCAGCCAAGAGCTCCTTAGGTGCACCTCACTTCCTGATGGAAACTTCTGTGATGTTGGTCAAGACATTTTAAGTATTCCTGGCCTCTCATTTTCTAAAGGAGACTAAAGACTACCATTTCACAGGGATATTATGAGGATTTACCTTAAAATGTACTTCTGAAGTATTTATAATGGTTAATCAGCTTTTCCATTATGGAGTACTTATGTTATTTGGCTGGCTTCAGCCACACGAATTCACACAAATGCTATACATAGAATACTTTGGTGGAATATTCTGTGTTTGGCTCATCTGAGTCACGGTTTCCATTCAAAAAGAACTGATTGTTTCAATCTAAAGTATTTTCATGAAGAACCTCATAATAAATGCTTTGGGGAGAACTCAGAGATGGAGCATGATAAAATTGTTAGCATAAAATATCTCATCAGAGTCAAAGGCAGATATGACTGCTGCCTACCAGCGAGCTGCAGAATGGAAGAATGGGGGCATTTGTGGTACAGCACAGGAAAAGGAAAAGCACTGTTCTTGCAAAGAGAGGACAATGCAGATCACTTCATGTTGTGCCAGCAGCTGGCCCTGAATAAGTTTAAGATGGAAATTTTGAAAAAAGAAGTGAAGGTCCAAACCATCAGAAGTGACTTCTGGAACAATCTTTCAATTGCAGGAGCTGTGAGGAAGCTGGAACTTTTTTCAAGATGGGGATACACTCACATTTATAGAGTCCTCAGGGAGGTGTTGGCTGGTTTGCTTTCCAGTTGCTGATTTCTGCAGCTCCACCTGTTATCTTAGGTCTCATATTCAATGCTGCTATCTATCACCAAAGTTCCAATGGAGGTGGACAGTGCCTCTCCCATTTTTTATGTTAATAAAAAACCCGTGGCTATTTTAAGAGAGATTTATTCACTGTCTGCTAAGAAGATGGAACATGTTATTCTCCCTAAACTAATCTATCCGTTATTTAAAAATCACTAACTGGCGTAATGTTCATAGGCATGATTTATAAAGTATTCTGATCTCTTTATTCTAATCAAATAACTTTAAATCCAAGATAGAAAGTACTCCCAAAAGCTTAAAACGTGTGATCATTTTCTTAAAAAAAATTACAGTAGATGAAAAAGTGATACTGAGTTTTGTATGTACACAGTGTGAAATTTTTATTAAGTCATCTGACTTTAATTAAACATAACATTTTTTGCTATCCTCATGCTATTCTAGGGTAGGATGTTTTTGTCATTTTATGGTTTTATTGGTCTATGGAATAGTCCAAAAAATTTGAAAATGTGGTTAGATTAGTTTTCCCTTGGGTTTGACCTCAGTAAACTTATCTTGTGGTCCAACTAGATTTCCCTTTAGTGTATTTGTTACCTCAAGACAGTTGTTGTGAGTTTAATTAATACAATGTGAAAAAAGAGGAGGGGGTGGGAAGGAATTGGGTGTTTTCTGTTCTGTGGGGGTTTTTCCCCTACCCCTGAGAGCAACTTTGAGTCATTCCTCTAAGAGATCCTACTCCCCGCTGCTAAAGAGGGCTGTTGTTCTGTGGAACAGGAGGGTGGGGGAGAGGCGACTTGAGTCATCTCGGCTGGTTAGTCCTGGCATACGTTTCCTGCCCATAAATTGGGATTGGCAGGGTTTGTCAGTGGCAGGCAGCCTGGCCCTTGTTCCGGCTGTGCACCCGTGTGATGCTCACGGCCACACGTGTTTCTGCAGGGCAGGAAAACCAGGATGCAGCGTGGCTCGCTGGCATCGGTGACATCTCAGGCAGACGCTGGGAGGTGCTGGCCTGTGCTCCGTACGGGTTTGTGGGCAGGTGAGGGTTTCAGCATTGCTTTTGAGCGAGCCTGATTTCATCCACTGTCCGTCTCTTCTCGCAGCAATTCCTCACAATTAAAACGTAAAGCATTCATTAGCACCGGCGCGTTTCTCTTGTGGGAGCCTCTTCTGGCACGGGGGACTGTTAATTACTAATCGGTCAGTAATGCCTTTCAATAATTCCGGTTTTTTATTGACTCGTCTCATCCGCCGCGCTCAGAAGTTTTTCAGGGCAGCGCCGGCACACATCGCTCACCATCAGCTTTTGCTTTGCCGCTTCCAGCTTATACTCGAAAATATATCTGTATATGCGTGTGTGTGTGTATAGGTAACAGACAGCGCTTTTTTGGCGGAGAGGCGGGAGGTGCCGCTTTGCCCTGGGCGAGGAGGGGGAAGCGGGCGAGGCGATGGCCGCGGTGGCTGTGTAAAAACCCCAGCTCGGGGGCGAGGATTAGCGTAATGTGCGCCAGACATTCCTCCCGCGGAGATGCTGGCCGGTGCTGAATGCGGCCGTGTCTGTGTGAGGCGAGGGAGTTTCCTGCTTTAAATCACCGAGCAGGCTCCGGCTGGGCGTTCCCGCTCCCGCTCGCTGCCCTTTTTTCCTTCCCCCCTCAATGAGTGTCCTTTGTGTAACCCCGCTAATTCAGAAAATTCTCCGCCGTAATTGGAACTGCCCCGTCACGTGGCCGCCGCACGCCGATTGGCCGCCCTTAATTGGCGGGTCGCTATAAGAGCGCAGCGCCGCGGCGCCGGCCGCTGCTCCGCGCCGCTCCCGCGGCCTCGCCGGGCCCCGCGCCGGGGCCGCCCGCCCGCCCGCCTTCCCTCACCGCCCCCCGGCCCGGCCCGGGGCTGCCGGGAGCCGCCTGTCAGCGGGGAGCGCCGCTGGGCTCGGTGAGTGCGGAGCGGGAGCGCCCGGCCCGCTGGGGAAGGAAGGGGCGCACCTGTGGTGGGGGGAGCGCCGCGGGTGCTGCCGGCTCCCCCCTCCTCCTCCTCCTCCTCCTCCTCCTCCTGTGGCTGAGGGGGAAGTTCCTCGGAGGTTTCTCGGAACCCCGTCTGGATAAAAGTGCCCCTTAGCACGTGTGCCTGCGACTTCCTTGTGGCGGGGAAAGTCCTTTCTCCTTGCCCGGGGGTTCAGGTGCGGGTGGTGGTGGGCGCGGGGGGAGGCCGGGGCTGCGGGAGCTGTGAGTTTGCTTTTCCACTTTTTTTTCGTGTGTGGAAGCTGAAGTGACTTTAAATCACGAGCTGAGCGTGATCGCTTTGCGTTCTGCGTGTTAAAACTAGATATAACTTCCCACGTGCTTGTTACTTAATATCCTCTCAGTGTTTAGGGAAAAAAAAGGAATGTACTTCGGAGACACAAGCAGAGATATAGTGATCTATAAATGCATATAGATATTCAGAATGTTGGTTTTTACAAGACTTCCGAATATAGTGTGATCCTAGAAACCATGTTACTGTGTGAGTGCGTATAGAAACCTTTTTCTTTCAATTTTTTTTTTAATGCTGTACACTAATTGCTACCTTGAAAACTGCCTGCAAGTCAGATGGGAAGCAGTAGTGCCTGTAATACATTGTAGACCTTGCGTATGGTCAAGAAGTAAGGAATGGATATGTTATGTGGAAGTTGTAACCTGTGTTTCAAATTTGCTGTGAAAACTTTGTAAGCTTTATTTTACTTTCTTTTTGAGCTGTAACTTATTCAACATGCACTTGGTAAGATCTTTGGTTACAGGTTAAAAGGTGTCATGCAGAGTGTGGTCTTCCCTGTTGGTTCTGATGCATAAAATGCTGCTTCTTATTTTAAATCTCTTGCTTTCGTCTGTCTGAGATCCCTATGTGAAGATTTTTCCAAAAAGGGAAAAAAAGAAACTAGCTTGTGTTGAGATTATATTTCTGTTATGAAGCTTGTCTTGGTTGTTCAAAGGCCTTTCTCTCTTTCCTAATACAATTTTCGGAAGCTCTTTGAACAATGCTGCACATAAAAATAGAGCTCAAGGTTGTTGTGTAGCTAAAATTATTGCAAAAACGAGTAGGAAATGTCTAATAAGAGCAGCAATAAAAAGAATAGATGGTGAGATAAGCGTGTCTTCCAGAGGCACTCTGGCTTCGCCATTCAGAAAGAGCGTAATCCAAGTTGTGCTGTCGGAATCTCCTCCTTAGCTCAGGTGTGGCTGGGCACCATCCGAGGGAAATATTCTGTTTCTAGGCTTGAGCACACGGCTCTGAGCTTCTGTGATTGTGCTGGGGCTGGGGAGCAGCTCCCTGCAGCTGGGTACGTTTTTACTTATAGATTTACCAATTAAAATTCCAGAGGAAGAATTCATAAGGTTAGCATTCTTCCCAGAGGTCCCCCTGCTCCCTTCCCCCCACTCTCCCAAAAATAAAAAGCACATACTACTCTGTTTAAGTAGTCAGTGCTTGAAAAAAATTTAACTGCAATCAATTTGTTGTCTATTATTAAAATGATCAGTCCCCTCCCACTGGGTTTCGCTCACCTATTTTGAAATACTTGTATGAGGTGAGAGCTGACTGATTTAAGCATAAGTTGAAATTTTGAGAATTAAATAAACATGTTCCAGTCAAATTCTGTTTAGATCATGTCTGTTACTTGTACTTTGGTTTGTGTCATACTGTTGACTGTTCCAGTTTATTCATTAAAAAAAAACCCTTACATTTTGTAGTATATGATCTCATGCAAAACCACATTTTACTCTCATTCTGTTAGTAAGTTTTTGCTGTCTGATTTCTGTGAGCATATGTAATGAAAATATTTGTTTAAAAAAGAAAATGCCTGGAATTACAAAATGCTTTGGGGGAATCTGAAATTTTATGTGTCATAATAACAGTTCTTACTGATTATTGCTAGTGGTGTTGCCTGACTGATGTAGAGAACGGGAAACATGAGGAATGCATAAAATTAGCTTTTCTGGGGGGCGGGAGGGATTGTTGTAGTTCTGTGTCAGCTTAGATGCTGAAAGAGTTACATGGCTGGTTCACCTCTGTCCCTGATTTATTCAGTTGTTTGGTAGCACTTCAGCAATGTGTGGATTCTGTAAAATATTTTGATTATGTAGGCAGCAAGACAGTGTGGGGATACCTCCACATCTGTGATGGAGCAGCCCTGCATGGTGACACCCAGAACTGTCAGATAGCAAAACTTCCAGCCTCATTAATTTGGATGTTCTTAGACCATGTGCTGGTGCATGCCCCATTCCTCTCCTCTCTCACACATAACACACACTGACCTCCTGGATATCGATAACTTTTTGCGACTAAACGGGTTTTTTGAGTGAGAGATCAGAAATTGTTATAATAGCTACAGTGAGCCATGGAAGCTTCAAATGTGTGGTGTGTGCCACCCTCACCCTGTAGCATCTTGAGCAGGTTGGGTTCCATGGGACGTTTCAGTGTCTGAATAGGGCACATGCACACTCCCAAGTGGGGCAGTGAGGGTTGCTTTTGGCAGTACCATGGTTTCCTGTGTCTTGGATGTTACTTTTCCCCTGCCCAGGAATGGAGGGCTGGGTTAGCTGCTGCACTTCTAGTTAGCCTTAACTTAGGGAAAGATTTAAAAGGCAAGGATGCTTGTTTCCAGTCCCTGAAGATACATTACATTTATTACATGGCAAAAGAAAGAGTTGCCCTTTAGATTACTTTTCTTCACTGCAGTTCTTTGAGCAAATTTTTCCCCTTTATATTCTAGTTGTGTTGAGGTTTGAAAACTGCTTTCTTTATGTGGGATCTGTTCTCTACAAATGCAAAAACACTTTGTTCATCCATCTGTAATATTAGTACTGCAGATAGTTCTTCTGCCCCTATACTTGTTAGAAATGCAGTGTAACGTGATTGAAGTAGTTTTCTTTGGGGGTTATCATGTTTGATTTGTTCTTACAAATTACTTGACACAGCTGAAAAGTTGAGCTGGTATTACTTATTTGCTTGGGATTTGTGAGAAAGATGAGACATCTTTAAAAAGACATGTATAAGAGATGTAGCAATTTTATAGGCTTGTGATAGGCTGTTAATATTTCTTTAAATGTCTTGTTGAAAATCCTCAACACCAATAAAAATAACTTAAACCTAAGCTGCTGCATGGACAGACAGAGGTGGAGTGCATATCTAAATTCTCCTGTCTCCTACATATGATAAATATGATTTATCATTGGTTTCAGTTCATAATGCCAGAACATCATCATCAGCTCATTTCTGTGAAGATCTAGTATTGCTCATAAAGGCTGATGAGCAATAGAGATTGAAATAAGTGATTTACTGGTACAAATATCAGTATTTTAAAAGTTCAACAGTCTCAGGACAGAAAATCTGCTTTTATGGTTCAGCTGGATGATGTAAAGTTCAAGAATGAATTGACTCAAGCAATCTTACAGAGTTGCTGGATGACTTTGAAGTTGGTGATGGAGTGATGACCCACAAATTGTTCTTTCACTTTCACACCTTCTGTCTGGCACATAGGAGATTCTCTGGACCAGCATCCTGCCCGAATGGCTAGGCTGACAGTTTTCAAGCAGATCCTGATGGCTGTGTTTCTGCCTTGTTCTCAGAGATAACTGACACAGCCCTGTTGTGCAACTCCCAGCAGAAAAGCTTGCCTTGTCTAGGCTTGCCTAACAATACAGATGCTGCTGAATCTGACTATTCCTGGTGATAAATTTGAACTGAAACTATTTGTCCAAGAAGAACAGTTTAAACCTCCTTTTCAAGTTTGTGTACTATTATATCCCCACAGTATCTCAAAAGTCACATCGTGTGATTGCCTGAACAGAGATTTGAAAAGGTGGGACTGGGTGTGGTGCACAGGGGAACACGCTCTGTAATCTCCTAGAAATTATTCTCTTTTTTTGAGCCTGATTTCTTTATAAAGGTGAAAACTTCTGTCTTTGACTA
Organism: Molothrus aeneus; assembly: GCF_037042795.1. Lineage (NCBI taxonomy): Eukaryota > Metazoa > Chordata > Aves > Passeriformes > Icteridae > Molothrus > Molothrus aeneus. The sequence goes on along the minus strand of NC_089647.1, from coordinate 111,015,979 downwards.
TAATACACAATAGTCAGATATGCTGTTGCAAGCATCCAAGTTCAGGGAAGAAGCTGTAGCTGTTCTTTTAAAAAAATATACTATATTGGCACAGCTCATACTATGTATTATTAGATGAGATATTGAGCCAGGGAAACTAATGATCTGACAGAATTATTGCCTAGAAACACTGCACAAGCAGCATGTTTCTCAAATGGAAATACTCACCAACATTTTGTATAGCCCTGTTCAAATTCTTCCCTATTTCTAAAATGTTCTTTATTTCTCTATGAGAGCACAAGTGAGTGCTAGAACATCTCAACCATCAAGAAGTTTTCTAGGCCAAGTTCTTACTTGTGGCTGTGTCTATGTTGAAAGTGTCTGGCTGTCCCCAAAGATTTTTGTAAATGAGGGAGAACAAAACCCCCTTCATTTTGAATATGTGAGCTCTTACTTGTGTTACAACAGTACATGCTTGCTTTCAGGACTAGGCGGTGATGCAACCCTCCTAGTGAATTTGCAGACTGGAGTTATTCCCTGCATAATGAAATATCAAAGTCAACATCCTGAAAAAAATTATGTTGGCCTTCTAATGGTCACTCTACACTTCATCTTTACAATAATTCTGCCTACTGCATGTGCAAGTACCTTCCTGCAGAATTTTGGGTTCCTTTTTGCACACCAGTTTGTGCTCTTGAAAAGTTATGCTCTGTAGTTATTATGTGATGAGATTTGTCTGTTTCATAATCATCTTGAACCAGATGTTTCACTTTTCTTCACCATCAGAAATATCTCCTATAAATAGCTGCATAGTGCTGTAGTACAGTTTTGTCTTGGTCATGGTGAAACTGTGTGTTTATAAATCACTGCTCATTTTAAGAGCAACATCTGGTCTAAATTTTGTAGCCAGCTGTTCACACCTTAAGGAAATCATCACAGGTCTAGATGGCTTGTGAATAATTAAATATTTGTATTTTACTAATCTTTTTGTGCCCTTGTCTAACAAGTGTGGGGTTGGGCAATACACCTGAAATTATTTCTATTGGCAATGATTTCTATTCTCTACCTTCATTGCAAATACTTGGAGTAGTTGTTAATTTGAGAGGCCCATTTTGCTTTGTACTTTTAATCTATATTTGGGGGGGAGGGAACAGATATTAAAACCCTGGCTAAAGCATTTAAAAGATCAGACTTTTATAGTGCTTATATCCAATAGTACTTTAAATTTCAGCCTTAGTTAAGAGTTATGATATTGTGATAAGGAAGGCTCAGCATTTGGAGGTGTGCTTTACTGAATGGGATTTGAATGCTTTGAATGGGAGATGGTCACATGAATGTGATCATGTGATATCATTCTTGGTTTTGGTACAAACTGGAGGTATTTGCCAGTATCTACCTGCAGATACGAAGGGAAAGTATGTGTGCTAGCAAGTTAGGAAAAAAAGGGTGAAAATTTTGGGAATATTGACCATTCTGATTGTTTCAGGAGGAATCTGTGGAAATTAGACTTCTTTTTGGGAGCCTGCTCTTGCCATAGTCCCTAGTGAGTGAAAAAAATTAGATTACCATCAACAATTACTGCTTCCAATTTACCTCTACCAGCAAAAGCAGCCTCCAGGGTGCCAGCTCCCTAAGGCAGGTATTTTGCAGGGATGAAGTGCCAGGGTTTGGTGGGCAGCAGCTGAAGCAGGGGCTGAGCTGGAGCCCTGGCCGAGAGAGCTCCGCGCCTCCTCCGAAATTCCTCAGGGGAGGAAGGAGTGGACGGACGGGAGGCCTCCCTCCCCACAAGCAGCTGTGGAATGAGGATGAAATCCAATGTTTATTCTTTCTCCCGGAAACTATAGGAAATGTAGCACTCACGTACATTGCATAACAGTGTTTGCAGTTGTGATAGGGAAAGCCTGAGCAGGGCATGAGGAGAGTGAGGTGTTAGAAACTCACTGCTCTCAGGAACAACCACAGTGTGGACTGTGAAGGTATTAAGCTGCTTTATCAGGGAATTGATCCTTGCTTAAGATAGTCTGAGCATCCTTAGAAGATTTTTGGCCTTCCTTTAGTAGGTGCCAGCTGAACTGAGCTGCAGTGCAGTGTCTTGGGAGCATCTGTTGGTGCAAGCAGACAGGAGGATGTGCCTTGTGGCTGGGGAGAGGAACTGGAAATGAGTGGCTGCTTTGTTTCTACTCTGCTGCTTAGCCCAGGCAATCTTTTGGTGGAAGCTGTCTGTGATTTATGTGTCTTGTAAAGGAGTTGCTCACTTGAGTGCTGTAGTGGTCCAGTCTCTTCCACTGTTGTCAGCTGCAGGAGTGTGGCTCTGCTCTGTGGTGCTCAGATGGCTGAGAAGCTGAAATGACTGATGATACCCAATCTTCACACACAGAACATAAAAATGCTGCCCTTTGTCAGGCAGGTGTAGGGTGAGCTTGTCTCTCACTAGTGACACCACTTTACCTGGGAGATCACCTGCCTGGCTGGAGCTGCTCAGAAATTGCTGAGCAATATCAAGCAGGTCTCACTAAAGCCTTCTTTAGTACAGCAGCTGGAGAAAGCAAAACTCTTCTGTCACATTCAGAAAATCAAAGTGCTTTCTTCCCAACTGGCTTATGGCTGTAGGAAGAATGAAGCTCTGAGGCTCTGAAATCCATATACAAGCTTACTGAAGGTGTGCTGGTGTCAGGGTGATGCTCCAGGTTGCAACTGCCTCATTGGTTTTGTTCAGCTGTTTTCAGTAGGCTGAATGATGGGGAGGCATGGCTCTTTCCTGGTTGTGGAAGGTGATGTCTTCCACTAGATGTGTCAGTAATAGCAGCAAGGTAGGAGAAACCTTTATGTAAGAAGAAACTGAAATGTACCACTCTACTCTTACACCACAAAAGAAAGCTCTTATGACTGTTATCCTATCTAGGTGTCTCTTTCTTGTCAATGATGTGTTTTAGTATCATTATTATATAACCAAAATTCCCCTGAAAACATATGTGGATCATACTCTAGAAAATGAGTACAGAAGGTGGAAATTTATTTGAATTAGAAGCCTCTAATTGCCTTTTAAGTATGAAGTGGCATGTCTTGCTCTTCTGTCAGGATTCATCTTCTTGGTTACCTCATCTGGTAGGGAGAGGGAGGAAAAAAGCTGTGTTAGCAAGATGAGTGCTGTATTTTCCCCAGGATTTTCTGCATGTTATAGCCAGAATGCCCCTCAATAATTTGTAACTTCAGGGAATGACTTGTTTGCTTTGAACACTTCCAGCATGCTTTTGCTACCTGATAAGCTTGCTTACTGTAACTTTGTTAGTCCATGGCTGAGATTAAAAGAAATGCTGTGGTGGGGGAGCAGTGTGCAATTCAATACCACAGAAATACACTTCAATTAAAAGGTGCCTAGATATGGGCAAGGACTCTTAGTCAAATATTCATTTAGGGGAGGGGGGGAAAACCCCAAACAGAAAGTTTGTATGTTGCAGGTAAAATTGCTTGTTTGTGATAGCCTGGAGAGCCAAACCCATGTGGAAAACTATTCCTGGGATGTCAGGTAAATCTGCTTTTAAAGGGTTGCATTCAGTGGCTCAGTGAGATGGGAGCAGTGAAGGTTCTGATGGATATGCTGAGCAGTTAGGACAGTTCTAGTTGGTCTAACTAGTTGTGTAGTTAGACCAAAGGTGTTTTCTTCCTGGAATCCCCCCTTTACTTTCCCGGATCTATTTGGTGCAGAGCTGCTTCTTTGGCATCTTATGCTTGTAAGTGTAATTTCTATGGAACTTCAGAGATGGGTCTTATGCTTCTGGGATGTGCTGATAATCAAAAATTGTTAAAAGAACTTGCTTAGCAGACACCTTGATTTAAAAACAACACACCCACTTCATTGTGATGCTATTCAGGGAAATGATTCAGTGCAGTTTCAGTGGGTTTAAACAATGGCCTAGTGGCACACCTATTTTGTAGAAAGCAGAGTTTTAAATGGGATGCCTATTTTCTGCAAGTCTATACATAGCTAACAGCTGCAAGGTGATACTCAGTAGTATATATGTCCTGTACAGAGCTCCCCTCGCTGCATTCTATTTTCCCATGCACTGAAAACTGCCAAGTGAATTGGAAATATTGAAATGATTTGTTGGATCCTTCAAGTTTCGCTTTCAGAACTGTTTTATCTTGCAGTAAAACATAGCTGGGGCTGAGTTGATTCGCACACAGTATACACAGCCAAGTCCATTTTAAAAGGTACACTTGGTTTAGGGTTTTTTTTCCCTGCTCTACACACAGGCTGCAATAGCATAACAGCTTATTTATCTTTATCTCTCTGTTCATGGCTAGTTTGAGTTGCAAATAGTGAAATACTGCGGACAGCTCACGGTCTGGAGCTCAGCTTGCAGTCCTTCAGTTCTGTGCATAAATTTGTGTTCAGAAGCAGGAACAGCAGAGCTGAGGCTGACAGTGGGTGGCAGGCTGCAGTGATGAAGATGTGTGTGAACACACCTTCATGCTGAGCACTGGTGTGTCAAGGCAGAATCCCAGACTGGAGTCTCTCAAATTCCATGTGAACTTTGCCTGCTTCATCCCTGCCCACGTGCACCTCAGGCACACAGATCTGAGTGTGACTGTGCAGTGCATGGGTACTGTACAAATGAGTCAGTTCCTGTTCCTTTGGCTGGAGCTTCGTTAGGAGTTCTCAAAAAAGTATTTCAGAATGTGGATGTGGTCAACACAGTCATTTTCCAGGCATCTTAAAGGAAACCCACATCAACTGTGAAAGTGACCTTTTAACTCCTCTGTCCTGCCACTGTCAGAGCTCAGGCAGTGCTGGATGGGAAGGCTGGTTTGCTTCCATCTACATCTTCCCTCACAATGTGCACTTCTTGCCATTCAGATTAAGTGCCTGGTTATTCTTCAGGAGAATTTCCTATAGCATGTCTGCCTGATCACTGGTGGCACTACACACGTAGTTAGAAACAGCTTCTGACAAACTTTGGGTCATATTTAGTTCTTCACCACATTTTAGCATTGAAAGCGGTTAAAGCCATTAGAACCTGTAGTGTTATTTCTTAGTTCTTAAGACAGAATGTGGTGAAAAACACTTGTACTGCATCTCCTGGGGTTTAATATATAGCTTCAGCTAAGTTCTCTTGAAGGCATCAATTATTAAGAGTCTCTTTTTTGAAATGTCAGAGGGATTACTTTCACTGAAAATGTCTGCCTTGTACTGTGAATCTCTGTCTATTTAGAATGACTTATTTTTAAACAACTTTACAAGAGTCTTTCTGCCTTATACCATGGATTTCTTGGTTTTTCTTGTGGTTTTGGCTTGTTTGTGTTTTTGTTATTGTTGTTGGTTTTTTTTTTACATATTATGTTTGTGTTTGTGTGCACCAGGATCAAGGGTCTGAATGGCATTATCTCCAAAATTACTGTTTTAATGTACTTCCTTTACTGATAAGTGCAGCTCTGCCATCTAATTGTCATCTTGTGCTGATGTTTGTGTTCTTGCAGTGCACTGGATTTCCCAGCTATCCAGTGATGCTGTGTGAGGCATTCTGCCAAGAGTAGGGAGATGCTTCCCCTGGGAGCAAAGGCTGCTACAGTGGGATGGCAAAGCAAGTCTCCAAATGGGACCTTACTCTTCATTTAGAGGAAAATGCTGCTACCAGATGATGGGAAAATGCTTTGAACCTGTGTTGGAGTGTAGAATTCTCAGGTCTCTCCTCTGGAAATCTGTGCATTATTTACAGTGCTGACTGTGCTGTATTGGTACAAAACAATTAGAGTGGAAAAGCTGTGCTATCCATAACTCTAAAGCTTGTGAGTGACTGCTTTATTAGTAAAGCATTGAGCCTTCCTTACATTTGACAGGAAAAAGGAATTTTGTTGCATTACTTGTGTTCACATCAGGAGTTGTGACTCTCTTATGGGCAGAGAGGTAAAAAGACTTTGAAGCTGATCGTGCCATTAGCAGACACTGAATGGACAGTCAAGAGTGCCTGTCGTCCTTGCTGCCTGTCAGAAATATTCATGCATGTGTTTTTGTTTGGGTTTCCCTACTCATCTTTAGAAAGGAGTGAGACTGGCTTTTTGATAGTTGTTCTTGTGTTACTGCTAGGCATTACAAGCTATCAGGCTTAACTAGACTTTACCTAATGATTTATCAGTATAAATTTACCTGGTGTTTTTAAAATATGCTTTGATAATATTTAGAATTTTTAACAGCTGTTATGCCACAAAGGCAATATTTCCTTCATCAGATATTAAGAATAAAAGTATGCAGTGTGTGATCTGAATTTGATATGGTCATATTTCAGTTCTGTTAGATTTAAGTTTTCTCAATGTCATCTTGACCTGTAATAGGAATCTAGTTCTAAAGGCTTTGCCTCAAAGATTAAACTTAATTGTAGCAATGCATCTGACACATTCCTGACTGTTGTACAATATTTTGCAGTGAATGTTACTTTCCTTGTCCAGGTAACCTTGCATTTAGATAAACTACTGTGCATGAATATAGACCTCTCTGACACTTATCTTCTGTGTTTATTGCAGAGATTGCTACTGATATTTCTCTTTTTAGACCAACAAAACATGCAGTGACAGACCTATGTCAGTGTGTCTTGCAGCTGTAGAGAGATGGAGACCACTTCACTTGTGAAACAAATCTCCTTTCTGCAGTGCAGTCTTCATTTACAATACTGATGCAAACACACCTGAAATGGTTGGTCTGCATCCTCTGCTTGCTGATTCGTACTTAAGTTGGTTTTGAGTTTTGCCCTTTTTAAATGCTTGTAGTGTTCTGATGTACCCTAAATCTTTGGGTTGTTTGACCATCCTTGCTGTCCTGGTCTTTAAAACCCTGCCTTTAAGAGAATATTCTGCTGTCATCTGTTCATGCTGCATCTCTGATTATGAAAAAGCCCTTTTGGGCAGAAAGTTGTTGAGTTGGAGTAGATCTGATTCAAAAATGCTCTCTTGTTTATTCTAGTGTACTGTGGCTAATTCAGTACTTGAATACCTCAAAATTACTTGGAATAAAAAAAAGCAAACAATCTCACAGAACCCTTAAAACTTCTCAGAAGAACAACCAGGACTTGCTCCTGTTTCTAGGAGTAAGACTAGGTAATTCTTGCATTTAGAACAGATTAAGTAGCTGAATTTCACAGTGACTAATGAGCAAGCATTGCAGTAAGTCAAACTGGGTGAAATAGAGCAGGTATAGCCTGGGTTTCTGAAATTCATTCTGCTTTGAGATGGTGTTTTGAGCATGTTGGGAACCAGGAATAATGGCTTTTCAGTGGAGCTCTCCACTTGGACCTGCAGCCACACACTCCTGAAGCAGTGCTTGTTCAGGCCACATCAGGAATGTCATGAGAAGCTCCAGTTAAATCTGCTGTTGTAACACAGTGTTCATAACTCTCCAAGAGACCTTCTCAAATTGCAGAATGAGTTTAATCACTGTCCACTGCTACACACTGTTGTAGTGGGGTGTTAATCTCAAAGCTTTGGTAGCAAATACTGTTTAATGCACAGCTCAAAAGTGAGACCACCTTATGATTGCTGTCATCTGCTGTTTTGTCATAGCCTGAACCTATTAGCAATCCACACAAGATTAGATATTACTGATATTCCATATTAGCCAGGATTTCCCTTCAAGAGGCCTTGTTCAAACCCACTGGTATTCTTGTACTTATTCCTTTTCTCAGCATTGTGAACTCCTGTCACCATAGTCACTGCCTGCCCTGAAAAAATTTGCTTTCTTCATTTTAAGGTCACCTTGGTGAAGGACAATATTTCTTCCTGTTTGTCCTGGATATATTTTTGAATTTTTGAGTATTCCTGAGATTTTTGAGGTATCCCAATTAATTGGATACTTGAGTGAGTTACTTTTCTGTTCTTTCCAGTCACATCTTACACAACAGTCCTGGGCTAATTTTTGTCGTTTTCTTGGAGATGGTCTAAAAACAGTCCATGTTATGGAAAAACTAAAATATAATCTTAGCAAGACTCTGAGTGGGTAAAACAGCCTAGAGATTGTATCTACCATGAGAGAAGATGCTTCTCCAGCTGGTGCCTCCTCTAATCTGTTTTGTGGGAGTTATATCACTTGCACAAAATATTTCTAGAAGTTCAGGCTTCTCTTCCAACTTCTGTTTTTCCCCTTTTGAAAAAAGAGATAAAATCAAAGTTAAATTTTAATGTCATAATGTGTTCACATGAATTTTTTGACCTACTAAGGTCGTGGGTTTGTGGTTTTTTTTCAGGATCCCATTTAAGACTTCCCCAGACTTTTGTGCCTCTTTAGCATGGTTGCTGTGACATTTTCTAGAAGTTTAGTGATTAGCACACTTTGTACAGACTGCTTTTGCACTGATGGATGCAGCCCCGTGTTTTGGCTCCCTCTTAATTATCTGTATGATGTCAGGCATGAGAGGGCAGCCTGGCTTTGACTTACATGTGTCACTCAGTTAGTGGCCTTGTGACACAGCTCAGCTGGTGGCCCATGTCACACAGCCCCAGACCCAAACAGGCCTTTCTGCTGAAATGCTTAAAGAAGGTAAAGCAGCACTGACAGCCATCCATCTCCCTGCAAAGGCACTTGCTGTGTCCTTCTCTACCTGATCGCTCCAGTGAAGTGTATTTGTGTGGAAGGAGCAGGGGAATCTTCATTTAAATGGTTGTTTCAGTAAAACACAATCTTTTTTTTTTTTTTTTTTTTCCCTAGGATCCTTAATTCTCTGCATACTTTAAAACTCCTCTGCTGGTCAACTTGTAAAGCTAGAACTGTGTGACTTCTTCCAGTGTTGCTGGGAGTACCAATTTGGAATAAGAATCTTACTAACTTCAACAGCATTGATGCCACTGTCCTTTACACATCACCATTCCTGCTTTCTCCTCAGTGAAATATAGAATATTACCTGTCTAGAGCTGCATGAATTGGTGTTTGTAACCTGTGTGTGACTTGCTGGTGACTATTACTTTATGCAAATTTAATACCAGTAAATATCACCCTGGGTTCTGCAGAATAGATGCGTATTTTAGGAAACTTCTTAGTACATGTACCTGTTGCTTTTCTGCTGAACGTATTTCTCTTCACCATTTATGGTCTAAAGGAAGCAAAGTCATGTTAGCTGTGGGATAAACACACACATTTTGGTATCTGTGGCACAGTAGCTTGCTGTTGTCATGTGATAATCTTCAGGCAAGATAAAATGTGCCCTTGGCTTTCAGATGTCTCTTGCAAAGCTTTCTTAACACTTGAGGAATTGCAAACTTAATTTTTGGTTGTTGAAAGGTGCTTCATCTTTTAAGTAATTTGCAGAACACTTACCTGAAACATAATTTCTGGTTTAATTTCAATTTTTTTTGGAGACTTTAACTGCATCTGCACTGTAGTCTGGGTATTATGTTCAGATTTCCAGACTTCTGATGGCTTTGATGTCCCCTGGTGACTTTTTTGGCATCCACCTTAAGGCTATGTGTGTTTTTGTTGAAGTTGTAGACTCTGCATTTTCTTTGACACACTTGTAACTTGCCCCTTGTGTTTCCAGGGGAAAGATTGCTGCTGTGTAAGATAAACTGTGATACCTTGTGTGGACTTGCTCTGTTTTTTGGGATAGTTCTAGCACTTACCAGGGGAGAAAGATGGCTGTCATCTAAATTGCATGGCTTGGAGGGATAAATTGAGTTATCTCTGATTCATAAGGCACAACAATGCCCAAACCATTTATATAATCCAGATTCATAATCCTACAGGATTAATTAGTTTAAAACACCTATCTAGGTAGTTACTTTATTTTCTTTCCCCACTTGCCCAGGTCAGCTTGGAGGCCAGAGTTACTTTCCCTGTAGCACAGGGAACATTTTAAGGATGTTAGGATCAGAAACATTAAGTTCTCAGCATAGATTTTAAGTTTATGTTTTAAGTTTCATATTGCACTTGGCTGAAAGGGAGGGGGGGAATGTGTGTTTGCCTCCCCCAGCTGAATTCACAGGAAGGCAAGTAGGAGATGGTGGGCAACAGGACAGTGAATGAATTTTTATTCACCACCCTCCTGTTGCATATTTAGGGTGTGATACAGGGCCAGGTGGCTTTGTAACATCACCTCCATAACTAATTAAGTACCTTATTTGGTGAAGTTCAAGTAACACAAATGGTGTTCTCCTCTGAAATGAGTACTAACTGCACTTAGAAGAGTAATTATCTTCTAAGTAGGTCCTTGAGAAGGATACAGGAGGATTACACTGTCAGTGCTGAGAGTCAGTCTTGGAAATTGTTGGCACTTGGCTTGTTACCCAACTTCTGGATCAGACTGGTCTCATCCCTGGTATGCTTTCACTTGTTTACTAGGTGCTTGCCATTTCATGCTGGTATTTTCTTTCCCTGATATTTTCTGCACGTTAAGTATCCAGCATGAATAAATAACAGTGTTACTAAAGATGAGGGCCCCTGTTTTCCACACAGACTGGGTACTATAGAGGGTGGAACTGTGTGATAGCTTGGATTGAATTGCATGGCAGGGACCTAGCAGGGCTTTCAGAGCCCAGCCATCAAAGATTATGTGCTGTAGGGGTATTGAGAGAGGCTTGCCTGAGTAATTTCACCCAGCATCAGAATTTATTAGTATTTAGTCTTAACTTCAGCTGAATTATATCTGCACTAAAATACAATCTTTTGTGATTACCCATTTAGTTTCTGCTCATGTTTCAGCTAGTCAAATTGTTGATATTTGGCATGCTGGTGGTGTGCTGTTGCAAGGAGCATGCATGCTGTTTAGAAAAAGAGAACTAAGCTAGCTAAGAAACTGATAAAATAATTCTTTGGTGGCTGTTGAATCCTTAGCATCTCTACTACAACAATATTGATGTGCTGTGAGCACCAGCTGTTTGCTTCTTGAATGGCTGGGTGGGTCTGTTCTGCACATGTTCTACACCCTGATGTGTGCCCAAAATGCTCCTGGGCAGTGAGTCTGGCAAACCCTAGTGGCACAGGGGCTGTGGCTGCTGAGAGGACACACAGGTTTTATCACTCTCTTTTTCACCTTTCTGTGCTTTGGCAGCCTCCTGCACTGTAACCCTGCCTCATGCTTAGAAATGTTTGGTTTGTGTCCATGCAAGCAGGTCTGGCTGTGGGTGTTTCTCTAATACCTTTCGTGTGCACAGTGCTACCTTCCATATGTCTTGTAAAAAAAGGAGCTGGAATCCTCTGGCAAGGTGTTTGTTTAACACTGTGTGCCTAAACAGAAACTTCACTGGCACTGTTTGCTGCCTTTATATAAAATTCTACCTTACTGCTCATAAAATCTTGGTTTGATGAATAAGTTAATTCAGTTTCTCACATTCTATTACCATCCAGAGGACAGTTACAATACACTGGGGTATGAGCATGCACTAACAATAGCTGACAACTGAATGGTACTCACTTGCAGAACAGTGTGGTCCTAATGCAGGCATTACAGAAATTTAGCTCATTACTTCCTAGCATACAGAAGCCCCTAGCTGAGGGACCTTAACTCGTGCTTATACCCTTCCATGGAAGTTTTGTGCCACTCTTCAAAGCTGCAGGCTTCATTATTCCATCAATTTTGTGAACAGTTTGCTTAACTCCTTATGAGACCTATTTTATTATGGCTGTAAAATGTATGTAGAATTACAACTTGCCTTGGTCATTTTTTGCATGCTTAAATAAGTAATTATTTATAGCATCCTTTATAGATTTTTGCAGCTAAGTCAGTTTCTTTTCTGTATCATATCCTTCAAAGACCATGTCTGTGAAGTCAATGCAAAAATAGGTCCTGGTTAAAGGTAGCTGTGTTTGCATTTATCAGCAATCAAAATTTAAAACCAAGTTAGTTAGCTGGCCTTAGAGAATGAGTGGTTTTGCCTTTAGGAAGTTGTTTCAGAAGGCTGTGCCAACCCTGTACCTCCCTAGGCTTGCTCATACTAGTGCTCTCTGGCAAAGCAATTTAAGAAATGTCTTGGGCAGGATTTTCATAAATCTATTCAGCCCAATCAGAAGCTTCACTTAATAGAGCAATGTATAAATAGTGCAGAGAGTCAAGTGACCATCAGCTGGTCTGAATGGGTTTGACCACTACAGTCACAGGGTCTGAGGTATGCAGGAGCTGGGATCACTGAAAACATGCTTTGCTGCAGAGATATCCTGGCTCTGGAGTAATTATGTAACTGCAGAGGAATTCATGTGTGTGAGAATGAGTTTTAATTGGACACCTGTATTTAATGTTTCACCTTCTGTGTCATTACCGTGGGCTTTTGAGAAAGAAAAGTTGGTGCCTTGATGAACTTTTCCATTTTGTTAAGTGGTGTGTATTGCAGTGCAGAGCTGAGCTCCACGATTATGCGTTTCCTTTATAAACTCTGTGCCTACTCTCTTGAAACAATGCACTGATCTGTTTCACTGAATTCAGAACTTAAGACAGAATGGCTCTTTGCCTAAGTTCATATTAGGTAATTAGAAGTTCTTGGCATGCTTGGTAAATGCTGAAATTCCATTGTGTTGTGCATTAGGCATGGGGAAATATTTCTTCAACTGCAGTGCCAGTGCACTAAATTATGTGTTTTGGCTGTCCTTGGTGATTGCTTTATTAAATCTCAGTGAAACTGTCAGCTCTGGACTTGCAGGGGTGCTGCCTTGCTTTTCTTTGGGAAGTTACTGAAACTGGCATCCAGGTAATGATTTTTTTTTTAATTATTTTTATTAAAAGTTCCAGCTTCCCTACTTGTAAATATCACAGTATGGATTCTAAACAAACCAGTAAAATGGCACCTATTTCTTTGAGTTCAGTTCACTTGACACCAGAGGCTGTGCTGTCCAGGACAAAAACATTTTACCAGATTCAGTAGCTTCATGGGAAGAGCTATTGTCCAAACACAAGTAATTGGTATTTCCCTTCTTCCTTTCCCCACCCACCAAAATATTTGTACTGAATAGCTTTCCCCTGCTTCACTACAGATTTTAATGCTTGTCAGTGCCATCCCTGTGCTTAGGATGTATTGGCCCATGATGTGACTCTCACAGCAGAGCTGTTTGATGAGACCCTGATTGTTCCCTTTCCTATCAATTCCATATCTAGACCTTGAATTTTAAAAGTTACATGTTTAGTCCAAACCAGAAAAACAATGGTGGCCTAAGCATCCTTTCCAGCCCTGATTGATGCACTTGAAGATCATTCAATCATATTAAACATACCTGGATTCAGCAAGTAAAGGTGTGAGTCTGTTAGGAGGTGATTCACAAGTTTTCTGATCACCTGTCTGTGTATTTAATGCACAACACACATCCAGGGTTTTTTTTTTTCTAATTTTAGCATGATATGGTGATGGGCTCAGTTGTATCTTGCTTTTTTTTGGCAATAAACCTTTATATTAGAGCAGTTCACCAGTGTCAAAAGCTTTGCCTGTTGGATTTAGATGATGACAGATGGTGGGCTTTTTTCAGTAACTTGGTATTTTTTGCTTTAATGAAGCAGTGAGACTCCTGTCTGCACAAATTCCAAACCAGGCACTGCTCAGGATTATGGTACAGCTCGAGGCTTCAGGTTACATATGTGCAGAGAGCTCCTGCATCTCTGAGGTGTTCACAAACCTCCTCCCTTTCCCTTCCTGCAGGAGCTCTGAATTTGCAGTGGTCCAACCCTTTGTCTCCCTTTTCCTGCTGGCCTGAGTAGTTCTGGGGTAAAGTTGAGTGCAATGCACACCTTAGAGGTCTGGGGGAACTTCAGAAGTCTGGGGGTCCTTACAAAACTACTCAGCAGCTGCCCCCCAGCATCACCTGCCCTAAAACAGAGGGTGATATCTGGCTTCAAGGCTCTGCCCATCCCCTCACCCCACTTTTCCTCTTACAGTTGCAGGGGCTTTGGCTGAAACACTCAAATGCCAGAATAGTTGAGAACGTAAAAAATCATACCTGTTTTCATTAGAATAAAAATTTCTAATTTAAAAATAACACTTGTACCACCAAAAGTCTTGCAAAGCTGCTGTCTGAGCCTCTTGGCCTCTCCCTGAAGACACAGTGACTGTGCTGTTCTGCCTTGTTCCAGAACCTGCTTGACTGAGGATGGGAGGGGAGAGGTTTCCTCTGAGTGGCCCCAAGCCCAAAGTGCCTGTGGTGAAGTTCTGTCTCCTTGTTTCAGGAGGGAGGATCCTCTGCCTCCTGAATGCTGCTGGGCCCTGGCTGGGAGGGAAGCTGGGGGTGCTGTGCTCTGAGGCTGGAAATGGCTTCAGCTCTAAGCTGCAGCATGGTGGCAACACTGCAGTGGGTTATGTTGGCTCCTCTTGAGGAGGATTGAAGGCAGGGAAGGGTGGGATTATTGCCTGCAGAAGGAGGGAGAAGTGGACAGGTTGCAGTGAATGAGTTGTGCAAATCTCTGCTCTAGCAGAGAAGTGTTCAATTCCCAGCTTCAGTGCCACTGCTCTCGTGCCTCTGGTACCTTTTCCTGGGAAACCTCCCTGTTCTGCAAGCTCCAGAGGCTGGCATAGGTACCTATGGCTAAATAATGTTTGTTCATCATTAATAAATGTTATTTGTGAAACTCTATTGTGGAAAAAAGTTCAGCAGTGCCTGCATGGTTATATTACAACAGGGGCATAGTGACTACCACTTTTTTCCAGAAGTATCTGACAGCAAGCTGTTCTCTTATTTCCTTTGCAATTGACCAGTCTTGAATCACTGCTGATACTGCTATAATCTAATCAAACATCAGTGATAAAAGTACTCAAAAATTATTAAATATACATAAAAATTCTTACAGTCAGTTTTGGTTTTGTGTTTAAAAAGAAGAAAAAAACACTTGGCAGGCTGATGGCTATTAAAATACTCTGTCATTGAAGCTGAAAGTCTTCCCAGTTCCCAGATACATGTTTTATTTAAACAAATACTTGAAATATTTAACGAGCAGTTCTAATTTGATGGGCATTTTTTGTTTGTTTTTACCAACAATGACATTTCTTGCAATGAAAATCTTAACACATACAAGACTTCAAGGAGTTACCTGGGGTACATTTCAGCCACCACTGAAAGGCCAAGCTGGGCATGAATCCACTGGGATTTTTCTCAGATGTGCTGCTCAGTGCTGGGGCAGTTCCTGAGCTGGCAGAGAGGAGCCAGAATTTCTTCATTTAACAACAGAGATAGAAGAATTTTCAACCACCATGAATGGGAGATTTTTAAGCAAAGTCTTGATGTGCTGGACTGGATTCTAATAGAAACTGACTCTAAGAGTCTTTCCTTAGCTCTGCTAAATGACACTGGAGTTGTACTTGCTTCCCCACTGCAATGTGGGATATGTTTTCCCATTCCAGGATTGCCTCTATGCTATAAATTTACTTTTATTTACTGAATGCCCTTTCTGACACACTAAGAACAGCCTGGTTTTGCATAACTCATGGGGTTTTTTTTCTTGTCATTTTGTACAATATTGTTGGAGGATTAAGAAGAAACTTAATGTGACTTTGGCTCTGCTATTATTCTACTTTACGTTTGTGAGCAGTTCTTATTATTTGCTTTTTTGGGGGCAGGTCTTTAGTAATACATGAGGATGAAACAGTTTATTTCAGAATAAAGATGTAGCAACACTGTGAGTACTGTTTAACTCTAAAAGCCAATGACTGCATACCTGAGGTGACTGTTCTGACAACACATTTTCTGTTTGCTGTCCACAAGGAGTCTGTGTGATACCAATGGTGGAAAACTCTTTATTTATGAAGGCTAATCTACAGAACTCTTTCACATACTGATTTTAATTTTTTTTCCTGGTTGTTTCTGCAGGTCGTTTTGGATTAATGCTGTGGATCAATCAACCCAGACCTTGTAGTTGCCCATCAGTCGCTCAGTAGTCAGTGTAGATTCTGTCTTTACAATCAGCAGCTACATCTGGCTACTGGGTCTCTGATGACATCTCCTACCTCCTGTCTAGACTTTTTGTTGGATTTGTGTCTTCTCTCCTGGGTGCAGAACAAGTTCACAGTGCAAATGAGTTAACGCCTGAGGTGTGGCCCCAAATAAAGGATTGGATATCTGTTGGATCTGCTTCACAGTGGGAATCAGATTAAATACCTGGATGTTGTGGCTTGGAAAGCAACAGCTTTTTCTGTAACCTAGTCCTGGGGGTTACAGTTGTCAAAAACCCATGAGAATATTTGCAGATTTGAGCTAAGAAGATAGATGGACTTCACTTTTTTCAGTGAAGGATCTTTAACCTCTCCTGCAAAGGGAAGGTATTGAAACACCTTTGCTGATTGCAACCTCCAGTGTGTTAGGGGAGGAAATTGTACTGTGAACTGGGTGTGCACAGCTGGTTTTTATCAGTTCTGTGTGAAGACTCTCCAGGTTTGGGGCATGAACCTGGCATACAATGTAGATTTCTGTGTTTGTTAAGCAACAGCTACATTGTCTGCTGGGTTTCCAGCTGCCTGGAAATACAAAGTGGAGGGTTGTCTACAATTTTTTTTCTTTTTTTGGTCAAGGTACCTCCCTTATGTCTCAGAGGAAGACAGTGCAATTCATGTCCAGTTGCTGCCTCCCCCTCTCTTCTCACACAAGGGATCCAGCTGGTGCCAACAAGAGCTTGGAGAGAGGGTAGATCTGAAATTAGTTAAGAGGATAAAACCTCAAGGAATTGAAGTGTGGAGACAGTTGAGCATGAGTAGATGTCAGGCAGAAGGTAATGCCTGCTTTCTGAGTAACTATTACTTTCCCTTGGTAATGGTGCTTCACTTTTTTTTCTTTCAAAAATCTTCAGATGGAAAGCTATATATGTGTGTGCTGTGCAGTTATGGAATTCTTTTTGGAGAAGGGAGTAGTGGGGAGCTATTTATAGGCCTCTTTTTTTTTTTTTTTTTTGAAAGTATGCTGTGTATAGTGTGACTTATATACAGAAAGTGCCTAGAAATAATTGGGGAGGAATAAGATAATGTCTTGAGTGCTGATTCCAGCTGGATCTCTTGTCATTTAGTGGAACCAAACCTAATTTGCTTTACTTGTGCACCATATCCACCATGCAGTGAGAAAAGGGCAGTTTCAGTTTGAGAACACTAGGCCTGGAATAGCAGGGGACTGTTGTCCTTCCAGATCTGGTCTGCAGCTACAGCAGTAAATGGGGAAGCTTGTGCATCACGTGTCTGTGCTGTTAACCCTTCACTGGGCAGCTCTGGGCCATTCCCCCAGGGAAATCAGGACAGTTGTGATGGCTGAAGGAATGGATGGTTTGGCTAAGCTTGTCTGGACTTTACAAAATGTGGTTTTAGATGAGCAGGCATCCAAAACCTTCCTCTGCAAGGGCAATACTCAGGAGGCTGAAGGGCTTCTGCGTGAGTGTTCCTGTTAAAAACTGTATTTTGTTAAAATGAATAAACCTTCTCATGCAAAGAACTGTGTGTCTTTTCTTGGTTTTTATATCAAACTTAGGTTTTCACCGGGTTGTTAGGACCTATAAAGGGACTATAAAGCTGTTCATTACAGTGTCTAATGTAGACAGCCCCTCAATACTTGTCAGCCTGACTGTTCTCATAAAATACACATTCACTTATGCATTTGTACCTTAAGTAAAAATGTACAGACAATTACCAGCAGCCAGTACTTGGCACAACTAATCACTTCCTATTGAAATAACTGTGGATTGTCTAGATAGTTTTGAAAACTGCTAGTTATGGCTGAGCAACTATTTATCCTTTTCTTTATGTTGTTTTCCTCAGTGCCAGCCTTTTGGCATCTGCATCTCTGATATTGCAGAATGGGTGGGGACTTCGATATAGCTGAGTCTTTTTGTTAAATTAACTGGCACATTCTCAGAGGTGTTAGTGATGTTTCATTCCATAGAACCACCCAACTCCTGACCACCATATGCACAACATTCCTAAAAGTGGTACTAAGTTACTCTCTGCAGTGGTTTTGTGGCTCATTTAACTTCAGCAGCATTAAGATATCAGCAGCTTTTATAGCATTGCTCTGTTCCTCTGTTTGTGGTTGTTCACCTCGACCCTTAAGGACTCATGTCAGAATAAGGTATGACTGCCCCAACTGTGTGTATGACAAATACCATAAAGAATTAAAGAGCAAATCAACCTAATGTTTAGCATCAAGCCCCTCTCCTATTCAGTTTCACTTCCCCACTGTGTTTCAGTTAAACTTTACCATGTTGAAATCCCCTTTGTGGGCAGGTACTTCTGGTTCCTCTTATTTTTCTGTCATGCTACTTGGTTTTGTATATGGACACCTTTAAAATAAAAAAATAAAAAAAAAAGAGGAAAAAACCCCATGCACTTTACTCTGTTACCTTACTCTGAGTTTTTTTTACTTTGTTTTCAGTGTCTAGCATAACTAATGGAAGTAAAAGTGGTTACTCTTCCTACTGTGATATTTATTTTTTTTCTTTTTTTAGTTTTTTGTTCCTTCTGTATGGATTTCAGTGAAACTGGTGTAAGTGCATGGCTCTTCCTTCCTCTCTCCTGCTGAGGGTGCCTTTACTACTCCTGGTTAAACTGCTGCTAACTGCAGCCACAAGTCCTTCAGCTTCAATAAAAGAAACTGGATCCTGTGACATAACAATTTCCACCTGTTCAACCTCAGTGAGGCTTTGAGAGTTTGCATTTTCTTTGTATTTTTTTTCCCAACAGCACCCTTGGCTATATTTTTATGATGTTTCTCTGCTGTGATGCTCACCAGTGTGAGACATAAGGTGAAGGTTGTTCCTCTGACAGGAAAGTGAGACCAAGGCTCTTGCCTGGCCAGAGCTGTCCCTCTGAAGGGAGTGAGGCCCTGGCACAGGTGGGTGAGACAAATTTTGGGTGCCCTATCCCTGGATGTGTTCAAATCCAGGTTGGAAGAAGCTCTGAGCAACCTGGGATAGTGAAAGATGTCCCTGCCCATGGCAGGGGGGGGATAGAATGATATTTAAGGCAGTAAATGGTGAGAACATAATTGCTAAGAATCTTGGTTTTATCCCTTCAAGATGCAGAGCTTGGAGTTTGGATTCAGACTTGATTTCCCCCAAATGCCCCCTCTTTCCTGCCCAAGCAAATAATGGGAACTAAGAGAATAGTGGCAGTTGGGTCTGTTTGACCTGTAGATTGAAGAGGATCACAGTACTTTCCTAATTTTCTATTTTCAGTTGCATCTCAGTTTATGTAATATCTTCCCACACTGATATTTTTTCTCATCCTCTGACTTGCTTTTAGAATTGAATTGAATATCTATTTAAATCTTAATAGCAGGAAGAACAATATTTTTACTTTCTGGCTCCAGATAACTGCTAGGAAAGCCTCGCTGCCTACTATTTCTCTATTCTGTGACAGATACAGAGCTCTCAGCTTTGTTTTCTTGGCTGTGTTTATTCTTTCTATGCAAATCAAGAGGGTACATTTAGCCCAACCTTGCTGTACTTGCAGCATATCCTTCCATATCAGTACATGGTAGCAAAAAATACATTCTGCAAGTTTCTTAAAAAAGAAAGAATCCAAACAACCCTGCAGTCATTAAGTTTCTGAAATGGCAATAGCCAGCATAAAACCTGAGACAGGGACACCAAAACTCAAAACTATGTTCTTTGTAGAACAGAATAACGAATGGGTTGCTTTAATTGCCCAAAAGTGTGAACGGCCATTCCTAATGGGAGAGCTCCATCCATTGGATACGTGGCTTGTAATTAAACTATGGAAACCTGTAATTTGGACTTCTGCTGCTGTCCTGGGTAATTGAGCAGATTTTGTGCCTTGTGCACAGCTGCTTTTGGGGACTGTGTGGCTGTGGCTGTTTCCCCAGCTCCACTGAGCATGAAGGAATTCCCTGAGGACTTACCTATGGAAGGTCAGGGCAGAAGGAAGGTGTTGAGGGTTTTAGAGCAGTCTTTTGGAGACCTTCCAGCGGGTGCATTTTCTTTCCCTCAGCGTGAGTGAGCATTTTCCAAAGGCATAAACACACCTGGGACTGCTCACCAGAAGTGCCCTCTTCACAATGTGCTTTGGTGTCTGACTTGAATGATGTTGGTGTGCTCATGCATTTTTACTCTGTAAATCTCCCAGTGCTCTCCTGAAGTGATGTTTCAGGCAAGATGAACAGCCCTGGCTCCTCTATCAGATGTCTCTGGGCCTCTCGTGGAGGGTTTTAGCACAAATCCTGTGGCACAGAGCTGCTTGTGTGCATGCTGCAGAGCCTGTCTGCCTGTGGGGCTGTTTGTGCTGTGATGTGTTGCTTTGTACAATAAACTGAAAAATGAGCCCTTGGTTGTGGGTATTTGCAAAACAAACCTCTGCTGAAGAGGTGTTTAGCTCAAGTGGTCCTTGGCATTGGAGAGCCCTGCAATTTCTGAATCTCCCCTGTCCCTGGCTAGCCAGCTCCTCATAAAAGCAGCTAACCAAAACTGTGGAAAGCCTTGAGAATCCAGTTTATGCTGACATTTTTCTCCTACTGTGTGGCTTTACAGTTCCTAGTTGTAACCCACAGAAAATGCTGAATTGTTTTAGGATGCTGCTCCAAGGCAATGGGGTGGCTCTGACTGGCTGTCCCTGTGTACGGCAGCGAGTTTTAGTTCAAAGGCTTTGAAGAGCAGTTGCTGCTCCTACACATTAACAAACTTTATCCTTTCAAGTTGGTAATTTTTCTATCCACTCTGAAAGTCTTGTTCTTGTGGGTTGCTAAGTAACACCCGCACGTATTTAATTTTCCATGTGCTCTGAATGCCAGTCTTCCATGCAAAACACCTTTCCAAAATTAGTGTCTGTCAAGCTCCTGAAAGGTAGTGGTGCTGTGATGCAAGTCAATCATGTTGCCTGCTGTAGGTGTTAATTCTCCCATCTAAAGGCACTTGCAGAATCACTAATATGGTGAATCTCCAGTTCCTTTTAGCTACAAGAAAACAGTATCTACTGAAATACTTGCACACTAATTCCAGAAAGAGAAGTGAATTGCAGGGGGCCCACTTATAATATCAATTTGTTCATTATGGTGGTAACATATCATTTAAAGCTTAGGGTTTTTGTAGAGTGTGGAGTTCAGAAGGGACCTGGACTGAATCATTAGGTAGGTAATTTCCTGTGCTCCAAGGCTGGCTTACCACTGACTGGGCAGGAGCTGAGGACTGAGAGGGGGCAGGCATCATGAGGATGTGAGGGAAGGGTTGATGAAGAGTGTAGGAAACTTTCCCTTTCTTTTAACCTGTTTTATCTTGTAGAAGGAAGGATCGGCTCTGCACTTTCTCTTTCCTCACCTCTAGAAATTCAGGATACTGTTCCACTGGACATATGTGCTATACCAGACACTTCAAGTATTTTTCTTCCTGTTTGCCTGTGAGTGTTCCCTGGTTGCTTGTATAATCTGGGCTGAGCCTGTTGTGAGAAGAATATCAACACCTGAACAGTGCACTGTGTATGCTGAGACCAGGAGCTGCTGTTCTTTCCTTGAGCACGCCTTCTCTGTTTCATGGACTTCACACAGCAGTGTGTCTTGTACCCTTCCATGAAGAACTCTGGATAACTGCAATTACATGCAAAACATCCACATAAAAGACATTATAATCACAGCAGCACAGCCAAAACTACCAGAACTTTATAGCTGCAGCAACAAATAAGCCAAAAATGAATGAATGTGAAAATAAACAAACCTGCCACTGTGTTTTGTAACCTCTGTGAGCCCAGGCAACTGCTGCAAAGCACCGTGGCAGCCTTTGTCATGGTTACTACAGAACTGACTCAGGAGGTGTAGGATTAGGAATTGCAAAAACCTTTCCTAATGTCTCCCTCTGTTTACTTACAGACAGATTAGCTGGCTAAAGATGTGAGAGTGAGCCCTACCTGTTGTTGAATGGCCAAAATCTGCAGTGCTCTGTAGAAGGTTCTTGATCCTCTCTGCCACCCAATTCCTCCTGGCTGTGGCAGCCACCCCGGGTGTGATTGCTGCTCATGGATGTTTTAACAGCTCTCAGTTATTGCTACATTGGCCTCATTATCAGTCCCATGAAACTTTTATGCCCTTCTCAAAGGCTGGTGTACTCCATTTTTTCCTTCACCTGGGGTGAATAATGCTAAAAGAAGGATTTGAGGGACTGGTTAGGAGGTATTTCAGAAGCCAAATATTCATGGAGGATTTTGACCTCAAGTGAACTTTCTGGTAATTTAGAAAGACATGGATTTACATGGTGGAATGGCCTGCCAAGATCCTGGGTTTCTTTGTGTTTAGCAGTGTTATGAAAAACAAAACCATTCCAGTGGCCAAACTCCCTTCAGTTCTCCCCTAACAACAAGGACAGTGTGATTTAATGTGTTCTCTTGGATTCAAACTTCTGCTGTGTTGTGGGACCACAAAAGAAAGTTGCTGTCCAAGAATGCATGTTTTAAGTGTGTCAGATCTTCATCTGCCCTGTAACATCCCTGTTTCTCAGATGCAGAGTTTGGGCACAGTGAAATTAAAAGCCAGTCTTTCTCCCCACTTCTCCATGTGAAAATCAGATTTGAGTGAAAACCTGAAATACTGCGACTCCTGAGTAGCTTCTCAGCCCTGAGGGAAAAACCTGCAGAGAACTGAAAGTCATTGCTGTCTTTATTTAAGAGAAGTTGGAAGGCAGAGGAGAGGATCTGAGTTTTGGAAGGCTTTGAATGCTGATCAGAAGAGAGACTTCTTGTTTTTACTGACACAGCCAATATGAATATAACCCAGGGAAGTGGGAGACCCAAATTTATTACCTGTGCATTGTCCTGCCCCCTAAGTTTCAGACTGATGGGCAGCAGGGGGGTGCATTCCCCTAATAAAGTAACATTGCTTCAAAGAAGTGGAAGTCCATACACCCAAAGAGTAGAAACACAGTTGGGATTTAGTGGTCAAAGCAGACAGGACTGAAATAAAGGGTGGCTTGAGGTAGGAAACCTGCTCCTTAAATGTTGATTAAAGAGCTCCTGGCTGCAGCAGCCCTAGGAGCAGGACTGTTACAGTGCTATTTTGCTTCTCAAGGACCTCCTCCTAACAGTGCATTTTGTTTTCACCACTGTTACAGGACCAGATGAACTTGGTCCCAGTGTTTGTAATGAGAGAGGGCACAGGACTGGAATCTTTCCTTCTGCTTTCTCGTGGTTCTCTGAACTTTTCTACTTACTCCCTGCCCCAGAACAACCAAAGTGGGAGTAGGACTGTTCCCCCCCTCCAAATGTGGGAGGTACAAGAGACTAAACCTGAAAATTCATCAGATTTTTAGTCAGTTAAAAAACCTAAGTGAACACCAGTTTTAATTTTGTCTGACACTTACACACCACACAGCCTCAAGAAAATGGAATATAAAGTTCAGACCTCAGCAGATAATGCTGCAGGGTGCTCTCAGACACAACTGGTGCTTTGGCTGTCCATAAATGGGACTCCATGAACTCTTAATTGGAGTTTATTAGGGTCTGGTGTATAAAGACAAGCACCTCTATGAGTGTTCATCATGTGTAACACTCTCAGAACAGGAATATAAACTCTCAGAAAGGGATTTAACCACAGTTAGATACTTCCTTGAGTGCTGTGTTGACATTCATTGTTTATCTGTTCAGACTAGTCATATTTGGAAACACTGTTCTATTCTGACATATGACTTTTCCCAGGAGCAGCAAGACTCACAACGAAGATTTCACAATAAAGAAAATTCTGTTCCTCTTTGTGGGAATGTTATAGTAAAGCCATGACAACTCATTTGGCACAAGATTGTTTTGTGTTCAGCAAGGATTCCCCCTCCCCCCTATCCCTACACATTTTTGATGTGTTTCCATGTGTTGGGGTTTTGTTTTGGTTTTTTAAATATTTTTTGTGGGTTCTTTTTTTTTTTCAGGAGGGTGGTGGTGGATCATTTTACATTTAGCCTTCCAGCCATCCACTGAGAAACCAAACCCTGCAATAGGTATGAAGAACCCGAGTCCAGGCTTGTGTGTTTCAGTGTCACCACCAGCAGTGGAGTTGCTCCTAATTTATCACCACGTGAACAAGTTCAGCATCAGTCCCTTGGGATCTGCTCAGCTGGTGCAGCCCTGGAATTACACATCCTGCTCCAGGCAAAGGGGAATCATGGTGTGAAATACTGAGAGGTGGCACAAATCCACAGGCAACAGCTTAAATACCAGGTAGCAATTCCAAACCTGCATGACTGGAAAGGCTGAGGTATCTGCAGTAACCTGTGGGGCCAGTAAAGATCAGACACCAATTTTGTTCCCTGGCTCAGTGTTAATGCCATATAAGCCCAGGGTATATTTGGAAGTCCCTGGTACTTCTGGAGGTTTTACTTCTGGTGTCTGATCTTCTTGGACTTTTTTTTTTTTTTTTAACTGCAGTGCACAGTGTTGAAGTGGAAATTATTTTTATGGTGTCGCACCAGATCTTTTTCCAAAGTACAGGGCTAATTAACCAGGTTTCAGTGAGTTACACTGGGGATGACAGTCTAGCAGCTGAAAAGTCATTAGGCTTTTTTGCAACCGTCCCTGGAGATAAAGTGGTTATTTTGGGAAGAATACACATATGGTGAAATCTGGTCCTCAATGTAGTTCTTGGAAATCTTCCTCATGATCACAGTTTGCACCCACCTAAAATTCCTGAGTTATAGAGAGGGCAGCATTTTCCTGCCTCAGTGTTTACTGCCCCATCCAAAAAACTCTCACTGTGTATTTAGGAGCTGGAAGAACCACAAGGTTACACTTTCAAAGAAGAAAGGAGAAAGATAGGAGGTTTTCCAAGATGTGAATTTGTAAGGATAGCAAATAAAAACCCAGTGGCATTGCCAACACTTCTGAAGCATTTCTGGAAAAGCTGCTAGGCCAGCCTTAGCCTGAATGTGTTTGCTGCACGCTGCTGAAACTATAGTTCAGGTTATGTTGCTGTTACTATTCTAAACCCTAGGAAGTGGGTGTTTATAAGTGCAGTCAACATTCCCTCTGAGCAAAAAGCTGGCCTTAAAAGGGAGTTGTCCCAACAGCAAGAAGGATTATTTAAAGAAAAGAAAATGCTAAATTTTTGCTGTTCAGAGAAAAAAAATCAAAAAAGAAGAGGAAGCAAACCCAGGGATGGAATATTACAGCATTGCCCACACACAATTTTTTTTTCTTTTCTTTAATGGCTTTTATCCAAGGCCATTCAGTACAGGCAATGATCATTTGTGATGGAAAATGAATAAAATGCCTTTTTTTCACACATTTAATTAACTTGTTTTGTTTAATTAGGAAAAATTACAGTAGCAAATGCACAGAAATGCATTGTCACTGATAGCATTATCATATTTTACTGCTCACAGTCACTAAAGTCAAGAACATGCTCCTGGTGTTTCACTTGCACCTCTGTTTTGTTCAGTAGCTCCCAAACATTTTTCTGGAGCGATGCAGAGAGATGGCAGTGAGTCAGCCCAGGGATACCCTCCCAACCTGCCCCTGGGAAAGAGGGATGCTGCCTTGAGGTGAGATGGAAGGAGGAAGCAGCTGGGGATGGACACTCCTGAGGCTGCAGGAGCCTGCTGAGACAGCGGCCTCCAAGCAAGGTGTCCTAAGCCACAATTTAACAAAGCCATGGACTATGACACAGTCCATAGCAGGGACTCACAGTCCGCTCAACCCTGCTCCAGACCTGGCTTTATTTAACATTAATAAATCATATGATTTCCAGACATCTCCAGTTTCTGTGACATCTGCTTTTCTGCTTTCAAGTCTGATGCTTTCTGTCCCTTTTAATCTCTCTCCTGTGCCTCCCCTGCACAGAGATATTCTTAAGGCACAACTCATTGTCAACAGAAAGCCACTGCTGGGATTTCTCATTTGTGACCAGAGCTTCTCTTTCCCTCCTCAGCTGCTGTTTGTGGAAAGATGCTGGCACTTTCTGTCAGCTTTTTCTGGGTTTCTTGACAAATTGGGTGCAAATCAAGTGCAGTGCTCCAGTCATGTGGGTGTGCACATATTTATCCATCCAGGTACCAGTAATGCACATGTGCTGTGTGACAGGGGGAAGCTGAGGAGCATCTGCACAGGATAACCAGCACTTAATTGCTGTACAGTATGTGCATTAAAAATCCTGGCACCTGGATTTTTGCATCCTCTTAATGCAAAATCTCTCAAGTGAAACTTTTGAAGAAAATCATGCTTTGAGCCTTTGGGATTGTAAAGCAGGAGCAAGCCTTTTTTTTTTTTTTTTTTTTTGTCCTTCTGAGACATGAAACAAAAAAACCCCTTCAAACTATAACAATTTATCTTAACGTGTTGAGAAACACAGGGAGGCAAAAAAATGAGGCAAGATTTCTACAAAGAGGGCTGTAGTCAGACCATTTGTACTGCACAGTGTGAAATGCATACAGGGCTTGTTGTGTCTGCAGGTTGCAAATCAGTCCCTCATCCCCTGCCTCCTGCCACTCCAATCTGAGTTAGCATCCAAATTGTTTAGGTTGTGTTCACCAGTGAATTTTCTTCTCCCAAAAGAAGAGGGAGAGCTACAGCAGTCTGTGCTCAGAGCGTTCTGCAGTGCCAGCTCTGGCACTGCCAAACCCAGAATGGGCTCTCATGTCTCAGCCTTACTGTGGCTGTGCTTTGGCTGCAGTTCACTGAACAGGATGGTTCTAACAGACAGGACAAAAACAAGGTGAAATGCTGCCAGGGTTGCACAGCTGACCTTGGTGAACTGCTGCAATTAAAGCTAATTTGTTGTCTCACTCCTCTGTGCCATCTTTGTATCATGGTGCCACTTGGCTGCAGAATGATGCTGTAATTGGAGGTCTTGGGTGAGGTTGAAGCAGCATGAAAGAATATTTGTGTCTGTGCATTGAGGTTTCTGTCTACATTGGTTTAAGTTTTAAAAACTTTTTTTTGGTGCTAGTCTGCCCATCACAGCACATCATCATGTTTGTTATTCTCCCAAATCTGTGAGAATAAGGACTGGTAAGCAAAAGAATACCACTGAACAGAAAAAGTCATAGGCAAGAAGTGCCTCAAAATGTAGAACTCTCAAAATATTTTCTCCTTGAATATTCAAAGTGAGGACATTAAGGTGGAGAATTTGGGGGAGGACTGCAAATTTCCTGTAGTAACTCACAAGGGGCGAAGTTGGAACTGCTACTTCGCTTCTACTCTTTTATGATCAATTGTGATGTAAATGCTGATGGCTGCCTAACAGGCAAAACAAAGTAGGGAAATGATGAGTCATTTGTACTTGTAGTTTGTCTGAACAAGTAATGTGCAAGTCAAGTTTCATTTAAGTGCAGCAGAACTTTCCCCTGAGGATTATCCTCGCAAGGCAGGGCAGCGGAAGACTGAGGAGGGCTTTGGATCTGCAGCCATGGACAGACAGCCATGAACAGACAGACAGCCTCTCAAACAGACAATTTCCTTCATGCCAAGGCTGCCCAGCTTCAGTGCCCACTGTTCTAGAGACACTGAAATACAAATGGCAGCAGCCTTCACTGTATGTTGTGTAACACAACTGTATGTGTAACACAACTGTATGTTATGTTATGTGAGTGGAATTTTTTCTGTTGCTCTTCAAGGACGTGACCATATTTCTCCTGATGTGGGAGAATACATCCTCCCTAAGGAGAGGAACCACCTATACCTCTCCAGCAGCTGGGAGGAACTGGCTGGCTGTCCTTGCCATCCAGGAGGTTCAAAGAAGACTCTGTCTCACTACCCTCACACCTCATCCTGCTCCCAACTGCAGCTCAGATGGCAAAAGAGCCTTTAATATTTGCCTTGTAAAGCAGCATCTAAATTACCTCTCTATTGATAATCTTATGCCCTATTGCAATTTTTTTTTTAAATTAATAAACAAAGATCCTTTAGTGAAAGGATTTTCTTCAGTGGCAGAATATTTTCCTTCTCCACAAAAGAAGGAATGTCTATACTGGTAATCCAAGATACACCAATGCTTAGGAAGTTTGTAGCACAACTCCCAGTGACTTCAGCAAACCCAGGAAGGAAACCCAAAGCTCATGGAAGTCTCCAAAGGTATCTGTGGTGCTGTAGCATGAACCTAACTGTGACATCCACTCTAAGTGCATCCATCTGTAGCTCAGAAATATTGTCCTTTTCCTGGCAGCTGTTCCAAAGGCTGATCTGAAGCCTGGTCCAAGCTGCCTGCTGTCATCTGCTGGGATATTATTGAAATAGATGCATGGGAAACAAGTCATGGTTATTCAAACCAGCCAGAAACTGGGGGAAACGAATTTCAGAAGCCAAGGTGCTGTGTGTGTATATATATATATACATATATATATATAGCAAAGGTACAGCCCTTTGAAACTGTGAAGTGAATAGGATACAGTTGGAAATGTGCTGCAAAGGGAACAAGAACACAGTCTTGCAGTTTTGAAAACTACTGTTTGAATAAGTAATCCAGTTCCCAATTCAGACCTAAAATAGCCTTCCTGTTAGTGCAGTGCTGCAGTCTGTCACAGTTGGCAGCAAGAGTTTTCTCTTTTGGTTGACTTTAGGCTTAAGTAATAATAAGAATATGCCCAAAGTGCAGTTTCTCTTCACAAAAGGCCTTTTTTTTTTGCACATTATTTATTAAAGGGTGGCCTCATCATTTCAATGTTGTACAATTTACAGTTGGTAAATTTCTACCTATAATATGAGGTGCCATTTGAAACACAAGTGTGCTTTCTTCCTAAGTTTTGGTAAATGTGTCTTGGACATCTGCTCTTAGTCCCAGAAGGTAATTTTGTATTTAATCACCTGGCTAATAAAGATTAAAGGTCTGATTCAGATCTTTGTTACTACTGGTGGCATAAATTAGTAGGAGCATTACTGACTTCAGGCTTTTTAAAATTCTGATTCAATTACTAAGGAAAAATTTAATATTACTTAATGAAAGCAGATGCCAGGTAAAGCAGTGGGAAATGTCCTATTATTCACTAAACAGGCCTTCAGTGAGTCAGTCAAAGGCTCCTGGAACAATTTAGAAAAAGTTGACGGAGGAACCCCAGGAGGTTTGGATGGTCCCACTCTGGCTGAGCAAGCACGTACAGTCAACCAGCATCAGCCAGCAAAGCACCAGGGCACATGAGGGGCAGGAGCATCTCTAAACCACATCTGGGGATTTCTCTGAACAGACATTTCATGAGACAGAGCTGCAGTGTCAGCTGTGGGGCAAGAGATGGGCTTTGGAAGCAGCAGGAATCATCAGAAGTGTTGCTGATCCCAAGGTGAAACAGGAGCAGTGCAGCAAGGAATCTCAGCCATCAGTGTTCACACGTCTGAAATAGAAAAGTTCACAGGAAAAATTGCAGAGATCAATGTCCAAGCAATCCTGTGCATGATGTATCAGGGACTTATGAAGGAACCCACTTCTTTTGCTGAATTCAGCCAGATATGTGAAACAATCCATCCTATTTCAAATGAGTGGTTGGATGGATTAAACACAAATGTAATTAGCTTTTTCTCTTGTGCTTGAAGCTTGTCATTTAAAATGATGAGGAAGCAGGAGAGAGCTCTGCTAAAAGCCCACTGTGTTACACTTGTGAAAAATGCCTGGCTGTTCTGTTTATAGCCTGCTCCATAGCTGTAATCTTCAGCAGCCAATAAGGAACTTCACTGTCAGCAAAGCTAAATAAGAACAATCTAATCATTGTGTCTTAGCATTTTGCTTATTGCTGTAAAAACACAAAGTGCTCATATTTACTTGCGAAGGATCTAGAGTGCACCATGGGCTCCTGTGACTAAAGGAGCTGTCCTTCAGTGTAATTTAAACTTCCTTGCTCATTCATAACCACAACCACAAGGTTAAACTGACCTTCTTTGTTCTTCTGAGTTTCATCCCTGAAAAATGCACTGAATATCCACCCCTGCCAAAACTATGGATGTTCCATTCACATGAATTTTAAGTCTAATACAGAACCCTGTCCCAGGTATGTGACTAATTCTTAGTCACATTCACACAAGTTTTTCATCTTGAATAAGGCAGTGTATGTCCTTCCCTCTCCCACCATATGACAGATCTGTCTCTTGAAAACTGTCCTAGTGATATGAAAATGAACATATCAATCTCAATCCTTCTTGATGACAGTGCAAACACCCAAACCAAAAGAATGAAGAGTTTGGAGGAAACACACACTGTCCTCAGACCACTACAACAGAGAAGCAAAACACTGCATGAGATCTCAGAGCAGGTCTGGTGAAGGGAGCCAGGAGCTCCAAAGAGAAGGTTTTGTTCTCTTTGCTTTGGAGTGTCTGAGGTCTTTCAGCATGCTTCACCCTGGGAAATGCCAATTCAGGAGCATCTGACACAGCGCAGAATTTTTGACTGTGAGAGGCAGTAAAGTGTTTAGAGAAGCCCAGAAAATGATTTGGGGACTTGGCAAACACTGATCTGATTTCTTGCTCTTGAAGCCTTGTGCTGTGAGATGAGAATCAGAGGTTCAATAACAACAAATCAGTCCAGTGGCATCCAATTCCCAAATAACACAACTGAGTTGCAACAGAAAGTTATGGACAGATAGAGACTAAGCCCTAAATAGAAGCTAAATGTATGTGCAGACACATGGATACATAACCTCAGAGAGGAAGCTCCTGTTCTGGATGTACTGACATGGCCCATTAATGACAGTCAAACAGAAAGGGGAAACAAACCCATGACAAACAGGCTGATATTGGTTATTTTCAAACCCATGACAAACAGGCTGATATTGGTTATTTTCAGGCCCCGTGATGTAATACCTTTTTCAGGCACTATCGCACAAAGTTTCTCTTTCTTGAGTTTCTTTTTCCTCTAGAAGAAATAGAAACTTAGCAAGTGCTGCAAAGCAGTCAGTCAATGCCTGGAGTGTGTCCAACTCACTGAAGCACATGAAAATGCATGGGAGAAATGGGTTGATTATTAGAAAGTCAAGCCTTACAGAAAGTAAAGGGAAATATCAGCAGCTATTTTAGACATCTGTGCTTACTCTCGGTCCTTTAACCTGATTGTTTTAAGGCATGTTAAACTAAGTGTGAAATGCACTTATCAGTTACATTGCACTGCCAGTTTAGTGTCAATAGGAAATTCATTGTATCAGAGACAAACTCTTCATGTTTTTGGTTTTTTTAGTAATCTGGAGTAAAACCATGATCCATCATCTTCCAGAGAGGTGAAGAATTTTTTTAAAAATTGAGAAGAATACTTGAAATGCCAAATACCTATGTTAGTGAGCTTTGCTCTGTGACTTACAATTAAAACATTTGAATGTAAATGCTAATGAAATGGCCTTGGAATACCTCTAAGCAAGTCTTGTCCCCAAGAGATATGTGTCCTTAGGAGATGTGTGCCTGATGATGTGTCACTCTGTGTAGGAGAGCATAGAAGTTGTTCACAGCACTGACCTTGCCCTGTAATGCTACATTTGCTCTCTTAGCGTGAACAATATGATTTTTTTGTTCCATCCCACATCTTTCTGGTGCCAATTTCACAGTTAAAGCAATTAAGGCTGCACTAGAGGAACCATTTGAAAAATAAAGTCTAGCTCTGGGTATGCAATAGGTGTATTTATCAGCTTCAGCCTTGGTAAGTGGACAAATGAAGCAGAAGCCAAATCCTGAAGGTCCTGGCACTTTCACTTCTTAGCTGTGAGGTCACAGAATAATTTTTTTCCTAGGCTTGGAGAGCCCAGCTCCTCTTGGCAGCTTTTTGCCCTTGCTCCATGCAGCACCTTTCCTGCTGAGGTGATACTGGGGTGTGCATTAGCTTGGCCACATAGCTCAAGCTCCCTACCCAGAGCTGCAAGGACACCAGGATGAGGCACACAGGCTACAGCACAAGCTGCCACCAGAGCAGAATGATGAGAACTTGCATTCTGATGGTGAACAGTGTGTTAAAAGCCCATGCTGGTACATCTTCATTGCTGCCTTCAGTGCTGGCTGGCACAGACATGCTGTGCCTTCACTTTAAATGTAGATAGATTCATTCCACATCTCCCTTCCTCCCACTGGCCCTTCCATAACACAGTAGGATTCTGTCACACCCTAACATATTTTTCTCCCCATCCTCACGTTTTTCTTTGGAAACACTCATTGCAGGGAGTGGTGGTGCTGAAGCTCAGTGTTACACCATCTGTTTAGCAATCCCAGCCTGGTTTCCAATAGCCCACCTGAAATGCATGGTTACTTCCAGCCTTTCCTTTTGCTGGAGTGCTGGCTGAGCAAGCCACCTTGCTTCTTGCTGGTGTCAGCAACCACAGCCTCTCTGAGCACATCAGGGTGTGGGGAGAAAGCCTTGTTTCACAGCCAGCACTTGCAGAGTTTCTGTCAGCTGCCACAGAGCCCAGACGTCACCCAGGATATCCCTGCTTCCCCCACCAAGGGTTGCATAAGTGCTCATGTAATCCCTTGGT
Organism: Molothrus aeneus; assembly: GCF_037042795.1. Lineage (NCBI taxonomy): Eukaryota > Metazoa > Chordata > Aves > Passeriformes > Icteridae > Molothrus > Molothrus aeneus. Next base: position 110,983,733 of record NC_089647.1, on the reverse strand, counting down.
GGGTGGTAGGACTGGCCCTCCACGGCCACACCAGCTTTCTCCAGGCACAAACCAGTCCTCAAGCACTGCAGGGATGCACCCAAGCCTGGCTGTGGAAAGTTGACCCTGGCTGGATACCAGACACCCACCAAAGCCACTCTGTCACCCCCCTCTGCAGCTGGACTGGGGAGAGAAAATATAATGAAGGTTGATACGTTGAGATAAGGACAGGGAGAGATCACTCACCAAATACCATCGTGGGCAAAACAGACTCAAATTAGCGAAATCAGTTGAATTTATTACTGACAAAATCAGAGCAGGATAATGAGAAGTAAAATAAGATTTGGAAAATGCCTGGCCCCACCCCTCCCTCCTTCCCAACTCTACCTTCTCCCCTCCAGTAGGACAGGGACATGTGGAAGGGGGTTTACAGTCAGTTTATCACACATTTTTTCTGCCACTGCTCCAGCATGGGATCCTTCCCAGGGGAGACTGTTCTCCATGAACTTCTCCAAGGAGTGTTGATCCCATGGGAAATAGTTCTCCACAAATTGCTGCAATGTTGGTCACTCTTCCACAGGGTCAGTCCCTCAGGCACAGCCTGCTCCAACGTGGGTCCCCTGCAGGGTCACAAGTCCTGCCAGGAATCCTGCTCCAGGGTGGGCTCCTCTCTTCATGGGCCTCCCATGGGTTCACAGCCTCCTCTCAGCATCCCTGTGCCCCATTTTGGGTCTCCTCCCTGGGCTGAGGTGATCTCTGCATCCCTGTGCCCTCCTGGGCTGCAGGGAATCCCAGCTCCAGCCCCTGGAGCAGCTCCTGCCCCTCCCTGTGTCCTGACCTTGGTGTCTGCAGGGCTCTTCCTCTCGCACATCCTCACCCTGCTCTTCTCTGGCTGCAACCACATCTGCACTATAACTTTTTTTGCTTCTTAAATTTGTTATCCCAGAGGTGTTACCACCTTTTCTAACTGGCCCAGCCCTGGCCAGCAGTGGGTCCATCCTGGAGCTGTCAGGGATTGGCTCTGCTGGGCTTGGGAGAAGTTTGCAGCATCTTCTCACAGAAATCACCCCTGTAGCCCCCGTCCACTACCAAAACCTGGCCACACAAACTCAGTACAGTGGTCCAGGGCAGCAACAGCAGAGCAAATTTTGCAGATCAGCAGCTGGATGTAGCCCTCCTGGTGATGGGACAGGAGGAAGGAAGATGAGGGCTAAGCAGTGGCCATAGCAGCCTATGCCCCAGGAACCATGCAGGGTGTACAGCAGTGGTGCCTGGCAGCTGGAGCCCCTTTTATTCAGCCCACAGTGCATAAAATAAACCCTAAGGAGATATAACATGGCCTTTTCCAAGAAGAGCAACAACCCTTCCATATGCTGAGCATCTTCTACAGAATCCTCTATAGCCTGGCAAAGTGTGCTGCCACACTGACCCACTGGCCACAGCCAGACAAGTCTCCAGGTGCTGGGCACCAATTCATTCTGAAAAGTGCCTGCTCCTGTTTTAGGACCAAATATCCTTCTTTCCCATTAATGCTCTGCTGTTGGCTCCATCTTCTGCCATCACACACCATGAAAACCAAGCAGGAAAATATAAATGTCAAGGAGAAGTTAAAAACATGATATTCTAATTAGCAAGTGTTCTCAGAGTGTTAGCCCCACATAATAACTACTGACCTGTTTGGGTATATTTTCAAATGCTCTTTCTTTTTTCAAGTTGGCTTCTTCTGCAGCTTTGGATTAAGCAGTTGCCTAAAAGCCTTCATTGTAAAGCATGCGTTGCACTCACCCATCTGGCAACTTTATGTTGTATAATACAAGGGAGTGCACAGTATGTGGCATAAATTACAGACAAGAAGAATGAACAGCACAGCATGTAGGGTAAATTAAAGCAGGCATTCTTCATGGCCCATAGCAGAGAAGGACAGAACAATTTTGCATCATAAATACAGGAAAAACATGTGTTTTCAAATGAGGATTGAAAAAAAAAATAAATAAGATATGCCCTCAGAGACAGGCAGCTTGTTCCTAGAGGCAGCAGCAACCATGCAAAACCACATAAAGGAGTAAAGAAAGGCATAATGGTAGATAACAAGAGGTAACAGATTGCAGTAGGAGGACAAAGAAAGAAACCAAATGCTGAGATGGAGCAAGCCCCAGTGGACTTTTAAAAACAAGAGTGCAAATTGAAAATGAAAGGAGCAGAAAGCACACACGGATCTGAGGATGAAAACCATTCCTATTGGTTTTTTGTGGCATGAGCATATGTAATGCACACCCCCTTGTTAGTGACATATCACTTGATATCAAAGGGTTCATACATGGGATCTCCTGACCATGGCCTGGTGAACTCAGCAGAGCCCCAGGAGCCTTCTGCTCTGAAGATCCAGAAGTGCTGACCATCCTATGCTGCTCCTCACCCTCTGGACCATTGTGTGGGCCTGTGTGTGTGTGTGTGTGTGTGTGCGCAAAAATGCCCACGTGGGAGAGAAAAAGTGGGAAAAATTGGACAAAGTGGGAAAAGTTGAGCCAACTCCACTTGCTAGCAAGTGCCAGAGCTTTTACTCTGTGCCTGACCTCTCCAATCCTGGGTGTCCCACTTCTTTTTGTGAGCTTCCACAGCAGCTTATGCCAGCCTAGGGCACAGCTTTTGCTTTTCCACTGTCCTGCCATGGCCCTTCCCTCTTGCCAGCACTGGGAAAATCTTCAGGGAGGTAACTCTGCTACACCAACCTCACCAAAGGAAACAGGGGACTAGTTTCAGATCAGTGTTGCTCTTCTCCTTACTGGAGTGGAGTTACTCAAATTGTGAGCCAGTTTAAGCCACTGAATGGGCAATTTGAGTTCTGGGTTGGAGGTGCAGGAGTGTGGCAGCTTCAGTTTAGATGAGGTTAAGCTGCCATTGGAACGGTGCTCTGGCTGTTTTCCTTTCCCACCCTGAGCTGTTTTTGTCAATTTAGAATATGTTTTTCTCAAGGCAGGGAGTGTTTCCCATTATGTGTTTGTGCATTGCCTAGCAAGTTGGAACTCTGATCTGAGGTGGAAACTTGAGGCCCCACCATAGTACAAATAATAAATGTAACACAGTGAAGAACAGATGCATTCACATATGGTGCTTTATAATTCAGACAAATAAAAATTCTTATGTTGTATGTTAAAATAATTCTATATGTGCCACAGTTAGCATGAAAACTGAAAATAAAAACAAAGCCATGTAGAGTCCAGGCATTTAGGAGTCCATACCCTCCTTCTGCATCCACAAACACAGACTCCTCTGTGGCCATCCTCGTTGCCTCATCATGCAGTAGTGCCCTGTAACTTTCATATTGTCCAGGTTGTGCTGTCTTTTCTTTTAATGTTAATTTCAGAATTCCTTTCCAATCTACTCAGGCAGCATCCCAGCCAGCCAGCCCCTCCACTGCACATATGGGGCTGTATATAAAATATCCACAACTTTTTCATTTTGCATAGCTCCCAAAGAACACACTATTTTTGTCTTCTTGAGAATGTGGTCCCTAATGGCAGAATCCTCCTGGGGCAGTTTAGGTTTCCACTGGACTCTGAATGGGGATCATTGTGACAGAGGGTATTTTCCTCTGCTGTGCTGGCATTGGCAATAATAGTAGCAACAGCTATTTGCAAAGAGGAAGGATATTTGTGGCAATCTCTGGCACAGAGTATTATTCAACTCTTTTGGAGGAGACACCTTCCAATAGAAGAAGGAATGACTTTTGAAAGAGTTACAGCCATATGGTAGTTCTGAGTGAATTATATGAGTAGGGTTCTCACAGGTTGATAGAGATGGAAAAAAGTTCTTAAAGTGTGTCTTTATTAATTTTATTTTAATCACACTAATTCAAACTTTGCTGTACCAATTTTCAGAAGATTTATTTTGTATATAACAAGTGCTGCAGATTATGGAGGGTTGTTTTACATTCTTCAAAAATAATTAAATGTTTTAATTCCTTTTTAAAGCACCAAAATCACATCAGGCTTTGAAGTCATGAGCTTTGCCTCTATGATTAACATTAATAAATATAGACTTAGCAAGGCTGGCTTTCAAAAGGATGATGCATTTCAGGAATACAAATTTGCATGTACAAACTGAAGACGCCAAATGCAGCATTTCTGACTTCTCAATATCAATTTACTTATTTTACCAATTTGCTTCCTTGCTAATCAATGAAACCCTAAGGAAAAAAAGCATTTTGTACAATTGCCAAAAGTATATCTCAAGGGAGCATAAATCAAGGCACTAGTCTTCTATGCTGAGCATTCATTAGTAACTAACATTAAATTGAAGTGAACCTTTTTACAAGTAAGGAAAACAGGCAATCCTGGAAATTGTTTTACTAGCAGCTGTTTATCCCACTTTTTCTTTCCTGGTCAACTGGAGGAAACACAGCCTAAGAAAAACATGTGGCATTAAAGATCTTACATAATTTTCACCATATTAATAGATTTGGAAAATGTGCAGAAAATAATATCCATAGAAAATGTACATAGGGCCAAGCTGTTGCCCAGAAGCAGGACATTTATTTAATAGGTGTAGACACAAAAATTAACATTTCTACATCAGTCTCATCTATCAGCTTGAGAAATCCATTCTAGTAGACATCAAGCTCTGACCGTACAGGGGTCACAAGCAGTGTTTGGACTTCAACAGTTTGACAATAAGAGAGAGCTGAAAAACATGAAGTATTTCTTCATTCAAACCAAGCTGGTTCTTGCCAGTACAGTGGGGTAAAACCCTTGCCATACTAAGGGATTAAATAGTTGCAGAATAGGGCCAGACTCTCTCCAGCCAGTTTATGAACTCAGAAGTTTACTTAGGTTGCTGGACCAGTGCCGGTTTACAGCTGCTAATGAGCTGATCCCCACAGTCTTTTTCTTTTTAAATCATTTAGAATTAACCAAGATAAACTCTTCAGCCCTACAGTACTGGTTGCCTGAGGAAATATTTTGAAAGGATTCTTGCCTAAAATGTAAATATGTCAGAAACTTCTGGGCATATATTTGGTGTATTACTGGAATTGGTGAACATCCTATATAATATTAGCATGTCCTGCATCCTATATGAAAAACCATGTAAGCAGTAATTTTCTGGTACTTTTGGAACAGCTACTCACTTCTCCAGCAAAGCAGTTAGCCCACACTATTAGAAGGGCAATCATGCTGTACTAGAGTTATGTTTCCTTAGTTTTAGTGTGTAAAACCTGGCAACTTTACCTTGGCAAAGGGCTAAGAGTTCACCCAAGCTTGCAGTCTGTCTGAGCTTTAGCTCTGCTTAATGTGGGGAACACCCTGGTCAGCACCTTGGGCCTTTGTGGTGCCCACCAGCTCCATGTCAGCACATGTGACTGAGAACAGCTCGTGGAAGGCCGAGTAGAAATCAGCCTCATTGTTCCAGAGGCATCCTTAGGGAGAGCAGACTCAACTGGACCTGCCCAATTGCTTTCTCCCTCTGTCTTCCCACAGGGAATAACTGGTTGGATTAGTGAGAGGCCAGGATGAGAAAAAAGCAGGTCATACTCTAGCAGTGAAGACTATCACCACCCACTTGTCACTCCCTTCTCTGATTTTTCTCACAACCATCATCTACAGTGAGAAGAATATGGTGTCTTTTGGGCTCCCACTCCTATCCAGCTGGCTTATATTTTTTAAATTCTATTTTTCTAATGATTTTAGCTTTTCCCCCCCTCTAATTTCCTCCCTCTAATTTTAGCTTCCCCCCCTCCTCTAAAGGGCTCTCCTGGAGCCCTTTTTTTGACTCAGCACTGATCACCACGAAAAAATGCAACAACAGAACTTCCTTCCTCCTTTTTCTCCCATTCACACAGGGCTGGCAAAGTTTCTCAGTGCTCATGATCTGGTTCATTTGGTGACCTCCTAGTGAGTCACCAGGAGCACACAGTCACAGCCACAGCCCTCTGAAGGCACGTGGGACCTGCTCCAGCCCTGCAGAGCTGGTGGGGAATGACAGGACTGCAGTGGATGAGTCCACAGCCGAGGAGTCAGCAGCACCCTGATAGCCAGGAGGAGCTGTGGGTTGGCAGGAGCTTCTTCCCTGAGTCTCCTTGGTGGCAGCAGCAAGCTGGGCGTGGAGAAGCCCTGCTGGCCCTGGGTTTTCAATTAGCTTTCTACCTGTGAGTGTGCAAGGGCCATCAGTCTGTCTGTGAGCAGAAGAGCAAAAAGCCAGAATGTGTGCATGTGGAAGGGCATAAGAAAAGGGGGTGAGTAGGGGGAGGAGTTGTTTGTAAAGAGAGGTCATAACCATGGTTATGTGTTTGTACACATGGGGAGAAAAAACAGACCAGCTTGTGGACTGGAAGTGATGGGAAAGTTTTGCAGTTTTGATTTTGATGGTTTCTCTGAAGATAGCTCATGGCTTCTTCTGCCATTCACAGAGGAGCTGCATTTTCCTTTTCCAGGCTAGTGCTTTGAGAAAAGCCTTTCTGTAATTTTTATGGCATTTTTCTACTCACTGTGGTATTCACAGATATGAAAGGAGGTGGGAGCAGAGCGAACAGGCCCCTAAATCCATAATCACTCTGAGCAATTGTGTTAATGAATGTCACCATTGATAAGTACAGTGTGCTGTACAACCAACAAGTGTTACCCAAACACAGAGCATTTTCATATGACCCATCAGAGCTATAAGGGGACATTTTGATGCCAGGAGTATGTCCTCCACTCCACTCCAGCCTGACTTCTCCAACTCCAAAACTTCTGGCCACCACTATTGCCTTCAGGTTGTCTGGTTTGCAGCCATAGAGACAAGACCTGGTACTGATATGTTGCTTTTTCCTGTGTTCAAAATGCCCCTTTAACCCTGGTGTTCTTCTCCTGTCCATGGAGACCTTACACCCTCCTGTAAACTAAGTCTTCCCTTTTCCTGGGGACTTGGTCTCATGTTGCAGCCCATCCAACTTGAACAAGTTCTTCTTGCATGTGTTTGTTGTGTGACAGAAGACATCTGAAGCATCTTCCAAACATGAACAATTGGCCTCTTCCACGGCAGTCAAGGGGAGGTTTGCCAACAGCTGTACAAAAATTAGGCTCAAACTCTCATCTGAAAGACAGATGAATAAAAAATGCAACAGACATTGCTGCTGAAAATAGATAATTTCTAATTCCCACAGCTCTCTTTGTGGTTTAAAATAAGCCTTTCTGCATTAAGACTACAGTTTTTAAACTAACGAAATTTTAAAAACCCTGAAATGTTCTTTCTGAGTGTTGTTTCAATTACATTTCCATGAGTCTACATACTTTTGATGTGTGAATTTTCCCATTAGATTCAGATTACTTTGGTTTGGACTCCATCAATGAGGCATACAGTGGCAGTGGGATGAGACCTCTCATTCTTACATCCAAGGGACCAAAGGAAATGAGTCAGCAAATTGGCAAGGTCCTTTCTGATTGCAAAACTGCTGAGCATGATCAGTCCTTGGGATTCAATACCTATCCCCTGCCTTGCAGCTCCAGATCAGTCTGCTAAGGGATCGTGGTTTCAGGGTCAAGAATGAGTGGGTACTTTATTCTGTGTTCTATCCTAGTCTCTAATACATGCATTTGAAGGACCTGATTGTTAGTTGTTATTAAGAATGTTTTTTACTCCTGTGATTGAATCAGCTGCTGCCTGGAAGCACTATATTTAAGTAATGGATTGTTGTTACTAGTGGGTTATGAGTTTAAACAGATGCCACCAAGATTGTTCTGGCCACAAAGAAGCATGTGGAGGAAATTAGAAAAAGATAATTTGGAGGAGTAGGACGTGGGGTAGCCTTTCAAGAAGCAACAAGTTGTCATCTTTTCAGGGTAGAACTTGACCCATTTATGAAAAGTACTCTATGTCTGTCCTGCCTGTGACTGAATATGGTGGTTCAGGAGTTTTATTCCACTTCTATATTCCCTGACCTCCACCTTAGGTGTGCTTTAAGCTTACTTGGTGCAACAGGGAGCCCCAAACAGGCTCGGATGCATTAAGCATTAATTTTGTTTCTTTTTTTCATGACTCTTTTTGATGTATTTCATCTGCTATGAACAGCAAGTGTGAATCACATTGAAATAATGAAATGTCAATACACAAACAATACCATTTCTCAGGGACAATGTAAAGGGCAGGAATATAAACTTAAGTCTCAAAGGCAATAAATGCTCCTAAATTAGTCTTGAAAAAATGCATTTCATCTGCCTAAAATGCATGAAAATTTACATATTTTGGTATTATTTACTCTTCTTCCCTATTAAGTACGTAGTGCTTTTCTGATTATGGAATATGTCTAGGGAATGAAAATAAGTTTGTTCTAAGGGAAGCACAGTAATTGCCCCTATATTTCCATTCAACCACTCTCCAGTTTTTAGTGTCCAGGCTGTCCTATTATATTATGTCTAAATGAGGCTGAAAATCTACTCCTTTGGGAATTTGCTAGTGATTTGGTTTGGAACAGGATTTCATCCCAGGAACGCCCAGAGCCTGGCAACTAATAATGACTGTGCATCTTGGGCTTTCACCTGCACTGGTTCTGGGGGAGTTAAAATTTTGTATACAAAGCAAAAAGAGCTGTTAAAATTTTGATTTCCAGTGCAAGTCATCATTTACCATATGGTCAGGTATTTACCCCAACTCTGTTGCTCAGCAATCATAGAGGTTTGCGTGGGGTGGGGCTGAAGCAGGGGGTTGTTGTTTGGATTTCAAAGTCCTGTGCATCAAACTGTCTCTAAATTGCTGTCACCACGATGCCTGTGAACCAGTCTGCTATGTGAGTCTGACTGCAACAAGCCCCCAAAAACACTGTCCTTTATCCTCCCCACACTCTTGCTGTGTGTCCTTCAGAGCTGGGAGGGACTCTGGGACCTTTCATGCACTGCCCCACCTTACCTGATTTTGGAGCACACAAGACCTGTCAAGCCAAGCACAGGAAAGACAATCAGAGAGCTAATCCTGGTGGTTTCAACTTTGCTCCTACTTTCAGTGGTGAAAGGCAAGTTTGCCTCTCAACAGTTAGGCTACTCAAGTTGCTAGAAAGGCAAATAGCCAATAAACACCCACTGGCCACCTCTACGGGGCTTTTTGTTGTTGTTTGTCATTTATTTCTGCGGCTGGTACTAATTTTCAGTTTGTCATCCTTTGACTCATAGGAATTCTTCCTCTTCAAAAAGGATGCATCTCCCTGCCGACCACGGAAAAAATGTGGCATGCAATTCAATCCTTTCCTGATAGCACCGGAGACAAGGAGAGGGCAAGTTAGAACACCATGATGAGGAAGTTCTGTCATTTCCAGAAGGAAGCGTGATTCACTGTGCAGAGCATTTTTGGGAGCCTGAATCAGAGCTGTCGAGGAAGTCAGTTCTTGGACAGTTTAATGTTTAGTTTAACCATGACTTTACCGGTGAAACGCGTGCCTCTCCCCACAGCCAGTGGGTAAGGAGAGATCAGATAACATGCCACCGAGGAGCAGGCAAGAAGATTGCCAAGGAAGCAGCTTTCAAATGTTTCGGATAAAACGAGAAGCGCCCCAGAAAAATCTGTCCTTAAATGTCATCGCGAGGCAGCGCTCTCCTGAAAGCAGATTTGAGGGAGAAATATTTTCTCACACTTTTCCCGAGCACAGCACAGGCAGTGGGAGGGACCTGCAGGGTGGCCATAAGGAGTCTGAGAGGAGGGGAGGGCCATGCAGGGAGCTGCAGCCGGGCTCCTTCCCAAAAGGTCTGGAATTAGCGCGCTAGCAGAGAGATGGCTTCATTAGTCATGGCACAGACCTGCTAAGTGAAGCTATCCGCAGAAAGAATGAGTCGCGTGTTAGCTGCCAGCAGGCTGCAGGAGAAATTCTAGTTGTTGTTTTTAATTGCCTATTGTACCCTAAAATAATAATGATTTGATTAATGTAGTGTCCCCCCCTCCGCCCACCACACACCCCCCCACACGCACACACCGTAATGCAGGAAACAAGATCAGTTTGGAGTGTCTTTCCCTGATCTTCTGCCTCCCCATCTTCCCTTTTTCCCCAAAGACTTACTGGCAAAGTACTCATCTGGGAAGGATCCTCAGCTCAGGAACTGGGCATATTCCTGGGCTACCACGACTGGTTTGGAGCAGGTGGCCAACTACGCCTTTTCTCCCCAAATGTAGTTTAATAAAGTGAAGGGAGAGAAGAAAAATCTATGTTATTACTTGTGAAGATTAGCAGACTGTTGATGTGTTTGTGCCTCCAGGGATGTGTGTATATCACTGAGGTCGAGCAGAGGGAACTGTCAAGATATTTACTGTATGGAAATACATGCAAGAACCCAAAACACAGTGTAGGAGGGCGGTGTTTATAGCCTGTACATTTAAATAAATAGAAACCGTCCTTCAAACTCACTCTTTGCACTCTGTTGCATAGGGATTTACATTTCTGGCCTCATGGATAAGGAAAGACTGAGTATTAGGGAGAGGCAGTGTTCTTATAGGATGTGAAAGGAAATAATGGGATACACTGAGCATGCCTACGCATCCCTGGAAGACGTCACTCTATCTGGGAGCCAAAAGGTAAGGGAGTGGGTTTGCTGACTATGACACATGGTGGGAGGAGATCTGAGACACAAAGGAGTCATGGGTGTGAACCAGGAAACAAGACCGTGCCCACCCAGCTTTTTTGTTTGCTTGAGGAGGATGTAAAATATGCTTACACCAGTTGTGCTCCAGCTCCAGCGCTAATTGTTAACAATAAAAGGTCACCAGAAAACAATTGCTGGGAACCAGAATTACACAAGGGGCCTGGGTAATGTGATCACTCCTTCATGAGGGAATGCCATCCCACCAGGGAGGGGGTGCTGGGACATCCCTGGGAGGACTGGCCAGGTCAGCCCAGGAAGGGAGGTGCTCCCCTGTGTCAGCCAGACCTCCCTCGCCAGCTCCCTGCTCGCAGATGGGCTCCATGCTGCACCAGGCAGCTTCAAGCTTATTTAGCACTTATTTTAGGGAGTTTAAATGCAAGGTGAAGGGCTGTTCTTTTTCCTATTATCCTGGGAGGAGAATATTGTCTTTGACATCTCTTCCTGTGGCAGTGTTGGGGCTTTGAAGGGGCATGCTGGGTAGGACTGCACAGCAGGAACAAGGACTGCCATCTGAGGGAGGGCCAGGGTGAGCTGGAAGCAGCATATCCCAGAGGAAAAAGAGGGAGGTACCACTCCAGTGTCTTATTCCCTCCCAAAATACGTCTCTACTTCATGGGTGTGAGTACTGCTCTGGAAGGAATTTCTAAGCTAGCATTAAATTCATCTGTGTGGACACCAGTGACAACTGAAAACTCCTGCCAGCATGTTGGATAAGTATTTTGACAACCCATCCTGTCCCAGCTCTGTGCTCTTGTGCCTCTCTGGTCTACTTGCACACATCTGCTTGTGTGCTCAGCACACCATGAGCTGAGCTCTGACCATCCTGGTTATTTAACTTCCAGGACTGAACAAAATTAAGGGAAGTCTGAAGCAATGAGAGATGCTTTTAGGCCATGTCCATGCTGAGGAACAGCCTGAATGTCAGAGAGGGGCTGAGTTCAGGCCATTTGACAGTCAGTGCTGGGTACAGCCACAAAAATGCCAACCCCGTGTGGATTTAGAGGCATTCTGGAGCATCCCATGTCTGAGCAGATTCAGACCCTGTCTGCCCTGCCTTTGTTCCATGTTCACACAAGTTCAACTATTACTAAATAGTCCAAAGGCATTTATTTACCTTTTCCTATACCTTGCCCTCTGAGAAGTTGTATGTGTGTCTAGCTCACCCTAACCTGAAGTGCTGAACCCTCAGCTTTTATAGCTGCATCCACCCAGAACAGCACAACTTTGTTATCCCCACAAAGGCTGCCATCAGCCACAACCAGCCCTCTCCCAGCCCTTCAAACAATTCCTGCAGCCAAACTTTACAGCCAGGGAGAAAGAACAGACACATGTGAAAAGCAGTCATAGGGGGACAGTGCACAACTGTTTTCCCTTCTTCCAGTGATTGCATATGTCTGATAGTACCCACGCTGTTCTCTTTTGTGATGAGGCTCAAGTCTGTTAAAAAAAACCACTGCCAAAAACCATTTTCTCAACAATTCCATCAAGTCTGGAGACAGAGGTGAAGATGCCACAGATGACCAAGTAACAATTTCATAGGTGTTCAGTATAGGAAATTTCTCAAGAAAGCTGCAGGAATAGCATGATGTAAAGCAGAATGGGGATAATAACTTCTTGAGCAGCTGAAGGACACTATGAGAGATGTTAGATGATTTATGTGAGGAGAGCTTGCTGAATTCTCAAACCTTCCCACATACTGTTCCCTTTTGTGAAGAATTTTGTGTTCTGCAGACAAGGAGAGCTCAAGAAGTGACAAGGTGCATCCCTGTGAGGTCTGGGACTGAAAAAGGGAACAAAGATTAATTCAGGGCCTGCTTCTCACTGAAAACACCATCATTATAAAAAGTGGAGGCAAGAGACCTTTAGTTCTCTTTGAAGGGATGCCAGGTATGTGCTAGGAGCTGTTGGAGCATGTCTGGGATCATGCAGATGCCATATGCAGGTCAGAGAGTCTGGGCACTGCGGTGTGCCCAGTACCAGTGCTACAAAAGACACTCAGGAGCCACAGGAGCTGTAGGTATTTTGTTCATCTATGAATCCAGCCCCATTTAGTTCAGTTTGGTCACAGCAGATAAGAAAGATGCTGATAATCTGATGAGGATCCAGAGCATTGTTGCAATCCCCACAGATACAACAAAAATTACCTGTGGGGGAAGGACTGGACAAAATGCATCTGCTTACTGTAAAAAAAAAAGATATAGGAGTGAATGCTGAGAATGTTTTTAAATATCTGAAGAGTTACTACAAATAGCAGAACACAGATCCTGTGGTGAGATAGAGAGGTAAGGAGAGGCTTAAGCTGGAATAGGGAAGATTCTTGTTAGACACCAAGAGAAAAAAACTCCAATCTTTGTGATAGTAAGATTATGAAGCCCTGTAATGGACTGAGTGGAGAAATTCTGGGTCTCCAGACTGGATGCTTTTAAGAGTAGAAAAACATCAGCCAGGAAGAGCAAGGATGTGGCTGATGCTACCATGGATAACCTCCTGAGTTCCTTCCATGTAGTACACAAGCTGAAGAAGAGGAAGGAACTATTTTCCAAGTTGTCCTTCATTCATTCCTGTTTCCGCCTGTACCATTTTTCATTCCAGCTGCATTTAAAATGAGCAAAATGATTCCTCTGTTAACAAATGACTGTGTAGTAAAACCCCATGAGTTAGGAATGAGCAGGTCATGAAAAAACAGAGGATATGAAAAATTTATACTTTTATTATGGTGACCAGATCCTCCTTTTTCATAGAGCAGGTCTGATTTTGTTCATTTGCTCTCAGCAAGCAGAGTTAATGGTTACTGGTTTCTGTAAAATAGAACTTCCATTACTGAAGAAAAAATCATTTTACAGCACTCAGTCTTCAGCCAATAAAGTTTAAAAGCTGCATGAGGAGTTTTACATTTTGAAACATTTACTTTTAAGTGAACTATAAAGATGACTATAATGCCCAGATTTTTGAATCAATAAAAATGTTCAAATGTCTCTGTCAACAGCATAGTGAAACTGAAGCCAAAATGCCACTAAACAAAGGATAAAATCTTGGATGAAATACCCTGGCCTTTACTGTCATTTGTGAGAAGTGCTGTCCCTTCATATAGAGATATGAGCAAAAAGTGAGTCCTGCCACTCGGACCAATGGGTCCTTATGAAGTGGGCCCAAAATAGACCAGTTAAAATAGTGCAGTTTGCTGTGTGCACAGGGACTTTCAGCACATGCTTTTGTTGAGATCTTTATGACAATAAATGTAGATACTCATTGTTATACTTAAGGTTGAATTCCAGCTTTTGTCCTAAATCCTTCCTCCTTCTCCTCTCTGCTTTATTTTTAGCTGCTCAAAACTTTTGGAAGCAATTCCTTTTGTGATTACAATTGTCACGTTTGCTTTTATCACTTCCTGGTAAAAGAATCCATGTTAGATTGAATAATCTTTTTTTTTGTTTTTCCTACTTGTTTGGATATCCCTAAGCTGTAATTTGAAACTCAGCCCTAACCTAGCTCAAAACTAACAAACTACACACCCCAGAGGTATGTGAGAGAGACCTGTGAAACAAAATCATGCCTCAGGCCACAACTGAATCCATAAGGGTTCACTATCCACATCACCTTTTATGGACTCATGGTCCACAGTTGCAATAGGGAATTCAATGATTAGTCTAAAACTGGAAGGAAAAAACTCCCAGGTTCAGCATGTTAAAAGCATTAACATCCTGGAAAGTGCTAATGTGACTGTAGATTTGAAATCTCACATTCTTTTGTCCCAGGAGGGACACATATGTGTGTGCTCTCTACTGACCCTTAGGTTTGATCCAAGGAAATGATGCCCCATTCTGATGGTGCTCATAGATCCTGCAGCCTCAGAAACCCTCATGTCAGTGGTAGAAAATTAGGGGACAAATTAGTTGAAGCATGATGATTAATCATGACTTGAAATCACCATGTACACCTGTTTGCAGGTTTGGCTTTCCTCTGTTGTTTTTTATGAGCAGGCAGTGGACTGTGTGCTCACCAAAAGCAGCCCCAGCCTTCAAGCAGGGTGCCTGAAGAAAAATCCTTTCAGTACCTGCAGAGCCAAACCTTCAGCAAAGGCAGGTGTGCTCCCCACCACAGAGATGTCAGTGAGAGCATCACAGACAGATCTGCTTAACCAAAGCCTCATTTAGGAAAAAAAAGCATTACTAGCATGTGAAGTTTTCTATTATACAGAGACTGAGGTATAGTCCTAGCTTTCCATGGGACTGGGATTTCAGGAGCCTTTGTAGAAGCCATGGTCTACAGTGTAAGCAGCTATTGAAAAATTGGTGTCTTTCCTAGGAGGGTGTGGGGAAATAGGGACTGCAATATTTATCTAACATATAAATGCATGTAGGCATTTATATCTCAGTGCAACCTGTAAGGGAAAGCAGCCCAGCCTAATTCCCTTCCTCAGGGCAGAGCCTGGAGTGTGTTGCCTGTCCCATCACGTGTGCAAATCTTCATGGACAAACAAGAACTTTCTCTGCCTGGAAAACAGTAACTTGCGATGCAAGGCATGCCAACCTATGTCAGCAGTATTGCTCCCCTGGCACTGCTCCTCCCCATTAATTGTAGAGTAGAAAACATTCTTCTTCAGGCTTTTTCCTCTAACTACCCCAGTGTGAGAGCCAGGAACTGTGGACATTTGTGTGGAGGGAATTTGGCAGCTGAAACCCGTGGAAGCCTGGCTCTGGCAGGAGCCTTTCCAAGACCAGCATCTGGACTCCTGGTTAACTTCCTGAGTGATCTGCTGCCTCAGACAGGATGCCAACCTCGATAAGTGCACCAAACATAAGGGAAGGGCTGGCCAGAAGCTTGGACATCTCTTCGGCTTTTAAAATAGCAGAGCAAATCTAAAGCACATTGGTAGAAAGACTGTAACTTCAAAGTTCAACTGGAAAGTGCTTCCTCCTGATGTTTGTCTTGCAGATTACTGCTTGGGTTGAGTTTCTGCCTGTCTCTGCAGCTGTAACCTCACTTACACAAAGAGGTGAATTTGAAGCTCAAACACAAGACCATTTCTGGTGCACAGTGAACAGCTTGGCTCAATTTATGGGGGCATCTGTGTCAAAACTGTTGTGATGTTTGCAAAGCCCATCAGCATTTTGCTTGTCTGGGTAGTTCTGTGTGTGCTGTTTTCCTTGTTTATGCCATTAGGAGAAACCTTATATTGGCTTTCCAAAATAAAAGGGAAAAAAGGTGCTGTTTAGGCTACATTTCAGCTGGGCATATGTCTACAATGTATATGGTACATCTTTCCTTCAGAGCTGATCCAGAGATTACAGGTGACTGCAAAGTTATTTGGTGTTTTGTCCACCCCAGACAAACCACCTCCCAAGCTTGGATTCTCCCTTGGTGTTTGAGACATCCACATTAGCCCCTTACCTTCTGGAATTCCACAGCTATGGAGATAAAGAAACCAAACCACTAAAGAAAAGGGCCTAAAGCAGGTGGCAGTGTGTTATTCCAGTACCCCACTCCTACACAGGGCTTGTACAGCCCAACCCATGCCTGGCTTTCGCCATCATGGTGTTTTCAAACATGAAAATGTGACAAGGCTTCTGTAACTTCTCTGGGACTAGAGTCAATCATTTTCCTACACACCAACACTTTATACATACACAGATGAAAACATGCAGGTGCTTGCAAACAGTATAAACACCATCCAGCACACCCTTTCTACAAAAATCACCTACTTTGTGGATTCACCATTTCTCTTTTCACCACAGGGAAGACTAACACTTTCTGAATAACAAGACACAAAGCATTTTGCAAGTGGGAAACAAGTGGCATTGGATGAAAACTCTTGAACAATTGATTTCTCTTGTCCTTCTGCAATTCTTTCTTTCCATTAACACTGTTAGCCTGCCATTCTTTTTAAAGGTGAGGAGGAGAACAGAAGAGCAGCTACACCCAAAGGCAGTTATCCACCATGCACACTGCATCCTGAGAGTCCTCACCACAAGTACAAACGATGTTGATTTCCTGCCACAACAAGGTAGCAGGGCGGTGTGCCAGAGGAGGAAAATGATCTTTTTACAAAGAGAACCTTGTCCAAGACAACTTTATTACCAGGCATGAACTCAAGAGAGTTAAAAAGCTGCTTTTTAAAAATGATCAGGTGCAGGGTAGAAGGATTAGGTCAGGACTTAAAAGCTTTCTTCCAAAATGTGGCAAATAGATTCTGAATTCTGATCGTGTCTGCAGTGTCAGCAGGTGACTGATTCATCTGCAGCATGGGAAGAAGACTTTTAACACTGTCCAGACAAGGGATATTCCACTCCTCACAGGACACCCTGGCCTACTTCAGTCACTTGGCAATTCTCATCAGGCCATGAAGGCAAGTTAGTCATGCTCCTGTTCACAAAGTTTCTGACACTTCTACTTTTCAGTAAGCCATGAAGCCTCAGAGAGACTTTCTGCCTTATGGGTGTCGTGCAACGAGTGAGACTGTAATATCTTTTTTTTTTTTTGCAGGTTTGTCTGATAAGTGGGTGGGCAACAGTTAGAGGCCAATTTGTGCTTTTCCATCACTCTGTCTAGACATATTTGCAGGGACTGCTTTGCCTAAAAGAGGAAAGGGTATATCATATATTACACAATAATGGGTTATTTTTACTTGTAATGCATTAAGAGGCTGTTTTCAATCAGAAACCATTTGATATGAGGGTATGTTCTGGACGATAAATGGAAAAAGTGGAGAATATCCTTTTTTTTTTTCTTTTTTCACACAGCAGACAATACCCATACTTTCCATATAGACAGGAAATGGTTTATATATAGAAATACAGTCTATTTTATATGCATACATAATGTATTGATTTATTTAAAAACTGTCACTGTAATTGGTTGAAGCTGCAAAATGGATAAACACCTATGTAAATACTTCAGTGCAGCCCAGAAAAGACAAATCTGGAAACTTTAAGTGGGATTCCTTGCCATCAGACTCTGAGGGCATGACACACATGGTGTGAGGGTCATATGCCATTCAGCAGTCGCTCAGAGCCACCAAATCTGCTCTGTTCAGCATCTGTGTATCCCAAGGTACAGTCCTATTTTACATTGTTACAATATCTTCTCACAGTTGTATCTTCTCACCACCCTTTCATGCCACAGCTCCCAGTGGGGCAGCAGTTTTTGTTCTTACTGGCACCACAACCAGTGGGGCTGGCTCCCATTCTGCCTCAGGGCTGTGGAGTTCTCCAGTCCCATATTCCCTGGCTGCCTGCCACCTCTTCTGGCTGGAGCTGTCCACTGTCCTCTTCTGTCTCTGGACTGGAAGAAGGTGCTCTACATTCCCCAGGAGCAGGGTGTGTCCATGGCAGAGCACTTTTCTGCACAGACACGTGTTGTCTGTAGCCACCCCTTCCCCAAGGGAACAGTACACAAGAAAACCTTTCCTGCTCAGTTTGGATTTTGGAGTTTCTTTCCACATCTTTGTGCTTCTGCCCCTGAGGACATGAACATTGGGAAGGCGATGAGCTGCTCTCAGGTTTCTGGAGTCCAGACTGCTTAAGAAGTCAAGGAATCCCTGCTTTATCAATGCTGCTCTGCACTTCAACAGAGCTAAGTCGTTTTTTGACTCTAAAATCTTGCAGAAGGTATTTGGATTGTTTTAAGATGATCTTCCACTAAGCTGAGACTCCAGGAGTCAGGAAGGTTAGGAGCTACATGTTTAACACTGTGTTCAGTTCAAATTGGATGAATTCCTGCTCACCAGACTATGATCCACAGTCAGGCATTATGGTCAGATTATTTAATACATTAGCAAAAGTGAATTTGATGGACACAGCCACCAGCTGGACTGTGATCTGATAAGGCAGTCACAGAGAAGACACAGTAACAGGCCAGGAAAAAAAATTGTTTCTTTCAGGCACTGCAAACAGATCTGTGTTTACTTTATTGCAAAGGCCTTTTTTTTTTCCTGTGCTACCAACATGTAATCTTTCATTTGACTTAATATGTGTTTGATATTGTTTGTTTGCTTGCTTTTACATATGCTACATCCCTTAATGGGATTCTTCAGCCTTGTATTTCATTCCATGTAGATAACAAAGTTCTCCAATGTTTCCCTTTAGATTTCTCAAGCTCCACATGGCTGCACTGCTTTTTTCAATACATTTTTTCCCCAGCTGTTTTTTAATAAGGCAAGAAGTACAGTAAGAGCACTTGGCTACTTCCTACTGCAACCATTAATGGCCATGGTAGGCAAAGACTCACAAACCCTGTTACAGATAGGAAAATAAATCTCTCTCTACCATGAAGCTGTGTTGTAAGGAGTGAAATACTCTCTAAGCCGTAAAAGTTGAACTTGGAGTGAGGAGAACTCCAGCCGTCACCTTGCATATTTAATTTGTTACAGGCCATCTGTGTGCATCATCAGGGATCTCAGGAAAATATTACTCAGCTGTCTTTTATCTCTGTCTAGTCTAGCTGGAGCGTGGGTTAGCAGAATACAAAGAAACAGGTTCCTACCCTCAGCCTGATGATAAAAGATGCTGGTAACCTAATGGAAGCAAATGTTCTCTATTGATTAATAATACAGGGCTATAACCCACTGAATGTGCTGCATGGAGCAGAGTTTGGAAAACAAGTAATGAGTTTCTTCCTTCCTAATAAGCTCTTTATTAGTTGTTGAAGTGGAATGTGAGAGTAGAAAGTAAAGCTCAGGTATCAAAAGAAGTGGTGATGACGGGTTGAGGGGGGTCACTTGTGAAAACAGTGGAAATCAAATCAATTAGGCCTGTCAGCTGGAAAACATCATGGGGAATTAACACTTGTTTGTCTGGATTCCTGCAGCCTGCACAAAAGTGCACAAAAAGAAAAGTGTATTCAGGTAACAAAGAAAGTGTTGTATTAAAACTGTGGTTTCACTAAAGGAAGAAAAAAGGTGTTGTGTTATGTAAGACTTACAGCCCCTGACAGATGAAATAAGTTAATGGGATACAACTTTAAAACCAGCAGTGAGCTTTTACCCTTCAGAAACAAATGCATCTGCTCAGTAGCAATGGAAGGAGGTAAAGGCACCACCTCTGTGAACTTTAGGGCTCATAAAGAGTAGAACCTGGCAGGGCTCTGCTGAAAATGGTGAGATTTTTCCTGGTTACCATGAAACTGGAATTACAGCTGGTGGCATAAATGGAAAAAGCATGCAAAAAATCCAGGGAATATTTGGATCATGGGGCTACAAAGGAGGGAAACCTTGGGGGCAGAGACCTTCCAGAGTCTTTGGATGTCAACCTCATTTCTGGTTTATTTTGCTTTCTCTCACCTCAAGTTTGAAATATACTGAAAGGCCCTTCCCTCTACTGAAAAAGAGTTGTTTTGTTTTGTTTTGTTTTTCATATCACACTCCAGGAGAGCAAAGATGGTGCCAGGGCAGTTACAACCACAGCTTCTACTGGATCAGTGCCTGACTGAGGAAAGCAGGAATTCAGGTCTACAGTCTCCAAGGCCTCTGACTAAACTCATTAAAACTTGGACACAAAAATTAAGCAGTGAGATGCATTGGCCCTGTTCCCTTCTCCTCCCCTAACTCTGGCAGACACCAGGGAGTTCCCCCCAGCCCCTGCCCCTGGGGCTGTCAGAGGGGTGACCACCCTGGGCACGAGGCAGGGATGCCTTCCTCCATCAACCTGGGTTTGCAGAGCCCAGACCTGGTTACCAAAGCCAGGGGCTCGAGGCTACCTGCTCACAAAACCAAGCCTCAGCCTGCCAGATGGATGCTTTTTATCACTGGTAAATACATGTAGGTGCTACTGAGACACCCCAAATTGCCAAGAAATACTGTAGGAATAAGCAACAGGATCAAAAAGTTTCAACAACTTGCACTTATGTTAAAATAGAAGGGGACTGTGAATAACTTCTTTATCTTTTAAACTTGTGTTACCATTATTGATTTTCATTGCTGTTTTTTGAAGCAAAGTAGTTGCGGTAGCTTTGAAAGTCTGACTGGATTCCAGAATAAAAAATGCAATTGTTCTTTCCCTGTTCCCCCATTTTATGCACTGGCTACAAATACACATTCTTGGCACACACCACAGCCTTTAAAGTGCACAATTTTTAATGCAATTAGAAAAAGAAACAATTCCAAATGACAGGAATAAATTAAAGGAATGGCTTGAAGGTGCAATCACAAATGGCTTAGTACTTTTTATTCAGAGGGAATTTCTTCATGAAAAACATTTCTTCTGACTGTCTAGCAGTTTTTGAATCAGCTTGTCCAGTGTTTCAAGAGTCATGGCATTCCTAACTGTAGTCTGAATTATTTTATTTGTGAAAAATGCATAAAAACAATTTTTTCCTATACTTGGGTGAAGTAACAGAAGAGAAAATTGTTGTTTAACTTTTGTCTTTGTTACTCAAGCCATTGAAAAGCCCTGCTCACTCTTGCTTTCACATATTTTATTTCACAATGAAGTTGGGATGTTAAGTCAACCAACTTACACATTTCAATGCAAATAAAATATAACAAAGCGAGAGCTACTTGTTGCCCTTTACAGATCAGTGGTAGGGAAGGTGTGGAAAGATATTTGGAGCTCCCCCTGCTCACCCCTGTTAACACATGCATGCTTCCTTAAAGGAGTGATTACACCTTGCTGTTGGCAGTGCAAAGCTTAGTAAATCTTTACATTTTCACTATGAAAGAAGGGAATTTCCTCTTACTTCTGTGGGCAGCCAGCCAGTGAAAGGTGATGGGAAATACATGACATCCTGTTCTGTCTACCTTTCATCTTTCCTGTTCACAGATGCATTTTGAGCCTGACATGCAGGTGTAATTAAAAACAGGTTGATGCCATGCACAGCTCAGCAGATGCACACAAAATTAGTACCTGCTGTGAATCCAAGTACTTTAGCTTTTATGAAGCAGCCAGGCATTTGCAAATTGTCTCTTGTAACTGCAATAATACGAACATAAGAATAAAGTGGATCGTGTGGCTTTCACTAACACAGAAAAATGGCAAACACTTTCCTCATTAGTACTCAAAGCAATGTAATCCTAACTATTCATGCTGATGGTTTTCAAATAAGCTAACACTCATGCACTGGTGCATTTCACACTTTAAGAAACAAATCCCTCTTTTCCCTGCTCATGTGGGCAGCAATGCAGTGCCCGTATTCTCCAGCTGGCCACTGCTGTGCTGAGGCTGGAAAGGGCTCTGGTCAGCCCCATTTGCCATGATCTTTAAAAGCACTTCTAAGGAGGATTCAGCTCTCCAGCCTACTCACTGGAGACACTGTGCTTGGCATGCCTAATGCAGCTGCCATACCTTCTCTTCCCTAGAAGTCAAATCAGGAGAGGGAGATGCAGGCGGGAAGTGCTTGCTCTGCAAATGCCTGGTCCTGCCCTGCTCCAAACGATCAGAGGCTCTTGCCAGGAGGGGATTCCAGGTGAGGACACAGGCCAAAGTGACAGGGAGCAGAGGATGGGGCCATAAAATTTGATGGCAGTGGAGCTTTCAACTGCAGTACTTCAAAATGATGCCATGCTGGCTCCTCCCTGGCAACTGGCAGCAAGAAAAACACAGTAAAAGGAAGATCCATCTCTTGCCTGCCTCACCAGCAGCTCAGCCAGGTTTTGTTGCTTTCAACACTGGGGCAAAGTTGGCTATTAAAATTCTCCCCACCTCAGTTTAGTGATCCCATACCATGAGTAGGAGCAGTCCTTCACCTCTGATGAGAGCAGCAGCATAAATCTGTTCAGCTGCACATTTCAGCTCTGTGGTGTCAGACAGGCATAATGAGAGCTCCAGAGTCCAAGTGCCACCACTCCAGTCTTACAGCAGTGCCACTGCCCACGCTCCATGTGAGTCAGCTGTGGGAGGGGAGAATTAGGCCCAACATGTCTGGGCTGAAGCAATGATTTAATCAAACTGCTCCTTCCACCTCTGACAAGTGCCTTTTTGTGCTTCGTGGTGTTTAGTTTGAAGTTGCCAGTTGGAATTTTTCACACCTGTGGTTTATTTAAGTCCTTATTCTGCTGTAGCTCTACACATTTGAGACAATAAATGTATCCTGTAGAGCTGTGAAGTATTAGGTGAGGGAAACATTTATGTGCAGGTGATGGGGATAAATGAATGATACAGGCAATGCTACATTTTCTATTTCTTTCCAAATACACACAACTGCTACCCATGACCTCCTAGGTCAGAAAACCACTTTTAAATGCTGTGAGGAGCTCCTGGTGGAGTCCTCAAAGTATTCAGTGTGTGTTCTGGCTATTCATGCAAGAAAATTTTTCATACCACTTATAAATATTCCCAAGAACGATCACATGGGCCGATTCTGTTCATCAGGAACACTTAATAAGAGAAAAGGAATGACTTCAATTTAATGCAATCACACCTGAGATCAAAATCTGCTTAACAGAGAGGAAATTAGAAAATATTTACAGAACAAAAATTCCAAAAATAAATAGGAAACTCCCACTGGGGGAAAAAATTTAAAAAAAAAAAATACCAGGCAATACTAGCAGATCAGACTGTAGGAGAACATTGCCATACCTAAGAAGTGGAGTTACAAAGTAACCCAGAATTATTTTAGACATTACAGTGGGTTTATCAAGACTTTAATCAACAGGTAAGCAGGAGCTGATTTTTTTTCAATCATTAGACATTATTGTAATAGTTTGTTAATCATTCATTTTCAAAAATCCTGGCTTCCTCCAGCAGTTTAAAGTTAACCAAAGAATAAGCAATTGTATCTATTTGAATTACCTTGCTTCAGACATAGTAGAGTTTCCATTGTCAGAGCAGCAAGAGCCAAACATTTCCAGCTTCTATTCTCAGCTGTAACAATTTAAACTGATTAGTAAAAAAAAAAAAAAGAAAAGAAAAATAAAGCAACACATTATATATTTTCTTGTTATAGTATCTTCTTTAAAGGCATTTTATTCAGAACAGCTGTGTCCCTACTACTTTCCATCACTGTCCTGTTCATCTCACTTGCACTATCAAGATAAATGATTGTTAGATATACATGGCTGGACCTTGCATTTAAACAGCCTCTAATCCCCATGGCCAGAGATACCATGAATAACTGAAATACCAGAGAATGAACAGTTTCACTAACCATGTTTTGCCTTAAATAATCAGAGCACCTGGTAGATCCACACACGTTTAATTAACTTGTTGTTTGCTCCATTACATAATTAACCATTTAATTTCATTGCCCTCTGGTTTTGCTCACTAATTAATTATTTCTTGCTATTTCATCGATTGGCTGCTTGGCTGCTTGTACATTTCTTGCTTTTCCAGCTACCATGTTTTCCTTCTTTATTATATCAGCCCTCCTCCCTTTTTTGTTCCTGCCCAATTTCCATTCGTCTTTCTGTCCTTTCTCAGCTGTTGCTCACTCTTCTGTCTCAGCAGTGGAGCAGCCCAGTCCCCACTGGGGCACAGCCACTGCCCCCAGGCAGAGGGGACCCAGCTGGGCACCACATTCAGGTGTTGGACAGGGTGGGAACTTCACTGACAGAGCAAAACCTGTTTGAAGTGTGATGATCCCATGACACAGCATCATCCTGGCTGCAAATGATTCATTTCCAGTTGTTAAAGCAAACCTAGCTGGACTGGGGAGGCATTATTTAGGACAAATGCTGCTTGCAGTTGTTTGAAATGGGAAGGGTTTGGTGACTTGGGGATTTTCTGTTCCTAAGACAGGAACTGCTCGCTAGCTGATGTCTTAAACCTACTGTTAATACTTCATGGCATCCTGCAGGTTACTAAAAAGAATGCTGTATGAACAATATAAGAAAAAATTATCTAGGAAATTAGCTCCTGTGGGAACACACAAATCTTAGCTGATGCCTAGAATACAGATTTGTTTCTCCTCTCTTCTATGAATTGGTGTGCTCATTGTCCAATCTGGGTTCACTTAATTCTCCCAGAAGTCTTTAAAGCTATTTCTACTAAACATTTTGGATTTTTTTTTTCTCACAAACTGCTTTAGTGAACTTGCACTTTCTGCTGCAACCCATTCAGTCAGCGAGTTTTAGGAGTGCAATGGTGACTTTGAATTCAATCTCCTGATGTTGGGCTCTCATTATCTAAGTGTAGCCGACGCTTTTTATTTCTGTGAAAGCTTGTTTGGATTTCTGTCTGCCCCAGTCTGCTCTGGTTTAGATTTCTTGTCTGAATGCTGTCCAGAATCCAGTGCTTATGCTACCATTCACCATATCACTTTTTGCTAATTGCTCCCATATTTGAAGAAGTCACGCGTGCCAAATTGCTGAATTGTGACTGCACTCTCAGACGGCTTCTAGCACCTCCCCAAAGAGGCAATTAAAACTCCAAGCAGTGCAGGGACAGGAAAATTGCCTGTCAGAGGCTCTGGGGGTCATCCGACATTCCTTCAAAAATGTCTTTTTTGTGCGTTTGACCTTTCTAAAAGAGGGAATATTTTTGCTGCTAAATTTTCCTCTTTCTTGCAGCAGCCTGAAAGCCTGTTTTGGATGATCATTGCTTGAGAGGACCAGGGAATGTTCCCTGTGATGGATAGGACAGTCATGGCAGCTCTGCTCCGGTGGTGGTGAAGGACTGAAGTCAGCTCTTCATTTCATGGACGTGAGGAACACTGCTGACCTCAGCAGGACTGCATGCACCTCTTGATCCTATCACTGGCAAACTGGTCCCAGAGACAAAGAAATAGCTCAACTTGAGCTGAATCTGCAGAAGAGATCAGTATGTAACCACGTGTCTTGATGAATTAAGCAATTTTCCTTGAGATTGCTCCTACAGGTTGATACCATTCTTGGAAAAGGGCAACACAGAGGCTCTGGAACACAGAGCAAAGTCAGGCCTAGTTACTGCTGAAATCTAGTCCTAATTAGGAGCTTTTTGTTCCTATTACTGAATAAAAGGAAGTAAATTCCTTAATTCAGTATTCTACTTAACAACAGGCGAATGTAGCAGGATAAAGGCAGATGACATTTCTTGAAACACAAAGAACCTCCTGTGACTGAAGGAGCATCATTAAAAGCAGCAAGAATGGTGGTTTCAAAATCAATTGAGAATATTGGATGACACAGGAATTCATTTGGCTTAGCTGTAACAGAGAAACTAGTGGGAAAAAGGGCATAAAATCCTCTTTCTGCCTGTGCTGATGGGAATCACTGAATAGCTCCACATCATGTCCTCAGTGATCTGGGAAAAGCATCCCTAATGCTGGGTGAGCTCTGAGCCCCAGAGCACCTAGGATGGGTCATGTTTCCTTCATCTTCCAGAGGAGCCTCCTCTGGCTGCCGGGGGACACCAAAAGTCCTTAAATGTCCAGTGAAAGCTTCTCCATATGAAGCTTCAGTCACGTTACACCTGAACACATGTTTTTGGACATCTGTCTTCCATTGAAAAACAGAAGGCTGAAAAATGTTTCTGAGTCTTGGGAGGGGAGAAGGGGAGGGAAGAGACAGAGGATGCAGCTTTTCCAGCATCAGGATCCTTGAAGCAGTTCTCCAGCAGGGTCAAGTGTCTCATTCTTTCTCAAGACCTCATTTTTATGCTGCTTTATATTTACCCAGGCCCCTTCCTACACACAGGGAGCTGCTCAGGCCTGGCAACAGGCACATGTAAGACAAATTGTTCAGTACTGGGTATAGAACTCCACAAAACCCCAACAGCTCTGGGTGCTCTATTTTGCACCTTGGCAAAATATACATATCCATTCACCCTGAAAGTGGGACTGACAATAGAAAAATCTTTCCATAAAGAGGAAGAAAGCCTTCAGGAAAAGGGGGAAAAGCTGTTTTTCAACTAAAGTATTCCACTTCTCAGTTTTGTAAACTGATAAAAGGGTGGACAGCATGGGTGCTCAGCGACTGATGGGAAAGGTGAGACTCTTCAGAGCTCAACTCGTCCCATGGCAGCAGAAATGGCCCTGTTTGCCAGGTGCCAGCCAGCAGGTGCAGGATTTCCCAAGCTATTTTCCCTCAGAGAGCCACCAAAAAAGGAAAAGCTGGCCTCCAAACAAGAAAAGCTGGCCTCCAAAGAGGACAGCTCCAAGGGGTCAGCTACACCTGAGGTCCGCACATTACCCACATGTGTCTAGAAACGTTTGGTTTTTGTTTATCTTTTTTTTTTTTTGATTCAGCCCAAGTTTGCCAAACACCTGGGCTATTTCTTTGTCTCTGGGAGCAGTTTGCCAGCGGCAGGAGCAAGAGGAGCAGCACTGGTTGGGTGACCCAGCCCTGGAACAGGCTCCACACGGGGCTGCCACAGCCGATCCCTTTGGCCGCTGCTCCACCAGCCCTGCAGAGGAAATG
The DNA here is from genome assembly GCF_037042795.1 of Molothrus aeneus. NCBI lineage: Eukaryota > Metazoa > Chordata > Aves > Passeriformes > Icteridae > Molothrus > Molothrus aeneus. The sequence goes on along the minus strand of NC_089647.1, from coordinate 110,956,895 downwards.
TCAAGGAGTGATTGTGCAGATTTGTCTGGGTTCACAGGCTTTGAGACAGCACCTGGCAGCACAGTGCCCACACTGACACCAGCCTTCACAAAAAGTTGGCTTGGCCCACAGCAAGTTCTGAGCTCTCCCAGGCAGCGGGTCCAGGCAGTGGGCATCTTCCTGAAGGGATGTTTTTGGCATAAGGGGAATGTGGATGGAAACAGCTCTGGTTTAAATGGCTTAAAGTAATATTTCCTGGGGAAAATAACTCCAGTGAGGGTTGTCTGCAGCCCTGTTGGGGGAGGTGCCTGTCACTTAGGCAGAGGATGATGCTGTGTATGGTTCCTCCATAGTTTTGGGCAGATGCTTCCCTCCCTGCCTGCCCTGGCTCCTCCCTGCCCTGTCACCTGGTCATCAGTCCCAGATCTGGTTTGCTTTTCCTTCCCTTCCCCTGCCAATTCCTTCCTCTCCTGCTACTCTGTACCAGCAAATCAAGGCAGGTGAATTTCTGAATTTTTCAGAAAATGGCCACTGGCACTGTACCAGGGACCTCCCTCACCTCTGGCTGCACTCAGAGCCTGTCAGGTCTCTGGTGAGGGTGGGAGGGGGTTGGGGGGAGCAGCCAAGTGAAGTGCTTCAAGCTGTGAGACATTTTCTGTTTATGTTGCAGGCCAAACCTCTTGGATTTGAACCAGAATGGCCACTTTTTGATTTTTTTTTGGAGGCAGATATATCTGTGGAGAGCAGGAAAGAGTAGCACATATCCTGGTCGTGGTGTTCTCTCAGGGAAAACAATAATGTGAGGCAACACTCTGCCAGCTGCAGGCTGCACATTGTCCTGCTCCATGGGAACAATGGCCAGGACAGCTGGCACTGCTCCCTAAATAAGGGGCAGCTCTTTGGTGCAAATTCACCTCTGCACCACCAAAATCACCATTGCTACACTGCTTCAGATTTTCCTTTGGAGGGGCAGATTGCTCTGAAGGAAGTAGCAAGGCAAGCCCAGTGTCATGTGGAATAGCTGAAATTCCTCAAGTTCCTTTTTGCCAGGATTTCAAGCTGTGAAAGACACATGATCTCCACTGCTTGAGACTTTAACTGAGGATTTTCCCCAACAGAGATGGATAGGTAGCTGTACAATTTTTCTCTTTTTTTTTTCCTACATCTGAGTTAAATCATTGTTAGGGCCTGCATTTGGAAACAGTAACCTCAGATGGGGTTTATCAAAAGGAATATATTACTCCTTACCCTCAGGAACTGATCTGCCCTATGAGAAAATACAATTAATTCAAATTTTTTCACCTTTTCTGCCATTCACATTGTTCACAGCACCCCATGAAACCAGGGGTTGAGATCCAGTGGCCTCAGACCCTTATTGCTGTATTTGGTCTCAGTCAGGGGCCAGTAACAAGCTGTATCTATAAATCTCTCTTGTATGCCTGTAGCAGGAGCTGCTGTCCATTTTCACACTGATAGGGGATGAAGTTTAAATACTGAACAGCTTCATGCTGATATTCACTGATTCATCAGAAGTAGGTGAGGTGAGGAAAAGAGAAGTTTTATTCCTTGCCACATCAGTGGTTTTTTAATTGCCCAGCCCAGTCCATCAGGGGGTACCTGGTTAACTGAAGAGGCATTGCCATATGAGGGGAGAAGAGGGCTGTCAATAATTTGTGGGCAGGAGTGTTGAAACTGCCTCTTAAATAAAGTTAGAGATCAGCAACCTTTGGGGAGGGGGTGAGAAGATTTGGATTTGAAAAAACAGCTGTAGGAGGCACCAAAGGAACATGGTGTAAATGCAGGTTAGCATGATTTAGCAAGAAGGCCCTGTGACTTTGAGCTCCTTGGAAGACAATGGAGTGTAATTTACTTTAATTTCTTTATCACTCATGTCTTTATGAACCTCTGAAATTCCTGTTATCTGTTCCAGATTTTTTTTTCCCAGATAAGTATTTTAATGAACTTAGAATCACAGTTCATTTCCAGATCATTTCCAGATAATTAGCTAACAAAGGTATTACACACAGAATTCCTTCTCCCTGTGTGTCTGGAGCACCCATACAAAGAGCCAACACCTCCCTGCAGTGTCCAAGGTTTCCATTTTCCATGGCTTTGCTTCCCAGGACAGCTTGAGAGCTGATAGTGCAGGGAGGAGAGGAGAGGAGAGGAGGTGTTTCTATGCTAACCAGGGCAGTAAGGAACATTCCTTCACCTACAGAAAGTCTGCCACAGATTTCACTCAGGGCCAGGATTTTACTCAGGGTCTGCCAAGCTCTTGCCTGTCCTGTGGATTTGAGTGTCTTTGGAGCACATTTACTGAGCATGAAAGACCAAGTCAGCAACATGCAGCTGCCAGCTCAGCCATGGTGGCTGCCTGGGAATGCAGGATGAGCTCCCTGCTGGGGAAAAATAGGGCAGGTAAAAGCACAAGGTACCACGGTGCTGTCACAGTTATTTTACTTTCACCCATGGCTTTGAATGCAGCCAATTACTGCTGGTGAAAAGCAGCTCTATCACATCCATTTGAATTTTTTCTTCCTTCTAATGCAGATATCTACAGCTTTGTATTATTGCCTTAATTTTGGAAATGAGAAAGGAGAAAAGAGAAGGAATGACACTTGTCCCTGATGATACAGGCATTGTCAGACCCATGAGGGAGGCTCTGAAATGCCTCCTCTTAGTCTTGTTCTCATTCCTCTGGGTTATAAAGATGTGACAGATACAGTACGTGTTCTGTTCTTACACTCTGCTTAGCAAAATCAGACAATTAGGAAGACTCCTTGAACGTGAAAACTGAAGACTGAATTATCCAGGAATGTACTATCTGCCGTTTCCTTTATTTTTTGAATTTAAAAAGTGTTTATTTAAACTTTGAAATAAATTTTCTATTTGTTACCAGGTTAAATCTTATTTCATTTCCCCAATTCTTCTCTCTAAAGGCTTTTCTTCTCAGTTTGCATTACATTGGATAACGTTTGGAATTAATATCACATAATGTTAGTCTAAAAATACATGCACCATTATTATTATCAAATAGAGATAAGTGTGCGTTGCCAAGTAGAAAAGAAAGCTGTGAAATATAATGCCATGTACAAGTATTTTTTTCATGATCTTCCAGAACATGAAGGATAGACATGGGCTGCCAGATACTCATTTCTGATGGATAAATGCAACTGTGGTTTCCATAGCTATGCAAGGTTTTGTACAGCACCCATCACCACTGTCTCTAAGCATCTGTTGCTGCTGCTGCATGCTTGAATCCATGGAACACTGAGAGAATGAAATTAAATAAATGAAGAGAAGGTCCTTGAGCCTGGACACCCAGAGTGTGGAGTGACTTGGGCCAGGCTCACCTGTAAAACCAGTTGTTTATTGTATTTGCTGGGAAATGCCTTGACAAAGGCAGGAATGATGCATCTGACTCCATGTTCTCAGAAGGCTAATTTATTATTTTATGATACCTTATTATATTAAAGAATACTATACTATACTAAAGACTACAGACAGGATACTTACAGAATGCTAAAAAGATAATAATGAAAACTCGTGACTTTCTCCAGAGCCCCGGCACAGCTTGGCTCTGATTGGCCAATGAGTGAAAACAACTCACACCAGAACCCAATGGAACAATCACCTGTGGGTAAACAACCTCCAAACGCATTCCACACGTGAGCACAACACAGGAGAAGCCAATGAGATAAGAATTGTTTTCCTTTTCTCTGAGGCTTCTCAGCTTCCCAGGAGAAAAATCCTGGGCGAAGGGATTTTTTCAGAGAATGTGAATGCCACAGTTGTTTGTTAATCTGTCTTTTCACAGCTCTCCAGTTGCTCAGCTCCTTGTGCTGGTAGCACCTTACAGGAAAGGTCTCAGTGTCTCAGCTGGAGCCTCTCCCACAGCCCCAGGACATGGCTGGTCAGGACAGGGCCACCCAGGTCCTCAGCTCTGCACCAAGTCAGGCTCCTCTCTGCAGTCTCACTGCCTTCTTTAGGACCTGTGGTCCAAAGATCCTTCCTACTTGAAATCATAAAACCAAATCCATCAGTGAGGTTGGGAAATGCCTTTAGAGTCATCCAGTCCAGCCACTAACCCAGCACTGCCAAGTCCACCACTAATCCATGTCCCTAAGAGAGCCATGTCTCCAAGTCTTTTAGATATCCCCAGGAATGGTAACAACCACTAACCTGGGCAGTCTCTTCTAGTGCTTGACAAACCTTTCAGTGAAGGAATTTTTCCCAATATCCTATCTACACCTCCCCTGGTGTAACTTGATGAGATTTCCTCTTGTCTTATTTCTTGTTACCTGGGAGAAGAGACCAACCCCACCTGGCTACAGCCTCCTGTCAAGGAGCTGTAGAGATTCAAAAGGTCACCCCTGAGCCTCCTTTCCTCCAGGCTAAACACCCCCAGCTCCCTCAGCTGCTCCTCATCAGATCTGTGCTCCAGACCCTTCCCCAGCTCTGCTGTCTTCTCTGAACATGCTCCAGCACCCCAACATCCTTCTTGTCTTGAGGGGTCCAAAACTGGACACAGTATTTGATGTCAGAATTTTGTGTCTGGGATCACTTTTGGAGGTTTTCTTCCCTGGTCTTTCTAGCTGAAGATCTCTTATGGGATTGTCAGGCTTCCATCCTCTCTGCACTACAGGAAATGTTAAGTCTTGGGAATTTGGCTTTCCCTGTGCAGTTGAGATCCCTCTTTGGCAGGATCCCTCTTTGAAGATTTACTCAGCTTTTTCTTTTCTCCAGGAGATTTCCTTTATCTTTAATCAGGGAGGTTTACATCTTCCTTTTACCAGATCATTGGTTGTTCTCTCCCTTTTAACAGCACAAATATTTCTTTGGGATGGTCTGATGCAGTTTTTATTGGCTCAAATATTAAATAATTCCTGTGCTATCTCATCCTTGGCTTTGCTTTTTGATGATGCAGATGCTCCCCATACTTGGAAGGCAGCATCTGAACTCAGAGCAAAATCTTCCCCTAATGCAATCCTCACGTTGTATAAGAACTTGTGCATTGACAACACGATTTTATGCATTGGGAGCAAGAGAATCGGGGGTGTAAGCTTTTAACTCAGCTGTGCCTGAGACCAGGTAAGAGCCACTAAGAATCTTGAGGCATTAATAGGCCTGAAGTAACCTGGTCCACAGGTTTTTCTCTGAGGGAGATTGAATACACCTCTGCATGAAGATGCCAGGATCAGGTCTTGGAAGGTGAACAGCAGTGTCTGAACATCACAGTCCTTAATGACAGAATCATAAAATAGTTTGGATTGGAAAGGACATTTAAAGGTCATCTAGACCAAGCCCCTGCAATGAGCAGGGACAGCTTCAACAAGATCAGGTTGCTCAGAGCCCCATCCAACCAAGAGGTCACAAATTCACAGATCCTTTCAGACTACACAGACAAGTACCACCACTAATGAAGCAGTACCATCAGCCCTCAGCACCTCTTCCTTCACCCACACCCTCCTTCTACTTGAGCTGGCACAAACCTTTGCGCCAGAGTGGTTTGGAGAAGTGGAAAAAGTCAAAACTAACTCATACGGATGCTTCCTTTTAAACCTGTCCAGTGCCCTGCTCCAGTTCAGGGTACAACATGTGCTTGGGAAAGGAGATGGCATTAGGCAAAAACTCACAGCTGGGACTGGAGAGCATCACTTCTCCTGACAGGAGCCCTGGCTAATTCCTGGTTTAAGGGAATTGTGAAATTGTGCCATTAAGGAGGGGTAACTGGTTTTTAAGTGCTGAAACGACCCCACTAATTGCTGAGCCAGGCCAAGTGTTTCCTCATTAAGCTCTGTTGTGTGATTCCATCTTACTCTGGATGTGTCACATTGCCAGTCTCCAGTCCCAAGCTCCAGTCTTTCCATCCCTGTCTTGCAAATTAGCTGCAGGACTTCAGGGGATGATTCCTTATCCAGCCTTTTCAGAAGGACATCCATTTTAGTGAGGGGAAATTACACCAGGTATTTGTAGTACCAGATTTTTTAACTGACCCATTTCCTCTGGTTTTCTCAGCACATTGCCATTGGTTAAATAATCCCGCATTAGGAGAGCTGGCTCCTCTGATTGCAACGTTCAATTTTGTATTCATGGGTTCCTTTACCGTTTTCTGCATTTCCTAAAAAGTCTGCCTGAATGTGGGGCAGGAAAGGATAATCTGCATTGCTCTCTTTTAGACTGCACAAGAAAATACTGTAAAAATCAGATTCTAGAACTTTCTATAAAATCAGATGTTTTTGAGAAAAGCCTGGAGCCTCTGCTCACAGTCCAAGTGGGTGGATGTCCTGCAAGAGCAGCAATTACTGTACAACAAACCAGTCAACATGTCTTGTGTTAACTAGCATGAGTGTTTATTATGGGAATATCACCCGTGCTGACAGATCAGGCCAGGAAAACCACCCTTCTCCATGCACACATGGGCAGACAGGAAGGCCGGGAGGATGCACCTCCTGAAATCATGCTGCTTTTCTTCACTCAGCGCCTACCACGAGCCTGGAGATGGCTGATTTTGTGGGACAAATTGAAAGGGGACCCAAAAAAACCAAGTTATCTTCTCAACCCTCCGCCTGCCTCCCCCAGGACAGAGACTGAACAGGGCAGGGGGTGACCGAGCTCTCCCTGTGCTGCAGCGCTGGCACAAAGAGCTGTCCATGGCAGCAATGTCCCTTCCATTTTACTCACATCCCTGGTTTGCTCATGGGAGGGGGCAGAATCCCTACTTGCCACTTGAAATCTCACTTGAAACTTGAAGGATGAGTGGGAGAGAGAGAGACACACGCAGTAAAATAAGCTGGCATTTAAATTTGTCAATTAAATCTGCAAAGATTCACTACCTTCGATTTTTGCTGCATCACTCCCCAGTTATGCTTTTTCAATGCCTCTGTCCTCTTGCCTTCTGCAGGATTTGTATCAGCCTCCTGTGCACAGGCAACCTTACAGAACGCCACAGATAATTTTCTGGCCTTTATTAGCTTTCCAAAAACACATGTAGCTGGGGTCCTTCACTTCAGCCCCCCTAATAGGGTGTCTATTGTAAAGCTAACTTCTTCATTCATTTGCTCGTACGGGGAATGTTTCCTTTGAACAGCAGGCATGTTCTGCTAGAAAAGTCCCTCTGGGAAAATATGAAGCTTTGAGAAATGTTCTGTCCTCCCTCAAAGAGGTCCCATCTGAACACAGACAACTTCTACTGCAATTTAACTATCAATAACCACCCCCTGCTGTCCCAGTATCTGCTGAAGCACCCAGATCTGCAGCCATCCATAACTTCCAGTGAAATGTAAGCAATTAACCTGATTTTAATGTTAGGCAGGTATGTTACAGTCATCTGTAATCCTTTAACATTCTTGTCAGTGTAAATCACCTCGGAGGCAGGGCAGCCCCTTTCCTAAGGAATTTCAGCAAATGCTGAGTTACTAGCCAAGGAGCAGAGAAATAACTTTAAAAAGGAAAATATACCTCAAGATTTTTCACTAAAAAACCCAAACAAACAAACAAACCACAAACAACCCAAGACAAAAGCTTTCATTTAAAATGAATTCCAAATATTAATAATAATGGTAATATGGTTGCCCAAGAGAATGATTCCAAAGAAAACCTTTATGGGATTTTTTTTTAAGGTAAATAAATTTCATATGATTGCACATGATTAATCAAATATTTCTGGAGATCTGGGGTCTGAAACACATTTCTACATTTGAACCCAAATATTTCAATTGCTCAGAGACCATGTAGGTGCATGAGATCCAAGTAGGTGCTGGATGAGGGAAGGAGAAATGCTTTCCTTTTATTTACTTTCCAAATCCAAAACTCAGGCTTCTGCATTTAGGATTGAAACCCCAAAAACCATTCTCCTGCATGTTTGGGCTCTCCCAGATGATGCCTCCAGTGCACAAGAGTGCCCAGCAGTGCATGAATCCCCCACTCATGCTCAGTTCCTCTCCCACTGAACCCACCCCAGGGAGCTGCTCCTGCAGAGGGAAGGGATCAGGCCCAGCTCTATTTTCAGTGTCACCCTGGCAACCACTCTCCCCTCCATCTGGATGTCACATCAGAGAGATCCTGTCACCTCTCAGGTTTAACACAAGCCTTACAACTTCTGGGGAGGTCTCACAGCCCCAGCCCCAGACACTGAAGAATATCTTCCTGCAGACCTCCCTTCTGGAACTTTGGAGTATTTAGCTTTCACACAAAGAAAACCAAGAAAATATGCCTAGTTATACTTTAAAAATTGAAAATCAAGAGGATTAATTTAGGGGGGTTTGTGATTTTAAGTTTACTCTGAATAGTGGAATGCCTGAGGTCAGCAGTGCTGCCCCAATTTAGAAATTTGAATTTGTATTTATGCTGCTAATAAGAGAAATGGATTTTTGTATGTTTTACTGGGGTGGCCATGAGGGAGCCATATTGTTTAACCAGCACAAATATCCAGGTTTGGGGGTGGGAGTTCAGCCTTTCTGGCTGGACAAGTTCCCCAGAGCAGTGTCTGCTCACTGCCCTTGCCCAGGCAGCCCCAGCACTTCTGCTCTTGCATCCCAGCCACACCAGAGCTCAGTGCTGAGTCCTCAGCCCTCCCTTCTGCTCCAGTGGCAGCAACAGCAACACCTCTGCAGGCATGTGAGAGGAGAGGATTTCCCCTGGCATTTTATTCTACATTTATTTTTGCTTTATTGTTGTGTTGCTGATGCTGGTCCTTCAGAGCATCCCTTGCTCGTAGAGTCACACAGGCTGGGACTCCTCATGAGGCCATTCAAGATACAAGGACTGATCCTGAGGCAATCAAAATCAGGAAAAAAAAAAAAAAAAAAAAAAGATCTTCACTTGTAATTATTTTCCATGGCCAGAGCTGCAGAGTGCAGAGCAGAGAGGACAGCATATGGCCTCTTTCTGAGGCAAATGTTGCAGCTGCCCATTGCACAGCCCTAAAGTGCTTTCCACCCAAGCTGCTCAGGGTGTTTTGGCCTTGTTAAGTATTGTGATGCCCATTTTAAAAGCAGGCAACCCTGTGGCCCATGGGGCTTCCTACAGCCACATAGATTGTCTAAGATACACTTCAAACAGCAGGAAAATACCATATGCCTTCAGTTCTGTCTTTTCCTCCCATTGGTTGTTCTTTGGTGCATATCTGAAAGAAAAAATAGAAAAAAAATGTACAAAAACAACCATAACTCCATAACTTAGGGAAAGCAATTATTCTCCCACAATATCAATGAAACACTCCCACAGTCCATCACTGGGTCTGCAGCCTCCCATCTGCCACTGCTGGCAGAGAAAATCAGTAATTACTGGAAACTCTAAGGAACTGTGCAATACCAGAGGTGAGAAAGAAGCATGTGTGTCCCTTGCTGCCTGTTAAGGATGGGGACAGGAGAAAAAAGTTCTTTGCTTTTAATCCACTGTGATCTCTGGACAAGTTGCCAGTGGCTGGGAAAGGAAAACTGACATCCAACATCCACAAAATCACCACGGTCACTCTGGAGCTGCTTTTGCCCATCCTCAGAGACACAGAGAAGCAGGACAAAAGCAGGGTGGGTGGGAGGAGGATGTCTCAGACACCTGAGTGTAGCTGGGAGGTGCCCAGCTGGCAGTGACTGGTGCTAGCAGCAGGTGAGGGAGCCTGTGCTGTGAAGTTCTACTTCAGTGTCACTTGTCAGGGGCAGTATTCTGGGCCAATATAACAAAAAAAAAAGCTCATTATAGGTGGATCTAGAAGCCTGATCCATATCCAAGCTTTCCTTGACCATGGAGGAGTCTCATCTCCCATTCAATCCTTGTGTTTGAATGTGGGTTGCCACTGGATCAGATACAAGTACTGTTCTAGACCAAAACTTTATCTCACATCTTGGAAAAAAAAAAAAGAAGAAGAAAAGACAAAATCACCTTTTAGAGAATTAATTTACAGACAGATGATTACTAGTAAAGCCAATAGAATCTGAGTGGAATAGGAGATTAAAAAAACCCAGAATTCTCTTGGAAGTATTGAAAAAAAATATCCTAAATATAGAAAGAAATTTCCATTTAAGATGACATTTGAGATTCACAGCAAGAAAGAAAACAAACCCAAATCAATCTTCCCTGTAAGATCATCAATACAGTTGCTCCAGATTAATGCTGATAGAACTGAAATCTGCCTTCCACCCATGTAAGAAATCTGTGATTAGCAGGTGGGAGATCACACACAGTTCTGCAGAAAATTTATGTATTAAAAAAAAAATAAATCAGTGATGGAACAGTGTGGGGGGATAGAATGTAAGAAAATAAGGATGGTGCAGAAGGTAATCGTGCCCCTGAGGAGTTGCAGCTGTACTAACGACCAAAGATTAGGAGCAGGCCTGCCCTTGATAGGCCACAGCTGTGACTAGTAAGGAAGAGTGCTATAGAAGAGTGGGTTAGCTGGTCCAGAGGAGAGTTGGAGTTTGTTGTCTGTGCTGTGAAGAAAGAGGAGTCAGTGCTGCAAGGAGCTGCCCATGAGAACTCACCGAGAAGGTGTGAAACCTTTGCAGTACGATGGCAACAGAACAGAGCTGGTTGGTTTTCAATTCTGTGTTTGTTCCCAGTAGCACTTATGCAAAGTTGTGGGTTTTTTCCTCCTTTGGGCAGATTTTGGTTGTGTGAAGTAGTACAACTCACCCTGGAGTGCGCTGCAGAGCAGCAGCAGCAGCCGCCTGCCAGGAGCTGCTCCTCTGCAGGTCCTGCTGCCCCTGAGCATTGCCACAGCCAGGGCAGGAGTGAGCAGCACTCAGAGTGAGATGTGCCACCCCTTCTCATGGTGCTGGAGGTGGAGAACATGTGGAGGAACATTTGCTTTCGAGCAGAGGCAGATGGAAGCGGGCACTGAACGCAGAGAACGTTTCTGATGTGTTCCCACCAAACCCACTGAATGTCTCAATGCCAGGATTGCACTGAATTTAAAGGAGAGGAAAATAAGTGGAAAAGCAGAATGCCTGAAGGGTCTATCAGATCTGACACTCCAAAAATCTGGGAGACAAGTGGGAGAAATGTAAGCCACACTTCACTCCATGTCTGTAAGCAATGAGTGCTGGTGAAAAAGGATGCAGATCTTGCTCCTGACACTAACTGGGTCTGATACCTTTGATGTATTCAAGCTTCCAGTTTCTCAAGCAGAATAGGACAGTAGAAATTTAACAATCCCATCCTCCCAACACAATGAAACATGTAAGGCATTTCTAACGGATTTATAACATGAAGGTAGAAAAATGAAAAAGTCACTGATCTAATGATTAATCTTGTCACATGGGATGGAGAGGGGATTGTGATTTAAAAATGAGGAAAAAATGCCAACGTTAGGGATGGCAGGAGAGCCACAATCATCTTCAGGAGAGGAAATGCAGATGGGAGAGGACAGTGCTTTGCTGCTGGATGTCTGCTCAAGGAGCCACACCACCAGCATGGCTGTGTGGCTTAGACACTCAGGTGATGCACAGCACAGGTGCTGTGCCACCTTTCAGCAGGTGTAGGAACTGGGCTGGTCAGAAGGGCCTCTCACTGCCTGTATCAAAATAAATATTTACATATATATATAAATATAGTTATTGTTGTCGCTATGTGTTTGGTTTTAGATAGAGGATGAAAATGAATGGTTTGGAATTTTTCCTGTGAAGGCCTTGATTTCAGAGGCAGGGAGCCTGAATGAGGTTGCAAAGTGAATGAGTGAAGAATTCATAGGCTTCTTGCATCTCTCATTCTCCCTCTGGACTCTGGTCCCCCTTCCTCCCCTGGAGGGGCTGCACCTTGCAATTTGGGAAACATTGCTGTAGGATAGAAACTGGAAGGTAGGCCAGGAGCTGGAGGCTGTTGCAGGGAGTGTTTGACAGGGTAGGAAAATAATGGAGCAATCTGCAGTAATGGCAAGGCAAAGTTTTGTTTTGTTTGTTTTGTGTTTTGCTCTGTGTAACTCTTTTGCTATTTCATTGAATTCCCAACCTCTCCCTCTCCGGTATTGCTCCATCCCTCCTCAGCCATCCCCTTAAGCCTCCCACTCACATGTTCATTAAGGATTAATTATTTCCTTTGCACTCATCCTTGCCAGTCTTGGCCTTCCCCACATGTTCAGAGCTTTACCAAGCTCCTTCACCTCTGCACCACCCAGCTTCTGTTCACTTAGAAATCCCCTCCTTGAGAGACAACAAATCTATGCAGCTGGCCTGGACCATTCCTTCTTTTCCTCCCCCAGGGCAAACCATGACTCCAGCCTCAAAGCCAGGCCTTCCCTTGACTTTGATACTGAGCATCACCCAGACAGCCTCTCATCCCTGCCATCTGTTCCATAAAGGGGCTCAGAAACCCCTTTATTCTTGTTCTGGACTTTAAAAAGTGAAGAAAGCAGCAGGAAATCCTACAAGTGGCCTTTATCAAATCACTCTGGTCTAGGCAGAAGCTGATGCACTCTGTGCTTGGGCATCCCAAGGGCTCACAGGGATGTTCATCCCAAGGGGATGCAACCAAGCTGCTCCAAGGCACTGTGGCCACCCTGGCTATCATGCATGTATTCACCAGCATGGACCACACTGCATATTGCAGGATGAATACCCCCTTGCCCCCAAAAACCCAACCCAGCCCACCCCAAGAGGCAGAGTTTGAATAGCTGCAGTTCTGGCTTTGTTGATATGGTTCAGTCCATTACCTGCATGACCAAAGTGCAATGCAACTACATAAAATAAAGCTTGTGTCTAGGGAAAGGCTGGAGGCAGGAGAGGGGAAGGCACAAATCAGCCAGGCACAGAGAGGAAGAGATAATGAGGAAAGCAGGTATTTATAATTTTTTTTTCCCCTGCAAGGACACCTACACCTTACCCACAATGGGAGTGTGTCAAACACTCAGATCAGTTGGAGCTGGGGGGTTGGGAGGTGGAATTTTTGCCTGTCTCTTTCCTTTTTAGCAGAAGTGTTACTCCATCTCACTAGCTGAACCTCAAGGAGCCTCCTGAGAAAGAGGTAGCCCCTGCACTGCCACTCAGGATGAATACATTCATTTAAAGACAAAACAAATGTGTTTGTCCTTGGAACAACTGTGACGCTGCTGGCTGGAAGAGCTGTTTGCATTTAAAATGGTATGAGAGTGAGAAGTGTGAAAGTTATATATACAACACAGACTAGAGAAGAGCAGCCTTTCCTCCTTATAAGGAGAATCTTTTTCCCTTTTATTTTTCTTTTTTTTTTTTGCCATTTGGATCCACACATCACCAGGATGGCAGGTACTGATCGTGTTCTTCCTTTGTGTCCCGAAAAGGAGGAGGGTGTTTGCCTAAACATGCAAGCACAGAGGCAAGACTTGTGTATTTTATATAGGAAACTGCTTTTGTTTGCTGCCAGTAGGATACACAATGTGCTCTCTACAGGGGATCAAGATGTAGGGTTGAACAAACACCAAGCAGCAATACCTTACATAACCAGCCCTAGGGGAGAGCTGTGTGTCATGAGGAGAAACAGTTTTGCCAGGAAAGGTAAAACACAAGAGGCAATGTGGAATTCATGGAAGAAAACAAGAGGCTGGTGGAAAACACAAACCCAAAGAAAACAAATTCTCTGTGCAGATTATCAGCGGGCAGAGGCTCAGTCAGAGCAGGTTCACAGTCAATTCACTGCTCATTGCAGCCACTGCATCCATAACTCTGCTCTCCTGGGATTAGCTTTGTTTGCCAGCAGCAGGCAGGTGGGGAGGCAGCGGGCACCAGCCTCTGCCACCTGGGATTAAAGGATAGGGATGGTGCAGTGCTGCTGGAGATGGGACCAGCTCTGGGGTGGGAGTAGAGGTCCACTGGCTGCATGGTTTGGGGAAGGGTTGCTCTGAGGCTGGTGGGGAACCCAAGGATGGACAGAACCCCTGGAGCAAAAGGCTTGGAAGGATCAGGGATCTTGGTGACCTGCTAATGCACCTTTGCTCCCCACCAGGGGACTGCCTGGGTGTGGGATGAGAACAAAGCACGTTGGGCTCCCCCCAAGAAAGCTGTTCAGAAACTCTCTGTTCCCATAAAAAACACTGTGGAGCTACATCATGAAAATAACCCTGTAATGGCATGACATGGTGTAAGTTTTGCTCATGAATGAATGGATAGGTTCCCCCATGGGTGAATTGGAAAGAAAGACCCTCTGGGAAGAGAGAGAGAGACTGGAGGAAAAAGTGAGATGGGCTTTTAATTTATTGACAGCAATAAATTCATTGCATGCAAGGTCACTCACTGCTGGGCCTGGCAACACATGCAGCCAGTTGTGACCAGCAGCAGTATTTCTAAACCTGAGTCAAGAGAGCACAGAGAGAATATCACTGACCTCTCAGGGAGTACCCTGAAACTGCAGATGCTCCCTGATGCACCAACAACAGCTTCTTGCATTTAAACCATCCCACTAACACTTATTTGTCTTTGGGACACTCCAGGATATCAAGTGACCTCTTGAAAGCCTTGCAGACCCCATGGAGAGCAGGTACAGGAAATCAGCCTCACCGGTACTGTCCATCCAAAAGGAAGAAATCAGAGCCTAGGAAATGAGGAGAATTCCTTCTCCAGCTTCCCACTAGCACTGTCTTCAAGGATGATCTCTCTCTCTATAAAGGTGTCTTGGAAATGCAGGACACTTAACCAAGACACCAGCAAACATCCAAGCCAAGCTCAGTGCTCTCTCTGGTGATGTGTTTTATTCCTGCCACTTCACTGAGGGTCCTTCACCTGACAGCATAGCCTTTGCTGATGATCACTGCAGGATTCTGAAGAAAAGATGGAAAACCTACTGGAAGCAGCAGTGAGCTGCTGCACTGTGCCTGATGCTAAGCAGGGAGATGGGTTTGATTTTTATAGATGTCTTTTGCACTTCAGAAAAGTACTGTAATTGCAGATACCAAACTGAGTAAGAAATAGCAGTTCTGCTGCCAGGGCAGACGAAACACTCCCCAAAGCCTGTTATTAATAGAAAGGCAGGGGCACTGCCAGCAAGACAAAAAGGTCAGGGAGAACTTTTAGCCATTTTCCAATTAAAAAGGAAAAAAAAAATAAAAAGAAAGGAAAATCACTCTAGACATATTCTGAGGTGAAGCAGAAGTCAGAGTGAATTGCAGGCAGTGAATCCAAACGTCCTGAAGAGCAAACCTGCAGAGAGCAGGGACACCCTGGCTGGCTCCCATCCCCAGCCCTGAGCAGGAGGGCTGGGACCTGGGCTGGAAGCACTGAAAGAGCAGGGGGATTTTGGTGGTGCTGCTGTTGAAAGCAGTAGAGCTCTGCTGAGGGCTCAAGAACAAGTTGGGAGATGCTCCAGATCTGCTCCTACGCCTTCTCTGTCTGTGAAAAATGTTCACAAGACTCAAAGCCTCAGAACTGGTAGAATTTTTTTGGTAAAAAAATCAACAATTGCGTCCCAAAGTTCCCAACCCAAAAATCTGAAGGAGTTCTGCAAAATAAAAGAATATCCTTGCTCAAAAGAGGCATTACAAATCGTATTTAAAATATCAGAACCACAGAGAAAGACCATACAACAAACCCTGTGGAGAACAGATGTCTAAATAGAATTTCAGGAAGAATTTCTATAAGAGGATTGTTTTGTAAGAAGTGATTTTATTACTACTTTGCAGTATTTTTTCTTATGTATAGGCTTCCTAAAAAATGAAAATAAGGAACTGACAAACCCTCCATCTTTTTCCTAAAACTGCTTTTTTTTTTTATTTTTTTTAAATAACACTAACTTAACCAAATAACACTGCTTTATAAACAAGTAACACATACTTTTAATGAACTCTATGGAACCTGAATTCAATTTGCAATCACAGAAATATTTGATCCTGGATTAGGCAACTTCAATTTATGCTTGCAGGTCAGACACAACCATTAAATCTTTTCCAGAAGTATTTCAAGCCCCAGGTTTTGTGGTATTGGTTTAAGTGCGTGCAGAAATGGATCATAATATACTTCTGGAAAAGGATTAATTGTTAATCTGTTAGGAAAAGTTGTTTGAACTACAAGTGCAGAATAATTTTCAAGCGTGTTACACTTTCTTGTGGCCAACAAGAGAAAATCCTGAAAGCTTGAAAATATTTTTTAGAATTTTACCTCAAAACCCTGACACTTTGATATTTTGTCAGGACCTTGATAAAAGAGAAGTTCATGATTTTAAATATTTTAGAATGAAACTTCAAGAAGTTATAACATCAGCTATATTCCTTGATTCATTACTAGCTTGTAAAACTCAAATTGAACCCATGCAAACTGAAAAAGTGACTGAGAAAACTGCAAAACATAAAATACTCTTTAACCTCCCAATAAAAATCTGTAATTATTTTTCCATTTTTAAAGCACTGCAAATGAATTAATAACTTTTCAGAATTACAGCTTTATTTCTATCTCCATCAGGGCAGTAGAGTATGACTGATAGGATGAAAAAAAGTGTTTCCTACATTGGAAAACTTTGCTCTTAACATAAAAACGTGATAAGATGGAAAGATAATTTATGTAGTTCTATGATTTAGTTAAATAATTATCTCTTCCAAGATATATATGGTATTTTAAGAGGTTTTATTTCAGTCTAAACAATTTTTGATAGCAGATTACATGAGATGCCAAGATATCATTAATGGTCAGTTTTCCTTTTGATATAAATCACTACAGTTCTATCATGGAGACCATTGAGTGTGAGATGTAAAAAACATTTGTATCATTCTTTGAAAAAAAAAGTGTTTAATCAGTATGTCTTAATCTTGCACAACTGAGAAAGTATAAACATAATAATTTCAAAAAGAAGTAAAATGTCAGATGCTCAGTAAATGCTTTTTAATTTATAATAATGGACTTCATCATATACATTATACAGCATAACATTTCATCATGGAAACATTTCATCATAATTTTCTTAAAAGATATTTTATATTCAAATTCAAAACAACTGAACAAAGTGAAATTTAAAATTCTGCTTTTTGGGGGAAAAAACCCAACCAAATTCTGTAACAATAAATGGGAGGGAAAAAACTCAACCAAATTCTGTAACAATAAACGTGGATTTTTTTTTCATACTTTTTCCTTTCAAAATTAACACTATATTTGTTTGGTGGTTTGGTTTTTTGTGTTTGGTTGGTTTTTTGTGTTTTTGGTTGGTTGGTTTTTTGTTTTGGTTGTTGTTGTTGGGTTTTTTTTTTTTTTTTCCTCCTCTCCATGCTCAAGAACGTCCCTTTTTAATTCATAGAATCACAGATCATCAGGTGAAAAAACACTAACATAAACACAGGCACATTGCCAACAATCTTAGGTGGTTTTCACTGTTAAAAATCCTGAATTGTGAACACTCTTAAAACCCATAAATGATTGATTTGGAAAGTGTTCCATGTAGGCTGTAAAGGGATGTAAGGGAAATGTAAATTTTTTTTTTCCCTAGAGTGAATGGATGTCCATTTTCAGACCTGTGCCTCACGTTCTTTGATCTGCTCCTTCCTTTGTACTTTATATAGTAAAAAAAAAGTCCAAATGAGATCTGAAATTGGTTGGAATCCAAACAGGTCACCTGTGCAAAGCTGCTTGCACTTTGACAAGGTCCTCCCCCCGTCTCAGCTATGTGGGAGCAGCTCCCAGCCTCTCACGCAAGTCAGGGCAATTCTGCATTCCCTGAGCTAAACAAATATTGCATGAGGTACAGCTTGATGGGGACTTAGGGGTGTTTTAGAAACTACAGGAAATCACACTCTAGCAGTACCCCAGGCTGAGCAAAGCCTCACCTGCCTACGTGCACGGTGCTGGGGTGTGAGAGCTGGGGACAGGGTGCTCTGTTGGCTTTGTGCTCACACACAGGAAGGAGAGATTAATGGGAAGGATTTCCTATGCACATATCAGGCACAAAAAAAAAAAAAAGTATTCAGCAGGTAATCTGATTTTGGAGTAGAATTAAAGAAAAATTACACAGGGCATAGGGAATTAACCGGTTCCATATCTTCATATCAGTCCTCACATTAATTTTGGGTGCCACGTCTGTGCCATAGCAAAGGGCAAATGCTGCAGCTCAGGTAACCAAACACCTCCATGTGTTGCAGGAAAGTCTGTTCCTATCAGCTGAGGAGAGCTGAGAAGCTCCTCATAGCTCATGTGCTCCCTGAGGCAGTATTAATTCATACTAATGATTATTATGGAATGACTATAATAAAAAAATGACTAATCATTCATTAATGATTATATTAAGTGTTTTATTTTGCATGGATGACAGCCTTGTGCCAGGCAGTGGGAAATATCTGCTTCCCCTAGTGTTGCCTACTTGTCAGTGTATCAATCTTCATCAAGCTCAAGGAAGTGGCCAACATGAACAATTTACTACAACAGATAATACCAGCAGCTATTCCTTTATTTCAAGTGAAAGGTACTCATCCCTTAGCCCTGAAGGTATTGGTTTAAAATCCCATCAATCCTACTTGGGAAATAGTATATAATGGACCCATAGATTCTGTTAGAATGTCCAGTTAAAATACAGAAAAGGAAGCTCCCCGATTTCCACATGCTCTTAAAATATTTTAAGCAAATTATCTTAACATAAGCATTTCTGTCTTCTTTGACTTCTTAATTTTAAATTTCAGCCAATTGCCAACCAAAATAAGGATGGAGAAAGGTAAAAAAATGTCATTTTGTCTCTATAAAGAAATCAACAATTTTTTTTGCTATAGAAAAATTTCCAAGAAGCAAATGCCATTCTCCATTAACACTGCCAGAATATTATCGATTTTTCTGGTCCCCTCAGATCTGCACTACTCCTCTCCAGCATCAGTGCTTGCAAGCCACGCTTCCTCTGGTTCAGAGGGTAGCTGGTGAGATAATGATATTGATTCCCTTCACCTCTCCATGTTCTTGGCTCCCCTTCTCCCTCCACATCCAGCTTCCTTCAATTCCTTCAGCAAGGCTTTGCTGCCCAGCTCTGGCTGTGTTACCCAGAGAGGGTCACTTCCTCCCTCCCCTCCACTCCTGAGCCTGATCCCAGCACTTGTGCACTCCCCTCTGCTGATCCTGGCAAGCTGGGAAGGCAAGGCTGCCAAAGTCGGTGAAACCTTCAGCTGTTTCTGAAGGTTTCACCTGCCAGGGTGCTCTTCACCTGGGGCAGGGCTGTTCATGTGGCTTCCTCTGTTCAGACTCTGCTGGGTCCCATCCATCCACATATTTCTGCCTCCAAGTATTTCTCCTTATGGATTACACCATGCTGTGCTGGCAGACAGACTGCCACCAAAAAGAAGGGCCAGATTAGGGGGCTGAATGCTCAGAAATGGCCACTCACAAGAGCAGCATAGCAAGAGCTGCCTAAAAAATATATCAGCCTGGAGATCTCCAGCTTCCTGACTTCAGTTTGTCTTTTTCCTGACATTCTTTGTCGCGAAAGGGGAAGTGAGGAAGGAGTCATAGCCACTTTTACTTTCCAGATTAACCAAAGTTCTTAGGGACCCTTTGTTTGTTTGTGGGGGTTTCTTTTGTTTTTGTGGGGATTTTTGTTTGCTTGTTGTCATTGTGGTTGGTTGGTTGGTTGGTTGGTTGGTTGGTTGGTTGGTTGGTTGGTTGGTTGGTTGGTTTGGGGCTTTTTTTTAATTAATTTTGGGTGGTGTCTCTCAGTTTCTGTGAAGATTTAGTGGGTGGCATAAGATATGTGTGTCTCACACACAGTGGTGCTGCCTTTCCTTTGCTACTGTCCCTGGGATCAAAACTGCCCCTGAGCATGAGACTGGTGACAGGAATGTTCTGTTTCCTTGCTGTTGAGAAGCAGGTTTGGGTTTGCACTTTCCTCTTGCTTTGTTTTTTTTTTTTTTTTTTTGGCATATGGTGCTACTGCACAGAAAGTCTCAGCAGCATAGAAATCAGGCAGTTTCTCCCAAATTTACATTTCTCATGAAGCTTTATTCCAACAAGATTCCTTATTTATGCAGAAGAAGGATGCTCCTGCAGTTAGGGCTGCAGTCCAGGCTTTCAGAGTTGTGCTCTGGGCTCCTCATGTGGCTGGGGGATTGTGGTATCACCCTGCCCTATCCCTACATGTACAGAGCATTTTCATACTTCACCCTGGCTGGGAGTACAAAACACCTGGGAGATGCTCTGCTGTCACCCTGAGTGCTGTGCAGAGACAGAACTGCCAGCTTGTGACAGGGATTCCTGGGAAACTTCCCCATTTCTTGCTGGGTTCGGCTAACAGTGGCTTCCTAGTGTTGTACATGAGCATTATGGCTGGATGAGCTTTAAATGACCTGGAAAACAGATTTTTGAGAAAAATGTGCCCTTTGAATAGTTCTGTAGTGTGGGTACCATGCTTTACATCCCCACACTATTCCTTTCCCGTGGAGGACAGCAGGGATCCCACAATCCTCGGTCTCCAACTCAAAGACTGCATGAATATAATAAATATTCCAAACTCCCCTTCTGTGGCCACAAAGCCAGAGTCCAGATCATTGGTAGACATGAATTGAAAAGCTGCATTCCTGTCATACATATTTACATTTATACAAATATACCTATATATGTTCCTATATATATGCCTACACCTTTATGATCTGAGTTATGAAAATATATTTAAATCATCATCCTATAAGACTTGACAGTCAGCAGCTGCCTGGGTGCAAGAACATTTTTTTTAAAGCTTCAGAAGGAGGAAACAATTCAAACACATCTCTGCTTATGGGAAATAAATATAATTTTGATTCAACATAGCAAAAAGCTTGGCAAAGCTGAAACCTTGTGTCTCCCAAACTCCAAATGCAAGCGAGTCTTCCAAAAGTTTACTGAAGGAATGCCTGACCACTGCTTTACCTCCCAATCCTGTGTTTTCTATCCCTTTCAGATAATAGACTGACTTTCCTGTTTAGGTCAGAAACTGTAAAGCTGGTCTTTCAACATCACCAGCCTGTACGCTGAACCCTAAGCTTAAACTTACTGACCTGGAAAAAAAAAATCCCTGTTACCTTCTGAATCAGCAGACATTGCAATGCTGTGCAGAACTCACAGAAGTGGACATACAAAATTTAACACCAGTGCAAAGCAAATGAGAAGCAATCAGTGCAGTGGAGGGCTGGAACAAACAGTTTGATGAACCTGAACGTTTATTTGGAAGAATACTTATAGTCCATTTGAAAGTGAGAAAACTGCTTGAAACTTCAGAGACTTTTTTGGAGGGGGTTTGTGTGGAGGCTTTTGTTTGTTTTGGACTTTGCTGCAGAAAAATATCATGTTGGTTTATGTATTTTAGAGTGACTTGTGCAAGAATAAGGAATATAAAGCAGTCAACAAAAAGCAGTAAATGCAGCTCCCCATAAGAGTGTAAGTGCTTTGAGTGTAAGTGCCTTGAGACAATAAATATGGGAAGAAAACTGGCAAACTCTAAACATCTCATATTTTGAGCCAAAGCACTGTGCAGTGCCCAGCTTGTGTTCTAGAAAGACCTATATTCCTCATTGATGGGAGAAGCCCATTCCCACACAGAAATTTGATGCTTGAAATGAGATGATCTCTGAGTATAAATGAGGCTGTTATAGAAGCTGCCATTAGTGAGAACCAGACCTGAGATTTGAGCTCCAGGACACCGAGGGTTTACAAACCAATAAGGTGAAAAGTAAATGCAGACCTAATAACATTCAAAACCAAAATTTTGTAAACCTTGTAGACCTTGATTAGAACATCCTGTCTCTGAAGTTTTGCTGAGGTTGTCTGGGAATGAATTCACTCTAACTTTCTATTTTGTGAATGTCCTCAGGGAAAAAGGGTGAACAGCTGAGAACTGTGGAAGTCAGTAAGGTACCACATTAAGACACAGCAGGTCAGAAAGATGTAATTTTGTGCTAGGCTGCTACAGCATGTAATCATCCTTGAAATGTCTCATTTCTATCAGGAACAAGTCTACTGTATGAGCGAGTAAAAGAAGGAAAGAACACATCATTCTGAAAACTCAATGTGGCTGATGAGGCACCATAAAAACCCCTCATGTTTGGGATAAACAAACAGACATGACATTATGCCAACAAAAGGATAAGGAAATGCTCCATCAGGAGAAAAGGACACGGAAAGTCCACCTGAAAGAAACAAATGAAAGAAATGGAAGCACCAAGAAATGGGGAACAGAGGCAGATGGACCTGAATGTTCTGTTAGAGGGCTGGTAAGGGCAGCCTGGCTCTGGCAATTTACTCTGGCAATTCTGTCACCCAGATTAGGTCCTCACTGAATTAAAACTGGATAGAATTGATTCCAGTTTTGCATCCCATAAAAAAATGGACCTCCAATTTGCTTCTGAAAAGAACTTATAGTGAAGTGGGTATGAGCCTCTTCTCCTGACTAACAAGTGATAATAAAAGAGGAAACTGTCTCAAGTTGTACCAGAGGTGTTTAGATTGGATATTAGGAAAAAATTAGTCACTGGAAGGTTTGTCAAGCATTAGAGCAGTCTGCCCAGGGAAGTGGGGAAATTGCCATCCCTGAAGGCATTTAAAAGATGTGCAGATGTGGTGCTTGGGGTCCCAGTTTGGTGGTGGACTTGGCAGTGCTGGGCTAATGGTTGGACTTGATGATCTCCAAGATTCTTGATGATTCTATAAGCAGAATTGCATATAGGACAATGAAAATGGGGGACCAAGTCCACCCCGGCTGCCTTTTCTTTTACCTCCTCCCCATGTCCTTCTCTCTGCCTTTTTGCATTAAAACCTTTGGATTACTCATTGAGATATTGTGTAACAGGTGAATTTGAACGTGGGGATAAAAGCAACCCATGCTTTGGAAACAGCAGTGTAGGCATGCTGTGAAAATTGGGGTTTTCCCCCCAGAAAAAAGAAAAAAGCCTACGTAGACCCTGTGAGGAGCTCAGAACACCCTGGCTGGTGGCAGATCTGGGGTGACCCTGGCTGCAGCCCTCCCTCCCTGCCACACTGCCCTGGCCTTATCCCCACTCAGGGCTGCTGTCCTGGTGCTGTGGGATCAAACAGGGCCAGTGAGTCAGCCCTCAGAGCCAGGGGAGCTCCATCTCCTGCCAGCCCCACGTGGGCACTGCCTGAAGTGGGTCATCCCAGGCCTGCCTGCTTCCCAGGGTGGCTTCTTGGCTTCTGGAGGATGGCTCCCTCCTCCGTGCTGCAATGCTCCAACTGTTAGGAGCATCTGTCCTTTGCTGGCACTCAACACCCAGACCTTGGGGATGTGAACTCATTTCTGAGAGTTAACATATTCTGGCCTCTTCCCCTCCCCATTTTTTCCTTCAGCCCACCTCCCAAAAAACCCCCACCGCAAACCACAATGCTCAAACCTCCCTTCTCTGGAAGAATTGCTATTACTGAACTGTGAAAAGGAGGGGAAGGGAAAAAAAAATGGTTTCCATGGCAAATTTGCAGGATTTAATCTCAACACAAAAAGAAGAATTTTAACATTCTTTGCCTGTTTTAGAACAAGCTGGATAGCAAATGAAATTGTCTGTTGTGTGTTGGCTTTCAAGGCTTTTTCATATCACTATGATTTATGTCCACAGAGACTTTGTCCCACTATTTTCTTATTTTGTTCTTGTAATCAGAAAGTTGCTTATCCCTGCCCTGTGAAGAAGATTAACATAATTTAAACCAAGAGCTTTGTCCAAAAGCTAGTCAGAAGCCTGCAGAACTTGCTAGGAAATAACCAGGTTTCTAGAAGTTTCTCCCTTCTGAAACCCTCTGTTGTGATATTTTTCCCTCTTTGGTTCTTCCATGTGGTACTGGATGCCTTGGTGGAAATCACCCTTTCTTAAAGTGCTCCAAAGGTCTTTTCTAAACTGGCTGCAAATATCTGATTTGTTGACCTTGTGACCCAAGACATGTTCAGTGTATGGATATAGAGGAGACTTCAGCTCCCTCTGGAACATCAGCGGTGTAACACTGATTTTGGCTTCAAACATTTATTTTTTCCCTCATGTGAATTCAATCAAATTGATCTTGGAAGAAAGTGCCTTTCTGATTGGCATCATCTGCACACTCTTAATTTTTCCAAGATACAAACACATGCAAACAAAGCCTGCAAATGATGAAAGATTATTAAATTAATTGATCTTTTGTCTTCTGTTTCTTTCACTGTGGTAACCGTTCTCAAATGTTCCTGATAAATAAATTCTCTCCCACCCCTCAGCTCCACTTTCTTCTCCAAATCACACAAGTTCAGAGCAGAAGAGTAAGGAAGTAAGTCTTCTAGATATGTTTCCAAAAAAGCAGCATGTATACTGTTGATAAAACCACCTCTCTGCTTTGCTGACACATTTCCTAGCTTGGCACCCTTTTTATTGAGAAACAATAAAAAATGGAAATTGTAAGAAAAATATCAGTCTATGTTTAGTTTATGTAAGTGAAACAAGATTCTTGACTTCTGGTTTTCAGTTGGATTGCTCCTCTTACCTGGAGGGATTTTAATGTAAAAGCAAAATCAGAATATGTTTGTTTGTAGATAACTCATCGGACAAAAACCTATATATTGAAAAATGTTAAAATGTACAGGTAAAATTGAGTTATATGAGACCAGATTTGTTCTCCACCTGAAAGTTCCTCTTCCTTGCTCTTCCCTTGTATAAGAATATACATGTTTCTATATTATGCTAGATTAAAATATTTTCCTTGAGACCATGTTTATTAAATTGTTAGGTCTCGGTACATAGGTATGTCTAAATATCAGCTTTAGGGATTTTTGAGGATCCCAGTCCTGCTTGTCCCCACAGAATAACTACTACTGCAGGCATGAAATAAATTTCATTATGATCTTTGTAAAAATGCATAGAGATTTGGATTATTTTTTCTCTCCATCAAAATTTCTACACAATGTTCCAAGAAGAAGTAGACCCAACATTCAAACTCAGACCAAAGGTTTTGAACAACCTTGCATTTGTTAAAAAAAACCAAAACACACAAAACCAAAAGGATTTGTTTGGGCTCTCTTATTTATCCTAAGACACAATGTGCAGGAAGTAAAAGGATCTATCAACTTTTATTCTGAGATCAGTGTCTGCATTCCAGGGCTATTTATTATTTGTGCAGCTCCTATAGGTTTTGGTGGAGGTCTGGGTGCTTTCCACATGTGGAAATTCTGTCTCATTATAGGCTTTTAAAGACCTAAACATAAGAATCCTCTTGGCACCACCAGAACATAAATAGTGACAGAAATGGCAGCTCCTGCTCTAAAGTACTCACAGTTAAAGCTTGGGTGTTTTTACCATTTTTATTTTTCAAAAAGAAACAATACAACAATCTTGGATATCTAGACATTACCCTGTTTTACAGATAAAAGTGGAATTTACTTTTTCTTATGAATAGTGAATACAAATAAGGATAGCATAAGCACATGCTTGTTTTATTGTGTAGACTTCTAAAATGCTTGTGAAATAATATATACACATACTTTTAATTGCTCTGTTTTTCTCTAAAGTTTTAATAAAAGGCTTAATCAACAGGACATAAACATTCAATAGTGTTAAAATATCAGTTGCACAGGTAAAGGTTAAGGTAAAGGTTAAGGTTAAGGTTTCATGTTAAGGTAAAATTTTTCAATGAAAATTTCATGTTAAGGTAAAATTTTTCAATGAAAATTTATGACAGAGGCACCTCAATTCTGTTGGGTTGGCTCAAGAGCTGCTCAGTCTTTTGAAGAGCTTATTCCAAATCCAACAAGTTAAACCTAAACAGAACAGATTCTGAGAAAGATCTTGGGCTAAGAAAGTGAAGTGTTTACAACCCATCTTAATGGGAATACAGTGAAAAAGGAATCCATCTGTAAATCATTTGTCATTACACTTCCACCTCTAAACTTTTTTTCCTCAGTAGTGGCTGCTGAAAAGAAAGAGAAAATAATTTCATATCAACAAAACATGTTGTTACAACAGTTTCAGGTTTTTTTCAATACATTCCCAATATAGAGAAGCTTTTCTTTGGCTCTGTGATTGCAAGACACAGAAGGTGAACTGGAAGATGTAAAACTCCATCAGACACAGTTTTCTGGAGATCCCACACGTTCTCAGCACATCAGCTAATTGTTTTTGCAGATTAATCAAATCTCACTTTGTCCTGAGCTCCATGCAAAGGTAAGTCCTGCTTACAGAGATCCTGAGATGATTTCATTTCTTTCAGCACACCCAAATTCACACAGTGGCTCTAGAAGGAATTTTTAATTGATGGTAATTGCATATGAGCCTCCTAATGAGTCAGATGAGCTTTTGCTTTCCTACTGCATTCCAATGAATTCATCTGGGTGTGGGAGCTGGGGAAAGCTTGTTAAATATAGAGCCCTGGCACGGAGAGACAAATGCAATGCTGCAGGACTGCTGCTATTTCTTAAGAGTTTGGGCTTGGTGAGGGCTGTCCTCGTTAGCACTTCGTAGTCTTTCATAACTTTTTTTTTCTATATCAAATGGCTGAACTAGAGAGTGTTAAATATACACTAACATGATTTACTTGCTGCCTTCATTGTCATATTTAGAAATACAAACACTTGTGTATTTGTAAATCTTTCTCAGACAGATGTCACTCGCTGTGTTCTAGGCATGTCCATTAAAGGTTCATCTCATTTAAAAGTCTATGAAACACAAAAATTAGAAGAAAAACTGGGAAAAAATCCCACCACTTAATTACTGAACTGGCTTTGCTGATTTTTTTGCATCAGAGTGCTTCAGAGCAAATGCAATGTTTTTTCTTGGTGCATTAAATACAGCAAATATTAACTGAGTAAACAAAAATCAGACCTTGAAAGTCTTCTCAGGAAGTATCTGTCATCTTTGCCAGAAGTACAGCTGCACAGCATGTATGGATCTTTACTTTACATGTGCTGCTCATCTACAAACACTGCTCAGTGCACATATTTCTGGAGGTGATATACATTGATTTAATTAATGGTTCTAAGATTTTCTGGCCAATCTCTATCCACAAACACACACACACAGAATACAGTCCATACCTCAGTGTAGCTTTGCCCAATTCATCGTAAAAATGCAAGTAGGGCTGATTCAAAAAAGCAGAATATTTTCACCTCTATCTGAAAGGTCTCTGGGCAACCAGAGTTCATCATCCAAGTCACTGGACTTCCAGGTTGACATTTCCCCATCTGGAAGGTTGCTTTTGTAAGTGCCATTTGCTGACAGCACTTTCTATTATGTAGCAGTGAATAAAGTCTGGAGATTGCTTTTTTTTGGTAGGAAGAAGTTTCAAAGAGCAGAGAGAGCACTGCAACAAAGGAACAGCCACTCAGGAGTGAGGTCCATGTTCTATACTTCAGAAATCTCTTTATGATAGGAAATCTATCAATTTGATGTGAAAAATACATCAAAGCCATGTTCTGTACTCCAGCAGTAAGGCCTGGCTGCAGAATACCCTCAGTCCCTCAGTCATGCTATGATGAGGAACATTTCTAGATCTTTTCAAACAACATGATTTGGGTAAATTGTCAGGATATAGATAAAATTTACCCAAAGATTAATATATGCTGTGCAGCCTGGCAACATTTCAGAGCATTCTGTACTAAATTACAAGTCCTTTAGATTTCCTTGCAACAATTAAAAAGGGGCCACAGAAATTTAATTATGGCCAACATCAGATTATTACTGGTTAAACAGGCTAGATTCCTGGACTTAATTTTGTTGCTTGCTCAAAAAACACTGCAGAAACTAGGACAGGATGTAAATGGAGAGGGCTAGGAGGCATTTGAAAGGAAAAAGAGTTCAGAATGTTTCCTGAGTTTTCAGCTGTAATCCTTTCTTTTCCATAGCTGCAGTGGCAGGTGATCCAGAATGGCTTCTCAGAGGCTGTATGGATGTTTGCTGACAGCAGAGGAGTAGGATGATGTGAGCATCCCCGGCTCTGTCAGGCAGCACCTTCTTTCCACTCTCCTCAAGCCTGGGTTTATCTTCGCCAACTTGTCCCTGTCTCCTCTCCTTGCTCATGTCACTCTCCTCCCACACTCATTGGTGCTGACTGTTCAGTCAGTCCTAGCCTACAATTCAGGATTTCCAGACCCGGTCTCCTCATTCAGCCCATCCTTTCTCTCTTCTTTTTCCTTCTTCTATCCCTGCTCTCATGCACAGTTCACTCAAACACACACTTTACACCCATGGTCCATCTCTCTGGTTCCCCATCTCACCTGCCTCTTTCCTTCCCCCATCATATCCCGATTTCTTCTCTTTTCATCTGGTCAGGCAAGATGTGATCTGTCCATCTCCACTGGGCTGTTCTCTCCTCTGACAGAAAATGGAATTTGGGATTCGTGCCCCATAAAACAGTTGTATAAACTACATCTCTTACAGCATTGCTTGGGATCAGGCCCTACAGCAGTAGAAGTCCTTGAACCTTACTCATGATTATCCACTTTTCTTCCCCCATCTCTTGAAATAATGTGCCTTTCAACTCGATGTAGCTTTACATTCTCCTGAATGCTTATTATTTGGCTGTATTTTAAGTGCTCTTCCAGTTTTCCCTCTGCATGTGACCACCCACCTCTCCACCTACAGTCTCTATAATGTGATTTCTATCTGCTGTAGCTTATAACAGTTTAAATTATGCTAATTGTATTCAGAGATTAAAGTAAAAATCAGTTTGACTATTATTCTGCCCATATACTGTACCAGTGCTGGTAGTTATTCACTTCAGAAATGAACATGGCTAATAAGATAAGAAAATTACACTTGCATACAGTTAGTCAGTTTCATATTTAATTAGCAAGAAAAAAATTATTTCCATGTCTTCTTCTTGAAGCAAAATTAACCCTTTTTCTTCTGGCTATGCTCACTGTTGAAACTCCAATTCACACACCATGCTAAGTGCCCTCTCTAACACCTTGAGATTTGATTTTCTGAATCTCTTAGGCTGGATCAGTAAATATTTTTTTTTTTAATACCATGGGCAAACACATCCACAGGCATCACTGTGGGCCATGGAGGCCATGCCTTGGCAGCACACACAGCAGGGAGCACACTCCCAACAACCTCACTCCTTATAAAAGCACGAGAGCTCCTTCAGCAAAACATTCCCTGGTCTAATTTTGTTAATGTGTCATGAACAGACTGGTCTCCGAATCACTCACAAATTCAAGATTAAACTTCTTAAACATTTACTGTGGCAACAACAACAACAAAAAAGTGCTTTCAGGATTTAAGATGGCCATGATATGCTGTCAGAAGGGGCCAACACACTCCCACACTTGCTATAAATAACGAGCCCGAACACAAGTACAGGCTGGATTTAACTGAATCTCCTCAATTGCTGCAAAGTACACTTTGCTACATGGTGAGGAGATAATGTGTCACAACACATTTTGTGTAAAGTGCAGAATCTATCCATGAGAAACACTTCTGCTTTGGATTTCCCTGAAGCCAGCACCATGGCAGGGTCCCTCTCGCTGAAAGTTGTCGAAATCTCCATCTGAAGCAAGTGGACACCACCCTACAAAGGGAAATAGAGGCTCAACATCCATGTGCAGGTGAGGTTTGCCATGTGGGACTTCACTCCTGTTGCAAGCAGATGGGCAGAGTGCTCCAAGAGCTCTTGAACTCATCTCATTTCTCTGACACAAGTTCAAAATACATTTTGAACCCCTGGTTAGTTTTTGATAAAACCACAGGTGAGGGCAGAGAACCAATTCTGCTGAAGGGGATTAATTTGGTTTGTGCATCACCTTTCAGACTATTGTGCCCAGCTTTTCAAAAAGCACTTGTCAGCAGTGGTGAAAGCCCTGCTGCCAAGCCAGCCTCTTGTCCTGTGAAAGACAGCTCAGGTGCAGACTGTGAGTAAGGGCACTTCTGGACATCATGTGTCCTGGGGCTAGGATACATTTGGAATATTGGTAATAAAAGTCAATTTGCTTGTGTTGATTCACTAAATCTGAATGCTCTCAGTTGCAAATTGCAAATTTATCCCTCTGTGACTGCAGAGTTGAATCCACCCTGAGCAGCTAAAACGTTCAGCCAAGTCAATGCAGACCAGCTATTGCATTTAGTCTTTTAACAGCATTTATAGCCACACCTAATTGCTACCAAGGATGTAGGGCAATGGAAAATCAGTCATAGCTAATAGAGATGCTCTGCCTTTCCTGTTATTGGACTTTCTTTATTTTGTTTGTGTTGTGACTCTGTCTCTGATCCTGCAAAATTTATTTCTTGATCCAATACTTCACGTGTCAATACAGCCCCTATACTTTGATGAGCCACAAGCTCTATATCCATATTCATACTAAACACTACAGTTTAAGTGACTTAAAGATTAGGTACATTTTTATTGCAATTCAGTATATTTGTCTCAAAAAAAAAAAAAAACTATCTGGAGAAATCATACCCTTTTACACTCCCTTTTCCAGCAGATTTTAATTTTTAAAATTTTTAAGCATGTACATACACACGTACACATACACACACACATAGAGGTAGATTGTTATCCTCCCTGTCAACAGAAAGACTTATGGGTGAAATTTGCATTTTATCACCATTGGAAAACCTACAGTGCCCTTGCCTAGAACATCAGGAACATTTAATCCCTTAGCACATGCAGGAGAACCATTTTTCGCAATAGCAGAGCCTGGCTCTCCGCCTGGGAGGTTGAATTTCTTTCAAGCTAGAGTGGTTGTGGAGATCTAAACACCTGATTTGGAGTTTTTATGATTCTTCTTAGTGCGTTGAAAGTGTTTCTGGGCATGTGACTGACAAAACCGGCAAGAATTTGAAATGGTATGTGTTTAAGAGATGCAGATGTGATACAGATTAATATTAGTTTTACAATAGCT
The DNA here is from genome assembly GCF_037042795.1 of Molothrus aeneus. Classification (NCBI taxonomy): domain Eukaryota; kingdom Metazoa; phylum Chordata; class Aves; order Passeriformes; family Icteridae; genus Molothrus; species Molothrus aeneus. The sequence continues at coordinate 110,926,223 of NC_089647.1, read as the reverse complement.
GCAATTTATTATTCTGGACCATTGCAATTATTGGGAACATTTTTGGGAAGAATGTGTAGTTATATTTATGTAACACACTCAAGGATGCACAGCTGGGGAGGTACCTTGGCATGGAATTACTCAGGTGAAGGGAAATCTGCTGCAACACCTTCATCTGCTTAAAGTGAGTATTTGTGCCACCCTTTTACCCTTGGATCTTCCCATTTCTGAGACTTCCTGTGCTTCCAGGGTTGCTCAGCACCACCTTGCCTCTCACACTGTACCACACCTGCCTTCCCACAGGGGTCCTTTTCTCTACCCCCTCTTTTACCTGCTCTAGTGGAAGGTGTCCATGCCTTCAGGGAGTTGGAACAGGGTGATCTTTAGGGTCCCTTCCAACCCAAACCTTCCCATGACTCTATTATTGGTAAACCAACCACATTTAAAAGGACTTATCTCACAGCAATGGCTTTGTATCTCCTTTCTGACATGACCTGTTCAATGTTGCTCTTCAGGAAAGAAATTCTGTTCTCTCCTGTCTCATCAATTAACAGCTTTGTATAAATCATTCCCATTAATGATTATATCTTCCTGATTCAGGAACCTTAAAATTAAGTATATGACTATTTTTCTGTTGTATGGCAGCATCAGTGGAAGCCTAAATAAGTGTCAGCCCAGCCACTATCCAGTAAGAAGGTGGGTGGGAAAAGGGAGAAGGATTGTAGGATCTCAATCCAGTTTGATCCCACGGTCACTGTGGCAGTGGCCATGTTCTAAATTGGCTTTACCTACTAAAAACCAGCCAATCTCTTTAAGTCCTGGACTGCATTAAAAAATTATCCATTTAAGCTTCCTTGGATCTCTGACACTCAATAAACCATCTGCACTGCCTTTGAAGAAAAGCATCAAACCCTTTGCTCTGGAGGGAAAGTCAAACTCTGCATCAAAATTAGCAATGATCAGCTGTGGTACAGACATGAATAACACTCAAGCTTTACAAGAAATCAAGACTGGGGCTCTGAAAATGGAAAAAATCTATTTGTTGCTCTGCAAAATGAAACACTTGAGATCAGTAGATCTCAAATGTCACAGTGGAAGGGACTGTCCCTGGGCTCCACCCCATCACAAAAACCTCACTGGGCACTGGGACCTCTGCTCTCCTGGCACCTTCATTCTGGTCTCTTCCACAGTGCTGCCACAGAACCTCCATGCGCCCAGAAAGAAAGAGAAGGCTCAGGCTTGGCAGAAGATGGAGCTGGACTGGGCTTTTTTCTGCCGATGAAGCAACAGAATGATTTGTTTTTGCCTAGAGTAATGATTGCAGTGTGACAGAAAAGCAGCTGGTGCCAGCAAGTTAATCATCAGACCCTTTGCACAATTGCTTCCCACACCCTGAAAATTCAGCTCTGTGTGTTAGTGCAAGCTCCTCATATTGCCATTGCAACTGTGAAACCAATTAACCTGATGTGACCGTTCTGGATTTTACCATCTTTTTTTTCTGGGATATGTCTTAACTGCATCAAGGTATTGTCAGGAAAATGAAATCCGTGTTGCTGGATTGCCACTGAACTGCTCAAATTAAAGTACACTTCAATATTTTATTTTGTTATCACACCCAAGTATTGATTACCAAGTTCTTCTACAGATGCTCAAATGGAGATCAACGAAGCCACTTAGACATAAAAAAATTACTTGTAAGGATTATATAGTTCAATGGTACAGAAATCCTGACTACCACTTAGGAAAGGTATATCTGGAAAGGACTGGAAACACAGGAGAACCTACAAATCTTGTATGTTAAAAGTTCAAATCCTAATTATTCTTACTTAATGATATCTCATAGCATGACTCCATGCAGCTGAGGAAATAAATCTCTTACCTCCTTATGAGTCCAATAATATCTCTTCCTGCACAGAGCAATTGATGAGAGCCTTGCCCAGATTAACAGGAGTGCTTTCTAGAGCACTCTGCTTGGAGGATCTCATCTTTCCAGTGTTTGTTATGCTTATCTGAACTTTTGTTTAACTCCTTTGCTCTTCTGCATTTCCCTCTGAAATATTGATTTTGATCAGAGGCCAGAAAGAGGGTGGGGTTTTCCAAAACTTGAGCCATGGCAGCTGGGACTGCAAGGATTAAAGACATCAAGGAAGAGGGCGTCCACTTCTCTGGGATCAGCACTTCACTGCCACTGCTGGGAGATTTCATAAATATTCACAGCCATTAGCTAATTACAGACGCTTGGATCAGCTCCCATTTTGCTCCTCTTTCGAAAGGTCTTTCTTCGCTCATTTCCCTTGTCACAGTTTGGATCTCTTGTTAGAAAACATCAATAGTAAGGGAGTTAAGGAAGACGTTACAAGCCACATTGATCCCCATCACTTTGTCTTTGAGATAATTGGAGGAGCCCTGTGTGGACTGTGCAGCCAGACCCCACGGGGCTGAGAAGAACACTCGTGGGGTTAAGGTTCAAGCCCAGCCTCCTCCCCTCCTACCCCTCCCAGGCTTCAGTTTTATTTCAGAGTGTGTCTACACCAAATAAAACAAATTTGGAAAAAAAACCTCCAGATACATTCTTCCTACACAGCTTTAGATGACATTTGCAACAAGGCAAACATACAAAGTAACAATGAAATGTATTTTTTAGGAAAACTACAGTTCTCTCTTTTGGAGATTGAGAAGAGCTGGTTTCAGTTTCAAGGGGCTATTTCACATCCAGTAGTGGATGCTGAGTTCATCCATAATGCTGGTCCCACAGAATTACACCCCTTCCTCCCACAGAACTTCCCAGCAGATCTGCCATGCAGCAGGACCAGAAGCTCTTCCTTATCTGCCCTCAAAGACAACCATATTCTTATCTCATCTTCTTTCCCGACAAAGTCAAATCCTTGGGTTACTTTTTGGGAGATTTGGTTTTAATTCAGAGCCGCAGCCAGGCATGCAAAGTTTTATTTCCTGCTGGAACAGGGAGTGCAAGGTGTTGAGCTCAGTTCTCTGTCAGGCTGGACCCAGAATATAACTTCAAACAGGTCTGAAAGCTCATCTGGGATGGTCTCAGGACATTTGGGTAGGAACACCTTGTACTACCCCTGGTAGGCAAAAGTAGGTCAACCAGTATCACCAGAAAAATAAACATTTGGGTGTAGCAATCTTCTTCAGGTGTATGGAATCACTTTCAGTGACATGACTGGGCAAAATGTAGAGATTTAGCAGTTCTTCCAGCCTAGGACACATGTGGCGTCAGTCATGCTTAATCATGTTAACTGCTGTACAAACTTCTCCCTTGCTTGAGGCTAAGACAGGTCTGGAAATCCAGAAATGCAATGCAATGCTGTTTCTGGGTAAGATTTGCCATTCTATTATGTTTTCTTTACCCAAGATACACAAAGAATGCATTAAACATGAAGCAGTTGGTCTTGGCAAGGTCTGTTTGAAATAGCTGAATACACTCATGATTTTATGCTGGAATCTGGGGCATGGATAAGGTGTAGGCACTGGATATTGTCACATATTAGTACAATCAGGACATCTGTCTGTTTCATTATAGTTATTTAGCAGCAAGTTTTGAAGTTATTCTTTAGAATTTTATCCATAGGCTTATCTGGTTTCCATGAGGAGTTTCCATGGCTCTCCTTGAGTTAGCTTTAAACTAAATAACTTAGAAGCAAGAGAGCTCTGTTGGGTTTGCATCTGGGTTTCTGCCCTTTCCCAAATATCACAAAATCACAGAATGGCCTGGGTTGGAAGGGACCTTAAATATCATCTACTTCCAAGCCCCCTGCCTTATGAAAATCCAACACTGAGATGATGGGTTTTCCAGTGGCTGCTCATTTTTCAGTTTCCCAGGTATCTTATTTAAAGTCTCACTGTGAGTTACAGAACACATATCTCAGAGCTTCCCATTTACCCAAAGCACCTCCAATGGAGATGCAGCTCTTCTTTTGCTGCAATGAATTATATTTTGTATTCATCCCAGTGAATTACCCAAAAGTAATGAGAAACTTGCCCACTACAAGCCAACTTCAGCTCAGAGGTGAAATCTCACAGAAGCTGTCTGGCTAGGATGTAAATTTCACAGCTGTGATTCTCCATTTCCAACAGCAACAAAGAAGACAGAGGTGAGAGTTTTTACCACTTCATCTTCCTTAGTTATGGTTTTACCCAGGATTTTCAGGTCCAGATCCCAGACACTGTAGAAACCAAGGAATGTCAGGCCTGTGTGAGCTCACTATGCCACTCTTTTCTATTCACAACTTCTGTTGAATTAATTTTCCTCCTGCAGACTTCACACTTGGGCCTCCCATGGACCTTTTCAAGCATTCCTTTTTGTCTCCTTCCCCTCTGTGAGCATGGGGGTCACCAAAACTGGTGAAGCAACAGTAATCAGGGGTGAGCAGTGCATGTTGTTAGCAAGGAAAAGCCACCAGGCTAATGCTGACCAGCTGTGGTGCCCATGTTTTAGAAAGGCCATGGCCTGCTCCCCATCTATGTAGTTATCTGCTGAGGCCCCAAGGGAGGGTTTTAGGTGGTGAAAGAGGCTGCCCAAGAGGGCAACCAGCCAGGATTTTGACAGTAAAAAGAGAACCTGAAGCAGATGGATTGGACTGTGGAGCAACAGCCAAGCTCAAGGTGCATCAAACACAGTAACCTGCACCTTGCCAGAGCACCTGGGACAACATCAATCCCTGGAACTCTGCACTGACATGGAGCACACCATCCCTCTCCTCCTGCATGCCTCACTGCAGGGAGGGGGATAATGTATCAGGATATGTCACTGCCAGCACCCACGGGGAATCCCAAGCCTAAAAACCCCACAAAAGTATTTTCTATCCCCACCTACAGCAATATTGTAGGCTATAAATTTTGTATGTGGTCACTGTGTTCTTCCAGAGCATGTAGGCGGCTGTCAGCTTCCTAATCCTGGATTTATTGGCAGCAATGAGAGGAGAGAGGAGGCTCATTTCAGGGACCAAGAGGACAAACCTATTCTTGGCACCTTGGAGGGCTTTCCTGATGCTTGTTAGATGCACTGGAGTCCCCAGGGGCCCTCATGAGTGTCACCCTTCCCAAACCTGAAGACGATCCACCTCTGCAAGCAACCCCCTCATGTTTCCTTTACAACCAGCCCTCAATTCCCCTTCCTCTCTCATTCCCACATTCTGGATGACAATTCAGCACCAGCACCTTCACAGCTACTGATGAGGAGCTCAGACAGAGGAGACAGCTCAAGCTCTGTCTCCTTGCAGGGAGGCAATTCCCAGGGCAGCATCTGACCTCTGAAACAGAAGACTTTGGAGGAAATGTCAGTGATGGACTGTGGCTGTGCCATGGTGCTCACAGGTTGGTTACAGCTCCAGGATCTCCAAATCAGAGCTCCTGGTGCCAGGTTTGGATTTATTACCAGGTTAACATGAGTTTCCTCACTGTCCTCCATAGATTTTAGCATTTCTTTCAGAAACAAGATGACTGTCTCTCTGTTCTTACCTATGAAGAGTGCCTTAATCCGGAGTGCTCTTCTATGAAAACCAGGCAAAAAAACATTCCAGAAGAAACTGAAAAGCAAGGAAACCCAGCACTTTCTTTATATTATTCACATGGACTCTGCTACCTACAGAATGTCAAGCACAATTTGTGTGTCTAAATGTGAGCATCTGGCAGAAGTGCTCAGTGTACCCATGGCTGGTGTGAGAGACTGGAACTCTTGCATTCAGCAAAGAGCCACAGGTATTATGTCATATAAATAAGTGACAGCTTTGGAAATGAATTCATTTTGAAAGAAACTGTCAACCTGAAACCTGTCCACTTTGCAAAAAAACCATTTCAAAACATTTTCAGGTTGATAGCTTCCCCATCACTCTTGGTATGTCATTTCTGTATCATTTAAACTTGCTCTGCTGTGAAGAATACACACACACAGACACAAATCTTGAGGAAAACCAATCATGCAGATTTACACGATAAGACAAAACCAAGAATGTGTCATAACTGAGGAAAAGCTATCAAGAGAAATCAACTCAAACCAGAGAGGGAAGGCAGGAAAGAATGTTAGATCTTGTAAAACAGTCTTCTAACATACCTGTAATAAAATTGAGCCTTATCTGTTTAACAGGACTACCAACTCCAATTCTGTAAGCTCTGCACAGACCTCTAAACCTATGTAGGGTTGCACTATTTTAATTTAATTTTGTTTTGTTTTATTACTGACTAAGAACACAGCTCAGAGTCACCTTCAACATGTCATGCCTTGATGCAGGGTTTTCACAGGAACACTGGCCTGCAGCAGCACTGATTCCAGCCAAAAGGGTCTCATCAGGCTTTCTTGCATTTCCCACTTCAGCTTCATCCACAGCTAAAAAATGAGTCTGTTTAAGCACAATTCACAGTTATCTCTATCAGCTCCTCTGTAAAATGTTAATGCAACGTGCTCCCATTTAAAGATCCCTTTGCACTGCGAGAGCCACGTGAAGCAGCCTCCATCGACAGGAGTGCACCCGGATCAATCTGCCGTGGAAGCAGGAGGGATGAGGAACCTTTCCAAAGGGCACGGTGGGATCCAGGCAGTGCCAGGGAGCCCACTGGCTGTGTGGGCAGGCGGCAGGATCAGGATGGGCCACTCTGTCCACCCCGGTGCCAGGGAGCGCCTCGGCTCGATCCTACAAACCAGGCAAGATGTGACTCACGCAGTTTGCTTGCAAAAGAAGGAGGACCATCTGCTAGTCATGAGCAGATGACAAATTCACTGCATTGCGTCTTGTCGCTACTTCCAAATTTGTAAGTAAACACATTTTGTAACCTCTCGGAATATTTGAGAACTTCGATAATGGGAAAAAAAAAAAGAAAAAAAGAGAGAGAGAGAGAAAAAAATATAAGGGGGAAAAGTTTAAATTTATGTAAGGCACGGAAGGGGGGCAGTGTTTTATCCCGGATGGGGCCGCTCCGCTCGGTGCGGTCCGCGGAGCCCCGCGGGCGGAGCGCGGCGCGGGCGGCGGTGCCTGCGCTCCCCCGGGCGGCCGCGGCCCCGCGCTGCAGCCGCCGCATCCCCTCCCGGAGCGCTCCCCGGAGCCGGCAGCGAGCAATGGGAACTCTGCGATCCCTCCCCGCCCTCCGGGATGAGCCCCCTGCCCGCCCGCAGCGCGCCCGCCGGGAGCGGGGCTGCCTGCCACAGCCGCATCCATCCGCCAGCACACCCTGGAGCGGTTCAGGGCAGGAGTTGCGGAATTCTGGCAAAGAAGTGAGGCAGCAAGGGCTTGCGGCAGCAGCAGCACCTGCACTGACAACCTCTGCACCTCAAAGAGATCAGCCCAAAACTCAAGCAGGTGCCTGTGCGCTGAATTTCAGCGAGCATCTCCAATGGAAGTCTTAGGAATTGCACCAGGGGATTGGATATCAAAGAACAATTCTTCACTGAAAGGGTGATCAGGCATTGGATCAGGCTGCCCAGGGAAGTGGTGGAATCACCATGCCTGCAAATGTTCAGAAGTCGTCAAGATATGGCAGGTTTAGTGTTGGACATGGAGGTGCTGGGTTGGACTCAATGAGCTTACAGGTCTTTTCCAATCTTAGTGATTGGGAAAAAAGCAGATTTTGGATTCGGTCTTTTCCAATCTTAATGATCTAGAAATTTAAGCATCCCTATCTTTCTGCCCCTCCGTAAAGACTGAGAGGATTAATGGAAAGAGCAACCAGGAAACACTTATTTGGCCAGACAAAGAATTCCCACAATTTTTGAAGGACAAGAGCCTATGATAAACAAAAATTTGTGTTATTCAGAGTTATAGAAGCTATACATAAAATGCAGACATAAGAATGACCAAAGTGACAGGACCACCTCCATTTCACATCAGTCCAGCCCTTACTGCTCGTAGACATAGTGCAGTCTTCACTGAATGCAACTTTACTGCTTTTAGAGAGAGAGCCTGTCCTTTTCCAATCCCTCTCTTGGTGAATAACTGCTTTGCTCTGAGTCTCTGCCATCTGGACCAGACTGACAGGATGATGAAGGACTAAAACCATGCTGTCTCTGAAAACTGAAATCTGGGGAGTAGGGTGATGATGAAGCCTGTAGCTGTGCAACCCAAGTGTTTGCTAGCCCAAGGAAAGCCTCTTGCTGTTCTGCCCCTTCTTTCCCAGCTCTCTGTACTCCTCAGTGCACCTGCCTGACTGATTGCCTGACTCTGACAGCCTTCAACACCTCTTCTTCTTCTGGGTTTCAGTAATGCTGATCTTTCAAGTGCTGCAAGAGAATGCAGGATGTCCCAGCCTGTCCTCTGTCTCCTTGGTGTTTGTTCACACCTGAGAAAGGAGGGCAGAACAGCTGAAGGCAGAGGAAGAAAGTCAGAGACCAGCAAGAGACCTCTGCAGAGCAGCCTGTGAGGCCACAAGGAGCAGTGCACAGCCCTGAGGACACCACCTGAGTCAGGCACCCATGGAGCCACCATCCTCTCTTGGTGACCCACTGGCTTCTCTTCCTTGCTCAAGTCTCCTTCTGCAGATGCTTCTCTTCACTGCCTTACTCTCCAGGGACTTCTGCATCTGCTTCTCTCCTCTGCTCCTCTCTGTGTGTCCATGTTGTCTCTGTGCAACCTCACCTACAGCCCCAAACTCAAATTCCCTTTCCCAGTCCCTTGTGATTTACAGACCTGCTCCCCTGCTCCATGTCTCCCAGTTGAGGCCTCTCCCTCTAACACCATCCAAAAGACAACTCCCCCCCAGCTGCAGCCCAGCGTGGTGGGAGCAGAGCTGCTCAGCTGACAGCTCTGGGAGGTACCCCATAGCCTCAGGAGCATGCTGCCTGTCCCACAGGCATCCTAGGAGATATCTTTGGCTCAGACTTCTCACATCCTCAGTGATTTTTAATTTTTTTTTTCCTCAATACCATCTTTATTCTGTGGCCTTTCGTCTCCTTTGAGCTAAAATTCCTGTGCAGGCTTCTGGCATTTTGAATCTCAGCTACTCCCACCTCTTTTTCTTTCTGGCCTTGAAAAGCACTGTCTGATCCAACTTGTACCCAGCTCAAACACTGCTGTGAGCATCCTTTCCTCAGGGGTGGCTTTTGCTCTGCTGCTGCTGCCTCTGGCCCCCTTCCTCTGCCCTGCTATGCTCAGGAGAAGCCCCTTCCTTCTGCTTTCAAGGCTCAAGTGCATCATTCACTAACCAGATAAAATTTCTGCTCTCATCTGGCCCTTAATATAAGCTTTATTTGCCCACTTGATAGATTTTCAGGCAGGCACCTTTGCCCATCACTCCCAGCACTCTGGTGTGAGACGGGCCCACCACCAACACCCACACAGCCACTCTCTTGTCTTCTGTCAAAACCACTGTTACAAGCTCTCAGAAAATCTTTACTGTGGACTGCCCCTGTGCTGGGCTCATTTCTGGTGCTGCTGCTCCATCATTTTGTTCTGCTTTCCCTTCTCTTTGCCTCCTTTGTCATTCCCCTTGGCCTCTGCTTCAGTGCTAAGCTCTCCAGCACAGGGCCCATCTTTTTTCCTTAACCATTCAATACTCAATCTGGTGATGTCCTGGTCCTTGATTAAGATTCCTATGGTGATATGAATCATTAGGATTGATTCCCTGATGCTATACTGTCATTTGGTGCATTTGCTACAGCTCTTGGTAGCAATTTGTACTTAACTTTCCTTCAGCACCTCAGTTCTGAAGGTAGGAAATGTGTGATATTAATTACCTCTAATCACAGCTGACATTAGAAGTTCTGGTAGAAAGCCCATTGAAATAAGTACCATAATTCCTTGTCTCAGAATGGAGATACAAGTTTCTCTAGCATTACATTTTTTAACCCATTTTGCTGAAATTTAATGTAGTTATTTAACTTTCATTTTCTTCCAGCTGCTAACCCCTCACCTAGTTCAAATGATTCATCCCTGCTGCATTCACTGCCCAGGAATGTTGGCTTTCAACAAACTACAGCAAATAATGTAAAATAAACAGGAGTGTGCTTTCATCTCACAACAATCTGGGTTAAGTACATATTTCACACACTGCACCACAGGATATGTTAAATTAAAATCAGAACCACCAGATTTAAAAATCCAATGCCAATTCAAACCATTGATGAGTTATTTTTGTATTCACTTATATCCAACAGTGGGCACGAGCAACAGCCAGTGCTGTGTTAACCCTGAAATGTGCCACTTGACAACTTTTTGCTGCATTAGTTGAGGAAAACCAAGAATTTTGATTTGAAACTAGAGTTTGTGGAAATTACTCTTATATACTCAAGTATCCTGATCTCCTTGAACAAATTTGAGAGCATACCACTAGTTGTGTCTCCATCTTCCTCTTATTTTAGTGTCCTGCATTTCCTAAACTGCTTTCAATCACTCAGAAAAAGCAGCCTGGAATGGCTTCCTTGAAATTATAAACGTGTTTTTAAATGTCTGCTCCCTCATGCTGCTGGAATCATGAGGTCTGGGGTCTTGCATGTATTCATTTCCTAGCCAAAAGATGTAGGGGAGCTACATTTGAAATAAATAGCATTAAAAAGAGATTGGGATGGGAATCTGACAGAAAAGTGATGGTGTGCTGGGCAAGACTCAGATTTAATGCACTCTTACTCTAGATTTCCATAGTGTAACATTTTGTGAATCCAGCTTCTCATTCCAACAACACTGGGATAGGAATCGTGCTTAGTTGTTGATTTACTTTGAAGATATTCAGAATAGGCATTACATTTCCTTTAGGCTTTAAATACAAGGATAGAGATTCCCTAAGATTTAGGAAGCCTTCTGTTCAGTGCCATGTTGCTATGTTTAGACTCTAAAAGTCAAAAATTTAATGCTGGGGCTAGCAAGAGGAAAAGAGAATTAGTTTAGTTCATTTCTTTTCTTGACATTATGACTTGATGAGCTGTTGCTTTCTCTCTGCAGTGTCTGCTTGAAGAGATGAGCAGGGACCTTCTGGGGAGCTTTGCTTCCTCTGAGTTGCTTGGAAGGATCTGAGCCTATGGGAATGACTGAAGTGTCCTGGGGACAGAAAAAGAAACAGTTTCATTTAAATAGGTTAATGGTTCCTGGACACTGAAGGATCCACCACTTGCCAAAACTACTTCTTGCTTTTCTTCTTTCAGCTTTCATGCTGCTGTAAATCTAGACATCATCTTTCCCTGACCAAGGAAAAACATTGACCTTTTCTGGTATTGACAAAAACAGCAGAAGACAAATCCAGATACAAATATTTTCATCCATTGCCACAGAAACTCCTTGAGAGCCATATAGCCCTGTCTGGTCAGCTGAAATGTGAACTCGAAATGTGTCTCCCTTGGCTGAGAATGGATGGAAAACCTTTCTCTAACAAAGTAGTGCTATGTGTTCTTCCACCCGCCTCGGGAGGAGAATCATCTCTGTACCCACAACCCTGCTTTGCTTCTTTTAGGTCAGGTTTTGTGTAAGGAAAGTGATGAAGCTTACCTCTAGACCCAGAGGCTGAAGGTGGTGATGAGAGCAGAGCAGTTGGCTTTAAAAGATAAGTACCTTTTAAAAGAAGACATTTTATTCTAGCTGAGACTTTTGAGAGGCAACGGAATGTTTGTATTCCCAGAATTAGAATGGCTTTTTTGCAGTGCTGCTACAGTAATTAAGGTTTAGAGCTCAGTTCAAGACCTAATACTACCACAGCTGGCAAAGAAGAGAGCATAAATACGCTAGCAGTTCTTCCTCCTTCAAAATTAACCAAAAAAAAAAAAAAAAAAAAGAAAACATAAATGTCAAGATTTTCAAAATTGTGGAAAATTCATTATAAGGGATTTTCTCAGCTGCCTTCAACGATCTCTGGATGCAGTCTTTGGAGACAACATTCCTCAGAAAAAAATAGAATATCAAAGGAGAAGAGCACTGAATCTCAGCCACTGTAGAGCAGAATTAGATCTTTCCACATTTCTGTGAAGATCTATATACTTGATTAGAGTATCTTTCCAGCTTCTTTCAGTGTCTGAAGCCCTTTTTTCTCTAATCTTCAGTTGTGCCTATATTGTAGGTTAGGGGAGTGGTTGGTTTGTACAAGAATACAGGGAAGAGAAGCAGGTACATCACTGGAGAGGAGAAGTTGAGGAGACCCTGGGTCAAGTTTTGTTCCAAATGTTTCTCTTCTCTAGCACTGATTGGTAAAATCATTCCCAGTATCTCCATGGGCCAGCTCACTACAGAGCTGCATGGAAATCTTCCATGGCAACACCTTTCCCACCAGAAAAAAACCAAAAACCAACACCAAACTAACCAACAAACAAAAAGCTAACAGTGCTAATTTGTTTAAAATAAAGGGTTTTCTCTAAAATTAAAAGAAAAATGAAAAAACAAAACCTTTATGTGGAAAACAAAATATCTTAGAGAAAATCTTCAAAGGTCTAGCCTGAACTTCTTAAAAGCAAATGTTTTAGATTTTCAGCTTAAAAAGATGGGTTACCAGGGTTTGACTTTCGCTTTATAGTACATGAAAAAAATATTTTTCAAGGTGGAGTAAGAATGAGATGAGTTTTTTATCAAAATGAAACTTAGAGAGCAGTTCAAAAAGGGGGTTTTAAGGGTGTTTGGGGGAGGGATTTGGTTTGGCCTCATAGGAAATTTGAGAAAAAAAAATCAGTGCTTTTTTCCCATTCTGAGAAAGAAGAATGCATTCCCTGTGGACCAAAAAAAATCCATCTCTCACCCATCCTTAATACTCAGGAGTCTGCATCTTTTGCAACAGCAGGGCTGGAGTCATGCTGTGGGTGCTTGGTGGGAGCACAGCCAAAGAAAAGCACTTTGCTGTCAGAGGCATTGAAACTGCAGCTCGTGGGCAGGAGTGGGTGAGCCTGAGAATTCCCCAGGCTGGCCAGAGAGTTGGCAGCCTGGTTGGAAAACATCCATGATCTCCAAGTGCCCGGGCCAGCCCAGGAAACAGCCTGACTGAAGAACCCTGGGACACCCGGGAGGCCTTTTTTGGTGAAGTGCAACCTTTAGTCACACGCACACACCCCACCTCGAGCAGCAAACCCAGTCATTCCCAAAGAATGTCTTGAAAATAATTAAATGGCTTTACGTCATGTTCCAGGAGATTAAATTTTTTCTGCCTTGCATTTCTTAAAGCTACCAGCTTATAAGGTAGCATGTCAAAGCAACAAAAGGTCATACGTGGCACTACTTGCTGCTTCCAACGAGGAGCAGCCTGGTACATTACAACCCCTTTGCTTTGCTGAGGAGAGAAAAGAAGAAAAATGCAACAGTCTTGGCTTAGGCTAAGTAGTGTCAACAGACTTTCTGCATCTACAAGTTCTCTCTAGTCATGAAATGCTCAAAGAAAATAGGCAGTATTTTTAAGCAGAGCTGATACACCCTTTGCCTGCAAAATTAGTTGTTTTGTACACATCCAACTGCTAAAACACATATACTGCTCCTCAGTCTCCTTAATATAAATGCAGAGTGGTGCTTTTGGAATTGCTTTACCTCCTGTGAAGTCATGGGTGTCTTCCAAATATGAAGATTAATACGGAAATTATGTATTGAACAGAAAAAGTATCTGTCTTCAGGTGAAATTTGCATATTCCCTTCATTTCTCTGGTATTTACAAAAACAAACAAACAAAAACTCACAGATTAAAAGTGAGGGAAAACTCCAAATAATACCAGTGTGGTATCACCTGCTGAGCTTGGAGGGCTGTTTTGCTTTCATTTTCTTTCTTTTTTTTCACTTTCATGAGACTTAAATACCCATATTTTCAGGCTATCTGTGATGAAGAAAAAATGAAGTCTCATCAGCAATAGGCAGAAGCAGCCCTTGGAGTAACGCACTGCAAACAAACGCCTCAACCTCACAGAGAAACCTTTCTGTCACACCACCTTTGCAATCTCCCTTTTCACAGGGCTTTTCACATCAGCCTAATTGTGATTCTTAGGGGAATCTCACCTTCCTCTTTGTATCAGGGTAATGAAAAATTTAGGTGCTGTTTCTGACCACTCCTCCACATCACAACCCAGTGTTTTGTTCCAGTTCCTGGCACCCCAAAGCACAGTACAGACATGGCTCTAATAACCTCTCCTGGATGAGCTGCTAGTTTCCTCACATGGAGAAAGGACATAGAGAAGACTAGAGAGATCAGGATAAATGAAAAAGCTTCTCAAAATTTTTCTCTCTCTTCTCAAGTTTTATGAAAACATCATGGAGGATGAAATAGGGAAAAGCAAAAATGACAGTCTACGGTCTCTGTGTCACACAGAATATGAAAGATGGGAAAGGGAAAACAGACAAAAGAAAAGGAAGAAATAATACAAAAATGAATGAAAGAAAGGAAATGGTCATAGTATGGAAAGAAAGTGAGAGACAAAGTGGCTGAGAAAAGAGGGAGATGAAAATGTAAAGGAAACATGTGAGGCAGCAAAATAGTAGCTGTACATGTCTCTAGTGGAAAATAATTATGGGGCACGTATAAGCAAATATGACATTAAAAATTACACAATAGCAGATAAGTAAAGGCTGTGGGTAGGTCTGGATAATTCTCCTCCAAATAAGGCGGCTGAAAGTCAGCATTCCCTTATTGCAGCTATTGTGAAGCTAAAGTTCACTTGTACTGAAATGTTTCCTTACTTTGTATCATAGCCTGATAAGTGATTTGTTCCACTGGGAGAAAATGTTTTATCACCACGGCCCATGTGTGTTTTGTTGGCATAGTATCTGAAGTGCAATTATTCAATATAATTTTTCAGCTGGTGGGTTATTTGTTTTAATTTTTAACAAAGGCGGGGTAAAATAAGTGTTTTCCAAAAAATCCTGGTTTGCACTTTCTCGTCTCTTCTTTTGCTACTTTTCCTCTCTGTCTACAGCCAGATCCACTCCCTAAAGCACGGAGGCACTGCAGCCCTTAAACCAAAGACCCTTTGGGTGTTTTTAACACCCTGCTCACCCAGAGGCACTCACACAACTTGTTCCAGGTGCTGTTCCCACTGTCTCTGTGCTGATGGGCTCGAGGACACCAAGCACTGTCACTTCTGATTGTATCAAGGGGCACTGCAGGGACCACACACCCAGCAAACCCAGTGCCAAAGCTGCACCAGGGCCTACTGGTTCTCCCAGCACAGCCACTGCTTGGTGACAGCTTTTACAACACTCACACTTGTTAAATTCCTCCTCTCCTTGATTTCATATGGTGAACAGTAGCCAAAGCCATAATCTGTGATCTCTATACCTCCCAAGAATCTTCAAGCCATACAGTTTAACACACAGGTGCCCTCTTACAATTAAAATGACCTGGAAATGAGAAAGAACTTTTCCTAAATGCGTCATGTAAACATCACATTTCTTTCAACGTGTTTTTTTCCCCTCTCAGCTCTATTTACACAATAACCTTTATTTTGCTGGACTTCTTTCTCTTCAGTTCTTGAATTACACAGGCTTTCCATTAAAATAAAAATTATCCCTTTCCTTTGCTTGTGCAGACATGTGAATCTCTGTCTAAACTGAAAAAAAATCACAACTTTCTAGCATAAAGCATGTGATGTTTTATGGTAATGGTACCTTTGACCATTTTAACCAATAATCTTTGAAATGTACATAGAAATTAGGCAAGGTTGGGCAATATGTAAACATTACCTGCCAAGAAAGGCTGTTACACTGTACCAACTGCTATAATTCACAGACTTTGTAAAGACTGATGCTGGATGAAGTAACCTGCATTCAATAATGAAACAATTTTCTTTCTTTGATGATGGGTGACCATCCCCAAGCCATTGACCACATGTCATGAGATGTTTCCCATCCTTGTGGGAGGATTTCCTCGGAAATAAGTTGCAGATTAAGACATTGGAGTGCTGCTTGTCTACAGGTCTATTAAAAAATCAGCCAGAGAGTGAAAATGAGGAGAAAGCAATCATACACAAAAAAAAAAAAAAAAAAAAAAAAAGAAAAAAAAAGTGTGGCCCTGGGTAGAAACCAGAACCCAAAACTACTTTTGGTTAGAGAGCTTACTGACAAATCCAGCCATGATTTCCCAACAAGGAAATGGACTTGTTGATTGTTCCCACTGGTCCAGGAAGAAAAACAAAGCAGGATAAATAAACAGGGTTGCTCCAAATAAATATTTGTCTCTAAGTATCAGTGTCAAAACAGCATCCTCCTGGAAACAAACTGGCATGATCCTACATGTTGTCTCTTTTACTGGGATGAGGGAAAAGCTGCTGGGGACTCATGGACTTATGTGGACTTATGGATACAGAACTGTGGAACTAGGACATTGCAGGGAAGACTTCTCTCCCCTCCATCTGTAAAAATCCTCAGATCTGAGGAAGAAAGTACCAGTAAGTGAGAGATATAGCATAAAGTCAGTCTCATTTCTCAAGATGACCTGTCTTCCCCTTTCCATGAGCCAGTGCTGTTGCCTTATTGAACTGGCTGAAAACCAAAGGGAATTTTGCCACTTGAAACTGTTCACATTTAAACCAAAAAGACTTTCAGAATTCCTACAAGGCAGAAATTTAATAATAATCTGGCGGCTGTGGAAAATACTTAGTGCAGTATTCTGAGACTTCACTTAAGATGTTTTATCTTAATGCATGGGGTTTCATCTGTGGATTGGTTAAAGGCCTGGCAGCAGGAGTACTAGGCATGACCATGGGCCACCAACACTGTCCCTTACAGCCCAAACTGTTCTGTGATATTTCAGTGGCAGCAGGTTACAGTGATCTCTGGGCAGTGATAAGGATCAAAGTGATCACAGAATCAATTAGGTTGGAAAAGACCTCTGAGATCATTGAGTCCAACCTGTGACTGAACACCACCGTGTCACCCAGCCTATGGCCCTAAGTGCCACATCCAGTTTTCCTTAAACACCTCCAGTGACAGTGACTCCCTGGGCAGCCCATTCCACTGTCTAAGTCACCCTTCCTGTGAAAAAATTCCTTGTAATGTTTGACCTAAACTTCCCCTGTCACAGTTTAAGACCATGTCCTCTTGTCCTGACACTTGTTACTTGGGATAAGAGACGAACCCCCACCTGGCTCCTTTCAGGGAGCTGTGGAGAGTGACAAGGTCTCTCCTGCGCCTCCTTTTCTCCAGGCTAAACACCCCCAGCTCTGCCAGGACTTGTCCTCCAGACCCTTTCCAGCTTCACTGCCCCTTTCTGGACTTGTTCCAGCACCAAAATGTCCTTCTTGAGGTGGGGAATCCAGAGCTGGACACAGGACTCGAGGTCCTCAGTGCTTTGGGGCAGCCAGCAGGCACAACAGGGTGGTGGCACTGTCCGATCTGTGGGTCCAACATTCTGAGCTCCTTCCAGCTGGGGAGCTGTGAAATCAATGCTGCTCAGTGTATAAGTTGTAATTCCAGTTTGCACAGACATGGAGAAGACATAGTAACACAGATTAGCTCCAATTCTTGTAAAAGCTCGGGTTTTGGCATGTCTTTCCATCAGCTTGCTGCCCCCTTGCATAACAATCCTCTTTATTTAATTATTACATTTTAGATGTATGGAATGGGAAAAGGCCTCTTGAACCACCATTCCCCCTCCTCAGGTGACTCCACAGGTGACTACATCCCAGAGTTATCTTCAGAAACCTGCTCCAGCTCCACCTTAAAAATGTTTTGAGGGTTTTTTTAACATCATGGCTTAACACAAATATTGAAACGTGAGATCCTGATAACATTCTGACTGCAAGCTTTGAAGTAACCTTTGAAAGCCCTACAAGCAGGTTATTTTGTGCCTTCAGAGGACTTGTTATTCTGCAGTGACATTTGCCTTTCCTCTGAGCGTGGCACACTGTGATTAAGAAGTGAGTTGTTTATCTCCTGCTCACAATCACTTGTAAGGATCTCAAGTACCCTTTACACATCACCAGCCACCCCTCCTGTGCTCTGTTACTTTGTCATTTAGCTTTATGACCAGTTTAACGTTCTTGAGCCAGATCTGAATGCGTGGGACAGCACAGTGCTTGTTCCAGGCACACAGAGAGAATGCTGAGGTAGGATTTTATGCACATCTCTGAAAGCCCATGGTGCATTCCTGTTATGATCCCTCCACCCAGAAGTTTTATGGAACAGTCAAGCTTCAAGGCCAGGAGTTCCCACCACCATCATCTGCAGTTTTTCACCCACTCAATCCCTTAATACCCCTAAGGGAATTGCTGTTCCCTCTTAAGTGAATGAACTCTCCTGAGCCAAGTAACTTCTGTTTAAAGTAAAATCTGTTCCTCAAGAAAAAAGAATAAAAAACTCCGGCCTTGCTTACATCACCTTTCACTATCAAATACCTTCTCTTAACATAAGAGCTAATAAACTATGAGCAAGCCATCTGCTGACTTCATCAGTAAGTTAAACACACGGAGCTTCAACTCTGCCCCTGTGAAGCAAATTTTTCCACATATCCAAGGCTTTTTGAACTCCCTCTGCTTGGTCACATTCATTGTGAAGAGGATGCCAAAGCAGACACAGCACTGCAGAAGAGGTCTTGGAGTCTGGCTCAGTCCAGATATCCAAAATAGGGGTGTCTGCTCCTGAGGCTCTCCCATGGGCCACACCTCTTCTCTGGAAATCTGTAGCACAACTTCCCTCTGCTGCCCACAAGGAGCTGCTCTCTAGGGCCCGGGAAATGGGAAAATTTCTTTGCACCTCCAAGAGGAATCCAGGTAAAAGTTGTGGGTCAATGATTCTCTCTGGGGATGGGAACAAGGGAGAGAGCCTGCTTTTGAGGACATTTATTTCTCACCAGCCCTGATGCAGTTACCTGTTTAGGAGACAGGTTTTTATATCAACATTGTCACAACATTAAACAGATGCAGAGTCAGGGTCAGAGCCCCATTGTGCTGGACATTTCTGATCTGAGACCTAAAGCTGCTCCTTTCTCTGGGAACAACAATATCTGTATTTTTTTCCTTTTTTTCTTTTTTTTTTTTTTTCTCTGCAGACTCAGAGCGCTCACAGGGCTTTTGTTTCCTGTTTGTCTCACTATGTTTTAAAGTAAAAATGTAGTAATGATCAGCCTGGTTCTTCTGTATTTTTTCAATCAGTGCCTTATTTTCATTCTTCCAACTCTCCAGCAGTGTTTACAGTGGTTCAAAGAGCTTGAAAGCCAGGACATCAGAAAACACATTGTCAAGTCCAGCAGAATAATATTTAGTACAAAAATAGTAGTAGTCTTTTTTCTTTTTTAAATCTTTTAATTTCTGACCTGGAACAAAAATTTTATAAAATTATTGACATTTTAAGGGAAACAGAGAGGATCATGAGATTTCTACAGGCATTAAAAATAATGATTTTCACTTCATTAGAATTTACTTTACTGTGTAATTCTCAGTCATAGTTCTGCTTGTTGTACCTGGCTAGTAAACCTGTTCAGTAAAGAAACTGGGGCTAAACTCAATAGGAAGCAATTGTGGAACACTTTTACCACAGAGAAGCTTTATGAAAACAGAGATTGTATTCAGTCCTTTCACTTGGAAAACAGTGCTGGGATTGGATGAGGAAAATTTAATTGATACATGCTGTTACTCTTCATTTTGTTCTCTGAGTAATAACTGATATAAATTCAAGCCAAGTCATTCAACTCTAGATTTGTTTAGGAAGAGGGCAAGAAATACAGGAGATTGCATCCCATCTAAGGTTTGACTTGCATCTCATAAAGAGATGGGGAAAATGTAACTGAACTTAATTCCTATTTAACGTTGTGGATTTTGCCTAAATTCTTCTCTAGAAATAAAAATGTAGTATATCTTTATTTAGGAAAGAAAGGCTGTGATGAAAATGATGAAGCAAAAGGTAGAGGGAAGGTTCTGGATCCTGGCAGTCCCTCTGCTTTAGCTGCTCTCATCACTGTCATTTTTATGGGCACTGGGCTGGACTGGGATGTGGCTGCTGTTTGTGCAGCAAATGGATGATGCTGAAGCATTCTGGAGGAACTGATTTTTTTTCAGGCTTTGACACAGACTTTCTCCATAATGTTGAACAAATTACCTATGCAAAGAAAAAGCATAAAGGTAGTGAGGCAAATACATTCAGCCAATGCTTAAACACTGGAGTTTATAGCATTTCAGCTTCAGAAACAGTATGGTTTTTAAAAACTATATAATTTTTAAAAGAAACATAACATCAAGATTTACCCTGTTATCTTGTGAAGTGAGTTTTCCCTACATAATAATTTGGATGATTTCGTTCTTAGTAAAAACAGAATTAAATCCTTTAAGAGCAAAAATAGCTATTTAGAAAAAACAATAATAAGCAAGCAACAATAAGTGTATGTCATTACTGCACTCCAGAAATGAAGCCCATCTGAAATCTGCTCTCTAAATCTTACTCCACTGAGCTCCTGTGGGCACCCAGACCTCTGTGAAGGAAGAAGAGATGGCAGAGGAGAAGTGGATGAAAAGTTCAGCCAGTAAAACATAAGAGAAGTGCTGGATAAAATAGGTGGAAAACAGTAAGTACAAATGTCAAACATGAGTTAAGAAAAGCTGCCCATTTCGTTTCCTCAGCCTCAGAGGGAATGGTTGGCTAAGTGAGTTTGTGTCCCCAGAAGGTGTGGTTTCCCCAGAAATTGCTCTCTGCACAAGAAGTTGGAAGGCCACCTCTGCCAACCCAGACCTTTGGACCATTTAATCCCATTGCAGAGATGCACAGAAGTATCTGCCATCCTCACAGGCTCCATATGGACCAGAGCCTGGGGATGTTCTTATGAGATTCAGTAATTATATTTTCATTTTCCCGCTTTACTGGAGGGAAACATGCTATCAAATTAAAAAAAAAAAAACAAAAACAAGTGGAAATTCCATGGAATAAAAGAAAATGGAAGGACTAAGTGCTGAATTATTGAAGAATGGAAGGAAAAATAACCCACCTTCCAAACCTGTAATGCTCCCAGCAAGAGAAGAGAGACACACAAATGCAAAAAGGACAGAGGAAACAGCAGGGACTTTGAAGATCTAAATCTTCTCCTCTGTGCTGTACAAAGTGTGCAGTTTTGACTTGTGTACACACATGGAGAAAGTGAAATATCATCTCTTCTCTGAAAAGTTAAATTACTCGAGAAATTTAGAGCATTACAGGACCTGTTCTCTAACATTTTCCATGAGTTAAGTAAGTCAGAGGAGATGCAGCAGCTCCACCTTTCTTCTGTAAGGCAATATTGGCACTTGAAAGGACATGGTGGCCATGGAGAACTCGCTTTCCATGAAAGCAAGAAGAACTTGCTTTCTTATTAAAATGAATTCCATGTAAAGGTTCAACCCAGACACTCCAGGAACCAGTGGGAGGGTTGCAAAGTCAGTCACAAGAATATAGGTCTCTGTTTTCCAAAAATGCTTTCCTAATGTAGAAATACCATCATGAAAACTGACCTGGACTATCAAGATTGTAAATTCCACTGACAGACACCTTAAAAATGCCTCTCTAGTTTTTGCTTTTTGAAAATGCTGTGCCCAAGAACAACTAAAAGCAACTCACCCTGTGGAAAGCATACCAAGGGAACCGCATTCTCCTTGAATGTCACTGGATTTAGAAAGCAGATCCTGTAGCCACACAGTGTCCCCAACTTCCTGCTTACAAACTGCTTTAGCATTGACTCAGTGGGAATAACACCATCCACTGAATCACCCACCCATGTGCAACACCTGCTTCTTCCTCAGCCATCATCACGCCTTCCCTGGCATGACTCAACTGAGCTGCTCTGAGCCTGGGAGATGGGAGAAGACCATACCTAGAGACACATGGGCTGGTGGGAACTCAAGGCCCCCCACTAATTCCTGGTTTTCTGCAATCTGGGATGCAATAATCCCTCGTCCACTCCCTGTGACTCCACACAGTTGGGGGGTGTTTTGTAGCCTGTCCAGCCCTGCCTATCTGGAACACTTTTCCTGCCGAGACAGTGACTCACTTCCTCTTTAGGAATCTCACCCAAAATCCTTTTCACTTTAGCTTATAAACTATTATTAACTCCATCTGTAAAGCAAAACTTTTTACTCATCAGTGGTGCTAAATGGGAATTTTCCAGTGATACACATATTTTTTTTTAATTGGAAGATGTTGATTTGTCAGAACATAAATCTTTTTTAGAAACAAACCAGTTTTGCTTAGGCTTTCATCAGAAAAAGTGTTTGCATCCAAAGAAGGAGAACAGCTCAGCTTGGCCAAGACACCAGTGGTTAGGTCACTGACATGGCAAAACTGAGCTTTTTGGCTACACAGGGATCTGAACCTGGCCACACTATCCTCCACAGTGCCATAACAGCAATCATCTCTTAGGATGGAGCAAGTTCATGGTGTCCCACTGATGATGTTTTATTGAGTCACCAGTCAGTGTTATCAGAACTTGGTCCTGATATCTTCTCCATTTTATATCAGTGCTTAATCCTTAGGTGACTGGCAGTTCAGGAAAACCACAATATTTTTTTCAGTCTTTCTCATCTTCCAGTGAAACTTCAAAAAATCTCAAGTTGTTCTCACCGAGGATGTTTTCAGATCCTTAAAGGCTGTCACAGAAGAGGAGAAATACAGAAGATTCCAGATGAATTGTACTCACTGTTTTTCTCAGAAGTAGTCCCAAGCAGGAGGTCACTCCAATCACCTCACAAACACACAGGCTGTAGCAGTGGGTTTTTTTAAGACTGGTGGCAAATTTTTTTTGTGATGAACCTTCATCATTAAAGACACCCCATGAGTCAAAGGGTTTCCTCTGAAGTCCTTTATATTATTCTGTTGAGTGAGGTGATGGGTTTCTGTAGCCAATGGACACTCCAAATTTGTTGGAACCTAGGCATAACTGCACATTTGGATTTTGTTCAGATAGTAGATTGTCCATTATCCATGTGTCTATATTTTTCCATGGGCTATAAAAGCAAGACTCAATTAGCAAGTGTGGCTTTTTTCTTCCTCTATTTTCACCCATGGCTCAGGATATGTCTTTCAAATGTAGTTTCAGAAATAAACTTATTAAGTTCTGATATTTAAATATATATTCAGTACTTTAGTCTTTGAAATTGCTCATTTTTGCAGCCAGAAGGATGCCATTATCATCTGAACTATTTCCCTGCTTGGTATTCCTATAGTACTGCTCCGTAGGAATCGTGGGGCTAATGGAACCATTCCCGCTCATTTTGGTTTTTGTAATCTGTTATTCATCAAGTGTTGAGCTTCCGGGGATTTCACAAACTATATCAACTATCTTACACCTCTAGATTGCTCCCCAGCTAACAGCCAAGAAGTCCTGGAGCTGCTGACCACCATGGTCCTGCAAAAGCAATCATGGGCTGTTCAGCACCCATTTGATCCACACAACCAAACAGGGTGGTGGTAGATCTTTCTGAAAAGCAAAGGCTTTTGTTGCTATTTAGGCTGGAACACCCTCCTGTATGAGGACACACTGTCTTTTAGTACTGTTTACTTAACTGCAAGGCTCCATGGTGAGAAAGGGCTTCTTTCTGCTAAGAGAACTTCATCACTGGAGATATCTCATTTCTGGGGAAAATGTTTGTCATCTGTTTCTAGGAAAGACATTATTTCAGGGAGCCTTAGCCTTGGCTGTGCTTGCTTTCCATGTACATGCTGTGGACCCATATTTACTGCTAGAACAAAAGGACAAGGGAGGGAAATATCTGTGCAAAGGAAATTTTCAACCTAAGAGTGAAGAGTCTCAAAGGGTTTTGACTGCAAAGGAAAAGGAAAGAAAAAATCCAAGCCAATCTGCCTTTTCCACCCCCTCTATTTGTCAGTTGCTCCCCCTCCTTTCGACTGTCAGATTTCACTCCCATTCTACTGTATGGGCACATAAATCTTGCCAGAAATGCTTCACTCACTTAACACCTACCTGCTGGAGCTTAGATCCAGAGAGAGGGGAGAAAAAGCAACCTCAAATCCTGGCAATTCTTATAAATCACAGTGTTGCTAATCTCTTTTCAAGAGAGTCGAATGTAAAGTCATGTTCTTTCTTGTGAAAACATTACTAGCCTGTGGGTGTCAACACAACCTTCTTTTCCAAGAAATCTGTTGCATCCCACAGCGACTCTAGAGAAATTGCACTCTGATGACAGTGAAGAGAGTCTGCTAGAAAAACAGCACACGCCAATTCCATACAACAGCAACCTCAACCAGCACTTGTTTTTGTAAGATCAGCTCTCTCTAATTTCACAAAAAGCAGAACTGAACTTGACCAAGATATATTTTTATGGGAGTTGTTTTTACAACCTCATTATTGCGAGCTCTTTCCCCACCCCAAAATCACATTTTCAGCTTCCTTATTCATTCCATGCCAAGACACACTATCCCATTTCTTTACAGCTCCCATATAGAATAAACAAGAACATAAACCACCTGGCTGCTACCTTTACACATCCTTCTACACCCTGTCCTCTGACAGTGGGACTGTCTCCTCTGGGAGCTCCTCAGCAGCAAATTGGTCAGTTACCCTGCTGTTACCCTGTTTTGATAAAAGTTTTGTCTCTTCCTGAGGAAAAGATCATCCCTAATCCCCCAGACCATTGCAGAAATCCATCTAATAATGAGATGTGAGGAAATCCCAAGATGCTTCACAGATTATTATCTGGAAAGTGTCCATAGAGGACTTGCAGGGAAAGAGCCTTTAACAGGAAACATTTTTGCAACTAAGTGAAGGAAACAAGAGATGCCTTATGAAGAAAGGACAGAAGAATCTCAATTAGTCAGAATGCAGTACATTACTGAAAGGCAGCAGCCATTGAGTATTTTGTTCCAGTATTTAAAGGGAGACTACAAAGAGGATGAGAAATCCATTTTCTACCTGGAAGAGACAAGGGGTAATGGGTACAAGTTACTCCTGGAGACATTTTGATTACAAACAAGAGAAAAATTTTTACAATGTGAGCAATCAGACATTGGAATGATCTGCCCAGGGAAGTGGTGAATTGGACACTTTCAAGATGCAGCTGGGGAGGCTGCTGGGCTATCTTGTCTAGACTGTGCTTTTACCCAGAGAGGTTAGACCAGAGATCCTTGAGGTCCTTTCCAACCTGCTCTTTTATGATTCTAATTGCATTTGAAGTCACATGGAGTGTGGGTTCTGTGTTAGAAGTTACCAGAACAGGAAAATAATTTGAACTTTTGTGCATGATGAGGAGCACCATAAAATGACCAGAGATCCTTCTAGTTAATCCCTGAATTACCCAGTCTGAATCATTGGGGTTAACAGTTTGTGTGTGTGTGTGTGTGTGTGTGTTGGGTTTATGTATTCATTTATTTGGGTAGAGAGAAAACCCATTTGTGTGTGTTGCTGTAGTGTCTAGAGCTCAGACCACAGCTTTGCCTGGGCTGCGTTTCTGTCCAAAATAATGACTCGGCAGTGACAACTTCACATGAAGTCATGGGGCTGTCTGAGAAGACTCCACTCCAAACAAGACTTATCCTTTCCAGCCCTCCCACTTCCCTTTTTGTGGCTGCCACACTGCCAGGGTGAAGTCAAGCCCCCACCTTTTCAGCCTGCCCTGAGAAAGCACATACCAGGCTGTGTCTGTCAGCCTTGCATGCACACCTTAGGCATGAACAGGCAAAGCTTGGTGCCTCACACCCCCTGAGGGGTGCACTTGCTGCCTGATGTGCTGTCACCATGGGAGACTTCATTATGGGAGGGTTTGTTAAAAAACAAACAAACTCCGAGATACCAAAAAAAAAAAAAAAACCCACAAAACTGTTGTTCAAATGCAACTATTCACATGGAAATAAGTGCCTGCTCAAGACAAACGAGGATCTGGTTCCACCTCACACATGGTTCTTCACCTTTACCTTCTTTTATAAGAGCAGGAGGAAGAAGTCACCTCCTCCTTCTAAAGTTCACCCTCTCACTTCATCCTGCAGTGGGGAGGCCTGGGGAACTCTGCTGTTTGTGATTCCCTCTCTCCCTCCCAGGCTGCAGCCTGAACTGCCCAGACCCAGGAGAAATCAGCCCAAGAGCTGGCTGTGCAGAGGGGTTTGGAATAATGACCCCACCAGGGATCCCAGCAGTCACCACCTCACAGCATCAATCAACCCTGCTCTCACCTCCCTGTGACCACCTCTGTGGAGCATCTGTCCTCTCCCAAATCTCTTTCCTCTCTGATGATCTACAAATCTTGGAAAACCTTGCAAAACCCATCAACAATAAGGCAGGAAGTGATGCCTTGAGAGGCTGCCTGGAACAGAGGCTGGACAGTGTTAAAGGAATAAAGCAGGGATTTATTAAAAAGGGCTCCTAGGATACTCCTTGGGCAGTGCAAGAGCCTGGCCAAGGCTACACCCAAGATGGACAATGGGTCACACCTTTCACACTTTTATAAGTTTTGGTCCATTTCCATGTTGGGATTAATTGCCCAATTACAGCTCCAGGTTATGCAGTCCCATCCTCCCTGGTTGCTCTCATCAGTTCCCTGTTGTTTGCACTTTTTGGGCGTGAAGCTGCAACAGTGTCCTTGGTTCTGGGACTGGAAAAGGATTGTTTTATCTAATTAAACTGTGAGGAGAACCTGCTGACACTTTATATGAAGTTCAGAGTTCTATACTAATGAAGTACAGATTCTGAAAAATATGAAAGTTAAAACTTAAGGCATCAAAAAGAACAGAAGAAAGTCACTGAAAACAAATGAACTAAAGACAAAAGGAAACACACACATGTTTTAGAATTGCTGTCTGAGAGATTTGGAAGAAAACAAAATCATTTTTCTATGAATTGTTTCCTATTAAAATTTTGTAGCAAATTATGACCCCAATAAGAGCATTGGCAAGCTGGCATCTATTTAGTTCTGGTTCATTAATCCATTCTGAGAGGTGACAGCCCATATAATGATTTCTTGGCAAGGCAAAGAGGCAGTTCTTTGGGTAAATCATAACTCCACTGGCATCCCATGGTACCACAATAATTTATACCCCACAAGGGCCTATTCCACCATGTGAATTCCCTTGCCCATCACATTGCTGCTTGTATCCAGGCCAGCTTGACTTTTATGGTTAGCATCCCCATCGTTTGTTATTCACACTGTGGCAGAAACTTGAAGTCACAACCAGGATGCCTCTTGCACGGGGTTAGATGCTGTGACAACATATGCAGCACAATTCCAAAGAGCTTTCACTCTTCCTCTGCTGTTAGCTGTCACGTTCCTACCCCCAGCCCATCCAAACAGATTTTCACCAAGTGCTTAAATGGCTGAACTTTGGCCAAGAAGGCACCATGGAATTACTCACAGTGGCAGGCCAGATGAAATGTAAGCATCACCAATTCATCCAATTATTTCTCAATAGAAGCTGGGGCCAGAAGGGACTTTGTACATCATTACTCTTGATATTCCAGACATTCTTGTTTGCAGTTTGGTTCTGCAGAAAGAAATAATAGTTTGTTTCATTGACAAGAGAGGACAAGTAAAAATTAGCAGATTTTATGGGACATAAAAAAGCCCATTAGAAAATGATGTTTAGAGAGAGACATTTTTTATTGTGCAACACAACTCTTTAACATGTTTCAAAATAAAATATTGATGAAAAGAATATGACTGTGCTTACCAAATATTATTTTTGAGTCATATATGTTTAAAGAGATTATAAGAAAATAATATAGGCATGTGATGGATAAGAGGAGGGGAAAAGTGATGGTAGTTTAAAATACATCTCTTTTTTTTGGCTCTGTTCACAGAAGAAGCTAATACTGGCTTCCTGAAAGTTGATTTTGGTAACACTTCCCTTCCATGCTTTAGTTCATTTATTGTTCCTGTAAAACTGAACTTCAGCATAAATCCAAACCATAAATATGGGCACCTCAGGACTTCTGGATTTCTTGAAATTTGAGTCCAGATCTCTGTTCTGCATATGAACCAGGACAGAACTCTAGGTCTGAATGCCCTCAAATACCATGGCTCTACTTGTGTGTCCACAGTATCCTGAGCCAGGTCTTCTGTCCACTGGAAAGGCAATTATTTACCTGGAAACAAGCTGGGAGAATCTCTTAAAAAATACTTGCAAAATGAGAGTTGAACAACTTGAGCTGGAATCTGCTTGGAAGTGACTCTATAAACAGAACTTCCCATGAATCAAAAACCGCTTTAAATTTTTATTGCAACTTGATTTAAATTTCTGGATTATTCAAATTTATGTGAAATTGAGATAAACCTCCAAGATTCAGTCACTTTTAATAGCATGAGATACAGACTTCTCAAACCTGCTGTGAAAGCTGGAACCTGGGCCAGCTTTTCATCCACAAGCCGAACTTAACATCAGTAAAAAACACATCACACTCTTCTCTCATTTCCTATACAGTTAAGGAAAAGAGAAAAAGAGAAAAAGAAAAAAAAGAGAAAAAGAGAAATAAAAAGAAAAAAGAAAGAAAACAAAAGCCAACCCAGAAATATCCAGGACAGAGAAAAAAATTATTTCTGAAAAACACAGTCCTTTCTCATTCTGGCACTTCCACTTCAATCAGATGCTTTGTTTCATACATTTAGCAGCTTGTATGCATCCCCACTTCTTCCTGGGAGATACACAGCCTCTGTACCAGCAGGGCACACCTCAGAGGTGACCCAGAAACCCTGTCAGCAAAGCACTTGCCTGCACCCATCAGAGGCTGAGCACGGCTGAATTGGCACCTTAACCCATACCAAGCCACCCCTGCCAACTGCAGGCAGGAATTTTCTAACTCCTTGTTCCAAAAAAAAAAAAAAATCTCTCCAGTCAAAATCCCCTCCTGGCCTGCAAATATGTTCAGGCATACACCTCTGTGTAGTAAATGAAATATCTGGCTTGCTGCAAAGCCGTGCTGGAGGAGCCAACTGGAAGCGAGCACTGGGAGAAGGTGTTTGAGCTATTGAATTTAGTGAATTCATGGATGTCTCATCCAAAGCAGCATTGCACATTTCCCTTCAAGAGTCATGTTGGTGGGGATGAATTTAACACCTGGTCTTTTCATGCCCAATAATGGGTGTTTTGAGGAGGACTTCTCGGGTTGCTTCATGTGGAAGATATTCATCTTTCATCCTGCTTGCAAAGGGGAGCAAAGCCCCTGTGCCATCCACTGACTTCAACAGGAAGAGTTACAAGAGACTCAAGGTGCCCTGTTTAGTCTCAACAATGTGATTATTGAGTCCAGATTGTATCTTTTAAAGTCCAGGCCAAAGAAAGTGGGGCCTTTGAAACCATTAATGAACACCAGTCCAAAGACTGCAACTTCTACATGCCTTTGGATACACAAAACATTTCTAACAGGGTTAGTATGAATGGCTTGAAATTATGTTTTTTCTGCTTTCTAGATTGCAGCAGGTCTAGATTTTAAAGGGTCACATTAGTGAGAGGGGAAAAAAAAGAATATTCAGTAGAAGGGATTTTGTGTGTTTCTTAATGAACTAGGAGGGTGATTGATCACAATTCCATCTGGGGCAATGAAAAGACCAAAGCATGAAACCATAAACTTTCATTCTAAGAGTAAATTGGTACTGAAAACTGTCTGAGTCAGTGCCAACAGTCTGATTTCTGATCTTTGGTGTATATGCATTCAGGTTTATTCCAATGTAATACATGAAGTAATATGAAGTAATAATGAAGTAATGAGGTAATACTGAAATCATGAAGAAAACCTATATTTTCTCAGATAGCTGTAGTAGAGTATCTAGCAGTCTTGAAAAGCTGTGCAGGGTTTGCCAAACACCATATCAAACATTTATTGGGCAGAGTTTATATATTACCATAATTATCCTCCAGATTTTACTCTCTTCAGAAGTCAACAAAGAAAAGCAGAAACGAAAGCTGGATTATTCCTCAGGAATCATTGGTCTATTATTTTCCCGAGGGCTTGACTCTCCACACCCAAGAGACATCTGACTGATCTGGTATCAAAAATCCCCAGCAATAAAGAATCTATTGAGCTCTTGTTGAACTTGGCACATGGTATTTCAAATTAAATTCATAAAGGTGAAGAGCAACTCTCAGGCCCCACATGCGTAGGAGGACACAATTGTGCAGCAAATTGTGGGAGGCAGCACCTGACCATGTCAAACATGAGGGTTCTTCTGAGAAGAATCCATCCAATCTCCACAAGCTGAGCCTTGCAGGCAGCTGCTTCGACTGTGTCCTGAATGAGCAGCTCTTTCCCTCTCACAAGCAAGGAAAACAGCTTTTAAGAGGGGAGAAAAGGGGAAGAAGCATCAGCTTGGGAAATCACAGCCACTCTGTACCAAAGAATACCAGGAACACTGTTGGGATCTCCAGCTTATCAGAGTGACCCCGAGAAAAGTTGGAAAGTCTCTTTTCCCGGCCCGGCACTTGAAGGAGTCAGAGCTCTTAATTTCTCAGTCTCAAGGTTGTTTATTGTTTCTTATCTATAAAATTCTTTCTCCTGTCCTGCCAAGATCAGGTCAGCAAGGCTGTCCAGACACTCTGCCTGCCCCTGGGGCAGTGTTATGTCTTTATACTAAAAACTACGTGTAAAATGTTTACAATTGCTTTCCAATACCTATCACCTATGTTAGACAGTGAGCTTCTACTCTAAACCAATCTAAAAGTGCCAACATCACAGCAGAAGATGGAGGCCAAGAAGAAGAAGAAGAAAGGCTGAACATGTCTAGATCCCTCCATCTTGCCCCCCTGAATCCCCATTCTAAAAACCCCAAAATCTACTTTTCCACCCCATGATAAATTCACTATTATTCTACCTAAACTGTTGTGGCTTGCTGATCTTCATATAGGGTTGGTAATTTGCTCCACGGGTCATAATCAAACCCACAGGAGTTTTGGGCTCAGTGCCGGGGCTTCTGAGCCCCCTGGCAGGGGTCTTGGCTGCTCAGGACAGCCAGAGGGATGTCCTGGGTTCCCACAGAACACCTTTAGCAAGAGTCTAAGTTAACTTAATTTCACTCTTCCCATGTGTGGATGCCCAGCAGGTGAATGCAACTTCTACACCTCACCCATGTGCATGTCCCCATCTCCCACACACCAAAGCACAGCATGCATGGGCTTACCACTGCTTGGGAAGGAGCTTTTCCATCCCAGGAGGTTTCTGTACCCCACTGCCATCCTTTAGGAGCTCTGATGTTTCCCCAGTGCTCCCAGCCTGACACATTTTGCCTGTGTGAGGTCTCTGCATTTGGGCTTTTCCTTCATTCACCAGCAAGGGGAGCAAAGGACACTGTTCTCCTTGGAGCTCCTGGCTGCAAGATTTACAGACTGGGATCTGTCTGGGATTTTCTCCTCATTTGGCAGCCAGGTCCTTTGGCACCTCAGGTACTGTGCTGTCATAGGAGCCCCCAAGGCCAAGCCTGCTGAGATGCATTTCCTGATTCCCAGTTTGGAGAGACTTTGGTGGGGTAGCATCCTCAGGAGAAACTTCCAGTGCTTTTCTAAATTCCTCAAGCAACTGTTGCCACATCCCACATCAGGCTGCAGGCTCAGCAGGCATTGCCCTGTTACTCTGTGGATTTTTGGATTTTTGCAGTGTTGAGGGGCAGTGAGAGATGGCTGCTCCCTAGGAAAGGGGAGCCCAGACTCACAAAAAGGCATCAATGCATTAGCTCCAGGGCTTGTTGGACTCCTTGTGCAGTTCCCTGGCCAGGCAGAAAAATCAATTGTTAAAAAGAAAGAAAAGTGTAGCTGTTTCCTGACCAAAGGAGCTGAGTTAAATGAAGAGAAGAAACAAAGGGTCAGGACCATACAGGCAGGAATGGGGCAGGGTATGGCATGGGAAGAGGAGGAGGAAAGGTGCAAGATGGTGTTCTTGGAGGTGCAAAACCATAATAATGGTCCACCTGCTGTGGGTGAGCACAAATTGATCACCTCTGTGCTATGCAGCAGGAGAAAGAAGCCCTGGAGAGTAGCTCTATGGAAATGGGAGCTGCATGTCCCACCCTGGATACCACTCCTTGATAGCAGGAGACCTCTCCTGTCTGAAGCATTTTTGTGCTGACAGTTAGTTAAAAAGCAGTGCTGTGCTTGTCCTTTCCTTTTTTACCTATGGATGGGAGTAAAGAGCTTTTTTACCTCTGAAGTGCCAAATCACTGGGCTTACAATAAATATATCCACTTTAACAAAATGCAAGGCATAGGAAGAGTTCACAACAGTTAAGAAGAATAGATTATCACATCAGTCTTGGCAATTTTTATAGTTTTCCATGCATTTATACATTTCATGTGGTGCAGCTGACGTAAAATACAACCCAGAAAAATCAAGTTGGCCCAGCTTGGAAAAATCTCATATGCTTCAAGGTATTTGCCTAGGCTCACCAAGCTCATTTTTGTTTTGCATTAAAATTCTACAAGGATGCAGGATTAACCCCACACCAGCTATTTCAGACCTGGCAGTGTGGTATTTAAAAGTTAATATTGTAATCTTAAACCTGTAACTTGGGCCAAATCACCCTAACATACTTTCCTTGGAGCAGCTTTTTATTATGAACTTTGAGAGCTCTACATGTGCTGTGCATGATTCTTGTCCTTAATTTTGTGTTTTCTGTACAATTTTTAAAAGCTAAAAATAAATATTAATTTTACCTGTTTAAGCATATAAAACACAAATATGTATTTAAAAAATGCACCTAATTAAAAGTACCCAAGCAGATATAGAAAATGTAGAAATGATACAGTGTTTTCAACTTAATATTTTTTTAACGAAGCTGTTTCGGTATGAGGACACAGATAGAGGTTTGATACTCTTCCAAATATGTTTTATGTTACAGGTTGTATCCCAGAGGAGTAGTGGGTGCCCTGTTCTTGGAGTGTTCCAGGCCAGGCTGGACAGGGCTTTGAGCAACCTGGTCTAGTGAAAGGTGCCCCTGCCCATGGCAGGGGGTTGGAACTGGGTGATTTTTATGGTCTCCAATCCCAACCCTTCTGTGAAACAGATATCCCAAAATATCCCTTTCAAAAGAATGAAATAGAAACTATTTCATTTTTCTCCCTAGCACAGTCTCTTTATTCTATCTAAAGCAGATTATGATGAAGACTAAATGCTTTTGTCTGATCACTTGCTCATGTTGCAGAGAAATCTGGATCCTGTCCCTGCCAGGTGAGTTTCAGGGTTTGTAAGGGTCCAAGCCAGGCAGATGCAGACAGATAAAGGCCAGGCACTGCTCCTCACCACTTTTCCAGAACAGCAGGTGAGAATCTGCAGAGCTGTGGCACCCTCAGGCACCTGGGGCCATCCCCTGATGGTTTCTGTGCAGCTTTGCTGGGAATGTCTGTCTCCCACCCTGCCTAACCTCCTCTCCCTCCTCTTTTTCCTCCTCCTCCAAGCCCCAGTGAAGCACAATGTTTCTGTGCCAAACACGCTCCCATTGTTTCCCCTGTAGGACACTGAGTGCAGCATAATTCATTCCCCTGATTTGGTTCAGCAAGAGCACCAAGCAGGAGACTTGAAGAGCTCCATATGTTTAGCCTGTCAAAGGAAAGATCAAATACTCGTTTATTATAAGTACCTTATGTACTTTAATCAAGCAGAAGCCAAACATGAATCAATATCTGGGGGTTAAATCTGGGAAAATTCAAATGAGAAATAAGGCAGAGTGTTCTAAGATAATGATTAATTATTTTTGCAAACTACCACATGAAGAGGTGAATCCTTTATCTCAAGCCCAGGTGCCTTTCTGGAGGAGATGCTTTAGGCAAATACAAGATGTTGAGCCCAGGTAAAGGTACTTGAGTGAAATTTTCTGAAAGACATACCACTTGCTTTCTTGGCCTTGAAGTGCTGATATCTAATAATCACCTGATTATAAATGGTATTTAACTTGAACACAAAGGATTCAAGGCAAAAAACCCAAAACATTTTAGAAGATTAAAAAGCCTATCCATAGTTTATGCCATTCAAATCTGTAAAGCCACAAGAAAGGATGATCATATTCCATTCACCATGGAAACACAAGTACACTGAAGAAATCACAATGCTGGTTGTCGTGTGATAGAAGACAAAATGGGACACAAGGGCTGTGAAGTGAATTGTTAAAAATTAATTTTAAAAGAAAAAACAAAGCAACTTGTTACAGACAGAACTTTTTTAAAGACTGAAGGACTCAGTCTCTAAGATGCATCCTGTAATTGCAATGGGAGGAAAGCAGCAAAAACCACATTTCTTGGGAAGGGCACTGGTAAAACCCAAAACCCATGCTCAGAAACCCCAACACGCAACAGCGAGTTGAGGGGGAAAGTTGTAAGGCAAGATAGAAGATGATGAAAAATAAAAATCAAGCTATCCTAAAAGTTGGGCCAGTAAGTATGACATGAAAAAATGCATGCCATTTCCCAAATCTGAACCGATTTTATTATTCACTTCTCTTGTGACAGTGGAAGGACAGCAGTGTGAGGTTGTTGCTGGCCATTTTTCAATTTAGCAATGCTACTGTTGCTAAGACACAGATGTGATTTTTCAGATTGCCTGAACATGACTACCAGTGAGATTTCTATTAGAAATAAATGTGTAAAGTGACTGTGGATACAAAAATAAATGTCTCAAACATGAGGAACTACATACAAAGTGGGACAGCTGTAAATTCAGAACCTCTTGGATATTGTTTCTTCTCTCCCTGGAGTAAATCAGGAATAAGTTGGAGTAAGTAAGGACTAAGGTTTCTTTAGCTCTCAGCAGCTTCTGGCAGGACTTCCCAAAGTCATGGGACGTGGCAGCCTGTCACTGAGCACTGAGGGATAACATGGATTAGGTAAGTACATTTATCTTCACCTCTCTTTTTCTTCTGAGAAAAAGCACCTTTCTGTTTTTTCTTTCCCTCAAAGCAACCACAGTAGTTAGCCAATATTGAATACCTCGAGGGTTGTTTCTATTGGGAAAAGAAGCCAGTGCTGGAGCTGGGTGCTTTGTGCAAGGCTTATTATTGAAAAAGGATGTCAGGAGCCCTATTTCCCTGAACTCAGCATGGACGGACAATAGGACGCAGTTTCTATTTCAAGACTCTTTTCAGCCAACACAATCCATAACAGAACTTCTTTTTTCCCCTGGTCTCTCTCTCTCTCCACAGCTTTATCTGAACAGCAGATGACAAGTAATTTTCTGGTGTGTCCTCATTTTCCATCTCTCTCTATTTCTTTTCCTGCAGACAGGGCATGCACACTCAGCTGGTATTAATTCAGTCCTTACGTCTTTTTGTTCTCTGTGTTCCCATTCAGGCTACCATTTAGATGGGTTTCTCCCATGAGGAACAAAGAGGCCATTAATTTCTCCACTGTTTCACTGATTCAGAGGTATTAATGCTCACCAGATTCAGAGCAGAGATGTGACTGCATATGGATCAAAGACAAGATTTGCTGAGGGCCATCCACTCAAGACAGCAGCACCTCAGCTGTAGCTCCCTCAGCCTCTCCACTTGACTTGCTGGCACGTGCAGTGACAAACCACTGAGGACAAGTTTCTCTCCTGACACAGATCATTTGCAGCCAAAAACTTCATTTGCTGAAAGCTCTGCCATACCAGTTTATGTCTGTCACTACATTTCTCTTCACAGAGAAAAGCAAGGCACAATTCTTCCCAAGAATATTTCTGGGTTTCACATTCTCTGAACCTCAGAGAAAGAAAACACAATTCTTATCATTTTCTGTGCCTGTGGTTGTGCAAAAATAGAATGTAATATGGAGATTGTTTACCCAGAGTGATGGTATTGGCCAGGTGTGTCTGTGTGAGTCGGGACTGTGGGGTGACGGTCACGAGATTCTGTGCAGTGTGAGGTGTTGAGTGCTTGGCAGATTCAGTTTAGATGTAATGTAATATAGTGTAATATAGTATAGAATAATATAGTATAATAATAAAATAATTAATTAGTCTTCTGATAAGATGCAGTCCTCCTCATCATTCTCTCCCCTCATAGGGGGCAGCCTGCAAATTCTATTTATGTCTACTTGAACTGTCGAAGGCTGCAAAGTCAAAGGAGGGAAATAGTACCCCCAAATATGAAAAGGTAGATGTCTTTCTATAGCAAAAAAGATTATTTTATTTCATGGTCACATTACTTGCTCTTTTTGTGGCATGGTCTGTTCCTGATTTCAGTCTAAACCACACCCTGGCTCACTGTGCTGGAATGCTGTGCATAATGGACAGGTGGGCAATGAGTAAACCCTCGAGAACTCATAAGATGATGTGAGACACAGAACACAAGAAGGCAAATGCAAAAGCTTCAGATCAGTTCCTATCTGAGCAGAAATCACTGCTTGTTTAATATTTGTTTTCCAGGGGTTTTTGCAAGTAGGTTTTTTCCTGTCAAGCTGAGCCCTGTGATAGAAGAGCATATAAAACTCAAATGTCCAAATGCAATTTTTTAAAAATCAGGTCAGATAAATCCTATGAAGAGGGTCAAACAGTAGAAGGAAGAGAGAACAGAAAGGGGGAAAAAATGTACAGCTGTCTTTCCTGTTCTCATTTAACCTGAATAAGAAATTAAGGAGGGGAAAAGGGAAGGAAGAGGAAAGACAGAACTAGAACAAAACTATTTCAGGATCTTTTATGGATGACAATCTTTATATTTACATATGAAACCAGACTGGACAAAGCACTAAAAATACACCATATCTCATTGGGAACAGCAGCAGGGAAATACAGCAGTTGACATAAATGGCCTTTTTCTATCATTAGCCTCTGTGATTCCAAGCCCATTTCATTCACAGCGTGTATCCTTCTTACAAGGCTCTCTGTAA
The DNA here is from genome assembly GCF_037042795.1 of Molothrus aeneus. Classification (NCBI taxonomy): domain Eukaryota; kingdom Metazoa; phylum Chordata; class Aves; order Passeriformes; family Icteridae; genus Molothrus; species Molothrus aeneus. Next base: position 110,889,678 of record NC_089647.1, on the reverse strand, counting down.
TAATAGTTCCAGAAATACAATCCACCCAGCCCTCATTCTCTGCACTACTGAGGAACTGGAGCTTTTTAGTCCTTGTCATATTGGTGTGGACATTGATGACAGACATCCAAATGCCCCTCTCTATTCCATTAGTTTTATACCATTATAATTCATGCAGGGAGAAAATGTATAAGCAGAATGTCTCACACAGGTTTTGGGGTGATTTCTGCAGAAAGAACAGAGGATGCAGTGTGCTGCAAAAGTCCTGGAGAAAATGAGCACTGTTATCTGTCTTTGATGTACACAGAAATTACTTATCAGCCATTAAACTGCCTTGACTTTCTACATTTTCTTTTTACGCTTTCTCTTTCTACTTGTCCAGACCTAGAGTTACCTGTCTTGATTACACTAAAGATGTCTTGTCAGCCTTGCAGCAAAAGCTATTTTTACAGGGCAAATTCCCTTGACCTGATAATAATGGGGGATTTGTCATTACCCAAAATATTAGGCATATGGGGAGTTCCTGTTAACAACAGAATAAAAGTATGAGGCATATGAGGGGTTTCAGTTAACACCAGAATAGCACTTAAAGCACTCTCTGGGAAGGTAAAAGGCCCTATAGGGCATCTACTGTAGTTTTTGAGCCCTACCCAGCACTCAAATGTCATATTTTGTCTTTCCTTTTTAAGGTCACCACTTGGCAGGAGACTCCAACTTGTTTAAGTGTGTGGATACTCTGACTGAAGCCAAAGTGATCAGGAACTTTGGTCAATCAGTGTTTTTTGTTTCAGGCTTTTCCCCAGAGGTTATCTGAGGATCACATTTGATGCGACATTCTGGTTTCTCTGTATTGTTACAGAACCCACCTGGTATGGCACCAGGCAAACACTATGGAGGCTGATTTTCTTCTCTACATATTCAGCTTCTCATTGCAGGCTTATGGATTTGTTGTGTGGTGTGGGACAAGGGGGATCTTTGGGCTTGGCTGGCCCAGATTTCTTGTGTGAGGTGCTCTTGCAGCAGGTGGTGAAGACCAAAGGTCAACCCAAATCCAATTGATGGCCCCAGAAATATTGGAGAGGAGAGGGGAAGGGAGGGAAGAGGAGAGAGGAGAGAGGAGAGAGGAGAGGAGAGGAGAGGAGAGGAGAGGAGAGGAGAGGAGAGGAGAGGAGAGGAGAGGAGAGGAGAGGAGAGGAGAGGAGAGGAGAGGAGAGGAGAGGAGAGGAGAGGAGAGGAGAGGAGAGGAGAGGAGAGGAGAGGAGAGGAGAGGAGAGGAGAGGAGAGGAGAGGAGAGGAGAGGAGAGGAGAGGAGAGGAGAGGAGAGGAGAGGAGAGGAGAGGAGAGGAGAGGAGAGGAGAGGAGAGGAGAGGAGAGGAGAGGAGAGGAGAGGAGAGGTTCCATGCACACATTACTCAAGGGCCTAATCAGCCCTTTCCCTCAAGTGGAGAAAGGTAACTTCTCTGTCAGAGTTAGAGTGGGCAGCCTTTAACACATTGATCACGAATTGACTTGGGTTGTTTCTGACCCAGTTGCATCACTTTAACAAGGGAATCAAGAGCACTCCTGATGAAACCACAGGCTTCCCACTCAAGCTGTCTCGCCTGCAATGTTTAATATTCCACTGTGCTGACGATGATCGCAGCTCTACGTGCAAGTACAGGAGCATCAAATGCCTGACACTTCCTCCACTTGAATTTTGCATTCTGGACACCACTCATGCCCTGGCCCCACAGCAGGAGCAGCAGCCAAGGCAGCTTGTGCAAAAGGCCTGAAATGCCATGTTTTACAAGCTGAAATATGAAGTGATAACTTCAGGAAGTTTGTTCATGCTTTGGATTGGTGACTGAGGGAGGAAGCAAGTGCATGGTTTCAGAATGAGTGAATTATTTAAGCCAGCAGTCCAGAAATGCAAAGGAGGGATGTCAGGTCTCTGGAAGCAGCTAAACTGGACTGTATTCCCTTGTCATCAACAACAGCAGTGTGGGTGTTCTGAATGCTACCAAGTTCTGGGGTTTGACATGAAATTGTGCATCACCAGAAAAAAACATCTGTTCAAATTTTCTTCACCAACACTTTTGTAATTTAGCAACTTGCCAGTTGCATAATAAAATCAAACTGGGCATGTTGCCTTATGTTTGGCACTTCAGTTTATTTACATTTTGCAAAGGTGCCCAAAGATCATTGGGCAATGACTGATGAGAAATTCAGACTATTACTGCAGGTTCTTAGATTATTAGTCATTCTTGGACAACTGAGATAATGTCACACAAAAGCTGAGAGAGCCAGAGGGTTTTTTTAAACCTGCTTTTCTAAGCTAATGAGGTTTGTCTGTTTCCAGTGTACGTGTATTTTAATTACGTGCAACTATGAGACCTGGCAATACTTTTTGAACCTGTTCATTGATTTAAAAGGGAAAAAATCTAACAGGAAGAGGGGAAAAGTTGACAGGGATACAAATTTCAGCCAAATTCATTGAAACAGAGAGAGAAAAAGCTAATTAAAGTCTACATGGGAGAAAGGAAAGGTCAAGAAGGAGAGAAAGAGTAAGAGAGACTATAAATGGAGAGCCTATAAATGGCTATCTGTAAGGGAAAACTTGAGTTACAGTTCATATCCTAGCAAAACTGAAGTTGATCAAACTCAAACAAAACCCACTTCCTTTATTCCAATGCTTGGGGAGATACTTGGAGCTTTGGTTTCTTTATGCAATTATATTTTCCCGCATAATATTCTTTACACACATTACTCAGCTACATATAAAGGTGTTTTAAACAATCAAGGGAGTCTGGAATATTTAATGGACAAATTTAGAAGGGAGGGAGGCATTCCATTGTACCAACTGGACTTCACCATCTCTCCTTCCTTGGCATCTAGAGAAAACTCCATTAGGAAAGCAAGAAAGCATGACCAAGTAAACCACAATTTTTTCCCTACTGAGAGCTTCAGGCATACAAAAGAGTTCTTGCCAGATAGCAAGTGAGATTGTATCATTTCCAAACAACTGACTCAAAGGAAAAAAATAAAATGCAGGCACCTTGAGAATTCTCTCAGATTCAAAACTGCAGAGATCATTTTGCAGAATTAAGCTTTGCTCTTGGATTACAAATGTTTGTGCCAAATTTCAGTTTCCGATGCTTTTGCCTGTGTGTGAGTAAGTGTGAAATTATTAATCCTTGAAAGCAGGGATTCATAATAACAGAGTTATTGACATTTTCCTGGCTCTAGCATTGCAGATGTGATGCTGAAGACAAGAAACATTCCCACTGTTTGATGAAGAGGGTACCCAGGAAACACCAGCAGCAATCATTCTCCAGGCAGAAGATGTTTTCTGTCATCTGGTTCTTGACAACTATAAATAAAGGGCTCAATCTGATTTTTATACACTACTTCTACACTGTAAGGGACAGAATGATATATCCCACAGCTTGCAATGGAAGCCATATACGAAGTGATGAGATTATAAACAAGTATGTGTGCGCCACAAACGTTTGTATTTTTAGCAGTGTTGTGAAGCAGAGTCTCACAACTGCACTTGTGGGCCTTGGTTAATGCAGAAACACCATTTCTGGTGCTGTAGCTGAAGTGTTTCAGAGACAAATGTTGGTACACAGGCAGAGGATGAAATCAGAATTTTCTCACCTGCATAAAAGAACTGCTATTAAAAGCTACCAAAGTGAAATGCTACCACTATTTTCTTTTCTCAGCTATGTCAAACTAAGTTATTTGAAAGCAGAAATACAGAAAATGCAGCATGGTGCCCAGCCACAGGGCTAGAAGATCTCTGAAAGAAGCACCAGCACTCCCTGGGAGAGAAGGGGAGTTTAAGAACTCTGGCAGAACAGAGTCCTCCTCCTGGAGCTCACAGCTGAGCTCTGCTCTCCTGCTCCTCTGCAGCAAGGTGGGAGCCCACCAGGAAAGGCTCAGACGTGATAACCAATGAAACCTTCATTGTTAGAGGAAACAAAAACCATGGAATTGTCTTTACTTTGCTACTCAGTGTGATTCAGAGGGCCCTGAGCTCACAGTGGTGCAAGTCAAACAGCTTTGACAGCTCAACCCACCTGGGCAAGCCACCACACTCCAGCTATCAGATTTTCACCAACAGGACAGCAATGATGCAGCTGTGCTGCTTCCCAGTCCCAGTCAGCAGGACTGCCAGCACCTCCAAAGGGAGCTCCAAGCAGGGGGTATCCTTCCCTTCCCTTCCCTTCCCTTCCCTTCCCTTCCCTTCCCTTCCCTTCCCTTCCCTTCCCTTCCCTTCCCTTCCCTTCCCTTCCCTTCCCTTCCCTTCCCTTCCCTTCCCTTCCCTTCCCTTCCACACTTAAGGGGACAATAATGAACATAAGCCACACAAAATACAGAACTACTGGGCAATAAGATGAAGGAGGTACCAATCCAATGCTCTGCATTTGAACATTTAATTTCATTTTCTTGTGATTAAAACTCTCTTTATATTCTGTTGCCTGACTCAGCATGGGCTCCCTTGTCACCATGCCGAGTTCCCAGGACAATGTGTTCCCCTTCCCTCCTTACTTCCTCCTGCAGGATCATGGCCATTCAGCCTCATGGAATCTGCCACTTGCCCAGCTGCAGCCAAAAAATGAAAAATAAAAAGCCAAGAAAGCTCTAATTGCCAATGTTCACATCACCAAATCTGGAATGAGAATAAAGTTTCACCACCATACCCCAGCTCTGGGGGGTTGTGCACATCTTTGGGAAGCAGACCTCCCCTCTGCCCGTTCCATGTGACAATCTGCCCATCCCTGCAGATGGGTCTCAGCTTTTCCAGGAGCACCCAGAGCCCTTCCCTGAATGGCAGGGGTGTCAGTTTGCAGGCAAATGACCATGCTGGGCAGGCAGAGTTCTCAGGCTATCTAATGACTGCTCCACATGGATGTGTCATTGCTGTTCCCACCAGGCACCACAGAGCCTTGCACCGAGCCCTGTGAGTGAGAAATGAGCTGAATCTAATCAGAAGGAATGGCATAATTAACAGGAATTCTGTGAGGAGCTGTTTGTTAAGTGATATGCAGCTCTCTGCTTAGTGGCTCATTATTCAAGCAAGCCTGGGTAAAGCTTTGCTGTCTCCACGGAGCACAATGTAAATAGAAAAAAAAAAAAAAAAAACAGCTTCACTTTTCCCATCCTGTCACTGCAGACCATAATTTAAGCTGATCATACTTTTCCATTTTTCACAGAATTTTTCCACAGTGTGGACAGGGGCATCTAAAGTGTTATTAAAACATGTTGGGGAGGCAAGCTGGCCAGGGCTGCTTGGAGAGGGCAGCTCCTCTCTGCTTTCTGCCTGCTCCTGAGTCTGCTCAAAGTGAGAGGAAACAAGGATATAATCACAGATTTCTGGTGAGACAAGCAAAGTATCAGTGAGGCAAGTTCTGCAAAAGCATTTCAAGATCACATGGCGAGGTTTTCTTGGAAAGCAGCTTTCTCTTTGAGAAATAACCAAAGGATATTGTCAGGAAATGCGGAACCTCACCGGCTCCACAGCGCTGCATTGTATGCAAAGAGAAATTTCAGTCAGTAGAAGGCAGGGAGGAACAAGAGGCATCAAAGTGGCTGCTGCTGAAGGAGTAGCTCCAGCATGACATGATATACTGCCTCTGCCTCAAGCCAGCATTGCTTCTGCCCCACCATCCACCTCAGAGCCTGGTAAAAGCTCCTCTTCTCCCTACTGCCAAGGAGTTGTGTGCTAATGGACTGCTGACAGATGGGTGAGAACATTTGTTTTATTTTTTATTTCCTTTTTTCTTAATTTCTAAAAAACAAAGCAAAACAACAGTGCCTTGGAAAAAAATAAAAAGCCAGCCATTCCTCTGCAGTCTTAAGGAAATATGGGCACCCCCTGTTGATTTATATAACTTTTAATGAAATCAGGACCTTACCATGTCCTGGGCCATTATACTTTCTTCCATTTTGTGCAGGAAATGCACTCATGTAGCAGCTGCTGACGCATCCAAGTTGTGCTCCACAGCTGCTGCTGATCAACAGCCAACAGGAGGCCACCACTGTGGCAGGACGAGGACACCTGAGCAGTGTGCCCCAGGTTTCAGTGTAAAATCAAGGCAGGAAATCAAGGCCAACACATGACTAAAGACATAATTTAGCTGGAGCGCAGCACAGTGAATGCTCTCCAATCTTCATTTCTCCATTTTTAAGTGCCCACAGTCTCAACATCTCTTCCTAGGATTTCCACATGTCTGCCAGAGGTGTCCTGAGCAGAAATGAGTGTGTCCATGCAGGATACTGCATGTTCATGGGCCTTTATCCATCTTCAGTGTCTTGGATTCACTGTTCTTGGGCAGAACATCTGCCTAGGATTCAGATTTACCAGCTGTGCCTTCTTTCTCTGCCCAGAAACTCTGCCTGGATAAAATCTGAAAAATGCATGCCCATTTGGCCTGAATTTCCCCATGTTCAGCAGTCCAGAAGGAGTGATATTTCCAGTCAGAAAATGAGACAAGATCAAGAAAACCCAGACACATGGCAGTTGTATCTCCTACAGCATAGATGCATCCTTTCTTGGAAAACACTTTCATCCTGACACCTCCATTTCAATAATCTCTGTTAGAAACTGGATCCCATTGCATCAATTCTCTCTTGTTTCTTCAAATCCCAGCTCAGCCTTGCTCCTGAGCTCCTGTTAGTGAGCCCTGACTGGCAGCTAAGGAAATAGGAGTGTGTTTGTAACTGTGGGGGTTTGGAGAACCAAAAGTAACCCTAAACCCCAGACAGTAATTAGAATGGAAAAGTGAGGAGGCTGGTCATACATGGAAGTGGAAAGAGAAATAGAGACCAACCTGAAATCCATTGCTGGTGATGACTCAGAAATGAAGAGGCAGGAAGTGGAGACTGAGCAGCAAACCACCCCACAAATGAGAGACACGATTTCCAAATAAGCTGCAGTTTGGCCAAACTATCCCAAGAGCAGCAGGTGTGTTTGTGGTAGAAAAGATGTTTCTTGGGAACATGAAGCTGTGCCTTAACTTGAGCAGAAAGGTAGCCACACCTATAAGGTAAGAAAACTCCCTTCTAATATAATAGTTCAAAACAAAAATAGAACAACTGAATGTAATTTCCCCTCCATTTTCCTCTTTCTTTTTCTCTCATTAGACACATTAGATCTGCTGAAGGGAATTTTTTTTTCCTATTCATGTTTCATGAATGCAAAAACATGTGCAACATGTGCAAATTAAGGATATAATTGACAGACAAATGGCAGCTGCCAAAACCAGGAGGGAAAAGTTTCTAAAAGCTAAAGGTTTCACAGATCCTTTCTGTTGCACTGTGGGTTTGTGTTTCTTGTTGTCTGGTATGTAGTAGATTCTGGTAAGAATCCCCCAAACTGATGTTTTTTATGATTTAAAGTACTCTGTCCATTATTTATGTCAGAATCAATAAAACAGTTTATATAAAAAAGATGCATTGCAACAGTCAATTCAAAGAGAGCAATTTGTATGCAAGTGGAACTGATCAATCCAATAAAAATGATTGCCAAGTCTCCTGAGACTTATAGAAATCCTTTCAATAAATGCATTTTTAATAAAAAAAGCAATGAAATATATCACAGCATAGGAGTCAAATGGAAAGCAAACGTTTTCTTAACAAGTGAGGAAAAGAATTTACACTTTTCTTACAGTCTGTTTTAATTCAACTATTGATGCAGTATGTGTATTTTAGTATGGAATATTATTTGTTTTTAAATCCTGGATTGCTCACTCAGGTCCCATTTGTCCATACAGTTATTTCAGTGGAAGTGCCTAACTCCAGGATAACTTCTGTTCCCAGGCTTAAGGAAATAAGGTGCATCTTTAAGCTTGTATGGTGATATCTCCACAATAAAATATGGAAATAACTGCTCAGAGAAGGTGCTCAGAGTCTAACTCAGGCCATGCTCAGCCTAACTCATCTATGATTGTAAGAAATTTTATTTCTTATGTGTCAGAAAAGTTCTGAAATACCAGTGTAAGAAGGTGACACTTTGGTTAAGAAAAAAACAGATTTTCTCGGGAAGACATTACATTTTCTGGGGAAGTTGGTGCTGTTCAGAGTCTCTTTCACTGGAAAGCAAAGCACAGCTATTTGGTGCTCAGCTGAGTCAGCATTCACAGCAAAGAAACTGCTTCCAAGGCAGGAAGGAGAGGATTCTTTAGATTTGGGTGATATAAGTCTTCCTTCCTTCTGACCGTGGCAGGCACAATTCTGTAACAGGACTCTCCCACCCAAGCTCCTTCAGTCATGGTTGGTTCCATTCCAGCCTCAGAGGCTGGGTTGTGACCTGACAGGGTGTGGGGTGGCACAGCCACAGGGACATGCAGCTCTGAGCCTGCTGTGGCCCTGCTGCCTTCTCTGCAATCCCCCAGGGCTTGAGGAGCTGCTCTCACATCATCTCTGGGTGGATGGGGACCTCCTGCCAGAGGGCTCTTCATGACAAGATGAAATAGTCACTTTTATGCTGTTATTTCTTTACACTGCAGATAGATTCAAACGGGCTGGTTTGGCAGACAGAAGGAAACCCAACTTGTTAATAAATCTGCTTGTTTACAAGTTCTCCACTCAGATTTCTTAGATATAGACATTGGGGTTTTGTAAATCTTTGCCTGGCCATGGTTTCTCTGTCTGGACTCAGTGTCTATGGGATTCCTTTTTGAAAGTGAGTGTGATACCTAAAGATTTTAGCTTTTTATACATCTTTCATGCATTTGTAGCTTTGTAGACTGTTAATACATTGTTATGTAGCTCTTGGTATCTTTCCTACACTTTCTCTTAGATTTTGGAACTAACTAACCTTCTAACATATTCCTGAAATACTGTTTGGTCTTATTGCCAAGAGGACAACCTCCCAAAGGACATTTTGTTTTCCAACCAGAATCTGAGAGGACACAATGAGAAATGGGGCAAAGAAGCCCCTGGACCAACTCCAATAGGGCAGAACCTGGGGAAAATTACCTAACCAACTCCTCTTCTAATTGAACAATATTTGTTAGATATCCTCATTTGTTGAACTTATAAAAAATTAGAGAAACCTGATGTCAGGTTTTATGACCATGGGGGTATCTGGAAGCTTCCAATAAAGCCCTGCTTTTTATTTTACTATTTTAACACTGTTGCAAGAGTTTGGACCTTTTTTATTTTTTTTTTAGGTGACAAATGAACTCACCTTTTGCTGTCTTACCTTAAATCTCTGAGGCTCTTTATGAACCCAGACACAACATTCTCCTGCTCCTTCACCAGGAATGTGCTCACCCAAACCCTGCTGCCTGTTGCAGAGGTCACAGAGCTGACTGTTCTAGAAGCCACTTCTCCCACCTCCTGCAATTTCCTCAGGCCCTGGGGAGCCATGACTATTAGCTGTGCAATAATTACATCAGCAGCAATAAAATCATGGAGCCCAGGCCTTCCCACCACAGTCAGAAGCTCAGATGATGGAGGCAAACAAGAAGTGTCACCACTAGTCACCACCAGGCTTGCATAGTTGTGGGGTGCATGAAATAAATGACCTTTGGTGTGACACACGCTTAGTCATTAATATTAAAAACCCCAGTCATCCAGCCTACTGCTTCTCCTACACTACCAATGTGTTTTCATATTCCAGAAAATAAGTATTCCTGTGAAGTCACCCAGTCATCCTCCCAGGCTGCTCTCTTTTCCTAGATTATATTTCTTTCAGCTTGGGACCAAAACCCTGGGTAGCAGCATGAAAAAAGCAACCATTAAAGACACATTTGATGAACCTCTAACATTTGGACTCAGGTACAAGAGTAGTCATCTCTGACGTCAAGGTTTCCAGGGACATATGGCAGCAAAATATAGGTCTGTGAAACAGAAATAAATGGATGTCTGAAATGAGTAACCAAGCTCACAGTGAGAAATAGGTGAGGCAGTTTGGAGGATGAGATCAACCAGTTATGTCTTGACACTGCAGTATCATTTTGTCAGCTAATTCTTTGTCAAGGTGAGCCAGGACAAATTCAAAAGCCTGACAGTGAGCATCACCAAAGAGGAATATGTCTTTACTAATAGTATTTATTTCCTCCTCTGATGCTTAGTGGTGTCCTCCACCAGATCCAAGTCCATTGAGGGGTCAAGGAGGCTGAATCAGATGTCAGCTTCACAAAACCAGCCTGGAGAAACACCCTCTGATTTTATCTTCTGAAACACAGAACTGCTGTCACAAGCACTCAAACTTACACTCATATGTGCAGCAACTTTTCCTTATTTTCTTATTATGAACATCCTCAAATTCCCAGATTTGTCCTGATGATTAATGTTAGTCACACGCCTTCCCATGGAATTTGTCCATCAGAAAATGGCACCTTAAAAAAACCTCAAATCCCTATTTTGTAGCATGTTAAAACAGAGCATAAAACTTTTAAAGTTTCATTCCAACAAGGTTAATTTCTTCATTTTGACCTGCAGGTATATTGCAGATTACTATTCTCATGCTAGCAATAAATTTAAAGATCAAAACAAAATGCTGCAACTTTATTGAAACTGATAGCTGGTATTTCTGAAATAACCTAAAAAGGTATTGTGCCAATGATTTAAAATTGTAAAGTTTTACTGTGCTTTGGAACAAGAAGAATCATTGGCACAGTACCACGCTGTTCCCTCAGGCAATCATGCACATTAACCACAAATGCAGATAAAAATTTCTCAAGAGCAACCTCTTCATGTTTTCCTGACCACAGAACACATGGAAGTAAAATATCACACATTAGACCTTTTAATAAACAGTCTCAAATTATTGAAAATACTGGAATAGGAATTTCAGACCCAAAATCCTGGATTTTGGGGAGCTGCAGATGGAAAGCTGGGACTCAGCAGCTCCTTTATGTTGCACAGACAGCGCTGACATTACGATGCAGTCATTTGATGTGACAGGGATCATATGCACTCCCAAAAGCAGCTCCTCAGGCTTACAGTCCTTGAGCAGTCATAAAAATAAGATGTCTCTTGAGGCATTTCAAAGATAAGGCTGGAGAGAGAAGGGCCATGTGGTTTACAACACTCTTGGATAAATCCCATGACGCACCAAGGCCGTTAGCAAAGTATCCGGTTCTTCTCATGACAGCGGGCAGAAGTGCTGTGCTGGGAGAGCAAAATAGGAAGGAAGGATTTGGAGCGTTGCCACTTTTCCAGAAAAATTATGACTTTGTGAAAATGCACTCTCAAGAGCATCTTTGTCATAAAATTTGATTTTGGTGCTGGGTTTTATAACGCACAGCCCCAACACTTCCATCCCCAGCCCATCCTTCTGATCCCCAGGGGGATGTCTTCTGGGGAGGCTGCCCTGTGACATCCTTTCCCTCTCTGAAGGATCAGAGACACTTTATTGAAGATTTCCACAGCTTTGTCAGTTTGTGCCTTTAGGGCATCTGGTGTTTAGTCACACAATCACACGAAGGAGGCCTATTAGCCTTAATTTCTGCCAAGTTTGCCGCAATTAGTAAAGATGCTCCTGGGTTTTAACATCTGTGCAAAGCATGTCCTGGTATGGTGTTTTCTGTCCTTCCTCCCTGCCTTTCCCATCTCCTCCTACTCCTCCTCCTTCTCTTATTCTTCTTCCCTCCTCCTCCTGGACCACAGCAGGTGGCAGCAGGAGCTGGCAGTGCCAGCCGTGTCCCTGTGCTGGCCCTGCCATCTGGGTGCCCCTGGCATCACCCTCCTGCAGGAGCAGGGTGTGGCAGGCAGGGCTGGAGCTTTTGATCTCAGATCAGAGGTGGAGAAGGAGGCTTCACTTCGAATCCCTTGCCAGCTGGTGTGGTTAATCTCTTCCCATGCCCACAGCAATAAAAATCAGCATTTACATAACACCTGGGGTCACCTGGGAAGCACTCTGCAGTCAGTGAAGGATTATGTCCCAGCCTCAGATGCCCCTGTCCCTGCAAGGGGAACTTCTGAGTGCCAGGCACAATGCAAAAGCCTCCTGTTCCTTTTGGGATGATGGCTCACCCCAGAGTGAGGTATTTGAGTGGGTTTGTACTTGGGATAGCACAGGGGTGGGGATCAGCATCCACCTGCCCGGGCCCTCATCACAAACAAAAACTGCTCTGGCCACACAGGACAAAAAAACTTGTTTAAAGTGATCCCAAAGCAAATCTTTGTGCACATAAAAGAAAAAGCTTGAAGTCTTATTTCTTTTGCTTGGAAAAAGAAAAAATCTAAATATTAAGTCCTGCCTTTCTTATTTGTGCTATTGGGTTCCTTGGAGGGCTGGCAAACATGGGGAGCTGCAGCATCAAGCAGCAATGGGAATATATTTCATGTAAAATGCTGCTTATGTTAACATCTCTTCAGCACAAATGCCTGCAAGAACACTCAGGGGACAAACTCTCTTTGTGGAAATTTCAATATCGCTGCCTCTTTCTCTGCAGGCAAGAAAGGATTCCTTTCCAAAACAGAAAGGGAAAGTGTGTGACATTCTGGATATTTCTAAAAGAGCAAAATAAACAGATAGCATTTCAAATGAAGTATTTTAAATATTTACATTGTTTGGAATGTGGCATGTATGATAAATTAGTAAATGAATAGAGAATTATCCATCTATACAGAGAACTCTGTATGTTCAATATAGATATGTCTATATAGGCAGAGCAAGAGATGCAAATATAGAAAGAAATGTATTCCACAAGTGTTGGGGGGCAGCAGGACACATCATTGGATATGGGCTAGAAATCATAAAACCTGGGATTAAAACCTGGCTCTGCCACTAAGGTTTGGTGTCATCTTGAGAAAAAAAAAACTTCATTTTTCTATGTCAGCCTTTCTCCTCTCTTCATCAGCTTAAACTGCAACTCTAAGGACTTTCAATTACCTTGTGCTGGTACTGAGGATCTCTGGGTGCTGCTACCATCACCCTCAGTGGTTCAATCCAGTTCTCTTTCTGAGGACTGTCTGTAAATCTGGAAATGCAAACCAGAGAAGTACATCCAGTGTAGATTTAGCAGCTCCCAGATTGCCAGTCTAACAGCTTCAGTTCCCTCCAGTTTACAAAAGACTCTGCTTCGAAATGTCAGATTTCAGACGCATTTAAGCAAAAAGCTTCCTCCTAGGTAAGATTTAGAAACAAGCAGCAAGTGTTTCTACCCTTTTGGATTGCAGTCCTCCCTTTTCTGTACCTGCAATCTGGGGAGCAAAAACTTTTGTAACAAGATCAAAATTGAGAGTTTCCCAAGGCAAAACTGCAAATATGAGTGGTGTTTACAGCAGAGAAATACACAGTCCTGGACAGCAGGATGGTTTAATTGAGGCTGGTCTAAATAATGGAGGTTTTCATCATAATAGAAGTAATTTTTCTTGTACTTCTTGGGTAAATGATTCAGTATGATTCAACACCAACTAACAGCCAGTTATTACATTTTTTTATATATGTATATTTCTTACAGTGAAAGGGGATAGGACAGCAAGTTAAACAAGCCTTTTCTAAGGGAGCAGCAGGAACCTTCCAGGGTTCCCCACCTCCCTCTTGCTCTGGGCGGGCAGATCAGCTGCAGCCAAGCTTTTTGGGGGAAGTGATAATCTCCACCAGCCTTGAGCACTGTGAATGGGCACAGTGCTCTTCCAGTCCTTCCACAGCTGTCCCCACAAGACTGAGCATCACAAAAGCAGCCTCCACCAACTGGGCACACCTGGTACCTAGGCAGGGGCATGGAAGCAGAATGGGAAGAGGAGATTGGCATGCATATATGAAAATTTAATCCCGAGTAACGATCTGCACATCAAAAGAATTTGCAAGCATGCCTTATAGGTGGGGATATAGCAGATGGCAGAGGATTTTTTATGAGTTCTTTCTGAATATAAGGAAAGCAGGGAATGGAGCATTTATGCAACTGCATGTTGCTTGGCTTTTTTTCTGTTTCTTAAAGGCTTAGATATTTGAATTCTAGTGATCTGGCTATGGATTTTGCATTATATCTGCTTTATAAATTGCCCCAGGTATTTAAATTTTATGCCATCGAAGACACTGGAGGTGAAGTGAAATATGTTTGTTTGTGTGGGTACATGTGTTTTTGATAGGAAAATCAAATGTTTATTATGATTCAGCCACGATGCTTGTTAGAGCACCCTGGAGTACAGAAATGGACTGTCTCCAGGTTTGCAGTTTAGAACTATCACAGACAATTCATTCTGGGTATTGATCGCACCTCTGAAAATTTGCCATGAGGAATATCTCTTCTCCACAAAACAAAGGGGAAAAAACCCCAACCTAACAATATGTAACTCCAAATTTCTGATATCACATCCCTGTGTGAAGAGCACAGATCAGTTTTTCCAAGATACATGCAGGGAGGGAAATCATTGTTTCTACTGGACAGCTGTACTCTGTTCAAAATGTGATTTGCATTCACTTTTTGGTTTGATTGAAATGCTTTCATTTCTCCTGGAATATCTCCCAGAGGAGCTTCACTCAGAGTAACTCCAGTATTACCAAATGACAAAAGGAGAAAAAGAGAGAGAAAATGTCCATATCTATGCATACATAAGTTTTGAAATAGCTAAAATCAATGCCTTAATGTGACAGGGGGAGAGAGGTTAGGAAAAACATATTTCAAAGGGAAGAATACTTAATTTACTAATAAAATTATATTCATTCTCTGAGGCCATGTATGGTCCTTTCTAAGGAAAGAGAGTGTACACACTTACAACTTACCCTACCTCATGGTAGCTCCTGCTTTAAAGAATATAAAACCTCACCCAGCACTCCACCCAATTCTCAGGACAATTCAGAATACACACTTCTAAGGTTAAGTATATTTTAAACATTGAAAGATGTTCCCTCCTGTTTGCAGAGCTCAGACTGGCTCCCTCATCCCTTCAGGCAGCACTTCCAGCCTGCACTGAGCTCATCCATCACCCTCATTCTGCACCTGAGCAGCTCCTGTATCAAAACAGGACAGCCCCCACGGCAGGGAGAAATGATGAGGAGGACTCCATCTTATCAGAAGGCTAATTAATTACTTTAATATACTATATTATCCTATACTATATTGCATTATATTACATTACATCTAAACTCAATCTGCCAAGCACACAACTGCCCAGAATCTCATGGCTGTCACCCGACAGTCCCGACTTTCACACACACACTTGGTCCTGACAGGCCAAAGGAACAAAACACCATCACTCTGGGTAAACAATCTCCATATTGCATTCTGCTTTTGTACAAACACAGGCACAGCAAATTATAAGAATTTTTTTTCCTTTCTCTGATGTTCAGAGAATGTGAATCCCAGAAATATTCTTGGGAAGATGTGCCTTGCTTTTCTCTGTGAAGAGAAATGTGGCTACACTCCTGCACCTCTTGGCCAAGGGCTGCTGAGAGCAGCTGAGCAGGCACCAGCCCTGGCCAGAAGGAAATGGATTTAAACACCAAGGAGGTGTCCACATTCCCATGGGAACCGAGGAGCTGTGTGCCACAGTGTGTGACAGCAGGGCTGGGAGATCCAAAGCACCCTGGACACCTGAGCAATTTCCCTTCCAGCTGAGGAGGGTGCCAAGCCCCAGGCCAGAACTTCCTCTCCTTTGCCAAAACCAGGGGGAACTTCTCAGCAGCTGAGGAAAGAAGGCAGGAGCCAAATACCAGCATGGGAGAGAGAGCAGGCCGGTGCTTTGGGAGGTGGTGACAAGCTTTGGCAAAGAATCCAAACTTTTTGCCAGAAAGAGAAACTCCCCCGTTCACTGCAGGAGCTCCTTCCAGGCTCATTCCCCCGTTGCCTGCAGGCAAACACACACACAGACACTCATCCTCTCCCCGCTGGAGCTCTCCTAGAGGCAGCTGTGAGGGTGAGACCTCTGCCTTGGCTTTGAGCACAGCAGCGTGCGGTGGTGGCTCGTCTGTGGTGCACAGAAGGCTGGGCAGTAGGGGTTGGTCACTCAGCCACTAAAGCAAGATAAGGCATTTTCACTGTCACCATCCAAATCAACTATTGGGTTCTGGTTGTTCAGATGATCTCTCTGCTACTCCCTCCCTTGATTAGCCACATAGCAGAACTTCAACTCAAAGAACACAAGACAATGTGAGAGAGAGAAAAAATCCACCTCGTTTTTCATCTCCATTTCAACAACACTGGCTTCTCCAACAGCAGCAGTAGATGCTGATCCCCTGACCTGCTCTGAACTCCACAATTAACCAAGTTCACTATGACCTGGGGCAGGTGGAAGCAGCTCCCACCCTTCTCTGACAGGGAAGGGACTGGTCAGTACCAGAACCAGCACATCTGGACATATGGGTGATCTGACCTTGAAAGAGTTAAGCAGCATGTGGAGAAAAGAACCTACCTCTGAAGAGTAGTGTACAAAAGCTTTTAAAAATTCCTTCCAGATTATTTTTTTGCTAACTTGTGATGATGTGTGTGACAAGCACATCTCAGTGGAAAGACTCCATCAGACATGGTAAGCACATCTGTGATAAATGCTGCCTGAAGGGCAGAAGAGACCAATCTGCCATGAGAAAGAAAAAAAAAAAGTGAGAAGTGGTGAAATACCTGGGAATAATTCAGTTTAGTGTAAGAGAGTTGAGAGAGCAAGGGTAGTTCCCAATTTTTATACTTGAATGCAGAAGTTTGCAAGCAGTTTTTAATCTCTTGGGACCACCTCTCTAGTGAAGCTGGGAGTCATTTGAAAAGCTGGTTTTGAGACAATTCTTTCAGCATTGGTGTCTTTGTACCACACAGGGAGAAAAAAATACAGAGATTGTCTTTGATACAGTGATCATCTTTGCTCAGTGCCAATGCTGTTGTTTTCAACATTTTCAGCTCTAAGTTTCTACTGCAATTTTTCCACCACCCCTCTAACATTTCCCCTTCAATTCACTGCTCTCTGCCTGCACCCCACTCCCCAAGCTCTGTGTCTGGACTGCAAGCTACACCAGGTAGATGTTGAATTTGCCTGTTTAGGAGCCTTATATTCTAGGGAGATTCTAGAAACACCCCACAGGACTAATTTGGCTGACACAGCTTAGTCTAATTCCTGTTCTCAGTGAACACACTTGGAAACACTGGTACTTTTAGGCCTAGAAAAGGTGATCATTTACAAATCTGAGCAACTATTTTTCTGTACAAGAAGGAGGAGCCAGGGAACTCCAGTCAGTCAACCTCACCTCCAGCCTTGGTAAGGCAGATAATACCATTCACCATCTCCAGGCATAAGAAGGACAAGAAAGTCACTGGGAGTGCCTTCACCAAGGGGAAAGCATGGTTGAACTTCTGTGATGAAATGACTGGCCTGGTAGGTGAGGGGAGAGCAGTGGACATTGCCTAGACTAAAGTAAGGCTTTTGACATTCTCCTTATCATCAAGTTGGTAAAGTGTGGACTGGATGAGCAGTGGGGTGCACCTGCTGAACAGTCTGGCCTGAAGGATGTTGGTCAGTGACATGAAGTGAGGGTGGCCAGAGAAGGCCCAGGGGTCTCAGTGAATGCTGAGTTGAAGATAAGGCAGTAACATGCCCTTCAGCAGAAGCAGCTAAAGGTATCCTGGGCTGGAAAAAGCACTGCCAGCAGGTGGAGGGAGGTGATCCTTCCTTCCACTCTCCTCAGAACCAGGCAAGTTGGAGAGACTTCAGCAAAAGGCCATGGCAAGGATGTTTAAGGAACTGGAGCATTTCTTCTGTGGGGAAAGACTGAGAGAGATGGGACTGTTCAGCCTGGAGATAAGAAGGCTCAGAGGGGATCTCATCAATGTATATAAATACCCAAAGGGAGGGTGAAAAGAGGACAGGGCCAGGCTCTTCTCAGTGATGTCCAGTGACAGGACCAGAGGCAGTGGCACAGACAAACACAGGAGGTTCTGCCTCAGTAGCAGGAAATGCTTTTTCACTGTGGGGGTGACAGAGCACTGGTACAGCTTGCCCAGGGATATTGTGGAGTCTCCATCCCTGGAGATATTCAGGAGTTGCCTGGACATGGTCCTGAACACCTGGCTCTAAGTGATCCTGCTTGAGCAGAGGGGTTGGACCAAATGACATCCATGTCCCCTCCAACCTCAACCATTCTGTGATTCTGTGGTTTGAGCTGCTGGCCAGGAGCTTCTCAAGAGCATTTCATAATTCCAAAGGCTTCAGTGTTTGGTGTGTTCAGATATTGCACATCACCAACATGGCTTCCAGCTGGGGGTGCTGATGTGGCACTTCATTTGCAGTAGACTGTTCATCTGATAGAAAATTGTCCTGTCATGGTTTGAGCTGCTCCGATCTCCCAGTGTGGGTTTGATATTATAGTTAAGGTGATCTTTGGGTTGGCTGATTTGAGTGAGACAGTTCTGCCTGGAGAGGTGGAACCAGAGGGGTTATGAGACTCAGACAAATTCAGCCATAGGATCCTGTGAAAGATCCAGCTCTGACCAACAGACCTGCTCCTCCTGAATGTCAAGATAAATCTCAGTTTCTTCCTGACCCTGAAAGTGACGGAATAAAAAATCATGGCTCTTTCTAAATGTTACTAATTCATGGCACCAGGAATTAAGTGCCTGGTATTGAAATGGGGATATCTGGCACATCCTCTTCCTCTGTAACAGGACCACCCTAATGATTTACACTGAGTTTTCAGGAACACTTCACATGTCATGGAGCTATGGTCCTAGGTTTTCTGCAGACTCATATCTGCCTTAATTACCTTAATTCCTTATTTTTGAGAGTCTCCTTCCCCATCACATCACCTGCAACCCTGTCTGTGTTGTTGTATGAAAGTACAGTTTCCAGAGATTAAGATAGTTCCTCAGGAGAAAGGCACAGCTACAGCAAATTGACACATATGAGCTGTTTCTAAAGTTGCTTCCAGTAATTTTGCAGCTGTTTACATGGCACCTTGGTTCAGTCCAGAAAGCACCAGTACTAATTCTAGTCCTTGGGAAAAAATAACAAAAGAGGTGAGTGATTTGCCATCTCATGCTTTCTTCATCCTAAACCACCTGTTTAAATTCATCAGAGCACCACCAAGCAGCTTTGTGAATTTAAGCCTTTCTACTGAAGGTCAAACAAAATTGCTAAAGGACTTAAAACCCTGAAATTTTGACTTTGCAGTCATTATTTTGGCTGCTGTTTTCCATATGCCTACCCTGTTGAGGGAGGATCTCTGGAAGCTTCTGCACCTTGTGTTGAGAATAAGAAATTATTTTGGTGGAAGAGGTTACAAAGGTGCATACAGGAGATATTTGTTCTGGTCTGGTGTGAATATCCTCCATTTAAAGGTTCTGGTTGACCTCTGTGACTGAGACTCAAAATATGCACTGGTGGCTTCCCATTTGTGCACTCAGAGAAGGTAGAACCAAGAGGACAGTATGGATGGTATGGCCAAGGGCAGAAAACAGGCAGGCAGGGGTTCAGCTATTCATTTTCTAATGTTTTATCTCTAGCTTTCATTTGAGCTAAGACTCACAGGAGTCTTCATCCTGTTGCCAGTGGAGCAGATTTCCAATCCACTGTAGCTATCACATAAAAAAACCCAAGAACTATAGAGGTTGAAAAAGAGTATGAGAAAGCAATTCTGTGCCCTTGAGAGGCGTAAATGGCAGCTGATCTGAGAGGGACAGCAAGGACTCTCAGCATAGGCTCCTTCTACAAAGGCTCACAGATGGTCCTACCCTGAGCCACCTCTCCAGCCATGGACAAGCACACACCCCAGTGGGCTGCACTGGATGAGAAAGGTTAAATCCATCAGGTCTTTGTGGTGACCACGTTCTGTCCCCAGCAGGAAGGATCTGCTCAGTTCTGGGGCAAGCTCTGGCTGTGGGCAGATGTCCCTCAGCCAGGCAGCACAGCAGGGAAGGTGGCTGTGGTTGCAGTGGCTGCTCTTCTGCCAGCTGTAGAGCTTCTTCAGGTCTCTGATCTGCAAACCACCTTCAGTGCCTCTGGATTTGCCCATGCACTCTTCCAGAGTGTGGCTGCATGGGGCAGAGGTGAGCAGAGCCATGGCAGATCCAAGGGCCAGGAGGGACAGCAGCCACAGGGTGCAAGCTCTAACTTCACCATTTGTCCCAGCTGCCTGCAGAGCGTGGCATGCCAGCCAAAACCACCCAGGGATGTGCTTTGCCCAGCACTGTCACCCACCAGCACAGGAATTCCTTCAGGAAACATCTCTGTCCCCAAAGAGCCCAGACCCAACGCCTGCCGTGCTTGTGCCCAGGGCTCACCTTGAATCAAACCAGGGAGAGGTTTGGTGATCCTGGCTCAGGCTGGGGCAGATCCTCCCGTCCTTATTCACTGTCAGCTGTGCTGTAGGCATTTACAGACACACAGGAATCAATGGGATAATGAATACTAATTAGTGGCAAGCCAGAGTAGGAGAATCTGGCAAAACATCTGTCCTTGCCCCAGGAGTGGGAGTTCCTCAGGTCCCTGCCATTGTCACACAGTTTGGGGGGCTCTCATGAGCCTGTGGAAAGCCAGATTTTGAATATTTACAAGCAGCATAAAAATTGGCCCCAAAATTCACTTTCTCATCAGTTTCACTAAGCTCTAATTATAATGTAAATTGCAAAATTGGAAGGAATTCAGAGACGAGCAACAAATATAACTAAGGGGATTGGAGGATTGATTTATGAGAAAAGATTAAAAGACCTAAGAATTATGCACTTTGACTAAATGATGACCGTGGGCCTGATCTTGCAAACTTTTCCCAGAGATGGCTCTCCACATTAAAGAGCAAGTATGATTTTAAAATATCTACCCTGTCCTCCAGTGAGAAGTTCTGCAAATCAGTATTCCAGCCTAAGACAGAGGGGAGCATTAGTTTTCATCATGCAGATAAGAAAGTAAAAAATTCTAGTACAAAGCTCAAAGATCATTTTCATTTTTGGGGGGTGTTATATGTGAAAAAAAAAATTCTGAATTTATTTGCATCGGAAAGAAATGGGAGGTATTTGAATACTTGAGGTCTGAAAGTGACCAGTGTTACAGGACTGATAGAAAAATGATGCTTTTCACATGCTAGCCTGTTGAATGTCTTTATTTGTACCTTTCTGAACTGATGAATTGCGCATTTGTATGAGGTCTACACAGCTTTTAGTGCTTTTGAGGATCTGTTAAGCTGTAGAAAACATTATAGAGATGTCACAGGACCAAGCAATTCAAATGACAGAAGAAAGCAATAGGAAAATGAGAGATGCAGCACCTCACAAGGAGATACAACACCAAGTCCTAAACTGCCTTCTTGCACAGCCATGGCATGGCTGTGTTTGAAAAACCAAGATACAGCAGTATATCACTTACCAAAGCATGGTTTCAATACTGTTTTAATAATCATCACAAGATGAAATAAAGAAGATTTATCATGATTACCAAGGAGGTCTTCCTAAAGAAAAAAAATAGGTAGTATTTTGCTTAAAGATGGATTGAAATATTTCACTTCAGAAAAAGCAACTTTTTCTTTGTTAAATTTGGGGAACATCAGGACCTTCAACTTATTTTCAACAGATATGGCTGGTATGGCCATAAAAAACTTCAACAGGTTTTTCTCAGTTAAAAATGAATGCACTATTTTATAAAGCAGATTTTTTTTAAATGCCAGGTGAATCAGAATCGAAACCAACATTGACTGAAAAGGTAAGGAAATCAGAAGCAAACCCAAAACTCATATGGATCAAAACGTAGTAAAAAGAGGGGAAGAAACCCGACAAAAAAACCAAGAAAAACTTTTGTGTTTTGGCTCAACCTAAGCAAAATTCCACTCATTTTTTACCTGTCTGTCCATCTCTAAAATCCATCACTCATCAGGCTCTTGCCTTGGGTAGCTAATGGACATGGACACAGATTCAGTGCATGACTGGCTCTGCAAAATAGGGCCCATGTAAAAAATGCCTCCAATCTTGACACAGCAACTGAAAATCCTCACAGTGCTGCTCCCTAAACCAAACCTGGCCCAGAGAGATATGTCCGAGTCCACGTTGTGATGGAGAAAGCAAGTTCCCAGCACCTCCAGGAACAACCTCAGTGATTCAACAGATTTGTATTCATATCAGCAAGCAGAGAAGAAGTAATGTCTACTTCAGAGGGCCTGGAGCAAAGAAAAAAACCCACATTATCTTTCCAAAAACCTCACAGCTGCTTATCTGAAGCAGTTCATGACAGTGAAAGAGGTGGATAAATGTGTCATGTAATGCTGCAATGAGATGTTTAAAGGCAGGCATGATTTCACTTAGACAAGCAAGGGAAGGGTGAGTCAGCAGAGGATTTTGTAAGAGAGATCCACAGCTGGCTCCAGCGTGGTGGCTCCAGCAAGGCAGGCTGGCTGCTGGGCTGGGATGGTGCCAGCTGTGACCCTGACCTGCCAGGACAGTCACCAAGGCCAACAGGGAGAAAAGCAACACCTGAGGAAAACTGCTGGGGCAGGGAAGGCAAATGCCATGGGAGAAAGCCACCAAAAAGTCTTTCTAAGCCAGGGTAGGTCCACCATGGTCGGCATCCTCCCTCCTATGGCTGCTTCCTATTGCACTGCCCTGATTCCCACAAAAATTCCTCTCATGGAGGAAGAGGAGGATGAAGAGGAAGAGGGAGAGAAAGGCTCCAGGAGGCCTGGGAGCTGATGCTCTCCTTCCCAGCTCCTCTTTCACGTGTCTGGGTCCCCCTTCCCCAATGGGACAGGGCTGATGACCTGCTGGTGCCAGCACTTTCCCACCCACCACAGTGCCTGGCTGGAGCCAGCTGCTCCAGAACTGCCTGGGAACCATGGCACAGCAGCCCTGTCCATCCCCCAGGCAGTGCTGACACAGCCCCATGGAGGAATCCCACCCAGGAACCCAGCTGCAGGGAATGATGCTATGACACAGGAGCAGGTGCGGTCTGTGAGTTCCAAATGAAGGGCAGGTAGGTGTCCTTCCCTCCCCTCCAAAGCTGGGGACATCAGGGCCTCCTCCCTCTGTGCCTGTGCTGCAGGAGGAAGCAGGAACATCCAGGAAGGAGCCATCAGGGGAGGCTTAAAATACTTTGCAAGTTCATTGATTTTTCAGACGGCTGGAACCCGAGCACAGCCTCTGCTCCATGGAGGGAGGTGATGGAAGGAGGAACTGAGAGGCACAAGCTCTACAGACCATGGAATTCTGCCTGTGGTCTGCAGACCAAAGTTTCACTAGTTTTTTTTTCCTGCTCACCATCCCTTTTTCACATGCCTCTGGCATAAATATCCTGCACAAGTGTGCTCTGTCTGACATCTACCAAACACAAGCATCGCCTCAGCCAGCCCCAGGACACACATGAGGTAACACCAAAACACCTTCAGGGAGAGAAAAGGAAGTAGTGAATAGGGGAAGGTGAGCAAGAAAAAAAACTGGATGAAGCTTCAAAAAACTGTGGATTTATTCACAAAATTTGGAGGGTTTATCCACCCTAATTTGTATAATAAGCCGTGCTTTCAAGTATATATTTTGCCATGTGAACTCTGATAGGTTTTCATGTCTTAGTCTGATATTGCTGTTCTACTTGATATTTCCTCCGGTTATTCCTGCACAGGTTGCATTCACCATTGCATTTCTTTCTCTTTTTTTTTTTTTCTCCCCTTGCAAGAAACTCATAATCAGCCTCCCTGAAAAACTCTGCAGTTCAAGAGTGCCATCTTGAGGCTTCCTATGTATAAGGACTTTGTGCTGATTGAACCTCGAGTATTCAGGGAGTTCTTTACATTTAAAATATCATTTAAAAAAGGCATGAGCATGTGTACAGAGGGGCAGTTAATTTCTGCTGTGTATTACCTGGAGTTAAGGGATCCAGCCAACAGAAATGTCACCCACAGTCAAGATTTTCAAAAGCAAACAACCCTAGTGAGCGCTCTGCTTTGGGATATTCTATTTGAAATGCCTCAGGAGATACCTGTTGTTCAGACTGTGCTCAGTTCCAGCCTTCTGAAAAATCAATGAACTTGCAAAGTATTTTAAGCCAGGTACTGAAAAGGAATATTTATAATTTTTTTTCCCATAAGATGCATGTTTGTATGTTTAATTTAAGTTAAAGGCAAATTTGGAGGGAAAATAAGACTATGGCTTTCAAAACTATTTTAAGTCTACACGGGGACAATATTGCTTTAGATATTCCCATGCTTTAAAATAAAGCAGAAACCTTCATGCTTTGGAGTATAAGCTGTGGGGTTATTATGAAATCTTTCTCCTTCCACAGCATAGTCCAGACATCAGTAATTTATCCCTGCAGGAGAGCAAATGGGTAGATTGCTACAACAAATCGTGCACAGGTTGAGAATTTACCATTGAAAGTGGGATGTTGCTTTTCATTCTTCCTGCTGTAGCTGCCAGGTGGCTTTGGGCTTGGGAAAAGGATGTGTGCCAGCACATTCACAATGAAGTGCCCTAAGGATGAGGCACCACAGGAAACCAGAGACCCTCAAAAATATGCATTGTTAGCACCATAAATAACCCTGTGTTTCCTTGTGATATTTTTCATTTGGAAGCCGAGCAGAAATGTAAATCTTTCTGAAAGGATTGCCCATCATGTATATCCCCTGTGGTCACCAATTGTTGTGGTTTTGAGGGTCCCCAGGACGAGGTGAGAGATGAGAATTGACTCCAAGTTCTCAGAAGGCTGATATGTTATGTTATGTTATGTTATACTCTATTATATTATATTATAATGATATACTAAAACTATACTAAAGAAAGAGAAAGGAGACATCACAAAGCTAGACAAGAATGAATAATAAAAGCTCGTGACTGACCAGAGTCCCGACACAGCTGGACTGAGATTGGTCATTAATTAAAAACAATTCATAGGGAACCAATCAAAGATGCACCTGTGGGTAAGCAACCTCCAAACCACACTCCAAGCCATCAGATAATTATTGTTTACATTTCTTTTCTGAGGCTTCTCAGCTTCTCAGGAGAAAAATCCTGGTGATAAGATTTTTCATAAAATACCATGGTGGCAATCCCCCAATTGTCAGCGCTGTCAAAGTTGCACAAGTGTGCTCCTTTTGGTATTTTTACATGAATTTTAGATTTCATTCGATGGGAAGTCATAAAACTGTGAATTTGACTGAAGTCCAGATGAAAAGCAATCTACCTCCAGCTACAGGAAGAAGTCCTGCTTGTTTTCCAGCAGCAGCAGCAGCAGACTGCAGCAGAAGGTAATTTTATCCTCAGCATTTAGTACAGCTACAACACATCTCACAAAAGAAATCCAGCATCGGCTCTGATCATCCTTAAACTATCAGGATCTGAGTCATATCCCAGTCTGGAAGGAGGAGTGGGTAAGGAACTAATTTCCCTTTCGCAGCAAAGAAAACCACGAATTTAAATTATTTTTTTTTCTTGCTCGGAAGTCCAAAACACCTTGCCAATAGTTGGTGAAGATGTGTCAGATGTTCTGGATGGGGTGGGAGCACCTTGGGACAGCCCATGGGCAGTGAATCCCACACAGATCTCCTTGTGCTGCTGGCCAGGGCAGAGCTGGGGTGACTTGGGCTGAAAGAGAGGATTTGTTAGTAGTCAAACAGAGCCTAAATAGGAGAGCCACAGTCAAGGGGTTAGAGCAAATGAGGTCTGTCTCCACAAAGAGAGGCCATTTTGGAGATCTAGGTTGTGTTAAACACATTCACAGAGAATAAATGCCTGATTCTGGGTGTAGCCTGTGTTATTAATTCAGGACTAACACGCTGCTGAGCATGAATGGTGTGGCAGAGTCTATCTCTGTGTGAGTGAGAGATCTCTGAAAGACTGAGCTGGGAGCTGGTTCACTTGGAAACTATGGCTTGGGAATGAGCCAGGTGTCTATTTTGGGTCTCTTCACAGGCTGGAATTGCCTGCAGTCAAGCTGGACTCCTTTCTAGGACAAGCTAAAATGTTGCTCTGTCTTCTAGAGGAGCGAAGAGCAGGAATACTCCAATAACTAAAAAGATTTCAATTTAGCTGGCTCTTAGCTCTAGGCATGTTCAAACAATTTTAAGCCTGCTGCTGTAATTTTTATTATAAATTCCCAGTGACAATTGGGAAGCTAATCAAAAGGTTCAGGAAGATTTACACAAAAGTTAATTCCGCAGTCTAATCAGCTACTGAAAGGTTTTGAATGTGGAAATTTTGACAATTATTTAGCCAAATGTTACATTTACATTTGCCAATGAGGGATTAAATTTGAGTACATGTTAATATCCTTTTGAATGTTTCATAAAATTTGCATTAATCAAGGTATTACTAAGTTGTCTTCAAAGTTTTTTTTGTTTTGCAGTCTTTGCAGTGCATCATAACATATCTTACATGGGCTGTGAAAGGATGACATTGTGTCCTGTCACATCTTTAAGTTATATTCTAAGCAAGTACTTTTGCCTGTGTTAGTATGAAATCTAAGTGTTCTGGAAAATTGTAATTTAGGAGCCTTTTTCCTTTGTCTTACTCCATACCTTCTTAAGATATTTTAGATATTTGACTTTCATATGTATGCCTTTCTACAAACTTGATTTTTAATTATAAATTGAAAGTAATTTGCGCTACCTTCTAAAATTATTCATACAATTAAAACTTAAAAGTTTTTCCTATCAAAGTTAATAAACTCTTTTCTCTGAGGAGATAAATGGATAAAAGAAAAAGAAGATTTGCTTTACAGCCACTGGCCAAAGACTAACTATTGACAGTGATTGGGGTGATTTTCCCAGGTTATGTTCAAAAATGAGACTGAAGGACACATATCAGGAGAAAATCATTTCATTGGAAGGAGAAGAACATCTTGTCTGCTTGAGTTAAGCCATCTCTGCAGTGATTTGGAGTGGTAAATGCAGGAACATTCCCTGGATATAGCCGTGAGGTAAGAAAACCATTAGCGGTTTCAGAAGATATTTCTGCCAGGGACATGCAGATCATTTTTTTCTATTCCTGCATGTGTAAGAAGTATTTCCAGGAGAACTTAAATAGCATCACTTGCTTGAGAGCTTGGAGCTCATGCAATGAGAAGAGAATATGGAAATTAACAAGTAATAGAAAAGAAAACTGTTGTTCCAAACACTCTCTCCATGCATTGGGAAACACAGAGAGCTCCACCAGTGCTGCCACCAGCAAATGCCAACTGCACATTGTGAAATGCTGGGTATAGCTCTGTGATAAGCTTATGTACATATTTCTCTCCTTTAAGCAAAGAAACTTTAGGAATGGGACCTAAAAGAAGGATTGTCCTTGAATAAACTCTGAAAAAATAAAACCATATAGAACCCGTACCTAATCCTCTTACCTTTATGCATTTTTTTTGATCCAGTTTGTTGTAAAGTAAAATGCCAAGTTCACCTGCCTGCAGGTCTAGAGCTAGAGAAAGCTGGAGAGGAATATAAGTGAAGAGATCTAACCAACCTTGTGAGCAAATAAGTGAAAAAATCATTAAAGAGAGAGACAGAGTGTGTGTGTGTGTGTGTGTGTGTGTGCACATGAAAAATTTTACCATGTGGATGAAGTTATATATAAATACATATATGCTACATTACAGCTGACTGAACAATTGTTCTGCAGTCAACTCCAAAATTACACAAATAGGAACTTGCGAGTGTGTGTAGGCTGTGAATTCCTTGTGGTGTGAGGAGGCACCAGGAGTGTTATGCTCACCTACACCAGTCATCAGCCAAGCCAGCCATGATAAAAAGCCAATAATATCAGTTCAATCCAGACTGAAATAAAAAAACTAATTGCAAAGCTGTCCATATTAAAAAAAGATAAAATAAAAATAAATATGTGGCTCTGTTTGCAATATCAGCTGTCTTGAGGGAATCCAGTGTTTCTGAGTAAAAACCACCAGTGCTAGAGGTCTCCAGCCTCGCCCCTTGCAGCAAGGCTGGTGCCTTCACCAGCTGGACACTTCACACCAATTCATGTCACGCCTGTGGATGTGATGATGGGGACAACAGCCATGGACTAGAAGAGGAAAAAAAACCACACAGAAAGCTGTGCATGCCTTTTTCCTTTGCTAATTTTTCATCTTACCCAGGGGGAAGATGTTCAGTTTGCCTGTTAAATCTGAAGATCCAGATGGGAGAAGGCTGTAAGCAAGACGGCTGTGACTGCTGGCATTCCTAAAGCAGAGCCACTTATTTCTTATTTCTCAGTCAGAAACAGTTTTGACAGTGGCAAAACGAAGGGAGGCAGAGGAAGTTTGCTGAACACTTCTTCCATCACTGTGGCCCTCAGTGGAGCTGATGGCAATTGTAGAAAATTAGTGCAGAAAAAAAAGCAGCTGCAAACATAGGCACAGCCTCAAGCTATCAAAGTGACTCCTGAGCATTATTTTTACTCTGGAGAGGACTGCCCAGTCTCCCAGGAAACCAAGTTTGGCTACATCCTCCTCTTGCCTTTCATGTAATGTGTCAATAACTATTTATAATTGTTTTTTCCTTCACATACAGTCAGAATACACATTAACTCCAGGCAGAAGCTTTTTCTTTTTAAAGTCAGTGGAAACACAGGTTTCAATTTCCTCCCTGTTTCTGATTTATGATTAATACACATCTCCTTTGCAATGGCTCATATGCTGTCACTTTTGAACAGAAAAGCACTAGGGAACTTCCAACTTTGAAATTAATTACAGGAATAAAGGCTTCTCTGCCTATTTTCTAATTATCCCTTTCTTTGTTAATGCCAAATAATGCCTTTAGCATCTTCCTGGAAAAAGTCTCATTGATCGCACTCTGTGATTATAGTGCTTTTATCTCCCATCTGTGCTGTGAAAGCTACAGGCCTTCCATTTCCAAAGCAAAAACCTCCATGATTAAAATCATTAGTACAAACAATAAAATAAAATAAAGAAATCTGTACAGGTACATAATGCAAGCCATACACAAGGCAGCCTTATCTAGTTTCGGATGAAGGAGGAGAAAAAAAAAAGACATGACTCTGTGATTGAAGGACAAATTAGACTTTAAACTAACCTAAGAAATTTTGCAGACACTGAGAAAACTCCCAAGCATTAAGAGTCCCTGAGATGGCTGGGCAAAGGTCACATCACAACCAACACTGAGCTCTGGAGCAGAGCAGTTGTGCTGCTTCACTGCTCACATTTGCTCTTTGCTGACCCCGTATCTCAGCTGCAGAAGGGGCTCTCACAGGTCAAGGTGTCATGCCTGTCCACCCTGGCCTCCCCAAAAGGCTGGGAGAGCAAGGAGGATCCTGGAGATGGAGCTGGAATTGAGATGGATGGTAGCCTGAGACCAGAGCCAGGAAGAAAGGATGTCTTGCCAAGCTCAGGGATCAGGACAGGAGCGCCCTGGGGTGTCAGCCCCAGGAGGTAGCAGCAATCTGTCTGTCCATCTCCCCCTGTCCAGCACAAGGAATCAGCAGGGATGGAGTGATTGTGGTTTTACAAGTTAGTCAATCCCCACCCAGCTTTGCCATGTGTCTCTGGGAGGAGGTTTCCATGTGTTCCAGATTGCAAGGCATGATGTATTCTGTTACCATCTGTATGGCAGGTGTCTTTTGCCAGGTGGGCAGTTTGCCTTATCTCTCTCTCTGAGTAACCACATTCACACCTCCCTCAGGAGGGGACATTGCTGATAACAGCTATTGAATGTCACTGCATGACTGATAAGAACTACAGCATCCCATTGGGAGATGTGAGCCCAGAGGGAGGAGCCAAGCATTCCTACCTGGATATAATCTGGAGATTCTGGAACACCAGCACGGCTTCTCCATGGGATTCCCCAGAGGAACAGCAGCTGCCTCTTCTCCCACTGGATCTTCAGAGGACGAACACATCCTTCTCTACAGGATCCCTGCTCCAGCAGAACCACCCCTGGCACTGCAGGAGGGCTGAGCCACAATTCCAATGGTTCTGCTGCCAACACCCTGACCCACAGGGTGTCAGGCTGTGTTCTGACTCTGTCAGTGTTGTTCTAGTGCACTGCATTGTTTATTTTGTCCTTTTATTTCCTTCCCTATTGAAGAACTGTTATTTCCTGCTCCCATACTTTTGCCTGAGAGCCCCTTAATTTAAAATTTATAGCAATTCTGAGGGGTGGGGAGGGTTTACATTCTCCATTTCAAAGAAGGCTCCTGCCTTCCTTAGCAGACTCCTGTCTTTCCAAACCAAGGCACCATGTACAGTGACTTTTGACCAGAGCCCAGGGAAGGGACTTCCCCAGGGTGACATCTCCCTGCCCCTGGTGGCTGCTGCTCCACTCCCCCATGAGATTTTCCCTCCTGATGGGAGCAGCCTGTGCTCTGGGAGCAGTCACTTCACAGAAAGAGCAGAGGACAGCCTGTGCTTGCTTGGAACCCTCCACCCCTCCTGCCACACCTTGTTCTGTGCCCACCTGCCACAGCCTCCTGGGGACACCAGGGCAGGGCTGGGAGGGCTGGAAGAGCTGGATTTCCAGGACAGAGCTGTCAGCACACTCCAGAGATCTGCCAGCATTATGAAACTCACAGAAAAGTGCACGTGTGTAATTTTTTTGCTGCACACACCTCATGTCAGACCTTGCTCTCTCTTTTTTTTTTTTTTTTTTTTTTGCTTGATCTCACTTTGGCTCCCCAGCCTGCTGTTCTCTAGTTTGTTCTCATGATCCTTTGAGCTGTGCCATGGTGCTTTGAGCTGCTTGCAGAAGACTTGGCAGATAGCTCCTGTTTTTCCTCCTGGAGTGATGATTTAACCACGGAGAGCTGGAGGGGATGACGTTTGTGCAGGTTACTGACCTGGAGGCCTGGAAGCCTCCTGGAAGAGGATGATGAGCTGTTGGGTAATGGAGAGTCCAAAAAGTGCACTGAAAGCTGAATTACAAACACCTGGGGAGCAGTGGTGCTCTCAGCTCCACCTCCCACATCCACCCTTGAAATGTGTGAGTTTACTTTCCATTGCTTCCCTGGTTTGGTTTTTTTTGGTTTTTTTTTTTTTGCCATTACAGAAAAAGCCAAAGCTTTTCCAGGGTAAATGTTAGTGAAGTGTCCCAGAGGATCATAAGTAACACAGCCCTGGGTTGCCCTCCTCAAACAGGATCTCAACAAAAATAGCTACAAAGAAATCACATCATAGCAGCAACAGCAGCAATGAATGTCTGATAGAGCAATTGGAGAAAGTTCCATGACTTTTAAGACAATGTGTGCTGTCAAAAAGGAAAAGAAAAAAACCTCCCATGTGTTTAAGTGTTCGTTATGCAAAAAATAAAGTCTATCTTTTTTGGCAATTTCTTGAAGGGCTGGATGTTTCTTGGGTTTTCTTCAAAGAAGATCCACAGAAACCAGTCAGAAAATGAGCACATTCCTTGTAATACCTAAAATTAACAACAGCAAGGCCCCAGTCTAGACCTGATTCACTTCTTTAAAATTAGTTTGGCCTGCACTTTTCATTTATTTACTCACCCAGCAGCCCAAGGGAATATTCTTCGTGTGTGAAGCAAAGCACGTGCCCTTGCAAGAGCAGATTTTATGCCCCTAAAAGCAAAAATGTAATGCTGCAAATGAAGGAATGCCTCATTAGAATTGCATTTACTTCAACACAAATGCCAGCCAAGAATTTTTTTTTTAAACATATACCCACACTTATGGCTTCCAGATATATTCTGCTACCAAAAAAAGGAGCCACAAGTGGCCTGTGATGTGATCCCTTGTCTTAGGGTGTCTTTGCAGCTCATAAAGAGATGCCTAAGGAGCACATAAGGAAAGGGGTTGTGGGGAAAGAGAGGTGGAGGATGGCTGGCAACAATCACAATTCAAGAGCAATTCAAAGAACAATGGGGACTAGGATGGGATTCTCACCTCTGTCTTCACACAACTTCCCACCAAGAAATTCTCTTCCCCACAGACAGCTCCATCACAGCAAGAGCTAAGGATCAAAAGCCAACCTTGAAGTAGCTTTCTATTAAAGTTTGTTTTAATGAAATGAGCTTGGATTCGGTTGGATTCAGTTCTGCTTTCCCATCCACATTTTGCTATAAGCAAGGTTATGGCCAACTTTTTTTATCTCAGTGAAATTTTGCCCTCGTGGATCAGGAAAAAAAAGAAAGTGGGGTGTTTGTTGTAAAACACTGCCAGGAATTCCCCCAGCTAATGATCCTTTGCTTGTCTCTCCATAGGCAGAAACAGAACGTTCTGCTTTTGGAATGGGAATCGTTTGCATATTGCAGCTGGGAAAAGCACATCAGTTTCTGAGCTCTGGGAGGCAAAGGCAGCCCAGGGAGGCACTTGCAGGGTGCCTTGCAAAGAGGTGTTAGCTTGGGCTCCCACAGGCTGCTGTGACTCTCCATGCCAAGATGAAAATGCATTCTATTTACAAAGTGCAGGAAAGTTGCAGAATGTTTCTGAAAATTGGTGGCCGCCCCGTGAATTCATTCTCTGCAGAGTTCAACAAGCAGTCAGCTGCTGAAAGAGCCTCTGAAAGTTTTCATTGAGCTGCTGGCTGCCTCCCCTCACCAGCTATCTTCCTGACTGGGGTTAAATAAGGACAAGCCTTTAAAACTCTACTATCTTAAAACAAGTTACCTTATTTTTTGCTGATTTGGCATCTATTTCCATGGAAACAGGAGCAAGAACTAGAAGCCAGCAGCTGAAGTTGGCTACACCACTGCTCTTGGCTTGTTCTACTTCCATTTCCATGGAAACTGATGCAAAATCACTGCAAACAAGGCAAAGTTTTCTTTTTTTTTTTAATTAACCCTTTCTTGATTTTCCACTCCTAGATTAATTTGTTGCCAGAAATGCAGACACAAAGTCAGTGGAAACGCAAGAAGGAGCAGCACAGATGCCTTCAGGAGCCTGTGCAGGTGTTTGCATGGCAGCATGTGTGTGCACTTCATTTCCTGACTCGAATCTTCAAAGTAAACTCCAATTTGCTTTGAGGATGCTAAAGAAAAAGAAGTGTGTGATGTGAGGGAGGGTGACGTGCATGATTGTCCCCCAGGGAGGTTAAAGGCAGAAGAAATAAAGTGGCAACGGAGGGAAGCAGTTTGATGAAAAGAAAAGGCACTTCTTGCCTACAGCTTTCTACATTTCCTAGAGTTTTCCAGACTATTTCTCCTCTGAAGACATGTATGGTCTTCTTTATGGCTGAAAACCCATTGGAACTCAGGTTTGGGCATTCCTTTTTCTTTTTTCTTTATTTTTTTCCCCCTCCTGATCTGGCAGTGTGCTAGAGCACCTAGAGCACATGACACAAGCCTTCAGAGGTGCTGGGTAACACATGAAATTTAATGTGGAGCCAGAGCATTTCAGGCTGTGTTACAGAGTTTGGGCAGGCTGGGGTTGACCATGGAGCATGAGATATGCAGGTTTTCTTTGAGTTCATGGCTGAACCTCATCTGAGATAACTCATGTTTAAGGGATTGATTTACTTACCCTGCTTCGTTTGCAGGGATTTTGGTGCCTATCCTAAAAAATCTGGAGCCACATGCAAAGCCCAATGTAATAAAGCATTGAATTATCTACCTGAATACTCCAAAAGCCAAAAAAAAATAATTTATGGCCATGCTCTGCTGTTTCACACTGCTGGACCAATGCTTGCATGTAGAAAAACTTTTACAGATAGTGAATATGCTTAGACCTGGGGGGCTTTTGAGGAGCCTCCTGCAATTGATTGTTATTTCTTCTAAAATGCAAGGAGGAGGCTGGTGGGAGAAAATGGCTAAAGAGAATGGAGGTGGCCTAGGTCACACATCTAGTTACCAAAATATTAAAACACCGTATTTATAGACAGAAGAGAACAGAAGCCAAGGTTTTAAGAGAGATGAAAAAAAAAATACAAAGAAAATCAATACTTTTCAAGTCTTGATTCATTTTTTCTTCCAATTAATGCACTTGCCAGTTTTAAAGAACCTCTTCATATTTGCACTGGACACAGCAGAACCTGGTCTGTACCAGCTCTGATCCCTGAACAGGAATCAATGCCTGGATATCAAAAATTGTTTATGAATATGGAAAATTGTCACCTGCAAATGTCAGCTGCATTCTTACAAGAACATTCAAGACTATAGGGCACATATTCCCTTTGGTATGTGGGAAAAACAAAGGTCACTGCCTAAAGTGCACTTGTACTGTTAAAATTCATACTGAAATTCCCCAGTCCTAGCGCTGGGTTTGGTCAAAACCACTCCCAAGGTTACTCAAAGCATGCTCCACTTCCCCCAAAATACTTCTTCTTCCACCCAGACAGCTGGAATGATACAGCTGATTAAAAGAGAGATTCCAGTCTGATGGACAGAAAACAAATTGGGCCAAATAAACAATGGGTATCTAGAAAGAAAGTTGTGGTTTTATAAATTTATGGTTTAGCAGTCTGCCACTGGATCTGTGGCAAATATCTGTCATGTTTTATTCCTTCAGGGCATATTTTTTTGAAGATTTTTTTCATGTACCAAGTAACTAATTCAGAAGGAATCTTTTCATACCCATATTTTAAAAGTGCTTCACTTTGGTTTTGGAAAGATGGCTGGGTTTTTTAACGGCTCTGGTTCATTGGCCAACCATTTCCAAAATGGCCTTGCCATTTTTATTTTGGAAGATCATGTGTCGTCCTGCTTCTGCCTCACAGAGGAAGATGACCAAAAATCTGAATGACACCAGAAAGTCTGAATTATTTTTAACCCTTTTAACTGCTTGGACACTGAACAAATAGCACATATCCAAGAAAAATATTGTGGGTATGTCCTTCCCCTCTGAAAAAGTGTATGACGTGAAAATATTTCTGGTTTTCTATAGGAAGAGATTTTTAAAAATGTATTTATTTATTTAGCCTAGGAAGTTGTTAGGAAAATTAATCCACAAATACCAGAGGTTTATGTCCAAAAAGGAGACAGAGGAGTCCTTTTACTTTATTGGAATAAAGGGAGAGGCCATGGGGCATTCCCCGAGGGTCTCTCAAATTTTTGGAGGACGCAGCCTCCTTTTTATCCCAATTTCCCAGCTGCATTTCCCTTCTCTCTTTCCCCATTGGCTGAGGTACTTGAGAGGTACAGACTGCCCAGAATGCCTGACACCAGAGATTTCCCTCTAATGTATAACCCTCCCTTTTAATTTTTAATTCTTATGGAGTTTAGGGGTTTTTCTTCCCCATTGTTTCTTTCATCTTTCAATGTCTAATTTCATTTATCAGCAAAGCTAAAGTTTATTTGTAAAGGCAAATATCTTTTTCCATCCATCAATCAGTGGAATCCTTCCCATTGTTTCTTTTATCTCCCAGTGCTGGTTTTATCTTCCAGCAGACCCACAGCTTGTTTGTAAAGACAAATCTGCCATTCCTCTCAAAGTGATGCTTTGTTTCTTTGTTGCAGCATCACCAAAAACAATCAGGAGGCAGGTGCTGGTGTTGCAGCTGCAGCCACGTGGACTTGGACTGGTCCTAAGGAGCTGCTTGGTGGTACCAGTGGTCAAGGAGCCCATGCAAGTCACCCCCAAGGCCAGCTGCTCCTTGAGGAGGAGCTTTGCTCCCTTCCCAAGCAGCTCATCCTGGCCTCTTTTCCTCCGGCTTTGTGCAGGGAGTGACCAGCACACCCTGTCCTGCTGTGCAGCCAATTTTCTTTTCACTGTCATTTTCCCTTAGGCTCGAGATTCCTGCATCTCATTTTCAGTCTGTGGATAGTGATGCACCAAAATCCAGGATTCTCTTCCACAGTTTTTGCTGCTTGGCATGGTCTCCCATAAATGCTGCAAACACCAGAGCAGCTGATAGCATCCAGTGGCCTTCTGTACTGACATTTCAGCCTCTCACAAACTAGAACTGGTCTTATGTGCTGGAGTGCTGCAGTGCCTGAGGCTTTTCTTCTCACTGGCTTTTTCTTCCAGCCTACCAGAATGTAAAGACTTCCCAAAGAACAATAGGTTTCCCCTTCTGCAGTAGAAGAACTGAGTGAAGGAGAATCAAAAAATACTGCAGATACAGAACAATATCTATTTTTATATGTAATTAATATATAATTAATTATATATTAAATATATCTATATATATATATCGATTATTGTTGCTTCAGATTAATTGCATCCAAGATTATCACATAATAGGAATTATTCCCTGGTGAGGAAATAAAAAAAAGGTCAAATTTGCATCACTCTTTTAGCATTCGAAATGTAGAAAAATGTAGAAAAATTCATACATTCAAAATGTAGAAAAATGCATTCATTCATACATTCAAAATGTAGAAAAATCCATACACACACAACATCAAATGTTCTCAAAGAGAACTGAAGTGCAAACATTCTCTGCCAGCTCAGCTGTGGAGTTTCACACCATCCACACCTCAGTGGCCCCTTTTTCAGTCTGTATTTGTAGTCTGGGCAGTGGCGTTTGTTTGCTTGAGTTTTTCCTCCTCCTCTTCCTTTCTCTTTCATCTTTCAGCAAAAGAAAAAGGGAAAGAAACAGGGTTGAGGAGAACAAGACTCTGTAACAGAAGCTGTCCATTAAAAATCCAACTGGAACAAAAAATTTCTGTTGCAGATCACTTCAAAACAGATGTTTCTTTCATAATCATGCAATTGGGAGGAAAACAGAGAAGAAGGAAGTGATCGCATCCTCCCAAGTGCTGGGAGTTTTGTAGCATTCAGAATCACATTTTTCGTTTTGAAAGAATTGAAAATGTGTCAAGATGCTCTAGCTATTAGTCCACACATCCAGCCTGAACTGGGATTGAAGTGATAAGCAGTTTGATACCCAGTCTGTACTGATTATTTGGCAATAGTTTAATGATTATCTTGGCTATGATTAATGAAAAATGTTATTAATAATAATCATGGTTGCACCACACCCTGAGCTGCTTTCCACCCTGTCCTGCAAAGCCGCTCTGTGTGACAGCCAAGGTCTTATCCGGGCCCTGCAGGCAGCATGACCCAGGCAGGGATTACTGAGGGCCTCAGGAAGAGCAGGAGCCTCTCCTCTTCCAGCAAAACTTTGATTTTTCCTGTCTGTTGTTTCCTTTCTGTGTGTGGCAGCGGGATGCAGCCCTCCTGCAACCCACGCAGCAATCCATCCTTGCTGAGCAGGCTCTTTTGAAAAATAACCTGGGCTGAAGAGGAAGATGAGATGATGTGACACCCAAAATCTGATGGTTTAGGTTGGCCAAGCAGCAAAATCCCCATGACAGGTGCAGGTCAATAACAGCAAAGACCCTGGTGGCAATGTCAGCTGAGGAGCAGCAGCACTGCACCTTCTTCTCCTCTTGTTTTGAAACACTTATTGGTGATTATCCCAACCTATTTAATTAATTTTAACTAATTTAAAAGGTCTCCTGCTCTGCAAAGTCATTTCCAGTGTCCCACTGGAATTAACAGTGCACCCATGAGATGGGAAGAGGGAGGCTGCAAGGCTCTGCTGACATGAAACCCACCCCTGGGGGCAGCTGGCATTGACCAGGGAATGTGGGCAATAGACTGGGGTGGAAAGAGGCAGTGAGGAACAGCTGGATTGCATTAATGGATTGGATGGAAACCAGGAGGTGGGTTAAGTAAAAGGTATATTTCATCCCATGAATACTTGGGAAGAATCAGCTTGTGTTCTCCTGATCTCCTCCAGAACCAGCAGCAAGGGAGGGCAGGCCCTCTCCCACCTCGATGGGCAGCTGGAGATCACAGCCATACCCACCCAAACCTGCAGGGACTGGGTGCTTTTGGGACCAGGAGCTCCAGTGCCCACATGGTTGTGATCAGAAGTGGGGCTGCACTTCCAGGTGTGTTCCCACATCCCTCATGGCATGTGGAGAAAGGAGGGATCAGAGGCTAGATAAAAAAACTTTTACCTCTGTTGGTAGAAACCACTCCAAAAGCTTTTCTGCAACTGTTCTGACCTCGATAGGGCAGTACATTCATACTGATCCTTTTTAGAAATTGTTAGAAATTACAACTTTTAGAACACTAACGAGGCTTTTCTGTTAGGGCCATGTTCTCACATGGTTAATGGCGTTGCATAGGAGTCTCTCTTGTACAAGTTTTGTGAAGGTCCCATGGGGTTGTTAGGGCCAGTCCTTGGTTCCAGCATACACCATGGTGATCCATGCCCTGAAAATCCCACATCCTGGCACAAGGAGAAGATCTACAAGGCTCCTGCAGACCTGGCTGCTCTCCACCTGACCACAACAGCTCTGTACTGTGTCACCAGAGGGAAAGGAAAACAAATACAAAGGAAAGCAAATACAGGTTTGACATTACCTGCTGAATGACCTCAGTAAAAGAGAGGGCACTTTCAGGAGTGCAGCCCCTCTCACAACACTCACCCAGCTGTGGTTTCTCACCTGCCTCTCTGGCTAGTTCAGATATACATCTATTCATTTTTAAGCTTTGGTTTTTTCAGTGCTGTGAGCATGAATGAGTGTTTCCTACACACATCATCTGTGCTCAGGGACTGCCCAGCCTGAGCAGAAATGTTTGAGATCCTGGGGGTAAATGCAAATGCCAGCAGCAAGCTTGAGGTGGTCATGATGGACCTGTTCCCATTCTTTGAATAAAAAGTTGCTTTTATAACACTTCAAGGTAATGCAGGTGTGATACACTGTACAAAAGCACACTTACACATGCTGTTCCTAGGGAGCCATAAACATTGCTTTACATGTGCCTGAACTACATAAAAGTGCAAGAACAGCAAGGACACTGAGGCATCATTAATAGCACAGAAAGCCCACTGCCCATGCATTGGATTTTGTGCCAGACCCTGGGGTTTGCATTGAGAAAGGCTGAATTATCACCCCCAGAGGCTGAAGCCCTCCCCTTTCCCTGGGGCAGCAGAGGCTGGGGCACCAGGAGATGGAAGCCTAGGTGTGCCTGCTCTTAAAATCACAGCAGAGGGTAGAAGACAGAAGGAAGGCAACTGAATTAGTAAAGAAACTGAAGGATACGTGGTTTATGCATTATGTAATGAAGATAAAGACAGATTGCTGGTGTGTAATTTTGGTACCATCCAGGGAAGAGCTGGGCAGGGAGCAATGTGGGCATGGCCAAATTTGCAGAGCTACTGGCAGGAAACTGTGGGCAGGGCTGGTTCCTGCAGAGGGGAGAGGAACAATGTACCAGCAATAGAAAAGACCAGGGATAAACTTCTGGAAGTGGGACACAGCTAATATTTGTTTAGCTCTGTTTCTGTCTCTTTCCACCAACACGTTTCAAAGAGCTTTACATTGGAGTGTCAGGCCAAAAGCAGTGATGGCTCAATGCAGAGTTGTGCTGAGTGCACTTGCTACTGCCCAGCCCCTCTGGCTTTGCAGCTTCTGCAGGGTTCATGATATCCTCCTTTCTTCTCAGCAGGGCTCCTCATCCTCCTCTGTCAGTGCTGTACCCTCGAGACAAACCCCAAACCTCACCATCTCCATTTTGTGCACCAGGAGGTGAGGCAACCCCCCACAAGGGCATGGAGCCAAGGAGAGACCCTGGATCTCCCAAATGCCACAACTAAGGAGTTTCTGTGCTTTAAATAGCTGCCTTGCACTGCTAGGATCACCCAGCAGCCCCTTCAGAGAGTGAGGGGTAATCACAGAGCCCAAGGCACATCCCTGTGGCTCTCACATCCCTTAGTCCCATCAGGTTAAATGCCAGAGGAGATAATAAAGGATGGCTACAGTGCACCTCTTCTTCCATTAAAAATGTGCTGGGAAATGGCTTGGCCACTCAGTGTGAGTAGTCCAGCTGGAGGGATGAGAAGTCTCCAAAGCCTCAGTCTGCTCCTCCCTGCTCCCATGGTGAGATATGGCCCAGGAGAGTCTCCTGTGTCACTGAAAACACAACAGCTGGGGATGGAGAGCACCCAGGCCCAGTGCCACCACAGCAACATGTGCTGCCTGCAGCCAGAGTGCCACTTGCTCCTTCAAGGTGGGCTTCCCTGGCCCTGAGCATCCTGCCAGATCTCCTGGCATAGTCCCCAGCACCCAGGCCAGGATGGGTAGCCACCACTTTCCATAACTTCCAAGTCTTTGTCCTAACAAGAACACCTTTTGGTGTGATCACAGTAATCTCTAAGTCTATTTGAAACTTCTGACATTCTACTGAGTTCGCCCCCATCCCTTTCTCTAGCTTCTTTCCAGTGCCAGGACCATCAAGAAAAGACATTCCAAAGCACACGTGTCTTGCCGAAAACCTCATTTTCGAAGAGGGCATAGAGGTCAGGCTGCTCTAACAGCTGGGAGTTTTCGGAAAGCTGCAGGCTATCCTGCTTTCTTTTTTTTTAGCAACCACTGCTGAACAATGCTGTTTTCAAGAAACAGAACAATGATGATTCCACCTGACAGCCTTTCAAGAGAAGGGCCAAGGAAGCATCCAAGAAGTCATGTCATGCACCACCACAAATCTCCTGGAATAAAGCAACACCAAAGGTCTGGCTTCTGGTAAAATGTGCATTTCTGCCATGCTACTACTCCTCCCAAACCAGTTTTTTTACTAAGTGTCCCACATGTGCCCTTTTCTCCAGCGACAGGATATCCTTCATTTGTCTGCACCAAGAGCAGATGAGCACTCCTTGGTGTTGTTTCCCAAGTCTGCTGATGGGAGGGTCAGCAGGGGCCAAAGCAGCTGCAACAAGGAGAGGAAAGACAACCATGGCAACCCAAGTTATCTGCATCCTCCATGTATTTCCTTCTCCCCACCCTACAGCATATCTTTCCCACCCAAACCTCAAGCCAATAGAGCCAGTGACCAGCTGGCAGGATGGGGGCTGCAGCAGTGTCTCCTGCACCCAGAGTGTCTGGCTGTGTTTCGGGGCTCACCACTGCAGGCTGAAGTCACCAAAAAGAGACTGAAATCCTAGAGAGGGACAACTTGCAAAAAGCAGAGAGCTCTCCACTACTGTAGATGGGGCGCTGGATATGCTGCCTTTGCTCCAGAGTTGCAGATCCATTGATGCTGCTCCTGGTTTTGGCTCTGGGCTGTAACCCTTCCACAGCAGCAGCAGCAGCAGCAGCAGCAGCTTCTCCGTCTGTGCCCCACGTCAAACCCAGCTACAGTTTTGGCCGGACTTTCCTGGGACTTGATAAATGCAACGCCTGCATTGGGACATCCATATGCAAGAAGTTCTTTAAAGAGGAGATAAGGTCAGAAACTCAGCAGAGTAATTTTTAAAGCGTTCTGTATAGTAATTTCAAAGTTGCCTGTTAGAATTTCCAAGTATTTTCATGAGCAACAATGCAAAGAGCAACTTAGCACCCAGTTGCCATTTCAGCACTTAGTGTTTTAATTAATGCCTGTAAGCTCATGCTATGTCTCTTTTCTTTTAAAGCAATGCAAACATGATCAGACTTCAGCCCTAAACTATAACTTGAAAGCAGGAGTAAAAGGCACAAATTTCTGTCTAGAGAGGGGCTCTGAAAAAAACTCAAGGCAGTGATGGGGGGAGGGAAGAGGGAAGGAAGAAATCAGCCTGTTTAGATTTACTGGAAGAATTTTATTATGAGCAAACTGACTAAAGGCAAAAAGGGGGTTTAGCTTTGTATGCTCCCAACAGAGTATGTTAACTACAAACATACAAACATGCTGTATAATTCTGTACCAGGTGCAACAACGTGAATGTGCAGAATTTCATGTTTTGACTAAGATCAAAAGGGATCTAAGCCTGCCTGAGGCATGAGGACTTCTGCACATGAGGTTACCCACACGCTTGAAAATAGCACACAGCTAAATTACTGGTACATTTTGGGGAGATTTGTGTGAGAACTTGAAGGCAGAAATTGCATCTGCCTCGCTGTTGATGAGACACACACTGTCCAAGTGGTCATTGGACCAATCCAATCATTTTTAGGTTCAAAAGCAGAGCATATCTGATGACAGCAGGGAAAATGTTGCCACTTGAATTTGAGGAAAAAGTCAAAGGCAGTGCTCGGCAGAGGAAGGGTTTATTGGGTCTGATATGATTTATAGAGCCATATGCACTTTCTTTTATAGATATAAAAGCCTGGGGGAGAAGAAATTATTATAGTAAAATTGTATTTTTAATGCTATAATGTAAGTAGTATAGTATTAGACAAATCACCATTTTTATCTTAAACTATCCTATAAAATGCAGCATAGTAAAACCATAATGGTTTGTCTGGGATGGACTTGTAATACCAGACATCCATCCTTGCACTGCTGCTGGAAAAAGGCAGCTTGTGGCTTTGCTGAGCCAGAGCACTCCTTGCTGCTGCACATTGGGGGTCCCAGTCCTTGTCACTTTGCCCTTTTGCTTTCCACATCCACAGTGCCAGAGTGAGCAGTGAGTGAGGTGCACAGGGCTGAGCGCTGGGCTTCTCCCAGCCCAGCCTGGATTCCTGTCCCAAAATGCAGCGTGGATTTACAATCAGCCCAGCAAGCTCAGCTGGCTGACAGGCTGGTGTGGGTCTGCAGGGGCCAGGGGTGCATCCAGGGTAGGGTCTGCTCTGCATTTTAATTCTCTGCAGCAGGATGGCATCACAGCTGGCTCCTGCCCCAGCCTGCTGCATCCCCACTCACCTGTGCAGGGTTTTTAGGGAATTGCTGCCAGGTACAAAGCAGCTCCCTTTTGGTTACTCCCACTTGGCCACTGGGGAGGCTGGGGCCATGCAGGCTCCCTCAGCCCTGCCAAAAATAGCAGAAGTGCCTCTGGCTGTGGGGTTCCAGCTGCACAGTGGGCTGTGGCAGAGAGGGGCTACGTGAGCCACGGCAGGAGGGCCCCGTGCTGGCTTTCCTCCCGGGGACAGCGGGAACGGGGAGCACAGGGTCCCACTGGGCTCCAGGAGTGCAGAGCCACAAACATGTGGGAGCACAATTCTTCTGCCTCAGGGGACACAGAGGGGCTCCCTAAGCCAGACACTTCTTTTTCTCTCCCACCAGCCTGCAGCTGGCTTCCCACACATAAGTGATAACGTGAAGTTCTGCTGTGAGCGCTTCGGGAAGGGGAACTTAAAAATGTTCTCCTGAGCACTCACTCAGCTTCAGGCTTTCCTTTGCATGGGTAAAACTTTTTCTCCCACTTGATTTATTGAAAAACTGGGATTATTTTTTGGCAAGTGGGAGCTGAAACTAGGGGAATTTCAGTGGTGCTTAGACTCTTTGATCCACCCTCGTACCTTTTCACGTGTTCGCAAAGGTGGATGGCGCTTGGGCTTCTCTGTGCTAATTCACATTGGAACATGCTTCATTAATTCTCCATCATTTCTGGGAGCTCTGACATGCATTCACAGTGAGAAGATGTGAGTTTTGTTCCCAGAACGGCTGGTGACTCATCTCGTGCTCTAATGTTCTATACTTCCCTTATCTTTGCCCAACTTTATCCATCTGTAAATGAGGACACCAAGCCTCTCTACCAACTGTACTGAGAGCAGAGTGCAGTGGAAGTTTTTGTAAAATATTAGATTTTCAAAATACCACAGAACTGAGCCGACCAAAACTATTCAAAGACTTGTGCCAATGCTGGTCCTGAGCTTTGTCCAAGAATAATGGGAAAGAAGACTGAAGAAGCTGAAATGCTTCAATTAGAAGGGGGTTTATAGCTTACTTCTTTATTTTTTTGTTTTAAGGCTTAGCTTACTTCTTTTTTAAATAAAATCAGAAATTCCAAATGCAAGCAAAATTATTTTGGCTGAAACAAAATACTTCATTTCATTCAGAAAAAAAAACAAAGGAAAACTAGTTTGGATTTCTTCGGCATTTAGTTCTGGGTTCATCTAAAATCTGTAATCTATGACTCACTTATTTGCATAGATTTTACTGAAGGTCTTAGAGGATTTGCTGGCCCTTAGCTAAAAAGCTCTGTACAAGAGGGAGTGGTTACAGCACAACTTGATGATGAATCTTGAAAGTATCCAGCAAATGT
Organism: Molothrus aeneus; assembly: GCF_037042795.1. Classification (NCBI taxonomy): domain Eukaryota; kingdom Metazoa; phylum Chordata; class Aves; order Passeriformes; family Icteridae; genus Molothrus; species Molothrus aeneus. Next base: position 110,846,064 of record NC_089647.1, on the reverse strand, counting down.
GCCAGGCCAGTGCTGTGCTGCCCAGAAATTATGCCAAATACAGACTTGCTGCAGCCCATGGCGGGTTCCCAGGCCAGGGTGGTTCTCCCCCCAGAGATCTGCAGAGGGAATCACTCCATCCACCCTCAAATTAATGCTCAGCCTTGGATTTCACACATCCATGTGCTGCTTGCACACTGGAGGTGGCACTTTTCTGCTGATATGAGTTCCCCTGAACACACAAGCTTGAGTCAAGTCACAAGGCATATTTTTTGCTTAACTAGAAAGAAAGAAAGAAAGAAAGAAAGAAAGAAAGAAAGAAAGAAAGAAAGAAAGAAAAAGCCAGCCCAGAGACATCTCTTCCCAGTACATGCCTGGCACACTGTGCCCACTTTGCAGATTAGGCACTGGGAGGGGTCCTGATGCACAACAATCACAGTGAGGCACAGCAATTATTCTCTTTTCTTTAATCCTAGCTCAAAATCCTAGACCAAAACCAAAAAACCTAACCAAAACACTAACAAACCCACCAAAAAGAAACCACAAACCCAAACTAAGTGTTTGTTATCATGTCAGGTGCTCTAATTGTAGGGAATCTTTAGTTTCATATCAGGCAAGATGCCTAAAAACTGAAATGCAGGAATCTGCCAAGCTGTTCACACAAGGTTCCCCCACTTCTAGTCATCCTCCATGGTAAATTTTTGGAAGGAGGCACATGGCAGGGGAAGCACCAGGGTTTCACCCATCCTGGGCACCTGTGCCTGCCCCAGAGCTCAGCTGCACAGGGTCTGTGGTGGGGAAAGGGAGTGGGGTGCTGCCTTCAGGAGGGATCATCTGACCAGTTTCTGATTGCAGATGGTGGCTCGTGTCACTGAGTCAGTTATTTGCCTGAAATCATAGAAAATTAATCCTCTGTGCCAATTTCCCAAATGGAACTTGAAAGGAGCGACCAGCTTCAGCTTTCAGATTTGTTCATGTCTTGTAAGCTGTCTGAAACTCCAGCTAGGCTAATCCTGCAGGGAACCTTTTGCCTCTCCTGTTTCACTTCTGAGCTACTGGCTTTAACTTAGGGTGAGATTAAATTAGGACGTGCTTTCCTACGCACTTGGACAAGGAGCTCAGGACAGGAGGGTTCAGAAGCAGCAACGGCAGGATGTTGGCCAAACCAAAGGTCAGAGTTGGGCCATTTTCCAAGAGCAGGTTACAGACACCCTCCCAGAGCAAGTACCGCGCTCCTCGGCTCTGGCATGTGTGACGCGCGTGTGGGCAGGGCTGAGGGGGCTGCTGAAACAAAAAAAAATTACTCAATTACCCAGCCCATATGCTCCCCTCCTGTGCCTGTGGAGGGGGAGCAAATTAGTGCAAGATCTCCATGGCTACAGAGGTGCTGCACACCCAGGACACACACACCCTGTCCCCCCATCACACCCAGTATCCCCATCACACCCCAAACTCTGCTGATATCAAGGAGGTCAAAAGCCACCACCTCAAAACAAGAGGTCATTTTGATATTCCCAAGTACATTTCTTGTTAGGTTTTAATATCAGGACGGACCTTTAAAGTGTCAAGTAGTCCTGTTTTGGGATCCTTCCTCTAGAAATAGGAAAATTTAAAAACACCAGGAATTCTTCATGAACCAAAATCCTGCAGCCCGCTCCCTTTCCTCCCACCCTCTACCCAAAAGATCCCATTTAGATGTTTTACCCTTCACTCCATGGCATCATTCCTGACAAGGGATGGTACTAGTGGGAAGCAAAGAAGGACTTTTTTACCCTAGCACATTTCCTTAGCTGATGGTTTCACCCTGCTGCCCCTGGGGCCACCCAGTTGGGGTGATTCAGCCTTTGCCAGGCACGGCAGGAATCCCTAGGGGCCGGCCTGGAGGAGCAGCTCAGCAGGGCGGGCGCTGTGTCCGTGCGGTTTTTAACCCGCTCTCCGTGGGGCTCTCCCTTTGGTTTGGCAGGTTTGACACCTGGCTTTCTTCTCATTTAAAGCTGCCCCCCAGCTCCCTGCTCAGCTACTCGGGCAACTACACGGACGATGCCAAGAGCTGGCGGCTGGTGGACATCACCCGCCTGACCTCCAAGTACCAGCACGACCGGGCGGACAAGCGCATCTGCACCTCCCTGCTCAGGACCAGGAGCTGCAGCCTGGAGCGCGCCCTGCGCCGCACACAGCGCTTCCAGAAGTGGCTGCGGGCCAAGCGCCTCACGCCCGACCTGGTGCAGGTCTGTCTGGGGGTTCTGGTGCCCAATCACAGCTGGGGGAGCACTGGGGAGAGCAGGTCCCATGGGGTTTAGGGGTGTGAAAATGGTCTTGTGGGGATGTGGTTGTAACTCGCTGGTTGGAGGGTGAGATTGGGTGGTGGTGGGTGCTCAGCCCGGTCAGTGGCAATGGGGCAGCCTTGTGTGTCCCCAGCCAAGTCCATGTGACAAAGGGGAGAGGCAAAATGAAGTGCATCTGCATCTCCCTGCTCAGGACCAGGAGCTGCAGCCTGGAGCACGCCCTGCGCCGCACACAGCGCTTCCAGAAGTGGCTGCAGGCCAAGCGCCTCACGCCCGACCTGGTGCAGGTCTGTCTGGGGGTTCTGGTGCCCCATCACAGCTGGGGGAGCACAGGGAGAGCAGATCCCGTGGGGTTTAGGGTCTTGTGGGATGTGGTTGTAGCTCACTGGTTGGAGGGTGAGATTGGGTGGTGGTGGGTGCTCAGCCCAGTCGGTGGCAATGGGGCAGCCTTGTGTGTCCCCAGCCAAGTCCATGTGACAAAGGCGAGAGGCAAAATGGTGCCTTGAGGGCAGGAAGAGCACCACAGTTGAAGGCCAAGCCCTGCCAGCCATAGGTAATGCCGTGGCACAGCCTGTACAGGGCTGGGATGGGCCTGGCCCCAGCACCAGCTCCTGGCTCCTTGTGCAGGTTGAAGTTGAAGTCCTGTGCAAAGCCATAGCACCAGGTTGTAAGAGCCAAAATGAGAGATGTGGGACTCCAGGCACTCTCCAAAATGCAGTTTATTGTATCCAAGACATTACAGCAGTCCAGGGTGGTGGGTGACATAGCCTGTGCCTACAGCTGTCAGCTCCAGCTGCAGGCAGGCCTGGAGACCCTTAGTTTATGTTACAAATGCATTATTTTTTTCTTTGCTGAGCATCTTAATACAGTAGAACCAATCTATACCTTAACTTTTATCTATAGCCTATCATAACTACTATAATTACCATAGTCATGTTACTGTTCTCCAATCACAAAAAGTTGGTACATTACAGTTTAAGCTAGAAGTTGTTTTTCAGTTTTCTTGCAGTGGAAAATTCTGAGACCTTTTTTCTATTTGCAACATTGGCAGGCTTGTTTGCCTGTGCTCTCTTTCTGCTTGGTAAAAACATCTTCTTGTTTGGGGTGGGTTTATCCTTTGCTCTAAGCCATAAAAACCCCTTCTACCTAACACACCCTTTGCCTCCTTGGTTATCCAGTCAGACTGGCCCAGCAATTCTTTTCTTCTATATCAAAACCTGCTTCCATTTCTAATCTTCTTAAGATTCTACATTCAAAAATCTTTCTGCCAAGCACACATATCTGTGAGACTTTCTTGTCAAACTTTCATCCTTCCCAACACCAGGTGGCTTCAGGCACGGGGGTAACAGCAGGCTGTGCACACAAATGTGGCAACAGCTCCCGTGGGGAGATTGCTGCCTTTTTTTTTTTTTTTCTAGTTTTCCATCATGTCTCAGCATTGTGGGGTTTTGGGGTTTTTTTCATCATAAAGTTGTACCCACAAGGGCAGCCAGTGCCTTGAAAGCGATTTTGCTTTGGGCCAGGGGCCAAGCCAGTGTGGGTCTCTCTTGCTTGGGGCTGGCAGGACGAGGGGCATGGGCAGTCAGAGCCAAAGCCTCGATTACTCCTCCTCCTGCCATCCATAGCAAATGACCTCAGGCACAAGGAAGCACACTGCCCTTTCTCCCACAGTCCTGGGGTGTCACAGGTGAAGCCAGGACAGGAGCACAGTGAGTGTGGGTCACACCACCAGGTAAATGGCCAGCTACAGCACAGGGCATCCCCCTCACCCCACCCAAACAACAGCAAAACATCACAATAACCCCTGGAAAGGGCAGGGGCCAGTGTGGGGGTTGGATATACACTGAGCAAGACCCTGAGAGACAAAGGATTATTCCAGTACTTCCCATTCCAAGAGAGAAGTGACTGTGAAAAACTGACTTCATTTATATTTGTATAAAGGCAGCTGCTTCTGCATCCACTCACTTTTGGTGAGTGCTAAAGCTATGCTGCTTTAGTTCTTCCTCCACTGGAAGGAAGAACTAAACTAACTCTTTCTCCTCTTCCCTGTGGAGCAGCACACCTTAGGAGAGAGGGAGGGAAGGATGCACTGGGGTTATGCCTGGACTGCCCCAAAAAGGACTCACCCAAATCACTGACAGCCCAGCTCAGCAGGTCACCCTGAAGTCAGTACCCTCCATGCTTGACAGGGAAAAGATTTTTGGAGCAAAGCTACACTGTATTTTGCTCAGTAACCTCGGGAGAGACACTAGAGAGAGGGGATGGGTATCACCTCCACTCAGAGCATCCCTCACCTGAGCTTGCGGGCAGGGACACCTCCTTAGGCTGGCAGGCAGTCCAGGCACCTGCTGGCCACCCCTGTTGCCCCAGGGTCATGTACACCCCAGTATGACCCCCCCTCCCAGGGGCCTGCAGGAGGGCAGGCTGGGCTGCCAGGTCCTCCAGCCTCGCTGGAGTGTCCCAGGTGTTTGTGCCAAACTGTGCTGTCCCCCTGCTCCCCAGCAGTGCTGAGGGAAAGGGGAGGAATCGAGAGCTTAAAACTTCAATTTGCTGAGCTGGGTGAAAAAGTAACTGGAGAAATGTGGCTCTGTGGTATCTCAGACCTGCTGCGAAGCTAAATCATCAGCTGAGCCCAAATCCCTCTCCTTAAAAGGCTCTTCATGTGGTACAGTTCTGCCTACCCTGTCCTCCCAGAGTCAGAAATGCCAGCTGAGCTGGCAGGGCTGCACACAGGGGCACACACACAAATATGGATGCACATGTGCACACACAGCACCACCAGAGACCCTGCTGGGGCACCCTGCCCTTGCACCTATCCAGTTTCTCCCAGGAATTTCCCTGTGCAGGGGAATTCTCAGCAGCAGTGGGGAGCTGAGCTGATGCCAGCTCCAGGGCACCTCTGAAGGGAGCTCAGGGCCAGCCTGGGGGGACGTGCCCAGTGACAAACTCCCTGGGACATTCATCAACCCCTGCAGCTTTGTAGTTGGAAAGGGCATGGGAGGCTGCAGGGAGGCCCAGACCTTTGCACATCAGCCCCAGGATTGCTCTGGTCGTCTTTTCACAGTCCTTTGGTTCTGTAAATCAATCAGAGGAACAAAAATTGGACTTTAAATCCCTTCTAACAGCATATAGATTTGAATACACAGAGAAACATAGTGATCCAGAGACCCTGGGACTTCCTCATCACCAAATTTCTGCAGCAATCACTTTTTAAGATCAGGCATGTGCTCTGCAAAATGGCTTCTGGTCTCACACTGATCTTAATTAAAAATCAGCCAGTGGCAACAACATTTCAGTCATACTGAGTGTGTGAGTCTGTGTGTGAGAGCCCATCCCAGCCCTGCTGTGTGGGGCACCACAGGTTCCAGTCTGACCTCCCCAGCCCATTCAGCCCCACAGGGATGGGGATGCCCTGGGATGGCCAGGGAGGTTGTTGGTAACCCAGCAGGAGCCACTGGAGAGGGGTTTTTGGGGCTCCCATGTCTCTGCAAATACTTACCTAAAGAACTGCTCTTCTGGCTCTGTTCTCCCACTCTGCCTCTTTTCAGAGGTGTTAACAGAGCAGCTCTCCCAAGGCCTGACAGGGTGCCCAGCCTGTTTCACAGAGCTGCAGTCACACAGCAGTGCCTGTTCTCCCTCCCCTGCAGTTTATCCTGTGCAGCAGCACTGGGGGAAGCTCATGGGCCCAGGTAATTCTGTCTGATAGACAGAGCACCATGACAAACCACAACGTGCTCGAATCAGAATGACAGACCATGAAGTGATGTTTTTCCACTTTACACTGCCTGCCCTGCCTGACCCAGCCAGCAGCTGAGCCGCCTGCCACAGCGATTATTGCACCAGCCACAAGGAAAATCTTTACTGGATGCAGCAAAGTCTTCAGTCTTAAAATCCAGCCTGCCTCAGAGATGAGCAGGATTTGGCTGGGGCTCAGCCTGCTCAGCAGCCCCAGACACCAGGGGTTTCATCAGGAGCTCATCACCTCAAACCACTCTGGGTGCTTTCCTGCTGGAGGGGCTACAAAGCAGTTTGGTTTCAGCACAGGTCACCAACAGGGAAAATTTGCAGCCCTGCTTACAAAGCACAGCCTGGAAAATGCTGAAGGCAGGTAGAGGAAAGCAGTACCAAGGTGAAAATCCAGCATTTGCAGATGGATTCTCTAGGATGGACTGCTTGAGACTTCTGACCAACAACTGCTGACCAACAACTACAGACCAAAAACTACTGACCAGCAACTGCTGACCAACAATTACTGACCAACAACTGCTGACCAACAACTACTGACCAAAAACTACTGACCAACAACTGCTGACCAACAACTACTGACCAAAAACTACTGACCAGCAACTGCTGACCAACAACTATTGACCAGCAGCTGCTGACCAGCACCTCATCCTGCCCACAGCAGATGCACCAGCACCCTGGTTATGAGTCCAGTCCACGCCTCTTCTTGCTGCACAGGGGCAGCAGCTCACTCACATGTCCGGCTGCCCATCCTAGGGAAGGATGGGCACTCTGGGGCTCCCAGAGCCACCTCCTAGACCTGCCCCCTCTTTGACCCAGTACCTCATCATCAGGGACTTCCATAAACCTGCTGGCAGTGGGGATGAGTTTCTCAGGGCATTCCTACCTTCTTTCTTTTGGGAGTTAAAGAAACCCTTGGATTCGCATTGCCAGGAGCTGTAGGTGCTTTGACACCTACATCCAAGTGTTTCCTCCTGGAACCCATCCTAAACCTGGTAGTTTGGTGAAGCTGGACCTAGGTAGTGGCTCATGGGCAGGAGATAGCTGTGACCCTGGTCTGGGTCATCCCTCTTTGGGCTGTCTGAAAAGAAAACAGAGCAAGAAATCTTCCTCAAGTTGTCTTTACATTCAAGTGAATTCTGGGCATGTCTGTGCTACATATGCATAAACTCGTGGAGTTTAAAATGCATCCTGTACTGTGTAATAGGGTTTAAGAACTCACAGCTGAGTGGAGCTAGGCTTTGCAGGAGCTACTCACTATCACATACAGAAATGTGGGTGCTTAATCAAAGTAAATAAGAAGCTTGCCACATCAATCACAAACAATACATCAGGCTGTCTGTCAGGTCTTATTCTCTGGGGTGATAAGTCACTGCAAAGGACTTAAGACATTCTCAGATAAATCTGTATCTCCAGCGTTTCAAGTGTGTGTTCCTCACATTTTTCTTCCGTTGACAGTTTTGTCTGACAGTTTTACAACTCCAGCTCCTTCTCTGCTGTAGAGATGTTTCCATCAGCCTGCAGGAAGGTGGGACCCCTCTCCACTGAAACAATCAAGCAGGTGCTGAGCTTTATGCTGTTGACTGTCTCTGCTGAAACCAAAAGGCCTCATAGCCCAGTTTTTGTGGGTCAGAGCTTCATTAAACTGTAGGAAGGTGTCATCACCCAGCCCCGCTCCTCTGCTTCCACTCCTCCCTGGATGTGCCTGGAACAGTTCCTCAGGAAACCATGAGCCCCACGGGCAGCATGTGCCCACATTTATGTTAAGAGGATGAGCTCTGACCTCAGAAAAACCCTAATTACACCATCCATGCCTTCTCTGCTGCTGTGATTTATGTTCCCACTGTGTTCTCTTCAGGGCCTCAGCTTTTGCATTGCAGACTCCTGGAAGCAGCAAGGCTTTCTAACTTCGGCTGCAAATATTTGCATACACACGGAGCTGCAAGAGACTTTCTCCACCATTTAACTCTTACTTTACATGTCTCTGTTCTGCTCATTTTTTATCACATCTCCTCCAAAGGGAAAGTGACAGAGTCAGCCACAATGTTCCTGCAAGTGCTGCAAGACAGAAATCCATACCCATCCCTCCCCCTGCACCTCTTCTATGGTTTTACACAATTAATTGAGAAAAAATTTTCCTCATAAAGCTACACCAGAGAAGTGTATGAAGACTTGCAACAGGAACTGAGTAGGATTATTTTTGGCAAATGTTTTTTTCTTTTTGGGAAGAAAGGTTTTTTGGTTTTCATGAAACAATGCTTCAGCTGTGGTTGAGTTTCTCAGGTGGTTTTGACCAGCTATTGGCATTTTGGACTTGTTTATGCAACTGATGGCCAAGGAAGGAGTGGCTGGAATCTCACCGAGGCCAACAGGGATGCAGAGGAAGAGACATGGGACATCTAATTCTCCCCTTTCCTCCTCCAGCTGGGAAAGTGTCCTGCTCATCCTTGCCATGTTCCTTTATTTCTTTGTCACGGCTGGGTGGTTCAGGGTTTTGTGCCAAACGAACAGCTCGCACAGGAGGGGCTGGGAAGGACCTACCCCAGGGCTGCCACGTGAGCTGGGGAGATGCTGCGTCACATCTTTGCTCCCAGCATGGAGGATGGCAGGAAGCAGCCTGAGCTACACCTCCCTTTCCTCTGAAGCACATCTCCCAGCCATCAGATTATAAACAAAACTCCAAAGAGCAAATTTGGCTACTGGGATCATTTTTAATAAAGAGGCTTAAAACACCTGATTCCCTTCCCCAGCAGAGGCATGTCAGGGCAGTGCTTCTGTGGCATTGTGGGCAACCCTCCATATATAAACTCTCCTTGGCTATTAAGGAAGACTAACTGAAAAATAAAAAAGGCCATTTTTGACTATGAAGGTATAATTTTCTATGCTGTTTATCCCAGCCATAGATTGCTCATGCAATTTTACAAGCCAAACCTCCAAATCTGAAGGGTGAAATACAGTGCTAATTGACTCCATTAGCCCAACGGTTCTCTATTTGTTGCTGGTATTTACAAAAAATAAACACAGGCTATTTGGTTTTGATAGTTAATGCATGAGTTTATCAGAGAGAGAACATATCCTGTGCTTATACTCACACATAATGTTTATTTACATTTTTAAAGCATGTTTACTGACCTTAGCAAATAGTATTTCCAAGAAAGCTTCTCTCAGGTTAAGCAAATAACAAAGTGATCTGAAGATTATTTAACGAGGGAAGTGACTCACTGTTGTAACAACTGGAGGGCCTCCACCAGGACTGCCAGGGCTGGAAACCCAGGCAGAGGGAAGAGTCCCATGGTGTGGAGTGATGTGGTGCTGTGCAGCTGGAGGAATATGAGGTTACAGTGCCCAGGAATGGGGACCATTCTTGAAACCTGAGTTGGCAAATGGCATTTTTGGATGGCAAAGGTCCTCTCCTAGGAAGGGTGAGATGCCCTGTGTGCCCACATCCTTTGGAACTGTGCCAAAGCAAGCAGGGGCACAGTGGGCAGAGCACAGAGGTGTGTGTACACCCCAGCATGACCCAAGCACATTGCTCTTGGGGGTCTCTGTGGTCAGGATGCCCTGAGATCTGTTAGAGAGTCTCTTTTGCCAGCCTGGCAATTGAAGAAGGGGTCAGGATTCTTCTGTTCTGGTTTTTAAGGTTGTTTATGTTCTGTTATTTATAACATTCTTTTCCTGACCTGCTGAGGTCTGTTCAGCAGGTCAGTCTGTGGCACACTGCCCACCTTCAGGGCGGTGTTGTCTTTTTATACTAAAATCTACATGTACTTTATTTACAATAACTTCCCAATACTGATCACCTATGTTAGACAGTCTGTCTCTACTCTAAACCAATCCAAAATTGCCACCATCACCCAGAAGATGGAGGCTAGGAAGAAGGAGAAAGAAGGACAAGGCATGCCCAAATTCCTCCATCTCGGCCTCTGAACCCCCATTCTAAAACCGCCAAAATTCTACATTTTCACCCTGTGATAAATTCACTAACATTGGCTTGTAACTCCTCCCACAAAGTTTTGTTTTTTACACAAAGGTAATTGTTTTTTTCCATTGGTTAAAATCAAAGGCACAGCTGTTTTTGACTCCGTGCCAAGGTCTCTGAGCCCCCTGTCAGTGTCTCGAGCCCTCCAGGGCAGTCAGAGGAATTTCCTGGGCTCTGACACATGGCAATGTCTCGGGCTGGAATCAGACATCCCTGCTGTGTTTTCCCCTCTCCCAGGGCCTGTCCAGCCCCTTGCTGCGCTGCCCATCCCAGCGGCTCCTGGACAGGATCGTGCGGCGCTACGCCGAGGTGCCGGACGCCGGCAGCATCTACATGGATCACCTCACAGACAGGGACAAGCTGCGCCTGCTCTACACCCTGGCAGTGAACTCACACCCCATCCTCTTACAGGTACGTGCCAGCCTGCCCCAGCTTGAAACACCACCCCACAGCCCCTCACAAGCCAGCCCTTGCGTGAGATGTGTGCCAGGCTCAGCGGCAGAGGAGTCCCAGCCCTGGCTCTTGTCAGCTCCCTGGCCTTCAAAAAGTGTTTTTCTTCTATGAGGTTGGGAGGCTGAAGCCAGGCAGGCTCACGAGGTGCTCCCTGTATCATTCTGTGAGGCTGGAGAGAGGGAACCCCAGGTGTTATTGCCCTGGAGCGCTGTGAAATCCAGGGTTTTACACATCCCCAACACTTCAAAGTGTTAGGTTTGCATTGCTAATGCATTACATAAAATCACAGCCTGTTTCAGGAAGAGAAAGAGCATGATTCCCCATGCTCCACGTGCCAGTGCTGTGTTTTCCACACACTCCTCCCCTGGACCCCTTTGGACCTGCCTGGCATGCAGCTCCTCTCTTTTCTTATGTGTCCAAGGGAGAATCCTCACCTTTCCCCATCCCACCTTTAGGCCTCACTGCTGGTTCTTGCAACCCTTCGTGATTCCATGAAAAAAAGATGGCAGTGGCAGCATCATCCATCTCTGGCCCAAGGCCGTTCCACACTCAGCAGCTCACAGGGCTCTGTGTGGTCCCAGGGAGGGGAAATGGTCCTGGGAGGCTCCTGGGGTCATTCAGCCACCCCAGTTATGGGTCCCTGAGACATGAAGCTGTGGTCCTTAGCAGCCTGAAGACACAGGAACACAACTTGAAGAGATGAGAAAAATATGCCAAAGAGAAAAAGCTAGATTTTTACACAGTTGCCCAGAATGTCTTCACAGCAGAAGGGAGAAGTAACCTTAAACATGAAACTGGATGAGTTCATAATGGCTTGGCAGGGTCTGAGGTGCTGAGGTCTGAGGTGCTGGGGACACAGATGAGCTTTAATGCAAATGACAGAAAGCTTTGTGCTGGCATAGCTCAGCAGTCACACAGTTTGGCACGAGCTGCAGGGATGCAGGGAGCCCAGCCCAGGTGTCTCCACTGGAGCAAACACCCACCACTTCTGCCCCTGAGACTGAAAAGTCTCTTACAAATGAGCCTGGCAGTTCTCACCAATTAGCAGAAACTGCTTTAGCCTTACCTCAACTCCAAGCTGTGACTTCATCTGTTCAGTGCTCATGAGGGACCTATCAAAGACACCTAAATTTAGCTGTTCTGTGGCTAAAATTTTCATGAATCTGAAAACTATTATTATCTTGGACTTTCCACTTAGTCTCTCTTACAGAATAAGTCTCGAAATACCAGATTCTTCCTCTGTTACAAAAAAGAACCATAAGAAAAAGAAAAAAGCATCCTAACTCCTCCAGGATGGGGTAGTAAGTACCCTTCCCAGCTGGATGAGCAAGGAAGGATTGCAGGGTGATTTAAGAACCAAACCACAACCTCTCAGAATCTCTTGTCAGAGTGACTCTGAGATACATACAAGCTTCTTTTTCCCAGCCCAGCAGTTGAAGAAGGAGTCAGGACTTTTCTGTTCTCATTCTCGAGGTTGTTTATTAATTTTTATCTATAACATTCTTTCTCCAACCTGCTGAGGTCTGTCTGGCAGGTCGGGTTGAGGCACACTGACTGCCTCAGTTATTTTTTTATACTGAAAACTATGTGTACATTATTTACCATAACTTCCCAATACCTATCATCTATGTTAGACAGTGACCTTCTACTCTAAACCAGTCTAAAAGTGCCAACATCACCCAGAAGATGGAGGCTAGGAAGAAGAAGGAAAAAGGACAAGGCATGCCCAAATTCTTCCATCTTGGGACCTCGAGTCCCCATTCTAAAAATGACAAAAATCTATTTTTCACCCTGTGATAAATTCACTATCATTCTACTTAAACTTTCTTGACTTGTAATTCTTCATATAAAGGTTGGTAATTGTTTTTTCCAAGGGCTCAATCAAAGGCACAGGGATCTTGGGGCACGAGCCCTCCAGGGCAGTCAGAGGAATTTCCTGGGTTCTGACAACAACCCCGTTGCTTGGAGCCAGAAAGGGGCACTCTGAGAGGGAGGTGGCTCCATGAACAGAGGGCAGGGGTGATGCCCCCATTGCTGTTCTTCCCACAGATCTTCCCTGACGTGGAGGGCTGGCCCTTCCCGCGGTACCTGGGCTCCTGCGGGCGCCTGCTGGTCAGCGCCAGCACCCGGCCCCTGCGCGACTTCTTCGGCGCGGCGCCCGAGGTGGCCGCGGACCTGGCGCTGCAGCTCCTGGCCGTGCTGCGCTCCATGGCCACCAACGACCTCAACTACTTCTTCTACTTCACCCACGTGGACGCTGGCACCTTCGGCGTGTTCAGCAACGGGCATCTGTTCATCCGCGATGCCAGCACGCTGGGCGTCATCGACAAGGAGGAAGGTACTCAGCGGGGTCCACAGCCACGCATCTGTCATGGGAGGGCTCGGGAGGCAGGGCAGACAAATCTTTCCCCTTCTGCCCTTGGCTCTACTGCTGCCTTTTTGATTTATTTTGGGTTGGTTTTGTTTGGTTTTTATTTAATTAACCAAACACCCCTTGCTAAATTAAATTATGAGAAGTTCACGGATACGCTCACTGTCAGCAGCTCCCGCCATCCTGGCTCTGAGTCGGGAAGGCGACGGGTGTTGTGTTTGTGCAGTCGGTGATTTGGTGGCCACTCTGTAGCTGGCAGCAGCTTTCAGTGTGCATGGTGTGCCCAATGCTCCCATTTGAAGCCTTCCTTTTCAAACTTTTGCCACGCAAACGTCAATATTTGCCAGCAGAAATTTTGTAATTTCGTTTGTTCCAAGTACTGGGTCAAATTAAACTCTTTTTACATGCATCTATCAAATTGACTAATAATGGTTATTATTATTTATAACAATAATAACAGAATCTCCCTTTTTGTCACTTTTACATAAAACCAAGGGTTAGTATTCAGTTTTTACAGGTTACATTGGTCTACTCCTGCAAGTAGAGCTAGTCAAAGACTATTCATCCAATAATTTAACAGTTTCATTTTGAATATTCAGATTTTCAAAAGGTTTTTCCTCAGCTCACACATTCAGCTGAGTATTCAGAACATTCAGAAGCAGCTGTCAGAAAATTTTCCACTGGATTTCCTTTTCTTATCCCACCAGCTATGACTGTTAACTTGACTTCAGCTAGATGAGCTGTTGTTTCAATGTAATGATTTTGGTTAACATGGAAAAAATTACAGGTCTAGCTATTTGTGGTATTTTTTTGTAGGAGCTCCACATTTTAGATTTGTACTCCAATTCTCATTTTTTTCTGCATCAGCTTGACTCGACAGACTCATCTCCAGTTCCTCTGACAGGCAGTTCTGAACAGCTCTGTCATTCAGAAAAAATATACATATTTCAAAAGCAAGAAAATTGGCACACACACAGCTTCAGCACCGAGTAATTTGCAGTGAAAGGTGGCCACATCCTTTAGACAGTAACAAACCCCATGTTAACACAGAGGCACAGCTATCTCTGACTGCCCAGCAGCTCACTGTTATGCTTCTAACAAGCGGTTTAATTGTCCCCAACAGGGAGCCAGCTGATCGATGGCCAACAGGAGTACAAAGACATCTTCAGCTGCCTGACTGTGGACTGCCAGTCTGCGTTTGTGTCCTGTGACTCCATCAGGGACCAGCACAGCCTCGTCATGGTGTGCCAAGACCTTCTTCCCAAGCTGCTGTCGGGGAAGTTCCTGCCCCCCGTGCAGGAGAGCATCGACGCCTTCCTGCGGCGCTGCGCCCACGGCCTTGGCAACGGCGGCGGTGCCAGCGAGGCCATGGCGGAGCTGGCAGGGATCCTGAAACCTCTGCGCTCCTGCGACTCCCGCTTCGCCTACCGCTACCCTGACTGCAGATACAGTGACAAATATTGACACTGGGGCTGGGCCTGGCAGGGACTGGGGCAGTGTCAGCCTCCTCCCAGAGCGGGAAGAGAGAAGGAACCAGGGCGGCTGGAAAGAGCTGCCCCAAATCCAGGGTGTTCTCGGTGTTAGAGGGAGCAGAGTGCACATGGGATTTGTTATTCATCTGCCAGAGATGCATTTGTTACATGGGATATAGATGTGGTGTATGGTTTAGACATGGTTTATGGATTATTAATGTTGTCATGACTGACAAGGAGCCACAGGATTAATAAATCTCATTCACATGTTTTGGCCTTGCAAGAGTTTCCCATGCCATTTGTTGAAAAGCAAGGCAGGATGCACACAAGCAGCTAGACAGAGGATCTTTATTGCCATGAAACTCTTTCTGAGGGAGATGATATATAAAAATATGGGGGGGCTGGATGAATGGATGGACGGATAGATGGATGGATGGATAGATGGATGGATGGATGGATGGATGGATGGATGGATGGATGGATGGATGGATGGATGGATGGATGGTGGATGGATGGTAGATGGATGGTGGATGGATGGATAGATGGATGGATGGATGGATGGATGGATGGATGGATGGATGGATGGATGGATGGATGGATGGATGGATGGATGGATGGTGGATGGATGGTAGATGGATGGTGGATGGATGGATGGATGGATGGATGGATGGATGGATGGATGGATGGATGGATGGATGGATGGTGGATGGATGGTGGATGGATGGATGGATGGATGGATGGATGGATGGATGGATGGTGGATGCATGGATGCATGCATTCATTTAAGACTTTCCCTGTGGTTAAGAATCATAGGTAAGTGGAACAATCAGGTCAGTTCTGTTCCATCACCAATCACAGCTCACTTTTATAAAATATTTTAATTTTATTACTTTGGTGGCACAAAGAACAGAAAGACACAATCAAAAGCATTAAAAAGCTGAAAGGTTCCATGTCTCTTGAGACTTAATTTCTCTAATCCCCAAATATAATTGCTTCTAGTCTTTCCCAAGCCAATGGACAGTAATCAGAGACTAATACAGGACTTTGGTTTAAGGTGAGGAAAAAACTCCAGCTCTGGGATGGGATTGTTCAGCAGATATTTTCACATTATTCTCTCTAAAATGGAGGAACCATTTGCACAAAACCGTTCAAATGGAAAAATTACCTTAAGAGGAGAAGGAACACAGGCAGAGGATGAGACATTAATTTACACTGAGCCTGACAAGACTTGCCAAACACTCAATACTCCAGTGTAGGTGCTGGGGCACCCCCCAAGAGCTGGAGAGATCCAAGTTCTGACCAGCAAGAGCTACAGCAATCCTCATCCATTTGCCTTCCAGAGGAGGAATTGGTAAGCCAATCCCCAGAGGAGTGAGTCAGGCACTTAAAATTTGGGATAGTTCTGGAAACATTTCACAGCAATTGTCAAACCAGGGCTAGATCCAGGTGCCTCATTTTGCACAAGATGGTTGCAAAAGTGGCAAAACACAACTTTTCTCACCCAGAATCTGTCAGTCCCCCTCATGTGAGCTCCCTGTGAGGTGTCAGAAGCCCACACCAAACCTTTCCTGATGTGTAGAGATCAGACAGACCTCACCTGGGCTTGGGGCTTTCTCCTGGGATCCAGGCATGCAGGAATCACTGAGAAAATTTGACTGAGCTAAGTGAGAAACGAGGCTTTCTGGATCATCCACAAGAATTTTCATCATGGAAAGAGTCTTCTTCTAGCTATGGTTTAAAAAAAAATTGTTAAAAATGTAAAGGCAGAAAAAGATGTGAGTGCATTTGCATTGCCAGTGGTTGTTCTGGCTTGTGCTGCACAGAGAAGGAATGAAAATCCAGATTTTGTGTTGGCTGTGAGGGGCTCTGTGCGCACAGAGCATCCAGCCTGGGGTTCCAGGCAGGGGTGGGTGAAGGCTGATGGAACAGGTTGGGCATCCAAAACCCCACACAAAGGTCTGACACAGGGGAAATCTGACTCAGGACAATTATTTTGCCTTCCTTCCTGGCATAAAGTATCCAAGTGCACCTTTTACCTCTCAAGATATAGAAACATTGGAAATAATTTGTAGGTAAGTTTAGCTGCAGGCCCAGATGGTCACACAGCAAAGAGGTTTAAATATACAGCCTCAGCCACTGCAGCCCTCTTTCCTGCTTTCAGTCTATTTCTACATCATGGCTCTCTTCCAGAAAGAAAAACATGTCCTTCACTGAGATGCACAAGGCTGTCTAACAACCTGCTTCCATCACTTCTTCTTCAATCTGTCTGCATCTCCAATCTCTTGGGGAATGGGCTTACCTGAGAGCTGGGTGTTAGCTCTGGGCCCCTTTTCCTGCAGAGATTATCCCACGCTGTGCTGGAAACACAGAGGGGATGTGTGTGCTCAGCAGGGAATGCCAGGAGCAAGCCCAGATCCCTCAGGAATAGCCCAGCATTGGGCAAAAGGACAGAGAAGAGTCCCACAGGCCCTGGCAGCCCACAGCCCTAAGGAGATGGGGGTCAGAAACACAAGAGTTTTACTTTGCTGCTTGGACTCATTTTGCAAGGCTGCAGCAGAAGCCTTGAGATACGTAGCATCTATTTTTACAGGGCTTGATTCAAAGTTGCTAAAGCTGAGAGGAGTCTCCCCACTGCTTTTAATAGACTTTGATACGAATTTAAATGAAAAAAACCACTCATGATTAAAAATAACGAAATTGTGGATTTACAAATTATTAAAGCATTGGGAGCTGTGTTCTCCACCAGTTTCTTTGCAGACATTGATTACAAAGGCCAGGCTCATGTAAAACTGTGACTAATAAACCAGCCATAAAATCAGTCCATGGCTCAGAGAACAATAATTTTCCTAAACTAAATCTCATTTCCCTGTATTTCTCTGGCCTCCTTTTTTTTTTTTCAGAATTGCCAATTTTTACTCTTAATATTTTCCTTTTTCTTGGCAGTCAAACTCTGGAATCAGTGCCCACCCTGTCTGCCAGCTTCAGTCAAGCCTTCAAATCCTAGTAGGCCAAACTCCAAAAGGATGTGAAATTAACTTATAAATGGCAATTATTTAAAACCTAATCCTTCCCAAAAGAACTCTCAAGCAATTTTTTCCTCACTGTGTTCGAGTTATTTCTGTCAGCGGCTTTGTTTGAGCCTTTGCAAACTGTTCCTGGTAACAACTTCAGCTGTTTCCACAGCAGAACAAGAATCTGATGGTGGCAGATCTTCCACCAATCTCCCAGGCAGCCTCAGCACCTCCTTTTTCTCTGGGTAGTTTGCAGCTGCCTTTATGCCCAGCTGCTTATCAGGTGTCTCTCTTAGTCCCACATATTTTTAGAGTTTTCATGTCAAGAGGTTTGTAAAACTGTGGTTTTGGCCTTATTTTGACATGCAGTGTATTTTGACACTGTCGTTTTTTCAGGGGGTTGAGGCTGCTACACATCCTGGGGTTGGAGATTCAGATTTCCCACTCCATTGCTTTTGTGGGTGATAACTTCAAGCCACACTTTGCACACACACACAAACACACACACACAAACACACATCCCCTTCCCTGCCAGCTCCCCGCTTCTCTTTTGGCATTTTGGAGAACCTGGAACCACCACTCAGCAGCTCCACGCCACAGGAGCAGCCAGTCAAGCACATTTCATGCATCTTTCCAGCAAGCTCGGCCAACATCAGTTGTTTGCAGGTGCTTTTTATTTGCTTTCTGGTTTGCTGAGACGTTAGGATGCACTTGGGTCCCATTTGCCAATTACTCTCTACAGCCAGGTGCTCTAGATGCTTTATTGCTAATTCTTCCTCAGCTTCCCCAACATCCCATGAATCTGAAAGGCAGAGCTCTAACAAAAATATGGAGTGTCATGAGATGTTATGAAATCACAAGAACCAGCTCTGTGCTGCTCTGATTTGGCTCACCAAGACACATGAATTTGATTAATAGGTGAGTCTGTCTGCTACTGTACCCTCTGTTCCCCTAATTCAGTGCTGAAAGGAGCTTGGTAGCCATCCTGAAGCTACAAAAACACAAACAGGAATTTCAGGGGAAGGAAAATGAAATGAAACAGCTGCTCCAGGCTGGGGGGCTGGGAGGGGCATGCACTGTTCTCACCTTCTGGATTACAGAATATGGGCAGACTCATCTGCTCTCCTCCACAGAGGGATGGTCTCAGCCACAGTGGGGACAGTGGGGTTTTAGGGTGACCCGAACAACTGATAAGAGACCCCAGGGAAGGGTGAGGATAATCCAAAAGTCCAGAAAAAAATGAAGAGGAAAGAAAAGACAGGTGGAAAACTAGGGAAGGACACCTGACAAAGATCTTCAAACAGTTTTGTTACAGTCATAGCTTTACTTTGCATCATTCTACCTTTCTGCTCTTCCACAAAGCCCCACAATATCTATTCCTTGCAACATGCAGCATAAATGACAATAGTTAGTCTAGAACAAACTTTTCAGGTGTTTGAAGAGCAAGAATACACCAGCCTGTTCCCTGGGGAAATGCAGGTTTGAAAGAAGCAGCTTGTCAGGTTTTCCAGTGCTCTAGTACAACTCAGCAAGGATGCACAGAGCTCCAGCCCTCGCCTTACACAGTTCATTTGCTACATTGCATGCAAAGATAGCTCTTTAGACTTAACACCCACAGAAATGTCATGCAAGGTTCAGCATATTATGTGTTTGAAAAGGACCTTGTCAGTCACATGGGTGGGGGTTTTTTTTCCCCTTTCAAAATTTAAACATTTGGATAAGGGCTTGTCAGATTCATTGCTCTAGTGATGCCTGAAAATAGTGGGTTTTCTTGCTTTGAAAAAAAATTATGAAGACACTTGGAATAATTCAGGCACTGAGACCTCCCTCTGTTCACATTCTTGGTGCAGAAAAAGTAAGAGAGAAAATCACCTCTGGGTGTTCACTCTGCTCTGGCTGGAACAGTTGTAAACATTTACTCATTTTTTTCCTCAACACCTGAAGATGAAGATGGAGAAAATAAAAGTGCCTTTCTGTGTTTGCACTATTTCTACAGAGCAGAAAAAATCAGGGATTTGTGTACAGTTCAGGCACTGCTAAGGCCAAGAGGAGGAGGGTGCTGGCACAATGATGCTGCTGGGGGCAAGTGCTGGGGTTAAACACCTCTGCACCCATTCAGGGCATTGGCACCATCTCAGACACTCCTGAAAGGAGCCCCTGCATCAGTGCTGGTGTTTCAAAATGGAAATCCCTTCAGCAGGTGGAGAAGGGATGGGAACAATTGTCCAGATTTCAGGAAATTAATTTGTTATCCCTTCCTGTTTCCACTCACAGCACTGCTTGTTCTGCCTGTCCTTTTCCACCAGGCAGATTCATTCCTCTAGTGATGCCTGGAAATAGTGGGTTTTAGAGGCTCCCATGGGCTGCCTTTGTTGATGCACAGGATCAAAACTCCCAGGTTTGATCAGAGGAACAGGGCCAGAGGTGATGGAGGCTTTCCATCAAATGGCTGCATTGACTGGGGACAAATATTGGCAGGAGTTTGTGTCTACAAGGTGTGAACAAAAAAACCAAACCTGCAGGAAATGCTCTTGTTGCATTCTGTGAGTAAAATGACCAGAAAAACCTAAAAAAACCCCAGCTGCTGACTTGTTCTGTCAAAGTGCTTAGGGAAAGGCTCCCCAAAGTCAAGGAGTTTGAGTTTTATTCCAACTTTTATTCCAACAGGAGCTCTGGGGTTACCAACCCCAGGGAAGGGCTGGCTGAACTTTATGGTTGCACGTCCCCAGGCTGGAGCCAAGCAGAGCTGTCTAAAAATACAGCTTTTGCATGACTGCAGCATGGCATGTGCAGCAAGATAAAATTACTGGGGAAGGAGGGCAGGAAAAAGGAGCTTCTGAATGGAGGACAGGAGTACAAATATGACCTTGAGGTGCCACCAAAAAAATGTGTATATTTATCAAAAAAAAAAAGTCAAACCCCTGAGCGCTGGCAGATCAAAGAGGAAGTGTAAAAGGTCAAAAGGCATGGAGAAAACAGGACTTTTCTAACTGGATCAGAGCCTTCAAAAGACTGTCATTCCCAGAGGTGTCCATGTTCATGGGATTTCATGAGAGGAATTGTTCATAAATTTGATAGAAACACAGATTGAGCTAAAAGACAGGGGTCTCAGTACTACAGAGGCAAAAATAAGGAATTATTGGAAAAGCTGTGACCACATGTTCCCTCTTTTCCCTGCTGCAGACCCAGATCCATGAGCACACTCTGAGGCACTGGGCAGCTTCTCCTGGGGCAGGTGGGAGCAAAGGCACTCAGATGCAATCCCCCAAACCCCCTCCTGCTGCTGGACAAGGATGGAGGGATGGCTCCCTGGCAGAGGGGTGAACTCACTCAGAGGGAAAATCTTGGAGGCTGGATTTGCAGGTTGCAGGAACAGCTGTGAGCTGCTTCATATCTTTTTTTAAGCCATATATGGAGCCCAATGGGAAAGTGGGATCTGCTGTGATCTCTGCCCAACTTTTTCTTGAAGAGCCCTGCAAGAGTGGGATCCCTTTAAAGACACCACATTAGAAGTTCACAGTAAATGTGTGCTGACAATAAATAAAAAAATACACACACACCCCCCAGGTGGCTAAACAGCAGCACAAGGGAGCAATTCTAACCAAACAGACACCCTTCAAAAGGGAGGAATCAGATGCAGAAATTAGGCAAATTAGATGCAAGGCTACAGTAAGGCAGCCCCAGAAGAGAAATCCAAGGAGTGACTTGCTAACAGCGTGGAGGCTGACAATGAACCCTTTCTCAAACACATCAGAGGCACAGAGTCTGCCAGGAGAGCTGCTGAGGCCAGCAGGAAATCTCAGTGCAAGGCAGCCCAAGGAATGAAGAAATCAGGATTTTGCAATGACAGTCACAGGCGGTGTTTCAAAGAAGAAATAGGAGTAAAAGCTTAAGTGACTCTGTTAAAACTAAAATCAGGTAAACCCCAGCCCAACCTCCCCTCTGAGAGAGCAAGGAGCACATGAGGGAGGGTGCACTAAGACTTTGATGCTGTTTTGCGGTAAAGATGGTGAAAAATGGGTGGGAATAGCAGCCAGTGGGTGCAAGTGAAGAGCCCTGCTCAGGGTGTGTGTGATTCCATCCAGGGCAGATGCTCCTCATGGGGAGGAAACCAGGAGCAGAGCAGAGGCTCCAGGGAGCTCAGGCAGCCAAGGGAGCCTGGGAAGAGCTGGGGTTTCAGCACAGTGCAGAGGAAAACAGGATAACTGGAGGGGCACAGGCGTGGGAGGGTTTTCCCTGGAGAGACCAGCCTTGCAGGATGTCATGGGCCTGAGGAGAGGAATCCCCCACGTCAGGGATTGCAGGGAGTGCAAGGACACAGCAGGACAAGGATCCTTCTTTGTCTTGTTTCTTACACTCCTCCCCAAACACAACACCAGAGATTTGGCCCAGTGTGATTTGGTCCAGCCCAAGGGAACTCCAAATGTCACAGGAATGGCAGGAACAAGGATTGGGGTTCCTGGGGTGATGTCTCAGGTTGTGGTCAGGTGTCCAGTTGACCAAGAAAACATCTTTCTCATCTTAAGTTTTGCAGTGTCTGTAAAATTAAAGATGTGAATAATTTAACAGTATTTATGAATAAAGCTATTGCAACACAGCTACTAATGACTCACTGTCTTCTCAAGGAAACACCCTAATTTTTCAGTGATATCTCCTTCTGGGGAATAAAACCCCCAAACCAAACCCAACTTGAAGGAAATAACCTTATCCTGATCCAAAGAAACTGTCTTAACATCAGAGCTGTGAGTAGGAGGGAGGGAACACTGTGTAATGGCACATGGGAGCTTTGAGATCCCAGATCTATTAAAGTGCTGGTTTGCCAGATTAGCCACTTTGCAGGCCTGGAAATGTTCATTCAGAACAAACTTTCATAATAATCAAAAGCAAGTTATCAGGCAAAAATGCATCTGGTTTGATTTTCAAGGGCTGGTATCCTCGAGAGACTTTTTGTTTCAACATCTGAAACAGCTTTCAGTGGCTGTACATGGATTGATACAAGTTTCTCTGCTCTCACAGAGTCAGAATGGTCCAAGAGAGTTGTTCTGCTCTTTGTTTGCTTTTCAGGGTTTGGAAACCTTGGGCTCAGAGAATTTGCTCAAAAGGCTCAGGAAGCTGTCCCTTCTCCTGTCTTCTCATGTCCTTCTTGGCTTTTTGGAGAAATTAACCACCATGACCAAGTTGTCTTCATGTCTTACCCAAAACAGCTCTCTCTGTTTTTCCTCCTAACCATCCTCAGTCCCTTATGTTCACTGAAGTTGAGTCATTTCTCTCAGAGGACCAGAGAGATCCCAGACTCCTTCCCAAGGGACAATTCCTCACTCCAGAAAAGGAGACAGAAGTGTTTTCTGACCTGAAATGAGGGACAGGGAAGAGGAACTCTTTCCTGGAAGCCACTGCAGCTGGAGAGGTGCCAGAGGAAAAACTTCCCTGTGGTGCTCCCAGAGAAGATGAAAGAAACCCCAAAGAGAGGGAACAGGGAAATGTTTTTGGGAACAGGGAAATGTTGTTATCAGCTAAACCAGCACTGGGTCCTCCAATTCCAGCTTCATTAAGGGAGCATGGCAGGGCAGAGGACCCCAAGGTAGGAGATTTCCTGTGCTTCTGCACATCAGAGGAGATGAACTGTGCTCAGGGGAACCTGCCATCCAAACAGGTGCAACAAACACACTAAGGAAAGCAGAAACTGTGAATGAGGTTTCACTGAAAAAAAAAAAAAAGTAAATGCAACTCTTTCTAGTTCATTTTCTTTTCTTTTTTCTTTTTTTTCTCAGTTTTTTTCCTCTGCTGACCCAATAACCACTGGTCAATAACCTTGGGGGATAAAGGAGGGAGGCAGAGGAGGGAAAGACTTCCACACTTCCCTGTGTGGGAGGGAAGTGATGACCCAAAGCATTTTAGCATGGCAAGAGGAAAATGTGAAAAAAAACCCAACAAGTAGAGAACCACAAAGTAATTCAAGTCAAACCAACATTGAAAACAGCATTTTGGTAATGGGGACTAAGGTGGAGGAGCATTGGAGGGACATTATGCCTTCAGTTTTTAAAACTTTAAAGACATTTAATGCTTTCTCAGACAGTCCAAACAAATGAATCACTTTGCAATGAGACAAATAAAAGCCTGTTTTACAAAGAACTATTTTTCATGTATCCCAGTGGATTTGCCATTATCAGTGACAGGCACAGACCTACCTACAGTATTGAGCTAACTGCTTTATGATATCCTTTGGTCTGGAAGTTTCTCCTAATGCCAACCTATTCTTCAAACCCAAATTTTTCCTCCCCTTTGAGCATTAAATCCACTGAGAGAAGGTGAAGAGCATGGCTGAGACACAAAGAGGGTGTCAATGAACAGAAAGGCTGCACTAGGGATGTTTGCCAGTGACAGCATGGAGATAAATGTGAAGAGAAAGGGAGATATTTTGAGAAGGAGACATGAGCACAGCCACTGAAAGGCACCAAAATGAGCACACAAATAAGGCACAGGAGACATTCAAGAAGTGAAGAGATTTGCCAGAATAGAGAGAAAGAGGGCTTCTTCTCTGGCAGATCTCAAGCAAGATAGCTTGCCAAACAAACTGGAAGAGGAAGGAGGTGCAAAAAAAAAAAGACACAGAGCAATGAGCAGCACTTCCTCTCTGTGTGAGATTTTTTTTTTTCTGTGTATTCAAGTTTTTCAAAAGCAGTCACACCACCCAGCTTCTGGAAGATGAGAAGAAATGCTCGTCCCTTCTCCTCAGACAGAGAAAAACCCACTTTTTAAACTCACATCCTCCACTGCTGCCCTGCACCCACCGTCCCTGCAGCCAAAGGTGGGGGATCACTGGCAGGCAGGAAAGGAAACGCTGAAACGAGGTGCTCCACCCCTCTATCCTCTCTGCAGGCACCAAAATCCAGCAGCACAGAGCTCCTCATTCCTTCCAAGACCCTTTCTCAGCAGAGCTCAGAGACGCGTGTGGGAAAACACCGCGCTCCGCGTTTTCCTGGCAGCGCCGCTCAGCCTGGCTGGGGATGAGCAGCGAGGGAAGAAGGTGCTGAGCTGGCCCAGCACCCTGCTCCAGGAGCCAGCACCCCTGCAGGGGCCACCCCTGTGACCCCCAGCCCCCCTGGGATGGACTGCTGGGGCACAGGAGGTGCTTTGAGGGCAGGGCATCCGCGTTGGCACAGCACACAGGGGCTGGGGATGTTTCCGTGCTGGAGGCCAAATTGATTTTTGTGGCGCAGTTTCCACATTAATGCACAGCTCAGCAGAGTCCAGCATCACACCCAACACATCTCGTGGCCACAGCCCCAGGGAAGGGAGCCATGGGTTGTGCTGGCAGGGCCTGGGGCTCCTGCCCTGCAGGCGCCGGC
Organism: Molothrus aeneus; assembly: GCF_037042795.1. Lineage (NCBI taxonomy): Eukaryota > Metazoa > Chordata > Aves > Passeriformes > Icteridae > Molothrus > Molothrus aeneus. The sequence continues at coordinate 110,821,421 of NC_089647.1, read as the reverse complement.
GGGATGGGAGGTGGAGGAACACCAGGGAGAGCTGGAAAAGGCAGCTCCTGGCACACACAGGGCAATCAAATACCTATTCAAACACAGCAGCACTTCATTCATATGCTGTTCTTATGTTCTCCCATCTCGTGGTTGTGTAAATAAGCCATAGAGAGCATTAGCCATGGCATTCTTCATAACACAGCCCTAATTGCTGGAGGCTCCATCGAGCTCTGTAAACAGCATTTTGCACTGATTTTGAAAATAGGAACTGAAGTTGCACTTATGATAATTGCCAACTCGTTTTGCTCAGTGCTGGAAAACTCATTCCACCTTTGCTTTCACTTTGGAGCTGCTGAAGCAGTTTTTCAAAGGTATCATCACTTACTGACACACACATTATTTCTCTGTTAACAGAACTCAGGGGGGTTTACAAAGCACTCAGTCAAACAATTTTTTGCCTCCCCAGACTTTTGCCCTGCCAGAATTTGCTTCTCTGCTTCATTTGCTACCTTTAAAAAATGGTATTCTTGTATCACTAAGACACTTCTCACAAAAACTGGTATTTTTCCCCTGATCTTTTTTTTTTCTTTTACAGGGGAAATGTCTGTATCTGTCTTAGAGACAACCCTGCAGAAGATCTGATTGGAAAACATGGGTAAAAGCTGAAAGATTAAAAAAAATCACAGAATCATTAATGTTGGAAAAGCCCTTCAAGATCATCAAGTCCAACCTTTGACTAAATACCACCACACCAATCAAACCACAGCACTAAATGCCACATCCAGCTGTTTCTTGAGCACTTCAGGGTGACACCACCACCATCCTGGGAAGCCCCTTCCACTGCTTGACAACGCTTTCAGTGAAGAAATTCCTCCTGAGAATGAAGGTGCTGAAAAAAGATTCAGCTGTGACGCTGCAACTTGACTTGGAATCACATGGTTACAACACACAGACACAGCAATTTCCCTCATCCATGTTTAGGAATATCAAAATCTCATTGCATTTGAGTGCAGGAATGGATGATGGTGAAGGAAACTTAATCCATGTTGTCCTGGATTGCCAAGCAAATTGTATTCTATTTGCCATCTGTATGGCAGCTGTCTGCTGTTCAGTGGGCAGTTTTCTTATCTCTTCCACAATCACTCCTCCCTCTGGGGGGACATCTGCTGATAACAGCTATTGAATGTCCCTGCATGGCTGATAAGAACTACAGCATCCCATTGGGAGATGTGAGCCCAGAGGGAGGAGCCAAGCATTCCTACCTGGATATAATCTGGAGATTCTGGAACACCAGCACAGCTTCTCCACTGGATTCCCCAGAGGAGCAGCAGCTGCCTCTTCCCCTGGATCTTCAGAGGAAGAGACTGCACCTTTCTACAGGATCCCTGCTCCAGCAGAACCACCCCTGACACTCCAGGAGGGCTGCAGCCACATTTCCAATTAAACTGTTGCCAACACCCTGACCCACAGGGTGTCAGGCTGTGTTCTGACTCTGGCAGTGTTGTTCTAGTGCACTGCATTGATTATTTTATTTTTATTTTCTTCTCTATTAAAGAACTGTTATTCCTGGTCCCATATTTTTGCCTGAGAGCCCCTTAATTTAAAATTTATAGCAATTCTGAGGGAGGGGGTTTACAGTTTTCCATTTCAGGGGAGGCTCCTGCCTTCCTTGGCAGACTCCTGTCTTTCCAAACCAAGACACGTGTGGAGCTGAGCTATTTTTCTCCTAAGATGTCCCTCTGCCTAGGATCTGTTTTGGGCTGGTTCTCAGCCAAAGCTCAGTATTTTGATGCAAAACGTGTGCCATGGGGCACCCCTGGGCTGAGCCCACACTGCTGTTTGTCAGCAACATTTTACCCCATCAACCTGTCACTGAAACCAATTTTTTTATTTTTAAATCTCCCAGCCAGGCATCCAGTATCCTCACCCTTATCTGATGGCTGCATATTAGCATCCCAGGGCTGCCCGGGCACTTCTGCCTCCTCAAGCATAATTACAGCCTCTTTGCCACCTAAAACCAAACCTTTCTGGGTGCTCTCCTGAGTTTTCCAGGGTTTCACCAGCCTGGGAAGCATCAGGGGGTAACAAGATGGGCAGAGTATTAAAAAGCAGCAGCCCCAAACCCTCTCCAAGACATTCCCAGCTCCTGCTGTCTGCCCTTCCCAAGGGGTGTGGGTGAGAGCACCCAGCCCTGCCCTGGGCTCTCCAAAAGGACTCAGGAGGAATCCTATTGGAGCTGCTGTGCTCCTGGAAGGTTCACACAGCCCAGGGGACTCGAGCAGCCACTGTGCTGTGGCAGGGCTGGAACAATTTACACTCCTGTGCCAGCTCCTCCCTGCTGCTCCTTCCTCCTGGTGCCCAGCCCAGGAGCTGGGAGAGCTGCTCTGTATGCAATGGATACATCCCTAAATCACCGTTTAATCTGGGACAGCAGAGATAACACTGGCATCTCAAGACAAAGTTCTGCACATAAATACTGAGCTGTAAGTCTGTCCCGAGCCTGCCAGCAGTTCCTGAGCCCCTGGAATACCTTTGCAGATGTTCACTAAGAAGGCATTTGACTTTTAAGGAGGTCTTCAACTACTGGAACCACAGGAGATGCTCTTATCACATTGCACTGGGTACCCTGCCTAGTGCTACCACTCTTAAAAAGCCCTTCACACTCCCCCCTGCACCCCCCAGAAAACCCCAAACATGTGGCAACTGTGACTGGCTCCCAGTTGTTGTCCTTGGATTTCATCACAGCCCAAATGAGGCTGCTCCTGGAGGATCACTTACCCTCCAGTAGCCAACGTTCACTCCTACCTGAGGACCACTTTGGAACCTAAATAGGTTCCAATGAGTACCTTAGGAACCACTTTGGTTCCTAAATAGGACATTTTTGCACCTTGCTTGCAGGCAGGTGATCAAACCCTGTTTGCACCCACTGCCCACCTCTCAGCCTTCTCCAGGTGCCACAAAAATCCTTCAAGTTGCTGCTGAGGAGGCCAGCCTGTGGGACAGCCCACTGGCAGTGATGTTCTGGGGGAACAAAACAACCCCAAACCCCTAAATTTTATATATGTTAAAATTGAACAGATTAAAGCTCCAGCAGCATCCAGGACATGAGCTGCATGCTGCACTCAGCATATGGCATATTGACAGCTGCAGCTGACTGACCACTGCCACAAGAAAAAGACCAATTTCCTCAAAGGACTGCTCAGTTTCCCACTGATTTGGTGATGAAAAGAACAGAGGAGGAAAGGGGTGAAAACATCCTTGATGCCTGTTCATTTTCTCTGTGCCCACAAGGCTGAACTAAATGATAGCCCAGCCATGTCATGCACACATCTTAGGCTACTTCTTCACTCAATCTTCTCTTGTGGTGTCCCTTCCTGACTCTTTCAACGATTTTAATTTTTTGCATGTACTTGGAGCCAACTCTCTCCTGCCACGTTTCAGTGCTCCCATGGACTCTGGCAATGGCTGAGTTGTTTGGGTGTGACTCCTTCAAGAATCTTCCAGCTCAGTGCATTAAAGGAGTCAGTGCTTTTAGCCCATTTGTTTAACCATTAGCCCATCCATTAACCCTTGCCTGGGATTTTGCTACTTTTAAATTGCTCTGTCCTAAGCTTGAGAATATCTTCTATGAGGAAAAAAATAAAAGGTAGGATGTCATTTGAGAGCAGTGTTCCATCCTAATAAAAAGCAGAGTGTGCTCTTCTGTGAGACTGTGAGAGAGGAACCACTGCCTGTCAGGAGCTTGGGGGCAGGACAGGAGGGAGGCAGCCCTGTGGCAGGGCTGGAATAATTTCCTCTCTTATGCCAGCTGACCCAGTTTCTCCCTGCTCCTCCTTCCTCCTGGTGCCCAACCCAATGGGCACCAATTGATAAATGATAAATCCATGATAAATCCATTTATAATGGATGATAAATGATAAATCCATTTTCATGTCCCCTAACTGCGGTGCATGCCCACAGCCCCACTGTTCCCCAGGGAGGGGCAGCAGTAATTGCATTTTAACCCTTTAACAAGGTCCTGGCAGCAGGAACTGCAGTAAAACACTGACACTGCTGCCCTAGGGGGGCTGGGAGCTGAGCCCTCCCTGCTGCTGCCACAGTGAGGTGCCTCTTCTCATCTTCCAACCCTTCAGTGTTTTTATGACATCCCAAAATAAATACGGATAAGGGCACCTCACCCCTCACCTCTACAACCCATCCTCGCTCCCTTTATCCCACTGCAATGGGAGAGGCCAGCAGTGCTCCTCCTGGGCACAGCAGCTGACAGGACAGCTCTTCCCTGCTGTGGTGACAGGGGCCAGCTCCTGCAGGGCTCAGGATGGTCCCTGTGCTCCTGTCCAGACACACAGCTGTGCTGCACCCCCTCCCCATGTCCCTGTCACCACAGGGGCTCTGCCCGGCACTGCTCTCCCTCTCCTCCGTTTTCAGCTTTGCATGGAGTTTCCAGCACCAACAAGGAAATGTCATGTTCCACCTCCCCCAAATGTCTTGCTCTCCCCTCTTTGGAGGAATGCCTTTGTTTTCCTGCAATGAGGCTGCCCTGTGCCCTCCCCTGCATTGCTGCCTTGCTGGCAGCCTCATCCCTGGCACCCTGTGCTCTCCTCCACGGGGCCCTCGGGCAGCAGCCCTGCACTGAGCTCACCTGGGGCTGAGCTTCAGCTTCATTCTGTGCTTGAACTTGTGTGGGCACCACCTGCACCCCTCCTCCCTCCACTCAGCACCAGTGCAATGGGAACAGGCAGCACTGGTTGGCTTTGACCTGTCCCTGAGTAAATCCTCACACTCACCAGCCTTGTCTCCGTGCACTCTCAGCTGGAGGGATTCCTCTGCCTGTTCCCACAATGGCTACAGCAGCCATAGAAGATCACAGAATCATATTTAGACTCAACCATAGACTTTAGAGCTCATCTAGTCCCAACACCCAGCCATAGGCAGGGACACCTCCCACCAGACCAGGTTCCTCAAGGTTTTTATCCAACCTGGCCTTGAACACTGCCAGGGATGGAGCATTCAGAGCTTCTCTGGGCAACCTGTCCCAGGGCCTCACCACCCTCACACATAAGAATTTCTCCCTAATATCTGAGTTAAATTTCCTCTTTTTCAATTTGTAAGCAATCCCCCATTTTCTGTCACTACAGTTTCTAGCAGAAAAGTTCCTTTCCAGCTTCTCTGTAGCCCCTTCAGACTCTGGAAGGTGCTCTGAGCTCCCCACACAACCTTCTCTTCTCCAGGACGAACAGCCCCAATTCCCCAGCCTGTCTCCATAGGGGGTGTGGTGTGCTCCAGTCCTTGTCAACTTCAGAGCCCTTCTCTGAACCTGCTCCAACAGTTCCATGGCTTTCCTATGGACAAGTCCACCTTACATGAAGCTTTCCTCCCACACTCATCTGCTGCTCCCATCATGGCTCTGCTCTGGTTCCACACAAAATGGTTCTGACCTAACTAAGCTCAGGTTTAAACACCCTCCTCCCTCCTAACCCCAGCACTAAGTACCACGTTTGAAACCCTTCCCAGGATCAGGGCAGTAACCAAGGATGAGTACCCTCTTCCCTGTGGTCTTGGCTGAACCCCTGCATCTTCCTTCTCTTTATTAACCAACAAATGTATTTGTGGCCAGGAAATTCCTAGCTGTGAAATCCCCAAGCCTTGCCCACCTTTGACCCAAGAATCAGCTCAGCTTAGCCAAACTGTGCTCATTTAAGCAAAGCATCATCACTTTAATGCTACTTGGAAAGTCCTTCTTCCACATGGCAAGGCACAGATTCAGGGTACTTTGTCTTTAGGATCAACAAGTTCTCTGCCACACAAATTCAGGAAGTTTTGGGATTTCCTGTCAGTAGAGACTTCTCACTTTCTGGTGATTTTTATCTAAATACTTCGTATATAGATATCAACATCACTACTTCTAAACTGTAACCACTGGTAGGACTTCTCCAAAAAAGCAAAGATTAACTGCTCCCAAATTATGTATCCAGAGGAAAGCTTTAAAATCAAATGCTGTTGAATATATTTATGGAAGGACTTAATTAAGCTCAGAAACACACAATTATTTATTTCCTCATTTAAGGATCCCTATTTGTCAAGCTCCTCAAGGACAGTTCTCAGATCCACAGCTCAGCAGCAAATGTTGCTCTTACTTTCTAATTCCTTCTAATCTGTAATTCAACTTTATACTATTTTTTTAAACACCTATTTTTATCTCTGGTTTTATCCATCTCCTAACAGAATCACTTTTGTCTCAGCCTGTAACTTAATGAAAATTCTTGCAACAAACACCACGTCTTTGGCCGTTTTCACCTTAAATCTGCCTGCTACTACAATAAGTAGCTACAAGCAGATCAAAATCACTTGCAGTAGGGCTCAGCTGTGGAGCTTAAGGGCCCCAAGATTCCTTGGAAAGTTCAGCTCCAGACTCCAGCCTCCCCCCACCCTGCCCAACTCCTGATGCTTGGAAACACCCAGAGATTACAAATGCCTCACTTGGCATCGTGTGCTTCATAACTGAAGAAGCAGAAAGTGCTTCTTAAGAAGTACAACTGACGAAATATTAACTTGTGCTTTTTTAATAAGGTGAAACAAAAGCATTCTAAATCATAGCAGCTTATAGATCCAAACTGTCCATTGCTTGGGAGCAGAGTGGGATTAAGAAGTGTGGAAACTGCAAAATATTAAAGCCCTGCAGCAATTCAAATTCATGACAACCCTTCCCACAGCATGAGGAATGCTGCCTGATGCTCTACTCATTTGGTCTACTTGCTCATTGGCAAAATATGAATATTCTTCCTTGGTAATGCCATATCCTCTTTTCCAAAGGGGAGGAAAGGTACAAAGCCCTTCTGATTAGCACACGGTAGCTCTTTTCCTAATTAGCAATGTTCTTTTATAGCACTGAGAAATGAGGACCTTCTGTTTACCATTAGTTGAGGTAAGTGTATCTTGCTTTTATTTGGGTTTAAGACTACTTTAAAGGAGTAGCTTTTCAGTTGCAGCATGGTTTGTCAAGATTACAATATTTATGACTGCGTAAAATACATAAGTAAAAAAAAAAAAAATATGATTTGTAGAGTTTGTTATCAAGAGCTGAGACTTACACCTTTACAGCACTGCAAATACTGGTTTCCTAACTGCTAGTTGATAATTTTGCTGGCAAGAACATTTCATTATGCTTTTCTTTAATCTCTACACCCTTTTGTCCAACTAGTGAGAACTAGCAAGAAAGTCAGCTCTACCTGTGGTTAAACTGTTGTAACAGCATTAGATAAACTGTGCTGATTCTTCATTAAAACACCCTTCAGTTTGAAGCTACAACATAAGAGGCGATTCTTTTTGTTCAGAAGGAACTATCTGCATGCTCTGTGCCTGGAACACTTCACATTGATTACAAAAAATTTAACAATGCAACCACTAACATACCCCACTAATGAGAAATTATGAGAAAGTGTTCGATGCAGAACCTTCTGCATCAGTCAACTCTGATCGATAAGGAAGCTATCAATTTTGAAATTTAGATTTAATGCATTTTCAAGAAGCTAATGAGAAAGGAGCAACTTAAAATAAATACCATCATTAAAACTGCAAACTGTTACAATGATATATTATAAACTTGTCCTAAATAAACCTAGTGCTTCGAAAATTTACCAGTGAATTTGTATTACAAAATATGTGAAAATACAATAGAATACCACAAAACAACGTCCTTTTTTTGGGGTCAACAATGACGCCAAGATGATTCAGTCTTAACTTTTAAAATTGTTAATAGAACATATTGTAATATATAAGTTGCAATTTGGTTGAAATCTAGAGAACATCCCCACCAAAACTCAATCTTCTTCATTCCTCCTCTAAAACTAGTGCCAAACTTCCTGTCAAAGTTGGTATTTTCTTGAAGAGCTTTAAAATTTAGCCGTTACTTATTTTCTACTACTACATTTTGGCAGCAACTATTTATTGGTCTGTTATTGCAAAAAGTGCAATTTAACAATAAACCAGTCTGAAGGTCATTCTATGTCTTGAGGATACATACCATATATTTCTTTAAAAATAATCATACTTTTGTAAGCAATACTTTACAGTAGACACCTCAAATCTACCATAGATGTAAAACTTAAAACGAGAAAAATTTAGTCTCTAAATCTTTATACACATATTTATATTCGAGTTTCTATATATATTATATATATACACAAGCACAAGAGTATATATAAAATATATATAATCAGATTCAAAAAGAACAAAAACTGGGCACTGTACATAAAATCTTTTTAAAACTCAAACAATAGAAAAACTTTAAACATTAAACAATTTTAATAAAAGTTTCTGTACAATGCTAAGCAGTTTTATTTACATATAGAAAATGTAATAGGAGTAGTGTTTGAAATTACAGAACTCCTTAAAATTTCAATGGCAGGTAATCTGGAAAAAATAACAGCATTCCATTCACAAATATTTTCAAGCAATAAATATGTATTTATAAATAGTGTAAATTTACATCAAGATTAGAAACAAAAATCACAAATCTGAAGTTTATTCCTTAGTCTATGTGCAACCCATTTATCTTTGTGACTTGGCTGTTAATTGTTTTAAATTTTATTTAGGAACCAAAAGTGTAACCGTCATGGTTTCAAAACAAGACAGAAAAACATAAAAGCAGTAAAAAATTTATATCACCTAACTCTTCACATTAAAAAAAAAAAAAAAAAAAGAAAAAAAAAAGTTGCCCAAAGAAAGACTTAAAATTTCTAACTACCTTACAAAGAAATGACCAGCTAAGCTAGTACTTTTTCCAAGGGAAATTCTGAAGGGGGAAAAATGGATGAAACCAACTCATCAGCCCAGAAACAGAGAAATACAAAAGAGGTGGTCTTCAAGTCAGTAGTCTGTATAATGTTGCCAGTTTTGTCAGATATATACAAAACATGGAATTATTTTTTTGAAGTACAGCTGGATGAGCTTTATTTGTTTTGAGTTCTGGAGTAGGAGGCAGTGCTCTCTCCTGTCCAGTTGGTTGACACTCCGCACTTGGAAGGTTGCATAGACACAGCTTTCAGCCAGCAGCCTTACGGGATAGCTACAAAAATCAGTGGTGCAGAACTGGGTCACTTCCTGAATATCAGAAAAGTTTTCATTTAATGTCCATGAAAAAATGTCAAGATGAGGAGGATGGCAATGGAGGAGCCTGAAAGAGAAAACATTAAATTACCTTTTCTACAAGGGTGCAAAACTCTGTGTTTAACTAAGACCTGCACAAACGTAACCATGAGAGTTTAAAAGTCACACACACACACACTATTCTTTTTACACTTCAGGACACTTTAGAGAGAACAGTGGCATTTTTTTTTTCCACCTTACTCAAATACAACATGTATTTTATGAACACTCTGCATTAGGATTTTGCCTGTACTGCAGACTGGAGTATTCTGTGGGGATGTCTGTGTTAATATGATGTGAGCAGCCCCAAGTCCCACTGTGGCAGCAAAGGGCTCCATGTGCCTCAGTATAGATATATCTTTATACAATCTAAAACAGGGATTCTCAACCTGTTTACCAATGGGGAGATGGTCCATTTGTGGCTCTCCAAAGTCTTTGTGGGCTTCATTTTCCCTCCTCCCCTCTACCTGAGCAGTAACATACCCCCCTGAGGTTAAGGTATCTGTGGAAGGGGTCTCAGATTCTCTGACATGGGGACCAAGTGCCTCAAGAATGAAGTGAGGTGTCTTGTTCCTGCCAGCTGCCAGGAGGTCCAGAAAATGACCTAAATGCTTCCCAGTATTGCACTTTGTGGCATTCCATCAAAGTACTGAGTCTCTGATGGCATTTCCTCCTCTTTTCCTGCTCATCTGTGGAACCCCTTCAAAAAGCTCCTCACAGTTGTTAAAGACACTTTAGATCATACTAGAGAACCTAGCTACGGAACTGTAACACTGGCTCATCCCCCTGTTTGCTCCTGGTGCTTTACCCCAGTCTCTCTTTGGCATAATTCACCTTTGCCAGTTGAGATTATCTTCATCCTGTGACTTACAACAAACCTTAACTCTCCTCCTACATCAGACAGATGTCACTTCTGGGCTATGACTCTTCCCAATTGAGTGTGTATCCCCTTTGAAAGAAATGAATGGCACAGCAACTTCATACAAGAACAATTATCAGTGTCCTTAGCCTTAAGTTTTGGTGGGGGAAGGAGCTACTCACAGGTTGAGAACCCTTGTTCTAGGGGCAGTATCATCACTGTTACCTATATATTGTATAAGCACAGACAACAAAACACCCCTCCCTCCCTCTCATCTCCATACAGAAACATTCTTCCCCATTTCCACTCAACTGGATGAAGTATCTGAGAACAGGTGTTTATTTATATATTTTTCTATAACAGATCATCACTTTGAAATTGCAGCATTTCACAGACTATAATGACAGTGGACCTTCTAGAAGCATGAACTGAAGTTTAACCAATCCAGGCTCTGTGGGACTAATGAAGAGAATTAAATTCAGAGGACATGGTCCCACACTCTGGCCAGCCTCTGCTGATGAACCTTGAGGCCTTAATTCAGAAGGTCACAACTTGGCATGCTACCAACACATGAAAAAACTAAACACACATTTTCTGCAGCACCTGGAAATAAATCAAAAGGCACAGCCCTTACTGGGCTGTCATATTAAACCCAACATGAAATTCCCATAACACTTAGTCCAATGTTTGTCTCCTTTGACAGAAAGCCAAGCCTTATCAATACATCCAGCATCACTTTCATTGTGGTTACAAAAAAAGCCATCTTTGCCTGGAACAATGAAACCTGGGTGAAATGTTAGGACAGTTGCGCTGACGCAGTTCAAAGCAGGAGGCTGCCATATATAGCACAGAGCTACAATGGCAAAGAGGCTTTTTGCTTTAAATTGAAATGCAAAGGAGGCCCCAAGCCAAGAGACAGAACTGTTTGAGAGCATCCACTTGCTAAGCAGAAGGACAGTGCTGATTTGGGAGGGGATGGGTGGGGAAGGGGAAGGAAGGGTCTGAGTGCATAGGATGCTCTGCTGCTATACTGACTTCATACCACAACCAATGTATTAGAGATGCTCTTGAACCTGGTGCTAGTTTCTCCAAGCTTCACTGTCCTGATTCTTCCCATCTCCATCTGATCCAGTTATGGTCTTCAGGTGATCTCTATTGGATTTTTAAAGCCACAACTTTATGAATTGTAACATCATACTTTTCCTGAAAACTCAGTGGTTATGTTCTGCAGTAAGTTACTGTAGTATTTGACACAATTCTGACTCTTCAGGTTTTGTTCTGCAAATATCACACACAACCCAAACCTCCATTTGAATCAGAGAGTCCGTGGTACTCGTACAAGGGAGCACCAAGACAGTCTACAACTGCTTTACAAATAATGTATTTATGCACCCACTTATTAATTTGACTTACTAATGTAAATTGATCATAGACTTGCATCAAGTCCTCCATTTTGTACTGTTCTAGCACCACAAAGTTTTCCAGGTTCGTGCTTATCTTTCGTGCACAGTCTTGGCAATGTACAACATAGGTCTTTCGAGAGTTGCTCTCACTAGTGACAAAAAGCAGATCAAAGACTTCCACCTATTAGACAAGAAACAGAAAGCCAAGCGTTACAATTTCATTTTTTAAAAAGTTAAAACCATGAGAATGGCGTTTTCTTCAAGATTTACAAGCTTACCCTGTGCATGCAAAGAGAAAAATTAGATTTTTTCAGGGAAAATCCATTCTCCTAAGGCTTGGGCAGAGAAGTGAAGCAGTGTAAAACCACTAATATTACACTTAGGGTGTCTGCATGAACAGCACCATGGGAAAGCTTTGGGTCAATATTGACAAAGCAGGATTCATCTGCTGAATAGTAAGGTGAGGATTTCAAAAAATTATACTTATTTTTCCTTTTTACTGTCTGCTAAAGAAGTTTGTTTTTTCCTTACTACTGAGCCACATGCTCATCCTGCCCAAGAAGCTCTGTCAGAGGATAACTAGAAATGTATTTTCAGGGGGTAGGAAAATGTTATTTTCTTTTAAACTTCATGAAAATTATTATCTTATACTTTGAAGCAACTATTAACAGTAAGTAGAATGAAAAAATGCAGCAAAAAGGGATGTCCTGCAGAAAAAAAGGACTTAAGTTCTCTCTCTTCTGGGTGTGTTGGTGACTTCTGAAAGGAAGACCAATGTACCTTTAAAATGAAGCTCAGCAGATCAAATTTTATGCAGGAAGGGACAACAACATTTTATAATAACTGAAAATTGAAAATCGACCCAGTGAAAAACAATATTGTGGAAGTGCTGTGGGAGAGCCTTCAGCAAAATACAGCCCATGTCCAGAAAAACATCTGGATGAGCTCCTGGAAGGCACCACTGCACCACACAGATGTGCTTACAGCACAGAGCAGATGCTGCATCTTAGAAGCAAACTTTAAACATCATCAACAACAAAAGACAGGGCAAAATTTAAATAAATATTACAAGAGTAGATGACCCAAAACATTTTCACTGACCTCACAAATGCTACAGTAATGAGCTGGCTCATCCTTTGCTCGTCCATGCCAGACAATCTCCTTTCCTGCAGCAATCAGAGCTTCCCTCAGTGTCTGACACTGTTTGAGAGTTCTTAACAGGCAGTACCTGCAAGCAAAAGCAGTTGTGTGTTCAGGTCAACATTCAACTGGACAGCAGAACTCAAGAAGGCTTCAGCTTTTTCCAAGACCATGCACTTGGAGCTTCCTCTTCCTCTGGGACTGCAGAAACAGCTGCCTAGAAAGAATCACTGGACCCATGGCTTGGGGAAAAGTCAGACCTTGTGCTTCTGGACCTCTTTCAGGACTGCCCCTTGCCCTGCAAACAGGCTGTACCTTTCATTTTTGACTGAAATACATGAATGCTCTTTTAAGCACAACAGAACAATGTGTTTTCAAAAGCAATCCACATATTTTATTTTGAACTATAACTTTGTCAGCAAAAAGTTAGCTTGAACTGCCAAGTTCAGCACAGCTGTTTACATTTTGTGTGACTATAGCCTGATCCAAAGGACTCTTTTAACATCCTAAAACTCCTGTTGCTTTCTCAGCACTATTAAAACTTTATTTTCCCAAGTCTTCTGAAACCCCAAGTTCTGTCAGGAATCACTTTACACACAGTGGGAATAGAATCTATGAACATGTATCTTCTCCCATGAAAAAGGACAGGTTGGTATTATGAAAAAAAAATTGACAAAAAAATAATTCTAGCACTGATTTTATGAATGAAGAGAATAACTGTTCAAATGTCAAATTAAAACCCACAATTTCCTGTCATACCCCCTGAAAAGGCAAAAAAAAAAAAACCTGAATAATTTTATATCACAATTTTATACAGTTCTTGTCCTTACAAGAAAATGCAACTTTTTTTCTAGCATTTTATGAACTATGTATGTTCTTCAAAAAAACCCTGACAAAATAGGTCGCCAAATTTCTAAATTACAATGTTATTTACAATCATTTTAGCTCTCAGCTACTCTATTTATTTGAGCTGCAGCCTTTGCAGGCTTCAATTTTCTCCTCCACAGGGTGGTTATGTTACATGCTCATTAGAAGCAGAAGAAAGACTGAAAAAAATTAAGGGTAAAAACAAACACTGGACAGAAAATGAAGTGCTCAAGACTTCTATCAATTGTTTTCAACTTGAACCTTCTCCCATTAGAGCCTGAAACATGCATTCTCTATTTTAAAAAACACCACATTTCTTTCATGTGTTTCCAAGTAGTTAATAAAATCCCAGGGTTCTGAAATACTCTCCTCTTGTTTTACACTCATACTGTTCATCTTCACTAAAAACAGTGGCTTCACTATGGCTTCACTAACACCCTCACTGTAAGGATAACACAAAACTGAAAGTGTTCCCTGTTAAACATCTCATTTTCATGTACCCAATTCCAAGAAAATTATGCAGCTCCTTAAGCTGTAACTCCTTCAACACTTTTGAAGTTTGATGTGAATGTGAGTTATGATGTTAAGGCCAACCACAGGTGATAGATTAAATACTAATTCGTTCAACTGTTGGGTTATTGTGCTCCTGACAAGCTCAGTAATTTTGGAAAAGCATTCATTTATGCAATACAGCCTGATTATTTAAAATAAACTTAAAAGCTACCATTCTTCTTTTCTGCTGTTACCTGGAAAAGTCTTTGGGCATTCCCAAGAGCAACTGCAAGCACAACTGCACATCTGCCACCATTGTTCCTCACTCCTGACTTCTAAAGACTTTTCAAAGTGTTATTATGTTCAAAGTGTTTTCTATTGCTACAGTTATGAACAAAAACCTGCCCAGAATGAACCCACTTACAACACTGCTCCAATGCTTGCCAAATTCACAAACAAAGCAGAAAACAATAGATTGAAGGTGAACTCCCCCCTCCTTGGATAAAATTCAGGTCTCAGTAATGAAACTTGAAAATGTAAATGTAAAATAACTATTTCATGCATTTAAATATGAGAGAAAGGATACAAACTATCACTGTGAATATGCAGCACAATTTCCTGAAGTTTGGGAAGCCTTAAGAAAGCCAAAAAGGTTCCTAGCAAAGTGACAGTGTGCAAGTTCAATGGGGTCAGCTTTTAGTACTGCAGGCCAGTTTTTATTCTGGCACAGTGAGAATTCAATTGAAGAAAATCTAGACCATCCCCCTCTCAAAGTCTTTGCAGGTATGGCATAAAGATATGAGTAAATCATGTCCAGTCAAATTCAAATATTCAAGAGAAGAGAATTAAAAATGGACATAATCCTGATTTATTTGAGAAGAGCAGTGATAAAGCCATTTAAATACTTAGATATTCAGTAAAACTTCTCAAAAGTGTGGAGACCATCCCAATGGCAATGCAGAACTGATCTCTTGTACCTTCCAGTAATACATCTTCCTTGATACTGAAAAGTATTTTACCTAACTTCATGATTTTGTGCAAAATAATTTCTCCCATGTCATGTTCTTTTACATTTCTGAAACTATTTCTGTAATAGAACTTAGTATTTCAGTTACTTTGGAATTAATTTTTTAAGCTTTTATAACTATGCTCATTCTACCGCTAAAATTCTTCTCTTCCTCAGATGCATTTGTAAAAGTCCTTCTGGCTCCCATCTAAGAGGTTTGCAGTTAATTTTTCTTTTTATGAGGGCTGTCCTCCCTCAGCCAAGTTTTAAATAATTTTTTTCTGCTCAGTTCCTGCTCACACTTCTACTGTTAAAACCAAATCTTTAAGAAACATCTCATGAGAAAGTTTCAGGTTTTGCCCTTTGACTTTTATCTTGCAAGACAGCACTGAACTGCACATTAACTAAAAATATAATGAGGCATCAGATTTCTTCCAAAAGCAAAGTTTCCTTCTATTACTTTTCCTCTTTTGCTACTCCATTTGCTACTCCATTTCTTTTCATCACTAACCTGGTTCCCAATATTTACATCTATGCTCAAATTTTAGTTTATTGACTCTGCAGTGGTTACTTTCACACAACCCACTAAGATATATTTATATTTATCTTTCAAATTAAATTAGAAGCTACTTTTTATTATTTTCCAAGAGCTAATCTTTTGTACCTAAGAAGTCCCAGAGAGAGAATTTAAAACCACCTTAACACTTTATGTATCTTTGACATGCAATTTTTGACAGACCTGTGCTCAGCAAAATATGACAGCTGTGTCACTCATTTTTATTTCCTGATGACAATGAAGTCAGCTATCCAAGATGAAATTCAACCAGCTCTATCAAAAATTACTATTTTTTCCAGCATTTTTATACATATGCATACACTCCCATACACATAACTCACAAATGTCTCTGTTTTGTACACAGAAAATCCAGCTGCTGTGGACAACAGCCACGATCCCAGATGGCTTTTCCTGCAGACAAGGAGCCCAGAGCCCACAGGAAAATTATGCAACTGCTTCCCTCTCTTAAGGAAATTCATGAAGGTTTCTGCATTTCCAGTGTGTTTACAAAGCCAAGGTCAGACACAGGCTGTGCTGATACTGATTTCTAGGAACTGTTTTTCCAGAACTACAGGAGAGACCACAACAAAAAAGTTATCTCAGGCTGCTACTGGACATTACAGACCAGTGCTAATCATCCCCTCTTTTTCCCCTCTGCAGCCACAGCAGGAACTTGAGTTTTGGCTGACAACTAACCTGGATGGGGGAGGCTAAATCCAACTAAACTGGAAATTATTTCAGTAAGCTGGAAAAAGCGAATGCACATGCACACCCAAAATTTCTATCTGCTCCTTAGCATCTCTGTTTCTTTGTAATGTACACTAAAGTTCGAGTCTCTTGCTGGAAAAAGCTGGGCTGCTGTCAGCCAGCAAGACAACAGCAAATTACCATTTTGTCCTCTGTGTTTCTCCATAACCTTTTAAGCAATTCTCTTGGAGAAGGATGCTGTGCTCAGTCACATTCTTCTCCTTTTAAACCCAAAACCATGGCAAATGCAAAATTCCAAGTGGCCAAAATACCAAAATCGTATTTTTTAAGAACATTCCAGAACTGCTTTAAGCCTTACAATACATGTCTGCTGGGCTTTGTATATATTTTATATAAATAAAGATAAAAGTGAAGCTTGTGATTTGGTATTTTTAAATGGACGTTTTGGCTTTCTCCCTCCCACACTCTCCTGCATTTTCCCCTGTTTCTCATTTCTAACTACTCAATTTCTCTTCTCCTTTTTATGACAGCTGGCATTAGGAATATGAGCACTAATTGTTTAATTGAAGGGGCAGGACTGCCAGGCCTTCAGCAAATACTTGATTTACCCTGAGTATCAGTTCCTAGATTTTAGAAAAGTATTCACACACAAATGCTACCCTATAATCAAGCTTTAGAGTTAGTACAAATCTCCCTGTTGTCAACTTCCAACATTCTCAGTTCTTACAAATTTAACATTTCCCCAATGCCACCATTCTGCAACAGATGTTCAAGCCTAAATTAAATTTCTGCTGTAAAAAGATGTCGCACTCAGATGTCACCTAAAAATCCCACTGGGGGTAAAAAAGACACACTTCTTCTTTGCCCTTTTTTCTCACAAATTAATTCACCCATTTTTTTAAAGCCCATTTCAAGGCAAATAATAAAAAGATATAATGCTTGTTGATCCAGTATGTTGGTAAGATTAAGAAGGGTTCAGAAGTGCTTTGGTAGAGACTCAGGCAAAGCAGAGTGTGCTGCTACCAGAGGATTCTCATGATGAGTAATATGCTTTGGAATTCATTCCCCCACTTTAAGACAAACCTATGTTACATTCTGAAATGTTCATTCAGTCCCCAACCTCAGTATGGTGCTGCAATATGATTTACATTTCTTGAAGTTGCACCCTTTGAAGAAAATCACTACAGATGCTTGAAGCCTGGAATATTCCTGCATTTTCGAATGTGCATATGAGAAAAGCCACTAAACTCAGTTATCATTTTACAGATCAATCAATTCATTGTTAAGAGCAAAGGGAAGGAGGCTCTCAAGTTCCTACTTGAGATAAAGATCTAAAAGATTTATACTGGATCTCCAAATGACAACATGAGTACACTAACTACACGTTCCAGAAATGCAGAATTTGACTTTGCTGTAAAAATGACTATATATTCCAATTCTAATATTTGAGTTGATGACTTGATTTTCCTATTTCTGATGATATATACTAAACAGCTGCTGTGATCAAAGCAATTTTTCTGTAAATTGTTGAATTAAGTCTATGGCACATTTAACTTTAAAAAGTTACTTAGATGATTCTAAAGCTATGCCACAATAACATCATATAAAACATAATAAAATTAGGGATACAAATATTGTATTGGGGATAAATATTAGGGATATAAATATTGTGCTTGAAATTATATAAATATAAATATATAATATTGATATAATATATAAATATACATTTATATAATTTTATTATATATATTAATGTATAACATTTTATATAAATATAAAATTAGGGATATAAACATTGTGTTTGAAAAACAGAATCTAAAGCAATTTTGGTTTGGTTCCTGGGAAGAGAAAAGCCTTGCAAAGAACTATTTACAAATCAACCACTGGTTTATGTGTGAAGAGGAAAAGGGCACAGTAAATCTTCAAATCAACAAAAACTTACTTTATCATTTCGAAAAGCTTTGGATCTGAGACCTTGATATTCCGAGCCATATTCCATGAGAGGTGAACCATGGGCACTATGGACTTCACGCTCTGCAGCTTATTCCACTCGTACCGTTCCACTGCCAGCTTGTACTGACAGGCTGCACAAACACACACAACAGCAGCCATCAGTCAGGGGAGGAACAATTGTCAACCCAGATCACTCTGTTTAGATTAGTAATTTATATCTCTAACAGCTAAACTTCATTCACAATGAGCCATTCATTCCAACTGCGTTTCCATTCTTTGAAATGTCTTAAGAAGTGTATTTATGATGCTGAGAGAACTCACAATGCCACAGCAGCAACAAATACCTGCGCAGACAAGTTACTGGCAAGTGTTTGATTTCTTTGCTGAACATGGAGCAGGTATTTCAAAAATGGTAAATTAGAAAATTTTAAAATATTCCAGATTAAAAAAAATCCAGGTTTGAAATGTCTGCATCTCACTCTATTCACAATTTATCATGATTCTACACTGCTATGGTATGTAATCTCTTCTTGAGAGGAGAAATGAGTCAGACTTTTTCATTAAGCAGCCTACTCATGCCACCCTTCTTTTAAAAATGCTTTACAAAATTTACTGTGACTGAACATGAGAGGTCTCTCAGTCAATCACACAATCCTAGAGATGCACTCTTTATTGCACCATATAAAGACATATTTTAAACTACTTAGGAAAACAGAAGTTTTTTTGGAAGTACATTCTCTTCAAACACTTGACAGACTCTTGTTTTAGCACTGGAATTTCCTTCCACACTCACAGATAAAAATCCTTCCAAGACCAAACTGAAGAATTCTAGAGCAGTAGGTCTGAGAAACCTGATGTTCCTTATGAAATAAATTTTACAGCTGTTTGCATTTCCTGATGCTCTCACCAAAGAGCTATTAGGTACCCACTCTCCCACCAATATTAGAGGACTAGTCCTTAAGTTTATATGAAATCCACAGTGCAGTTTGCTGCTTAGAACAAATCTGGGAGAAAAAGAAATGGCCTAAGAAGACAGTACATAAATTAATATACACATTTTACTCCATTCAAAGCATGAGTGCCAAGGCTGCATTCTTGCTGCTTTCTCTTCCTCTTACAATGGAATTCTTTAAAGCATATTTTAAAAATACAACACATTGGGTTTTTTTCATCTAGTAAAGCATGGCAAATGAGTAATAATTGGCAGGTTCTGTGCCATGTGAAGTATAATATTACCTCCACAGAGCTCAGCACAGGCACTGCTCACACATACCTGTGAGAGGGCCAACGTTCCATGCAATGTTGTTGCACCAGCCAATAGCCTGAACCCAGTGAACAGTGCCAGCATTTATCCACACCAAATCCCCTGGTCTTTGAATAAATCTATAAACTGGGACATTGGCTTCATACAAATCTTCCAAATTTGGCCACCAAGATCCCATTAGGAAATTCATATTGTTCCTGAAACAAGAGGAAAGATAAAGTCTTCAGCATTTCCCAGTGGATGTGTAAGTGGCAGACACTTCCCTAAAACTACCTGTGAAGAATGACCATCACCATGGATGTGCTCAGTGACCCACAAACAGTACCCAAAAGGAAAGTGTCACCTGTAAAATTTCTGATCATAATTCCACATTTCACATCCTGCAATACATTAGAACACCTTCCCATCCACCTGCCCATGTGAAGTCAGTTTATAGCTTCCAGTTAAGTTCTATTTTCCTTTAAGTTTCCCAGTATTTCATTGATGCTGAGGCAGACCAACCCTTGGTCAGATCCAGTGTGGCACTGGTGGCCAATGCTGCTTTTTCCATCACTGCCTGACCTCCTGGACAGACCACAGTAGCTCCCAAGGATGTTTTCTGTTCTGAACATGTACTCACACTGCCTGTGTGTGCATGTGCAGCCTGCCCACACAACAAGCAACATTTTAACTGTGATCCATGGGTCTTTCAGCCAAGAAATGCTGACCCTCCTGAGCAGCATGGAAAAACACCTCTATATGGATTTCTTAACTATGAAGTCTCCCCCGATGGTTAGGCAAAATCCACACTCCTCTCCCATCCTTATCTCAGTATTACACTGCCTTTATACTGCACCATGAGTGATTATTTGCAATGCAGAGTTTTCAAAGACAATCAAGTGCCTTTGGAGAGGCACTGTAGACATTTTGTGAGGTTACCAAGCTCTCAGTTTCTCTGTCAGCATCAGAAGGATACTGACATGCAAGTAACAAGGCCTGTTGTGCCAGAGACATCCCTATTCCATCAGTGGAAATTACATTTTTGAGATGGCTTCTTTTTAAAGGTGGATGAAATAAGAACAGCTGTCAGTAGGCAGGCAGAAAATACAGAGACACTGAGATGAATTCACAGAGCTCTGGAGAAGTTCTGAAGTCAAGAGCTTAATCCAGACTCAACTGGGTAAGAAAAATCTCCCATAGAATCAACCTCAGAGGCTCCTGTTTGAATACTGGCATGATGAGGGGACACAACTGATGCTCCCTCTTTTTTTGTGAGTGCAGGTACAAACATTGTTCTGTTTGTTTTTAAAACCATTCTACACAAGGCATAGCAGAGAAATCCTAATCTTAGAATCTTAGAGCTGGCTGAGTAGTTCCCCAATGCTCAAGGTACCTCAGCTTTTCCAGGGAGTTACAAATATGTAAGTCTAAGCAAAGCCTGCCATGGCACCTCCTGGGGTCTGAACAAATTAAACTTTCACTCTAAATGCAACAAGAAAACATGCCAAAATACCAGTGACTCTCTATTTGCTTCTGACAAGAGAATTCTGCTTTTGCTTGTGTCACAGGCAACCCAAGTTTCTGTATATTGTACAAATGTGGTATTTTGTATGAACTCTAGATTTTGCATTTTGACCTACTTTTAAAAGACTTTTCTGACTACATGGAAAACCCATAATGTCCCCTTAGAACACCCTCAGTAATTCCCCCCCTCAGGTCTGAGACAGGCACAAAAAAATTAGATAAAAGTAAGAGAAAAACACCATGTCCAGCTTACTTTTCACAGAAGTCATTCATGACACCCCAATAGCTTTCAGGGACAACAAACCATTCACAGTCACCTGGACCAATATTTATATTTACTGAGCAAAAGTTGTTATTTTCTTGATGACCTGAAATTTAAGAGAAAAGTAAACATAATTTATGCAAGGCTTTTCTATCAAACAATGCCAGGAAATGCAAAGACATAATTTCTAAAAAAAAAACTTACACCACAGTTGAAGTATTTTTATATATTTTACATGACATTTACATACACTATTTAGGTGCTTCACACTGTTAAGCTACCAGTGCCATGAGAATTCTGCTTTTGTTAGTTTGTGGAAAACAAAATTGGAACTACCAATCTTGGAGATCTAACAAATATTTCAGCAGTTCCTCCCTCCTGTAGAAACAAATACTTCAAAAGCTCAGATTTTGTGTTTCATGTTATCTCCTGACAGTCCTGGTCAGTGCAAAACTTTGTGACTTCAGGCACTGAACAGACAAGGAGTACAAAAATCTTTCTGAAAAAGATTTCAAAATTCATGCAGAAATGCCCAGTATTTTAGCTTCTTTGAAAGATGGAAAACTGAGCCATAATCCCTAATAGAATATTCTGAAGATCTACTTCAGAAAAAAAAGACCCTGAAATTTAGTCCAGACTCTTCAAATCCCAGTGCAGGTCCCCAGCACAGCACAATTCATCATGGAGGATTGAGTCCTATTCTCAGACAATAAAAATCTAAAAAAGTGGAAGTGTCTGATTTCTATAATTACACCAGACCCTCTTGGGGAGCTCTAGAAACTTCCAAGGTATGTAAAATAGAAATACTGTCTATGTATATAAACCAAATTTTCTTTTTCTCCTTAAAGAATCCACTATTGCATGCAAGGGGTCAACAGGGCAATTCCCTAGCACTGCAGAAATCCAGAAATTTCCACCCTAAATGCTTTGAACATGCAGAGTGCAGTTAAGTAAGAACTACAAAAATATTGAATATGTATATTTATCCCATTTAGGCATGCTCTAAGATATAGGAAATCTGCAGTGCATTTAAATCCAACATCCCACAGAAGAAGCTGATTTTTTAATGGGATTATGATGATTCTACTGACCTGGTGTCCTGCTGCCTGGAACCTTCATGTAGAGCTGCACTGTGTTCATGCCCAGGATGGTATGACCAACATGGCTTAGAAGATTTCCTGCTGATACCACACGTACAAAAGCAGGAAGTTTTGTCAGTTCATGGAGTTGCAACTTCCACCTGCAGCAAAATAGCAAATTGACAAACTGTGAATCCCTGAAACTCTTAGAAGAGTCTGGGAAACAAACATTTCCAAAAAACTGTTAGCACAGGTATCTGTGTTACTCTTTCAATTTTAAAATAATTCCAAATACAATCACAAATCTGACAGGTTAGATGAGGGGAAAGATAATTTTGTAGCCAAAGCTGAAACTACAGATCAGAAGATCTGGCCTCTATCCAGGATCCTACAAAGACTATTTCAAGTACCAAAATCCAGTCCCTATGAGCCTCAGGTTGGCTTTGCTTAGCTTCATTTGAAGTCTCTCTCCCAATATCATGTTCAGAGTAACAGTTTATTATCAACTAGTTTGCATCTACAGATGGAATTTCCTTTACAGAAAAATGGCATCAGTATCTAAAATTCTGTAGCAACCTCTAATCACATCCACAGATGCACACATTGATCTTCTATGCCACAAAAGATGTCATCATCTTAAGTGTCTTTACTCCCCAAACACATGAACTTCTCTTCTTTTCTTATGACTGAACTAGATCAGAATTTTTGTACTGCACAGCCTAGACATGTTGGATCTTTGATGGAAGTATGTATTAACCAGAGATTGAACCAAATAATTTTTATTATAATAAAAACATGCTTTCAGAGTATTTCTAGTATTTTCTAAGCTACCTTTATCTACCCACAGAAGGATATACAGTTTAAATAATACTCAATTTTGGCTTTGAGGCTCTTGAGAGGTATCATGGGCTTACCCACAGGTAAGCATTGGTCTGGTCTTTCCTACATATTTACTGGACAAAGAAGCAAGAGTTATGTAAAGGTGAAAATAGATGACAGTATGAATTAAAGGAAAAAAATCCATGAATAACAAAAATTCAAACAAGAAAGAAAAAACCCCTTTAATCTTACGATTTCTATGCAAAAACTAAAAACTCGGTGTTGTCAAGCGAACAGTTTAAAGCCTCACAATTAAACAAAGAGAATGGATTAGAAGGAGGACTAGAAAGAATGTTTCTCATGAATGTTTCAACTAATTTCTGGAAAAACAAAAATCCTGGGAAAAGAAGTTTGAAAATATTTTTTAGCGTGAGAACGACTTGTAACAACAGTTTGAAGAGCAAAGGTAACCATTTCATGGAATTTTTCAACAGACTGACTGATGTCTGAGAATACTACTCTGGATTTCCAGAAGGATTATCATCATCTAGAATCTCACTGTGAGCAGGAGAAACTGTAATCAACTTACTTCTTGTCATCTGACAGGTCAATGTTGGTCCCAAACTTGATTGTTTTAAAAGGTCCTCTTCTCCTCCTCCCAGAGCTGCAAATGTAACAAATGTGTCAGGCAAATGTGAAGAGGGAATGATGGAAAATAGCACACAGAACCAACTACAGAATGAATAGAGTTATAACACACTTACTTATCAGAAGATGTGGATTCATTATCTGAGTGGTCCTTGTGGTGACTCTTCTTCTCATTTTCCTCCTATAAAATTCAATTTTGAAATGTTTTCACATATATATACACACATACACACACATAAGAACATATAAAATATATAGGTATAAAGTGATAACACAGAGATATAAATACATTTATTTCAAGATACTGACACAATCTTTGAAATATCCATGTCTAAGATTTTATGTCAACATTTCTTCGTTGTGAAGAAAATAAAAAAAGTCAGTCAAATGCATTGAAATAAATTTCTTCATAGCTGCAGATTCCATGACACTCAGGCCAGGACAACAGAAAATGTCTACACTGTAAATATTTCTGCTGGCCTGCATTCAAGTTGGAAATGAGTATATTGGCTTGCTGCATTCTGAGGGTGACCTGGAATCCAGTATTAAATAATTCTGCTAACTTTTTCAAATAAGAACATCTACCTCCCTGCAAAGTCAAGCAGGTATTCTGACAGGAAACTAGGATGACTAATATTTATAAAACTAATTTAATAAAATCCATTATAAAAAATCTTTTGAATTTTTCATAGCCATATGCTATTTTAGCACTAGCAGTAGCTGAGACCACGACTAGTGGAAAAAATCCAGCCAATATTAAATGATGCAATTTGATCTTTTTAGCAGACTGTGCTCAAAACCCTATTCTAAAGACTTCTATTTTGGCAAGTATATGGATATAGAAGGAAAAAGAAAGAGACAAAAAGGAAGAAGGAGCTGTCTGGATTCTGTCCAAAGATCTCTGGCTTTGAATGGGATTGTTGTTAAATCTCAAAGTGCCCTGTGTACCTGAGAAAGTCTTATTCATCCTTTGAATGAAGGACAAAGAGAAACAAAAAGGAACCTAGTGATGATGGATTTATCAAATGCTGCAAGACATGTTAGAAAAGCAATGCAATAGCTTTAGAGGAATAAAGAAAAAAAGATCACTTAGGGCAAGCCAAGAGAACTGTGGCTATAGAAAGAAGAAATAAAGCTTTCATTTAAACACTGCAAAGTCACCTAAGGACAGGTCAGAGCAGTGTTAGGCAAAGGACACATGTACAGTGTCTTTCTAATTTCCAGGGGAAAAATGAAAATTATCACTCTTAAAAACTATTTTATGTATTGCATTTTTACCACCAGTTGGTAACAGTGAGGGGAAAAAATCAGAACACCCTACAGGACACATTGTGGTGCAAATCCAAAGTTGAGGCTTTCAGTGGTATGTGCTAAATTATATAGAATTTAAAAATAGGATATTTAGATAAAGAGATATAGATAGCTACTATACTCCAGTGATGTAATGTTCTCCAGCCCTTCTGGAATGACATACAGGAATACAACATCCTATTGAAATTTATTACCATGGCAGAGGAAGGAAAATCCCAGGTTCTAGAAGATTTCTGTGCCCCCCACTTCCCATGGTATCCCTGTTTCTTTTCCTCATCCTGTACCAGCTCAAAGCCCTATGACTAGATTCCCTTCTGTTCCCTTCAACCAGCAATTAATTTCTTTGTTTCTAATCCTCTCCTCTAATGCACAAAATTTAAATTTAGATTTTCCCTTCCTACTGAAATCATTCCTGTTTCTGTGTAAAGGCAGTGAAAATTGCAATAGTCAATTCCCCACAGTGACCTTTTCCCTATTTTCTAACAAACAACCAATCAAAATTATCTTCTTGTCTTAGTTCCACTTTAGCCCAATCTTTTTGCAACACCAGGCAACATAAGCCTTCAAGGAGTGCCCATAGCCAGTTTCAAGAATGTGCTCATAACTTCAGTATAAAATGTTAAAAATACCAATAAAATCACATTTCACAGAATCCCAGAGTAAGAGAATAGTTAGGGTTGGAAGGGACCTCTGGAGATCATGGGGTCCAACCCCTCTGCCAAGGTAGGAAGGGGAAATATTATTTCTAATACTTCACTCTGTCACATAAGCCTAAAAACTTCTAAACTAAATATGAACTGTTATGTTTGGAACCCAACAAAAGACTAGTATTAGTGTAAACTTCTAATAAGCCACATCCAAATTAATTCAGGAGAGTAGGAAGAACAAAGAAATCTGATTTCAAGCCATGTGAAATTAGAAGCAATCCAAATTGTAAAAAAGCCTCGAGTTCTAAATATTTGAATGTGAATTTTGACATTATAATATAAAAGCTTAAACTAACAAACTTTTGAAGTATGTAATAACCATGAGTTTTACATTATTAAACTCAAGTTTACACTAAGCATTTGGGAAGAACAATATACTATTTGACCCTCTATTCAAAACAGATTTTGAAAATTTACCTGTGCTCTTCAAGCTAATGGAAATGTCTCTGTTTCCTTAGCAGTTTCTGCTTTTTCTAACAGCCATTATTAACTGGCTCCAGAGTCAGTATGGAGTTTGTGAATAACTTGAATATAGCAATTAACTTACCCTTAAAGACTCCTGGAATGAGGAGGCCTGGTACTGTGCATATTTAGCAATTGTTGTATGAGATCTACTGCTTTCACAACGCCAGATTTTCTTTGTTCCAGTGGGGTCCCAGTTTTCATCTGCTGGCTGCAGTAGTTGTGTCCTTACTTCTACAATGTGTTCATTATTGGCTTCAACCAATGTCTTAGTAGAGAAGAGTCCTAGATCTAATAAATAGCAATGAAATTAATAAATGAAGGTTAAAATAGAATAAAACAATTTCAGGAAAATGCCTGGAGTTATCAAAAAGTTTAGTCTAACATAATTTTTACCCTTTCAGTCTTCACAACACTGCCCACCTGAACGTTAATAATTAACACCCAAAAAACTTTCCTCCACATATCCACTAGAAAATTAGAAAAAACTTGGCAGCCATGGACTATTTTACAAGAAACATTTTACATGCCTTGGCTAAACAAATCTGCAAACAATATTCACACCTATTACCGAGAAAGTATTTTTCAGAGCAGAGCTTAATGAATGTACTTCCATCATAAAACACGTTCCCTACCAGCAGTGGTAGTTTATCTACCTAGAGACTTCAAAATATTGCACACAGTCAAATTATAGATCATTAGATCTAAACACAAAAACATGCATCTGTTTTTTTACAGGAAAATGTCTGGCTGTAAACTTCCATATCCACAGCTCAGTTCCCCACTGTGCTCAACAAAATCTGCTGAATTTGTGGTGAGGTGTTTTTTGACAAGACCAAGATTAGAAACAACAGCAAACTGAGAAACGACAAATTATCCTAACAACTTGGAATATACAGGTAAAATAATATTATAGAAATAAAATATCCACTTCTAAGAACTGAGAGACATCTCTTTAAAAAACATTAATTCCTCCCCAAAGTTACAAAAAAAAAAAAAAACCAAAGAAAAAAAAAAGGTAAATTTACCTAATTTAAGCGCTCCAGCAAGGCCACGTATTACAGTAACAGGGTTGTTTGGATTTGTACAAAATTGATGTAAAGGTGGAAAGAAAGCATCTCGTTTATTTTCCAACTGCAAAATTATAATGGAATATTAGATGTCAGATCAATCTAGATTTCTTATTTTTAAAACAAGAAAGAATGATAAAACAAAAGAGAAATAACAGAAAGAAAACAGGAATTTTCTGCATTTCCCTGCACTGTGGGGAATGAACAGCTACACCATACAATTCTTTCTATGGTAAATGCTGGGTTCACTCCTGAAATTAATTTGTTACTGTAATTTGTTTCTTGGCAAGAATTATTCCCAGGTTGCTTCAGCTTTGCAACTCAGGTTTCCTGAACTTAATTTCTTTATCTGACAGTAGCCTTGTACATTCCCTAAATCTGCAGAAATCTCTGAAGACCAATACAGTTTCTTTTCAGAAGTAAAACAGCGCTAATTTTACAGCTAATGTATACAAGAAACAGTATAATTAAAAGACTACTCTCATGGTATATCTCATGTTAACCAGAAAGGTTGATTTGATTTTCTTATGCTTCTCTGCACCTATAACCTCAATTTTATGCCATAGCCTCCCTCCTGATTTTGCCTTAAATTGCTATGAATCCTTTAAAATGCTGAAGGCATTTCTAGCAATAAACAAAACACAACAGGGAGTTCCCAAAGAGTGGCACAACTGCACAGTCTGTGGCAGGGTGGTGACTTTCCAGCTTTGTGAGTACTCAACAAAACTGGGATGGACTTTTATTAAGACAGATGAGTTCAGGTGTAACACCTGGAAAACATCTGGCAGCACCATTACATCCAGCCTAACCCAGCTCTCAGCACACTCAGACCCAAGTGCCAGCCTCTTCTGGTCCCCAGACTGAGGTGACCAAAGCCAACTTCAGCTTTTCACACTGCCTGTATGGACACACTGTAATTTATTTTTCTGCTATTAAGGAAGTGGATATCCTGTAATTTATTCTTCTATTACTAAGGAAGTTAGCTCAATAAAGCTATTATGAAACTTTATTTTCAGAACAAAAGTTGTAATGCTTGCTTAAGAAAATACTGCTCAACTAAACCCTGCCTTTTCCTGGTGACATTTTGTTCCTAACATCACCTCAACTTTTATTCATTTCTCTTCATTATGTTTTGAAGCAGATTGGTATGGGAGTTTGGTTTAATTACTTGCTCATTTATGCATAAGCTGTCACTTACAAAAAACTGTACATACATTTTTGAAACACTGTGCATTGTATATAATGAACTGTTTTCCTTATTCTGCCAACATTTTGAGTATTAAAAGCAAAAAACCTGAAGTATTTTTCCTTTTGTCTACTGAAATTCTTAATTTACAGGTAATTTAAGAGTCAAAACTATGTCCCAAAATTTTCTTTAAGGCTGGCATTTCTCCTGCCTATATACCAGTTTGGAGAGCACCGTAATTAGAACTCAGTGATGAACAGGACATCTTTAAAATAATTACATTATGTAATTCAGATATCCAAACAATTACAAAAGACAGGCAGCAATGTACTTCTGCCACTAGATTTACTTACATAAATACTAGGTGTAGGTGGATTCAGCTTGTCCTTTGGCAAGGGAGGGTACGGTGGAGGCGGTGGTCGTGGAGGTGGGCATTTATCCAAGAGAATACTACTGTTAGATAAGCCATTTTTACCCAGATTCCTAAAAGGAAACAAGAGCTGTCTCTGTCAATACTTGACAAATAAAATAAATGTGTATCAGTGTAATCTCTTATGCAAAATAATGTTGTATAAGGAGAAACCATAATTTAAGATGCAAATAAAGCTCGCATGTTTTAATCAAGAATTTTCCATCTATAATTTGATATTATTCAAACTTATTCCCATTTTGCCTGTTGAATTTGCAACATCATCACTATTAGTTAAAAATACAGCCATTTTCAATAAGAGCAAGCATGACACATTTTGATAAAATTTAACAGGAAAATTTAACATTTCAACTGCAAATGAAGAATTTTAGCAGCTGGATGATCATTCCACAGGAGCTGAAGTAGCAGAGCAGAAGTCAGAAAATGACAGTATCTCAACCAAAAAACTGCTGAGTCACAAAAGCCAATTACAGCTACACTGCAGACACTGAACTGAGCCACACCTACCCCTCCCTGCCTTACACATTTTGAAGCAGAAGGAGCCACTGCTTTATAATCCATTTTTTGGAGCAATAAGGGAGAGGGTCTGTTCCCAGCGAGCTGCTGTCAATGTCCTGTGTGTGACTCCAGGGAGAATCTCTCTGCCTGCATCTGCAGCCTCTCCCTGGAGATTTCCAGGTGTGCAGGACCCATTGGATGTGTAACTTTTCCTATAATGGATGACCTGAAAAGTCTCCATTCTGAGCTTAGCCTGGAGTCAATACCCAGTCACCATCACTGGGAATGTACTGACAAAACCATCTCTTATATTCTTGTTAAAAATTACTCAACTACTTCAAAATTCTTCCCACTAAACACTATTCAAATCCTTCTTCCAAACTCCTTTGATTCACTGTTGTTACATCCCACAAAACAGGATGTTTCTAATGTATAATTTAGTCATATATATTCATAAAATTCACTGGTTACTAAAGTTTTGGGTTTTTCTTATAACAACAGTCTTCAGCAGAAAACACAAATTTTTATCAGATGAAACTCCTAGGGACAGAAACTTCTTTCTGAAACTGAGCAACAATGTACAGGCCAGGTACTGAGTCATGAGATCACTGCTTCAAATCAAGCCAGCAGAACCCACAGGATGGACATGGGGCTTGAGATCAGATCAGACAGACTGACATGACAAACAATTTAAACAAAATGGGCAAACATCTCACACACCACAAAGCACAGCTGTCACACAGCTCATTCCTTGTGCTAGGTGAGTCCAATGCCAGGATTTCACTTCCAAGAAAGTGAAAGAGTGATGCAGAAGCTTTGATAAGTCATCATCCAATTTGGCAAAAAAAAAAATCACTGGGCAGCGCTTAATGTCTGGTGTAGTTATTGCAAAGGCTTCACTGTCCCCACATATACAAAAAAAAGCCAACAAAAGCAAACAAAAAAGAACCCCAAAATCACATGGCAATATAAAATCATCACCCTTCAAAAATTTATTGACCATAGCTGCATGAACCTCATACCCAGACTATCTATGCAAAGTGAAACTAGAATCTAAACAGCAGGTAGCAGACATTACTATAACCTCTGCATCACCAAACACAGAAATAAACCCAACAAAAACAAATGCACAGTATTAAAAACAGGAGAGAACTTCGACAAAATTCAGTTTGCATCATAAGCAGTTCTCAGGAAATTTCTAACTGAAGGAAAATGAGGAAAAGTGAACTTGAAGCAAAAGGGACATTGTTCAGAACTAACAGGACTTGAGCTGCTGCAGTCCCAGCAAGGTGATCACAGTGAAGGCTCCATAAAGCCAGAGCACCTGGGGGTTTCAGGAAAGGGCCAATGCAGAGAGGAGAAACTTCTCTACACTTAGAGGAACTGCAGGTCTCAAAAGGCAGAGGAGAAGGGAAAGAAACAGCATGAAGGAAAAGATCAGATTAACAAAGACATCTCATAAACCCAGCACTTGAAGCTGGTATTACCAATTGCACGCTGTAATTTCCTATTAAGCTACCAAAATTCTATGTGGAAATTTTAAGAGGAAAAGAATAGCAAAGCTGAGATAGCAAAACATTCATAATTTAAGTGGCACAGGAAACAGATGGGCAGAATATTTAAAGTTGTCTTTAACAGACCAGCTTCACTCTATCATCATTTTTTTCCTATCTTTTTTTTTTAACTATGAATCAGAATATCTTACTATTAATAACAAGCCAAGAGAGCTATTAAAGAACAATTCTTGTAATTGTTAGTGTGCCAAACAGAGCAATAGAAATTATAAAAAACACTATAGAAATACTAAAAATATTTGCTACCATGGTGTGAGTATCCCCTGCCAGCCTCTCCACTTCTGAAAACACAGAACTACAGCCAGTGCAAGTGAAAGACCCTTTTTCACCACAGCACCTGTGCTGAAAATCCCACACATCCCAGTTTCAAGAATGCAGTTTTTGTGAGAGGATTTCACAGTGGTTGAAAGGGGAAACAAATGCACTGCTCAAGACAAAACAAGCCTGATTTATTCCCCCAGAAGAAACTGGATACCCAGTCATCTGTGATGAAGGAATGAAGAGAAGGACAAACT
The DNA here is from genome assembly GCF_037042795.1 of Molothrus aeneus. Lineage (NCBI taxonomy): Eukaryota > Metazoa > Chordata > Aves > Passeriformes > Icteridae > Molothrus > Molothrus aeneus. Next base: position 110,789,980 of record NC_089647.1, on the reverse strand, counting down.
TCATTCATTTAAATTGACTTCCAGAGGAAACTGGCTTGTTGTGGACAACAACATGGCCAACACCCTTCACTCCCAGAGTGGGAGGAGAAGGCAGGAGCAGCTGTCAGGCTCAGAGGGACAGACACAGCCAGGGGTGCACAGGAAATGCAGCCTGTCCTGAGCCACAGCTGCAGCACTCAGACCACTCCAAATTGCTCCAGGGGTGAAAGCACCAACTCATGAAGTGCTTCACCCTGAGGAGCAAACCCAACTGCCCTGCTTAGGAGAACATCAACCACTAAGGATGGAACTGGTGCCTTAACTTCACACAAATCCCTCAATCAATGGAGCTGGAAAAGACCTCTGGGGTCACTGAGTCCAATCCATGACCAAACACCACCGTGTCACCCAGCCCATGGCCCTGAATGCCACATCCTGCCTTGGAGGAACTCAACCTCCAGGGACAGTGACTCCACCACCTCCCTGGGCAGCTCTTCAATGTTTAATCACCCTTTCTGAGAAGAATTTCCTCCAGATGTCCAACCCAAACCTCCCCTGGCACAGCTTAAGGCCATGTCCTGTCAGTGGTTTGCTTGGGAATATTTCATGTAGTCATGGGATCTCTTTTGAATCATCACATCATTAGAACAGTGATCATCACATTCATTAGAACACCCCTTTTAATTATATTTTACTGTTTTCTAGGATACATTCCCACAGCTTTTAAGAGACAGTTTACAGCTTTCAGTCTTAGGTAGAAACTTCCCCTCTGGCTGTACCTAAACTCACAGCTGACCAGAAGCTCAGGTGTGACACAGTTTCAACAGTCACCCACAGAACACTTGGCAGGCAATTGCCAGACACATTTTAGGTACAGGATTGATTCTGCATCATCCCACCTGCCCAAAAAAACCACAAAAAGTATCATGGAGATTTAAAGCCACCTGAGTTACACAGCAATATAAATGTTAATTCCATTTTAAAATAAAAATTCTACCTCAAAAATATTAACATTAACAGGATAAAACTTATTTTCCCAGAACCAAGAATCATTATCACTAATTAGAATACTTTATGTTTATTAAATTAATCACCTCAACACTTTTACTATTTCACTCAACCCTTATGTCACACTGAGAGAATTATGTCTATTTCTCAGGAAGCGTGCTCTTCAAGTCCTCTGGAACTTTTCCTGTTTTCCAAGAACTATTAAAAAAACCTATATGAATTACAAACAGTTCTTTGGCTCGCTCTTTCAGAGTTCACAGATGCATGTTATCTGGGCCTCTGACTTAGAAATGCCAAATTTAAGTACAACTGCTGTTTAACCTTCTCCTTGACAAGAGAATACGTTCCATGATGTGAACATTTTATCTGCCTTTTTCCCAAGCACAGAACAAAAATATTTACTGAACACTCTTGCCTTATTGAACATCCTGATACTTCTGTGCAGACATGATTTTTTTTATTCTTTTTTGGTTTTGTCTAAAGGCTTTCCTCTTCCAAACATCATTTCTGTGTTTTCTAGAACTCTTAGCTTCAATACCTTTTAAAATATTTGCCCTTTTTGTTTCTGCTTGGGAGATTATGACTTTTTGATGATAATGAAAAGTTCCTAAACAACTTCCACTTATCTATACATTTGGATTTTAGGTACCATTTACAGGTCAAAACAGAGTAAGTTACAAGCATTTGTGCTTAAGCAGTTATTTTTGTTGTGAAGTCAGTCTAAGTGAATTATTATTTGAGGATTAGCTGTATGAGAATTAACAAGGTTTTACTGCTCAAGAGATTATAGTTATTTAGAAGAACAAAATTAATACCCTCTCTTTCCACCAATAAAAATCACATTTAAAATGAACACATGGAACCGTGGATTTATTTGATACTCTATCTCAATTCTATCAGAATTAATTAATCCACAAAGAGGAAGGAACAAGACATTTTATTTTTGAAACGTGCCTGCAGAAGGAGTCAGCTGAAGCACTGGGCTGCACAGCACCCACTTGGTGCTCTCCTGCCTCAAACCAGAACCTCCCACCCTTCACAATTAGCAGATACAATCAGTTGCTTTCTTACTGGGAGTTATTAGAAAACCACAGAAAACCACCTGTCAACCCCCAGCAGCCTGGGAAGAAGGAGGTTACACACAACTCCCAGCTTGGCTCCCTGAGCTTCCCCTCCCCAGGCTCCTTCTGTAGCCAGGGGATAGAGAGGAGCTCTCCAAGGGAATATAAAGAAGTCAAGTCAAGCTTACATTATGCTTAAATGCAAGTAATGCCAGATAATTACACAACCTGTTTATCATGCAATTCCCTACCCCAGCCTTTCACAACCAGGTACTAGCTGGCAATACTCCCAGAGATCTTTCATGAAACACAGAAAATCCTACAATAGAACCATGGATTTTCTCATTATGCAAATGTATTTCTAATTATTTTTCAATTCTGTTCTGATTTTGACCTCAATGGTACAGGTTGGCAGTGAATTTCATAGGTTAATTACATGTTATGTAAGATGTAATGTTCCTTTTTTGCTTTTCTTAATGACTTTTACATCTTTCCTCTATTTCATTTGCTAATCACCTTGCTCTGAGGCTGTAAGACAAACAGAATCACATTGCTGTCTTACATAAGAAAAGCATTATAACAAGTGGCACCAAACTTTTTCGTATGCTTGCCTTTCCCTTTGAACTGCAAATTTTCCCATGGTTTTTTTTTTTCACTCACAGATAATTCTGCTTCCCATTTGCAGAGTTCAGTATTTGCCATTTGAACAAAACAGAATCTCTTATTCTAAGCAGTGTTCAGCTTGTGAAATCACAGTGTTTAACATTTTATTCTTAAAAGTTTTGCTGTGGTGAAGTTCACTTGCCAGACGTAACGTGCTTTTCGAGGAACTGAGCAATTCTGTCTTGAAGCCAAACAAGTCCTTTGTTTGTAAATAAAATTCCCAATAAAACAAGAATTGCTTTTTTGTTTTTAAAAACAAAACACTAATTTAATCCAGGTCCTTCCTCGACAAAGTACTTCCCCTCAAATAGATTTAGGCTCTTTGCCTGTGGATAATGGAGCTCCCAAACTAGTGATTCACTGACTTTCCAGACCAGGCTCAGGGAGCAGCATCTTCAGTAAGAACAGAACAAATTTTTTTTTCTGCCCTAGGCTCCAACAGAGCCCTTGGAGCAAGGAGAAGTTTGCCCACCTCAGCCTCTGCCATTCCAACTCCTCAGGAAACAGATTTACTGCCCTTGTGTAAATGCTGGCCATTTATCAGACCCTGTTCCAGACTCTTTAGCCCAGAGCATCACAGAATCAACAAACCACTAAGATTGGAAAAGATCTCTGGGATGATGGAGTCCAACCTGAGACCAAACATCACTTTGTCAACTGGACCATGGCACCACGTGTCACCTTCAGCTGTTCCTTGAGCACCTCCAGGGAGGATGACTCCACCACCCATCATTCCAATGTCTAATCCCTCTTTCCATGCAAAAATTCCTCTGTTTGCTCCCTGTCTTTTATCATTTTACAAGGCCCCTTGAGAGGCAGCCCATCTCTCTGGTCTCCTGGCACTTTTCTCAATGGATTACTCTACACTTTCCCTCTCTGAACACCAAGCAGAAAGAACTATAAAAAGGCCTTATTAGCCCCTTTTGATACACATTACAGTCAAACCTACACCTCTCATTTGCCTTCCCCAATCTTGCCAAATTGGTAAAGCTTTCAACCTCAGAAATGCTTCAGAGTTGTCAAATGAGTCTTTCGATGGATCACCATAAAAATGACAAGGACAGCTTCCAGCTGACACAACGTTGCCCAGCTGGGCTCTTCAGAACTGCCTGAGGACCTCTGGAGTTTTGTTTGGACCTCTGCCTGTTCTTTCAAGGCTGTGAACACACTTTAATAAACAATGAAGAAAAATAATAATAACCAAGATATTTCTTACTTCTTTTATGAGAAACAATACAAATCAACTCAGGAACTTTTCTACGTTGCTTCAACTAAGGACCTGACCTCAGACCAGTTTTAGAAAGGACAACTTGGTAGACTTTAACTGAGATGGACCCTGGGTTTCTATCTCTACTCTGGGATGTTAATGAGATGCACCAGTTGAAACACTGAGTGAGAAATCAGCTGGTTTCACTTCGGTAGAAATAAACACCTCGAGTGTTGAATCTCAAGTCTTGTGATAATGTTTCATTAATTCTCCTTTCAGAAAGATTGCTCACAGGGAAAAGATACTTACATTTCTAAGAACACAGAAAAGAGCTTTTGGTAGCAGTCTTTTTAAGGAAACATGATACACAACCAGACCAAGAAACACACTCTTCTTTTTTCCCCTATTAACAATGGGCTTTTCTAATAACAAACTCAGAGCAGTTATTCTTAGCATATTTTCTTTTTAATTACACGGTTTTCACTTATGCTCAGAAATTGCTTGGGGTTGTGTTGGTTTTTTGTTGTTTTTTGTTACTGGTTTTTTTTTTTTTTATGACCTTAACAGGAGATTTTCTTTAGGAATCTTAGGAAGGATAATTAATCTAATAGTGCACTCTTTTATCTATTAATTTGCTCAGAGGTCTAAAGAACTTAACTCTACTATGTAAACAGTTTACCAAACATAATTTAGTTGGTTTATAACCACCTTAAAATTTACTGCTGCAACCAGTTTTATTGGTAGGGAAGACTAACCAAATCGCACTTCCCTGAATCACCTCCTCAATTCCTTTTCATCCCTACACTCCAGCAGCAGTTTAACAAGATGAGCACATTTGCCACCCCACTGTTCTCCAGAACAGCATCTTAATGAGATTTGCATATCTGAGTCAATAGCTCAGCTCCTGCATTTCTCAATTCCTCGTGGCTTTTCAGTGACATTGTCTGGCCCTTCAAGGGAAGCTCCTTGTACAAGTATTAATTGCTGTGCCAGCACCCTATGTCTGACCCCTTCTCAGCCTCCTCGACAACCTCATTTCACCCCAGGAACAGAATGGAGCTCTGTTAAATATTTCCTCAACACTCGCACCAAGGAAGATGGATATAAAGAAACTTTTCAGCCTCCACAATTATCTTGCCCTACTTAAGTGCTCACTTTAGTCTTTGGCAAAACAAAGCATTTACCAAGTCTGTTTCTACAGAGCAGACAACCCATTCACACGTAATAAAAGAAGAATCAAACTGAGTTTTCTCTTTGGCCTGTGTTTTGCATTTTATGGTACAAAGCATCCCCTTTCACCTAATGGCTTCTCTTGAGCAGCTTTTATTAAGACAACACTTGTTTATGTACGGCAAAATGACAGTCTCCCAGCATTTATTTCTGTCTAACTAATTCTGATTTTATTTTATTGTGATGCAAGACTTCTGAATGCCTCTTCTAATAAACTGCTTTCACTATAAAAACCAGCAAATTTCCATACTTCTGATGCTCCTTTGTTCTTAAGCAACACACAAAACCCTTCGAACTTTTAACAGGTCACTTTTAGGTGGTGAGCATTACCATAAAATCCCTCTTGTGAGATGAGGAACTTCATTATCCTGCAGTTCACTCTCCTGCACTAGGTCAATTGTAGTTACCTTGTGAATCAACTCCCGTGCATTACTTAATCCCAAACTGCTACTAATGCCAGGTCTTTTGTGCTCTAAACACAAATAAACACGTAGGGTCTAAAAGATGCAAAAAAACGGCTCTTTTAGACAAGACTTTTTAAACATGAAAGCATCTGAAAAAAAAAATTAAAAAATAGACATCTGAGGACTTCAATGCAACTCACAAAGAATACAAACACCCTGGTTATGAAATAAGCATATAGTAAACAGAGCCAAATGCAGAACAATGAGGAAGAAAATAAAAATGAATAATCTAGTGCTCCAGCTATAAAAAAAAATCCAAGCTACATCCACCTGTTCCTACCTGTAAAAATGTCTATTTTTGCCTGGAGAATATCATCAAGACAACTGATTCCAGTGACTATTGTCAGATAGCAAGAAGAATGTGCCAAAAGATAACAGAATATAATTATCCATATTAGAGATAAAGCCAGAATAATTTCTGAACACATCAAATAAAATAAGGGTATGTATGCACACATGAATACATTTAAGGCCCAATACAGTGTAGCTCCAATATAGAAAAACTAATTCTGCAGGACAACTCCCCTCTCTCTGTGCATTAAGCTTATTCAACACAGGTGTCTGGAGTCTTGTCTGGTCCATTTATCTGTTGTGTTTTAGGGTTTGTTGTTGTTTGGGGTTTGGTTTTTTGTTTTTTTTTTTTTTTTTGTATGTTTGTTTTTGTTTTTTTAAGAAAAAAAATCAATTCTTTTCATGTTTTCTACTGTGGGTAGCTTTTCTGCAATTTTAAAAGTAGTTCTAAAAATCAACACTTTTGGTCACAAATTCATATTTCAGTCTCAAGATACCACTTGCAGAGACAGCACCCAAATATAATCAGTCCTACAGGAAGTACTTTCAATTCTTTGTTATTGCATTCCCACACAGTGTGTTAAAATAAAGGTCAACATGCAGTATTGAAGCTCACAGTATCTGATATATTAGCATATAAATATCTTCCATTTTACTACATATATTTTTTTTTTTGCCATTCAGCAGGCCTTTGAGCAGATTATCTTTTGAAGTTCTCCCTCCCAGACATTTTTCTTTATGTCAGTCATGCACACAACAGGTGTAACAAGTATGTTCTGCCCAAAATTCTGCTCCAGAGCTGTCATGTGTATGCCTGTACATCTTGAAGCAAGGGCAAATCAGTTACTCAGCAAAAGACTGGGAAATCCCTGTCTTCAACTTTATGAATAGAAGCAGTCAGGCATATTAGAATGGCAGGAAAAAAAAACCCCACTATTAATATATTATACAGGGTTTATATCCAGAGTTATAATTTTTATTAGTATGAAATAACAGATAACCAGCTCTAGCACAAGTGAGTTACTGTACTTCTCAGAGTCTATTATTAGCAGACATATGCAGAATTTCCAGAAAGCTTTGTTTGCCTAGAAGAAATCCTGTCTCAAAACCTGTAAATGTAGCTCAGACTGGTGCAGTAATTGACCTCAGAGCTGCTTTTTAAAAAAACCAAGCCTCTCCTCCACTTTTCCCTATCACCCAGCTTCTAAGCCCAGTGCCTTGCTGAATGAAGGTGCAGACAGGCTGAAGAGGGAGCTCTCAATCTCTAGTCCGTATGAAAGAAAGGGAAAAAAACACATTAACAACATCTAACACCTTTTGAGCTGTCTGCAAACTACACGGGACAAAGTATTAGCTTACCTCCCTTGAAAAATTATGATTACATGAGCCTGTACCGACTGTAAGAAGCCAAATGAAACACTTTTATGAGCCATCCTTTATCTTGGAAATTAAATATCATTAGAAATACTACACCTCCATCAAAGAGCACAAACATAAGGACTTGCTGGTTTACAGACTTTGTAGCTAAAATGATAAATGTTTTGCTAGGAACACTAACTGCAGATCTCTCAGACAACAGCAGACCAAAAACATCAAAATGCAACAGTTCACTAGAGTGAAACACCTCCCGTTACTCTCTCAAGAAAGCCACATTCCAATTCTGGAGGCAGATCAGGTAAACTTAAAAAAAAAACTTAAAGGCTCTAAGAGTTTATATTATGCTTATTTGCAATGCACTCATCCTAACACCACAAACTGAAGCCATTTTTCATATTTCTACTAGAAAGAACACATACATGGTCCCAATTAAAAAAAAAAGCTGTTGAGCTGTTAATTTTTATGAATGTAGTATGTGTAGCAATGTCATTTGGAAATGAACATTACAGTAAGACTTAATATTTGAAACATGACAAAATAGGCTCCCAAAAGGTTTTTTTCCTCTCTTTTATGAAATTTATCTTGGTAACAGATAGTGACAGACTGCTATATCATGGATCAGTATTAGTCATCAAATCCCACAACATTAGGAACTACAAGCTCTCAGTCACAGTAACAGATGCAGAGTTTTTTGTAGAATGATAGAAACATACTTTTATACTATTTTTTTAAGATCAAAAAGAGTAATGCTCAAAACCACCATATTTTGCTATATAAAATATAGCAAACATACATCCTAAATAAAGTGTTTTGGAGTAAAATATATTGAGGCGATAAGAATTCCAACAAGAATTCTAACAGAGAAAAATACAGACAACATTTCAACTAAAAGAACTGCAAACAGAGTTCAGGATGGAAAAACAGCAGAGTATAGCCCAAAACATTCAATACCCATATGGTAATGATTAAAGGGACTTCTGTGAACTTTAAAGACATCTTAGGTAACATTTTCACACACAGTGACAACTGTAAGGGACAGCTACAGAAATTACAATGCTCTAATTGGTCATTTCAATTTCTCACCTAGTTTGGATTTCAAACGTTTGTTTTTTTGTTTTTTTTTTAAGAAAGCAGGTAAATCTCTCCAAAGACTACCAAGAAAACCTGAGGTATTTTACACAGAGAAGGCTGTGAGCAGCAAGCACTAAATGTGAATTTGCAAAGCTAATGACTGCCTGACAGGCTCCCTGCTAGCACAGGCACCAGAGATGAACACTGCCAGATTTAGCTGCAGCACTTTAAGTTATTATTGCTCAGGGTTCAGCCATCCTCCTCTGCCACAGCCACTGGCTACTGCAGGGGGGGTTGAATTTGCTGCATTTCCAACACCACTGTAGCCTACAGTGAAATATCTTTGCCACAAGTCATTGCTAAGAGTTTTATCTGGACTTCTACAACCCAGCCTTCCATACTCTGTGCCATTCTGCAATTCCAGCCATGAAGACACCGGGAAAACACTGTGCAATTTGCACAACCACACTGCAATCCCTGCCAGGTTTTCTAGTGGCTGGCCTCACATTTTGCCTTAATCTAGTCTGCCTCTGATCTAAAATGATCCAAGCTTAGTGGCTAAAGATAAAACCAACAGTAACACACCTGCTGATCAACTGGAACATAAGATAGACCATGACCTAAACTCCTGAACAATCAAAAATACCTGAACTGCAACACTACAGACTCACAACCTGCTGCAGAAATGCATTTTTAACACAATCCATCAGCTGAACAACTCCTGGGCTGGAGCTATAGATGCTGAAACCACCGCTACCCAAAAAGCCATCTCTGGTAGAGAGCTGAAGGACAAGCTGACACACCAGATGGCTCTGTGACCACTCAGGGGGACACCAAAAGGCTGGAGAAATGGGCCAACAGCAATCTCTGGGCATTCAGCACAGGGAAATGCCAAGTCCTGCAGCAGGGGAAGAATAACCCCATGCAGTGGTACATAGAAAATAGAGATTTTTCTATGTTAGGGGTGACCCAGCATGAAGAGCTTTGTCCAGGCTGACTGTGGAGTCTTTCCACCCTTGGAAATATTTAAAACCTGGCTGGACATGGCCCTGAGCAACCTGCTCTAGCTGGCCCTGCTGGGAGTTGGGAGGATGGATGAGATGATCTCCACAGAGGTCCCTTCCTGCACCTCCCACCTCAACATTCTGTGATTATTTATTACTTTTCCAGTGAGAACAGTGATTTGTGATGACAGACCAAATCTGTCTGACTTATCAAGAAAACATTATTCTGAAGAGCTTAATAGCAGCACTGAACACAACTCCTTTAACATTCATCATTTTCAACATCTACACTGTTGCTGTTGTTTGTTATCTAAAGAAAAGCACTTGTATAGCACCTACAAACTACACCTATAAAAGACAACTCGTTACTGAATAAAAGAAAAAAGTCCAAAGAACTTACTTTCCTTTTTTTAGGAGCTGTTTTAAAGCTCCTTACAGAAATTAAGCCATAAACCCCATGAGAAGGATACACAATTTGAAGCAATAAATTTATCTGACATTTACTGATCTCATGTACCTGTTTCAGAAGTCTTTCTTCTCTAAGAAAACAGTCATATAAATGCTAGAAATAAAACCATATTGATGTCCAACCAAACCAACCAGATGTCAACCAAGTAACAAAATAAAACCATTATAAATAAAACCATTGCAGTGGTCAATTTTTCTTTTCCAGTTGAAAACAGACTTTTCAATTATATCCTCCACAGTAGTCAGTTTCATGAAAAAAAAATCTAAAGGTTTTGAGAAGAAACAGGATTGTACAAACTGATGCTATAGAATATTTCAACATTCCAAGTATTTAAAAACTATTACTTAAGCTTTTAAAAATCTGATTTACTGTGCTTCTTTTAATACAAAACCATTTTTATTTAGTAAGAGAGAGCTACTCTGGCCATCTGGTAATCTGTACATTAAATTCAAATTATCCAGAACAAGACTCCACAACTTTTCCACTCCATTTTGCCTACATTAAAATGTTGTTTCCCACAGAAATCTGCGTTACCAATCTTCTGACACAGAAGTGGACCTTGAAAAAATATGATGTGTAGGAGGAAGGAAAGAAACCCATGAGAAGGAGTCACAAAAAGACACAAGGCTGAAACAGGATTAAGGCTCATCCAA